>NC_134871.1:55837329-57037329 GCF_049852395.1 Peromyscus maniculatus bairdii
GCCCACAGTCAGGACAAATCTCTGTCACTCGCCAGTCCCACAGCTGCTCAGACCCAACCAAGTAAACACAGAGACTTATATTGCTTACAAACTGTATGGCCATGGCAGGCTTCTTGTTAACTGTTCTTATAGCTTAAATTAATCCATTTCCATAAATCTATACCTTGCCACGTGGCTCGTGGCTTGCTGGTATCTTCACATACTGCTTGTCATGGTGGCAGCTGGCAGTGTCTCTTTCTGTCTTCCTGTTCCCTCAATTCTCCTCTCTGTTAGTCCCACCTATACTTCCTGCCTGGCCACTGGCCAATCAATGTTTTATTTATTGACCAATCTGAGCAATTTAACATACAGACCATCTCACAACACTGAATAGTTTTTACTAATAGCTTTCAAGAATTAGAACTTTATATTACATTTTAAAATGAGTTGCATAGCTACAGTATCTCAAAACAAGAGTAGCAACATATATATGATATAACAAAAATAAATTAAATTTGCATCAACACACAAAAATTCAAACTGATGTAAAATATTTGAGATGAATAACTGTCTTTTTATCCTATATTCGCATACCCCTACTAAATGATGACAAACAGCTATAGCCCACTGAATGACCAAAACCTACCCATTCCACCTCTTGGGAATGTGGGTATTATGTTCTCTAGACTGCTTCTTTGTTGTCTGGGGGCAATGGCATCCCCCAGGGGATCCTGTGAAAGTTGAGATAATGGTCAAGTCCTAAGAAAAATAGCTATAACATTTGTTGTCCAGTCTCTTTGTAATGAGAAAGTGCAAGGCTTATCTGAAGTCCTGGCTAGAATAGTCTGTGAGGCTGGACCATCTCAGCTAGCAGCCTTGAGGTTGTTCTGAATGCACAACTCTGAGGAACCTGCAACAGAAGCACTCTGAAAGGCTGGATCACCTGGGCCACACATTTTCATTGGTGTCTGGTCCCCTTGCTCTGAAAACACACAAACTTTCAAAGGTTAATAAACATATCTGTAATAACATAAGTATGCACTGTGTGTTGTATACAAGCCAGCCAAGATGATTTTTTGTTTTATGTTTGAGCAGATAAAAGACATCTGTCTTTTTGTATACATTTTATAAGTTTGTTTGGACTGCATAACCATGCTATATGAAAGGATGACATATAATAATAAGTCACGAGGACTCTGTAACCAACAAGATCTATCATGTCTCATCCAGTCTCAGAGCTCCTCCCATGTCAAGGGATCAGCATATATGTCACCTGTCTTGTAATTTTTATAGGTTTATTTTTTTATACCTGTAGCCAAGATTTCAAGGTTTTCCCCTAATCAAATCTGGTCTCTATTAATTTTGAAGGAATCTACAGCCTTTCATTTCTTGTGGAAACAAAAACATAACCTCTTCTCCAATGCAATACATTTTTTGAATTCCATTTTAAAGTTAAGACATTCTTAAAGTATCTAGGCTAGTTTAATTCAGCAGTTCCTTTTATAATTCTGTGTCTCTCAGCAGCTGCTGTTCATTCATCAGAATTCAAAAAATTTAAAGTCAACAAAGCACCATAAGGATCCAGACTCCTTTTTTCCCCTCGGTTTTTTGACACAGGGTTTCTCTGTGTAGCTTTGCGCCTTCCCTGGAACTCACTCTGTACCCCAGGCTGGCCTCGAACTCACAAAGATCCACCTGGCTCTGCCTCCCGAGTGCTGGGCTTAAAGGCGTGCGCCACCACCGCCCAGCAAGACAATTTATTTTTAAACTATTTATTTTTCCCTATGACTGTCTATACCCATTTTCTTTTTTTTCTTAAGCACCTATGTGCACTGTAACCTGATTAAAGGTTTTTTTTTTTTTCCCTGTCTAGACCTGTTTTACTGTGCACCTGTAGTATTCTCTGACCATATGAGCCAAACCTTAAATTGCCATGGAGAAGCTAGGCCCTCTGCCTGGTGGTTGGCTCTGCCCCCTCCTCAGACCCATGAAAGCCGAACCTTAAGCCCACAGGCCTGGCAGAGAGCTGCATTTAACCAAGAGTTGTATTTAACTGCCCCAACTCTAGGAAGTTGGCGCCTGCACTATGGCAGGCATTTTTACTTAGCTTGCTGTTTCTACCTAGTTCTGGCTGCTCAAGTGCTCTGCTGCACAGCAGCGTCTCTTAAAGGAGCCATATCTGTTTTCGTTTTTGTTCGTTTTTCTCAGCTTTCACAAGCCCTATGTGGAAATTCGGGCCCTATGCTGGGCACCATTTGTAGTTGGTGTTTTCTCTGGGCCACCAACCAGCTCCCAAATAAAGACAAGGAGACTTATTATTAATTATGATGGCTCAGCCTTAGTGTAGGCTTGTCCCACTTGCTCCTTTAACTTAATTTAACCTGTTTCTATTCATCTACATTTTGCCTTGGAGCTTTTTACCTTTCATTCTGTATGTCCTACTTTCTTTCTCGTGTCTGTCTGGCTGGCCCCTGATGCCTCCCTGTCATCTCTTTTTCTTTCTCCCTTTTTCTTTTTCAAGCCTAATCTCCTCCTCTGCCTGGAAGTCCTGCCTATATTCTTCGCTTGTTATTGACCGTTTAGCTTTTTATTGGACCAGTCAGGTACCTTAGGCAGGCAAGGTAAAACAGCAATGCATCTTTACATAATTAAACAAATACATCTTTACATTGTTAAGCAAATATTCCACAACATAAACAAATGTAACACATCTTCACATAGTTAAATAAATGCAACACATCTTTGCATAGTTAAATAAATATTCTGCACCACACATGCATCCTGAGAACAATCAGTACACCCATTTTCCACACTGAATACCCCTCCACATTTCTAGGAAATCTGTTTTAGCTGGAAGCTGTAATTCTCTGCACATTGATCCTGCTCTCATGGTTTTCTTATCCTTCCTCTGAGATGACAGAACTCAGGAGGGGTCAAGAATTATCTTGGAACTACACATATCTCATCATTCTGTCTGAATGAGGTTTGTCACACAGTGTCCATGTATGCTGTGTGCAACAGCTGGACAGCCAGGCGCGGGTGGTGGAGAGGCAGAACTCACTGTAGAGGGAACTGCAGCAGTACTAGTACCCGCCACAAGGACTCAGGGCTGT
This sequence comes from Peromyscus maniculatus bairdii, assembly GCF_049852395.1. Classification (NCBI taxonomy): domain Eukaryota; kingdom Metazoa; phylum Chordata; class Mammalia; order Rodentia; family Cricetidae; genus Peromyscus; species Peromyscus maniculatus. The sequence continues at coordinate 55,840,422 of NC_134871.1, forward strand.
TTCTTCTAGAGGGTTGGTCACTCCTCCCTCACACCTCCATAAGGTAGATCCTGCATTGGGTGCTTTTGTCGAGAACATGGGAACAGATGATGGCTGTGGAAGATAGCTCCTCACTGCCCACTGCTCTTGCTAGGGGCTTTCTTCCTGCTCTCCATTTGCTCACTCGAGTTTGAACTTAGGGTTCTTGCTTCAGTGAAGAGGGGCCATAGTTCATTCTCATTGATGATCTGAAGCTCTGTCTCTCTACCATCTGGTGTAGGACCCCTTCCAAGGATGCTCTCTACTGAGCAGAGGTGATGTTAGTGTGGGTCTGGGATAACAAGTGTATTTCCTGTGATGGTACATGGGGTGTGGAGGTGGGAGACAGGGGACACTTGTAGCCTGAGAAGAGCAAGGTGTAGTCGAGTAGTGTTCAAAGAGTGGGCCAAGGAGATTTAGCATGTCCAGTTCCCATCGGCTCTGGAGCTGGACCCAGATTGCGCACATTTCTGGTGAGGCATGGGGGTTGGACGGCAAGACTTATTTTCCTTGTGGTATCAGCCAGGAAGGCCACGGCATATAAACCCCTGGACAGAAAGGAGCCAGAGCCCCCTGCCATTGGTGCCAGTGACAAAAGCTACAGGACATAATTACATGGCTGGTATCTGGGGTTAAATTTTCAACACTAGGACAAAGAGACCTTTCTTTTCTGTCAGAATTAGACACCTGTCCCTCTTAGGCCTTTGGCTATGATAATGACCATGAGTGAGGCTGCCCTCGAAATGACATCTTTAGCAAACTCTCAAATATACATTTATTCATATAAAACCAGAACACAGGAGCCAAGTGCTTTGATGACCTTTGACTTGCTGACCACTTGCTGCTGGGGTGGTCAGCTTTCTAGATGCTGCCTCAACTCATCGGTGGCTTTGGGGGCTGATGACAAACACCGAGGCTGCCCAAGAATAACTGTGCTGTGAGGTTATACTCCTAGAGGCTGGCATGTATGTTCCAGCATCTGGACTCCCTGAGTTTCATGTCCTGTGGCTGGGTCTGGGTGTTGCTGCCATGCTGCGTCTTCACAGAAGGGTCTGATCCTTGAGGCTCTGGGTCACTAAATAAGGTGAATGATGATGTTTAGGTACTGCGGGGTGTGGGGGAGACTTCCATGTGAGTATTTATTACATAGTACTTTGAAAACGCCCCATCCCATCCACCCTCCTTCATGAGCCGTGGTCCTGTCCTCTCTGTCTTGATTCATCCACCCTGCAGTTCCTGGTCTGTCCATCTGACCCTCCTGCTGACTCGGAGATCTTTTCCTATGTCTTGTTCCTTGGAGTCTGAACCTGGAAAGGAGCCCAGAGTCTCACGGTGGGGTGCCGTGCTGGTTACCAAGGCCAGCAGTAGTTACAGATGCTTATGTTCCTTCTACATGCTCCAGGCACTGGGCTCTGTGGGACACAGGGAAGTCAGGAGCAGGGAGGACTGTGATGTGTGTGCTGGGAATGAAGGGTGAGCAGACACTGGCACCAGGCATGGGGAGGTTGTGTGTCTAAGTTGCAGCTCAGACAGTTTTGTAGTACTGTGTTCTCAGTATTAAGTTGATTCAGCAGAGGTGAATGTCTCCAGAGAACTTGGCTGCTTCAACCACACTGGGCTGTGTCAGGACTGACTCTGAGGAACTGACCTGTCATGTATGTGTCTGAGACTTCTATGCTTGTTTGGCTGGGAGTTTCTCTGTGTCTTCCTCAGTTTGATTAGGGTATTAGCCTGCCATTTGGAGCTGGCAGTCTGGCAGACTGGGCCTGATCCTCCCTCAGTATTGCTTTCCTCTGAGCTGGACTCTGGGGAGTCAAGCCCCCCCTCCCTTTGTGCCATGCTACACATGGGAGCAGGTATGAAGTGAATGTGATGGGCAGACCCTAAGGTGGTCCATGGAGCTATGCCATGCCTGGCAGTCTTCCTGTCTCCATGGAACCAGCTTTTCTGTAGTTTTGGTGACACCTGTGTCTTGATGCTGTTGTAATGTCTGCCTCATCACATCAGCTGAGATTCCACCTTGCAAAGTGGTGCTAGGCATGCACCCTGCTTCTGAAGTGAGCAGCTGGTTGGAGAAGCCCACACAGTCAGGACCTGCAGGTGGCCTCAGCCAACAGGCAGCACAGAGCTTGGGTCTTGGATCCTATAGCTGTAAGCAAGTAGATTTTTCCAACTACTTTATTCAGTGAAGCTGGAACAGTCTTTTCCAGGCCAACCTCTGGATGGAAACTCACTTCTGTTTGCAGCTTTGTGAAGCCCCACTTCAAAACTGGACCACAAAGACTGTGTTGTCATCAGTTAGTGGTGTTAGTGGTGTTTCTAGCTAAGTTTGTGTTTCTGGGCACAATGAGGAGGGTCCCGAGAAGAGCCCAGTGATCTCTGTGTTCAGACAGCACTCTGAGGAAGAGCTGAGGCTGAAAGGAAGAGCAGCATGAAAGGTGTCCTCCATGGGTCCCTCAAGGAGAGTCACAGAGACAGGGCAAAGCCCCTGAGTGGGATGGATTCTGTTTCCGAAAGCCTGAGCTGGGAATGCTGCAATTATCAACCCTGAGCAGAGCTCAGAAGGGTTTTCCTAAGCATCCAGGGGACAAGCCCGGTCAGTCCTCTGCCCAAAGCCAGAAAGAAAGACAAAGCACCTCAGGCAAAAACTTAAAATCAAGAATTAGAGGACACAAGTTCAGCACCCAACATGCACGGTGTCCCAGCACCACCTCCCAGTGGCATAGCCAGGCGTGGTGGGCGTGGGGTGCAGGGAACTCGAGCGGGCCAGATGTCAGTTAGAACTGAACCGTAGCCTGCACGGGGCCGACTGGTTAGACAGTGACATGAGTGAGGCAGCACTAGTCAGGGACACGGAGACAATGACGGCAACCATGGGGAAATAGAGATCACGCCAAGCAGAGACGGAAGACGTCAGAGTGGTCCCCACTGAGTTTATGAAGATCGAGACTTCAGTGAAACAAATGGAAAACACACTGTGTGGGATTATGGGAGACTAGACTCTGGAGAAGCTCCACGAGCTCACAGGCACAGCAGCAGGGGTCTGTGAAAAATGAAAGAACAAGGAGGAAGACAATGGAAATGGTACCTGTGGCCTCAAGGAAGGTTCTGGCAGCTTATGTACCTGTGATTGGTGTCCACTCTATGGGAACAGGAAGAATGTCCTGGGCGACATGTACTGGCTTTTTGGGAAATACTTAGAAGCTGTTAAGTCCAGAGAATCACAGAGGCAAGAGGAAACTGAGCAAGAGATGCAAGACAGTCAGACTGAGTCACCTCGTGGTCACAGTGCTTAAAGCCACTGAGAAAAAAAAAAACGTGAAAGTGTCAGGGTCATGGCAGATGGCTTGGGAGCATCTCAGGCAGCAGCAGAGCCACATGTACAACCCACTGAAAGGAGAACTCCAAAGTTGCTAGCCAAGAGAAAAAAAAAGCATCCCTAGAAACGGAGGTCAAATCAACATTTTTTTTTTAAAGATAAAATTGAAAAGAACCCAAGGAGCAGGAGGAAATAGAAAGCTAAAGCAGAAACAGTGACAATGACCACAGCCGTATGGAGAGATGTGGGGAACCAAGGGAGCATCAGCACCGTGCTGGCAGGGGAGGGACAGACTGGTGTCTGAGTCCTCACACTGTGGGCTCGGCCGTGTGAAGCTCTCAAAGGCGAGCTGGCCAGGCTCTAGGCTGTGAACTCTGCAGTGACAGGATAGCCGAGCTGTGGCCAGGGAGCTGCCCAGGAGGCCAAGTGGAATCATCCGGCGGAGGTGCTGACTCCAGGATGACAACGAGAAGAAGAGTGTGCATGGTGAGAAAAGAATGACGGGACAGACGGAGCACCAGGAGTAACAGGCCAGGGTCCAGTCCAGCATGGAGAGAAGCACACACTGATGGCCTTGCATGCCAATCAAAAGGCACATGTGTCAGACTGGCCCAAAAGGCGGGATCCACCCATGTGATTCATGGAGTCCCTCTGAAATACAAAGACACATGATTTAAAAGTAACATGATGCTCACACCACTCTAAACAAAATGAAAGTCACTGCCCAAAGTCAGACAGAGTTAAGAATGAGCAATATAATCTTTTATATAGCATAATCATATATGTACTTATATACATGCTATAGAAATCTTTATATATGATACATAAAACATTTCACCAAAGGGTCATTTTATAAGAGCGAAAGTCAGTCACCTGCCCCTACTACCAACTATTACTGCATGTATTGATAGAGTTTCAAAATATTCAGAACAAAATTCCAAACTTTTAAGAAGAAATGGATGATTTGCTTTATAGTTGCAGGTTTCGGTCGCTTCTCCTTAGCAACAGAACAGGGAGACAGAGAACCAGTAGGGGCACAGTGCACCTGAACAGCACTGTCAGTAAACTGCACCTGCTTGACTTACAGGCACTCTAAGGATGTGCATCTTACCCTATGCATTTGCACAGCAGACATCTCAGTGAGCTTAAGAGTATTTATGGAATATGAGGCATGCTCTCTGAGAACAGTGGAGCTAGTGTAGAAATCTGTAAGACAACTGGGAGATGCCCAATGGTTTCTAAAGCAATCCATATACCTGTAAGTAGCCCAGTGAGCATGGGAGAAGTCAACAAAGGACGTTAGAAGCTATTTCGAAGTAAATGATCAGAAATAGAGTGGTAGAGAATTTATTGAACACAGACAAAGCAGTGCATAGAGGGAAACACACAGTACTAGATACCTGTTCCTGAAGGAAACTTGAGTTATCAAATCAGGGACGTCAGCTCCTGCCTTAAGGAATTGGGGTGGGGAGTTAGATGGAGTGAATCCGACAGTTTGTTTGGGAAAAATCAATATGTGAATGTTTATAGTCAGCTGGTTAGTGTTGGGACAGTCCCTGCTGTGCAGATCCCCCAAGCTTGAGGGAGATGGGACTGTTGCTCACTTTTTGACAATACATTTGACAGTGTTATGAAGCAGGTATATTTTTCTAAAAACAGAACCACACAGCTGGCCCTAGCAGAAGTGGATGTTTTGAATATGCCCACATTCATGAGAGCAAGTGAGTTGGAGTTTGAATCTTCCCTCAGTGAAGATTGTAGGCATAGACACCTTCACTGGACAACATTCAGTGAAGGATAACTGATTCTACATGGGCTGCTGGTCCAATAAACAGGGGAGCATGCTTCACAGTTTATTCTGTAAAGTTGGTGTTTCCCTTATTCTCAAACCAAAGGTGCTTTTAAAGAAAGTACAGACAGACCAGTATCCTCTGAGAACATAGATGGGAAAATCCTCAACAAAACTTTTGGCAAATCAAATCCAATACTGTATTAAAAGAATAATATATCACTGTGACATGTGCTGTATCCTTGAATGCATGGTTGATTTAACTGTTGAAAAAGCCTCTGATATAGTCTATTATGTTAAAATATCAAAAAAGGACAGACCCATAAAATTATCTCAGCATGTGCAGGAGAAGTGTTCGACAAAGCCTTGTGTTAGTTCTTAATGAAAGCCCCAGTGATCCGGGAGTGGAGGGCAACATCCTAACTCTGGCAGAAGGCTTCTGCGAAAGCCTGCAGCTGAACTCAGACACATGATGTGAGCCTGAATGCTTTCTCCAGGCCTGCTCATTCTCACTACTTCTATTCAGCATGCATACTGGGAGTTCAGCCAGTGCACAGAGGCAAAACCAGCAAATGGAAGCACATGTAGTGTGCTCATGGTCCTCAGACTGGAAAAGGAGAAACGGAACCTCTTCATCTCTTGAAAGCTGATGGAAGTAACAAGAGAACTAACTAGAACCTGGAAGAGAATTTTGGAAGGCTTCAGGACACTAGGCCAACAGACAGAAATAATGTTGTAGCATCATAGCAATAAGAAACCAGCCATCGAGTAGGCTGGGAAGATAGCTCAGTTGGTGGATCTGAGTTTGATACTCAGAGCCCACATGACTTTTCTTTTTATTCTTTAATAGGCATCGTGGTGCATACTTACAATCCCAGTGCTGGGGAGGCAGAGACAGGTAGATACCTGGGGCTTACTGGCTAGCCAGCCTACCTACTCGGTGAATTCCAGTCCAGCAAGAGACCCTGTCTCAAAAATAACCAGGTGGATGTGGATGACACCTCCTGAGGAATGACATTCCAGGTTGTCCTCTGACCTGATTTGTGAGTATGTGTGTACATACAAGTATACATACAGACATTAGCAGTTGAGAGGTAATGAGCATAACCTGTTAGAGTAGCATAAAAATGTGAAATATTTCAGGAACACTTGATGCAATCATCCTGAACATGAAAGCTACAAAATATAGCCAAGAGAAATTCAAAATGACCCAATCATGCCCATAGCCTTGGAAAGTCAGGGTGTTAAATAACATTTTCCTCTAACTGACACACATTAAACTCAATCCCAGTTAAAGCCCAGCCTGCTTTCCTGTAGAAAGGGGCAAGCTGATCTTTCAGTTCACAGGCAAACACAGAGCCCCTGGCATACCCAGACACATTCCAGCAAGATGAACAACACACCAGGCCCAGCTTTGGCCGAGTTCAAGAATGGTGATCATGGCCATGCATTATTGACACTGAGATAAAGATCACTGGGATGAAAGACTATTTGGAGAGAGCCACACACATGGGCAATTGATTTCACCAAAGGTGGGAAAGAAATTCAGTGGCAGAACACACATACCATGTAAAGGAACTTGTACCATGTCTTGGCCACAGTGAAAAGTGAACTTGAATGAGATGCTTTAAATCTCAGGTTCTGTGGCTTGTAGGAACACAGCTTTTGTGCATTAAAGTTCAGTATTGGAGTTGATCTCTTAGAAAGCTACCCAAACTGGGGAGCATAAAGAAGATTTGGACAAATATTAAAATTAAAAGTTGCTCTTTAGATGCTTCCAACGCGATTGAGTGTAGCTGCCTTCCAAATGCTACAGTTCCTTTTTGGATCTTTACAATGTCATCTCTTGAGAGTTGTATAGGACGAGGCCTAGGGAGATTGCTCAGTTGGTAAAGTGCCTTTCATGTAAATGTGAAAACCTGAGTTCAGATCCCCTCACCCAAATAAAAAAGTAGATGTGGCAGTGTATGACTTTAATCCTGAATGTGGGGAAATGGAGACAGAAAGCACTCTGGGGCTCACAGGCCAGCCAGCCTAGTTGAATTGGTGAGCTCCTGGTTTTATGAGATGCCCTGTTTCAAAAAATAAGGTGGAGAGGCCGTGTGGTGGTGGTGCATGCCTTTAATCCCAGCACTTGTTAGGCGGAGGCAGGCAGATCTCTATGAGTTCTAGGCCAGCCTGGGCTACAGAGTGAGTTTCAGGACAGTCAGGACTACACAGAGAAACCCTGCCTCAGAAAACAAAAAAAAAACAAAAAACAAAAAAAAAAACAAACAAAAATAAAGTGGAAAGTGATTGAGGGCACCACCTGATAGTGACCGCTGACCTCTCTGTGTGCAAATTCACCTGCACACGCACACAAATTGAACAGAAAGGAGATAGGAGCTAAGCCCTCACGGGGGTGTCTTCTATCTGCCCTGTCCTCTGCTCCCCTTCTCTTCTGCAGTCTTCACTGGTCTGTCAAGGAGAGTACAGTCAGACTTCCTGAGTGCTGGCCCTCCAGGAAACTCAGTGCTGCCTTTTGCAGTGGCATCTGATTGGTAGTTGCTTTCTGGTGTGATGACAGCTCTGTCTTGGAGGGGCTTATCGAGATGCTTATGAGCATATCTGTGAAGCAAGAGTGATCTAATACCTCGTTGCCTCAGCTCTGTGTAGCTCCAGAAGAACCTGTATTTTAGATTATGTTACTGTCAAAAAATAGACCTTAATGCCTCTCCAGAGATGAGAAGATTGTGTGCTGTAGTGTCAGATACATGCTGATGCTATACAGCCTGCCAGAAGGCTTAATTATATTCTGGGCTCATGTTCACCGGGTCCCAAGAGTGGGAGGTATTGTCTTCTTCCTGCAAGTCCCAGGACTGAGTATGCTGTGGCCCCTTCCTAGGGCTGAATTGATTACATCAGGCTTGCTTGCCTTCTGGTTCTGACTGCCCTCACGAACACAGTGTTGAGCATGGAAGAAGACAACAGTTGTGTGCCTTGTTGGCCATGTTAAAATGGCCCTTGGAGGACTTGTTTTGAAGGAACACATTTGTCCTCTACCCTCAGGTCTGTTGGAGATATCAGCCCATTGGGCCATTTGATGGTGGCAAGTATATTTCCTCTCTGCATGCCCAACCTGGTGTCCACCATACTCCTAATGCTATCCACCTAGAATTTGAGTCAGAGTTTACAAGTCACAGGATGAAGCCACTATGACTACCCTCCTCCCAGATGCCAACCATACTGTGGTACCCAGGCCATGTGTGTTTCTTACTGACTGGCTCAGAATTCAAGTGTCCTTAGCCCTAAGGCTGGCTAGCTCTTTGAAATGGCTTATAAGATTCAGGAAGCATGTACTCACAGCTACAGTTTTATTGTGGGGGCATGGGCCAGGGGCATTAACCCAATGAAGAGATGCATAGGGTAGAGTCTGTGGTTCTATGGAGCTTCATGCCCATCCCTGCGGTATCAGGATCATCACCTCTCCTCTGTATCATAGTTCTGGCCTCCTAGGAAGCGCCACAGAGTTGGCTGCAGAGAGCTCCTATGGGGTACATTGTGAGCGTGAGCAAGTGCATCTTGGGTGCGTGGTGGTACTCATTGTTCCACTCCTCTATCCTTCCTAGGGTCTAGCAAAACTTCTGGTTTTAGGTGACCAGTCCCCATCCTAGAGTTGTTCACTGCCCACCAGGAACCCCATTAGTATGACAGAGACATTGCAAGGTTTTCAGGGCTCCCTGTCAGGACCAGGCACAGGGTCTGTTGAAACTCAGCACACAGTAGGTGGCAGCTTCTGAGCTAGGCTGCAGATGCCCCTCTGGGAAGCCAGCTTTCCTGGCTCTCATCATTTAGCCTCCTGGGCTCCTGGGATGCCTTTGGGGGGCGGGAAGCCCCTTCAACCCCTTTGGGATCAGCTGAGATTCGGAGCTCTTGGCTCAGGAGCAGCAGCAAGGATGTTGGGATTTCTCTCTCTGCCTGATCAGCACATTTCTGAAATGGTGCTAAAATTTTCTAAATAAATCTTACTTCCTATTGATTTCCATTACAATTTCTGAGGAAAAGAATTTTTTTTTTTCTGAGGAGGTTATCTGACCATTATTAGTGTAGTGGTGTTGGTGGGAAGTGTTGCAGCTCATTATGGGCAGTACAGCTCACTCGTGTGCATCGGCACTGCTCGGGCATTCTGATTTTCCTGAGCCAGATTATTCCCAGGCACAAAACTAAGCCTGGCTTGTGCTTCATGCCGGCCCAGGTGCCCTTTGAGTCCATCTGAAAGGGGCCTTGCTCCACTCTCTACCACCTTTGGCCAGGAGGGAGTGAGAGCCCCTTCCTTGGCTGGAATCCTGAGCTAGGAAGATGCACTCCTGTTTGCTGTTGGAAAGTAGGTCGTTTTGCTTAGGCCTGAGCCCTAGAGCCCTGGTCTCCATAGCCCTGATCCCTAGAGCCCTGGTTTCCATAGCCTTGGTTTGCACAGCCCTGGCCTGTGTGCCTCCGGAGCCCTCACTTCCTATGGGCCATCTGTGTTGACTCTTCTCCCCCTTCCAGGCCTCCTGATGTTTTTCTGAGCACACTCTGCTGGAGGTTGGTGAGCACACGGACATTGCTGTGAGGAAGCTTGCCCGGCTGTTCTCAGGGAGGGTGGTTGCTGCTGTCATCACCTCCAGTATGGTTTTCTGAGATTGGCCTTCCTCCTTGATTCTTGGTTCAGCCCCTCATCCTGTCACGGTGGCACAGTGGGTATCCAGGTCCTCCAGCTGACTGGTGTGCTGGGTGCAGCCCCCATTCGAGACCTGCCTTTTTCTGCCGCAGAGAAGCAGCTTCTCCGTCGCAGAGGCCCCGAGTTGACTGTTAGTTGCTCTTGTTTCTGTTCGTTTTTATCTTCCTAACTGATGAGAGGATCGGAATCTTTCCCTTTAATCAAAACCCATTCAATCCAGGCCCAGCGAAAGTAGGCAGTGTTCAGTCTGCCCTCAGCTCAGCAGGGGGATTAAAAGATTTCTTTGTCAGGTATCTAAATGTGGGCCATTGTGTATCCTCTTTGCGCAAATAAATCTTTGTTGCCTGGTCCCATGTCAATTCTCCTAACCTGTAGTGGGAGCTCCAGGATGCAATGTGTTTGCATAATTTACCTGCACTTTCAGTCCAGGAGACGAGATGTTTTTGGCAAGATTTCAGCCCATGGGCCCGCTATTGAACCCACAGAGGAGAGCACTCTGCAGGCGGTGGCCACTGTCCCTCCTGATGACTTCCTAGTAGTGCTCCTCTCCCTGCCACACAGGATGTTTTGGCTTGAAAGATGATAACAATTATATCTGCCCACTTGTTCATTATGTGTGAGCCCTGTTTACCACTGAAATGGAAATTCTGGTTTTGGAATTATTGCTGACCAATTTCCTTTATCAGTGAGAGAGCATGTGCTCGTGGCCGCTTATAAAACAGTAGAAATGAGTCATTTCAGCACACACATTCACAGCTCTAATGTATATAAGTCAGAAGTCATGCCTAGAGTTTAGTGGTCCATCTTACACCATGTTCAAAATAGGAGGCAGTCCTTCCAAAGACTCATTATGCACATTAGAAGCTGGTCCACTTTATCATTCATTACCTGTTCCCCGAGGAGGATGCAGTCAGTGAAAAATGGCCACTTCCCTATGAACAAGGTCACTGTCCAGGTAGCTCCAGGGTGGACATTTTTCACCCTGGCAGTGTTTAGGACACTGGGCAGAACACTGGCCATGGACACTCACAGAGGTCCTCATGGTCTCATGTTGTGGTGTTTACCCTTTAATAAACTCCTAGGAGTTCAAGGTCTCATGTTGAGTAGAAGAGAAGACCAAGTGCTTAGAAGCCTGGTGACATGGGCAGCTGCGAGGCTCCAGACTTGTCCTGCTTGGGTCTTGGAGGAGAGGAGAGCTTACTCTCCAGTGGCTTGGTTTTAGAGGTAGCCCTGGTGTGGAGGCCTCTTGTGTGTTCTTGCAGGGGACTGATGCACGGTAACTCCTCCCCTGTAGGGGTTGACTTGTGCCTGATGTAGTTATCGTTGTCAGTGTTGTGGTCATTCTGCAGGGGCTCTGCAAAGGAAGGTGATCATACCTGGGCCCTATCATGCACTCCTGGTAGAACCTGCCCCTTACCAAGTTAGCCCTGTGTGTGTGTGTGTGTGTGTGTGTGTGTGTAGGGTGGGGGCTGCAGCTTGCTGCTCCCTTGTATGGGCAGGAAGGGTTGATTTTCACTCTTTTTTCTCCACGTGGAGAGTTTATTATAATAGGGACATGAAGAGAAAGATAGGAAAGAGAGCAGAGAGAAAGGAGAGAGAGAGAGAAAGAGAGAGGGAGGAGGGAGAGAGGGAGAGGGAGAGATCGAGAGTGCACACCCTGTGGGAGGAAAAGCGGAAGAGAGCTGATTTTCACTCTTCTGCTAGGTTATTCCAATGATAGATAGTCCAGAAATATGTGTTTAATTTTTCCGAGCAGTGTCCGGCCAGTTTGTCTTAGAAAGGTGCTGCCTGCCTCCGGAGTGCATGTTTGTTTTCCAGGTCCTAAGATTCTGACCTACCTTGTGGGTGGGCTGCTAGTACTGAAGGGAGAATGTGGCCGGCATAGAAGGCTGTGGCTCCTGGATGTAAGCCCTGTGCTGGCTTTTCTCTACTTTACCCTTTCTGAGTCTTTGGTGGAGAACTCCAGCATCAGCTGCTCCTTTAACACAGAGAGTCTCCTCGGAGACTCTGTCTGCCATTAGGGAAGTTGAGTCTAGCCATGACCCGCTGTAGGCTGGTAATAGTGGATCACTGTGGCTGGAAGTGGCCCGTGGAACCAGGGCACCTGCCTGGTGCACCTGCTCTGGCAGCAGGTTCTTCTGATACCAGCATAGGCTGCCCTGCAGTCTGCCCTCATTGCCTGCTGTGTGCAGGTGCAGGGGTTTCCTCCTCAGTGCTGCTACCACCCTTGGGCCTTCGGGTCCCCAAGCAGCCACCTGCATATTCATGAAAGCACATTCCTCATGCTCCTGTGCAGAAAGAACCTTGTTGAGTAAATTCAGTCATTTTCTAAACTGCTGGTTTGCAAATGTTCATCAGATTTGAATTTCCCATCAACCGCAGTGCCCTGCTTCAGTGCGCTGGGCCACGGCCGAGACTGCTGCTGTCCCAGCTGGATGTGTGTGCCCTTGGGGAACTGCAAAGGTTGCTGGGATGGAGAGCCACTTGGGCCTTTGGATCTTTCTGTCAGTTTAGTTTAGTAACTACAACTAATTCCAGACTTGAAGTAATTCTTTGTCTTCTTTAAAAAAAAAATGACTTGTTTAGAATTAGGAAGTCTGTTAGTCCTATTAGCACAGGGCTGTGCCAGACATCTTTAGTAAACAGAATCCAGACCAACTCCTGTGTGCAAGCTGAGTATCTGCACTGAGTGGCACCAACTGGACAGGCTACCATGCAGCCAGTCCCACTGCTCAGCAGCATGGTCGGGTTGGGGCTCTTTCTGCTAGGCCTGGGACCCTGGTTCTTAAGTCTTTTCTGCAGAAGCAGCATGTGGCAGATATACAGGGACTTGTGGGTCCTTCTGCTTATTCCAGGAGCCCTTTCCTGGGGTCATAGGGCCATCATCCACCCAGTGTCCTTTCCTGGGAGTCTCAGGGCCACCATCTCTCTTCCTGGAATCCTTTCCTAAAAGTCTTAGGGCAGTTTGCTTTCTTAGTGCCTTGCTCCAGCCTCTGTGAAGACTGGAGGGAACCTGGCTGCCATCATTAGCTCCATTCTATAGATGTGCACCCCCTTGTTTTCACAGATCTTGAATTGCTTTCCACTTCCTAGCATTAACAATGGCCTGATCCCTAAGCTTTCTCCTCCAGATCCACCAAAATAGTCTGTTTGGTGATACTATAATGAAATACCTGAACCTGCTTACTTATAAGGAAAAGAGGTTAATGTAGCTCTCAGTTCCAGAGATTCAAGCAAAGGATGCTGGCATCAGTTCATCTCTGGTGAGGACAGGTGGCACCACAGTCGTGGTAAAGTTGTGAGAGGGACAGCTCATGCTGCAGAACAGGAGCCAAAGAGGAGGGCAGAAACCAGCCGGGCTTTTCTTTTATACCAGCCCTCTTGTGAGAACAACCAAGGCTCTGTGAGGACCACACTAGTTCCTTCTGAGGGCAGGTGTTCCTTCACATGAAGACTCCTCCAAGGCCATAGTTCTTAAAGGTTTCCCTGTCTCTTCCACTGTGTACAAGGACCCAGCCTCTAGCACATGGACCCTGAGGGGACAAAGCATCACAAACTGTGGCTCAGCTCCATGAGCATCATGCCTCAGCATGTTTGTGTTCTGGTCAGCTGAGGACAGCAGTGAGCAGAGAGTGTAGGAACTGCCTTCCCACTGAGGCCTTGCTTGTCTAGGGCCAGCCCGTCATAACCTCCTATGGGCCTGACTGCCTCCCAGCCACGGCAGCCTGGCTAAGTATGTCCATTTTTAAACTGACATGGGTCATCTATGAAATTCGGGGCAGGGTTTCTCCCTTCAGTGGTTGGGAAAGCCTTGCATCTGAGGCATGGCCAGTAGCTAGTCAGCAGGGGTCTGTGGCGGCTAGTTTTATATCAACTTGATACAAGCTAGAGTTATCTGAAAAAAGGGAACCTCAATTGAGAAAATGCCTTCATAAGATCTGGCTCTAAAGCATTTTCTTAATTAGTGATTGATAGGGGAGGGGTCCAGCCCTTTGTGGGTGGTGCCATCCTTGGGCTGGTGGTCCTGGGTTATGCAAGAAAGCAGGTTGAACAAGCCATGGGAGCAAGCTAGTAAGCAGCATTCCTCCATGGCCTCTGCATCAGCTTCTGCCTCCAGGCTCCTGTCCTGTTTGAGTTCCTGCCCTCATTGCCTTTGATGATAAACTATTATATGGAACTGGGAGTGAAATAAACCCTTTCCTCCCCAAGTTGCTTTTGGTCATGATGTTTTTTTTATCTTAGCAATAGTAACTCTAATTAAGACAGGGTCCATGCTTTGGGGACAGTGTTTGGTGGAGCCTGGCTCTTTGTGAAGCCCAGTTGTTTTTAGTACTTTGACCTGCACCTAAAGGCTGCCTGGTCTGCACGGGGACAGGTCTGCTGGGTCTGGGTGCAGGTGGGATGATTCCTGGGTGAGGAGGGAATCTCTAGGAGCTTGGTGGTTCAGTTCCTCTTCTCTCTTTTAACCCCTTCACCCTAGAGACTGGCACACTCCTCTGAACCCCTGTGCTTCTTATTTGTGTTCCCCATGTGTAGGGATTCTCTTTTTTCCTGGGCATTGGGGTGTGAAGACCCCCAAATGTGCACATGCACCTGACACAGCTGTTGCTCTTTGAATCATCACCATCATTACCATCATTGTCACCATCATTATTCTCTTTTTAAAAAATTACTCGTTTTTATGCACATGGGTACTTTGCATGCATGTGTGTCTGTGCACCATGTATATGCCTGGTGCCCCCATAGGTCAGAAGAGGGTATTGAGTCCCCTGGAACTGGAGTTACAGATGGTTGTGAACTGCTCTCTGGGTGCTGGACATTGATCCCAGGTCCTCTGCAAGAGCAATAAGTGCTCTTAACCACTGAGCTTTCTCTCCAGCCCCTTATTTGTTTTCTTCTTGGAGAGTGGACTGTGGAGTCCTTCCTTGGTGGGATTGGTCATTTGCCCCGAGACTCCACTGACAGCCTGTGCTTGTGTTGTACAGAGCGAGTCCACCGACATCTGGATGGGCACGAAGTGCGATACCTGCAGTTTGCCTTCCGCTGGATGAACAACCTGCTGATGAGGGAACTTCCCCTGCGCTGCACCATCCGCCTGTGGGACACCTACCAGGTGAGCCCCCACCCCCTGGCCCTGCCCCATTCTGTCTGCTCCTGTACTGGGTTCCCTGCAGAGGGTCCTTAAAAGGTCTAGCTCTGGTGTTCCTGTCATCTGACTATATGTAGGATAGGGAAAGGACTTTATAAGGTTCTCCTTGTCACCTGATTGCACTCCAGCTGCTTGGTGACAGTCTCCTCCCATTCTCACTGTCAATTTACATTTTAAGCAGCAGAGTCAAACTGGAAGTGTGGCCGAGCAATCATGTACCTTCTTTGTACATCCAAGCAACTCTTCCAGAAACTTCACACTCGGGACGCACACGTTGTCTATGTTTTGAGTTACTTACAATAAAGATTTAAAGAAATCCTCAGACAGATGCAGCACAATATGAAATTTTCCACTCTTCACCAATTTTGATGAAATTCATGTCTTCAGGAGATTGAGTTTTCCGGAAGAAGCTGCCTTGTCTCCCTTGAGTGTCCATTGCTTATTCTAGCCTCTTTTCATTTTGTGTGAGGCTTGCTGAAGCTGGCCTGTGCTGTGGGGTGTGGGTACTGACTTTCAGCAGCAGCAGTAGGCACCATGGCCTGGGGTGAGGCATCAAATCTCCACAGAGAGCTAGGAAAAGAAGCATCAGGTTGGTTTTCTTCCTTCCAGTGGAGGAGTCAAGTCTTCTCTGCTGTGAGAGCCCTTCATGGGTTGTGTGCCAGGGCTTTGCAAAGGGGGCACTGCAGTGGTGCTGGGGGCAGGTCCAGGTAGCAGGTGTTAGCACAAGGTGGCATGTGTCCAGGCTCTGGAAGGGCTCAGCATCAGAGCATCACACAAGAGGTTGGTAGAGGTAGAGCCCTTGTACAGCAAGACTAAGTCTTTAGGGTGTCTTTGGTTTAGCAACTCGCAGGACATTGTTCTGGATGCTGCATCTTTCCCACAGCCCAGGGTGCTGTTGGGTCCCTGTGTCTACTATCTCTGCCTGAGCTTAGAACTCCCTTGAATGATGGCATCATCTTGTGTTCTAAGTGTTCTAAGTGCTGGTGGTGCATTGTGTACCCCACATTGGATATGTGGGTTTTGTGGCCGTCTCTGTTTTGTTTTTTCCCTAATACTTACTATGATGGTTAATGCTGTCAACTTGACAGGATCTAGAGTTACCTAGAGGCTAGCCTCTGGGCCTACTTGTGAGAGTATTTATATTAAGTTAGCCTCTTGGCAAGACTATGAAAGCTTATTAGCTTAGGCTGAGGTTGGAAGACTCACCCCAACTGACAGACTAAATGAAAGGGAGGAGGAGATCTGAGCCCTGGCATCCATCACTCTCTGCTTCCTGACTGCAGATGCCTCGTGACTAGCTGCCCCACGCACCTGCTGTTGAGACTTTCCCAGCATGGGGGCCTGTCCCCTTGAACTGTGAGCCCAAACAAACCCTTCCTCCCTCCAGCTGCTTTGGTCAGGTGTTTTGTTGAAGCAATGAGACAAGCAGCTAATGTGCCCATGGTATCAAAATAGCCCTTCTATCTGCCCTGCCTCCTGGGTTCTGTGGTGCTGTCAGGGAGGCCTATGTGGTCATGTTCTGTGGGCTGTGTCGTTGGGTGCTTTTGATGGCAGAGCATGTTCCTGATTCGCAGGTTTTCTGTCCAGGACTTGGCAGCTGCAGAATTCCCATTCAGTAATATTAGCTGGGAAATAAAGCCTTACCTGGAGCTGTTTGGCTAAAGTAGCTGTCAGTCGAGTGCATCGATTGGCTCTCTGCTGGATGACAGGAAACAAAACCTAATATCCTGTAAATTGCAAATGCTCTCATTTCCGTGATTGCTTAGGCCATTCATGACCCAGGCCCTGCTCATTAAGCTCAGAGTTCCTTGTAATTCTGTCCCATTATGAATAAAGCAAGTATCGAGTCAATCACACCTTGAGCAGACAGAAAACGGATCAGCTCGCCAATGTCCTGCACTATTTCTCTGAAGTGCTCAGCTGTCATTCAAACTTTGAGTATACTCATGACCTCTTCATTGCATTAATTTCCCTGCAATTTAATTTTTATCACAAATCAACTCATTTGTACCATGAGCTCATTCTTGAACTGACAGGAGTTTGGTCAAAACTCTTTTCCCATCTTAAAAATCAGGGTGTTTTCATTTTCCAGGACTGAGTAGCCATGGGATTGTACTGCCTTTTCTGGCACTGGAAGCACACAGCCATGCTCCGACAACAACTGAGTAGTCACTCTGCAGCTGGGTGTTTATTGGCTGGGCCATCCTTACAGTGTGGCTTAAGAGCCTCTTGGGATTCCGGTCATGGAAAGGCTGTTGTTAAGAACCCTGCCTCAGGCCCTAGAGGAGACTGTGGCCAGGAAATGGATGAAGTGAATTGTTTTAGGATGCCACAAGCATGGGACATACAGATGTGTGTCCTCTCAGGCTTCTCTGTGGTCTATCACAGCAGCTGGCGCAGTCATGGATTGGGCAGGTGGTCCCCACTCCTAAAAGATTTGCAGCCTGGGAGAGCCGCTTTTGAGGTGCTCCATAGAGCATAGATCCAGGCTTGCCAGAAGCATCCCTTCCAGACTCAGCCCTTCACCTAAGAGCAACTCTGGAATTTGTCCTTTGGTTGCTGGGCTGCACCTGTGGAGCTCCGTTAATCCAGCCCCAGCAATTGTCCTCCCCAGCTCAGCCAGCCCATCTTGTCCTCACCAGTTCACACGTCCATCTTGTTTTACTCTTTCCTGCTCTGCAGGCTACTCTTCCACGTGGGGGACACATAGCTTTATCCCTGCACAAAAGGTGGTGTGCTTGAGTGGTCATTTGGTGATGAATAGACTGTTCTGCTGCTGTGAATGTGTCCTCTTCCATCTGATCCTTTCTCACGTTAGGGGGAATATCTCCACCTTATTTATTGTCCTCACTGCCATTTTCACCATCCCAGGGAGAGGTGGATTGGAAGGTAGCTGGAGTCAGGGCCTCCTTGCACTTAGCACGTGTCTTAGTACAACTTAGGAAAGAGTCTTGGGGAATACATGAGCCATTCAGTTCACATGTATTATTGAATACTTTCCCGAGTACCTGGTCCTTGGGAGTGTTGCAGACAGGGCTCATGTGCCAGTGAGAGAACCCGGCCACAAACCAGATGCTGTTATCACTGCCCTTGTCTCAGGTTACTAGCAATGCTGTGGAAGACCTCCAGAGCCAGGCACTTCTCATGGGAAGGTGGGCAACAGGGAACAAGTGGCTTTGAATTGTGATCTGTGTGCTTAGATCTCTACAGGGTATCTGTGAAGAAGAACGTTTTATGTTAGAGGAGCCTGGTGAGGATGGAGCTAATGAAGCAAGCATTCTAGGGAGAGAGTAAAGTCAGTACCTACACAGAATTGCTAGAAAGGCTTGAGGGATGGGTCACTCACATTTGGACGTTAGTCGTGTGGAGGGTGTAAGAAACAGTGGACTATGCAGAGCGGGTGCTGTCCAGAGTCAGAACCTTGTCCATCTGAATGTGCTTCTGTGTTCCAGATTCTTTGTGCAAAGACTGTGCTCAGGGATTGGAGAGGAGTCTAGGTGTACAGGAAGCTTCTAGAATGGCCCCTCCTTTGATGTGGGCTAGGCTTGAGACTTTTCCCAGTAGATAGTTGAGACTTCCCTGTTTGCATTCACCCTGGCTTAGGATAAACTGCTCCTTAGAGCCTCCACAGGAATTCCTAGCCACTTGGGAGTCCTAAACCATCAGCCATATGAGTGGGCTGGAAGACAGAGCCTTTCCCAGTCCATCTTTGAGAGATCCCAGACCTTGCTGACACCTTCACTGTAACTACAAAAAGCCTCGAAAGCTGCATGGCAGATTCCTGTCCCTGAGAACTGTGGAGTCACCATTGCTTATACTACAGTGTTTGTGTGATTCACCGAGCAGTGGGTAGTTACGTGCTGGAATTTTGTTGTCGCAGGTATTTCAAGTAGCATTTGACACTAAGACTGGCAGGGTAGACTGGAGCATGGGATGGAGAATTGTCACGTCTTATGCATGTAAGCATCCTCTTAGCCCTTAGAGGGGTGCCCCAAGGATATCTGGTCCTAGCTGGAGCCATTTTGGGGTACATTCAAGGCAGATGTAAGGAGGGTCAGGCTGTGAAGACATGGGAGGGTGAAGGCCCATAAACTGAGGCTCTGCCCCAGAAACTAGTTTGTAGTGAGCATGGAGTAGGCTCCTCCAATGCTTTTGGAGGAAAGTGGTTTTGGCAGAGGTTAGGATTGGGGGTGGGAGGTAGAAGACTCTCAAAAGTCAATTCACAGTGGATTCAGCCTGTCAGTATTAGACCATAAAGTTGGATTAAGTTGTTTCCAAGGTTTTTCTGATCTCCCAGGAGGTGTGTCTGCTGTTCACATCCATCCATCCATCCATCCATCCATCCATCCATCCATCCATCCATCCATCCATCCCTTAGTCTTCCCACTGTCATTTATAACATGACACCTGTTCTGTGGAGAGCCTGTATAAGGACGTGGAACAGCATCATGGTATCTGAGGAAGCACCTTTACCCAGGAGCTCACAGTTGGCCTGGGAAGGGCATACATGACAGAATCAGCCATGCATATGCTGATGACCAAGGCAGGCAGGCAGCTTTGGCAGGCACCTCATTTGTCCAGAGAGTTGAAGAGGAGACAGAGTGGGGTACTAAGGACAGGGACCTCGTGCTCAATCTGCCACACAGAGTAGGTCTGATGGGATGACTGTGATGGGTTCGAGTGGGCCAGTAGTGCATTGCATGGAGTCCAGGTAGTCACAGCTGGCTTGGTCTGAGGCATGACCAAGTGTGGCTGTGTCAATGAACCTCGGGTCCAGGGCTAAGGACCTGCTACATCTTTTGCTGTGTCCAGCTGACAGCCATCCTGACTCCTGGACCTCCTGGATGCCACAGCACTGATTCTGTGACTCAGGTGGCACTGGAACTGATGGATTGGGTTAATCTAATAAGCCCGAGGAAGCAGGTCTCCTTACAACATACTTTTTCATAAGCCCATTAAGATTTGAGAGTACAAGCTCTTCATGCTTACCCGCCTACAGGAAGCAAGCATACATCACTGTCAGTCTGGTAAGGATTTAGAAACAGAACACTCAGCAAGACTGGGCTCACTGCTGTTACGTTTGCAGGGAGGAGCCAGAAGAGGGTGAGCCTGTACCTTGAGAGCAGCAGTAGTAGCCTGCCCTGTGTCCTGGGACTGGAGAAGTCATCTTAGGGTGTTTCTGGAGTACCTTTCTGGGCTTTGCCACTCTTCTCTCTATTTTGATCACCAACATTGTCATGTTTGGGGCTTGAGGACTTCCTGTAGCATCACTCGCAGGCGCTATGTGGCAATCCATTGTGACCATTCTGAATAAATTTCTTTGTACCCACTTTAAACTAGAGAATAACAATGCTAATTCTGGAGGAGAATTGAATGGTTATGCCGTTTGTAATTGGAGAGTGAAAAGTATCTACTCATCAAGGCCCCACTGTTGTTGGTTGGTTTTTGCTCTTTTGGGGGGCCCACCACCCCAGCTTCCAAATAAATCACACACGGAGGCTTATTCTTAATTATGAATGTCCGGCCTTAGCTTGGCTTGTTGCTAGCCAGCTTTCCTTAACTTTAGATGAACCCATCTGTCTTTTGCCTCTGGGCTTTTCCAGTTCTCTTATTTCTGTAATCTTACTCTTACTCCATGGCTTGCTATGTAGCTGGGTGGCTGGCCCCCGGAGTCCTCCTCCTTCTCTGGCTACTTCTTCTTTTTTCTCCTCCCAGATTTCTCTTTCTATATATTCTCTCTGCCTGCCAGCCCTGCCTATCCTTTCTCTTGTCCTACTATTGGCTGTCCAGTTCTTTATTAGATTATCAGGTGTTTTAGACAGGCACAGTAACACAGCTTCACAGAGCTAAACAAATGCTACATAAACAAATGTAACACACCCTAACAACATCCCACTTTTTACAAGTTAGCTTTCTGGCACATCTCTTCTGAGGCCCTCAAGGAAGTCCTGTTGTGCACTAGGCTCTGGACCAAGACAGTCAACCAGGAAGTAGATACCAGAGTAGTTGACCTCTGTGGTTTCTTACTATAGTCTCTTGTGGATGGTTAATGCTTGCTGCTCATCTGGGAAACAGCAGATGTGGAGAACTGGGTGGGACCCAAGGCTCATCTGGCATCCTGTCCATGCCTCTTCCTTCACCCCTAATAGTATCTGGTTCTTAAAAGTATATGGCAGAAGTCATTAGGAGCAGCACTGGGCTTGGAAATCTCAAGGCTCTGCAGCAAGGGCTTTGGAAGAAAATGGCAGGAGGAGGCTTGTTGCTGTGACTGTGGCAAGAGCCCTTGGGAAGACAGGGTGACATTCCCTGGGTGGAGGACCTGAGGTGCTGTCCATGTGGTATAGTGTATGTGTGCACAGACTTCATCCACAGGAGAGGGCATTTTAATACAAATGTCTTTTTAGAATGACAGTAGGTCCAGGAATGGGACAACAGGCTGTTCTGTGGAGGCCTGACTCCCTGGATCTGAGTGGAAGGTCCCTAGACCCCTTATTCCTATTACATAGTATGGTTAGGAAAGCCTGCATTTGCAAGTCTGAGAAGAGCTTTGTTGCTGGATCCTACTGGCTCCCTCGGGGGAGGGGGTGAGAAGGCACAGTGTCAATGGCACAGACACTGGGAGTCAGTTGAAGGCAAACAATAAACTCATTTATTTAATAATGGTGAAGGCCTTATATACCCTCCTCCTAGCACCCAGTCTATGTCAAAATCTGGTGCCATTGCATGTCTGTCCCTCATTGGCTGGACACAATCAGGAACTCTGACAGCACCTGTTACTAGGCCCTCAGGCAGACTCCAGGTTGGCTCATAAGGAAGTACACTATGTGCATGCCTTGGCAACTGATTTGAGCCAATTTCCTTGACCCTGTGAGCCTGTCGTACTACAGAGCTTGGGGGACTTTGTAGCCTCAATGTCAAAGTCACTAGGTGGATGTCCCCAGAGAAACCTCAAGCAGCCCAGTTTGTGACCTGTTAGAGGCCAGCGATATGTGATTACACCTTTACAGGAGCATCTGCATGTGGGGTTGCTGCTCCATGGAGAAACCCTGGCCATGTGGGGCTCTGGCAGACCACAGAACCTCTGGGAAAGCCTCTTAGTCCCTGCCTGTCGAGACTGTGTGAGGACTGTACAAGGAGATGTCAGGGTCACTGATGAGGGCGAAGTGGAGACCAGTGGGAGGGCTGCTCCTCCTTATGTGCAGTAGGTAGTAGAGGCCATGTGACCAAGGGGAAGGAGCACAGAGCACACATGGCACCTGCATCTGATGACTAGGTTCCCCTATAGGCATTGGTCTTGATGTCTGTGTGCCTGAGAGCTGTGGTCTGAAACAGAAGTCTCTCTGTGCTAGGGCTGTTGATGTCATAGGACATGGGTCTCTCCGAAAACCCGTGCATTCACCATGTGGGTTTAGTGAAGAGGTTTAGAGCTAAAATGAATTGGTGATCTCCTAGGACCTGAGTCTGGGATTCCCCATCCAGGGCTAAGAGCAGCTGGCTGTCATGTGGGCTTGTTCTGCAGGAGTGGGAGATGCTAGAGGTAGTGGCCTCTCCTAGTGTCACAAGGACTTTGTTCCTGTCCTAATCCTATTAATCTCTGAGATGATGTATTCATGAATATTTTATCTGAAGAGTGACTAAGCAACCTATCTAACTTCTTTGGTTGTCTTGGCAAAAGATTCAATAAAGCCAGGGCTGTTAGAGGGAGCCCAGAGGAGGACTTAGTTTCTAGCATGTGTGGAGCTGCTTCTCCTGAGCACGGGTCAAAAGCAGGTCACTCCTCTAGGGAGCTAGCCACTCCCCCATAGCAAGGTCCTATCCCTCTGCTGAAAATGAACAGCCTGAGAGGTTCCCAGTATGATTAGAAGGGTGACTATACAAAGAATAATAACTAAGGCTGTGTCCTAAATAAGAGCCATATGCTTAAGGAGAATTATTGAATTCTGTGTGATCAGAGATTTAACATATACTTCTGAAGAATCTGGTCACCCTCCCAGGGTGTCATGCTGGGACACTGAGGAGGAGGACACAGATATGTCTGCCTTCCACAAACTACTGATCTGTACTTACAGTGACATGAATGTCACTGTAAATAGTCAGGCAGTCCTGATGAAAGCAGGGAGGGACAAAAGATGGATCTGCTGTGCACTTGGGACCAGACAGGAGCCAGTAGCTTACAGCGGGCCTGTAGAACTCCTCTTCGAGGAATGACAGCTGCAATCTGTCCTGTACTCTTAGGTGATGTGTATCCCCCATCTTCGTGGGGCTATGCTGTCCTCCAGGGTCCTCCCAACTTCCTGCTTCTGTACCTCTTCCACTGCTCTGAGCTCTGTTCAGCTGCCCATAGGAGGACTTCTCCAGGCGCAGGCTTGACATCAGCCTGGGGCATCCTTGTTCCTTTCCTAGGCCATTAGGCTTGACTTCCTCTTGGAAAGCTGACTAAAAGCAGTAGCTTACTTGCTTTCCGTATGTGCAAGGTTCGATTGCTCCTAGCCCAGAGGACAAAGTAACCACAAGAAAAAGCTGAAGTAGGGTCCACTTGAGGTTTGGGTGCTTCCTGGCTGTCCCAAGAGCCCTAGATCTGCTGTTATTACTAAACCATGACTCCTGGGACCCGGATTCCTGTGTACAGTGGGAAAGGGAGCCATGGGCTGGCCATGCATTAGTGATCATGCAGCTGTCTGAACCTGTCTCACTGGAAGGTGGCTTTAAGGTCCATGTAACCTCAGTAGATGCTCAGTAGATAGCCCATTATCACTAACTGGGGTCAACTTCATCCTGATATTTGCTCTCTGCTGGCCTCAGCCACAGCACAGATGTGGGCTCCCCCTCTGAACAATGTGGGTTATGCTGCTATTTGAAGCTGGGAGAACTTACTCTGTCTCCTGGGCAGGAGGAGGTAATGTGACCCAGCATGTCTGGTGACTCTGCATCTTGCAGAAACAGTGCTCAGTATATTACACAAAGGTCAAAGGCCAAAGGCAAAGGGCAGGGCTATCTTGACATCCAGATTTTTCTGAGGACTGCTGCCAGCCTTGAGGAGGAGAGGGCAGGTGGTAACTGGGAACTGAATATTCCCTGGGGTTCAGGGCCACCCACATCTCCTCTCCTCTCCCTGTGTCAGCTCATATATGCCTTCTGTTCTCCAGCTTCTCTCTCTTGGTGACTTGAGATCCCATGTCCCTGCCTGTTGCCCATGCTGCTGATACTCTGAACCCTGGGGCCAGGGAAGAGGAGAGTTGCTTTATTCTTCTCCAAGGCAGGGTTTGAGCAAAGCTGCTGTTACTAGGGAATGGAGGGAATGGTGCCTGTCCCAAAGCCCTGTGCGGAGGCAGGAGAGCCTCCCTGGTCCCAGTAGGCATCACGCCCCTGGGCGCCTTTCTGTCCACATGGTCTTGGTTTAGAGATTCTTCCTCTAGCACTTGTCGAGCTTGAAAATCACCTCCATCTTTATGTGCTGCAGAAGGATCTAAAAAAGAAGCTAACCCAAGACCTGCTCCTGGGAGCTTAGCCTGACATATCCTGTGTGGGAAGTATTCTCAAGGTTTCTGGTCCATTTTTCTGTGACATTTTGTTAATGGCCAGGAGGACAAGGCCAGAGTTCCATCTGTCTTCCTGACATGACACTCACAGCTCTGCCTCGTGGGTGCTTGGCTACTGTTCCTAGGCCAGGGGTGATCAGGCTTCATGACGTTAGGAGAGCTTCCTGGGCCAGCTGCTGCCTTCCTGTCCCTGAGCATTGGAGTTACCCTCCAGCTGCTGAACAAGGCTCTGCACTTGACTAGTTCTGTTGGGAGCAGGCCAGTGTGTGCATCTCATTCAGTGCCTGGAACTCCCAACAGGTGTCCCTCACCGCTTCTTCTAAACCACCATGCTGTCACACTCCATAGAGTGGAGTATACGAGAGCCCAGACACTGGGGAAAGAGGCCCCTTGTTGAATAGATCTGAGCAGTGCCAGTTACTACGTGAGGCCACTCCGGTGTCCTCCATGAGCAGTGTATTAGCTGTGGTAAGACTCACCTTACTAACCTTGCTGAAGCAGCCTGCTGGCATTGCCATGGGGTACCCTGTGTTCTCTCTGGCATCGGACACAGTTGATGTAATGGGAACCTGAGAACTCTCTCAAACTGTCAGGAGAAAATGAAGTCCTGGGAATGTTGCACCAGAAAGAGCTATTGCTGTGAGGCCAGTGCTTTTCCATTTTAGGATGAGGAAACTGAAGCTCTTTGCAAAGGCCCTGGCATGTCCTTGCTCACCTTAAAAGTGCTAAGACCTGGTGTATGGTCCAAGGCCCCTGAGAAGTGGCCACTTTCTGCAGAACCTCTGAGCTCTGGAGAACTACTTGGCGATAGTGGAATTCCAGCAGGACTAACATCTGACTGAGAAGAGGGAAGCTGGGAGCCTGGGCCACAGCACAGGTGGGTGCTGCTTGAGATGAGAGATGCTGAAGCCTCACCACACCTGTTAGAGATGCCAGTTACCACTGTAGCACACCCATTAAACTGACTGCCACCACGAGCACCACCACATGTCATGGACGTGGACATCACTGGGACCGCAGAGATGCAGTTAGTCCGTGGTCTGTGCTACACCCAGCCTCACTCTTCTCTGGGCCGTGTTTCCCTGGCAGTCGCCTTTTTGCTCCTGGATGCCTCTCAGCATCTGCTCCTGGCTCTCCTCTGCACTTCTTCTTTCCAGTGGCAGCTCATTGCCATTCCTGCAGTGTGGCTCCCCTTCCTGCACAGGCCCGCTGGAGTCTGGGTATTCATTTCCCCTTCTGGATGTGATAACAGGAGAAAGGCACTTTGCTGCTGATTGAAGTCAAGTAGCGGGGCCAGCAGCAGGGTCTGGGAGATTGCTGATGAGAACTGTGCTCGGGAACAAATAGCCCTGACACACGGGCGCAGTGCTGAGAGGAGAGTGGCCTCTCAGTGGCCTTGGAGTCTCCTCTTCCCCTCCATCATCACCCTGTATAGGAGCACTAGTGTTGGGCAAAGCCCAGGGGTGCGTATGTCCTGTAAGGACTGGGGGTCAGGGCCAGTTCTCTCTTCTCACTCGTAAAGCGCTGCCATGGCTCACAGGAGTTCCGCAGGCACATCGGAGTCAAGGGAGATGTGCTGCGGGATGGCATGGCTACAGGTGAAGGAGCTGATGCAGCCCAAGTGCTGTCTGCTGGAGCTCTGCACATCCAGCTCCCTTCACCCTTGGTTGGGACTTGGTCTCTGCCTGCATCACCCTGTGACTTCATAGGCAAGAGCGGCTGTGGGAGTTTCCAGGCCACCAGCCTAGAGTGGCTGCTTGGAGCCAGGGATTGCTCTACGAAAGAGGTCAGAGGATGGTTGGTGGGGAAACCAGCCCTGGTAGTAACTGTGGCAGTATGTGCAGCCTTCTTTCTTACAAAGACTGAATTCAGAACCTTGGTGCAGGGGTATAGTTCAGTGGTAAAATATTTGCCTAGAGCACGCAAGGCCCAGGTTCAGTCCTTAGCACTGTGTGGTGGGGAGTACTTTGAAGATATACCCCGATAGGATATTCATAATGCCAGAACTGGGATCTGGGATCACTTAGGCATGGAGTAAAGATCCCACCCATACTACAGTAGGGCCATCAGAAAGGGAGGCGGTGGAATAGGTCCCAGGAGGTTGGGGGTGGTCCTAGACAGGTGGATCCATGTGAGGTTACTTAGAAGTCCTGTTGTAGATCAAGAGGTCTTGGGGGAATAAGGTGGCAGCTGTCAGTATAGGTGTCACCTAGCCCACAGAATGCACACTTACCCATAGTGAGTGTGGTCAGGGCTCTGAAGCCATCAGGGGTGACTGCTCAGTTCTTTGCTCCTGAGCTACATGTGAGTTAACAGGCCTTCCCATGGTCAGAATGAGCAAGGTGCCTCTGGCTTGAGTAAACTAGCTCCATGGCTAGATTGAGCAGGCCCCCTTTGTTGGGGATCCGAGCATCTGGAGAGGACCCATTGGGTCAGGACTCGGGCAGCTTGCACCCTGGTTGTCTCTGTATGTGCTTGTCAGTCTGCTTATCACTAAAACCAAGCTGTTCAAAGCCAGTCTTTCCAGGTCTCCACCTGTGGAGGAGGCCCTACTAACTTCTGGGCAACTGCTAAGGACTTCTTTATCCTTAGGAGAAAGTTACTGATAGTTCACCAGGCAAATAATTACCAAATGGCATAGCAGAGACACGCTGTCAGAAAGGGCAAGTGGGTGAGCTGGAGCTGGTTCAGCACTTGAGCTCTTGGAAGCTCTCTTCTGTGCAGGTGTGGATCATGCCTGGCACCTCCTGTTGGTGTCTGGCCTCTCAAGTCTCCATGTCAACAGATGAAAGGACTGTCATTTACATTGAACCATCAGAGGCTTTGTCTACCCACTTCTGCAGCCCCGAAGGACATTCAGGTCACTTCAAATCAATTCTGAGATTTTTCGAGTGTGAGCTGGAAGAGGGGTGCCCTGTGCCATCCCCCTCTGTGAAGATGCTCGGAAGCTGTTTGTCTGGGAATGGAGGAATGAGGACTCCCTCCCAGATGTCCCTCATGCCCTCAGCCCTCCTCCATCCACTGCCCCAGCCCTCCTCCACTGCCCCCAGCCCTCCTCCATCCACTGCCCCCAGCCCTCCTCCACTGCCCTCAGCCCTCCTCCACTGCCCCCAGCCCTCCTCCACTGCCCTCAGCCCTCCTCCACTGCCCCCAGCCCTCCTCCACTGCCCCCAGCCCTCCTCCACTGCCCCCAGCCCTCCTCCACTGCCCCCAGCCCTCCTCCACTGCCCTCAGCCCCCCTCCACTGCCCCCAGCCCTCCTCCACTGTCCCCAGCCCTCCTTCACTGCCCCCAGCCCTCCTCCATCCACTGCCCCCAGCCCTCCTCCACTGCCCTCATCTCTTTGGCCTTGCTTTGTCTCTGTGTTCTTGGGGTCCTTAGGGTGTCTTTCCTTTTCACCCTTGACCCCAGGTCCTCAGCAGTGTGCTGTCTGTACCTGGGCTCCCTCACCACTGCACAGGCATTGGGGTGGTGCCAAAACCCTCATTCAGCTTTTCAACAAAGACCAATGTCCACTGGTGGCCTTTTTTATCTCTTCTAGAACTTTGGATAAGCATGGACTTGTGGTCTGTCTCTTTCTTAGTCTGGATTCTTCTGATCCCTCTTGAGTTTGCCAGTCCTTTTGTGTGGTCAAGAGTGGGCACCTTCACTGCTCTGAGTCTATTCATTATGAAGCTTCTCAGAATTGCTGGGCCATTGCCTTTCTACTTTAGGCTAGACACTACTTTGGCAGGCTCACTCACGCCCCTAGTGGTCCTCAGGGGAACTGGTGGGGCTTCTTCCCAGGTGTCATCTGGGTGCTGCTGCTGCACACACTCAGGGTCAGATCCTCGTGGCTCTGTGGTCTGTTTTAACAAGTACCCGGGGGATTGAGCTTTCTTCTCAGACACGAGGACTGCTGACCGTCTTGCCATCCGCACAGGACATCCAAACCAACCATGTGGTCATAGAGGCACAGGGTGGGATGGGCTTTCTTTGTCCTGACTGAATTTCATGTTTCTTGTTTTATTCCCTAGTAGTCTATCCCCAGCACACGTCATTGTGCTTCTGTTGGTAAAGTGAGGTTGGTGTGGTGATAGATGTAGATCATGACCTGACGGAGAAGAGGAAAAAGTCTGGCAGTGCTCGGTTGTCCTTGTGAGGTGGGGTGGAGAAAGGAACCGAAAGGTCCCTTGGGCAACACAGGTTCCTGGTCTCAAATGAAGCCGTTTTCCTTCTCGTCCCACCACTCTCGCTGGGTGGCTTTTAATGATGCCCACCCTCAGATGCCAGCACCTGCCCCCACTCTGTTATAACAGACTCACTGTAGCTAGAGTTTTCCTGCCTGGCCCACAGTCAGGACAAATCTCTCACCTGCCAGTCCCACAGCCGCTCAGACCCAACCAAGTAAACACAGAGACTTATATTGCTTACAAACTGTGTGGCCGTGGCAGGCTTCTTGCTAACTGTTCTTATAGCTTAAATTAACCATTTCCATAAATCTATACCTTGCCACATCTTCACATGCTGCTTGTCATGGCGGCGGCTGGCAGTGACTCCTTCTGCCTTCCTGTTCTTTCTTTTCTCCTCTCTGTTAGTCCCGCCTATACTTCCTGCCTAGCCACTGGCCAATCAGTATTTTATTTATTGACCAATCAGAGCAACACATTTGCCATACAGAACATCCCACAGCAGACTCACTGTTGTTCTCAACTGCGCTTGCACACTGAATTCCAAGTGCTCCATTAGGCCAGTACCATCCAGCCCTGCTACCATCACCCAGCACACTCAGAGTACTTCTCATTTCGACACCCAAGCCTATGGCTTCTGCATCTGAATGGTCACCCACTTTCCTGTCAGTTCCCCCAAGGTGGGCATCACCACTTGGCACTAAGGTGCCACCCTTTCCAGTTTTACTGCTCCCTAAGCTCACTCAGCTGCATCTCACCAACAGAACCTCACTCAGGACCAGGTGGTTCACGCCATCATTTCCAAAGGTACAGTCTATATCCCATAATCTCCAAATCTAAACTCTTGAACAAAGACTTGAAACTGCAATTCTAGAAAAATTAATTTAAAACATTCTTTCCAAAGACATTTTTAAAAAGATGATTTATTTGAAAAATGTAAGAACATGACAGAACTCTTCATAAGCTAGTTTATACAATAGAACAGAGTACAACATATTTGCAAGCATTAATACTCAGGAATAGTACAGCAGTGGTGTAGGTTTAGAGCCACAGCCAGTGAACTGTATCCATAGAGACTGGCCGGAAAGCCAAATGTATAACTGTATTGCTGGGTGGTAATTGCATATGCCCAGCTTTGTTTCTGAGGACATCTTGGCTGCCATGGTGGATCACCTTAAACATATTTGTGAAGTGGGTCAGACCATCACAAGTGCCATCACCAAAGATCTAAGATCTGAGAAGTTCTATCTTTAAACATGCAGATGCTAATGAGCTATCTCTTCATTCCCTGAGGATGCTGCAGCATTTTCTGTTTTGTGCATAATGCATAGCGTCAACATTGTGACAGCATACTGTGACTTTCCGTTAACTATCACAAAGTGCTTAAGAGGAGGAAGGATTAGGGCTGGAGAGGTGGCTCAGTTGGTAGGAGCACTGGCTGTTCTTCCTGGGGACCTGAGTTTGGTTCCCGTGGTGGCTTACAAGCGTCTGTAACCCTAGTTCCAGGGGATTTACGTCTGGCCTCCATGGGCACTTGCACTCAGGTGGTGCCCACATACACATAAAAATACTCAATGAATCTTTTATTTATTTATTTATTAAACAGGAAAGGTTTATTTTGGTTCATAACTTTGGTGATTCCACAGCTTGCTGGCCTATTGTATTTGGGCCTGGGACAGGGCAACCCCATCACAGGAAGGGTAGGGGGGGGGGGAGGCTGCTCACCTCATGGTATGCAGGAAGTCATGGGATTAATTTCAGCTTTGAAAAGATACAGACACTAACCAGATAGCACAGTGATCTGCAAGAGTAACTCCGACAGCTTAAAATGGGAGGAGCCAACAGTTGTATAGCACAGGAAGTAGAGGTTCTCTCTTTTTTTTTTTTTTTTTTTTTTTGGTTTTTTGAGACAGGGTTTCTCTGTGTAGCTTTGCGCCTTTCCTGGGACTCACTTGGTAGCTCAGGCTGGCCTCGAACTCACAGAGATCCGCCTGCCTCTGCCTCCCAAGTGCTGGGATTAAAGGCGTGCGCCACCACCGCCCGGCTTGAAAGTAGAGGTTCTTTTACAGGCCAGGTTCTGGCCAGTTGTATGCAAGCAGTCTGTAAGACTGACTGGCTTTCACAGTCTCATATCCCCATGAATAGCGGCTTTTTCTCTTTCAGACATGTCTCTCCTATGAAAGTGCATTCACATTCATTTTGTACATGAGACTGCTCTTTTGAAGTTCTTGTGTGACTCAGTCTACATCCGTGTGGACATAGCTCATTGAGTTCCTTATCTTTTGTGTCATGTGTCTCTGCTGTCTTTGCACCCATAGAAGTCTGTTTGGCATGCTCATGTACCACAAGTGTGGCAGGATCAATAATGGTGGCCAACAGCAGCATAGTGTTATCTTCTCCTCCTGCTGTGAAGGTCAGTGCTTTCCAGCCATCCAACAGCTTCCTGGTCTTGTTGAGGCAGAAACACGCACTTGAATTCATTTCTGTTCCTGGAGTTTCAGCATCCAGACAGATGGGATGGATAACAGTGAAGACCTGTGACATATTCCTAAGCTGAAGTGTGTGTTGTGGCCACATTCTTGGCCATTCCCTTCTCCAGAGTCTGGCTATCTCCTCTCCTCTCTTACCCTTGTATAGCATTCCACAGTCCCTCCCCAGGGGATTGCAACTTTGAAGATTTCATCGTTAGGCTTTTCATCTCTCAGTGCTCTGATTTTTAGGCATTTAGACTTTAGGGATTTTAGCTGTGGAGATTTGGATCTCTAGCAATTTCAGCATTCAGTGTTAGATCATTGTGGGGTATGTGTGTTTTTTTTGGAATCTGGTCAGCACTGAGACCAGATTGACACAGGGTGCTTGGTAGCTGTGCAGTGGTTCCCAGAGCCAGAAAGGTCTCTCAGCCCCCACCTGCCTCACAAAGTACCAGCTCAGGCAGCCCTCAAGTCCCACCTGAATTAGGCTCTGTTCTATGAAACAGAACACCCCACACTCCTGCTAAGTGGCTTCAGATCACAGCTGCTGTTTGGTCACATTTGTGCAGTTTGTTCAGGCTCAGCAGGAACAGCCTGGCTAGGTGGCTGGCGTCCTGGTGCTGGAGAGCCCTCCCTGAATGTGGCTCACCTACCTAGCAGACTGTGTTCTGAGCTGGCTCAGCATGGGCCCTGGAGGGCTGAGACTGGGGATTGTTTTTCTCCACTGGGCATCTAGCTGCTCAAGTGTCCTCACAGCATGGTAGCTGAATTCTGAAAAGGTTCACTCAAGTGCCTGTCTTAATGGCCTCACCTTGGAAGTCACCAGGATATCACTTCTAGCAGACTTTGAGGAGTTCAAAGGCCAAGGGGACACCAAACTCCAGTTCCTGATGGGGCTGGACCAGGTTCTGAAAGGATGGGGGATGGGGGGGGGTTTCTTAGGGCAGCACCTATGCTCTGCCCTGTGTGATAGCCATTCTCTCCACTCCCCCTGCTGGGAGACCTCTCTCTCCACAACTGTACCAAGTCAGGGCAGGGGGCATGTGGGATGCCACCCATGGATCCTCAGGGATCACATGCAGCAGAACTCTGGGAGGCTTGATGGCCCCTCTGCACTATTCTTGCACCCCAGCCTGCCATGCACCATAGCAGGTCTTACACCATTGCTTCACAGCAGGTGGTGGTGGCTCATGCCCCTTGGCAGACACCTCACTCTGGATATTCTTAAAGGCAGAGCTGAGAGAGCAGACTGCAGTTACTAGGGGCTCCAGCCTCATCTAAGCTACTGTTCGCAGTCTCCCCTTGTCTTAGTTATTGTTCTATTGCTGTGAAGAGACCCCATGACCAGGGAAACTCTGATAAAAGAAAGCATTTAATCAGGGCTTGTGTAATTAAAGTTTCAGAGGGTTAGTCCACTATCATCATGGTGAGGATCTTGGTAGCATGCAGGAAGACATGGTGCTAAAGAAGTAGCTGAGAGTTCTACAATCGATCCACAGGCTGCAATAAGAAAGAAACACTGGGCTGGGATTGGGCTTTTGAAACCTCAAAGCCCACCTCCAGTGACACACTTCCTCTAACAAGGAAGGTCCTATTTTGTCTCAAGTAGTGCCACTCCTTGATGACTAAGCGTTCAAATATATAAGCCTATGGGGCCCATTCTTATTCAAACTACCACACCCCTTACGACCCCTTTGAGATCTGCAATCTGGAACAGCAGCCAAGTCACCCAAGATCCAGATACTGATCTCAAGCCATTTGCCCCCACTGGCTTTCTGGAGATGGGACTTTTGAGAGGTTTCTGCAGCAGTCTGAGCGGGGTTCTGATTACCTGTTTCAGGTGTTCTGAGTGCTGGCACTCTGTGTGCTTACATGGCAGGTGCATGTGGGTAAAGAGCTGCTCTGGTCCTGACGGCAGTCTCTCAACTGAGGATGCGGGAATGTGGCCATCGGGGCCACTGCTTCACATCACCAAAGAAGTTGGAGCTGATGAGGCAAAATGAGTCTTCCCTGAAGCTGTCAGTCTGAGCTAAGCCAACTCAAGTTCCCCACTTCAGTTTGTGCTTGATCCAGATGGCCACAAGCCTATTTGAACACCCCATTTTTGTTAGGCCTAGCAGCCTCTGGGGACTCCAAGTGAACAGAATTGTATCATTTTCCCCCACAAATTGTATCATTCTCCTCAGGCCAGGCAGAAAGCATACCATGGGTCTGGACCAGTCTGTGCTCCAGGAGCACAGCCCATCGATGGGGCCTGTTGGCCCACCCCCAGCGGGTCCACAGAGGTCTGTACAATAAGCAAGCACTCACTTTGCCACAGCCCTGTCTGCTCTATCACCACCAACAAAGCCAGCAGCTGCACACAAAGGCAGATCTAAATATGAATTAAGTCCAAGTTATTAAAAAAGTATTGCAAATTTTTTTTATTCCTTGAATATTGAAAATGGGAATACATATGCAAATGCAATTTAATCAGCTCCACTCTAACCTTTGAGCATTCAGCTGAGAAGTGCTTTGTGATCAGGGAGGCCTCCCTCTGGGGAGAAGGGCTCCAGCCAGGGCAGAGTCAAAGCCCCTTCCCCCACATCCTGCCGGTGACCTCCAGTCAGCTTTGTCCTTGGCTCAGTGACTCCAGCCACTGTGCAGTGTTTCTGCCTTGCTTCGACTGACTCGAACTCTTGGGTGCTTGTTAAAGACACGTGACACCAGAAACAGGGACACACAGGCTCAGACCCTAACTCTTTCTGTGTGTTGACACAATGACCTGGCCCCATGCAGAGTCGTCTTTGTATGATGTGGCAGTGGTACCACCTCACCAGAGCCAGCTCCTTTTTATGGAGGCCATTGGAGCCCTACACAGCTTGAGTCTGTGGTCTTGGTTGTCAACTGCCTGCTTGCATCCCATTTGTATCAGGGTGCTTGCTTGACACAGTACCTCCGGGCATGCAGTCCTCACACAGATCTGCCTTTTCTCCCTGGTGTGCCAAGAGCCTAGGCTTGGGAAATCGTGTCTACACAACACACCCATGCTCTTGTAAACCTTGGGGTATTATAAGAGAGGTTACAGTGTCCCAGAGCATGGGCATGGAAGAGAAATGCCATCTCAGAAGGCAGCCTTCAGTAGGCAGTAGGGATGAACTGGCTGGTTGTGGTCTGGGGCACAGGGCCATGTGCCTCCTGCCATATTTCTCGGGGAGCTGGGGATATCAATGATCATGGTCTTAGGTGGAATGTAGTACCCTTCTAGCCACACCTCAGGAATGGGACAGTATCAGGACGGGGATTTACATGCCAGTGAATCAGGCTTCTGGGGTTGCAGAGCGAATATAATAGACTGGGCTAATGAATATAGACATTGGCTCCTTCAAAACTGCAGAGCCAGAGGCATTCAAGGTGTGGCAGGGCCATTCCTTTTACAGGCTTAGTGAGTCTGGGGAGATGATGTAGTGGGTAAGAGCACTTGCTATGCAAGCCTGAAGACCTGAGTTCAGATCTCAGCTCCCACCAAACAGCCACGTATGGCTGCACTTATGCCTCTAACCTCAGTGCTGTCGGGAGACAGAGACAGGAGGCTTGCTGAGGTTCATGGAAAGATCCTGCCTCAAAGAAATAGAAACTAATTGAGCAGGACACCTGAGGCCTCTGCACAAGTATGCACAGGCATGTGTTCCTGCACGTGGGAAACACATTCTCATACGTTCGTTCTCCCCACTCCCTCAACACACCTGATAAATAAAGATAAATAAAGTCTTAGCAGGAAGATCCTCCCCAGGCTCCCTGGCTCCTGGTAGCATCCCTCCAACCTCTGTCTCAATTGTCACATGGCCTCATCTGTGTCTGTGTCCATATTGCTGCTTCTTGGAACAGGGCCATTGGAATGGAGCATTGCCATTATACTGTAACACCCCCCCATTCCATCCCGTCCCCTCCACCCCCCAAAGCATGACGCTCTCTTAGATCTGCAGAAATCACTTTCACAGTATCCCTTTGTGCCACTTTCGGGAGACACAGGTGGAGGCCCAAGGCCTGCTGTGGACATGTGGAGGGGCCACGGCTACGTGGGGGACCCTTGGTTTGCTGCAGTTGCTGCCACCCTCTGAGCAGCTGTGTCATCAGCTCCACAGCTTCAGCTCCTGCTGGGCAGGTGTGTCCTTCCAGGTGCCCGTGGAAGTCCATCCAGATGGAGCTCTGCCGCTGAATGTGGCTAATGTCAGGAAGGCCCCATCCCACCATCTCACCTGATGGCACTTCAGTTAAGTACGGGGTAGTGGTTGGCTTCAGGGAAACAGCATTCCTTTCCTCGTTGTTAAGAATGTACTGTTGCTAATAAACCCGAGCTGCCTGTGGGGCCTGGCCTGCCCCCTGGACAGTGGAGCAGGGCTGTGTATAACCCCTGCTTCGGTACCTGGCAGGGGTCTGTAGCCTCCATCACTGTCACCACAGAGCATGCCCTGGTTATCTAAACCAGACTCCAGGAGCACCCAGCGAGATCCAGCAGCCATTCTTTGTCTTCCCTCCTCAGCATCACTGGCCTCCGAGGCCTCAAGAATGTGATTCTTTTCATGAAATTTCCCAACTAGTAGGTGTTAACTCTAGAATGCCATAACCTCTTTCCTGCAGTTGACAGTATCTCCTTGAGAAATGTACTGCACACTAGTTTGCTGTGGTATACAGGGCCAGTAGCTGAAGGCTTTATCTACTCTGCAAGTGAGAACAGTGGTGATGGTGATTTAAGTGTGGGCTTGGATCTGCGTGGGTTCTGTACTATCACCAGTGAGGATCGGGTTCCCTTACCAGCTATGGCATTGTGCATGGCCCTGCTCAGCTGCAGTCGTCCTTTCCAGAGCCGGTACCTGGCTCCTCAACAGGGTCTGCTGTGTGGATGGACGCCACTGGGCTGGCTCCCTGCCCTGCCCTCCCCTATCCCCTGCTGGAGTAGGAGTCTCAGACTGAGCATTTTGTGGAGGAATCAGTACTGTAGGTGAGAAGAAGAGGGTCTAAGGCCTGAGGATCAGAGCCACCCACCTGCTGGGGCCTGTGAGAAGCTGTGAGGTTAAAAGATCATCAGCTCTCTGCTCTCCACTGCCTCTATCTTCACCCATCGAGGGAGGCCAGAGAAGGGCATCAGCGGACCTTTGCTCCCAGAGCCTGGTCCTCCTATGTGGACTCAGGGCCTGGCTTGTCCTGTTCTGTGGTACCGAGAGTCAGAGATTGCAAGTGTTCTGTTTTGTCCTGAGCTAATGTGTTCTGGTCGTCAGGTGAGGAGATGAAGGAAGGGCTTCTTAGCAGCTTTCCAAATTTTCTGCATTCTTCAGACAACCCTCATGCCTGGCTATTCATGGTGCCCGTGCAAAGGCCCGTCTGGGAGAAAAGTTGAGCATATATGGGCAGGTTGAATTTGAGGACATTGGGCACATCTTAGGGACATACCCTGTTAGTGTCAGACTTGTGGCTCCAGGAGAAAAGCCCTGACCTGTGAGCCGCTCTGAGATGTGCCCTAGTTTGCAGTGGGCAGGCTCACAGAAAGAAATGTGCCCACTGAGGACTGTTAGAGCAGGTGACTGACCACTCCATTATTGTGGCCCAGTGTAAGAACTAAACATTCAGTAAGTCAAAGCACACACAAAAGGACTCGTGAGCTGGTTGTCTTGCTACAAAGGACCCCAAATTTACAAAATGGCAAACCAAATGACATTTATAGAGAGAGGTAGAGTAATGCCCTGTTCCCTTGTCTGAGTGGCATCAGGCAAGGAAGTGGCCCCTGGTATTGTATGGAGTATGGCTAGCATGTTAGGACACACAGGCTCTTAGCAGGGTGCAGGTAACCAGAAGGAGTCAGCAGGTGGGGAGAGCAAATATGTGGCTGCCTAGGAGTCCTGTAGGTGGTCCAACCCTGAATATTTTGCTCAGATTGGCAGAGACTGGGAAGCATGTCTAGAAGGCATCCTGCCCCAGGCTTTGCTGTGGGAGCAAAGCATGGATATTGGCCTAGCCCTGATCACCTGTCACTCTGATGCCTGTAAATCAGCACCCAGAACCCTGGGAGACCAGAATCCCTGGGGCAGCCAGCTTCTTTGGAACTTGTCCACCCGTACATCTCAGAGCACATGCACTTCTTGGTCCCTCTGTCCAGCTGTGCTCCTCCTCTGAGGGGGCTAGTGCCCTGGCTTTCACCCCTGCCCTTCAGCACCTTTGTGTTTTCTAAAGGCTTTTTTAGTGCTTCTGTCTGGACAGTCAGCTGCAAATCCTCCAGAATCTGCTGGTGCTATTAAACGAAGGGTGGGATTCTGCTAGGTGCTTCTGCTGGTGGGTGTCAGTGTCCCCGGCTTGCTCTACCTGATCCCAGACTTCTTTATACAGCCATTCTAACTACTCCCTCTCTCGAGACAGAAACTGCCATAGTGTGAACTCTAGTTCCAGCGCTACGCGTGTTAGATTAATAAATTGTGTAGGCCCTGTATTCATTCTCTCAGGAGAAAAACCAGAAGCTGGGCAATGGATGTAGTAGCTGGAGAAGGGGCCCCCTGGTCTTTCCACCCTCAGCAGCACTTCCCATGTGTGTCTACTTGAACTCCAAATGACGTCAGCACACAGCCAGTGAAGGCACCTGTGGCAAAGTCACCATGTGCTGAGAGCTGCCAAAGGTGGGCATCACACCCTGTCTCACCTTGTGAGTTACCATGTCAGGTAGAAATGTTTGAAGCCGCTAAAGTCCAAGAAGGAACATGGGTCTTTTATGTTGTAACTCAAAAGAAACAGATAAAACACAGTGAGCATGTGGATACACATGCACGCATGTATGCCTGGGCTTTGCAGACATTTATGGAGAGCACTGCTCTTTAAGGCTCATCTCCCTGGTCTGACTAGGACCAGAGACAGGCACCTACAGTATTGTTGTATAGCTCACCCTTGTCCACCTGTTCATCCGCCTGTCCGCATGCTCACGTTTGATGCTTTGTATGTTTCTACTAGTGCGTCTGTGGGACATTGGAAGACCAGTGAGGCTATGAGGACGGCCCTTGGTCTTGGAGGAGTCTTCAGTGGAGTGGGGGCTGGCAAGCAGATTCTCCCTGACCAGGCCCTGTGCGAGTGTGAGGCAAGGTGCTGTGAGCAATTGTCTGCTCTGTAGCATTGCTGACCTCAGGCCAGGCAGCTCCTCTCCGTGTCTTCTAATTAGGGAGAGGAGTCAGCTTCCCCATTGTTCTTCCTTTCATCTCTGCCGTCATGGCTGGGCACAGAGCAAGCACCCACTCTGGTGCTAGCCATCCAGAGAGTGGGTGTCACTAAAGGAAATGGTGTTTCCTCTCTCATTTTTTTTTTTTTTTTGATCCTGGGCCTTTCTATATAACCCAGGCTGCCTGTAACACTGAACCTCTCCTGCCTCAGCTTCCTGAGTGTTGGGATAATAGGTGTGTGTGCCACCACCCACAGCAAGCTGTGTGTTTTTCTGCAATTTCTATAGCAGTGGTTGCTTAGGAAGTGACACCCTCAGAAGACCAAGCCGGCTCTTCCGCTGTGGACTTTGATGTGTTTCCATGCCTACTTCTTGTTAGATGATCCTCAGTCATCTCAGCAAGTGGCCTGTACTGTGCCGCATTCACATGCCTGTGGCGTCTCTACTACTCGGGGGCCAAGAGCTCTGGTGGGTGCTCTATTCATGGATTCATGTTGCAGTAAGAGGCGATAATTGATGAGTATCTGTGGGGATGGATATGATTGTGTCCTCTTTAATGAGCTAACAATTTCAGGCTGAAATCTCAGCAGTGCTATTGTTTGGAATAAGAGGAGACATGCAAATGAGTCCGGGTGCAGACTGTGGTAGAACAATGCTGCAGCCTCTTTATTGGGCCCATTAATTAATTCCCCATCAGCCAGTTTCCCTGGGAATGAACTGGAAAAATAATTAAAATGATACATGAGGTAAGGAGTTTAGAAATTCAAAAGGTGAAGGCAAGAATTAGTTTAATACATAATTAGACATATTATTTGTGACTATACATTTTTTTAAACGTGGTTCACTGAGGCAGTTGGCCCTATTTTTAGTCTTGGATACTTAATAAATACCATTTGGGGCTGTTTTTCAACTCATAAAGGCTCATAAATTCTCTTAATAACATTAAGTGGCTAATTATATTGTGCATTGTTAAAATAACTCCTATTGCAAAATCTAATAATACAACAAAAGTTACAAAAACAAGTTTTTGGAGGAGTTAATTTGACTAACTTACCAAGCTTCAGCAAGAACTCACAGGTGCACATGCATTTTGTCCCAAATCTGATCCAGATGCTGAACCTTGAAAGCCAACTTCATCGTGACCAGAGTGGTTGTGTGGAAAGTTGCCACAGGGCAAGCTGTGCCACCTGCATGGCACTCTTGGAAGCAGTGTGATCCTCAGGGGACCCTGGTCCATCTTGGGCCCTCGCAGTTCTATACTAGACCATCTTGGCGCCCACATCAGGATAGTCTGGCAGTGGCTGGAGCATCTCTGTGCCATGTAGATGTACTTAATTGCACATGGCTGGCCACTCTGCCTGACTAGGGCTGTACTCACTGTCCACTCTTTGCTCCTGAGCTGGGGCTCATAGTACCCTAGGATGGTCCAGGAGCTACATTTCTACATGACTAAATGTCTACACATTTGTTGAGGGGTCACTATTAAAGTGACAAGCCCACGTGTAAATATTTGAGCTTAATACTTGGACATTTTAAAATTTTTTACACAGAAACTTCCTTCTTTTCTTCTTTCTTTCCTTCCCCCCTTTCTTCCTCCCTCCCTTCCTTCCTTCTTCCTTCTTCCTTTCTTTTAAGTTAAGTATGGCTGGCCTTCAACTTTTAGTCTTCCTGCCTCAGCCTTCTGGGTGTGTAGATGATAGACGAGAGCTACCACACCTGGCCCACTTTCCAATTTCCAAAAACTGTCTTTAGCGGACAACTTAAAAGACACTGGAGGACAGAGTAAAAGCCGTGGTGCTTGTCATAAGCCCTGTGTTGTGCCTCGGCCATAAACACATTGTGCCCAGGAACCTCAGAAGGAACGCAGCCTGGAGCCCCTTTCCCATTGGTGCTGCTGAAGCTTGGGAAGGAGGTTTCATAGCTTGGAGACGGAAATGGGCCAGAAGCACTCCTGTGGCTGCATCCTTCTGTGTCCTTCCCTGGGCACCGGGGCCTGGAGCTCCTGCAACGGTGTGGCCTTTGCTCTTACACTGGTCTGCCTACTGTGGGCTCTCTGAACCCCATTTTTGGGCTGTTTGCTTTTACCACTGGAGTTGAAAAAATCCTTGCCCCAGCCAGAAGGAAAGGAGCAGTCATGCTCTTCCCTTCTTTCATTCAAATGAAACACTGCCCATTCATCATCCTGCGATTTGATCTGTCGATCCAGAAACACTTGCTAATGCTTTATAGCTGTGGCTTGTTGAGGTTCTGGGAAAGAGCAACAGGAACGAGCCAGTCCTAATAAATAAAAGTTATTTCCTCATTTGAATTTTGGCGTCCAGAGAGTCAATATGAGGCGGACATCAATCTTCTCTTTCTTGAAGCAGAGCGAAGATTTCTCATTGTGCGTCATCCTGGCCGTGATGATAAAGTGTGCACTGGGTCTGGCCAGACTCAGGCATGGTGTCTCTAGAGATGCTCTGCCTGTTTGTATTGCAAATTACATGCTCGGCTTAATGCTGGAAGCAGACCTATGTTCCCTTGGTCTATTTGAGTATTATTGAAAATGTCACATTTTTAAGGAGGGCCAGTATTCCATGGATAGTGTGCCTGTGGAGGGCCAACCAGGGCAGAGGCAATGGCCAGGAGCTTTCCCAGCTTCTTTTGGGTTAGGAAGGGAAAAGAGATGGGCAGAACTTGGAGAACCTTGTATAATCCAGAGCTGTGTGGGTTGGGGTGAGGCTGCCCAGATGCCTGGAGGCTGGTTCATACCTAGCCACTGGCCATGGCTTCTGCCTGGGGCTACTCTGCCTGATTCTCTGTGTCTCCCACTTGATGTTCAGTAGTATGGGGCCTGGTTGGTCTTCTGTGGCTGGAAGTATTGGTCCAGGTCAGATTAGCCAGGGGCCTGGCCTGCAGTGCACATATGCCATATTGAGATCCAGGTACTCCTACTTCTAACATTAGCACTCTGTCTGCTCTATAACTCTATCAGCTTCTGCCACTCCCACAACCAAGGGCATCTTCTAAGGCAGGAAGTGTGCCTGGGTAGACCTTACTCAGCATTGGATCTGGTGTGCTGGCATCTCTGAGGGATGATGGGCAGAGCTTGGCAGGAGCCCAGCACGACCTGGTGTCTGATGGAATATGCTTGCGAATATGTGGCAGGTGTTTGGATGGAACACAATGGGGCCCTCTCATGGTTGGAGCCTTCAGCCCTCCTGCAATCGAAGGGAGAGCCTGCCTGAGTCATCTCTGGGCTGCAGACAGTTGGGTGATTGGCCCCATGCTCCTGTGTGAAGGGCAGACTATGCCAAGCAGGATTTTAGCTCTGGGGTCCAACCTGAATGTAAAACTGAAAAGTTCTGAATTTATTAAAGGCTTTCTTTGGGGCTGGAATATGCAGTAGATTTTCTATCCCTCTCTATTCTCTCTTAAAATTTAACGCTGCCATAAAAATGATGGATAACAAATTATTCCAGGGAAAATGATACTGAAAGACTCTTCTAACTGTGGAGGCAGAAGCATAGACTGGGCAAAGAAATACATATGACCCAGAAAACTCAGAGGAAACAGGAGAGCATGCACTCGCAGAAACTACATCTGTATGATGTTAGAGGCTCAGGCAAACAACTATTGTTATTCATGTTCTTGAAGTATGGAATCTTTTCTGAGCTTCTGGCGTTTTTATGAACGCAGTAACACCATGCCTTCTGGATATTCATCACCCAGCATTCCCTGTTGGGAACACTGCAGCATCCCAGGCAAGCAGGAAGAGAGATCCAACCCCACAAATGATACACACAAAATGTGCCCTCACTCATATAGGAGCACCCAGACCCCTCACAGGTCTCCCCAGGGCTCTGCCAGCCCATCAGTGCTCAGGCTGTAGGTTAGAACCATGAAGTCACAAGAGACTTGTCACCTAGATTCAGTTAATGGTGGCATGGCTGGGTCTGACAAGCAGATGTCAAGGCAGGACACAGGGAGGGAAGAGGTTTTGAAAGTAGACATAGGTACTCATCCTGTGAGGACTGAGTCCAGCAGTGTTGGTGCCAACAGCCTTGTATGGACCCCCCCAACCCCCCCCCCCCCCCCCCGCCCATGCCCTTCCATGCTCCTTTGCTGTTGATGTCCTGACTGGCGCTCTTATTTCTTAGCCATGTGGTGGTGATTTGACAGTGCTTTGTCCCATCCCCCAGTCCTCCTCTGGCAACTGGCCATACCAGGCCCTGTCTTAGAAGGAAACTGATTGACCAGCTAGCTGAGATGGCTCAGAAGAATCGTGGATTTGTCCTCTCCCTAGCATGTGTCCCCACATCCAGCAGGACAACTTAGGAGGAAGCACTGGCCTCTGTCAATACTTTCTGGTTACCAGTGTCACTATGACAACTCGAGCAATGCTGCAAGCTGGCACTGTGTTAGTGCTGGGTCTTAACTCTCACTGGGCAACTCCTGCTTCTCTTCTCTGCACAGAAACAGGCTTACTGATGAACTCTGTTTGCCATTGCTCCTAAGCCACATCCACTTAAGTGGATAATTTGCTTTTCCGTGTGTGTAGGTTTTAGGAAAATAGACCCACAGCATTTGCAGTGCCTCTCCTGTGCACATTGACCTGCGGAGTTGATGGTGTCTCAGCACCAGTGAACAGTCCTTAGTTCTGTTGTCTGTCGATAGCTAAGGGCCACGGCTCATGCCATCTGGAGGCCATTCCACCACCTTCCTGATACTTCCTGTGCTCACCAGATGAAACTCAGATGCTGAACTCCACGGGGTTCTTAGAGCCCAGCCTGTTGGTGCTGCCATGAACTTTGAATAAATCAACGCCATCTTGAAGCCTCCCTGGCTCACATGGGAAGTATGGCAGGTACACACATCCTGCAATCCTCACTCAGCACACTGGTTTTGAACTACTTTTTCCCATGTACAGCTGTTGCTGGGGCTTTTCTCTGTGCCTGGCCGCCCAAGGGCTGCTCTTCCATCCTCTCAGCCCTGCCTGGGGGTTGAAACAGGAATATGGGACATTTTTCACCTTTTGTAGATGAGCATGGGGCTCGGTCGTTGTGCTGAAGGAAACCCAGTACCCAGTAGAATGCTTTCTGCCGTGTCCCTCTGGCTGTTTAACTTCTGCTGGAATACCTGTGGTGACAGTGAGACTTGTCCTTACCATGCTGCCACTTTAATCCTAATTCACGCAATCTGCGAAATGTCTTCTTGTGTGTACCCCAGATCCTCTCTTATGTGTCAGAACTCTGCCTTGAAGCTTAGTGTCCCCACCTGGAGCCACTGCTGTGGTTGATCAGGAGCCCTGGGACTGTGAGGACTAGCAAGAGTGGGTATGAGAGTGTTCAGTCTCTGTGGAGAATCCACCGCCCTTCTTACACATGCACGTGGGAGCAGGAGTAAACTTGGCATGAGATTCTGCCTGCAGAGTGAGATGAGGCATGGGCAGCCATTGCTGTAAAGAAAGATTGAAGTTCCATTCCTAGAATGTTATGAAATGGGTGACTTCTCAGTAGGGTCAATTACAATCCCTAAAAGCATTTATAAACACACTTCTACAATAGTGCAAGGGAAAAGAAGTGAATAAGTGGAAGTATGCCCCACTAAGGCATAGCTTTGTTATGACTAAATGGTGAGCTCAGGTGGGCCATGGCCCTGGTTGTTCAAAATTCCAGAGCAACTGCTAAGTAAAATGGGCATAAAATATCAGCAGACAAAAGAAAATGGAAAACCACCAGAATTTTAAAAAATATATTTATATGTTCTGTGTGTCTATGTGTGGGTGCATGTGTGTGAATTTGAGTGGCTGTGGTGGCCAGAGGAAGTGTTGGATCCCCTGGAGCTGGAGTTACACGTAGTTGTGAGCTGTCCAATATGTGTGCCAGGAACTGAACTTGGGTCCTCTGTAAGAGCAGAGTGGTGGTTTGAAGGAAAATGGCCCCCAAAGGGAGTGGCACTATTAGGAGGTGTGGCCCTGTTGGAGTAGATGTGGCCTTGTTGGAGGAAGTATGCCACTGTAGGAGTGGAGGTCTCCTATCCTCAAGCTACACACAGTAAGATTACTTCCTATTGCCTGTGCAAGATGTAGAACTCTCAGCTCCTTCTCCAGCACCATGTCTTCCTGCACACCATCATGTCCCACCATGATAATAATGGAGTGAATATCTGAAAATGTAAGCCATTACCTCAATTAAACGTTTTCCTTTATAAGAGTTGCCATGGTCATGGTGTCTCTTCACAGCAATTGAAACTCTAAGACAAGCAGTATGTGCTCTTAGCCACTGAGCCATTTCTCTAGCCCCAAGATTGATTGATTGATTGATTCATTCATTCATTCATTCATTCATGTGCTGCAAGTGCTAGTCAGAGGAATGCTGGTCATGTCACTGTCAGGTGAAAGAGACCCCAGGCTGCCCATGTGAAAAAAGAATTATATTGAATGTTGATGGGCTCTGCTAACTGGTAAAACATAACCCTACAGACATGTTAGCAGAACACCTGAAAGAGCAGGAAAATAATGAAAACTAGAGACTGACTGTACAGCAGGATGAATAGGCCAACATTCAGTAAAAAGGTCTGGGATTCAAATGAAATCCTCAGGTAGCTTGCATAT
The DNA here is from genome assembly GCF_049852395.1 of Peromyscus maniculatus bairdii. Taxonomy (NCBI): domain Eukaryota; kingdom Metazoa; phylum Chordata; class Mammalia; order Rodentia; family Cricetidae; genus Peromyscus; species Peromyscus maniculatus. The sequence goes on from NC_134871.1 coordinate 55,885,343, forward strand.
CTGACTAGTGGCAGGGGATGCTGTGTCCATCCAGGCAGTCTCTCCAAGGGTTCAGTGCCAGCTACTAAGCTGCTCTGTTTCTTGGGTCATCAAAATCTGTAGTTTGAAAGGATTGAAATTACACAAAGTTTATCTGGCTATGAGAGAATTAAATTGAAAATCAGCCAGAGATAGATCTAGACATTTCCTAAATTCTGATAAAATAATCTGGTGTCACATTTCTGGAATAGTCAAATAAGTGAGAAAACTCTTCAATGGAATGGATAATTAAAATAGAATGCATCTGAGTCCGTGGGCCACAGCTGACATAGCACTCACGGGGTAGACACAGCTGACGTAGCCTGTCGGTGAGTGTGTTCTAAAAGAGCTAAAATAGGTCATCTTACCCTTACCTTTAGAGGCTGGGGAGAGAAGAAGAAATTAAACTCCGAGGAATTGGAAGGAAAGAAATAATAGAGAGGGTAGAACTCAGGGAAACAGAACCAGGTAATCAATAGGGACAAACAAAAATCAAAAGATTAATAACATCAAAATGAAAGTCTCTAACTAGGCTAGTCAGGGATGGAGGGGGTTAACATGAAAGAGGGAACATGGCTAGGAATCCCCCCCAAATTAAAAAGGTAGCAAGGGGATATTACATCTGCAGAGCAGTAAACTTAACCTGGTCAGGCTTTCTGAATGCCATTAAACATAGTATTTGTGATTAAAAGCCCTTCCAAAAGACCATGATACAACCAGGTGACTCACTGGGGACTTCTCAGATCTCTTTCAGAGAATAGAGGAAGATGGGACATTTTCTATGTCTTTCTACCAGCCAACATAACTCAGACACCAAAAAGAGACAAGGGTATTACAAGAAAATTAGAAACCAACATCTCTCATTAACATTGATGCCAAAATCTCAGAGAAAGCATTAGCAAATTGAATCTCCTAATGTATAAAAATGGCACTACATCATGGCTGTGTGGGATTTACCCCAGACATGCCAGGTTCACTCAACAGTCAAAAATTTATCAATGTAATTGGTCACATTAACAGAATAAAGGAAGAAACCTTATGGTTATGTCAATAGACCCAGAAAAAGCATTTGACAAAATTCTGTGCCCAGTCATGTAAAAACTATAGCTAATTTAGACGCAGAGGAAGCTTCCTGTGTACAGGACAGTGAGGGAGTTGCAGGGTCATTCCTGGTGAAGTCAAATGCTTTTCCCTCAAAGAATGTTTGTTCTTACTACTTACCTTCAGTGTTGTTGTGGAGGCCAGGCTTCCAACCAGCCAGATAGCTGGTCAACCAGGCAGCCAGAGAGCCAAATAACAAGGCAGCCACATACCCAGACAGCTGGGCAACCCACACAGCCAGAAAACTAGGCCTCCAGGTAGCCATATAACCAGCCAGCCAGGTAGCCAGCCAGATAGTTTCAAAAGCACATTGAAAAGCATGTGTATTGACAGGGCATGAATCCAATTTTGTTGACTTCACATTTAGAACATTGTAAAGAATTTGCCAAAAGAGACATGGGATACAAGATCAATGTGTATGACATGGTTGGTTTTCTGTATATTAGAAATTAATTGGAAAATAAAAATTTAAAGCCAAATACCATCAATTATGTGGAAATCCATTAAGATATGTATGGAGAAATTCAACTGAAACTACTCCAGATCTTCAAACTAGACTCTGCCCCATGCTGCTGCCATTGTCATCGACCTAAATACTTAGTGTTGATGTGTGTAGACTTAATATGAGTGCCTTTCAAACTGATCTCTAGAGCCAGTGGCATCCCAAATTCATATCGCGGCTTTTCGCAGAAATTGGCAGGATTACTGTAAAATTTCTACAGAGATGTGGAGGTTCTGAGATAATGTCATCCATGAAGAAGAGCTGGGGAAGGGAACTCATCTATGTGGTTTCAGGGCTATGCCCAGAGCTGCCATGCTGAGACAGTGTGTGCTGGATCAAGTGGAGAGACAAAACAGAGTCCAGGATGGTCAGGAGAGAGACTATGAGGACACATTTACAGTACGGATGGGACAGAGGATCCCTGAAGCCCAATGGTAGCAAGGTAAATACCCCATTTAACAACAAACAAAGCATTGAGATACTTTATAAAAGATGGATGGCCAGCCAGTGAACCCCTGAAAAACTACCAGACATCGTTAGTCACGTGGGAAATGAGACAGAAACCTCTCTGATGTGTGGTTGTGCACACTCAGTACAGCAGTCAAGGGAGGGACCACCTGAGTCATCAGCAAGGACAACAGTAACAGAAGTCTCCAGCCTGCCTGGTGGGGATAAACCATGCTGCCATGTTCGAAAACGGAATTTCTCAGAAAACTGAACACACACCCCTGGATGACTCAGCAGCTCTATTCCCCAGGTTTTAGACAAGAAACACATGTCTCTGTGTTCATGTCCACAAAACAGGGCTCGTGTTCCCAGAGTTCACACCTTCTAAGTCTTAAATGCATATCAAGCTGAGAAGATCTCTGCAGGCCTCACAGAGCTCCCCAGCAATAGAGCTGGGTCTCTATCATGCTGGCCAAGGGAGCTAAGAACAGAACACATTAGCATGATTAGGACCTTGTGGAACTGACAGAATAATCAGGGTGATAGGGATCAAAGCGTGTTCTCTGGATGGGGGTTCCTAGTGACAGGACATGTTCTCCACCTTGACAGGGATGCAGACCCCACAGGTGGATTCTTTCTACAAAACTCATCAAGTAGCATGCTCAGATCTCTGTGTTTTAAATTATACATTAGAAAAGCCAAGAAAACCCTTTCAAGTGCTGGCTAGAAATGCTAAACGGGGGGGGGGGGGGGGGGGACCCAGTGAGTGAGACTTGGGGGTTTGCTTTTCAAAATGTAGGGACTTGAGCTTGTGTGTTGGGAAACCTGCCAAGGCTCTGGGGCAGAGGAGTGTATGTTGTTCACCTCAGGCAGTGCAGCTGAGGAGACTCCTGAAGAAAGCCACTGTCTAGAGGGCTCCAACCTCAGAGTCCCCTAAGTGGGGAGGGAGCAGCCTTGCTGTGCCCTCAGCCTTTAGGGAGCACTCGGGCCCCTTCAGTGTCGGGGGTAAGGGGAGAGGGGTGTAAGTGACTCTGTTTGGGAGCAAAGGGGAGACAACCAAGTATGGGGACATCAAGTAAGGAGACTTGTCACACATAGGACGTAAACTATCAAAATGAGTTTCAGAAAGCAGCAGGGCCTTCCCTGGGTCCCAGTTCTAGCTCCTCAAAGCTTCCGTGTCCCCGCGGCAGCCGCTAGCCACACTTGGCTGTTTCTGTGAATCTTAATTAGGATGAAGACTTCAGCGGCTCATTCATACTCTCTGTGTCACAAGCACTCAAGCCCCACCCTCAGCTAATGGCCACCCTGCTGCAGCAGAGGCAGAAGGCGTGTCCATCCTTTCAGAGTTCTGTTGGCTGTGCTGCTTTAGAACAGTTAGCAAAGTGTGCCTGCCCCTGGGCCAGGGACACACACACTCTGGGAGCGGAAGGAGAAGGGCTGAGTGTGGGCCTCAGTGACTTGGAGCCTCTGCTCTGGAGAGACCCTTAAAACAGCTGTGATTTTTTTTTTTATTAGCAAAATTAGAGAACCTAAACATTTGTCAATAAATGATAAAATGGGTAAATCAGCCAGAGAGCTAGCTTCACAGAGCACTCAAATGTGTTCCAGGAACACCATGTGGAATGTAAAGAGAGTCTCCATACATATCTTACACCAGGAACACCATGTGGAATGTAAAGAGCGTCTCCATTAATACATACCTTACACTTCCTTTATCTAAAATTATAACAAAGTGGAAGCAGTGGTGCCGACAGGAATAGCTGAGGAGGTGATAAACACTTTCTGTGTTTGTGAAGCTGTTTCCCTCCAGTGTCTCGGCTCTTCTGGGTAGAGCTGGTGTCCTCCAGTGCGTTTCTTCCCAGACAGTGGCAGGGAGCTAAAGCTGAAGGTGCTTGACCATTGGCATTCTTTCACATAAATGTGTACATGGTTGTGTGTGTGTGTGTGTGTGTGTGTGTGTGTGTGTGTGTGTGTGTGTTTCATTTTTGCTTCTCACGCACTTCTGTGTGTAGTATGCATGAATGTGCTTGTGCCTGTGGAGGCCTGAGGCTGATGGTGACAGGAGTCATCCTCCATTGCTCTTCTGCCTTATTCATGGAGACAGGGTCTCTCAGTCAAACCCAGACCTGTCAGTTGGGCTAAGCTCGTTAGTCAGCTTGCTCTGGGCATCCCCTGTCTCTGTCTTCCAAGGTTGGAATCACCACAGGTGGAGCACCGTGTCTACACAGCATTTCTCACGGGTTCTGGGACTCCAGTTCCAGTCCTCACACTCTCATGGCAGATGCTTTAACCACTGAGCCATCTCCCCAACTCATACGCATAACCCCCAACATTTATGTATTACCTAATGTTTAATTAAATAATGTTCTAAAACCCCTAAAATTGCAGTCACTGATGATCATGTGTTAAGTTCCCCCCCCAAATATAATAAAGTCCCCAAAATACCCTGTTCAACCCTCCGATTAGGTAAATATTTCATTGCTGTAATCTTTGATTGTCACTACTGTGTCAGCTTCCAGCTTAGCACTTATTCTTCCTTTAAAGGATAGAGAAGGATTGGAAACACAATGCTGGGTAAAGCTTTCCAAATCGGACTTGAGCAGGCTCAAGAGTGGAGTGCTAACACTCAGTTGTAAGAGCGACTGCTTCAGGAAGATGGTATTAAGTTAAAGAAAGCCTTTTTTTCCTTTTCTTTCTCTCCTTTCCTTTTTTTTTTTTTATGGTAGCAAAACCTCGTTGAATACATATGTTGTAAGTCTGGAGATAAGCTGCGTAGCTGGGATCTAAGCCGTCAGTACTGCAGATGGAGAGCTCAGGCGCTTTCCCTTCAGCTTGTGAACTATCGGGTTATACAAGGGCCCAAGCAATGCAGTGCTTATGGCTGAGCTAATACTGTTCACCAGCAGTCTAGAGAAGGAGGACAACTAGCTAGACTCTGTTTAGAAGGAATTGCACTGGTGCTCACATTCACACAAAGGGTACATGGGTTATCTGCCTATACTTTGTGTGCACTATTGAGTCTGTGGTGCAAACTAAACTCGGCTGTGTGAGATCATGTGTCCAGATCACGAGTATTAAGTGCTTCATGTCTCTTCATGGTTGCTGCATGTATTTACTGCCTTTAATCCCAGCACTTGGGAGGCAGAGGCAGGTGGATCTCTGTTTGAGGCCAGTCTGGGCTACAGAGTGAATTCTAGGACAGCCAGGGCTGTTACACAGAGAAACCCTGTCTTGGGGGAAAAAGTTGTCAAGTGTATTAGTGCCCACTGGAATTAGTAGCTTAGTAGAATGTGTCACATACTTAACTGACTGTGATGTTGTTCTGTGTTCACCAAGAAAGGCATCCATCACTTTCTCTAAGTCACCCAAGGGGCCCATGGCCCAGACAGAGGATAAAGCACTGTTCCCTTTACCATGAATTTAAAATGTAGCCACTGTCTGGGGAAAGGCAATGGGATCATTTTGTGTTGTTCATCACACAGCATGAGTCTATGATTATCTCAAGTAAGTTTCATTTTAAACAATGATCCTTCTCTGAAATACAGTGTGGAGATAATGCTTGTCCAATGCTTGTCAACAAAGGAGAACCCCCAGTCTACAGTGACTTTCATAAGTCCCTAGGAGTGTGGGTAGACCACTGAGAGCAGGCTGTATATGACAGCAGTCCCCAAGAAGGGAATACACCGGCCACTCTAGAAAGTAACATGTTTTCGTTCTCACTTGTTGGCCCAGAGCTGACCCTTAAGTTAAGCTGGTGAGAACATGAAATATCCTATCTCTAGGCCTGTTTACTCTAGAGTTGTACTCAGTAGCACAGAGGAGAAATGACACAGAGATTGCCAATACATACCCAGATTCTTTTTTTTTTTTTTTTTTTTTTTTTGATTTTTCGAGACAGGGTTTCTCTGTGTAGCTTTGCGCCTTTCCTGGAACTCACTTGGTAGCCCAGGCTGGCCTCGAACTCACAGAGATCCGCCTGGCTCTGCCTCCCGAGTGCTGGGATTAAAGGTGTGCGCCGCCACCAGGCCATACCCAGATTCCAATCCACCCTCACCTCCACGTGGACTGTCCTTTGTGGGTGACAGGACTGTGGGTGTGCCTGGCCAGTGAGCTCTGCAGTGCTGTTTACTGGGAGAAGCAAGGCGTGTGTAAGAGATTCCATCAATTATCTGTTAATTGCTTACACAGTGTGAGCGTGCTCCCACACTGCTATGTCCTTGTATTTCACACAAAATGGAATACCAAGGAAGGGAAAAGCTAAAAACCAACAGAGACCCTGGGAAGAGGGTGGGTCACAGTGGAAGAGACGGGAGGGATGTCCATCTTCTCAGTACCCCTTTTCCCTACTTTTCACTTTGGAATCCTGGAGTACTTATTTAATTATTAAACCAAATGACACCAAGTTAAGAGATCTGTCCTTGAAAACCAGAGTAAAACTGAATTTAAAAAAAAAAGAGCCAAAATTCCATCAAGTCTATGCTTTAATCACCCATAGAGAACTTGCATCAAATAGACTTTCAAGCAGTCTGAATGTGCAGTTCTTGTAGAAAGTATCTTAGGCAAAAAAATTAAGAGCACTATTCAATAAACATAGTTGCAGTAGTAATATTAGTGTTGTTTTGAAATTGTTTACACTGACTGGAATGCATATTTACTTATGGATATTAGGGCAAAACAAATAAGTAATTATGATAATGCTATAGGAACTAAGATTTTTAATACCAGAGGGAAGAGAATCAAGCATGAATTCAAAGGATTAAAATCCCTATAATCTTAAATATGAATTAAGACTTGGTTTGAAATTATGATGCATTTTTCCTTTAAAAAATGAAGTCATATTACCTAGTTCTTTATGCAAAATCATTGTATCCAGGAGGAATGTGGGGAGCGGAATAGTCCTGTCTCAGCCCTCCACCATGTCCTGTGAGAAGGGACCGGGGCTTCTTAGGAGAGGTCTGGTTCAGGATGCCCCAGATGAACCTGGAACACTAGTCATCAAAAACAGGGCCTCTGGTAGACCCCTATGGTCATGTCAGCACCCTGATTCAAAGGGGCCTTAGGAGGTCTTCTCATTACCATTCATTGGGGGTAGTTAGAGATCTAGGAATTCACTGTAACTTCTAAAGAAAACTTAGCCCAGCTGGTAAACAAGAGGAAAGATTTGGGCATGCCTTTTGCTCTCCTAGTGAGCAGGCAGCTTTGGAAGGGGCACACTTCTTCTGGGGAGAAATGCAGGTGTAGGTGCAGAGGAGGTTAATGACCCGCAGGGTGGCTCCAGGGAAGCAAGGGACCAGGGCAGTGCTCACCAGTCCCTTGGAAGGCAGCCAGGGGAACTTGGCACTGGATGGTCCTGCCTGGCTGCACCTGGACCCAGATCTTGCAGGGAGCTCTATGATGGATGGATGGTTGTGTATGGCAGCACCTGGGCCTGCTGCTCCATCATCATATCCTAAGAAGGAGACCACAGACATTTCTGTCTCCTGATGGGTTAAACTGTGCCAAACACCTCAGAGTCCAACCTAGCCAGTTTCCAGGAAGTACGAGGGAAGGACAGATGGGACACCTACTGTGAGAATGGCCCCATCAAGACTAGGGTGGACTGTCCCTCCAGCAAAGGACTGGTTCTTAAAACAAGACTAGTCACAGTAGAGGGGGGTTCTGAGACAGGCTTCGGAGGCATGAGACCAACTGCGCAGTGTGCAGTACAGCGAGAGTATGCATTTGAAACCCATTAGAACAGAGCAGCAGTGAGTAGACATGGGATTTGAAGGCTCACTAGGTCATACTGAGGATACATACATTTTAAGGTGGGAATCTGTCTTCTTTTAGAAAGAGTTCTTGGTTCTAAAGGAAGCAATTTGTGGTGAAGCATGATGCCCAGGGTGGCTTTGAAATAATCCAGTGGTGTGTGGGTGGAGTGGAATTGGCAAGGAGACTTCTTGGTGGATTCTTGATCCTCATGCACCCCAGTAATGAATGGGTGATTTCCTCACATGGTGCTTTCTCCTTTGGGGAAATTTTGAAGAGACTTGTTTGAAAATGCTTTTAAAGACCTCACCCCATTCAGGGCTGAGCCTCCAGTTGTGAGTCTGTATAACCACCATTTGCTTTAGAAAGAAGCCTCCCCGATGAGCTGAGAGCTGCCCTAGTCTGTGGGTATAAGCTAAGTATTTAAAAGGAGCTTGATACTGTGTCCCTTTAGCAAAACAAAGGTAATTGGGCCTATGACCGCCTGAACTGGCTCTAGGCCGGGTTCACAGAAAGGAAGGACCTCAAGTCCAGATCAGAAAGCTGTTTGGGTTATTTTGAAAAAGGTGATGATGGTGACATAGAATTGTGAGGGAAATGGGGAGGTCCAAGAAAAGTCAGGCAGAGGAGTAGATATGATCAAACACATGGTATTTATTTATGAAACCACACACATGCACTCGAACACGCATGCACATGCATGCACACACTACAGACCTTCCTTCCCCACCCCACCACTCACACACTTGCAAGTACTAACAGGCCTGACCTGATCAAATGAGTGCATGAAGCCTGCAGGTGGTGAGTGGCCGTAGCAGCCACGGGCTGGAACCCGGGGTGAGGTCAGCTGGCCTGCCAGGAAGCCTCACTCTCGCTTTCCCTTGGGCTGCAGATTTCCTGTCTCCTCTCCTCAGGAACTCTTCTCTTGGTCTACTTCCTGCTAAATCTGCAGTTCCCTGGGGAAGGTCTGTTAGGTGATCCCTTTTGTTCAAATTGGTTTCAAAGCAATAAAAGGCACATTCACAGCCCAATTTGCTGGGGGACAGGTGCCAGTGTTTGTTCAAGGCTGGTGGTCCGAGGCCATTTAAGTGCTCAGCCATCAGTGGTGGTCAGGGGTCAGGGATCAGAGTGGCCCAGCGGGAAGCTACCAATTAGTAAATGATGTGGAAGTTTGCACAGCATTCCTTCATTCTCTCATTATCTTTTCATTTGTGAATCCCCACTGAGAGAGAAGTACAGGGTGCAGAGGGGACCCATAAGAGAAGGAAGGCCTCTCTTCTAGAAGCTTGTAGCCCAGCAAGTGGTTCTTCATCTCTACTCTGGGTGCGAGTCATCTCATCTCGGGAACTTGTTACAAATGACGGTTCCTAGGCCACCACCAAGAGCTCCGTTTCTGTCTGACTCTAAGAAAGGAATATCTGCTGGCCCATCAGTATACCCTCCGTTCTCAGAGCTGGATATGAAGGCCACAGGTCACAGGAGTTCCTAGACTGAGGTCATCTAGGGGACATTGGTTGTTCCTGTCTGAACATCAATTATACCTCTTCTTATTTCCACATTGCTATCTCTTCCTACAGCTTCCAGTAGCCAAGCACCCGTGGGGAATTCCCACCAGCAACATAGAAACCTAACTGGTCAGCCTGCATGACTGTCTCCATTGCCTCGTTATAGCAAATGATTGGCTCTAGCTCCTCTCCGGGTGGATGTGGGCCTAAAAGACCTACTTGGGGCCCACAGGTGGATGACTAGGCAGTGTAGCCTGAGCTTCAGGTGGCTATTTGCTGTTGACATGCCATGAGGGAGATGCCCATGTGGTCAAGTTGGGGCTTATGTCTAGGGACATCTCTTAGGGGATGAATTTGCTGTGGTTCTTTTCTGATGGTCTAGAGCAGTGGTTTTCAACTTGTGGGTCATGACCACCTTGGGGGTTGAACGAGTCTTTCACAGGGGCTACATATCAGATATCCTGCATGTCAGATATTTACATTATGATTCATGACAGTAGTAAATTAGTTATGAAGTAGCAACAAAAATAATTTTATGATGCGGGGGGGATCACCACAGCATGAGGAACTGTATTAAAGGGTTGCAGCATTAGGAAGGTTGAGAGTCACTGTCTAGAGCCTCAGAATGCAGGCCTTGTGGCCTAATTCTCATGCTAACCAAGGCCTCAGGGTTTATCTGGTTAGCTCTGCCTTTCTTCAGTTAAGAAAACCTATGTGAATTTTCACATTGCTACGCATTCTGAGATGCATGCCAAACCACCATTGGCTTTACCCTTCTCAGCCAACAGTTTGGAGTGCAAAGCTGGTTTTGCTTTTGTTCCTTTGAAACAGTGTATCCCAGACTGGCCTAGAACTCACTGTGTAACCTAAACTGGCCTCAAACTCATGGCAATCCTCCTGTCTCAACCTTCAGATTCTGGGATTACAGCTTCCAGCCACTGCACTGGCTGAGAACAGGGTTTTATGCTATGCACTTAGACAGCCTTACACTTATCTCTCACCAGGGTTTGCAATGGGGGACAAGAGATGCTATGCTGTTGTGTAGTGAGGATGGACCTGAGGCAGGGACAGTGGCTTGTCTTGTCCTGAAGGATGGGCACTGTCACTGGGGGCCTGTTTGGCAGCAGTGGCCCCGTGCTCCCACAGAGTAGAAGGCCTTGGGGGTTCCAGCATCTGGGGAGCACTAGACAGATGCAGGGTCAGGAATCCCCCAGGGAAGGCCAGTGAACAGTGTGCTATCCAAAAGTATCCTTGAGTGGTGGTGGGGGGGCTAAAGCTCCCAGAACACAGGACGAGAGTATCATGGAGGGAGCCCAAAGGATCTCAGTAGACAAAGACCTTAACGGGTACATGGAGGGCAGGAGAAGGGGTTTCCCAGCTCTGAGAACAGAGGCCAGTCCTTGGAGAGAGTCGATGGGGAACCCTGGGCAGAGAGCTGGAGTGATGGTATCTAGCAGGCATGGCAGGCCCACCGAGGCCGTGGTGCCTAGGGGTGCAGGGTGCTCAGTCTAGGCTGGTGATGCTCACACGTGCATGCTCCCAAGAAGGCAGCCCAGCCCATGGCAGGCCTGACCACAGGACTGCAGCTCCCTCGCTCATTTCCTGCCTGCCTGCCCTTTGGGCTAAGGTTGGCTTTGCACTGAGGCTTTGAGTTACTAACTGGCGTGATGTCATTTCTTTCTTCAAAGTGAAATTAATCAGGGCCCACAGCAGGATCTTTTCCTTTGAGTTTGCCAGGAATGTCCTTGACAAAAATTTAAAAGCAGTGGAGTTTTTTCGGGTTGGAGAGGGTGTCACGAGTTCCTGCATGGCAGCACTGATAGTCTAGGTGGTGGCACAGTGTCTTCTAAAAATGCTGATTCGTGAGACAGACCTGGGATGGTGAGATCTGGGACATGGGAGGGGAGCACGATGTGTTTGTTCTTTCCTTAGGCGCTGCCCCCTACGGTCTTTCAACGCTTGTATAATTCATGGAGTTTTGACTCAGCAGCATTCAAAGGGTGCCTTTGATTTCCTCCATCAAGGAGGCAACATTTGCAAGCAGCATGCTTCATGTGATGCAAAGCTTAGTGGTAACAGACAGCCCTGTGATCCCACACTGTCCTATGTGGTCTGCCCTAAGTGTCTGTGCTGGGGGACCATGGATCCCTGTTGAGACCCTTGCTCAAACATGTACATCAAGGCCACCCTTTTTGTATGGTTCTTGGCTGGCTTTTGCTGGGGTGATTTGTGTGCTGGGGGTAGTTCTTTCTCCACAGAGCCAGAAGTAGATCCTGTAAGTGAGGTTCAGGGGGCTCAAGGGTACTCCCTGCTTCCCATGATCTTTAGATTTTTCTAGACAGTCTGCTCAGCCCCTTCTGAGCCACCAGCCACATAGGAAGTGGAGCTCCTCAGGGAATGCTGATTTCTTGTTAGTTAATTGAATATTAAAGGAACTTGGGAACATAGCACTGGAAAACACCTTCAAAATCGCAAGCAGACCTTGACCTGCCTGGCCACTGACTGTGGTGATGAATTTATACTTCAGCTTGCTGATCCATTATGCTCAGATATTTAGACAAGCAGTGTTCTAGAAGTTTGTGAGTATTTTTAGAGTGAGATTAACACTTGAACTAGGGGACTTTGTATAAAGCAGATGGCTCCGTATCATGTAGGGAGACTTACCTAATCAATGAAGGCCACAGTGATTGAAGACTGACCTTATGAGCAAGACAGAAATGATAGCACATGGCCTTAAACTACTTTCTCTGGGTCTCTGGCTGCATGTGTCGCTTCCCTTAGTTCCTCTTCTAGCATGAACATGTATGCATGGGCACACACACACACACACACACACACACACACACACACACACACACAGAGTTTTGTTTTTCTGGAGAACCCTCATTAATACATTAACTGAAGGGTCAATGTCAATTAAGAACGTACAAGTCCTGACAGGATTATTTCTTGTGTTCTGATACCCACTGACTTTCAAAGACTGGCTTCAGTCAGGGATTCCTGATATATTGAAGGTATCAACCAGAGTCCCAGGAGCTGGCTCAGACCACAAGGGTCATCTCCTTCCCCTAGGCCTCCTTCCCACAGTTCCAGAGATGAGAATCTGCCTTATGATACACAGATGCGATAGCCTGTGACCTTTGTCATTTAAGCAGCTGGAATGCTCTCAGACATGGACGGACACCTGCCAATAAGTATCTGGCCAGAGCTAATGCAGGTTGGCGTGGAGTTGATAGATCGGTCACTTTGAAGCCGGCTCATTTGTGCTCCAGGATTTGGCTGCATAATGAAGTGTGATTTACAGTTCTCATTACTGGCCTATGCACCAAACACAGGGACGTCGGTGTGAATTTTAAAAGGGCCGTGCTCTGCATTACCGGTAGGTAATTGTGTCATGAAGTGGCCTGCTGATGAATATTTCAAAGGAAATCATGGCCCAGCATTTGCCTGCACAGCTGAAGTTGGTGTATTTGAATCTTAGTGAAGACTAGGAAATAGTTCCCTTCATTGAATGGCCTCAGAAATACATCTATGTAAATATGTGTACACTGGGGAATTCCTGGTGCCAGAAGGCCATTCGGTTTTTTCAGTGCCAAAAATTATAAGTAAAATTTAATGATATAATTAAAGGTGAAATATTGTTCCTTTTACTACCTTGCTATTAAAAACCGAAGGAGATTGTAGGCGGATTTTTTTTGGCCTTATTTACCATATTTTAAAAAGTATATGCCATGTGTAATTTGCACTTAGTTAATATGTAGTCACCTTTGAACTTCATTTTATTTTGTAAACCAAATAGAAACTACTGGAAAGCTGGGATGCAGCTTCAGGGAAGTCTGATATTACTAGTATCAGGGTTTACCTTCTCCCTTCCTGTAGTAACTGGAGAACCCTGGAGGGGAGTTGCTGATGGACAAGTGTGGTGGTTTGAAAGAAAATGTCCCCCACAGGGAGTGGCACTATTAGGAGATGTGGCTTTGTTGGAGTAGTCATGGCCTTGTTGGAGGAAGTGTGTCACAGTGGGAGTGGACTTTGGGGTCTTCTATGCTTAAGCCACACCCAGTGACACAGTTCACTTCCTGTTGTCTGTGGCTCAAGATGTAGAACTCTCAGCTCCTTTTCCAGCACCATGTCTGCCTGCATGCTGCCATGTCCTGCTATGATGATAATGGACTAAACCTTTGAAACTGTAAGCCACCCCAATTAAATGTTTTCTTTCGAAGAGTTGTCATGTTCATGGTGTCTCTTCACAGCAGTAGAAACCCTAAATCAACAAGAGTAGCTTTCAGACACAAGTAGCTGATAGAAGTAGCTGACAGACAGAGGTAGCTGATGGACAGAAGCATTTGATAGACAGGAGTAGCTGATGGGCAAGAATAACTTCTCTATGAGCTTTTTCATTCCCTTGAGTATCTTTATAATCCAGAATGCTGGGTGCTGAGACGGGGGGCAGTTTCTAAATGAACAAGTGGGTAGAAATCCCACAGTGCAGAACCAGAGGAAAAGGTGTGGCCAGCAGAAGAGGAGCAGCTGGGAACATTCCCACAGTGCTAATCTGCCAGAAAAAAGACACCGAGCAGGGCCGCCCAAGGTTATGATGACCAGACTGTGAGGGGGTAAGGCTGCAGAGTCTGCCTGGCAGGGCAGGAGGCTGACGCTTCTACTTCTGTTTTCATGTCCTGTGGTTCTCATGCCTGGGCTACCCAGATGAGGGATTCTACAAATAGGTAAGACTGTGGATGACTAGGGATGACAAAATTTGTCCCTGGTATTTTTCTTAATTATGAAAAATGTTTACTGTAGGTCTAGGTGATAATCCAACAAATACTCATGTACTTAATACCCAGGATATCAAATTTGAAAGAGGTTTTTTTTTTTTTTTTTTTTTTTTTAATTCCTGCCTCAGGTCTTTTATTTATTTACTTAGAAATTAAATTTTACTTGTACTGCAAAGTCTTTCCCCTTCCTCTCTATAGCTAAATGCCTTGAAATTGGCTTTTATCATCCTCTTTGTAAGTCTATTCATCAAATGTATATATCCATAAACAATTTAGTACTACACTGGATACACAGTCTGTTAATAACATCACGCTTAAACATCATTCACAGCATGATTAATGCAACTTTGAGTTGCCAGTGTTGGTCCATCATGATGGGTTTGGCTGTGTTGCTCCTGTACTTCAGTTCCTCACTGGCTGGAGAGGTTGGGCTCTGTCTGTTTCTCAGTCACACAGCCAATTGTTCCTGAGTATCTTGTGACTACAAACAACTCTCAGCCTGACCTCTGACCTTATATCTGTCTTCACTGCTGACCTTGTACCCATCTGCACTGTTGATCTTGTATCAATCTTTACCTCTGACCTGTGCCCATCTTCACCTCTGACCTTGTACCCATCTGCACTGTTGATCTTGTATCAATCTTTACCTCTGACCTTGTACCCATCTCCACATGCCCTTGTCCTATAGAAGTTGAGGAATAACATTTCCTTTTTCGCATGGTTGGTGGGATTTTAAGTTGACATAGTCATTATGGAAAGCAGTTTGCAGGCTCCTGAAAATTAGAGATAGAAGCGTCCTATGATCTATGATCCTGCTCTGGGGATCAGTCTGAAGGAGATGAAGTCAGTCCTGAGGGACATCTGCACTCAGGATCATTGCAACATTGTTCCCAACAGACAAGGCAGGAAAAATCTTTCATGTCCATTCTCAACAAGTCATGGTATGCAAAATTGCATGTAATTCTAGCCATATGTGGCATGCAGTGATATGCATAGTCTGTATATCAGTGTGTAATATATGTGTATATTAAATGTGTGAGTATTATCCAGGGAGGAGATCCTGCCTTTCTGGTCCCTTGGAAGACATTGCACTAAGCCAGGCACAGAAAGACTGCTGCAGGATCTCACTAGTATGTGGAATCTAAACCAGTAGAGCTCACAGTTGCAAGGAGTAGGATGGTGGTTGTCAGGCCTGGGGTGGGAGAGAGGGAGATCTGAAAGGATGCAGAGTCTTAGTTATCCAGGACCAGTGAGATCTGACATGGAGAACACAGCCTGCTGACAACCTTAACAATTCTGTATAGAGACTCCAAGCTTTCTGAGAAGGTGGGTCTGGACCATTTTTGTCACATACGCAGATAATTGTAGGGTGACAGCTGTGGTGATGAACTTGATTGTGGGGGCTCAGCTCACACAGAGCCCTGTTGCACAGCTCCACTCTGCTCAGTTTTCTTCTTGACAGTCATTCCTGGTCAAGTTGAGAGATGCAGGAGCTCCCACTGAAGAAGGCACTTGGGAGACTCCAGAGTCTGACGTAGCTGCATGGGCTGAGGCTTTCTTAGTGGTCCTTTCTCAGTGCACCAGGCTCTGCCAGACTTGTCTGTCTCTTAACTGTGGGGACTCAGGTTTGCTAACAGTGGCTCTGGATGACTAAGGAAGACCATGCCAAAGGAGTGCATGCTGCTGCTCCAGGGTAAACAAGTTAGGAGGACCCTCTACCAACAGATCTGTCTTCAGTGGGACAGTGAGGTGCGTTCAGAGGCAGCCATGACTCACTGTAGCCATCTTTTCACCCTGATGTCACTGTCACTGGGCCACAGTATCACCATGCTTCACCTCTGTCTTGTGCAACAGGTACCCTGCCCCTCCATCCACATCTCTAGGGTGGATCAGATGGCAGTTAATGTTGTCTGTCACCTTCACCAGCAGCTCTCCCCATGGAGTGATTAGTGTAGATGCCATGAACCTCAGCACATGGTGCTTTTTGTCCCTGGTAGCTGGTGTGTGGACCACGTGGCTCTGGGAGGCCTGTAGGTATGGGAGCCGTGGTGGTTGTCCTTGACTTCCAGAGTTCATACACTGTAGAGCCAAAGTGAAAACTGGAGATGGGCTGGAGATGAACTCCTTCCTCACAAACACTCCCAGTCCGGGAGAATTTCTAGAGCAAACACTCAGAGTGGAGTCCAGCCCTCACAAAGCCAGGACTCCTGGTACTTAGCATGCGTTGCCAAGAGTGGAGAGTGTTAGAGTATGGATAGAGCTGGCTCTCTGGGACCGCAGCAGGTGGCTAGGAGCAAGAAGGACCGAGACAAAGTGTGTCTACTCTCTCTTCCAGAGACATATAGGAAGCATTGGGAGGTTTACAGGAAGGCTTGAAAGCCTGGAGCTAGAGGAGCCAGGGTAGGTTGTTTTGGGGAAGGAGCTAGGACAGAGCTCTAGGTCAATGTTCAGCCCCATCCTTGGTGTATAAAAATAAGTTTTTTTTTTGTTTGTTTTTTTTAAAAGGATGGTGTAGATGTTGTCACATTCCAGCAGATACCAGGGTTACTGTTCATACTGGGACCTTGGTATACTACACACAGTGAGGATGCGACCATACATCCCTGGGGTGGGATCCTGAGCCACGCAGGCTAACCCTAAGGGCCTGCCCAGCTTGGGTGTTGGATTATACTCTCATCATGAGGACAGTGAGCCTGAGGCCTGGGTTAGGGAGGCCTGGGCTGAGGGACAGCGACATAAACCATAGTGTAAATGGTGGCCGGGCAGGCATTGACAGCCACAAATGGGACTGCCACTGCAGGGAAGTGACTGGGACTATATAGTAGAGAGGATAAAGCCCAACTAGGTGGCTTCTAAACTGTCACGGGCTAGTCCTGGCTTGTCCTCAGTGTTTCACTAGCCCCTGTCAGGGAGGAGCTCTTTTCTACAAATGGTGGGTGGCAGAATGATGCCCAGTCTCTGGGCAGACAGGAAGAACTTTAGCTAAATTAGCTCTGGGCTTCCGTGAGGCAGCACATGAGCCCTGCGGGATGTTTCAAACATCATTCCTTCTCAAAGCTCAGGAGCATCTCCCGACTTAGACAGTGCTCACGGTGGGGCAGTGAGCCTGAGTCTGGCCCTGACAGACTTATTGCACAGTAGTTAGAGCTGCTGTTTCCTTAACTAGTGATTAAGACAGGGTAATGCTGAATGGATCTGAAATAAAACCTGCTGTTTCGCTGTTATGGAATATAGTGGTTTGCATGAGATGTCCCCACATTCTGGGTGTTTGAGCACTTGGTCCCCAGTTGGTGGTGCTTTCAGGAAAGGCTTAGGTGGGGCAGCCTTGGCTGGAGGATGTGTGTGTCGCTGAGGTGAAAATATGTGGCCTCACTCTACCTCTAGTTCTCTCTCTGCTTCCCTCATGCTTGTAGTTGAGGATGTGAGCGCTCAGGTGTCTGCTCAGGCCACAGTGCCCACCTCCTTGCTGCCATGCTTCCCTCTGGAACCGTAAGCCCCAGTAAATTCTGTCCTCCACAGTCTCTTTTGGTCCTGGTGTTTTATCATAGCAACAGGAAGTTACTAACGCACCATATAAGAAGAACCACAGACCTTGAGTTCTCCTGCAGTGGTCCTGTGATGTGTTCCCTCTGAAGACTGGAGGCACAAGGACTCTGGTGCTGTGCCACCCCTCCGGGGAGGAGTGCCGGGGCAGACTGTAGGTGCTCTGCTAAGACTGGTAGACACTGGCCACCAGTACCCTTCTCGGGGTGGCCTTGGCTCTCCCCCCTCTGGCCACACCTCTGCTCCGTGCCTGGCCTGTGGGAGCCTTCTGCATGAGGGTCCAGATGCCTGTGCTGGGGTAGCAAAGGTTGTGCCAAGGTGCTCCTCTCTGGACACACCATGGTTGTAAACCATCACGTTCCAGGGTCTGACTGTGCTCTTCAGGCCTCTCGGGCTTTAGTTACAGGGAAACAGGGGCAGGGTGGGCCCAGCATTGGGGACCATTGAAGAGGAATCCCTGGAATACAGAGGCTTGGGTGGGTAGCTGGGGCCCCTTTAATCTAGGGAGGTGCAGGAATTACATAATAATCCCTAGCTGCTAAGACAGCCTAGCAAGCACCTCATCCCTCTTCCCCATCCAGAAATTTCCACACACGTGACAGTGTTTTCTGATTTCTGCTAGGAAAAGCAGGGCACTCCTAGCACCCCTACAGTTTTGTTGGTACCTGGGCTGAGGGAGGCAGCTTTCCATGTTCCTGCTCCACCCGCGAAATTCCTGGACAAAACCGGACTGCAGTTGTCCAGGGACTCATACCCCAGGACAACTCTTCCTGTCCTCCTTTCTGCCCCTTACCCCCTTCTCCTTCCATGAAACCTAGAGCCTGGGGAGTGAGGCAGGCCTGGTGTCCATGGCTGTAGGCAAGGAGGTCAGAGAGGATAGGGAAGCAGGGCTGGAAGGATTGGACCAGGGTCAGACCCTCCCAGAAGCCTGTGGTCCTGCTCTTCAGCATGGCCACACTGAGATGGCCTAGACTCTATTTCTCGAGGATTTGAACGGTGACTGACAAGGGAATCCGGGAAGCCACAGCCTTTTCTGCTGGGGTAGGGCTCTTTACAAGGCTTGGAAGTAGCCTGTTGGCTTGACCTTTGTCCTGAGTGCTGGCAAGCATGTGGGTGAAGGCCTGGCCTGTGGTGTGTCTTAGGCTGCTGCCCTCCCCCTCCCCCACTGGGCATGCACCCTTCTTGGGATGCGGGTATGAATCATATCGGTTAAGCTTCATTAAAGCAGAGGCCCATTTTCCATTTATGATGGGAATTTTTTATTTATCAAATTGTTACTCTAATGTAATTTACTAAGTCACTGAAGACAAATAATCCACTTAGACCAAGCCGTAAAATTCCATTTGTCCACAACGCCTGTTTCTGCGGAAGTGTGGTCCATGCCTTGTTCCACTCTCAGCTGGAGGCAGTGTGGGCTGCAAGGTTCACAGACCAGCCCTTGAGTTCCTAGTGGGGTTGGCCTGGAGGGTGTCCTGCGGCCCACCTGAGCTTTCTCTGGTTAATAAAAGGCTGATGAGTGAATTAAGAGCGTGACCAAGATTCCATAGAGAATCCACCAGTCTGGAACATCCCCAGCCTGAGCCCCTGGTCCTCTCAGTGTTTGCAATGCTGTGCTCTGCCCTTCATTCCTTAGGGAACTTTCCTCCAGTCCTTAAGGGTCAGGTCACCTTTAGTGTTTATTTGAAAGGGAAACAAATGCCTGTTTCTTCAGATACTGCTCAGTGTCTTGTCCACTAAGGCTTCCTGTCAGCCACACAGGGCCCGCAGTGGAGCCAAGAGATTGGGGGAATGGGATTTCATTCTGTCTCTAATCCTACTCTTGGGTTTGGGGGCAGGGATTGCAGAGAAAAAGGGGGCCCAGAGATCCCAGAATGGGTGAAACAGAGGACCAGAGGACAGAGGCGTGCGACCACCAGCGATGACAGGGTGGGAAACAGAAGCTGACTTGGACAGGACCCCAGGAGGAGAGGTGGGGCTCAGCTGACAGAAAGCGGGAGTGGGCTTCTCTGGCAGAGCATGAGTATGCTTCCCACCGAGCCAGCAGCTCTGCGGAAGCCTGCCAGGCTGCCAGGCTGGCACACTGGAAGAAGCAGGAGAAGGTCGAAGGTCAGGGATGTCAGACAAGAGGCTAGCAGCAACTGTGGATCCTGATCCCGCATGGTCAAGGACATGATGTGATAGGAGCCCCGCTTGGTTAGAGGAGGCATCCCAGGCATGTAAAATATAAAGGAAATGGGAGACAGAATGACACAACCCCAAATCAACCCCACCAGAGTTCTGAGAAAATGCAGAGACCATCAGAGGGACAAGTGAATTCTTGATGTGAACTTAAGGGATCGAATCGTGATTTCCTCTCATCAGAGCTGCCCCTAGATTCCAAAAGATAAGACATCTCTGACAAAATAACCATCATAAGGGAACTGCAAAAGACCAAGAAGGTTCTAGAAAGCAGTGAAAGAGATTTCCTGGGGCAGAATAACAAATAGATTGAGAGCATTAAATAGCAGAAGCCAGGATACGGTGTAATGAACTATTTAACAGTGGACAGTGTAGAAGTGCCCTGAGGATGACAGTGGAGTAAAGACACAGCCTGTGGGGACCACAGTCAAAAGACCCTCACGGAAGGAAAGTCAGGATCTTGGATTCACGGAAAGTAATGACTGCAAGGGCCTGACCCAAGAAGACGTGATGAGAAAGACAGGGCAGATCTCTGAGCAAATCCAAGCAAGTGCTGGTCCAGAAAGCAACACACAGGGCATCCCAGTTTTTAGGGAGTATAGTCAGTATAGCATCGGAACACTCAGTGATCCCAGTTCCTAGGGAGTATAGCAGGATGGCACAGAACACTCAGTGTGAAGCTGGGGAAGGCTAGTGCAATGTGTGTCTTGGATGTGACCATGATGAAGGTATTCCTAATTTCTTGTGTTGTTGGGATTAAAATAAGGCTAATGACTTATTTTTTTTATTGAACATTTAGTGTGTTTGTGTGTGTGTGTGTGTATGTATACGTGCAGGTGTGTGTACGTGCATGTGTGTGTGTGCATGTGTGTGCCACAGTGCACATGAGGTCAGAGGACAACTTGTGGGAGTCTGTTTTCTCCTTCCCCTTGTGGAGCCCAGTGATCTAATTCAGGTTATTAGGTGTGGTGGCAGACTTTACCCTACGTCATCTTGCGGGCCTCATTTTAGACCATCAGGTTAAGCTTGTCTGCTACAATAGGGCTGCTGTTAAGATAACAGTGGAAACTTAGTAATTTCTAGGTCAATTAGAGGTAGACATTGGAATAATGGATAAAGACAAGTCAGTTCACTACAGCAAGGAAAAAGGAAATGAGATTGTGGAACCACCAGCAGGTTGAGATTTCAAGGATGCAGACTGACCAGACAGTGTCAGTTTTGGTCAGTTGGGACCTTGATTGCATTTGGAAAGATCTATAACTACAGAGACATAGGTAAGTTAAGGATGAATATATATATATATATATTCCAGAAGTTAGCGGACAACTCGAATAAGGAAGCAGAATTGGAAAATTCAGGACATTATTTTCAATGTCATCAGAACATAGGACATTTTTAGGGAATATCTGGCAAACATTTCAATTGGCCTGAATCTTGAAAACTATAAAATAACTGATGAAGATAAAGAAGACCTAAGTAAGTGATGGGTCAGAAGACTCAGAGGTTCTAAGATGGGCATGCGTGCACATACAGACACCCACAGACATAGCCAGGTACATAGATAAGCGCAAAGACATAGACACAGAGACACACAGAGAAACACACACACACAGACATGCATACACACACACACACACACAGACACACAGAGAGAAGCACACACACACACACACACACACACACACACACACACACAGGTTGATCTGTAGATTCACAAGCTCTTTTTTGCAGTAATTGACAAACTGACAGTTCAATTGATATGGTATTGGAGGAGATGTGGGCCAGCAGAGCTCTGGAGGAGGGTAAAAATGAAAGCCAGGGTGACTCCAGCCTTAACTCACGGGGGTGGGTACCAACTTCTTAGAAAATTACTGAAGCAGTTTTCATGTGCACAAGTGCCCCTCAGCTTCTTCACACGTGTGAAAAAAACAAGTGGCAATGGACCAGAGACCTAAACAGAAAATATAAAACTCTAATAGAAGCAAATCTTGTGTGCCCTTGAATGGGGGAAGATTTCTTAGATGTGATAAATTAATAAATGGACCTTCTATCAGAATTTAAGACACGTTTCCCCACAGTCACTGTTTGGAG
The DNA here is from genome assembly GCF_049852395.1 of Peromyscus maniculatus bairdii. Taxonomy (NCBI): domain Eukaryota; kingdom Metazoa; phylum Chordata; class Mammalia; order Rodentia; family Cricetidae; genus Peromyscus; species Peromyscus maniculatus. The sequence goes on from NC_134871.1 coordinate 55,907,254, forward strand.
TATGGAAAGTCGAGGTGTAATCTAAGAAGCACGTATTCCCAGCAGAGGCTTACCATGTAGAATACACAAAAACAATTTGTAAAGCGCAAGAATAGGAAACAGCGAGAAAAAGCTCCAAATACTGGAGGATGTTGGGTGACATGAGGGATGCTTGGTCACTGGTCATTTTGGGAAGTCTGGGTGGGTACCCGGAAGGCACAGTGAGACACTACTACTGCAGGCTATTAGAAGCTCAAGTAAACAGAGTTGTCTGACTGTAGAATGCCGGCTGTGGTGAGATGGACCTCTTGTCCTGCTGCAGGAACATAAAGTGGTAGAGCCACTTTGGAGAGCAGCTTGGCAGCATGTGTCCATAGGGAGACTAGTGCACAAACATGCACACAGCTCTGCATCCTAGTCTTGAGCTGGAAGTAGCTCAGTGTCTCTAGAGTGAGGAATGGACAGACTGTGATATACCCATTCAGTGGAACATGGGTTAGCATTGGAAGGGAATAAATAGACAGACTGCGTGCCCATTTAGGGGAACACACCTCAACATTTTCAGGGATTAGATAGACAAACTATGGTGTGCCCATTCAGGGGAACACACCCCAGCATTTGCAGGGAATAGATAGACAACTGTGGTGTGCCCATTCAGGGGAACACACCCCCAGCATTTACATGGAATGGATAAACAAACTGTGGTGTGCCATTCAGGGGAATGTTCTGTGGAATTTTCAGAGAATGAACCCTGGGTGCATGGAATATCAAGGACACATTTCAAAATAGTAGCTCTAAGTGAAGGACATTAGGAAAAACAGTACATACAGTACAGTGGCACTTGTGTGCAAGTGTCAGATGTGAACTGACCTGTATTGAAGAATAGCTCAGTGATTACCGGGGCACTGTGAGAAGACTTACAAATTGCCACAAAGGTACATATGGGGTGACAGACATGTCATTGTCCTAACTGTGATGATGTTTTCAGAGTCACACATAGTAAAATATAGCTAATTATAAATTATACAGCAAACAATGATAGATGATCATAGATGTGTCTTACTATCCTGCTCCTCTAAGCCAGAGACTTAGGCAGTACATTGCTTGAGATAAAGGGTGTGTGTGTGTGTGTGTGTGTGTGTGTGTGTGTGTGTGTGTGTGTGTGTGTTGACAATGATTTTGAAGAAACTTTGAATCTGTATATACCCAATAACATAGCTTCCAATGTAGAAAACAAATTTGGCGGAACTACAAAGAGAAAACAAACAAATCTACCGTTGTTATAGGAATGTTTAATACACCCTTATTTCCTAGTAGATTGTATGCAGATAAAAACCCCTAGAGATGAATAACACTATGAGTTCATTTTCTTTAATAGGCATATGTGAACTGCTGCCTCTAGGAGCTCCAGCCATGTGTTTAAGAACAGCAGGCATTTTGTGGTGTGACTTTTTCTGTGAAGATGCAAAGAAGCATCTACTCACTCCACATAGAGAGGACACCAGCAGAGCAAAGAAAGGACTCTGTCCAGGTCCAGGGTGGTGAATCAGGGAGTCGACTCTGGCTATTGACCGAGTGTAGGCGAGAGGGACCACGTGAGTCACTCAGTGGCAGCTCAGTCACCTCAGCTGTGTCAGAGCCAGGCCTGTGGCCTCAGTGTTCATGTTCCGTCCTCCAAGGATGCTGCCTCAGAAAACATTTGTGGAAGATGTCTTCTATCCCAAACTCAAGTCCAAATTACCTTCAAAGAACTGGAGTCCTAAGTCCCATTCTCTTGATTAAGTCACAGTCACAGTAACTCAAAACCTAAAGGGACAGAAATGAACCGTGCACTTACAGATTTGGAAAAAATGTGATGGTAAATGAGGTCTGATCCAAAAAAGACATCACAAGAGCCAGTGGCACGTTCTTAGACATGGGGTGTTGAAGCTTTGTTAAGACTCGGAGTGCAGGTGAAGCGGGCTTCTGAGGGTGACTCACAGGCGTGCATTGCTTGCCTGTATCAGAAATGAAAAAAGCCAGACACTAATGAGCTCGCCGCCATCTCCCCTAAGTTAGAAGAGGAGCTGGGAAAAGAAAGTCCTCTACTCCTGTGTTTGAGAACGCCCACAACAAACTACAGGAAGGAGAGAGACAAACCCACAGGAAGGAGAGAATCAAGGTGACAGGAGAGGCTAACAAAATACCCATCCTCAAAAGCCAAAGTTGATGGATTGATGGATTGATGGATTTTAGGAAACCAATGGACTTAAACCTCCAGTATGGCTAACAGCTAAGATGGAGGAAAAGGCAACTGAAAGTGGAATTAAGAATTCTGATAGCTCCAAACAGCAGTAGGGTGCTGAGGCAGGGGATTATAAACTCAGGGCCAGTCTGGGCTACTTAGTGAGAACCTCTCTGAAAAATGGAGCAGGGGGCGGGGGCCGGAGCATTTCCAAATAGGATATTACTATAAATGCACAGAAATTTAGAAAAAAATATATCGTGAACAAGTTTGAAAACTTAGATGAGAAATTTCTGGAAAAATAAGAATACATAAAATTCTGAGGAAGTCTGAATTGTTTTGTAACCACATCGAACTTAATTCTGGGGTGTAGTCCTGTTCACAGAGAAGTCATCATACCCTGCCCATCACACAGGGGTTATCTCTCAGGAACCGGAAGGAAACATCCCAAAGCTGTGTACACTCTTCTGAGAAAGGAAAAGGGGAGAGAGTCAATCAACCTAATTAATGCTTAAACCCCATAAAGACAGAGAAAGCTAGATCTTCATCTTGCTGGGTGAGTGCTGTCAGGACGTAGATATGATTAAAAGCTGGGGTCCATTGTGACTGGATACGGTTTATCCTGGGAATGCAAAGTTGGTTCAATCAAAGGAACCATGACTCTCAAGGCATCTTCCCATTCCCAGATGAATTCGTCATCTCGGTGGATGCAGAAGTCATCTGTGACTGTGACAAGAGCTCTCTTTCCCAAACTTCTGTGATGTCAGGCCTCAGCAAACACCCTTCCCTGTGATGAAATGGTGGCAGCCGATCCCCTCACAGTCAGGAAGTAGAGGAAGAAACTGCTCCCGCAGCACTGGGCAGGCAGTGTGGGGAGATGAAGAAGCAGTGCCCTCCTCTAGGGCCGAGAGTGGGTCAGCCTGCTCTGCTAGTGGCCTCCATGTCACTAAAGCACTGGCCCCCTCCCCACTCTTGCTAGTTGGGCTCTCTGTAGCATGGGGCCTCTGGGATCCCTGTAGCTCCCTGACAGCTGTCAGTGTGTTTCTGGGCTAGACCACTGTTAACCTTTGTGCATCGTACTCTAAGTCTTAGGAGAGTCACAGCCATCTCGGCAAATGTGTTCTGCTTCAGCTGAGAAGCCTCTTGTCTTAGAAAGTGGCAAATCCATCCTAGTTAAGGCCCCTCCCCCTCTCCCTTAGACCTTGAATGCATCACATGTAGCAGTGTGTTGTGGATCTAGAGTTTGCACTCTAGTTCCAAGCTCTTGCTCCCCTTTGGTGTGCATCACTAACACCTGTCAGTTTTAGGGTGCCTGTGCCCCAAGCTTGTCCTGAGCTCTGCCTCTCCACCTTGCCCTATGCCATGTTCTCGGTGGGACAGCCGCTGGAGCCTTTGAAGTGTCCCTTCCCGCCCCAGAGCTCTCTGGGCTCATGAGAACGCCTGGTGACTGGGGTTCTGCAGCTCTGTCCCCCATGAGCTTCCCTGCACTGCCAGCCTGCTGTCTGTTATAGTGCTGCTGACCGTAGTGTTTCTGGGCTGTCGTTGGCACTCTCTGACTTCAGGACCTTCTTGTCGCTGTATATCTGCCTGCGCTCCCTCCTTGGTTCTTTGCTTGAGTTTCTCTTTAGCTGACTGAGCACTATATAGAAATTATGGCCGGCCCCTGAGCATACATAGACACCCCTCTTGTTATCCTGCCCCCTCCCTTGCTGTATTCCCCCCAAAGTATGTCACTTTTTGATGCACTGTATACTTTTATTATTTAATACGCCAGTAACAGTGGCTGCACAGGTATGTGTGGACATAGCAGAACCACGAAGATAACCAACTGAGCTTGGCACCCCTAGTCTGAGTAGTTGGTGGTATGGCCTTGAAGCCAGGTAGCAGCTGCAGGGGGTGAAGAAATGAGAGCCTTCCAGAAGGGAGCTAGCTGTGCAGGCCCAGTGGGGTGGTCTGGGCAGGCTGGACAGGCCTCTGGGGTGACAGCAGTGTGAGATGTAAGAGCAGTGTAAGAACCGAGGGAAGGGTGCATCTGATTGCACTGCAGAGAGACGTGGGGGTGGGTATTCAGCCAGATGCCTCCAGACTTCCTGTCTACCTGCTGCATTCCCCAGTAATGCCCACAGGACAACTTCCTGCTCCACTGCTCGATTGGTGTCCCGCTTGAACTGGTCCTCACCTTTCAGGCTTGCTTTCTCCTCTGGGAAGTGGAGGCTGCTCTCCAAGGCTCAGGTTTGGTTCCTGGCATAGACGGGCATTCACCAGATCTACTGACACTGTCCCTGCCTGTCATCCGTGAATGGAAGGATGTGGTGATATATTGTGTCCCCCAATATACTGTGCACCCTAATAAACTTATCAGGGTCAGAGGACAGAACAGCCACTAGATAGACAGAGGCCAGAAAATGGTGGTATACATGCCTTTAATCTTATCACTTGGGAGGCAGAGATCCATCTGGATCTCTGAGAGTTCAAAGCCACACTAAAAACAACCAGGCATGATGACTCACGCCTTTAATCCCAGGAAGTGATGGCAGAAAGCAGAAAGGAATATAAGGCATGAAAACCAGGAACTAGGGTCGTTTAAGTTTTTAGGCTTTTGAGCAGTAGCTCAGCTGAGATCCATTTGGATGAGGACACAGAGGTTTCCAGTCTGAGGAAATAGGATCAGCTGAGGAACTGGTGAGATAAGGAAGCTGTGGCTTGTTCTTTTTCTCTGATCTTCTAGCTTTAACCCAATATCTGGCTCCAGGTTTGTTTTTATTAATAAGACCTGTCAAGGTTCCTGCTACAGAAGGAAGTTACTGTTCTTGACATTGTTGAAAGCCCAGGCTGGGGCCTTGCTTACCAGACCGTTGGCGTATAAAATGGTGTTTACTGTAATGAGCTGGGCATGCTGCAGTTCAGTCTCCGAGTAAAAGTGAGCTTTCCCAGTGGCCCTGACTAGAGAGCCCACCCAGACGGCTTTGCCCATTGACATATGTCTCCCAACACTGAGCGGCTCTCTCTGTTTTTTTCTCTTTCAGTCTGAACCCGAGGGCTTTTCTCATTTCCACTTGTATGTTTGTGCTGCTTTCCTCGTGAGATGGAGGAGAGAAATTCTAGAAGAAAGAGATTTCCAAGTAAGTAACCATTTTTCCGTAGAGCCCCGGTTAGGTTTTGTGCTGAGAGAAAGGTTATTGAGTTCTAGTTCATGGCTGACTTGTGGAGGAGCTGTAAGGAGTGCTGACCACCTGCTGCTGGGACACTCCTCCTGCTGAGACACAGAGCTGGTGGCACTTGGCTGGCATCATGAGCCCCCACCCAGACTCCTGAGCCATGTGCCCTCACCAGTGTGACAATGGAGGGCCTGGTGTAACCTCCAGCTCCCAGCCTTTATCACAGGGCCTGAGATCTGCTAGAGACTGTTCTCGATATGAAACACACAGCCTGTGCTCCCATGACAACAGTCACCTGGTGGCTATGTGATTCGGGATACATCAGTTAACCTCCCTGTGCAAGTTTCCCTACTGGCTTGACAGTAGAGCTATTAAAGAGCGCACTTGTCAGAGGCCTTGTTGGTCGTCTATCCTGCCAGCTTTGTGTTCCATCCAGGAAACTGCATGTGTCCAAGTTCCCAGATCCTGGACTACCTGAGTGCCCCCAAGAGGTGGCCCAGGTAGTGTGAGGACTGTTGACCCTTCCCTGGTACTTTCTGCCATCACTAAGGGGTCAGAGATCCTTGAATCCAGCTCATAAGGCCTAGTGGCCAAAGCCCCTTGCTGGGTAGGGTGGGGTGGTCTAGGGTACAGCAAAGAAGACACCAGCATGTAGGGACAGGACTCTGTCCTGTCTGTGGTCACTCTCTTCCACCTCACTCCCTGGCCACCCAGCTCTCGATAGACAAGTTGGCCCTGTGGTCCCAAGTTCCCAATATGGTAACTCAAGGCAGCTCGGTGGTCTTGTTCCTCAACCCTAAGCTTCTCAGATGACTCTGAGCTCCCTGCTTCCCATCTGATGACTGTTGGAGGGGTTGGTAAAGTCCCACATAGTCACACAGTCCTGCTCAGACCCCGGGGTGACAGTTGGTTTTAGTGTCCATTTGCCACAAATTAGAATGACCTGTGTTGGGAGCCTCACCTGAAGAACTGCCCTGATTGCCTCAGCTGATATGTGAGGACCCACTCTGAGTGAGGGTGGCACTTTCTGGTAGCAGCACAAGTAAGGGCCCAGCAGATGGAAGGCCTGGGACAGGTGAGGGTGTTGGCCAGGGGAAGGGGCTGCCAGTAGGACCTTTGGTGTGGCGGACAGAGAGCAGCCTGCCCACCAGGCCACAGTGTTTGAGGGACATGGGACTTGAGGCTGTCCTCCTCAGTTGCTGCCCTTGTCATTACAGAACTCAGTTGTCCTGTGGGTTGCTCGATATGCTGACTGGGGTCCTCGGCTGGCCAGCACTCCAGGCTTCCTTGTCTAGCCTCGTGTACATGGTTTATAAGTGGTTGAGATGTGTTGGCTCCTTGCCCCACTGGGCATATGCAAGGTTGCTGGCCTGCCTGGCCCTTCTTGCCGCATCCTGAGAACATGGAGGCTCTAAGGCAGGTGACTTGCCCTGTCACCAAGTGATTTAGAGTAATGCTTAAAATGCTCAGCTCTATGTCCCGTACACTTGTTTGTCACCAGGAAGCTCTGGGAGCAGGGCTGGCTGTATAGGCCATTCAGCCCAACTGCCTGTCTATGGAAGAGAGAAGGGCCCTGCTTTCTTGGTGTACAGTGGCCGCTCAGTGTACTTACTGGCCAGTGTGTTGGGTTCCCACTGGATGGTATGCACTCCTGGCCTGACTGGTCCCCAGGAGCCTCCAGGAGAACTTGTCCCAGACTCAGATTGCTGTCCGTCTTCCTGGGGGGTCAGAGGGCTCAGCTGAGCTAGCCTCTCAGGTTGCTGCCACCTTGAGTCTGGCCTTGCAGGATGGACATCAATGTCTAAGGAGGCTGTAGGCAGACTTTGCTGCCTTCTAGGCTAGGCCGGCCTAGGGTTATAGGCTCAAAGGTAGTAGAGAACTCACGTTATGCACAACCATGTGTTTAGTGAAGCTATCCCTAGTCCTACAACAGTACCTCTGCAGCCTCCTGGAAAGACCGTTGACCACATGTACTCAGCATGGCCTGCCCCAGAGTTTTGTTCATGAGCCACCTTCAGTAAGGGACTGTCGTCTGTCCTTTCCACACACACTCCCAGTTGGGGCTCAGACCAAACTGGGAGCGTTGGTCATGTGCTCGTGGGCGCAGCCTTTATCTTGTGAGGATATGCAGTGAAGTGTCACGTGTGCATGTGGTCAGAGCAGGACCTAAGCCCTTGGGAGGTGATCAGAAGGTATGTGCAGCTACTAGTCACTGGGAGTGGCTGGGGCCACTGTGGCTATGTGTGTGATAGACAGGGCCCCGGGCGTCCTGACAGGCTGCTGTGACGGCATCCTCTGCTCTTGCTCAGTTTGCCTGATTTCAGCACTCTCCTGTTTAAGAGATGTATTTGCTGTTGGGCCGGAGTTTCGCTGTTGTGATTATAGGTTCACCTTGAGAGGCTGAGTACAGTGTGTTACTGGCCTCCTCTGTGGGTGTCCGCCTCCTCCTCCTCTTCTCCTCCTCACATAGCCAGTGCAGAGTGTGGGTGCTGCCTGTGTTCCAGCCCTGCAGGCCTGCAGTTTGGGTGTGGATGGGGAGGACAGGAACCACAGGGTAGATTTTTCTCCTGTGCTAGAATAAAGTGGAGCCTTGATGTCCTAGAGGCTGGAAAGAGTGTGTGCCATGAACCCAGTGTGTGCTGTGGAGAACTGAATTCAATTAAATGAAGAACCCTGGGGTCCTGGTGAGCGCAAGGGATTGTGGTTGCCACTGTGATATTTTAGGAAATGATTCCGCCCTGTGGATGGGGTGGGGTGAGCCTCTGGCAGTGGGGTGTTCCTGGCAATGGTTGCCACAGTCCCTTCTTTGTTCACTGGGGTTTGCCATGTAGGCAGTAATGTGTTGCTGCCTGCCATTTCTGTGGGAGCAGGATTGTGCTTGAGGAGGAAGCAGACCCAGAGCAAGGCAGGTACTGGCCTACAGGCCAGAATGGGGTGGGGGAAGGGGTGGCAGCTGGGGTGCTGCCCATGGGCTGGTTCTGTAGCTGTGGTAGGCCGTCTGGGGAGTGTGGGACAGGTAGGAATTCAGGCTGGGCACGGAGCCTTTGGACCCTCGGTTGAGGCACCTCCCTGAAGGAATATTCGTGGCTTGGTGTGCAAGGATTTGTATACTATGTGAAGGCAAACACCTCCCTTGCCATCTCTATCTCTGGTGCCCCTCAGGACATTACCCATGATACCCATAGACTCTGCTAGCCAGTGAGGTCCTGTATTTCTGTGTGTCCTTCTTCAACCAGATTTTTAAGGGGTCTTCAGAGCTTTAAGGAGCTCTAGGGTGTAGAATGTCTTGTATCCCCCTGGGGACCACTTGTCACTCTTTGCTTTCCTTGTTTTCTGTGGGGTTGTTTTGCAGTAAGTGGCCTTGGGAGTGAGGAGAAGGAAGCCTGTGCCTTCCCTCAGTGGCTGCTGTCCCCCCCAGGACACATGACCCCATAAGCCCCAGAGGGCTGGCAGCAGTGTGACACAATCAGAAGCCTTGAATGGGCTGCATAGCTGAGACATGGACCGTGTAGGACCCCATGCCAGACTCCTTAGGAGTCACTGTGTGCACATCTTGACCCACAGTGCTGGTGCTGGGGCGATAGATGCTGGCCTTGCTGGCCTTTGGACTGCATTAAGTGCAGTGTTGTAAAATGTGCTTTGTGTCTGCCTTATGACTGACTTCTGAGATTTCTAGTCAGGCTTCACTGAGGTTTTGACTACAATCCATCCAGCCACCCTCTGGTCCTCCCTGTCTCCAGAGCCTGGCACGCTTGTGCTTAGCCCAGACAGGGTTGGCTGTGTCCGGCCAATCTCCAGAAACAGCTGGCCCAGAGGAGTAGAGTAGTCAGCAATATGTGGGTGAGCTTCTACCTGTGGAAGGAGTAGGACCTTTATTCTCACTCTTCAGGACAGAAGCTCTGTAGAAACAGGGGGTGACAGCCACCTACAGTGCGGTTTTAGATGTAGTTTGGTGCACAGTCATGGGTCTTTCTGTGGACTCGAGCTGCTCAGGAGCCTGCAGGGTTGGTGGTCTGTGTACAGTTCTTGTAGATAAGCATACTGCTGTGCCTTGTTGCTGGATGGCCACCAGCCTCACTGAGAAGCAGCACCTGTGTGCACATAGTGAGTGCTGTCTAGAGCCTGAGAAACAGCAGGGGACAAGATGAGGGACAGTGCCCTACTTCTGGAAGCAGCATTCCATGTCAAATCCATGCCTGCCTGGACAGGCCCTGTTCCTAGTGGCACTAGAAGGGCGTACAGGTTCAGCCAACCTGTAGGGTGTGACCTGGTATCTCCCCTTGCTCGCCTTTGGATCTTTGGTAGAGACCTGGGGCACCTGGGGCTGCTCAGTGAGAAACTAGGACAGGCGAGGGCAGTTCTGGGTGTGGGCTTCAGCCTGTGTGCTGTCCCTTATCCCCTCAGTCTCCATCCACATTTTTCTTCATTTGTTCAATAATCACTCCCAGAGCCCTGTTTGGCTCAGTTCTGTGTCTACCCTGGAGGGCAGCTCACGCTGGGAATAGCTTGGGAGTGAGGGGATTACTCCTCTGGGGCTCTCTGCAGAGATTTGGGGCTCTCTGCAATGGGAACCTGGAGTGGGGACAGAGAAGAGAAGTGAGACCAGGCAATGAGAGAGGACAGAATAGCATTGCCGTTGTGGATGGATCTGTAACTACTATCTTGCAAAACGTTTGCAGGCTTTGGGGACAGGAGAGAGGGAAGGCAGACAGGGATATCCCCTTGACAATGGACCTTGTACCCAGGAAAGGAACATCGAGGTTCAGCAGGGGAAGGGTGACCAGATAGGCACATTGGAAAGTGGACCAAGGATATCCCACAGCAAAGGTATGTGGGAGGGAGCAGCAGTGAGGCCGAGGGAAGAGCCTGTTGGGACAGGATGGGATCAATGGAAGGAGCTGCAGGGCAGAAGGAAGCAGCCTTTCCAGGAGAGCCAGTGGGTAGAAGAGACAGCTAAACTGTGAAGAGCCCGAAAGCCACAGTGGAAGGACAGGGGCTTCCCCATGAAAGGGAGCTGGGCAGTGGCCACTCAAGTGAGGGGAAAGCCTGTTTGCACAGTTGCTCCATGGGGTGAGGCAGTGTGGATCCTGTGTGGTTCATGGGTCGATTCTGCATTGGGGTTGCCTCCTCTGCTTAGGGTCCAAAGCACCTCTGAGATGGATGGCAGACAGATAGCCTCGATGGTACAGGACCTTAGACCTTTCTGTGGTGCTGAGTGGTAGCCATGGATGTACCATCATGGAAGTCATGAAGCGTGCACTTTTCCACCTGTGTGAAACATCTGGAGGAGTGAAGCCGAGTTCCTGCAGGAGGAAACCAAGCCTGTTTCATCTGGATAAAATGTTGTCACTGGGAGTCTGGGAGTGAGAGGGGCTGAGAAGCTCTGGGTAGAAATTAATTTTCAACAGAGATGCATCTTCTTCTCAAGCTGGCACAACATTTACAGAGACGAGTCATCTAGCCTCAGTCCAAATGAAAGCCTTCCGAGTCAAAGTAGCCATCCCTCGTAGACTGCCTTCCCCAGTGAAGTGCTTCAGCAAGCTGGGAATAGATGATCAAGCTTCAAAAATAACACAGGTCAAGGTGAAGATGATCTGGAGTTTCAGAAAGGGTTTTAAACATGAAACATGGCTGGTGCCAGGCTTGTAAATAGATGTAAAGCTAAAGTGATTTTATTTAAAACTTTCCAAAAGAAAACAAGTCCACCTTTAGCTCAAAAAGAGGAAAAATGGGGTCCATTTATAACAATAAAGAAATTGATAAGTGAAAATGAATGGGTTAGAAATCAGAGGATGTCCTATGACCAGCCCACAACAGGAGCCTTAGTTCCTGGATCCCTAATGGGAATGGCTCCTGATTTTCTGTTGAGAAAGGATGTTCCATGCATCTCTTGTCAGGATTATGTGGGGAGCCTGCCCTGGGTGCCTTTCCTTCCTCTGTCCTCAGGTAAGAAACACTAGGGTGTACCACATGTGTGAGTAGTCCAGGTACGTTGGCACAAGACACAGCCTGGTCATTACCTTTAGCACCCACAGACTAGGTCAAAAGCTATGTTCCCAGATGCCAGCCAAGGGGTAACCTCTTTCCCACATACTGTTGATATGACGTTCTGACAATAAGCTAAAGGCAGAGTCACAGGATCTTCTACAAGGCACAAGTAGCTTTTCCCAAATGTAAGAGAAAGAAAACAAGTCAATTGCTCAGCAAGTAGAAGTAGCCATGCTTTCTTAGAGTGCTGAGAGATATCTGAAACCCACAGCCTTCAGTCCTAGAGAGTGATAGAAACAGGCATGCACATCATATCTGTAGTGTGGGAAGCAGTGTAGGAAGGCTTGCTTTCCCCCTATGTGCACATATGTGTACATGCAAACTGGATATTTCAGACCCATGAACTCTTCAGAGTAGGCCAGCAGTAGAATCAGCTTGTGCCCTGAAGGCACATGCTTCTCCCTACTGAGGGCCCACCTTTTGTATAAATAGCTAGGATGGGGCCAGGGGAAGCAGACCTAATAAAGGGGAGTCAGAGACCCTTCCCCTCAAGTGGGAGCCTAGAACCCTGGCTGGGAATCAGGACCCACGGGAAGGCCTGGGCTCTTGGGTTCTTGCTTGTCTGAAGCGTAGCTGAGTGGAACAAGAGTTGGAGTCTCTTCCGGAAGCACATGCTGCAGCTCACTCAGCACACATTTAGGGTTGGATTTACATTGCTTTTGTGACACTTAACACTATAATGTTGGTTTTTAACTGACGAGATCCCCAGGGGAAGGCATCTCCCTAGATTATTCTGAGCACGTGCAGACAACCTAAATGTTTGCCTGAAGTGTCACAAATTAAAGGGCAGGTGAGAATCAGAAATAGCTTTTTTTCTTCTTTTTTTTTTGGTTGTTCTCAACTAGGACTAAAGTACTTCCTGTGTCCTTAATATACAAAGAATCCACACAGAGAACTAATAAAAAGGAAATGTCCTCATGGAAAATAGATGAAGACACTCAGAGCGGTCAGACCTGCCACTAAAGAATTATGCAACTGTTTAGAAAATACAAAATACCTTCTAGTCATTAATACAGAACTGAAAATTAACACAGGTGATACCTGTCTGCAAGCAGCACTTTGTGAAATGGAGATCCGCAGGTGTGTAGCAGAGCAGGCTGTGCACTGCCCCTCCTGGAGGCCGGGGTATAGATCCTTTCTGGACACCTCCCAGAAGTTCAACTCCAGGGCTGACATCTGACCCAGCACTAGCCAGGGAGTGATCCGGGGAGAACAGGTTAGTTCCAGTCTGAAGGGTCAGAGGCAGGTCTCCAAGCCACATGAATTGCTCTTTGGAATACTTTGTAACTACCCAAACCTGGTCTTAAGTAGCCTTCATGGTTTAGGACTGCTGGACATTTTTCTGTGGAGAAAACTTGGTCCAGAATTGCATTCCTCCACACAGGAACAACGGCTCAAAGACAAACCCAGATTGGCATGTGTTTAAAGCGCAGAGAAGACTGAACGAAACAAGCCACAGTGTGGGCGGTATTCAGTTTAAGTTAGTGGTGTGCGGACGATCTTAGCATCTTGTTTGACCCTTTCCTTCTTCCGGCCAATATGCCCAGCTGTAGTTTTCTCACCAGGGCAGTGTCCGCTTTCAGGGCAGCCCCTGCTCTGTGAGTTCATGGCTCAGGGCAGCTATTAGGGATGCTGGACTCTGAGCCCACAGCCTTCTTGGGACGCAGTGCAGAAGGCAGGCATGTGAACACATGCACAGAATTTACTAATGGAACTAATGTAAGGCATATGCCCCACTCTTCTGGGGACCTCGGTGTTCACAGATGCCTGTGTATAACGACACAAAGGGATGTGATGCTGTCCGAATCACAGGGGAGAGATTGGGAGGCAGAGTAAGAGTGGGGGGCAAGTGAATGTTGCAGATCCCCCACAGAGCCCAAGCCACATGAAGCACTGGGGTGGCTGGCCCTGCCTCTCTTTGGTAGCCACTGTGAGGAAACTTCTGGAACTCTTGCCCCAGTCCATGGATGACTGTCAAGGCTATGTATGTCATACTCCCTGTGCCAGGCTTCTTCCTGGTGTCATTGGTGTCCCTTCTGCAGAGGATTGTAAGAAGTCATTTCTGAGAAACGGGTATGGGATCTTTATACAGATGGATCAAACTTCAACACATCACCTCTATGGGCCACACCCCAGAGCCCAGCTCTTCTTTGAGACCCATCCAAGGACCTTTCCCCCTCCCAGCTCCATTCCTGGATCATTAGCTTCCTTAAGTACCCAGACCTCAGAGGGAGCTCTCGTAAGAAGCCACTGGAAGACTATAGAAGCAACATTCCCTTCTCCCTCTGTGTGATCTCCTGCCTCACCCCACCCTCACCCGGCCACCCAGTCTCTCCCCTGTGATTCAGAAGGGATCAAATCCTATATGTCATTATACACAGGCAAGGTGGATGACGTGTGTGTTGGTCCTGGCAGACCTGCATCTGCATGGTCTTGCTGGCAAGGCCTTCCAGCATCTCTGTGGATGGGCCACTGCTGCCTTGGTCCTCAGGTCTAGCCCAGCTGATTTGATTATTCGGAGGTCCTGTCCTGCCTCCTGGGCCATCTAGTGGACTTGAAGCAGCATGCAGCCTTCTGTCCAGTAGCTAACTGGACATGTGAATAGCCACTGTGGACTAACGGTTTTATACAGGTTGATGTCTCACCCAATGTACCCTTGAAGCAGCAAATGTCACAAAATGCCAAACTAAAGATCAGTTGTCTTCATTGTTTCCAGACATTTTAAGGACAAAATTGGTCAATTGAAAAGGGATCTTGGAGCCGGGCGGTGGTGGCGCACGCCTTTAATCCCAGCACTTGGGAGGCAGAGCCAGGCGGATCTCTGTGAGTTCGAGGCCAGCCTGGGCTACCAAGTGAGCTCCAGGAGAGGCGCAAAAGCTACACAGAGAAACCCTGTCTCGAAAAACCAAAAAAAAAAAAAAAAGAAAAAAAAAAAAGAAAAGGGATCTTGGAAATGGATTGTTATTTCTTCCTTTGCTCTGGCAGGTAGCTGTAAAGTGAGATGTGGGGGTGGGTAGAGCAGCCTGTGGTGCTATGTGAATAGGGCTCCTGTGCTGTGTGTAGTGTGTGTTGTTCTGTCTGGCTAGTGCACTCTAGTGTAGTGAGGCTTGCTGTGGAGGACTTGTGTGCTCTAGTTTGGGTGTGCTGATGTGTGGGGCTGTTGCTCTGTAGTGTGGTTGGTATGCTGCTGTGCAGGGCTGGTGTTCTGAAGTTTGGGTGTTACTGTATGGACTTAGTGCACTGCAGTGTGGTAGGTGGGTTGTGTGGGGTTCATATGCTATAGTGTGGGTGTGTTGCTGTGAGGCTCGTGTATTATAGTGTGGGTGTGTTGCCATGAGGCTTCTGTGCTGTAGTGTGGATGTATTGCAGTGGGGCTTGTGTGATTGCCTGATGTTTTAGCTACTTTAACTTCTTGAACAGGACCCTGGGGCCCAGTTCTTGGCCTTCCATGTCCTGATGGGATATAGTGAAATGCATGAGGAACACTACTGTTACTGTCTGGCCTTGTACCAGATCAGTTGTGGATACTTCCTGGCCTCAGGTATCTCTACAGAGAGAGGACAGATTCCTAGACCACATGGAGAGGACAGGGCCACTGGAATGATTGGACCCCACTGGCAGGTGGGTTGTGGTCTGCTACAAGGAAGACTAAAAGTGAGATGGGACAGTGATGGTGTTAATGGTCAGGAGGAGGGGCTCATGCAGAGCTAAGGGGCAGCAGGCCTTCCCTGAGGGTGTGGGCTGGCCACAGTAGATCCTGCATGGATCCTGCATGCACCCAGGCTGCAGACAGCAGACCCTGCATGTCTGGGTGTGGGGGCTGGGCATTCTGTATACACCAGACTTTGCACACACCCAGGCTGGCTTCATGCAGCCATTTCTGCTCCTCTGCCTACCACTTGCCCACTGGTGGATCTTCGGGGTCCAGGGGCATGCAGGAAGGATGGCACAGCAGCAGAGGTGGGGGCCAGGGCGCTGAGGAGATAGCATGTCCAGGAGAGGCTGTGGGGGCGGCTTTCAGTAGAGCAAGGAGCAGTTGGTGAAGGCGGGAGCTCTGAGCAGAGGCCCTGCAGCCTTTCTGCAGTGTTTTTGGTGAGTGGTGAACCAGCTGTGGTGAAGAGGCAGAGGAAGGTACAGAACATGAGGACTGTAGGAGCTGGGCCCAGATGTGGCGGGGCAGTGGCCAGAGGCTGAGGTGACGGCTGCTCAGCCCCATGGCATGGCAGAGAGAGATGGGTTTGGGTTCACTGGAGAGCTGTCTGAGAGGAGTCAGTAGACATAGGCTCATGAGTTCTAGGCCACAGGGCAATTGGGAGGACAGGTAAGTCAGGGTCCAGAGCAGAACAGAGCCTGTGACTGCAGGATTCCAACTGAGCAGCTGAAGGGGTGTGGGGGCAGGGAAAGGGCCAGAGTAACCGCAGGGCCTACTGGAGAGGAGGGTCTGGCCAAGCCTTAGGTATAGTAGAGGGCTGGAAATGTTTGTGCTCAGGGAAAGAGCCTGGAGACAGGTAGGGGGAGACACTCACCCCCCCCTTTCACCCCAACTCCCCTCGCACGCACAGGAGATCCGGCTTCAGGTAGACTTCTCAGCATTAAGCAAGACCTGTTTCCTTCAGGGTCAACTCCCAGCTCCCCGTATTAGAGGACAGCCATTCCCCGGAGCTTGCCATCCCAAACTCACTTTACACTTATGGGAACAGGCTTTCACACGAACGGGCAAACTGACTGTGTCATCTGTTTTGCCCCCCCCCCCCACCGTCCTCCCCGCTTCCCCTACCTCCCAGTGCCCTGTGCCTGTGTAGAATGTTTGTTTCTTGGTCTACACATTCAAATATAGGCAGTAATTTTCTTTTCAGACCTCAGAAGATGTGATCTCCTTAATAAGCCCTACTGCTCATTATGGTAATGGCAGCAGGCATTGAAGATCTGAGCCCTTTCAGAGGGAAGTGTCCTGTGGGCTACAAAGTTGAATAGCAACTTTCTTATCAGGAGAAGTGATTAAAGGCTGAAGATGAGGTGTGAGGAAAGATGAAAGGAGCAGATTGTGGGCCTGGTGCCTCACAGGATCTTAAGTCCAAGGAGAGGAGTAATGAGCGCTCCTTCCCGAGGCTCAGCTGAGGCAAGGAAAACATGGGCCACACCACAAGAATACTCTCCTTGCTGCTGCAGGATGTGACTTGCAAGGATGGCTTGAAGGCCCGTGGGAGGTCTGTAGCAGGCTTCCAAGCCCTAACTAGCTTGAGCGTGCTTTGTGTCATACTAGCTGCAGGAGGGCATGCCATGGAAGAGGAGCAGAGCCCAAGCACAGCTCTGGAGCAGTGCTAGCAAGCCATAGCCTGGGGTTTGCGGTCCAGGAGCATAGATGGCAGCACTGATACCGGGGCTCCTTTCCCTGCCTATGTGGAGGTCCACAGAGAGAGGCAGAATAGTGAGGGGATGTTCTGTTTTGTCTCTGTTTCTAATCTGAGAAGAAAGGGCGCAGCCTGCAGCTTCTTCAAGAACATGAACACACACACACACACACACACACACACACACACACACACACAGTGCCTATGTGGATATATAGACAAGTGAATGAATACATGCATTCACACAGAGCACACATACATATATGCATACAACAATATGTGTCCATATATTGACACAGTGTACATATACATACACTAGCAGATAAGTATGCACACATGGGGACGTGTATCCACAAGCACACATGCACACACAACCTTAGTATTTCTTAGGAAACAAGGTATGGAAAATGTTGCTGTTCTTTTTCTTTTAAAACAAACCCTTTCCCTTTACAAATGGGAAATTCTTGCTGAAATAGTCAAAGAAAACTGCTTGTCTGTCTAGAATTTGTTTGTATTTTCTTTGGTACAATGACCCCTTGTGCTTTAGTTATTTAGTTATTATGTCTTTGAGAGACATTTGGCTTTCAGGAGAGGCCAGCTCACTCTTTCTCAGTAAACAAGGGAAGGTGATGTGCTTGTGTATGGGAAGGAAGAACCTCTGTTTCATGGCACTTCACCCAAATGCCATGTGGCAGTGGCTATGTGTTCTCTAGAGCCATGGGAGGCACTTGGTGCCACAGAGTGTAGGCCGCCCATGGGCAGAGCTGACTGAGGTACCTGGTGGCCCTTCTTTTTGGGGCATACAATCTTCACCTTTGCCCTAAGGTACCGACCCACCCTTCCCCACCCCACTGCCTTCCTCATTCCCTCAGTTTCTTCCTGTTTCCTAGAGGGCCATGGCCTGGAAAGAGACACAGCAAGTGGCTGGTTGAAGGAGGAGTTGCCTGTCCCCACCCCAGTCCTGGAGTTCCTACCCCCATCTCCACCCCACAGTACCCCCCTTACCCTCAAAACAGGGGGTACATGCACCCTCTCTGTAGTCACCTACCATGGAGGTCTGAGGGCTGTTAGTTCAGGCTTACCCTGTAAGAAATGAACCCACAGGCAGTTCTCAGCGAAAGAAGTGGAAGTCTAGCAACTGCACAAAATCAATTTGAGTCCCAGGACTACGCTCAGACACACCTACATATTTCATTAAGTCATCTTTCTGTGTTGGGTTTTATCTTTTCTGGGGGATGTACAGCTACAGCTTCAGCCCACATGACCTGGCCATGGCCAGGTTAACGGTCAACACAGACACTTGAAATGCATGAGGTGGTTGTTCAAGGTGGTCAGATGTCGGTGCACCTCCAGAGCACATGGGAAAGCTCAGTGCTTCCAGAGTCATGATTGCCAGGAGGTATAGTAGGTGAAGAAGTGTGAACATGGCCAGATAACCCTAAAGACCGTCTGTGTATGCTTTGTGCCTGTGTCTCTGCATGGGCTGCCCACTGAAGAGGCTGGGCTCAGTTTTCCATATCTGCTTACCAAGTCTGTCCTACCCCTCTTAGACATGTTGCTAGGTCCTATCACAGAGTGTTTCAATGTGTACTGTGTCATGGCTTCATGTGAGTAGCAGTGAAAGTTTGAAGACTGTCTTAGGGTTTTATTGCTGTGAAGAAACACCATGACCATGACAACTCTTATAAAGGAAAACATTTAATTGGGACTGGCTTACAGTTCAGAGATCTAGTCTATTATTGTCATGGTGGAAAGCATGATGGCATGCAGACAGTTATGGTACTGGAGAGGTAGGTGAGTGTTCTACATCTGGATTCATAGGCAGCAGGAAGTGACAGTGTCACACTGGGTCTGGCTTGAGCATCTGAGACCTTAAAGCCCACCCCAGGGACATACTTCCTCTCAAAACACCACACCTACTCTAAAAAGGCCATACCTCTTAATAATGTCATTCTCTATGAGCTTATGGGGGGCATTTCCTTTCACACCACTACAAAGTCTGTCAACCATTCCAATTCATTGGCTTTAATGAAGAAGATCCCAAGATCTTTAGAGTGTGCCATGATGTAGACAGCTCTGCCCCACCATGCCCTCCCACCATAATTTTTCCACCTTGCCTCAGTCCTGAAAGCCATGGAGTTAGCTCACCAGGATCTGAAACTGTGAGCCAAATATGCCTTTTATCTTTTAAGTTATTTTTCTCAAGTGTTTTGTCACAGTAATGGAAAGTTGGCTGACATGGACAATTGTTACAAGCAAGGCCATTGCTATGGTCACCTGACTACCTACATGGAAGCCTTTGGAAACTTTATTTGCAAGAGGGCTTTGGAAAAGTCTGGAGAGGTAGGCTAGAGGTGCTTTAAGCAGAGCTTAGTGGTGGTTCTCAAGGAAGTTCTGAAACGAGAATGTGGCCAAGAACTTGGAGAGTAAAAACTGCTCATGGGATTCTGATGGGAAGGAAGACTGTTGGGAAGTAAACCCAAGGCCATTTGTGTTGTTATGTGGAGGGGAACTTGTCTGCATTTTATCTGTGCCTGGAGACTTTGCATAAAGCCAAACTGGGGAGAAATTCAAGACCACAGGCTTTTGGTGTAGGCATTGCTGGCTGCTTCTAGTTAGATTTGCAGTGAAGATGGTAAAAACAGAGGAGAAGGGTGTGTAAAACCTTGTAACTAGTCAGAAGAGAAGTACATGTGAAGTTGAGATTGAGAAAACTGCTGGCTAAAGGGATTAGTGACATCAGAAAGAAACCAAGGGCTTTGCAGAAGGACAGTAGGAAAGCTGCTTCTAGGGCATCTCAGGAATGCCAGGATCCTTCCTATGGCACTAAGAGTATAACAACATGATACGTTAAAAAGACTTTGTGTTGAGAAGGTCGTGCTACCCAGGCGCACTGTGCACACAGGACCACGTTGGAAGATTCCTTTCAGTGTTCTGGGAAGTCCAGGTGTGCAGGCTTTTGCAGCCACGGTCTTAGGAGTCCTGGCTGCTGCTTGACATCACTGCAGACCTTAGCACCCCATGTGCTGCTGACTTTCTAGGCATGGTGAATGCAAGTGGAGGCTTCCACCCAGGTTTTAAATGAAATATTGGTAGTCCAGGTAAGGTACAGCATCAGCATCCCCCCTCCTACACACACCAAAAGATAACAGCATCATCCCCCCAACACCAAAGGGTGACAGCATCATCCCCCCACACCAAAGGGTGACAGCATCATCCCCCCACACCAAAGGGTGACAGCATCATCCCCCCACACCAAAGGGTGACAGCATAATCCCCCCACACCAAAGGGTAACAGCATCATTCCCCACAGCAAAGGGTGACAGCATCATCCCCCCACACCAAAGGGTAACAGCATCATCCCCCCACACCAAAGGGTGACAGCATCATCCCCCCACACCAAAGGGTAACAGCATCATTCCCCACAGCAAAGGGCAACAGCATCATCCTTCCACACCAAAGGGTAACAGCATCATCCTTCCACACGGAAGGATAACAGTACCATCACCCTACACTGAAGGGCAACAGCATCATTCCCCACACCAAAGGGCAACATGTGAAGCTGTGATGCCAAAGCTGTTAGATGCAGTGAAGACCCAAGGAAACTGGAGATGCCAGGAGTATGGTGTGTCTACCGAGGAAAGCTTCAGACAGTGAACAGAACCATCCAAGTATGAAAGCCATGTGGTCAGTGGCTAGCAGAGCTAGTGTGGGGCTTCCAGGCTCTTTGGAGCTCCTAGCCTACAACTAGGACTCTGAGTGCAGATTTGAAGCTGCAGGGTTTGTTTGCAATGCTGGGTTTCAGTCTTCTTCTTCTTCTTCTTCTTCTTCTTCTTCTTCTTCTTCTTCTTCTTCTTCTTCTTCTTCTTCTTCTTCTTCTTCCTTCTTCCTCCTCCTCTTCCTCCTCCTCCTCCTCCTCCTTCTTCCCCATCTTTTGTTTTTGGGATGGGGTGTTTATGCTGTGTCATTGTGTGTTGTAGTTACAGCTCTCCATTTTGAGTTATATAGAGACTCAGCTAAGAATTTGCCTTTAGTCTCAGAGAAAACTTCACCTGGGTACTTGAGCTGAGCTTGAGGATTCTGACTGTGGATCAGGATATAAAAAGCTCAGCTACTGCCTGTCTGCATGCTGCCATGCTCCACTCCATGATGATAATGGATTAACCTCTGAAACTGTAAACCAGTCCCCAGTTAAATGCTTCCTTTTTTAAAAAAGTTGCCTTCATCATCCTGTCTCTTTACAGCAATAGAAAAGTGATTAAGACAAAAGCTTGTACCAGAGACTGGGGTGTTGCTTTGACAGGCCTGACCATGCTTTTTGTTGGAGAAATATAGAAGACTTTAAGACTTTGGACTAGAAAAGTGGTCGGGCACTTTAAGCGGGACTTAATGGGCCATCCTCCTAGGGGCATGGAAGATAGCACTGAGGACAGTTTGAACTGTGGCAGCCCAACTAAATAAGTTTCAAAGTGGAAGTTTATTAGTAGTTGGCTATCATTCTTGTGATATTTTGGCAAAGAAAGTGGGTGCTTTTTGTCCTTGTCCTAAAAATCTGCCTGATACTAAATTGAAGAATTTTGGATTAATGGCATTGGCAGAGGAAATTTCAAGACAACCTAGTATTGACCATGCTGTGTGGTTATTAGTAGTCACTCTTACACAGATCTGTGATGAAAATGTGCAAACGGGGCAAGGATAAATACAAAATGCCCATTATGAGGAGAAAGAGCACTGGGAAAGATGGCATTGGAGCCAAGTCTTGTGCTCAAGGGGTAAAATGCTTAAAGAAAAACTGGATGCCAGATGGAATAAAAGGTGATAACCTCAGGGCAAGACCCAGCCCAGGTAAGCTTCCAACCTGTGGAAAGGAATTAAAGATAGCTTAAGCAGTGAAGGGAACCATCGACAACTGAAAACTGGTGCAAATTGAACTGAAAGAGGGGGCCAAGTTTCAGCCCCAGCAAGCAGCAGAATTTGGCAGCTTCTGCCTCATTCTGGCCTCATGGTTCTAACTTTAGAGTCAAGGATACAAGAAAAGGGTTGTGGAATCTCCCTCCACAGCTAAGGGAAACCATTGAGGCCAGGCCTGTGTCAGGGATATGTCCCTGCATGGAGGCCCAGAGAGGCCATTATGTGAAGCTGTGAAGGTGAAGCCTGAATTGTGTTGAAGATCCCAAAGCCATGGGGTACCTGCCAAGGAGAATTGCTAATAGGTGTGGAGCCAGCCCAAGAGAGAGAAGTGTATTGCAGTCAACAAAGCTGAAAGGAGTTGGCAATCTCAAGAGCGCTTTGACATCAGACATGGAGATGCATGATTGCTCTGCTGGTTTTCAGTCTTGCTTTGGTCCAGTGTTTCTTCATTATGCTCCATTTCCTCCCCTTTGGAATGGTAATGTATGTTCTGTGCCATTGTATGTTGGAAGTATGTGATCTGCACTGATTTTGATTTTACAGGGGGTTATAGTTAAGAGAATGCCTTGAGTCTTGAGAAGACTTGAGAAGAGACTTTGGACTTTGGAGCAGTCTTGAGATTGAAAGTCTGTGGGGACTTTTGAAGTTGGGCTGAATACATTTTTGCTCTATGATATGGCTACAAGCCTATGGGGGCCAGGGAGTGGAATGTGGTGGTTTGGATAAGAATGGTCCTCAAGGTATAAGGGCCATACCAGCTGTGACCTGGCCATACTGGAGTCTCAGAACCTGTGCTTGCTCTGATGCCAAGGATCTGCCACATGTGTGACAGATTGGGCTGTGACTCCTGATTTTCATTTCTACTCTCAGGTACCTCTGAAATGCCAGACACAGGTGTGCATTGCTTAGTCATAATGCACATTCAACTCCATCAACAGGCAATTCCACCGTTGTGTGAAATCACACTTTGTGGTTGCACAGACTGAGATAGTTGTGACATCACTGGTGGTATAATCTCATGGTGCCATTGTCCTGGATGTAGTCCATCACTGACTGACATATTGTATGGTCTGGTTGTAATTTCAGTTCCCCAACAGAACTGAATTTTAGAAAATGACTGTGGCTGTGTGGAGTATCATCAGATAGTCCTGCTTAGAAAGGGACTGGCTGTGTGGAGTATCATAGGATAGTCCTCCTTGGAAAGGGACTGTGGCTGTGTGGAATAGCTTAAGGACAGCTTTCCAAGAGCATGGCGGCCCCTATGTGCAGCAGCACCTCACTGTGGTCCCTGCGCCTCCATCTGGAGCTCTGGTCTGGGGCTGGCAGGTGGCAAGGAGTGAAGGGGGCTTCAGCCATGCCACCTGGAACATGGCCTGTGCCTGTGACATTGTGGGCTGTGGACGAGTCATGTTTCAGACAGCAGCAGCCGTGGCCAGCTGCAATTCTTCTAGTCCTGTGTATCCTTGCAGGCCTCCATGGACTTCATGGGTGGTTTCCTCAGACAGGTACATTTTCCTTCCTGCTCCCTTTTATAAAAGAGCTCATCTGGTTTAGGGTGAAGTTGGTATCTGAACCCCAGGACCCTTTTCCCTGGGCTGCTCCAGGTGCTTCAGAAGGGCCAGCCCAAGTCTGCATCAAAAGAAATGTGCCCGCTGGTGACATAGAGGGCAGCTGAATGTTCAAGACTTTGCCAGCATCTCTCACTCATTTGCCTGTGAATTAATCTTGCCATTAAGAAAAAAATTATACACACCATTTCAAATCATTAATTGAAAGGCCTTTATTATCTCATAAATGATGTTTGATATCTAAGGCAGATGAACTTGGGGAAGCTTGCCTGCTTGGTCCTTGAAGAAATGTAATTACAACTTGGGCATTATTAAGATGTCCCTTCTCTGCTGTTACATGTCCCATTTTGCTTCTTTTTGTGGACACTGAGATAAGTCTGTCTTGAAAATAAAAATGGCACTGCCTTAGAGAAGCATTCCTGGAGTGCTGGTGGGCCTGCAGCCTGCAGGTTTTCTGAGACCCAAGGTCCCCTGCTGTCCTTGCAGGTTACTTGATGAAGCAGGACTCACCCAGAACCCACTGACAGCATTTGGAGGATTCAGCCAACCTTGGTAGACACAGTCACTGACCTGCAAGGCAGAGAAGGAGAGGGCCTGAATTCTTAGGTCACCTGAGTGAAAAGCAGCTGGAAGAAACTGGCTGGACAGATGTGCAGTGTCACTCCAAACCCTGCATCGCTTCCTTGATTAGCAAACCCCTGGGCTTCTTGGTGGAGACCTGCTGGCACTGTATAGTCACTGTCCTTATGCTCATTCGGCCACATCCAGAGAAGGAGCTCAGGCTGGGAGACAACCTCCTGGACTCTGCCAGGGATGGGTAGCTAGCACCAAAGGGACTGGTCATGCAGTGGAGCCCCCCAGCTGGCACCTCAGACTGGGTTGATTCCAGCCAGGGCCTATGTCTACTAACACCTCCATTTTCCCACCAGCTGGCTCACTGACTCTCTTGCCTACTCAGGCCTTAGACAGCCTGTTGCTTTGGTGGCTAGACCCAGACATCTAAGTTGGCATTGTAGAAATCATTGCTGCCTCCTCCCAGTGGCTCTGAGATCCTGTCAGATTCATCCTTTCTGTCCTCCATCCTGGGAGAGTGGAACCTTTTCCCCAGGCTGCCACACAGGGCCAGCCTTCATGGCATTGGCCACCACTGAGCATCTTGGCAGGCTATAGAGAAAGCAAACCAGAAACCAAGCCCAGTGACCATAAAGCAAGTTAGGTGAGTACAGGAAGACAGCTACCATGGCCGAGTCGAGGTTGTGATCAGCAGGGGGCAGCATCAGTTGGAGAGAGAGTCCCACATGAAGGGCACTGAAGGTGCCAAGGTTCCACAACCAGGCTGGTTGTAGCAGGCTGTGCCCTTAGGCCTGGTGGCTGTTGGGGAGAAGTGAGGAGGACTCCCTCAGTGCAGCTTCAGGAATGTGCTTCATCTCTGGCTTGGTGACCAGTGCCCAGGACAGGCTCAGAGCAAACTATGGGAGGGGAAATAAGGAGGAAGCATCTGGAGGCTTGACAGGTGGTTCTCATTATGTGACTAGTCCCATAGTATGTGTCCACTGAGTGCCATCCCTGCAGCAGGCATGCACTAGGCCCATGTGCTATGATCTCATATGATGATTGCTTTGGCTGGATGGACAGGCAAGGACCGTTTTGAGAGGTGGCACTTGTTGGTAGGAGTTGGCAGATTCTCACTAAGAGCCATAGAGGAGGTGGTGGGTAGTGTTGAGAGTCTCAGATCTGCACTAACCAAGTGGAAATGGCGTGGTGACATGAAAGGCTCCAAAGACACAGGTGCCGATTCTTCTACTGAGGTCCCTGAGCATTCTCTTTTACTGCCCTCCCCTCCCTTCCTCTGCTGGGCCTCCATGACCTGGTTAATGGACTTGGCTGCTTGACATTGTAGGTAGGACCTCTTCCTACCTGGGTTATAGCCCTCACTGTATCCAGCACAATACTTTGACCAAAACTGTAGGGAAGTGGGGAATGTCAGTTGACTGTTCTCAGTTTGTCTGGAAATCAGGGTATATTTAGGGAGTGAAATACTCTCTGCTTTGGCTTTGCTAGAGGAGGCATAGTTCAGTGGTAAGTGGGGTGCCAGACTGAAGATAACATGTCTTCACTCCCCAAGCTTTAGATACTTCTCTGTATCTAAACAGCAGTCTACCCACTGTCCCCCTTGGACCTGGGCAGTACTAAGAAGATGAGCAGGGTCCTGAGGATGCTGCAGATGCCCAGGCCACAGAAGCCCTCAGTGGCCAGAGCTGCTGACACCCAGATTAGAGGCTGTGGATGGCACACATGCCCCCTTGTCTGAATCCCTGCAGACCTGTTGCAGCCAGTGCACAATGCTGCTGAGCAACCAGTACCAGAGCAGGGCAGAGCCAGGAGTGGACACTTGTCACAGGGTCCTTGTTAATCTTCATACACACAAAAAGACACACAAAAGAAAAGAATGAAATTAAATGAAATAGGGGGAAGGTTCTGAGAGAGTCTTTGGGCTGTGTCACCGTGTGTCTCCCATCCAAGAGGCCCTTGAGTTGTACGACATGCTCATTTTCTTAACCCTAATTGGTTTGAGGATTTCCAGGCCAAATATGGCAGGATTTCTCAATCAACTTTGGGGTGTTTTTTTTTTTTTTTATATATAAAACACACAGAAGAAGTTGCATTGATTTTTAAATTCCTCATGCAAAGAAAAACTATTTGCTCTTCTCGTGTTTAGTGTATAGGATTCTCAGTGTGGATGGCACGGCGGTGGGTTCCTCAGACCTGACATTGAACCCCAGGCCCTTCACAGTAAGGGGCACCGCCCCTCAGCAAAGAGCCCACTTCCCACCACATTCCCTTCTTCCAGCCTCCACTGGGACAGCTTTGGCAGAGTCTGTGATGTCTGCTCTCAGCACCCTGAAGCTAAGTCCATGGCTTCTCTGTAGCTGCTCAGAGCCATGGAGCAGTCATAATAGCTGTGCTGGACAAATTCCAGCCCAGGCACCTGGGACATCTGTACCTTCCAAGTGCCTCTGGGCTGCTTAGCTGGGGTAAAGAACATTTGTACCAAGCCCAAGATGAAGTGGGAAGTGAGAGCCTTGGGTCCTAGCTGAAGGTGGGGTTCCACAAACTCAGAGGGACTAGATAGAGCACTGCCTCTTCTGGCAGGGACTGGGTCCTGCTGCTGCTCCCCTGAGCTTAGCCAGAACTAAGTGCTTTCCTTATAGGGCTAAAGTTGCCACCTGCTGGTGAGGTATGCTGACATCCCTCTTAGGGGAGTCAAGAATGTCTTGAAGCATAATTGCCCATGGCTTGTCACCACCATGATCACTTGTCTGTCACCCAGTGAGCCTCCTAGTCCAGATACTTAGAAGGATCACCAAGTAGAGAAAGTCCCAGTGGTTACCTCATTCTTTGACAAGGAGAAATTCCTTGGAGTTACAGCCTGCCAAACAAGTACATCCAAACCTTAGTTTGTCTTGTGTACCAGCTGAGGATGCATGGTCTGAGGCACCCGGGGGAGCAGGTGAGGCAGTAGGTGGTGGTGAGCAGTAGGTATTGTGGAGAAAATGAGCAGTAGGTATTGTGCCTTCTCCTCTGGTCTTCTGAGTGTCCATCAGGCATCCATGTGCTCCCAGTGCCATGTGTGTTAGTCACAGGCTTCTGGAACAACTCACCCTGACCCTAGGAACCTATAAAAAACAAACAGCTGCTTCTCAAAGTCTGGAGGCTAGATGTCCAAGATCAGGGCTCTGGGGTCTGGGAGGCAAGACCTTCTTATGTCCTCAGTTGGTGTCAGAAGCAGCAAGGGGTTTCTTGAGTCTTTTATTAGATTACTAAATCCCATGAAGACTCCTTCTGTAACCTCAGGCCTTTCCCTGTTCTCATATTCAGATCATAGTGAGACAGAATGGAAAAGGCCTGGCACTCCCGGTATTTTCAGGATGGCCAGAGATGTCTGTGCAGTTAGGAGCCCCCTTCTCCATGACCTAGCTGACAGTCACCACTACTCTACACCACGAGGGTACAGCCTAGTGGCCATGCCACACCTCAGGACAGGGTAGATGTATGACAGGAATCGGGCTTGGGACCGTGCTGCCTGCAGTGCTGTACACTGACACTAGCCACCACCACTGCTAACTTATGCCGTGACTGGAACAACCTCTACCATCACTGTCATCACCACCACTTCTGTGGATACTGTGGTGACCACAGCTACTACTTCTGCTGTCACAGACCTGGTGGTGGTGGCCTTCAAGGCTTGCCAAAGAATGTGAGCACCTTTATCTTAGGACAGGTGAGTGCATACATACCAACCCATTGTGCAAATGCAGATCAAAATGGCATGTGCAGGTGTGGAGGTGGTGCAAACCTGGTGCCCAGAGCAGAGGACTGTCATTAGGAGCACAGTTGTCTGGAGCACGTGCCAACCGGCCCACCCCAGCCTCTGTAGACTTCGCTCCTTAGTCCTCAGGAAGCCAGCCTGAAAACTCTACCCCTTTGTGCTACAGTGTATCTGAGAGCTCCATTCCCTTGTCTACAGTGTTATCTGAGAGCTCCATCTCCTTGTCTACAGTGTATCTGAGGGTTCCATCTCCTTGTCTACAGTGTATCTGAGAGCTCCATCCCCTTGTCTACAGTGTATCTGAGAGCTCCATCTCCTTGTCTACAGTGTATCTGAGAGTTCCATCCCCTTGTTTACAGTGTATCTGAGAGCTCCATCCCCTTGTCTACAGTGTATCTGAGGGTTCCATCTCCTTGTCTACAGTGTATCTGAGGGTTCCATCTCCTTATCTACAGTGTATCTGAGAGCTCATCCCCTTGTCTACAGTGTATCTGAGAGCTCCATCCCCTTGTCTACAGTGTATCTGAGAGCTCCATCCCCTTGTTTACAGTGTATCTGAGAGCTCCATCTCCTTGTCTACAGTGTATCTGAGGGTTCCATCTCCTTATCTACAGTGTATCTGAGAGCTCCATCCCCTTATCTACAGTGTATCTGAGAGCTCCATCCCCTTGTCTACAGTGTATCTGAGAGCTCCATCTCCTTGTGGTATGGTATAAGCCTTGGGATGATACTGCTTAGCCTCTTCATGACTTCTAGCCTGGCTAGACTGGCAGCACTGAGAGTCAAGAGCAGGTAATGCAACAGGGAATGACATCAGCCTTTTTGTGAGTTCTGACTGAATCGAGAATCTTCCTCCCTGAGGGGACACCTTGTTCATCATAAACTCAGTCAACCCCTCCATCGTTGGCCCAGCCTGGATTGGAGCCCTTTGACTTGTCTGTTGGATGGCTGTGTTTACTTATCCATCACTATTTCACTTGGGTACAGTGACCTGAAACCTCTAAAGACAGGTTACCGTAACCACATATTTGAGACAGAGTTTGCCCCTGGCATGAGCCATAGGTATCATGGTAGTCACAGCTTCCATTGCCTCATGAGTCAGAAATTTGCCTTGATTTCTGGAGTACTTTCTTGGCTGAGTTGGCCCTAGATCTCCTTTGCTCAGGATGACCAGTTGCCCAGAGAGGCTGATCAGAGTGGCCTTGCAGGGTGCTAGACTCTACCCAGCTCCTTTACACAGAATGTCACCTCCCCTCTTGCATGTACAGTACAGGATACAAGGGCCTCCCACTGTCTGGATAAGTGGAAGAACCTGCCCTGGGGCATGTAGGGCATGCCATAGGTCTACACTGACATTCTCTAGGAGGGGAAGGTGGGGAAGGTAAGCTGCCCTTCCCTCACCCATCCTGCCATATTAAAAGAGCCTCATCCTTGGTACAGATTATTTTTGCTGATAATCCTTTGTAATAAACGTAACTCCTGCCGTACATGAAAAGCAGCCTGTGAACCTGTCACAGAGTCGAATGATTTGACATCCCCTCTTCCATTATCACTCACGATTGGAATCTTGCTCTAAGTATCAATCTGTAATTCTGCCTGCACTCCCCGCCACATTAGCATCTTTTATAATCATTATCTGATGACACTGTCACTGTGGAGACTGGTCTCCAGGAGCAGCAATGACACCCCAAATGAAGCTCAGCAATTTTTTAAAAGCAGTTTCTCCTCACTGGGCACAGTGGACATCACTTAGAGCAGAAATTGAGCTGTATGTATTTAGGAATCAATTGAAAAGATCACATCCCTCAGCTCTGGATGTGAGTGCCACATCGGTCTGTTCTTTCTAGGGCAGCACTGCTTGCTCCACTTATTTTCAGATGGAGCTCATCAGTTGTGAAAAATGCTTCATGGCAGAGCCCAGTTCAGGAAGCAAGTCCTGTTTATCCACAAGCTGCCCTTGTTGGGCTCCTGCTGGCCCTGGAAGCCTGTGTGGAGCTGTGTAGCAAGGGTGGTCCTGAGGGCTCTCAATTACTGTGGTCTCCAAGACCCTGTGATGGATCCATGATGGAGTGGCTGGTCTGTATAGTGACAAATGCGCATGCGCACACACATACACACTCCCTACCTACTTGCACAAGAAGCTTAGAACAGGTATGTAGTCTAAGAACGATCCAGGTCCTCCTTGGCACACTTTTTTTTTTATTATTAAAATTTTTTTATTCATTTTATGTACCAACCACAGACCCCCGTCTCATCCCTCCTCCTGTCCCCCCTTCCCCTCCCTTACCCACCCCCTCTTCTAAAGAGGTAAGTCCTCCCATGGGGGGACAGCAAAGCCTGATACATTCAGCTGAGGCAGGACCAAGCCCCTTCCCCCTGTATCAAGGGTGAGCAAAGCATCCGACAGTAAGAATGGGATCCAGAAAGCCAGCTTATGCACCAGGGATAGATGCTGATCACACTGCCAGGGACCCCTCAAACAGACCCAGCTACACAACTGCCTCCCATATTCAGAGGGTCTAGTCTGGTCCCATGCAGGTTCCACGGCTGTCAGTCTAAAGTTCGTGAGTTCCCACGACCTTGGTTCACTTGTCTCTGTAGATTTCCCCATCATGATCTTGACTCACCTTACTCATATAATCCCTCTTCCCTCTCTTTGACTAGGCTCCTGGAACTCAGCCTGGTGCTTGGTTGTGGATCTCTGCATCTGCTTCCATTAGTTACTGGATGAGGCTCTATGATGACAGTTACAGTATTCACCATTCTGATTACCAGGGTAGGCCAGTTCAGGAGAACTCTCCACTATTCTTGGCACACTTTGATGGGATGGCTTTGCCTTTTTCTTTCTCAGTCCCCAAAGCAGCTATCCCGAGAGTCACTAGTGTGTGTAAGATCTAAGGACCTCCTTGTGTGGAGCACAGTGTGCTGTGTGTGCATGTGTGTTTTTAATCATTAGGGAGGTAGGATGGCCTCCATTTGAAGGCTTAAAGGTCACACAGCTTGGCCAGGGTCACACAGCTAGCACCTGGCTTTGTGAGCCTGGGATCCCTGGGAAATCCTGGCCAGTATGCCATTATGCAACAAGGTACCTCAATCCTGTAAGAAATGCGTTTTTTACCAGTCGTCTGTGTCAAAGAGCTTAGTTTTCTTGGAAAGGGAGGGCAGGGCAAGGCAGGGAGGGAACAGCCAATAACTTGGTTTGAAAACCACAGTTTTATCCATTGGAGTCTACTAGTTCTGCAGCAGAGTTTATCACAGTGATATGTTCACGCCGTAACTGAATTCTCACTCTTCCAAACTGATCTGTCATGCATTTTGTGTGTTGTTTTGCCATTGATGACGCTAATAGAGCATTAGTGACATCAGCCTCCTGCACGCTCAGCCTGCTGCCAGGCCAGTAATGTGTACCGGCAGCTGTTGCTGCTGGGCCTGATGGCTCCTCTTAGAACTGGACAGCTTTTACATTCCCAGTGGGAAGATTGGGGCTATAGAGCCCAAATTGTTTACTTTCCCCCATCCACCCCCATACCCAGTTATCCACCCACTCACTCCTCCCATTCACTCCCATATCACCCCACCACCCATCCATCACTCACCTACTCACACACCATCAACCTGCTCGTACACCCATCCTTCCACTTAGGTGCACACCACAACTCCACTTAGCATTCATTTGGACAGCACCCTGTTAGGGACTTAGTGAGGCAGGAACCTTTAGAGCCAGACTTCTATGTAAATGGATCTTCAA
The DNA here is from genome assembly GCF_049852395.1 of Peromyscus maniculatus bairdii. NCBI lineage: Eukaryota > Metazoa > Chordata > Mammalia > Rodentia > Cricetidae > Peromyscus > Peromyscus maniculatus. The sequence goes on from NC_134871.1 coordinate 55,938,571, forward strand.
ATGGCATTTACTTTATTTTCAGCTAAAACATTTTTATGAAAGCTGAGAATTTTTGGAGGCACTCTTGTCCACCATTTTAACTTTTTACACAAGTGTCATGTCCTTGAGCTAAGCATGTCTCCAAATATGTCCACCCTCTTTCTGTCTTATTTATGATACACCGAGCATGAGCATGCTCAGAAATGTACTGCTTAACTGCAAATGCTCAGGAATGGGCAGCCCCTGTATGAATATGACTCCCTAAAGTTTACATGCTTCCTTTGTTGGGAGAGGCCTTACTTGAGAAACAACTCTCTTTACCTGCTGCAGCTCGTAAATCTCTGCTCTTACATCTTGGCCATGCACATGTGACTTTAACTCACCAAGGTGTGAGCCCATTTTATGCCTTTGGTTGCTCCCCATTCCACATCCTGAGCCTTTGCATCCGGGCCCTTGGAGACAAGGATGAGGCACACGCTGTGAAAAATGTTGAGAATCACACAGAGGTAGGAACTAGGAGGAGTGTGCCCCTACTCAGCCTTGACTTTGAAAGGACCCCCATCTGCTCAGGCAGGGTGACCATCCAGGTGTGCTAGGACCCTAGAGCCAGCACTGCCCCGCCCCTCTGAGCTCAAGCCTGCTTCTGAGGAGCAGACATGCAGGTCTACAAATTGATGGAGCCCTAAAAGCAGTGTTTGCCCTCCTGAGTCTATAAATCTCAGGCTGGAGTACTTGGCAATGACCCTTTAACATTCTTGAAAACAAAAGGAAAGTGTCCTAACAGCAGAGGATTTACAGCCTGGAGTTTACTGGAACCAGGAAGTGAAAAGCCCTGCGGTCCAGGCTAGTTAATTAGTTTTGAACAGCTTCCAGGAATAAGCTTGCATTTTAAGTATCACCATCAGTACTACTGCACATCTTCAGCGCAGTGACAGCCTGGAATGCTTACAGAGCTGAGCCCTGGGAAGTGCAGAGTCCTTCTCCTAGCAGGTGACCCTGCCTAGAATCCCTGCGGACCCTTATGCATGTGCACTGTGGGAACAGTCAGGAGGAACCTGCCCAATCTTGGTCCCTAGAGCCCTGCCTGGGACTTTTCAGAAAGCCTGGCAGGCACAGGAGACGAGAGGCTTGGTTCAGCCCTTCTCCTGTAGAGACAGGGAAAGCTGGAAAACTCAGCTCTTGTCTGAACCTCTCCTGTGCTGGGTGCTAGCCACTCTCTCCTCCACCAGTGTTGCCTGGCTACCTGCACATTAGCTCTAACTAAGTTGGGAATCTCCATTACCTGCCTGGGCTAACGCCTCAAGGTAACTGGTTTCACCTGTTTTAGGGGATCAGAGGCCAGGCAGTCCCCAATCGGGCTAAGGACTTTTCCAGAGGATCATACCTTTGGCTTCTTTAGGAAAAACCTGACCTCCCCCACACCCACTTCCTGAGCCAAGTCTTCATTCTCCACTGACTCAGCCCCTGGGGTGCCTGGGCCTTTTCTGTGATTCTTCCTTCCCAGGGCTCTGAACTCTGAGGCGGTGTCTGGACAGTGAGCTCCATTCCAGTGGGGAAGGATTCTTTGTTGGCACAAGCTGAGAGACTAGTGGAGATGGTGAGGCTGTTTCTGCAAACCCCTAAGAGCCTGCCAGTTCCACAGCTGGCTTCTTAGCATCAGCCTCACCTGGAGCTTGGGAAGCAGATGGTGCTGAGGTTGTGGGAGTGGGTGGTAGATCAGTTGCTTGCCTGGGGTCCTCCAACAAATAGCCACAGGCTGCCTGCCCCATGGACCACAGTGTCCATGAAAGCTGGGGAAGATTAGGGAACTCTTGAGCCTTATGACATGGTGGAAGCTCTGGTTATGATGGAAGTAGACTAGAGTTGAGGTGGAGGTTGGAGTGGACACCCGAGTCTCCCTAGGTTCTGGATAACCACACCATTCACCTGCCAGTGTATCCCATGCTAGAGTCCCAGGCTGACTTTCCACTATTTCCCCCCAAGCCCTCCCAACACCGGCTGGGCTGTCACAATCCTCAGCTTAGTCTGAAAGTCACTGACTCCACTGGCTTTGCAACAGTAGCCCCTCCTCTTCACCAGGCACTCGCCGAACTTCCTGCCACTGTGAGCCCTGTCTTCTTCCCTAACCAGCTTACATGCAGGCCGGACAGTCAGAAGTGCCGCTTTCTTACCTGCCCCATCCCCCACCCCCCACAACCCCTCTCCAGAGCAACCTAGGTCTGGTCCAAAGTGTTTTCTGAATGAAGGTGAAGAGGTGTGAGCTCCATAGGCTGTGGGCTCCATTGCAAGAGGCAAATGTCCCACAGTGCGTGGCTGCAGCCAGAGCCCCATCTGCAGCTAGCTATACAGTGTCAGAACAGTGTCTACAGGAAGATACCAGCCCTGGCCCCAGTCCCTGTTCCATGAGAAGACCTCCTGCTTCCCAGCATGCATAGCCCTCCTCTGGCCAGATCTAGAATTGGCCACTGAGTCACAGACCACGTATCAGAAGAAACATCTGGCTGCCTGCTCCACTGCCCAGCCAAAATCAATTCCTGTCTGAGAGGTAATCCGATTTGATTATCTCTGAACTATTACAGAAAGGCGGAGGTGCTGGACACCCTGGCTGGAGATTAAGAGGTCCTGCTGATGGGGAGGACATGGAAGATAACAGCTGTGTCTGCCTGGCACAAGAGGCTGTGGGCCAGCCCTTCCCATCTGTGGAATGAGGCTTACAGAGTTTTCCTAGAATCTCTTCATCAGTTCTACCTAGCAACCGCAGTCATGAGGCTCTGGCCTCAAAGAGATGGATGTGGGAGGCTTCCCCGACGGCTGGCCTGTCCACTCTTAGACAGGCCACACCGCCTGCTCTGGGGCCACACAGGGAGGGAGGTGCATAGGGTCCACATGCCCATGCTCTTCCTGGAAAGCTCCTCCTCTCAGATACCTGTCTGTGGAAGGCATGCTCACATGACTCTTAAGTGGGTGTGGCCCTGAAGGCTACAGGATTTGGAGGACTTCTCTCAGTAAGAAAATATGAAACATGAATACAAAGCTGGGGGTGCAGGTCAGTCTCACTTAGGGAAAGAAGTCAGAACCAGGTTACAGGCTTTTAAAGGGCCAGCAAATACTATACACCAAAAAAAAGAAAAGAAATAACTTCATGTCTGTACTTCTCTCCATAGGAAATAACTTCATGTCTGTACTCCTTTCTCCCTACTAGAATCTTCTGCTGTTTTTTCCATTAGTGTGTGTTAGTTGGATGAAGTGAGGATTTGATTATGACGTTTTCATAAACGCATATGAAGTACTTTGGTTGTCTTCACTTCTCCATTACTTTATCTCTCCCGTTCCTCTTTCTGTCTCTCCCACCCCCATATCCTTCTTTCACTGTCATGTCCTCTTTCTCCCCTTACATTCCACATAGAATAGCAAACGTTCAGTGTGATGTTTGACACCGGCGGTTACCCAAACAAGATCTAGATTCCTGTAGGAGACAGTCTTCCGGGAACACCTGTGAGGTGTATCGAGATTTGGTCGTTAGCCTCTGGGCACGCCCGTGAGGGGTTTTCTTGATGAAGTCAGTTGGGGAAGACCCATCTTCTGGGCTGAGACCCTGGACTATATAAACAGAGAAAGTGAGCTGAGTACCAACAGTCTGACTGGATACAAGGTGACCAGCTGTTTCAAGCTTCAGCTGTCATCCCTGGACTAGGAGCCAAGAGAAACTTTTCCTTGAGTTGCTTTTGTTAAGGTATTTTTACTGCAACAACAGGAAGAATAACTAATACATTAGCCTTCCTGAGGAGTCTGGTTTATTTCACTTAACACGATGATCTCTAGCTCTGCCTATTTTCCTGCAGATAACTTAATTTCAATCTTCAGGGCTGGATAAAACTCCACTGTGTGTGCACACATCACATTTTTTTTTTTAAATCCACTCATCCACCTACAGGCACCTAGGCTGGTTCTCCTATGTGGTTATTGTGTATCACTGTGGTAAGTGGACATAGATTACTCAGTGTCCCCAGAGGTGGGGTAGCTGAGTCGCACTGTAGGTCTGTTTTAGTTTCTTGAAGGACCTCCATCCTGGTTTCCATGGTAGCTGCACTAACTTCATCCCAGCAGCAGTGTGTGAGGGTGCTTCTCCTCCTTCCCTATCCCTGCCAGCATCTGTTGTTTGTTTTGTGATGAGAGCTCTTCTGACTGGGGTGAGGTGGAATCGCACTGTGGTTGATGTGTATTTGGTGGCTAAAGAGGAACATTTTTATATATATATACTTTTTTAGGGGAGTAGGTGCTCTGGGGAATCAAACAGGGCTTTGAGCATGCTCAGTAATCACTCCATACAAAGGTGCAGCCCCAGCTGTATTGAGCATGGCCAGGTCTTCATTTGAAAAGTACCTTCAGTTAGTTGCCCACTCACTCATCCGATTACTTTCCCTAGTGAAGTTCTGTTGGCTGGTGGCTGCAGGGCCTCCCTCTGTTGGGTGGGTCTTTCCTTACTGTTGACTGTCGTCTTTGAAGTGCAGAATTATGTTCATTTAGTGCAGCCCATTTGTCATTGTTGCTGTCATTTTCTGAGCTAGTGGAGTCCATCTCAGAAAGCCCTTGCACGCATCTGGATTTTCACACGCTCCCTGCTTTCCATTAGTGACTCAGACTTTCAGGTCTTGTGTTAAGGTCTCTTACCCACTTTGAGCTGATTTTTATACTAGTGTCTCCTTAAAAAGGAAGGTTACAAAGCAGTAGCACATCTGATACACCTTCCCGTCTGTTACCTTCTCTGTCCATTACCCTCTTCCTGTCCATTATGCTCCCTGTACCCACTTGGTGCTCATGACCATCATTGTCGCCAACATTTGGGGGCTGTCCACTGAAGGACAGAAACACTGGTGGAGTGGGGCCTGTTTACCTTCATAGGACACTGCTTTGTGTCCTTGAGTCTTTTTGTTGTTGTTGTTTTATTTTTTTATTTTTTTGAGACAGGGTTTCTCTGTGTAGCTTTGCGCCTTTCCTGAAACTCGCTTTGTAGACCAGGCTGGCCTTGAACTCACAGGGATTCGCCTGCCTCTGCCTCCTGAGTGCTGGGATTAAAGGCATGTGCCACCACCACCTGGCATGTCCTTGAGTCTTAAGGAAAAGCTAGGAAGGGAGTGGACTTTCATGCTGGCTCCTTTGACCGATGTGTACCCTCAGGTCTGAAGGAAAGTCTAGTAAAGCAATGGTTGCTACGATAGGTATCTGGAGACTGCAGAGTGGCAGATGAGACTCTGGCTGAGGACCTCCTCCTGTAGGGACCTTTCCCAGAGCCGCCCTCATGTCCCCTGTACTAGCAGCTGGGCTGGACTGCTTCTTGAGCAGCAGTGGAACATTATCACAGGAAGTGCACCAACAGGGCAGATTGGCTTCTGGCTCCAAATGGCTCAGCAGGGAGCAGTGCCCTGGGGCCAGGAAAGGGGACCAGAGCTGCACCGGGGCACTGGCTTTCATTAAGGAGGACTTGGCTCAAGTCCTGAGGACCTGGGTGGGCTGCTGAACCCTTGTCTAGAGTAGGGGGACAAGTCCATGAGGGCAGTATGAGTCTGGAACCTCCTCCCTTGTGTTAGAGAGCTGGGGAAACCTCCTGACCAGGCTGATGCTGATGCAGCCAGTAGTTTCCATCTTCCCAGGGGCACAGCAGGGGAAGGATGCTGAAAGACTGCCATCCTGAGGGAGCCCTGGGACAGTCACATGAAAGGTGGGAGGTACTTATCTCGGCAGAGCCAGACACAATAGGGAGAGACCCTTTTTGTCCTCTATCAGCTGGCAAGTAGGGTTCCCTTGAGTGCCTCCTAAAAGGTGAGATCCCACCATAGGGCCACGATCTACTGAAGACCCTGCCAGGAGGACGCTGCTCCCAATCCACAAATCTTTTTGCAAACACTTGAGAGAGATTTGAAACAAATACAGGCAGAAAGGGACAACATATGGCTTGAGAGAAAAAGAACAGTTGGATTCAACAGAAATCTTTAAAAAAAAAAAAAAAAGCCTGTAAACAGTCTGTAGATCCTGTATGAGACCCTAGACAAGGAGTGAGTCCCAGCATCACCTTCCCCCTGGGTAGTGCTGCACCCTGGCCTTGATGGAAAGAGTATAACCCAGAGGAAGTGGGGGAGAACATAGTTCTCCCGGGACCTCTTTCCCATGGTGCCTCTTCCTTTTTGAATGGTACCTTATTCAGGCTCACTGTCCCAGGCTCGCTCTCCCAGACTCACTCTCTCAAGTTCTTTTTTCCAGGCCCACTCTTCCAGGTATATTCTCTCTATCTATATCTATCTATCTATCTATCTATCTATCTATCTATCTATCTATCTATCTATCTATCTATCTATCTAATCTCTCTCTCTCTCTCTATCTCTATCTCTCTCTCTATCTCTATCTCTATCTCTCTCTCCCAGCCTCACTCTTCCAGGCTAACTCTCCATGTTCACTCTCAGCCTGTCTGTCTCCCAGGGCTTCACTGCCTGCTTCACTTCCCATTCATCTCGTGTGCCAACACCCTGATGGTCTGACAACTTCTCAGCTTTCTTCCTGCCAACAGTAGCCTTCCCTGTGGCTCCTGGTGTAGTTTCTAGGGGTGCAAGAACAGAGCAAGTGCAGAGGAGTGTGGGTCAGACTTATCCCTTCCAGCTCATGATCAATGTCTCCTTCTCCAGTCACCCCAAGGCTTGGGTCTTGTGGTGCTAGAGGGTCTCTCTCTTGAGAAATGCATGCAGGACCAATGATGACAGGCATGCCCGGTGACCTTTCCATCATCTGGTAAAGACATGCTTGGTCTCTGTGACGGCACAGTCTCAGAACTTGCAGGAGTGTGCTTGTGGCCCCGGCCTCAGTAGCACAAAACCAGTGTGGCGCACAAGCTGCTGGATGGTGTGTCCTGTGGCTTCCATTTATCTTCCTCACATGATTTTCCCCAAGTCCTAAAAATAGGAATTTAATTAGATATTTAGCAAAATACTACCCAGTATTTATCCCGAGAGTTGGCTGCATCATTCATTCTGCAGAAGTGAATACCCCTGCACCTGCAGCTGTGCCCCCAACCACACAGTGGGGTAGCTGCCTGTGCCTAGGTGGGAGCTCTGGGGTGACCTGCGTTGTACAGATGGGCGGGTGGTCTCTGTTGTGCAGATGGGCTGGGTGGGGAAGTGGCAGGGCGAGGCTGGTACAAGCTGCAGGTATCCATTGTGGAGGCTCAGAAGGAAAGTTCTGGAAGAAAGAGTAACACTGGAGGTAGGGCACCTGAGAAGATCTGTATGCTCTGGGCATTTGGTCCTTTGAGGGTTTAATGGCTTCCTGGAAGTGTCCTAATAGTGTGACTTGCCTGTGACCACTGGTGATGCAATCTCCAAGTTAAAGGCTGCTGCAGTTCTCTCCAGACTCAGGTGAGCCTACCAGGTGCCTCCAGGTACATGGCAGAGACCCCAGCACCCTCCCTCAGGGCATCTCAAGAACTGTCTACACACTTGAGGGCAGTTAGAGCCTTGGGCATGGCTCAGCTTCTCTGCCTAGTTTTCTCCACTGATGCTGTCTGTAAGCCTGTTCTTAGAGTAAGAGAAAGCCAAGGAAGAACCCCACACCTTATAGGGCTATGCAAACCCCGGAGACCAACAACACTGGGGCTCTATGGCACCATCAGTGCCCCATTCAGAGTGGATGCCTTTGCAAGCAGGTAGGCAGACTCAGTTGCTGGTACTCACTGGGAAATCTGAGTACTTGACTAGTGGCACTAAGAGGCAGGAGTACTCAGAGCTGTCAGAATCCCGCCTTCTCCCAATTACTAGTTCCTCTTTCCAAACCCTTCTAGGGTGAAAGGGCTCAGGCCAGGGCTCTGCCTGCATGCCAGCCTGTGCCAGGATTGCCCCTTCCATCCACAATACTTATTGCCCCAGCACCTCTGCTGACTTAGTTCACCGATTGTGCTGGACACCCTGCACCTTGGTCTCCTGCTCATTGCTGTGCCTGCTTACCCGGGCCTTTCCTCCCGACTTGTTTGTGCTCCTTAGCTGGCTCTCCTACAGATCCACCAATTTGCTCTACACACTCACAGGCCAGCCCAGGTTGACCTCTGGGACACAGTGAGTGGGCAGCAGCACTGACCTTCAGGCCTTTGCCTGGCCTCTTACCCGCTGCCTGCCCTGGCCTGAGGCAGGCCCTTCTTTTGGACTCTTGTATGCATACCTCTCCTCTTCTGCACCCACATAGCTCCTCTGTGTAACATTCCCTGGGGCCAGGTAGGGGACCGGCCTTACTCCGCCTATGCCTCTCTCCTTTGGCGGGCAGCCCACAGATGTGAGCAGTAGTGATGATTATGTGCACAAGTGGGTACACGGGGGCTGTAGCCCCTTCTCCCACTATATGCAGAGGGCCAAAGCTCAGGGAAGATACACGGGTTCCGAATGCCAGTGTGTGATTGTGTGGGAAAAGTGTTGCAGAGCAGCCTGCCCCACCCTGGGCTCGTGCCCACACCAGGGCCTGTTCCTTAACACAGCCTGTGAGCTGCAGCTCCCGGTTCAGCTGAGAGGAGGCGCTAGCACACCTGTCTAGTCTTCACGTGTACACAGCAAGCCAGGCTGTGAGGGCCGGGCTGTCACTCTCCATATTCTGTTGATCACTCTGAGGGGATTTCTGTGATGCTTGGTGCCCTCTCATGCTCTGGTCAGTGAGGGGTGCTGTGCCCACTCCCCACATTTTCAACTGAGACAGATCACAGCTCCTCAGATGTACCAATGTGGAAACTGACCTTTCCAGACCTCAGCCACCCTGTGTATCTTTCCACCTGGCTTCCCTGACAGCAGAAAATCAATGTGAGAACTCAGAGTTAGTTGGACAACTCCAGAAACTGAAGAACTTTTACAAAGTATATTACAAGGAAAATGCCGTTTTGCTAGTGAACCTGTGAACTCAGCTCTGTGACAGTCCATAATATGTATGCACCTTGAAGCGCAGCTTTCAATGTTGGGCCATTTCTGGGAAGGGAGCTTGAGACCCAGCTCTCTCATGACCCTCTCTGAAGGGCAGGGCCTCCATCCCTTACCTGGAATCTTGGTTGACTAAGGAGCACTGAGCTGTGCTGGCTGCTGAGTCTGATAGGCGCTGAGCTGTGCTACTTTCTGGGTTGTGGTGAGTGCTAGGCCTGGCTTCTTCTTGTGCTTGAGGACATTCTGGGATGTCATTTCCCTGAAGGTCTTTAGACTTCTGTCGTCACAGATAGCCTTACCTAGAAGGTCTCATCTTGCCCTGGGGTTAAAAAGGACCCTTGATGAGCAAGGAACAGAAGACTGAACCTTGGGTACATACAAAAGGAATGGGAGACCCTGTCCTGAGTGTGGGTGTCATAGCACACATCACACAGAACCCAGGTGCCATGACCCAGCGGCCTCTGTCCTGCTGCTCATTTGCGGGCTGTTTGGCCTGGGCTCTCTGTGATTACAGCTTCCTCACAGCCCTGTGATGGGGGGGGGGGCTGTGCTGGCTGCAGCCCTGGGCTTTCCTGCCTGCTCTGTGGCAGGTGCACACTGAGTTCCCTTGGGCTGTGATAGGGCAGTGCTCCCCGACAGCCTGAGTATGTCTGACAAGCGGAATCTGCACCTTGCTCTCATTTCCGTAGGAGGCTTGGTGCTTCTACCTGGCACTGCACACACTCTGCCATCAAAGGGTTTCCAAAGCAGAGCTGCAAGGGCAAGTTCGGTCTGATGGAAAAGTGGAAGGCACCATTGAGGGCTGCTAGTGGAGTGTGGGTAGACGAGTCTAGAGATAAGTGGGTAGAAATGTGACCAGTACAGAGAGGGGGACATGTGGCCAGCATGGGCTGGGTAAGCCCAGGACCATGTTCTCACTGTGCCTCCCACTCTCTGCTGCTGAAGACAAGCAAGAGACCCAGTGCCCTCCTACATTCTTGCTCTACTACCAGAGAAGTCTCATGGGTGTGATGGCAGGACCAGATGACCAGATCAAGTCCATGCCCTCCCTGCCTGAGGCTCCCCAGAAGAGATACCTTCTCCCTGTGTGTAGTGTAGTAGTCAGGTCTGGTTTGCCTGGAGCTTCTAGGGGGTTAGTGGACCTGCAGATGCCCTATGCCTCCCACTCAGCTTGCCTCTAGCTGAGAGCTGCCTCCGCCTGTGGGCCTGGAATCAGATTGGAGAGTGACAGCTGCTGAGAAAAGCTTAGAATGTCCAGCCCACAACTCTAGTGTTCTAGCCCCTCCTGTCCACCCTGCATCTGCCTCCTGGTGATAGCTCTGAGATTAGGAGCTGGCAGAGGCCTCACAGAGGCCCTCTCCACAAGCGCGCTCTCCAGGGATCCTGGTGTGAGGGCAGTGAGTCTGCTGCCTTGTAGATAAGAGTGGAGGCGTGGGCTCCTTCCCTGTGATCACATCCTGCCTTAAGCTCCACCACCTCCCCAGTGATGCCTCAGGACCACATGGCCCCACATCCTGGCCCTAGGTACCACAAAAGCAAGAAGTCTGCTTGGGATGAAACAGACTCTAATCGCAGTGCTTGGATGTGAGCATTCTCTGTGTGTTGATCAGAAGTCTCTCAGCCATGCTGGGAGATGAAAGGGAAGCCGGCTCCGCTGGAGCTTTGGTGCCAGCCCCTGTTTTCACCACCAAACGTTGTTTTTTTTTTCTCTTTAGAATTCCTTTTAGAAAAAAAAAAAAGAGAAATTAATTACAAGGACAGTCCATGTCCCCATGATGTTGTGGTTCTTCAGAGGATGGCTCTGTTGAGGTGTCCTCCTCCTACCCTGAGTAGGATGTCAGCCTGAGAGATGGTCAGCCAGTAGCCACCGTTCAGTCCCAGTCACTGTCGCTTTCCTAATTTTGGTCCTGATCTGGGCCCAAATTTGACAAGATTCTCAAATAATAAGTGGATTGTCAAAGAAGTCAACTGTCCAAGCTGGAGACTGAGCCCATGGGATGGGCTAAGAGTAAGGCAAGAAAGGACTTCAGGGCCAGAGTCCACTGTGAACAGGCCCTGTGGGGCAAGTATGAGTACCATGGGGCCATACAGCTCCTCTTGCAGGCCTGGGACCAGCTAGGAGCCAGGACACCCAAGGCAGTGCAAGTCTGCCCTGCACAGTTTGCAGTCATCTCTCCTGGGGCACTGAGGTCACCCTACTCTGGGTTGTTGATTTTGTTGGGAGGCAGAGATCCCTTGTTGGATGGGTTTAGACCACCAACAAAGTGTCTACCACAGAGGCCACAGTGTGGGGGCCCAGCACAGTCTGCCCTTGGTCCCTTCCCTGTCACTGCCTGTCAGATGAAGTTCTGTATGCTTTTGGTTTACTGGCTGATAGCCACCGAGTGACCCTATGAGGTGAGAGACAGAAGCAGCTCTACTGCTCTTCCTGTACCTGGCATGGATACGGGACAGGGGCTTATTGAGTGTGGCCTCCTTCCCTCTGGCCGGCACCTGGCCTGCGATGGGGTTTTGGCCCTCCCAGCCTGCCTTGGAGAAACAGTCATGGTTCCTGTAGCACAGAAAAGGCCGGTGCTACATATGTCTGAGCTGAGACCATGCAGGAGGTCCTGGGCAGCTCTGACCGAAGCTTCTGGCTTCTAAGTTCATGGGCCAGATAGATGGTGATATTCACCCAGGAGGCCCTGGTGGTCAATTGCAAGAAAGCTTGTGGCTGCCCAATGCCTCCTTCAGGGCATGTGGCTTGAGTCTCCCGCCCTGTGCAGTGGAGAGTTTGCCTAGTCCTGCTGGTGAGGAGACACCGCCAGGACCCGCTACGCAGGAGGAAATGCTTGGCTTGCCTTTGAAAATGGAAACCGTGGGTTGACTCCTCTCCACTGCAAAAATACAACCTTAGAAAACAGCATTTTAAAAAAGGGAGCCACGGGATAGCTCTTCCCACCCCAAGCCTGGCTCTTCAAGAAAGGGACCGTTTCCTGCTGTTCTGCTCTGTTGGCATAAAAAGGGCCATGAGTGCCTGCATAGCCCCTCATCGCCTCACTGTCTGTCACACTCCAGGGTATCTGCAAGCCTCTCGAGAACATATTTTTAAACCGCTAAATAAACACCCCGTTGTATGGCTGTGCCAGGGCTTTTTGTACACTAGCAGGGGTAGTCCTTTCTTTAACATTGTATTACTAAAGAAATTTAAATATGGAAAAATGGAAGGCATGGTTGAATACCTACCACTTTGATTTGGCAAGCAGACAAATTTATTCAGCTACTTGATTGCTAGTCAGAGGCTGAGCATAGGGTGAGCCAGCTAGAAGTGAGCCGTTAAGACCAGCACCTTCACCAGTCCTCATTACCAACAGGACTGGGCTTCGAATCGCCTCAGAGATTGAAGAGGAACACACCCGAGTGCCACTGTGAGGATGCTTTCAAAACTAGTTAACTGAGGGGAGACCCACCCTGGATGTGGGCAGCAGCATCCCATGGGCTGGTAGGGGAAAAGAAATACAGCGCTCTCCCTGCTTCCTGACTACCAAAGCGAGAGCTGCTTTGCTCTGTTGTACCCTCCTTCTGTGATGAGCCAAGCCCTCTGACATCCTGCGGGAAATGAACCCTTCCTCTGTTGGGTTGTATCAGTTGTTCCCAGCAACAAGAACATGCATGCACACAGGCTTGGGAGCTGGGCTGTACCAGCAGAGTCCACACAGGTCCCCTGCTGTCAACCAGTATCCAGGTGCCCTCTGTTTTTCCCCAGATTTGGTGTGTGTGTGTGTGTGTGTGTGTGTGTGTGTGTGTGTGTGTGTGTGTGTGTATGTATGTATGTATGTATGTATGTTATATGTAATGTGCACGTCAACCTTGGGTACCTCATAGATATGGAGTATCTATGTAAGAGAGGTTGGCTGGCCACAAGTTCCAGGAATCTTGCCTCCCCAGCACCGGGATTACAAGCACACACCACCATGTCCCGTGTTCTTATTGTTGCTTTTAATGTGCATGCTAGGGATCCAACTCAGGTTCCTGTGCTTGGGCAATAGACACTTCACCCACAGAGCTATCTCCCTAGCTCCAGATCTCTTTCTGACAGCCTTCCTTGCCAGCAGAGTGGGCTCACACCTTGTGGGTTTGTGCCAGGCTTGTGGGTGGCCAGTGATGTCTCTGGGCTGTCATTTCAGTCCATTGTTGAGAGCATCTACTTGAGAGGCTGGGACCAGGATGGGGATGAGGGCTAGCTGGGAGCCAGAAACAGCTGTCTGAGGCACAGCTCACCTCAGGAAGGTTGAGAGTATGAAAATTCCGGTCCCGGAGCCAGGTACAGGCAGGCCTCTGTTTTGACCTTTGTCCCATCTTTCTTGGCTACCAGATTCTATTTCCTGCTCTGTGACAGGGTTGCATGAAGGTTCACATAGACAGGGCTGTAGTAGTGAGGACATGCAGGGGTTCAACAGAACCTGTATGCTGTGCTTCATGTGTATCTTATTTATCCTCACCTCTGCCCTGAGGAGGGGACTGTGGTTGATGGTCATCGAGGGTCCCAGTGAAGGCAACAGGCAATGAGGAAACTGAGGATTCCAGGGGATACTTCCTCTGTGTGACTGCCCTCCTGCTTGGAGGGATCCTGTCTTCTCACTTGTATATCAGGGTGGCCCTCAAAGGGACAGTGTGCGGGGCTCTGGTGTTCCCTGCTGCTTCCTAAGCAGATGAAGACGGGCTGCGCCGTTCTGTTACAGGTGTGCCTTCCACACACGTCATCCTTCCCCTCACTCCTTCTAACCATCTTCCAGCCTCTCCGTACTGTTTCCCCATCTTAAAAGACTGACGAGTTGGGAGAAAGGAGACAAGAATTTGTCTCCCAGGAGATCCTGTGCTCTGTCCTGGATGTCCCAAACAGTGGCCCAGGTGGCACCTGGCCTTCTTTTTCAGCAGAGGGCAAGTAGGCTCCTTGCAGCATCTCCAGCCCTCGGGGTTTCTGGCCAAGGCACAAAGCTGAGCTGAGCAGGATGGGAGATGGTTAAACCAATTAACCCCACTGCTCCGCCTCGTGTGTCAGGGTGGAGGCCCTTCCTTCATCTTTCCCAGTTAGTGAAGAAAGCAACAAGAAGAGACAGCCGGCCCTTTTAGCCCTGTCCTGATTAATTTATTCATCTTTGCATGTTGGCAATTTGTAAACCTCAGGCTTGAGTAGCTTTAAGCAGACCTGTGTGTTCTCTGCAGTGCAGGAGCTGCTGATGAGCTTGGCCTCCACGCCCCATGGTCTGTCTGCGCACAGGGCCTCAGGAGTGCCAGAAGGCAGCGTGACTCAGGGCAGAGCCACTTAGATTCATTCATTCATTATCTTTGTTTTCCCAGATTGGGTTTCTGTATATGGTCCAGGCAGGCCTTGAACTTGGGTTCCTTCCACCTCAGCCTGTAGTGCTAGAACTACAAACATGTGCTAATGTGCCCCGTGCCGCTGAAGAACTGTAAAGGGAAGGAGGGACAAGAGGAGTGTGACGGCTGTTCTTGGCTGTTAACTTGAGCACAGCTGCTGGGTACACCTGTGACTTTTTCCCCCTTAGCTAAATCATCTGAAGTGGGAAGACCCACTTTTATCTGGGTCTTCTGAGGTTGGAACATCCATCTTCAATCCATCTTCATCCTCAAAATCCTTTTGAGGTAGGAAGATCCATCTTTAACTGGGGCCACACCTTCTGCTGGCAGGCTATATAAAGGATATGGAAGAAGGAAGCTTGCTCTCTGCTTGCTCTTGCTGGCAAGTCTATTCTTTCCCAGGCATTCTAGCCTCCTAAATCCCATATACATGTAATATGTGTGTATGTGTATGTGTGTGTGTGTAATGAGAATATATTATATAGAGCTAGATTGAATGTATATACATGTATATACATATTTATATACACACACATATAGAGAGACAGAACCCTGACTAATACCAGGTTTCCCTCTGTGCAAACACTGGGTCTTGACTGTCTGTGTATGATGTGAAAGCAGAAGTGGGGTCACTAGGAGAAGGAAGGGGACCGAAAGAAGGGGAAGAAAAGGGATTGTGAGGACAGTGGAGGTGAATAAGGGTGAGGTCTAGTGAGACTATGTATGAAAATGTGGTCATGAAACCCATTTTATATGCTAACTAAAAAATTTAATGTAATGAAGTTTAACAAAACCCTTCATTTAGTTCAGCAAAGCCAAAATGCTGTCATTTAAACCTGCACTGCCCATAGAATTATTGAAGAAAATCTCTGCCTTCTTTTGTCTGTACCCACCATCCAAAATGTATACAGGTTCTGACAGCGCTACATCTCAGCTCGTCACTATGTTTCAGACATTCCATGGACCACAGCAGCCAGCTAGGCACACTGCTCAGTTATACCCGCTGGCTTCTGCTAAACATGATCTCTACTCATGTCCTGACTCTCTGTCACTGCAGGGCTGGCCCAAAGATAGGGTACAGTCCTCTGTGCACCTGGGAAGTCCCAGTGAATGAATGATTTACCCTCATCACCCTGTTTGCTAGAGGAGAGTGTGATGTCCCACCCCACCCAGGCTTTCTACCTGTCCCTGTAAATAGAGAGCCTCTGTAAGCATGTAGGGCAACTGTCAGGGGACCCAAACAAGAAGGGTCCAGTGTGGGCCAGACATATGCCAGTCTAGCAGTCAGGCCACCCCTTGACTCAAACTAGACCTTCTGTTTAGCATTTGTTAATGCGTGTAATTCTGAAAAGGTTAGAAAGTGCAGACAGGTGTTTAAGAAAAAAGAGTTCACCTTATTCCCTATTACCACCAATCACATCAGATACCGATCACACATGCCTGTGAATCCATGTGACCACACAGGTAACATGCAGGGATACTCACAGCACACTATCTACAGACAAAGCAGTGTCCCAGAGAATGGAGGCCATGGCGGCCCCAGGAGTTCACAGAGCACCTGGCTCATCATGATACATAGCTCTGACCTGTTCTTCCAGCGCTTTGCTCTTACAGGGTCTTTGTGTCTGTGGAGGTCCTGGCCTTAGACCTTTCTGTTCATCTCTCATGTTTGGAGCATCCATCTGGAAGATGCAGTGCTGGGTCCTACATCCTAACCCTGCCTGTTCACTGGCTCAGTCCTTGGCCTTCTGCACTTGACCACCACCCTGAAGCAGAGACTAGATCTACCCTGGGTATTCTCTACCCTCTGTTTCCCTCTCTAGTTCGTCCTGATGCACTCTGACTAGAGTCCAGGGGGTCCCCATCATGCACTGACAGCTGTCACCAGCACATTTCTGAGGGGTGAAGGCAGGGTCACATTGATGGTACCTTTCCAGAGTTGGGCACATTTTACCTTTTATATAAGAAACTTTGTGTCTTGGAGCTTAGTGTCTGTGCCCCGAGTGCTGGCAAGCAGTGGCCCTCTTCAGCCAGCTCAGGTACATCATCCACTTAGAAAAGTCATATGCCACCAGGCCAAGGTAGGCCTTGTACGAGAACGCTTTATAGAACACTGCCCTTGTGTGATCTGAGTGCACCTGCCCTGAAGGTCTGCTGGGGTTTCCCCAGGTCAGAGGCAGGTGGAGGGTGAGAGCGCTTTGTTTTATCCACTTAGCAATTCAAGCCCCAGTCAGCCCTTTGGAAACATTTTTAATTAAATACAGTTCGTTTTTGCACCTGAGTTGGAATTTGAAGAGCGGGTTTAATGAGGTCAAAGGACACCACTTTCTGCCTCTCCATGGCCTCAGGAGCACCCAATGTGGTACAGACATGCAGGATAGCCATCTCTTAGGATTGCCGACGACACTGGCAGGTGTGCAGACCCTGTGGCTCCCTGGGGTTGTGGATTCCTACCCACAGCAGGGTCGCTGAGCCCTTGATGGCAGTTCCTTCCCACAGAACCGCCTCGGCCCTGCTGCATCCAATACTCCAGCAGGAAAGCAAGGTGCTGCTATCCTCCATCTTTGAACATTCTGCCAAATAAACCTGTCTGCCACTTAGGGAGACGACTAAGCCGATGAGGTACTGGTGAGGACCCAAGTTCAACCCTCCACAACCCATGTTAAAAAGCTAAATACATGGTATATGCTTGTGATCCCAGCATTGGGGAGGCAGACACAGGCACATCCCTAGGGCTTACTAGCTGTCTAGCCTACCCTAATCCTAGGGTGAGCTCTAGGTCTCACTGAGGTAGCCAGCTCCTAAGGAACGACACGGCCTCCACATGATTGTGTACATTATCTATCTGTCTGTCTGTCTATCATCTATCTATCTATCTATCTATCTATCTATCTATCTATCTATCTATCTATCTATCATCTATCTATCTATCATCTATCATCTATCTATCTATCTATCTATCTATCTATCTATCTATCTATCTATCTATCTATCATCTATCTATCTATCTATCTATCTGTCTGTCTATCTATCTATCATCTATCTATCATCTATCTGTCTATCTATCTATCTATCTATCTATCTATCTATCTATCATCTATCTATCTATCTATCTATCTATCTATCTATTATCTATCTATCTATCTATCTATCTATCTATCTATCTATCTATCGGCCCCCCCCACACACACATCCTGTCTGCTAACTGACTCATCCTTTCTCATAGACAGGGAACTTGTTCAGCAGCAGTTTCTTCTTTCAAGGCTGGTGCTGCTGTATAGCTCCTCCTGTCTCCGGAGTGCTGGTCACCTCAGTCGTGACAGTTACACTATTAACCAGCTGCTGCCACTGAACCTCTTACTCCAGGCACTCTGGGACATGATGCACACACTTGGCAACCCACAGGGGAGGTTCCAGCGCAGTCTCCATTTTACAGCTGAGAAACAGAGACAGAAGAGTTAGGAGATTTGCCCAGGGCTACACAGCAACAAAGGCAGGCCTGAGGTTTGGCCCTGGTTGCTCAGCACTTGCAAACATTGACCCCCCCTATACTATCTGATCCCTGCACTCAGTGACCACCAAGGGCCATGCACCAGATTTGAGGGACCAAAGGACACATGGAGCTGCTGATGTTGCAGAGAAGGCAGATCCCCATGACAGCATCAGGGACA
This sequence comes from Peromyscus maniculatus bairdii, assembly GCF_049852395.1. Lineage (NCBI taxonomy): Eukaryota > Metazoa > Chordata > Mammalia > Rodentia > Cricetidae > Peromyscus > Peromyscus maniculatus. Next base: position 55,956,521 of record NC_134871.1, read on the forward strand.
TGATTGTGGAGGGTGGTGTGGTCAGAGCCAGAGCTTGAATGAAAGTCCACTGACATCTGACCCCAGGATCCCACCAGATCCTCAACTCTCAGAGACCCGGCAATGAATCCTAAGAGGGACCAAGAGTGTAAGCAGCTCACCACATTGTCTTCTGTGGAAGGGCCTCTGTGTAAGAGTGATCCCCTGTGCATACGGCATTGCAAAGCACTGACTCTGAATAGACAAACTTTTTGTCAAGGAGCAGACAGAACCAGGTTCTCTCCTTAACATTCAGAGCCTCATCTCTTGGAGCCTCTCCAGGGGCCAGACATGGCAGCAAGGCTGTGTTGAAGAGGGTACTCTTTAGCACTGCATACAGAGCAGGCAGAAGCAGCCCAGCTTGTGGGGCTTGATCCAACATCTTCCAAAGCAACTGTGCCTGAGGGGAAGCACTGTTCACCCTGCTATCAGGGTGCACCCTGACTAGGCTGCTAGCTAGAACAGAAACTGTCTGGATCCACACTGTCCTGTGAGGGGGCCTTAGTGTCCAGGATGTGGCCCAGTCATCCCCTTGGCCAAGGCCACTGCTGGGGCACTGAGCCCATTCATATGGGATGTCGTCCTGGGTTACATCAGGAGCACTGGTATGAATCTGGAGTTTTTCAGATGACCACAGCCCACATGTGCTCAGGGCTGAGAAGCGGTGGCCCACAGGGTATGTAGTGGGTCCTGTCACTTTTGGTCCCCACTGACCACAGACCCCACAGGAACATTTTTTTGTTAAATGAAAGACAAGGCTAGTGGAGAAAGGCAGGTGTGTAACACCCCACTGTGCTCTCCAGTGGCGGTGTCCTTGAGTTTCTGCAGTGACGGTGTCAGAAGAGAAACCGCCCTCCATTTTCCCAGCCACCAGAGTGGTCATAGCACTGCTTTGGTTCTGGGGTTAAGGCAGAAGGGTCAGGTGCTCCCTGCAGGGCTCTAACACGGGCTCCCTGGAGGGACACCCCCTGTCACCAGAGTGGTGCAATACAGAGCTGTCCCCTGCCAGCCCCTGTGGCATGCCAGCCGTGGCTTCGTGAGTTACTGCTTGCCTCGTGTACCCTGTTGGTGACGGACAACAGCCTCTAATAAATGCACCGTATTTCCTAGATAGGAGATGCTGCTGCCTGCTGCAACAGAAAGACAAGCCTTTTTAAAAAAGAAATCTGTATTTAAGGCCGTGTTTGTCTGTGTTCCTTGCCTGCCTTAAAGGTCACCCGGATAGATTTTTCCTTCTTTAGCATTGCAGGCCGTGAAGAGCCAGGCATTTCCATTCTCCCTCCATTCAGTGAACCTGGGGGACTAAATTAGATTCTGAAATTGAGTGTGCAGTGGAGTCGGTAAGTTACCGTAATGGGAGGGTATTGCTTCTCACCTTGCAAGTAGCGAGGTCATGATAATATGAAGCGAAGTGGATTAAAAATAAAACCAAAGGTATTTATTTATGACCTGCTCAGAATTGGATTGGCATCCGTGTAAGTTGCATCTAATGGTGGAAGACAGTAGATTGATGTTGATGTGTCCCTGAGGACATGCTGCCAGGGAGACCTGCTCCGTGGATTCAATTTAAAGGCCCGCAGAAAGTATCCAAAATGCAAAGGAAATGGGGTGGGGGAGCAAGAGTAAACGGCGATTAAAGAACGTCCTGGCACGTGGCTCTGGTGATCGGAGTGTGCATCCCTGGGTTGGGGATGATGAGGGAAGTCTGTTCTGATCAGCCAGACCCAAGTAGCCTGGGCTACAGTCCTGAGCACTACTGTGGCCTCTTCTGCTTCTACCCATACGGACAGTGCTCCCCTAGTCCACATTAATTAAGGGCAGCTCAGGCCCCTTCCTGCTATCTAAGTAAGGTTCTGGAAGCTGGGTGGGCCAGAGTCCAGCAGCTGCCATAGACTGGGAACTAGGCCCTGCTGGGCTGGGCTGTTTTGAAGCCAGCTGCTCTGTCTCTTGTCAGCTGTCTGAAGCTGGGGTGGAGGTGGCTTCAGGGCCCAGGTCCTGTAGAGCTGGTCCTGCAGAACCAATGGAAAGGAGTGTGCTGCTCCCTGGAGGTGGTGGCCTAGCTCACACCCATTCATCTTTGGAGACTCCTTTCTGGGAAGCTGTTATAACCACACAAACCTCTAAGACCCGCCCTGTTCTTGATGAAGTCCCCAGAGATTCTGTATGTGAGCCATCTATCTAGGAGAGGCCAGGCTGTTGATGCCTTGATGTATGGGGATCACCTGCATCTTACCATGGTGTCCCCAAGAATCTTTGGTTTTTCTCCTCCCGTCAGTGGCCTCAGCTGTTGTTAGTAACTCACTGTCTACACATTGTATGTCCTGGTTCTAAACTCTTAGCTCTCAGACATCCCTGAGCCTGTGGGGCACCCCCACATCCCTACTCTAAGACATGGTCTAGTGCAGACCTGGGGTGATGGATGAAGCAAATGAGCTACGGCATGGAAACCTTAAAGCAGAGCTTTTCACCCCTAATGCCAGCAGAACTGAGTGGCAATGGCCGGAACTATCCAGTGTGTACTCAGCCTGTACTCAGTGTGTGTCCAGTGTGTGCAGTGCATGTCTACTGTGTGCCCACAGTGTGCAGTGTGTCCAGTGTGTGCAGCATATATCTACTGTGTGCCCACAGTGTGCAGTGTGTCCAGTGTGTGCAATGAATGTCTACTGTGTGCCCACAGTGTGCAGTGTGTCCAGTGTGTGCAATGAATGTCTACTGTGTGCCCACAGTGTGCAGTGTGTCCAGTGTGTGCAATGAATGTCTACTGTGTGCCCACAGTGTGCAGTGTGTCCAGTGTGTGCAGCATATATCTACTGTGTGCCCACAGTGTGCAGTGTGTCCAGTGTGTGCAATGAATGTCTACTGTGTGCCCACAGTGTGCAGTGTGTCCAGTGTGTGCAATGAATGTCTACTGTGTGCCCACAGTGTGCAGTGTGTCCAGTGTGTGCAGCATATATCTACTGTGTGCCCACAGTGTGCAGTGTGTGTCTAGTGTGTGCAATGAATGTGTACTGTGTGTCCACAGTGTGCAATGTGTCCAGTGTGTGCAGCATATATCTACTGTGTGTCCACAGTGTGCAGTGTGTCCAGTGTGTGCAGCATATATCTACTGTGTGTCCACAGTGTGCAGTGTGTCCAGTGTGTGCAGCATATATCTACTGTGTGTCCACAGTGTGCAGTGTGTCCAGTGTGTGCAGCATATGTCTACTGTGTGCCCACAGTGTTCAGTGTGTGTCTAGTGTGTTCATTCTGTGCCTGCCTGGTGCTGGACATGTCCCTGTGGTCTATATGCCATCCCAATGGCTGGCAGGCCAGTCATGCTGCTCTTCTTATAAAGGAGGTCCCTGGGCTTCTAGGGTGACATGAATGATTGTTCCTAGTTGGGTGTCTTGTCCAGCCCCCAGTGTCATAACTGGTTACCTTTGGTCTTGGGGAAGAATAGAGGAGGGGAACAGGAGGCTCTGTTGTGAGGCTTCTGTGCTGACTCTGCCCTGTGGTGTAAATATATTGCTGAGACCTGAGGTGGTCACCTGACACATGAGGAAGTGTGTAGAGAGTTGGTGTGTCACTCTGTGGTCTTAAAGAAGCTCTGGACTCCCAGAATTCTCCTGCGGCCTGGCCTGTGGAGCCTTCCTGGCCATGGAGAGCACTGATGCTGTGTCCCTGGAGTATTAAAAGGTTTAGAAAATGGGTCACAGCTGCAGTCCTGAGGAGATCCTCTGTGTGGCTTCTCAGATGCTTAGCTGGGTGACAGACTGCAGAGGCCAGAGTCTGACTGGGTGGGGTGGAAGAGTGAGTGAGTGAGTGAGAGGGACCCCAGCAGCTGAGGGCACTGCTCTATGCTCCCCTCCTGCTGCTGACTGACTTCTCCCGGGTGCCTGCTGCTGGACCTGGCCTGCAGCCCTGGACCCTCCCTAACTGTCTGTTTCTCCCCCAGGAGTTGCTGCTCTTCCTCCAGAACCTGCCTACTGCCGGCTGGGATGACCAGGACGTCAGCCTGCTGCTGGCCGAGGCCTATCGCCTCAAGTTTGCCTTCGCAGACGCCCCCAATCACTACAAAAAGTGAGCCTGGGGCCCATGGCAGTGGCCTCACCCTGAGGGTAGCATCCCTTCTCTGCCTGGATGGATGCTGGCCTCTGGATTGGTTCTTTCCTGGTGTGACCTAGCAGAGTGGGCCTCGGCATGGTCCAGAGCTGGCAGGACAGTCAGCCTCAGTTTGATGAGATACCAAAGAGAGCCCAGGAGAGAATCCTAGCTTCAGACGCTCAGTGTGGCCAGGAGTGTCCCTCACCCTGGCCCTTCCTTGCCAAATGCCCACCCTTGGGCCCCCAGCCCAGACAGCCAAGAGGAAGTTTCCCTCAGTGAGGCCTGCTATGTGGGTGCCAGGCAGAGGTGGGCAGCCATCTCAGACCTGCTCTGAAATGCACAAATCTACTCTGTCAAGTGAAAGAATAAAGTCCAGACAAAAATGCTGAGCACTGTTGGGGCTAAGCCAGGCCTTCTGCACACAGAGCCTCTAATGGCCGCCATGTTTAGACTTGGGTAAACAGGGCTGGACCAGGAGTTCAATCCTGGAAGGCTGCGGGGACAAAAAGAAGCCAGGGCAGGCTGAGACCTCTCACAGCCACCTTACATTTTGTCTTTAATTACCCCACTACTTGTTCTTGCTGGGAGGGGGTCAAAGAACCCCTAGGGAGGCAGGAGTTATTGTCAGTCAGGACCTAGAGACTGTCTCACAGGCTCATATTTGGCCCTGACAGGGCAGAAATAAATGGTTCTGCAGTCCCAGCCTTGTGCAGGGAGGTTCTTCCCATCATCGCTTGGATAGGAATAGCCAGGAGCTGCTGGGCTGGGGTCTCTTCATACCCTACTGCCCTTTCCAGATCCACTGGTTTGGAGCCATGGCCCTGGCTGCTTCAGGGCCCTCAGAATGGCTTCCCACATGTGCTCCCAGGTATGCCCCAGGCTGCCTGGCCTCTGGGATGTGGGATCCCCAAGGACCACCAGGCCACCTGTAGGGCAAGAGCTTCGGACTCCTAGAGCAGGCTCCTGTCCTCAGTTACCCACTGCGGCCCCCTCTCTGACCTGCCCCTCTTCTGGAGCAGTGCACCACTGCCCGGGCACTGGGACACTGCCCAGAGGCTGGAGGGAAAGACACAGGGAAAGTGTGTGTCTGTTTGTACTCAGATCATCCTGGGTCAGCTAGGGCATGACATCAACAGAGTGCTGTGCAGTCAGTCCATGTCCTGGATCAGCTGGGGGACATGCTCCCTCAGACTAGTGCCTCTCTTGGGTGAGGGGCACCCAGTTATGAGGAAAGCTGCCTCTGTGGCTCTGTGGGGAGGCGCCATCTTTCCTGACTCCTCCATGGTGCGGATCACCCCTCAGACAAAAGGGTAGGGCCATAGAGATCTGCCCCATGGTGGTTTTTTTTAAATGAGATGACAAGGACCCATGAGGTTAACTTAAGCCCTGAATGTATTTTCATGTGTGCAAATGCTTGACTGGGTGTAAGGGATGCTGACGACAGTCATGCATCTGAGCCCGCGAGCTGAGCCAGGCAGGATGTGTGCTTTGAATGTGATGTGTTGGAAACACAAAATAAAGATGCTTCATATGGCTCGTGGTTTTGACATTCTTTTTTTTCCCCATTTATTTGGGGAGCCTAGTATGCCTGTGCCGTGGCCTAGGTGTGGAGGTCAGAGCACAGCTTGCTGGAGTCCATTCTCTTCTATCATGTGGGTACCAGGGGTCAAACTCAAGATGGAATGATTGATGACAAGCTCCTTTACCCAGAACCCCTTTGCCTGCCCTGTGTTCTTGACTCACTTTTCAAGGCCCAGGCCCCACCCACCCAGGGCCTGTGCTCTAGGCCCTGCCGTGAGCACAGCAGTACTGTGGCCTTGCTGACATGCTTAGGACCTCAGAAGACGAAGGAGTACTTGTCCAGGTGGCATGGGAAACTACTTGCTTGGGGTTGGAGTGGGACACAGACCTGGCTCTGAGCCTCTGAAGCCAGGACTTGGCACTCCCAGGACCTACGAACCAGCAGAATAAGTGTCAGGGTCCAGCACAGATCTTCTGTCAGGCTCTGGACAAGAGGCAACTCTCCGAGTTTCCTTTGTAAAAAGCCTGTGCTGAGTCGGCCCTGGAATCTGGGTCCCTCTTCCATACTATTAGGAACTCAGGGCATGTCACCATACCTTCAGTCCCAGGGTAAGACTGCCTTCAGCCAGGTGTAAGACTCCAGACCCTGGTCAAACAGCTGCCGCATACTGTCATTTACCACCATGAATGATGCTCCCCTGCCTGGGACTTGTACCGGAGTCCCAGAGTTCCTAGATAAGACCCTACCCTGAGTGGTACCCAGGAACAGCCAACCCACAGAAAAGACCCTGTCTACTTAGCTCTGCTGCTCTTGAATGCCTGAAGTGACCCAATGGCACAGCCAGGCCTCTGACAAGGGCAGCTGTGTTGGGTGGGGGTTGACCTGGGATGCCTTGATCATGTAGGAGCACTCATGAAAATCTTACATGGGAGCATGGAGATAGACCCTATGTCAAGTGCACCCAAACAGCCTCTAGGTGTGTGTCACCCTGGTATGTGTCGCCCTAGGCCAGCAGCTCAGGGCAATTCCAGTGATCTCCTTGTCCTATCCAAGGGTATTTGTGGGCACGGAAAGCCTGAATGCAGACCCCCTCTGGACCCTCCCTACCCTTTCCTCTGCACTGGCTCACTCATCTCTCACCCCAGTCATGCTTCCCTCCAGTGTGGCACTCAACTCACAAGGACCGGGTCAAACAGGTCTGCCCCCACGTAACTTGGAAGCCTTCCAGACCTACTCTGCAGCTTCTGGCATGGGAGATCCTTAGCAGGGGATAGCTTCAGAGGCACACAGATGAATGACGCCTTGAGTCATTTCATTGACAGGTTGAGACTGATTACTGTGCCCATCAAAGAAAAGTGTGGGACCTGATGGTTTTACCACTGGATTCTGCCGAATATTTCAAGAGCCAATACTAGTCTTCCTCTCATTCTGGTCAAAAACCCAAAGAGGAGGGAAGATTTCCAAACTCCATTTATAAGGCCAGCATTCAGTCTCCTCAGTACCAAAACCAGACAAGGACGTCATAAGACAATTAAATTGCAGGCCAATGTCTTTGAACAAAAGTAAAAAAAAAAGAGCAAAGGTCCTCAGGAAAACGCTAGCAAGTTGAATTCATGACACATAGAAATACAGTCCATGAGGACTGAGTAGGATTTGTTTCCTGCATGCAAAGGTGGTTTGATTTAAGTATACAGTAAATGTGGTATGCCAGATTAACAGAATGAAAAGGCCGTGTGATTATGTCTTACATACAGGAAGAACAGTTGACAAAATTCAATATTCTTTCATAATTAAAAATTATCCAAGCTGGGCATGGTGGTGCACATCTTTAATCCCTGAACTCAGGAGGCAGAGGCAGGTGGATCTCTGAGTTCGAGACCAGCCTCGTCTACAGAGCAAGTTCCACGATAGCTAGGGTCTCACAGAGAAACCCTGTCTTGAAAAAAACAAAACAATTATTCAAACTGGGTATAGAGGAATTGTTGTGGAAGATTTGTTTGCACTGTAAAAATGTGTCTCTGCCTAAGACACCTTCTGATTGGTTTAATAAAGAGCTGAATGGCCAATAGCTGGGCAGAAGAGTTAGGTGGGACTTCCAAGTAGAGGGAGGAAATCAGAGGGTTAAAATCTAGGCATGCAGAGATGCCAGCACGATGTGGAATAAGTCGGACATATGGTACAGAGGAGAGGTAACCAAGCCGTGTGGCAGAACATAGATTAATAGAAACAGGTTAACTTAAGTTATAAGAGCTAGATGTGACAAGACTAAGCTAAAGGCCAAGGTTTTATAATTAATAACAGGTCTCCATGCTGCTGTTTGTAAGCTGGCAGCTGACTGCAAGGAATTATATGTGGTATAGAGGAATAGACCTCTGCATAGGGAAGGCCCTATGTGAGAAGTCCACACCCAACACTTTATTCTGCAGTGGAAAGCAGAAGCCCTTTCTTCTAAGGCCTGGAATGAGACCAAGGAGGCTGTCTGCTCTCACAGCTTGTACTCAGCATAGCACTGGAAGTACTCAGCACAGCACTGGAGGTACTCAGCCTAATACTAGAGGCACTCAGCCTAATACTGCAAGTCCTTCCTGGACAAGGTGATAAGGAAGAGAATGAAAAAGGAGAGAGGAAGAAGAAATCAACCCATCCCTGTTTGCTGTTTGCATGACAGATTCTACCAAAAGAAAGAAATTAGAACTGGTATGAAGCCACAGCACATCTGTGCAAGAATGACAGACTCTGGGGAAGAAATCAAGAGAGCTCTCTCGTTTACAATGATTATAGTAACGCAAAACACAGCATAAAATAGTAATACGTTTAACCAAGAAGGTAAGAAATCTATATCCTAAAGGCTGAAACACTGATGAAAGAAATTGCTGAAGGCATGGCTACACCAGAAGATGTCACGTGTCCATGGACGAAAGAGGCCAAGAGGGTTAACATCTTCATTTATTGACTGTGCAGTAAAATCCCCACCACCGTCCTAACCTCACAGCCTAAAGAAGGAAAACACACCTAAAATTCATTTGGAATGTGAAACTCAACCTGCCCAGCGAGCTAAAAGCAAAGACATGGGCCTTAAGACAGCATGAGTATTAGCGTTCTCTAGAGGAACAGAACTGATAGAATGAATATGAGTGTGTGTGTGTGTGTGTGTGTGTGTGTGTGTGTGTGTGTGTGAGGGGCATTTATTACAGTGGTTTACACATGTGGTCCAGCTAGTCCAACAATGGCTGTCTACCAACAAAATTTCCAAGAATCCAGTAGTTGTTCAGTCTACAAGGCTGGATGTCTCAGCTGATCTTCAGTATGTATGGGGATCCCAAAAAAGTAGACTAATGCCAGTGAAGGAATGGACTTGCCAGCGAGTGCTAGGGTAAGCAGGCAAAGAGAGCAAGCTTCTTTCTTCCATGTCTTTTATACAGGCTGCCAGGAGAAAGTGTGTCCCAGGTTTAAGATGGATCTTCCCACCTCAAAAGATTTGGATTAAAGGCAGGTCTTCCCCCTTCAAATGATTTAACTAAGAAAAAATCCCTTACAAGTGTATAGAAGTGGACCTGTGCGTAGACAGCAGGTTAGTCTTCGAAGAAAAAGGTGAATGCTCAAATGAACTCTCAGTGCACAAGTCGATCCATGAAAATTACAGACCTTCCAAATGTCCCGATGAAGTCAATGGCTATTTTTATAGTTAGGGGTGACAAAGGGTTGAACTCCATGCCCCTGGGGAAACCAGTCCAAAGACAGACCAGAATAGGAGGGGGACCCCCTGGGCTGCAGGGCCTGCCTGAACTTGAAAAGCTCAGGGGATGAGGGCAATGCCAAGTTGGGCAAGGATGTTCTCAACAGAGGGGACACTGAAATTCCTCAGAATATATATTTTTTTAACATTTACTTCATGTGTGTGCACACCTGCCAGGTAAAGTGGATGTCAGAGGACAACTTCCAGGAGTCAGTTCTCTTCTTTTCTACCATGTGGGGCCCAAGGATGGAGCTCAGATTGTCAGGTTCCTTTACCTGCTTGGCCCCCTCAACTGCCCAGAATTCCTTAACACATGTAGTTATTGGCAATCAGTAAAAGTGACTAGAGCATGGCCCCTTGGCCTTCAGGAAGAAAAGCAGCGTGGGTGCCCATAATGTGTTCCCATCTCTAATCATTTAAGAAGTGTGTGTGTGTGTGTGTGTGTGTGTGTGTCGGGGGGAATCCATGTGAGATGTCTGTGCCCATCAGTGCCTGTCTTCTGACCTGAGATGTCTGGACCCATCAGTCAGGACCCACTGCCTGACCTGGGAAATCTGTGTCCATGGGGACCTGCCTCCTGACGTTAGAGCTGGACTCATTTGTTGCAGGGCAGGAGAAAACAAAAGCACACACTTCTCTCTTCTTCAGGAAGCTTCTGCTAAAATAAAGCTTGGTCTCTTGTTTCAAAACTGTCAAGTCTGTCACAGCTGAAGAGGGTGTGAGCTGACTGTAGCACCCAGTGGATTTTCACCAAGTATGCCGCAAGGGACCACAGCTGAAGTGGGCACACAGAGCAGGTCCAGCCCTGAAGGGTTTCTCCTTACAAGCATAAATAGCACACTCTAACCGCCGTTCACACTTCAGTTTGCCTGTGCCTTCATTGTATACATGGAGTGTACAATATACACTTAAAATTTTTTTTATCCAGGTGTCGGGGTGTGTGTTTGCAAGCGCCCCTCTAGAAGTCAAAAGACCACTTGCAGGAGTTGACGGCCTCTTTCCATTATGTGGGTCCCGGGGATGGAACTTAGGTCAGCGGGCTTGGCTGCAGGCTCCTTTACCCCCTGAGCCATCCCGTTGGCCCTCAGTGTACACTCACATGACCAGTTTCTTTGGCTTGCCTTCTGGCTCATCACCCATGTTTTCCCATTGCTGCGTGGCTTGACACTGTAAAGACAGCACAGTTGGCCTGTCACTCTGGTGGGCATCTGGGATGCTTCTAGTTGGAGCTGTTATGAACGGCGCTGCTCACAACATCTGTGTGCGCAGCTCCTGGAGGGCCAGCGCCCACTGTTGGGCTGAGGCTTCAGCGAGACGTGGGATTGCAGGGCCAATGGTGGCTATCTGTCACAGTAATAGGTACTGACAAATTGCCTTCCCACACAGCAAGGTGTGGGGCTCTCGCTCCCCACTTTCCCTGGAGGTGGGTGCTTAGTCTGGCTGCTGCAGGGTGGGCTGTGCGGCCACCTTGCCTATTCATGACTCAACGTACTTCTCTGGCCACCTCTTTGTCTTTTCCTTCTGCAGCTCAGACAAAGACCTCTTGGGACATCTGGATGTGTTGATGCTAGAGGCACCCTCTATCATTAAAGTTCTTAAAAACCCGACTTTAATGGCTGCCTATAGCCAGTTGCGTGGATTAACATAATCCATTTCCTCCCTTATTATAGGCAAAGTGGCTTCCTTTTCTTTTTACATTGCCGATGGGGCTGTGAGGAATTTTGTGGGTTCCCAGGGCTGTAGTAGTGGGGTTCTTCAGCCCTTGCTGCTGTTTGCCTGAGCTGGTGAACCATACCCTGGTCCCACCTGTACCCCAACTCCACTCTCACTCCATTCTACCTCCACCCCACCCTCATCTCTACCTCTACCCACACCCATCCCTACCTCCATATCCACCTAACCCTCACCCACCCTCATTTCCACCCTGTCCCCAGCTTCCCTTCCCATCCCACTTCCATCCTCATCCCCATCTGACCCCTCTCCCTCCTCCCACTCCCCCCCCCCCCCGCCACTTCCATATGTCATTAACGAACTGCAAATTTAAACAGTGAGGTTCCCCTACACCTGTTAAAAGGGTCAAAGTTCAGATCACTGACAGACAGATCTGGTGAGGGTGTGGTGCCTCTGAGATGCTCATTCACTACAGGCTGGAAGACCAACTGGTGCAGCCACATTAGCCATAGTTTGGTGGTGTCTTCCAAACTGAACACAGTCTTAGCACATAGGATTCCACAGTGTGCTCCAAGGGAAGTCAACTGACTTGGGAAATTAATGGCCAGTCTAAGGCCACAGGTGGCTGTTTATATGTAGTTGACAAAGGTAGAGACACCAAGATATTTTTAAATAAGTGAACTTGCCAATATGGTACATCTGTACAGTGGCATTGCCTTTGGGGATTGTGGGAAATGAGCTCAGAAATCACATGCAGGAGAAACCAAACAAAGGCCAAACTTTGGACACCTAGGAAATCACTGGTGGCCAGAGGTCAGAGCAGGGAAAACATTCTGCACCTATAATGGAGGGGGTGTCATACATTTTTTCCCAAAGCCTTAGGCCACCAAGTGTGAGCCCAAGGTACAGGATGGACTTTGAGTAGCAGAAACATGTTCATCTATGTTGCTCTACTGAATCAACCTTGCCACCGTATGGGACATTAATATAAGGAAGTCCTGTGGGACCTGGGAAGGAGGCTTGGGAATGCTGTGCTTTTGTGGAATTTTGTTACAATCCCTAAATTTCTCTAAGAACTGTAATCCATTAGCTGGAGAAAACCCAGGTGTATCTGAATGACCATGCAAGCCCCGCTGTGGCTCACACCCCCTTTTGAGGTCACTTCACAGAATGTGGGTTTTGGAAATGGGATGATAGTAGCAATTTCTGAACGTGTGACAACCACAAGTGAATGCAGAGTCAAATGCATGATGACTCTGTGGGTTTCTGCAGCGCTGGCCCCTTTGCATCTTTTGGCCTCACTGCAGTCCCAGTTCTGAACCCCCAGCATGTGAGTGCCTTACACTGGGCACACCCACCTGCCACTCAGAGCCAGCCAACACTGCCCAGGCTCAGAGTTGAGACGATCACACACTGCAGTGCAGCATCCTTTCTGCACATCCAAAGCTTTCTGCTCGTACAGACACACTATGGTTCAGTTCGAGAAAACAGAGACTTCCCACTTGCCTCCCGCCACTCCTCAGAGCGTGGCAGAATTATTACAACACTGGATTGCAGTGCATCTGAATGGCAGATCTTTAAAATTGCTGCTTCTGTTGTTGACTGGAGTCATTAAAAAAGAAAATCATTAAATGAATTTTGGCTTGGAATTAAGGCAGAATTTCCAACAATTTCTAAAATGGCCCTAAACACACATCTGCCATTTTGTACTGTGTATTTGTATGAAGTGGTGTTCTCAGCACTGACAATTGCAAAAGCAAAATGTGGATCAACTTTCTCCAAAAATCTTAAAGACACTCTGTATCCTGCAGTATAAAATATCCAGTCAAGATTTAATCTTTATGTAAAAATAAACATATCCATCTCATTAGATCTGCTTTAGTCTTCAATAGCTGGTAAAATTATATGTCTATTTAAGAGTTGTTTCAAAATAAAATTCTTGTTATTTATTATTGGTAACTTTTATTTGTACACCTATGTTTGTACATCATTTGTCTTAGTTTCTTTTTCATTGCTGTGATAAAATACTCTGTCAAAAGCAACTTAGGGGAGAAAGGGTTAATTCTGGCTCACAGTTCCAGAGCAATCTGCCCATGATGGTGAGAAAGTCATAGCACAGGAGCAAGAGGCTGGCTGGTTATACTCAGGAAGCAGAGAGTGAACAGGAAGTGGGGCCTGAAGACCCGCCCCCAGGGACCCACTTCCAGTGATTCACCTTTTCTCTAGGGAGGCTCCTCCTCCCAAAGGCCCCACTACCTTCCCCAACCACCCCACTATTTGACACATGAGACTGTATCTACACTCTGACTCAGGCACATATCTCTCTGGCACAAAGGCTAGGAGGAAAAAAAAAGGAAAAGGAGGGGGAGGAAGAGGAGAAGGAAGAAAAGAGGAGGAGGACAAAAGAAGGGAAAAGGAAGAAGGAAGGAGAAGAGAAGGAAGAAAAGAGAAAAGAAGGAAGAAGAGAAGAAAGAAGAGAGAGGAGGAGGAATAAGGAGGAAGAGGAAGAAAAGGAAGAGGACAAGGAAGAAGCAGCAACAGAAGAAGAAGGAGGAGGAGGAGGAGCAGCAGCAGAAGAAGCAGAAGCAGAAGCAGAATCAGCTCTGAATTAGAAAACTCGAAGTGGAAAGAAGATATGCATTACAAAAGCTGACTCAAGAAGAAATGGAAAACTCTGAACATTGATAATCAATAAACGACATGGAGTGTGGTCTGAGAGCCTTCCCTGTTTGACACAGTTCAGATGGCATCACGGCACTCTATACCAAAGCGTGGTCAGAATCCAGGAGCACAGTGGCCTGTGAGACAGAGCTTAAACACAGCAGTTGGGCACACAGCCTGGCTACATGTGATATTTCTGAGTCATGTGTAATCATGGAGTTGGACTTTATAGTCCTGGTCCTGGGGGAACCCTGACAAATGAGCTGCTAGTGCCTGCTTTAGGGGTTTTATTCATTTTAAGTCTTCAGTTCCTGGGCGCTGTTGGGCTAGTGCAGCTTCTATGTCAGCAGCCAGGCGAGGCAGCCATGTGGGTGGCGGCTGGGCACATTCCCTTCCTGTGGTTTTGGACTGGATTCTGGTCTGGGGGAAGAAAAGCTGTCTCCCCCATTGGCTTAGTGCATTAGAAGCCTGTGAGCATGGCCTGTCAGTTAAGTGACCCCAAACTCAGAATAGATTTTATTCTAAACAAATAAAAGAATGGGGTGGTGGGCTTCCTGAATTTGGATGGAGGTAGAAGGGGCTGATTGAGCGTTGCTAAGCAGAAGGCAGGGAGGCCAGTGAAGAGGAGCGGTGAGGGTGAGAACGTGGACAGAGGGACAAGTTACAGGAGTAGGGGGCATCCTGGGATGGTGGAATGGCTAGTGGGAAGCAGACATGGAAACGTGGACCTGGAGGAGGGCTTCCAGGCCTGAAGGGGAAGTGGTGGCAGAGGTGGGTGGTGGAATGCAAGGATGGTTCCTCATGGGGGAAGACAGGGACAGACACCCTCAGAGATAGCTCAGAAACCACCAGACAGACAGTGGAGCAAGCCTGGGTCTCAGGTCTATACAGGCTGACCCTCCCCTCTCCCTCCTCCCTTTTCCTCCTCCTTCTCTGTGATGTATAATCTCATTGTCAGCTGGATTGGATCTGAAATCAACTTAAAGACAGTCCTCTGGGCATACCTGTGAGGGATTCTCTGGACTCCATGAACTGAAGTAGGGAGATCCACCCTGAAGGCAGTCAGCACCTTTAGCAGCAGTCCAGACATGAGGAGTTCAGATGGAAGGGGATTTCTTTCCTGCTTTTTGCCTGCTTGCCTTTGTGTTGTGCTGGTGAGTTCATCTACTCTGTTGCTGCCTCTGCCTCTGCTTCTGTCCTTTGCTGCCATGACAAAAGCCCAATTTCTTTGACCTTCCAAAGTTGAGTGAAGACCAGTAGCTTTCCACAAATCTTCCAGGACTTCAGGAAGGAGTGGGATCCCTGAGGCAGCCAGCCTTGTATACTGAGAAACTACTGGGTTCTTGGCCTCTCCAGTGTGTGGGTGGCCATCGCTGAATGAGCCAGACAGTATGGTATAAGCCTACCTAATACATTCATTTTAATATATTTTTACCCGGTCAGCTCTGTTCTTCTAGGACACCCTGACTAACACCTCCCCCTCCACATTTGCTAGACAGTGCTCACCTCCCTATCAGGCTGCCCTACTCTGAGAGCAAGATGTGCCTCTCCGATTCTTGGTCCCAGAAAGAATGGCCTTAGATACATGGCCAGGTCTGCTGATAAAGATAGAGTAATGATGTTCAGAGAGGCTAACGAGCATGACCAGGGCCCATATCCAGGGAGGTCAAGGCTGCCTGATTCCTGCTTCATGTCAACTTTAGGGTGTTCCTGACACACCTCAGATAGTCGCCCTTCCCCACTGCCAAGGCGAAAGCCCAGGGCAGCTAGGCGCTGTCTCAGTGATCTGCAGGGAGGCTAGATTTTGCTTAGCAAGTGGGTGAGGCTGGCTTGGTAATGTGGAGACTGATGGGTGGTGGACCTGCTCAGCATTTATGGAGACATGAATACTTCATGTCTTCTAGGCACTGCTCCTTGGAGTGACCAATGACCCTGGAATGATGGACTCAGAATCTTGAATGGACTCTTCCAACACCATTCCAATAGTGTTGGAAGCCTTGAGGTGGACATGGGGCAGTTTGGCCATGATGCTCCTGGAGGTGGGGCATGTGGTAGGAGTATATACTTCTGGTCTCCACTCCAGGGCAATCAGAGTGACCTCTTAGAGGCCAGCATCCTCCTGTGGCCATTGCCTGGGAATGCTAATGAAGATTGGGGATCTGGGGACAGTTGCTGCTGACCTGGCTATTAAAAATAATTGGCCACCCATAACACGGAGGAAAAATGTGTCTGCTCTCAGTTTGGCTGGGAAATGCAAGTTATTCTCATGTTGCCATGGAAACCAAGATGAGTTGGGACCATCTCTCAGCTATTTAAATCTGTAAGTCCAGTGGAGACTGCTGGGTATTCTCCTGAGAGAGGTGGGAGGGACGAGTAGGTAGAGGAGGGACAGAGGGACAGGAAAAAGAGGCGCCCCTGCACAGCAGGCAGACCTGGCCCCCACAGCCATCCTGAACCCACACCACCCTCATTCTCTCCCAGGTCCATTGGCAGCAGCCTGGAGAGGAGATGGGGCAAGTGGGACACAAGCCGTGTCATGCTCCCTGGTCTCTCTAGGAACTCTCGATTCTTCCTTCAAGGTCCAGTGATGTCCTCAGCACTCTGTCTGCCTATCAGCCTCTTGAGAACTTTAGGGGACCAGGTCTGAGATCTCTGTGGTCACCCTTCCCATAGAGGTGACATCTGGAAGGAGCCACGGGTCCCCACTCAGCCCATCTTGGCCCTCCTTGCTGCACCTGCCTACATAGAGCTGGCTGAGTACTTTTTCTCTGATGATTTCAGTGACTTTCGGAGATGGTACTGGTGCTTGGGTTGTATCTGTGGCTTTGAACTTAAGGCCAGGGCCTTCCTGGGGACTGGGATAGAAGTAGGTGTTCTTTTGGAACCTGCTGGAACCTTCTCGAATACATCCCATGTCTCTGAACAGCATCTTCTGTCCGGTCCCCCTCCCTTCGTCGTCCCCATAATCTCTAAACTCCTATGCTTCCCCCAGGCAGCCTCCCCATGCCAGTTACTGGCCACTCTGCAGAGGTTCTTCCCCACACGGGGCTCCTTCTGCCAGGAATGCCTGTTTGGAAGACCACAAGAAAGGACTCACCCCACTCTAGCTCAGAGAGTCCACATGCCTTCTCCAGCCCAGCCCTGAGCACGGTGCTCCATGCCTCTTTACAGAGCTGTACCCATAGTTGGTCCCTTGCCTGTGGCAGGGACAGAACCCAGCCACTGGTGGCTCTTCTGTAGGGAAACTGAGAGCCAGGAGTATGACTCTGGGGCAGTGATGACAACACAGTTGTGCCTAAAGACTGCCCAGAGAGGGGTCCATACCCCCTGGAGCCCTTCCATTAAAACAGTGAAGGTAGGAGCCTTCTAGCTCACACCTGAGTAGACAGCTTCTAGGGGCCCGGGTCCAATGTGGGGGATCAAAGGGAGCCAAGGCAGGGGATGTGGCATATGGGGTGTGGCCTCAAGGTGGGGTACGGGACCTGGTGCTGCTGCCTAGTTCTCTGGCAGCCCTCCACCCGCCCACCGCCATCATCCCTCCTCGGGGCCCTCTGGAGACCATTTACTGCCTTTTATTCCTAGTTTCAAATAATTTGCTTAGAAATGTCTCTGGTGTTCTGCTAATGGTGACAGAGAGAAGGAAAAATGATCAACCTTAAAATCACAACTTTAAATCGAGCTGTTTTCAAGAGCGCTGTCTCCAATTAGAGGCAGTTTAGAAGGCACCAAACACATCTGTCACTGGGGTTGGCGGGGAGGAGGGTGGCAGTTCCTGGGGCGGGGGGGAGAGGCCATGCTGCAGCTGAGCCTGTGGGACTGAGACAAAGGTGGTGGCAGCAGCCTGTGTCTGTCATCTGTTTCCTCCAGGATGGTACAGAAGATCCAGGACAGCTCTGGAATATGGAGAACTGGGTGGAAGGTCCGGCAGGTTCCCCAGCCACCTTCAGATTCTGTTTCTATGGCAATGTCACTGAGCCCCGGCCTTCTGGGTGGGACCCTTGCAACAAATCCTCTGGCCCCTGGAGCCACACTTTCCGCCCAGGCGGTCCATCTGTGGCTGTAGTCTTCAGGATGGCGGTCAGGACAGGTTATGTTTCTTCGATCCCTGACCTTCTGCTAGCTG
Organism: Peromyscus maniculatus bairdii; assembly: GCF_049852395.1. Taxonomy (NCBI): domain Eukaryota; kingdom Metazoa; phylum Chordata; class Mammalia; order Rodentia; family Cricetidae; genus Peromyscus; species Peromyscus maniculatus. Next base: position 55,974,335 of record NC_134871.1, read on the forward strand.
GTCTTGGCCCCAGCGCCATGTCCTTGGCACCAACTCCAGTTCTGGACACACCCCATCTTTTAGCCAAGGAAGCCGAAGCTCAGAGCTCAGGCCTGTCCCCAAGCCTGTGGAGCTGGTGGGGCAGAGCAGGATTTGAATTCAGACTCGATGCCCTCCCCACAGCAGCTCTGCAGGTCCATGCCAGCCGCTGTTCCATTTTAAAGATGGTGGGATGAGGACTGGAGGGGCTTCTGACCACAGTCAAGGTCACATGACCCGCTTGACAGAGGATCATGGTGGGTGGGTGGATGGGAGCACCTCAGGGTAGGCTGGGGGAGCCCTTCAAGAATCCGCACAGAGGGTCCTCCCTTGGAGTCCTGCCCTGACCTCTGAGCTGGTCCCAGCCCAGCGCAGTCACCAGAGCTCCATGGCTGAGCTCAAAGAGCACGGATCCCGAAAGATTTCCATCGATTTTCCAAATTAATGTTTTAGTTCTCCGTGTCTCGGGAGCCGTAATGAAGTGTCACCGGGAACGAGAGGACGAAGCGGATGAATAAAACGTCTTTTATAGTGTCATTACACTTGGATAATAAGATTTACTCGTCAACTTCAACTGTAATAATGTAATAATTTATTTGGTGACCTAATGAAGACATGTGGCCGAGGTTCTGAGTATAATAACCACTCTGGAAAGGTTAGCACCTGCCTGCCATTCCAAGCCACCACCTTTGGCGCTGGGCCGCAGGAGGACATCACAGGCGCCTTCTGGCGATTTGGGTACATCAGGCAGGTCCAGCCTGGGCAAGAGCCCATCCCTTGGTTAATGGGTCAAAGCTTCTCCACGTCTTTGGATCAAAGCAATTCATCCTATTGCTTGTGTGTGGGCCCTGTGGCCATCACTGATCTAAGGAGACATGGGTTTTCTTCCTGATATCTGGACCCCTGGACATAGGCCAAGTGCACCTTGGCCTTTGGGGTTAGGTGGGTATGGCATGAGAAGCCCACTGGCCATTCTTTCTCCTGTCTATGGCTGCAATCAGCCCAATGAGCCAGGTAAACTCTCTCCTTCCTAGGTTCCTATGGTATTGTACCATAGCAACAGGAAGCAAATTAGAACAGACTGCGAGGTTCAATGAGACGAGCCTCTGTAGCTCATCCCCACCAAATTCCCTCCCGTCCCCCGGCTCTGGCCACACGATTCCAGTACCTTCAGCTGCCTGACCTCTGCCCCAGCGATTCCTCTTTTCTAGACAGTCTCCTCAAGACTTTTAGGGGCTCTTTTTCATTGCTCAGACTCAGCTTAGACCTCACTGGCTCCTCTACCACGGTCACCCCGTCAACTCAATTTCCCCGGGGCTCTCTGCAGCTGCAGGAAGTGATTTACCCATTGCTGGCTTCACAGGCTGGCTGCTCATCTCCTCCCTTCTTCCACATCTGACCCTTGGCTGTGGAGGGCCTGTGATGAGCTAAAGGCAGGAACCAAAGACCGCGGGTATACTGGACCCTGACAATGGCTGGCCCAGACGCCACTGTCACCCTGCAGTGTCACCTCCTAACTTGAAGGGCTCCCTACCATGTGAGCCCCTGGCTTCACACAGGGCCTCAGTGAGGACATGGTCACACCTGGAATTCAACCAACCACTGTGCACACCACTGTTACCCATGCTGACTGCACCCATTGACTCATTCAACATGAGCCAACTCTGACGTCCCAGCTCTGAATCCTGCTAGCTTCTTTAAATATTGGTAGCCCTCAGATTGGGGACCACGTGTGTGTATCTACTACAGTTGAATCTTCAATAGTTGAATGAAAACAGCCTGTTCTGCCCCCTGGGGAAACTGAGGCAGCAAATGCAGAGTGGAACTACTGTGGTTATAGCATGGGGGTTCTTCCTCACTGAGTGGATGCAGAGTGTCACTGTGCTCCCTGTAGTGTCCCCCTACCCCACTGGACAAGTAAACCAGTGACAGCAGCAGCTTCCTACCCATGATGGCTCATATGCTCCAAATCTGGTTGTGCAAGGTTCAAGGTCACTTGGCAGTTGGGATAAAATGTACCTGTGAATGGCTGCTTGGTCCAGGATTGGCCCCTACAGAAGGCCCAGGGCCACCATACCCTGGGGATCTCTCTGCTCGAGGCTGTCCTTAATGATGACATGGCTCGGGAAGATGGCCGAGTTGTCAGTTGGTTACTGCTGTGTGGGGATTGAGAGAGTGCCAGTTTCCCCCTGTTTATTTTATAGGCTGCCATTAAGCCAAATGCTTCGCTGTCACGTTCATTAGGCATCTGGTCAATTACTCTGGGACCTGTCTTTGGGGAGGCCAGTTTCTTGCTCATTAATGCCTGTTCTCCAGGCTGGCCACAGAGTCATTGCCCAGCAGTATTTTCTCAGAGTATGGAGGGGACAAGCTGCTGACCCTGGGTGGTGGCTTCCTCTGAAGGGCTGGGATTTCAGCACGGGATGGGGCTGTGGCCTCTTCCTGGGGGATTTCAAGTTCCTTCTCATGGATAATCTCACGGAAGTCACATGGGGTCATACATGTAAGGCATCTGTCATTCCATCCCAAAGCAGATGGTCTCATGAAATGTGGGGACATCTGCAGGTTAGAGCATTAGCAAGGAGCACAAACTGAAGGTGAGACCAAGGGGACTGAACAAATGTTTCTCTCCTCTGACCAGCTGTGAGCCTTCAACTGATTGTGTCTGCTCTCTGGGCCTCACATCCTCATGGATTCTTTGGGGGTGACCTGGTACTTGTCAGACTGCACGGAGACCCAGACAAATAAGGCTTGTCAAACGGCATGCCTTGAGTTGCTTATGGTCACATCTTCTCCAGGTGAGCTGGTCCTGTGGTTTGTCACCTGGGGTCAAGGTGAAGAAAATATTATGGGGGGCGGGGTGATACTGGGATGGTGATGTAGTTGGTATATGTAGGGTGATGCATGCTGTGTGGATATTGTGTATGGTGCATGTGTGATGGTGTATGTTGCATGTTATATATGCTTCGTGTATAGTTGGCGTGTGTAGTATCTATGTATGTTGTAGAATGCATGCAGGTATGTGATGTATGATGTAGGAGGGAGGTATGTTGTCATGGGTGTATACATCTGTAGTGTATGTGGTACAATAGGGTATGTGGCATGCTGTGTATGTATATGTATTCTGTGTGGGGTTTGTGGTATAGGGGGTATGTGTGGTATATGGTGCATGGTGTATGTGTCAGCATGTAATTGTGCACACATACGCTGCGTAGTAATTTCCTTCAAGTTAAAGCATTCCATCTTAGAGGAAAGCTGTTAAGACTTGGCAAGTTCTAAGGACTCAGGAAATACTGAAGGAGGCTGCTTAGGACTCCAGCAGTGAACAACTTAGAAGTCTCAGGACTTCACTGAAACTGGATGCATTAGGCCCCACCCTCCCCATGGATATCTGAGCAGGAAGAGGGTTGCTGAGGAAGCTCCAGAGACCAGCTGAGCTGCCTGGAAAGGACATTGCCTCACCTGTTGAAGCATCGCAGGCTGCGCAATGTGCTCTGGGTCCCCAGACTTCACGAGCTGTCCCCATGCTGGAGTGGGCTTTGGTGATGCAGCTCTCTTTGAGTCATTTCTGTTCCTGTAAGTAACCTCTCACCGACATTTCTGTAAGAACACCCCCCCCCAAACAACCCTCATTAGATCATGCAGTTGGGCTTGGATGGTATCCTTACACTGGCCTGATGTCAGTTTTCTCAACAGGAGTGCAGTCCTTTGTCCGTGTTTCCTCAGGAATAGTGACACACAACAATGAATGTGTAGGACACGTGTGTATTTGGGCACTATTATTTCTTAATGAAGGAATACAATGGGGTTCACATTGTGCCGAACTCAACACAGGGTCCATTCTGGGTCCTGTAGGCCTCAGTTCCTCCTCTGAGGCTGCCACTTAGTACCCAACGTCCAGGTGAGGTGATGGAGACCCAGAGGCAAAGGGCACACTGATGCTGAGTATGCTTCCAGGGTTCAAACACAGAGAATTCCTCACTGCTGGCCCCGTGGGACAACTTGGCTGGTTCATATGTGATCATTCTTTTCTGAGGATAAGCCGGACTCTGTGCCTGATACATGTATTTGTGAATTATATGCATGCAAGTACACTTTGAGGTATTTATAATAGATGGGAAATGCTAAAATAAAGATGAAATAACCTGTTGTTAAAATAATTGTAGAGTGTTCCATTAACAGTTCTTATACCACGCACTTCCATTTAGAGGTAGCTGCTGTACCTCCTCATTTTGTGAGTGTGAGCTCTTCATCCATGTATCTCCAATTTGGGGAGTCTGCATCTAGCGCTTTGTGATGCTGTCGGGTGCAGAGGAAACCCTGAATGAGTGAAGTCTTGAGTGAATGTATGTTATTGACATAGACACTGTGGTAGTTTGAAAGAAAATGGCCCCCAAAGGGAGTGGCACTATTAGGAGGTGTGGCCTTGTTGGAGTAAGTGTGGTCTTGTTGGAGGAAGTGTGTCACTGTGGGGGCAGGCTTTGAGGTCTCATGTATGTTCAAGCCACACCCAGTATCTCAATCCACTTCCTGTTGCCTGCAAGATGTAGAACTCTCAGCTACCTCTCCAGCGCCATGTCTACCTGCATGCCGCCATGTCTCACCATGATGATAATGGACTGAACCTCTGAAACTGTAAGTCACCACCTCAACAAAATGCTTCCCTTTATAAGAGTTGCCATGGCCATGGTGTCTCTTCACAGCAATAGACACTCTAAGACAGGCACTAGCATGTCAAGAACCCTATAACTTCAGGCTCAGAGGGTTAGCAAAGCAGCCCTGGGGGACCAAGGGTGAGTGTTGATGGTGTATGTAGAATATGTCCACCACAGCTTTCTCCCCTGGATATTTATAGGCCAAAGATTGCTTTCCCTACAGAGACTGCTCCTACAGATATTAGTTAAACCTATTCCCTTGATCCAGCTGTATACCACAAACCTTGCCTCTTTGCTTATGCATACAAATACGTGATGTTGTCGTGCTGGATGCTGCAGCATCCCTCTGCTCCTAGGAAGCTAGAGTGACTGTACACTGCCCTTGGCAGAGTTGATGGTTTGATTCCCTAAGGCTGAGTCCTCTCCCACATCCTGGAAAGACAAACCGGATCTTCTTGTCTTGTCATGGCTATCTTTCAACATGGTGTGGTAGACAACATTTTATTTTATTAAAGAAAAGTGTATTTAAATCACTTTTGCAGGGGGCTGGTTGACATACAAAATCTATATGATTTGTGTGAAGCCTTGGAAGATGTTCACACTCTCAAAACTATTGGTCCATTCTGTTGCAAGGTGCACTCTTGGCTAGAGCTGTGAGAACATCATTAGAGGCCCCCACCTCCTTTCTTGTCTCTCATAGACCTTTTGACAGGTTGATTTTCTTCCCCACTGAAGAACTGGTCTTGTTTTCCATCAGCCACAGGGGTGGTTTTTAAATTCTGAGCTGTATCCTGACTGTGGCCACTGAGCTATGAACTGATAAAGACTTGCTGCTGTTGTATGCTGCTTGGTGTAGGGATGGCTTGTTATGCAGCAGGAGATGGCTGACGTGTACGTGAGAAGTGAAAGTTCTCACTGGGGACCTTCTGTGTACCGGGCTAGTCAAGTTGACATTCTCTTATTTACCTTGGGGGGCAGAAACCTCACTTCCGTCTTTTCAGAGGACACAAAAGAGGCACAGAAGTCCCCGGATCACACTGCTGGGATCAGTGGGGGAACAGCTGGCACTTGAACCCAGGTCTGTCTGGATTTGAGCCAATGTGAGCTCTGCTCTCCTGTGGATGCCTCACTCTGCTCTAGGCTCTTTTTCATATCTGTCCCCTCAACAGGTGCAGAGGGGTCAATCCTTCTGCTGTATGGTGATAACAGCTTGGCATAGTCCCCAACAAGGCTCTGTGTGTAGGTGTGCAGGTGGCCCAAAGAGAGATGAAGCCACTGGGTTTGGGGTCTGTTTGGTCTTGGGCATCAGCTCTGTCAGTCAATGGGTACCTCATTCACTGAGTGGCCTCCATGTTCCCATCTCTAAGATGTGGCTGATAATGACACTGGGGACTGAGTCTGTTCTGCATGGTGCCTCTAGATGCCATGAGCACTCATTCAGGCTTAGGGCTGCAGACAGGAGCATCCCCAGCCACACGATCTCAGAATCTGACCCGAGACCATCTTACCATCATCACGGAAGTGGCACTTCCAATCTGGAGTTATTCATTAAGTGGGGGTGTTAGGTGAGAGATGTGTGGCCCCTTGGTAATAAGATGGCTCATTATAACTGCAAGATTGTCTTAATGACAAATAGTAATATGGTGTTTCCAAGGACTTGTCTGACTGTCCCAGGAGAGATGAGGATGGGACCTCCTCACTGGTCCACCTGACCACCATCACTTCAGTATAAACTAGACCTCTTTCAGGCTGGCCCACTGTATTGCTGGGGGTTCTGACTTGTGTTCTACTTGTTCAGTGAGGCATAGTGTGTTTAGCATCAAGTGCTTCCTATGGCTTCTTCTCTGAGAGATATTCCCCCTGAACCCCAAGTTAACCAGCTCCCAGCTCCCTGCAACCCTCCACTCTGGACTGCTTCCTCAAGTTCTGAGGCTGGACAGTCATTGCTTTTTCCTGAGAGGAATGACAGTATTTCTCTAGGTCTCTAAGGATTGGGGGAACTGGCTGCCCAGAGACCTGCCATGTGCTGGGGTAAGAGAGCATTTCTGGCAGCTGTTTAAATGGTATCATTAGTTCATTTCCCAGGAAAGTTGATCTCCTGTGTGTTCTGCCTCTTGGACTGCTCTGGATCAGGAGGGCACGGTAGGGAACAGGTACCAGCATGAATCAGCAGGGACCAGGACTGTGGGATGCCCGGGATGCCTCTGGGAGGGGGTACAGGGTGGGTTTTCTATGCTATCTGGAGCTAAATTTTGGGAGTGTGGAACCTCACCTTCTGACTGTCCCCAACCTAAAGGCCACCAACCAGGCCATGGGCCCACAGAGCAGGTGCCTGACCTGAGAGGAGGGGCCCTTGTTTGGAGCCCTGAGTGCTATGCTGTCTTCAGTAGCTACCAAACACTTGAGTCTTACTTTTCATCAGCTTAGTGTGAACCTAGACAGACCTGGGAAGAGGGACTCTCAATTGACGCATTGCTTCCATCAGATTGCCCCCTGGATATGTCTGTGGGCATTGTTTTTCATTGTCAATTGATTCATGAGGGCCCAGACCACTGGGGTGGTGGTACTATTCCTGTGTAGATGGGACTGGGCTGTATAAGAAAAGTAGTTGGGCAAGCCATGGGGAGAAAGCCAGTGATAAGCATTCCTCCATGATCTCTGCTTCAGTTCCTGCCTCCAAGTTCCTGTCTGGAGCTCCTGCCCTAACTTCTCTCAGTGATGGACTGTGAGGTGCTTTGGGCCATGATAAACTAGGACATAGTGGGGGTGATGGAGTTGGAGTGGCTTTCCAAGCAGATGGAGGGGACCTGAAAATCATTGCATCCCTTAGTAAGCCTGCTTCTGACAGCTTTATCTCCTCTAAATATTGCAAGACCTTCCCAAAGGATTGAGAAGAGCCCCTTCCTACACCAGAGTCACAGCATGTTGCTAGTGTAGAGCTGAGATGTTCAAATGTGGATGTGTGTCTCTACCAAGCACCTAGAGCAGTGGTTCCCAACCTTCCTAAGGCTGTGACCCTTTAATATAGTACCCCATGTTGTGGTGACCCCCAATCGTAAAATTATTTTTATTGCTATTTCATAACTGTAATTTTGCTTGTTAAGAATTATAATGTGGATATCCATGTTTTCTGATGGTCTTAGGCCACCCCTGCGAAAGGGTCATTTGACTCCCAAAAGGATGGTGACCTGCAGGTTGACAACCGCTGGCTTAGAGTATTAGCTTAGTGCCAAGCAGTTGTTCCTGGCTGTTAGTTCTGTGCCCCTCATTCCTACAAGACCTCCGGCCATAGGCATGAGTGTCTTTGCTCATGGTCACACCTGTGGTCTCAGCTCAGGCTCAGCAATGATCCAGCAGATTACTTTGGGCTCTAGACCTGGCAGAGAAAGCCAACCAATAGATCATGTTTAGGATTCTCTTTGCCTATCTCTCCCACCCCACTCAGAGAGCAGACAGGCCCAATTGTGGACCTCATTCGGGCCACAGTCCGAGTGGACAGAGCTTTCCTAGAACAAATTGCTTATAAGGGGGTGTATGTGAAGTGAGTGAGCTCACCATTGCTGGGCAGCCAAGGTGGGGAATGTGATGCTCTTTGATGAACTTAAACTCCAGCACCTATTTTCTTTCTACTTTTTTTAAGTTTAATTTTTCTCCTGAATTAATATGCAATTGAACATATGTATGTGGTGAATGTAGTATTTCAGTTCATGTATGCAATATGTAATGATCAGGTCAAGGGCATTCACCATTCCACCTCCATTTTCTCCTCCTCCCTCCTTATCCTCCTGTTCTTATTGTCCCTCTCCCTTCTTCTCTTCTTCCTTCCTGTTCCTCCCTTTACTTCTTCCTGTTCCTCCCCTTCCTCCTTCCTGTCCCTCCTTTTCTTCCTTCCTGTTCCTCCCCTTTCTCCTTCCTGTCCCTCTCCTTCTTCCTTCCTGTTCCTCCCTTTACTTCTTCCTGTTCCTCCCCTTCCTCCTTCCTGTCCTTCCTTTTCTTCCTTCCTGTTCCTCCCTTTCTTCCTTCCCATTCCTCTCCTTCTCCTTCCTGTTCCTCCCTTTCCTCCTTCCTGTCCCTCTCCTTCTCCTTCCTGTTCCTCCCCTTCCTCCTTCCTGTCCCTCCCCTTCCTTCTTCCCATTTCTCCCCTTCCTCCTTTTCTACTTCCTGTTTCCTCCCTTTCCTACTTCTCTTCTTCCCTCTGCCTCCTGCTCTTCCTCCCTTTTTTTTTTTTGGTGATAGCACCTCATGTAGCTCAGGCTGACTTTGAACTTGCTAAATAGTTGAAGATGTCCTTGAACTATGACCCTCCTGCCTCTATCTCCCATGTACTGGGATCGAGGGCATACATCATTACACTCAAACTCATTACTCCTCTATGTTTGGAGACTCCAAGCTCCACTTCTACATACGCTATATGTAACATTCCATGTGTATGTGTAGTATCTTGTATGTAGAATGTTATCCTGAGCTATAGTCACACTGAACCATGAACACTACACTAGTTATATTTCTGACTGTGTTTCCACCTGTTGTCTAGACTTCCATCAACCTTTCCCCCTAACTCACCTTTCCCAGCCTCTAGTAATGACTGTCTTGCTATTTTCTGCATTGAGACAATCTTTCTGCCCCCTCACCTGACATGTTCCTAGATCATTCAGTATAGGACTCGTATTAGAGATGTACCAACTGGGGCTGGCCATCCCATGGCCACTTATTCTCTGCGTTTTGACAAGTTGTGGATTTCTATAATGGTATCCACCTGCTGCAAACAGAAACTTCTTTGAAGAGGGTTGAGAGCGACACTAATCTATGGGCATAGGGCATCTAGGATGCAGATAGAAACCATATTGATTTAGGAAAAAGGGAATATTAGATTCTCTTTTCACATCAATGACCTTCCTAGCCACAGGTTCTTAGCTAAGTTTACAGTACCAGGCATATCTTCCCTCCTATTGAGCAAGTCTTAAGTCTAATTAGGCAGTTCTAGGGCATGGATGTTACTACTGTACCACTGGTGATATTTTGCCAGGATGATGGTTGCTGTGGTTCAAAGGCATTAGAGCTGGGTGGGACTATAGATTGCTTTTCCCTCTTGGCAGTTTGCATAGCACCTTCCAATACTATGAGGGTTGGCCCTCAGGTTCTGTTTATGGTCAAACAATATTACCTTGTGTGTATATACACATTTTCTCTCCCTCCCCCTCTCTTTCTTTTCCCTCTGCAGTGCTGGGGGGGGGGGGGTGAACCTAAGACTTTGCACATACTAGGCAAGCTCGTACCACTGAACTACATCCCCAGTCCTACCACATTTTCTTTGTGCACTCATCCGCTGAGGACACCTCAATTGATCTCATCTCTCAATCACTGTGAGTACTCTCTTGCAATAAACATGGATGTGCAGGTATTCCTTTACCATACTGACTTTGGTTGCTTCATACATATTAGTCAGAAGAGGGGCTACCCAGAACCCATTTTTTCTCCAAGCCACTGACCCACATCATGTATCTGAAGCCCCCCCCCCCCCCCCCCCCGCAACTCCTACCATATAAATAGCATGATCTTGACTCTTGGCTCCAGCTGGTTGATTCTGGGGTGAGAATTGATCTAAGCTCATCTGAGTAGTCTTTCCCCCAGAGACTCTGGGCCTGGAATTGAGCCAAAAGAAGCCAAACTTTCCCTGAGTGTCCATGGAAGAAGCAGACTTGTGGAGCAAGTGCCATTAAGACCAGGACTTGCTGGTGGCTTTCAAGAGCAGAGGAAGCTGGTGGAATGGTGGGGACCCTTGGGATTTCAGTGCCCGAATGTGTTTGTCCCTGAGAGCCAACTATCGTGTTTTCCATGGGTTTTGTGAGTTGTTGCAGAATCCTTTCAAAATGTCCAGTTTTACTTAAGCTGCGTGAATTGGGTTTCTACTCCAAGAGACCAAAAATAATTCTAACTAATAAAATATTAAAACATATATTCCCATCAACATCAAGCACTGTGTGGCTGCCACAAATTACCACTCAAATATGACAAGACATTTGGCACAATTTTATCAGTATCATTTGGAGTTGTACTTTGCAGAATATCTCTAAGTTTCTTTTGCATTATGCCAATTACTTTAAGAACATTATGTCTTGTCTATTTGGGGAATTATTTCCTAACAACGGCATTCAACCTCATTTTCTCAGTAATTACTTGGACTTAACCATAACTTTTAATGATCTATTTTGCTCACCATTGTTTTCCATGCTAATTCCCTCCCTTTCTTATTTTGCTTTCATTCTACTGAATTGCCCCCCACGGTTATTTTTCTGTCTGACAGAGCGATGTACAGTTGCTTTCTGGTCCAAGTTCATTTTGCCCTCAGGATGGGACTGTGTTTGTTTGGAGACAGAAATGTGTCTCTGAGTCCTGCTTTCTTGAAACACTGGCTAGAGTGTAGACATTATCTATTCAGAGAGCAGACAAGGATGGCCAGTGGGAACCAGACCTTTATTCTTTTATTTTAAGGCAAGCCTCTTTTATTTTATTTTATTCTCTTTTACTTTGAAATCTTACAGAAATAGTTAAGCCTTGACTCAGAGTTTTCGGCAGCATCTGTGTGGGATTGTATCGCTTTTCCAAGTTCCCTTTGTTAAGACACCATGGCCTCAGGACTCAAGTCACCTTTCATTTCAGAAGCTATTTTCTTTGCTTAATTTTTAAAATTGATTATTTCCTCCACCCCATCCCACCGCTGCCTTGCACCCCACTGGAATATGGCTCTTCTGGATCTGGAATCAGTGTCTTCTCACCTAATGCTCCTAACTCCCATCTCTCTCTCTCCTCATTATTCTTGGCGACTTCAGTGATGTTGCCTAATTCCTCAGCTGGGGGTCCAGCTGTGCCATCCATAGCTCCTATTATTTTAATAACTATGTTTTCTTTTTTAAAAGATTTGTTTTTATTCGTGTGTGTGTGTGTGTGTGTGTGTGTGAGAGAGAGAGAGAGAGAGAGAGAGACAGAGAGAGAGAGAGACAGAGACAGAGACAGAGACAGACAGACACACAGACACACAGACAAACAGACAGACATGTGTGAGTGCCTGCAGTGGCCTGAAGAGGGTTTCAGATCCCTTGGAGCTGGAGTTACAGGTGGTTGTGAGTCACCTCATGTGGGTGCTGGAAACCAAACTTGGGTTCCCTGCAAGAGCAGCAATTGCTTGTAACCACTGAGCCACCTCTCCAACCCCCAATAACTGGGTTTTCAATATCACAGACTTACCTCTCGCTTTTTAATCTTGCACTTGAAACATCGCAGCTGGTTTGTTATTATGGATATGATATCCTTTTGAATCTCTCTGGGGATGCTAATTAGAAATTTCAAATTATCTCCATTTCCTGAATTAATCCGGCTCCATAGAGGATTAGTAGGCCACTGGGTCATTTTGAAGATGTGACTGGAGCATTTGGCTGCCCTGTGGCATTTCCAGCTGTCTAGGTGACTGTGTTTCTATCTGGTGGCATCACTTGCAGTAGCCTGGCAGTAATCGCAAGTCTTGTCTTTTCTCTCTAACCTAGGCCTTGATAGATGTTTCTGGAAAGGACCACAGAGTAAGTAGCTCTGGCTTTGTGACCCAATGGTCTCCGTCATGAGTCCTCTGCCACTGAACACAGAGTGGTATTCAGTTAGTGTCGGTAGGCTGGCCTGGTATGAATATAACTATCCAAACTGAACCCCACACTTGGCCCAGTCTTGCAGTTCTGCTCTGACTCCCATGGGTGCCTGTTGGTTCACCCTCTCCTTGGTGGATCTACCTTCACACTGGGTGTGAGCAGGCAGCTGGGTGTGTGTGTGTGTGTGTGTGTGTGTGTGTGTGTGTGTGTGTGTGCAGGCGGCTGCAGCAGGGGCTGCCGGGGGTGTGAGCAGGCGGCTGCAGTGGGAGCTGCCGGTGTGTGTGTGTGTGTGTGTGTGTGTGTGTGTGTGTGTGCAGGCGGCTGCAGCAGGGGCTGCCGGGGGGTGTGGGGTGTGAGCAGGCGGCTGCAGCAGGGGCTGCCGGGGGTGTGAGCAGGCGGCTGCAGCAGGGACTGATGGGTGTGTGAGCAGGCGGCTGCAGCGGGAGCTGCCAGGAGCTTCTGCCGCTTGCATTTCCCTCTCTGCTCCATCACAGCTTCCTGCATGGGCTTTGATCCATGTTCCCTAACTCCCTAGATGGCCCCTGTAGCCCAGGACCTGTGTCTCTCTCTAGTAGAGTCCATCAGTGTGGGTGTCTTCTAGGGCCTTCCTGGGCTGCCTGTCCTGTGCTCTTGGGATTTCCAGTTCGCCCACTCACCTGTATCTCAGGGCCAGGTTGAGGTCCACATCTGTTATCACAGAGTGGGTTGGGTTGGGTCAAGAGCTGAGCTGAGACCCCTGTCCATCTGGAAGTTTCCTGAATTTTGTTCCTCCCCGCACCTAGAACCAGCTCCAGGAGGCATGTTCTGTAAATCCAAGACTGGTTTCATGGAGATGCCTCAACAACTCTGGCTGTTCCACAGGGTCTTGTTGGCATCCCCACACAGGGAGTGGGAGACAGTCATGGCCTGCTCTCTGAGAGTTCTTTTGTGTGTTATAGATGCATTAGTCAGCTCTCTTGGGGAATAGAACCAATACATGTGTATATGTACATATACTTATGTTTTACACATACATACACATTCTAAAGGGGGATTTGTCACATTGGGTAATGTGACACACTGTCTGGGTGTTCTAACAATGGCCAGCTGCACACTAGAGAGCCTGAGAACCCAGTAGATGCTCAATTAACACTGTAGTTAACCTGGTAGCACTCAGGACTACAGAGCACCTCAGTAGTCCCAGTCTGGCACTGGGGCCTTCAAAGAAAAGCTAGGTTCTGATGCTAGTGAGGAGTGGCTGCAGCAGCAGCAGAGTAGATGCATTCACCAGCCAGAAGTGAAGGCAGATGGGCAGTACTGTTGTGTCCTTGGACCTCTTCATAGCCGGGCTGTCATAAGCAGTTGCTCTCTGCTCCGGGGGGAAGGTCCTGCTCCATGGTTAGTCTTTTTTGGAAACACCTTCACAGAGCCACCCTGAGGCAGGTCCCTTCCTTGATTCCAGACCCATCATGGTGACAGCCAATATTATTAATCATCACAGCAAGCAGAGAGCTGGTCTACGTCTACAGGTGTCAGCCCTACACGTGGCCTTGTGCTTATGGCAGCGTCTGGATCCAATTGTTTTATGCATACAATGCAATAGCTGCTAGGGAGGGGTTCCTCCTTCCCCTCCAATCCCAAACTCTCTTCAGTTCTCTTCTGCTTGGGTGCTAGGAAAGACCTGACATGTTTTATGTACACTTCTGTTGTTTCTCAGCTTGAACTTCCTCTAGGACTGGGCCAAATATTTAACACATTTAGGAGAACTGACCTATTTATGATGTTGGAATTTTCCACAATATATCATGTTCTCCACATACATCCGTATTTTCTCAATGAAACCCATAATATATTTCCCTGCCACAAAGACTGACTTTTTAACTGCAGTTATTTCTAGGTCTAATGTGCTTTTTTTCTCAATTGCTATTTTGACCAAACTGCTCTATTTTATGCATTATGGACATTTACTGGTCATTGGTATTATATATGCTATTATATAGGAGAAGTATAGATTTTTAATATTTACTTACAATTGAGTCAAATTGCTAAATTTTCAATTGTGTATGTGCTTTAAGATAATTTATATTGGGCTATTAGGAGATTTATAGATGACTTTTTTTTCTTTTTTGGAAGCATGAGGCTAACATCTCTTTTTTTCTTAACCAATTCTATCAATTATTATTTGTTTTAGACCAGGCTGGCCTTGAACACACAAAGATTCTCCAATCTCCTCGTCCTCCTCGTCCTCCTCCTCCTCCTTGTCCTCCTTCCCCTCTTCTTCTTCTTTAAATTTTTTTTTTTTAGGTTTTTTGAGACAGGGTTTCTCCGTGTAGTTTTGGTCCCTGTCCTATCTTGCTCTATAGACCAGGCTGACCTCAAACTCACAGAGACCACCTGGCTCTGGCTCCTGAGTGCTGGTATTAAAGGCGTACACCACTGCCACCTGGCTTTAATTACTTTTCTTGTTGCTATGATAAAACACCCAACAAAACAACTCAAGTACACAGGGTTTATTTTAGCTCCTGGGTTAGAAAGCACATCACAATGGGGAAGGCTTGGTGGCAGGGGCATGAGGCAGCTGGTCACATGGCATCTGCAGTTGGGGCAGAGAGAGATGACTGTTGGTACTCAGCTTGCTTTTCCCTTCTTATTCAGTCAGGAACCCCAGCCTAGGGAATGGTGCTGCCCACCTTCAGGGTGGATCTTTTCCCCTCAGTCAACCTCTACAGATTCCCCAGGGGTCTGAGACATCACCCCCTGTTTTTTTTTTTTTTTGTTTTTTTTTTTTTTTTTTTTTTTTTTTTTTTTTGGTTTTATTGCTGTGGAGAGACACCATGACCATGACAACGCTTATAAATGAAAACATTTCATTGAGGGGACCCTCTTACAGTCTCAGAGGTTCAGTCCATTATCATCATGGCAGAGAGCAGGCAGATGTGGTGCTGCAGCTGAGAATCCTACAACTTGATTCAGAGGCAACAGGAAGTCGACTGACTGTCACACTAAGGGAAGATTGAACAAAAGAGACCTCAAAGCCCGCCCCCACAGTGGCGCACTTCCTCCAACAAGGCCATGCTTCTTAAGGATGCCATTCCCTTCGGGCCGTTTTCTTTCAAACCACCACACACCCGGTCTGCTCTTGGCACCGGCGCTGGTCCAGAAGATGGGGTTTAACTTTACTGACACTGCAAAGGTAAACATGTCTTGGGTTTGCACCCACTGTCCTCATCTTCCAAAGCTTGTATCTGGGGTGGAGCAGACAGGAAAAGGCAGATTGGATGAGCGCGTGAGAAACGGGGATCTTCATGTCATAATAAACGCTGGTGGCTCAGGAGAGAGAGTGATGCTGCTTATTTTAAAACCTTCTCCAGGCAACAGCAAAAATGGCTAGCACACCCTATTTGGCACAAAATGGTGGTTTTTATATTCCTAACTGCATGTCCCTTCCCCCTTGAATTCCTTTGCCTTTGGGTTCTGCAGGGAGGTCCAGCTTTCCCAGTGTCTAGCATAACTCCCTCCCAGAACCCCTGTCCTACTGGTTCAGGGCACACAAGCTTTTCTTAATGCATATCCTAGGGCTCAAGATTCCCTCCTTTTCTGATTGGTGGGCTCATTCCTGTAGCAGAGCGCCTGTGACTTTTCAACCCCAGGATAACCTGAGAACTCCTGGACAAGCCGGTGCCAGCTGCCAGCTAGGGAAGACAGGAGCCTGGTGCCCCTGCTTACCAGTGATTCTGTGATGCACATGAAACGTACTTCATGCTGAAAATGGACTGTGAATAAAAATGGACTGTAATGATTTATCTCTTATGATGGGTTAGCACTGTCTGCTCACACCTTGGTGCTAGGCTTGTGACTATCTGTTGCTTCCACTGTGAGGTCCCTTGAGAGGCGTCATAGTAGCCTCATGGCATCCACAGCACTCAACATCTCTCCCTCCTGCATGGAGTTTCCTTCACCTGTACCCCTTCTCCCTAGCATGAGGCATGTTTGATTCTGTCTGCCTTCTCCTCTCTGGTCCAGGGTATCACTTAGGACCCCCCAGGCCTTCAGGAGTCTCTGCCACAGTCCTCAGGTGCCTGTCCCTGCCAGCTGATGGTGTGCTAACCCTTCCTGTGGACTTCCTCACAGCTCTGTTCCATGTTGAGTCTGGGGACAAAGGTCAAAGTGTACACACTGCTGCAGACCAATGAGATGAGGAACATGGAGTGCCCTATGACCAAGTGAGATTGGCCGCTGTGGTTTTCTCGAACCTCCCGCAGCTAAGGTTTTGGTTGAGGGTTAAGTGCTGTTATCAAACAAAGGAGGGACCAACTGCAATGGTCTGGAGCTGTTTATCTGGCACCGGAGATGTGTTATTTGAAGCTAGCTAAGCCAGGAACAGCAGAGAGGTGTTTAAATTACATTTAGATTTTTCTTTGCATTGTTTTTAAACATGGAGTTTGTCTAGGGTTTTTAGAATTTTGATTTTTCCAGGGAAATGCTCCATTTCATTGAGAATTCAAAACTATATTACACAACATAAAACCACACACAGCACCTTTATAATTTATGCATTTTTGTGTTTTATGCTTTAAGTTACATTTCCCAGAGATTTGTCTGTTTTCTCACAGGCAAACAAAACTACAGGTGTGACATATTGGTTTACTGGAACATTCTCTTGGTTGTCTAACACAGAAAACCCTAAATTTTCCTGCTTATTTCTTTGTTTGCTCTGAGATTTATCTTGCTTTTTTTTCTGTAATTTCCATTCTGTGGATGGACCTTAATATGCTTGCCAAGTTATAGAGGAACAGACTTTGTACATAAATGCAATGGGGTATTACAGAGTCTTCATCGGGAAGAGACTCGTGTCCCAGACTC
Organism: Peromyscus maniculatus bairdii; assembly: GCF_049852395.1. Taxonomy (NCBI): domain Eukaryota; kingdom Metazoa; phylum Chordata; class Mammalia; order Rodentia; family Cricetidae; genus Peromyscus; species Peromyscus maniculatus. Next base: position 55,991,487 of record NC_134871.1, read on the forward strand.
CATTGTGGATCCGTGTTGAGGATGCTATGCTGAGTGAGACAAACTAGTCATATAAGGAGGCATGGCATGAGTGTCCACTGTTGCTGGTGTCAAACTCTCAGGCCCAGCCTGCGTGGTGGCTGCTGGGACCTGCTGGATGGAAAACAGGTATGAAGTTTCAGTTCTGAAGATACATTTCCACAGTGTGAGTGTCTACTCCCATGTAAATTTCTGAAAACACCAGCGTTTGCAAAAGTCACAATGAAGCCTGCATTATGGACAACCAATCTAAGTTAATAAGGAAAAGATGGAGCCAGGGAGACGGCTCAGTGGGTAAAGAATATGACACACAGACCTAAGGATCTGAGTTTGATCCCTGAAACCCTCCTTTTTTAAGTCAGGCATAGTAATTTTTGTTAACAGAGAGAATGGTGAAGCCTGACACCATGGCCATTTGTAACCCCAGCCCTTGGGAGCCGAAGAGGGGTCTCTGGGACTTACTGGTCACTCAGATTAACCTAATTGGCAAGCTCCACGCCAATGAGAGATCTTGCCTCAAAAACAATGAAAACAACAACAACAATAACAAAAACAAAACAACACGGACAACACTTTAAGAATGAGGTCCAAGACTGACCTCTGGCTTCCACGCACCCTCACATATGTGCATGGGCTGTCCCACATATAAGTGAACTTGCATTCTCATGCAGGGGTGCCCTATGTCATTTTCTGGCTTGAGCAGAGCCAACTATGTGCTGTCAAGAAAGATCACGTGGGCTGGGGAGACGGCCCAGTGGATAACGTGTTTGCTGCACAAGTCCGAGAACCAGAGTTCAAATCCCCAGCACAAACATAAAAACCCAAGTGTGTTGGTATGCACTGTACTCCTAGCACTTGGGAGGTAGAGACAGGGGGTCCTAGAGCCTTGCTGGTCAATCAGTCTAGCTAAATCGGTGAGCTCCAGGTTCAGTGAGAGACCCAGTCTCGAAAACTATGGTGGAGAGAGATAGAAGAAGACAACATTGCCGGGTGGTGGTGGCGCATGCCTTTAATCCCAGCACTCGGGAGGCAGAGTCAGGCGGATCTCTGTGAGTTCGAGGCCAGCCTGGACTACCAAGTGAGTCCCAGGAAAGGCACAAAGCTACACAGAGAAACCCTGTCTCAAAAAGTCAAAAAAAAAAAAAAAAGACAACATTGACCTCAGACAGAGACAGTCGGTAACAGCTACTCCCTCAGCTTCCCGGATGTTTCTGTTTGTTTTGTTGTGTCTGATGTGACAGAACATCTCAACCATGCCACAGTTTCAACTAAGCAGCGCCATTGTGAGGACAATTACTCCGTTTAAAGGAAAAAAAGAGTGGAATATTTGAAACATAGATGTGATAAGAGCTGTAAAAGCCCCAAATTGTTTGTTACAGCTTTTCAAAGCAGGGATGGGAGAGGCGGTGTAGCATTCTTTGAGCTAGCGCAGGCCAGTGTTCTGTGCTTCCATGCAGGAGGCTTCTCCGTTCTGATGGGGAGCCTGCGAGGAAGGGGTTATCTCCAGCAGGGGCAGCACAGAGGTCATAGCAGGCAACCCAGTCCATCTTAAGTTCAAGGGGAGGCACCGCTGCTCCAAGGGGCAGCCTGTAATTAGGTATTAGGGGCAGCAGCCCAGGGCAGGGCCTCATGGCTAGCAGAGATGAAGGGTCCCTGTGGAACAGGCCCTCTTCTGGGGATTGGAATCCACTCTGCCCTGTAATTGTTGCAAATATAGGGTTAATCCCGCATCTTCCTATGACATGTGAAATGGGGCATCATCCCCGCCTCCCAAGGTCATTGTGGATTGAATGGTAATGTGTACAAAGGAGTCAGCACCACCCATAAGGTGCTGGTGCACCCTGCTCCCTTCCAGCCTGGGGATATATTTGCTCAAGTGTGGTCTTCCTTTGCAGGGTCTGAGTACCCAGTGGAAATGACAGCTATCCTGGGGTTTCCTCCTGTTAGGCTACAGTGCCTCTACATGTGTTTCTACTCAGAATGTGTGAACACTGTCTTGAAGTCATCTGCCAAGGGTGCAGACTTACACTGGGATAGGGCATGATGGCAGCTCTGTGTGGACAGACTCATGGGACTAATGGCCAGGGCTAGATGGACACAAGGGGTTCTGTGAGGCAGGCATCGGGGAAACAAGTCAAGAAGAGAGCCAAGGCACTGTGCCCCTGCCTCTAGCTGTGCCTCTTGGCAATGGCTGGTGGCACTGACCTCCCAGGGGCCTCCCTCTACTGTTTTTACTGTGGCCACCAGCCCTAGAGAGGGTCAATGGGAAAGAAGGTGTAGTCAGATGTTCCTAAAAAGGGAAGAGTCAAAAGGGGCTGTCTCGTCTTTGCTTCCCATTGGGAGACATGGACACTGAAGAATAATGTTAGCAGCATGAAGCTAACTTGTATGGAGCTGAGAAAACCAGAATTCAGACCTCTAGACCCACTAAATGAAATGCCCAAATGGTCACAATTATACTCAAATGTTTTTAAGAAAAGAAGAAATCTATGCCCCTGAAGCATAACAGCAGTGTGGAAGATAAACACACACCCAGACCATAAACAAACAGCTTTAAACACTCTTAGTGTGTTTACTAACAGTCTCCTACACTTATATCCATGACTCACCCACAAGTGCATTCACTCTTCAGCCACCTATGCGTCCACCCACCCACCCATTCGGGAATATACCATCCAACCCCAGATTCCACGATTCACCTTCCCTATCTGCTCACCATTTCATGAATAGGTCTCCATGTCCACAAATCCTCCAATTCACCCACCTATCCGCCCATCCTTTCACGAATCTGTCCACCTGTCACCCATGCATCTATCACTCTGTATCCACAAATCTGTATATGTGTTATCTGTACATGTGTTGTCCATCCATCCATCCATCCATCCATCCATCCATCCATCCATCCATCCATCCATCCATCCATCATCTATAAATCTATCCATTTATCTGCCAATTACCCATATATTCATCCATACCCACCCACCATGCATGCACTCTCCAGCCATTGACTATTGACCTTTTTCTGGCCCTTCTTTTGTGATGATCTCTGAGACACAGAGACAGAGATACTCTTGTTTTCACCCTGAAATTTCTTTGGAGAACCATCTAGAAACATTAACAAAATGTATTATAGTAGTGGGAGTAGGAGGGCTTCCCAGAAGAGGTACCTGCTGCAGCCTGGGCCTTAAGAAATGATTATATTGGCAGGCTGTGAGCAGAGAGGGTGGAGAGAGAGGTCTCCTTGCTAGAGAGACCGAGCACCACATTGTGTGTGGAGTGTGGCAAGGAGCCACTGTGGGAAAGGGTAGCCACAAATGTACTACAAAGGTCATCATTGAGGGTCTGGGAGAATCACTAGGTTTCAGGATGAGATATTTGGGTTTTAAAATAGTGGTGAGCCCTAAGTCCCTAAATACAGGCACAGGCCTGCCACACTTGACATGTAGAACTATCACCAGGGAGAGACCATGTGGAGGATGGGCTGGAGGCAAGCCTGGAGCCTCAGATCCAGGAAGGAGGTTCCTGCAAAGGTCCAGTGAGAGACGGTGGTTTGGGGACACAAGAGTGAAGATCCCAAGTCCACGGCATGTTAGGAAGATGCACCTGGCACAGCCTGTGAGCATATGGGTCAGGGAGTTGCCATGGTAACAGCAGATGATTCCTACCTGAACAGGGTTGGCAGGGAGTGGGCCAAATTGCCTTGGACTTTATGGGCATAAAGGCGGTTCTGTGAAACCCAAATGAATATCGCTGATGAGTTACGTGCCACCACTTCCCTCTGAGCGACACTTTGTTCAGAAAAGACACCATTGGGTCAGGGGTGAGCAGAGCTGGAGCAGCCTTTTCATCCTGAGGGTGGGCTAGGGCGGCACTGAGTTCATTAGGCTGCTCAGGTCAATTACCCCAGTGAGACAAATGGCCTCTCATAACTCTGCAGCGGCAGCAGTCACTTGGCAGAAACATGTGACAGGGCATGGAAGAAGCTGCACTCTGCTATAACACAGGAAGGTCCTTTTCATGTCGGAGCTTAGTCAGAGGTCAAGAAGCCATGGGAGAGTTCTGAAGCACCCCCTGCCACCTGCTCACTTGATGGGTGACCAAACAGGTGACAAAATAATGGTAATGGTGATGATGGTGATCGTTGTATTTGGATGTGGTGATGATGGTGGTGGTAACAGTGATGGTGGTGGTGGGGATGGTGATGATGCTGGTGTGTATGATGATATCAGTGGTGATGGTGGTGATAATGATGGTGTGGGGATAGTGATGATGAGAATAGTGATGGTGATGATCGCGATGATGGTGGTGGTTATGATGGTATTGGTGATGGTGATAATGATACTGTAAATAACAGTGGTGATGATGATGATCATGGTAGAGGTATTTGTAGTGATGGTGATGATGGTGATTGTGGTGATGATGGTGGTAGCTGTGGCTATAATTACTAACACATATTTTTCTTACTATTTGATAGTCACTTTTCTGAACTACTAAGTTGGCTCAATTAATTCTCACCAAAGCCCTGGAGACATTATCATGGATATTTTATGTGTGGGTAACCTGAGGCACAGAGTGGCTGATCAACTTGGCTTGTGTCACACAGGCCATCAGAGCAGAGTGAGGGCTGGGCGTCAGCTTCCTTACCATCCACAAGGCTATAAGATAGAGTCCAAGAGTTCTGTGAGAGAAGTGGGCTGTCACTGTTACTGGAGATGCTGCAGAGAACATGAGCCTTGATGGTGGCCAAGCTCATAGCCTAGATGGTATGGAAAGACAGGTGGAGGATGCAGAGGCCTCTTGGAAGATGCAGTGTAGTTCTAGGGGTAAGATGTGAGTCTTGGAATAAGTTTAAAGGAAGTTTCTCAACCCCCAGCCCTGATGATGGGAAACTGCAGCTCAGCGGGGGGTCTGGTCTGTGGATACAACATCAGTAAGAGGTTGACACTAGACCCAGGGCTTGTTCTGTTTAGTACCGCTCCTAGCTGATGGAAAGGAACACTTCTCCACCCGCTGTGTCTCCACATGGAGGGGCAATTTTTAATGTAGCACTTCTGAGTCTGAAAGAAACTGTTTGTTCTTCAAAACCAACCTAGCAGTTGTGAATGGCCAGCTCAGGCGACCTGGCTCTTACCTGATCCCAAACTGGCTTATCTGGCAAGGGCCTGCTTAGGGACCCTAGTAGGTTGTGAGGTTGGAGGGGAAGTTTTTGGAGTCAGTTGCTGTGTGATCTTTGGGAGACCAATTACCCGCTCTGGGCTGGGCTCCTCATTCCAAAGCCAAAGCTGTCTTAAGGATGAGGAGGGATTGAAGGTGAGGGTCTTTGGCTACTGGGCATGAGACCAAGGTTGCCAGAGCAGACCCTGCCCACTAGCCACAGCCCAAGATGCCAATGGCCATGGTGCTGGCCTGGCTCCTCCCTCTGCTCTCACTGCAGATGTTATTTGATCTATGGTCTGAAGATTCCCTTCAAGGCTCACCCTCTCCCACCAAGGAAGCCACCTTTCCAGTGTGGGGTCCTTAGAGTCCCTCTGAGCGTATGTCTGCTCTCCTTCCCCACATAGGCACTGCTACTGGAAAGTCAGGGACATGTTATCCATATCTGTTCCCAGCAAGGGCTTAGACTCACAGAATGTTTGTTGAGTGAATAAGCAATGGTCTGGAGATGAGTCTGCAGTGCATTGAGTCTGGGGCACTTTCAGCTCCTCTTAGGACACCTGATCTTCCTCAGGCAGCGCAGGCTGGAGGATCTGAGGGGTCTGGGGTTCCCTGTGAGAGGAGCTTGCTGCTCCCTAAGATAAATACCTGTTGGGGTCTGGGCCCCATTGTCCACACCCTCAGCCTGCCCTCTATTTTCAGCTGATGTAATCCCTCATCATCTCGCTTCTCATCTAATAGCTAGTATTCTTTGTTCTGAGGGACTTCCTGTGTTTATTGCTGTATTTGGGGACACATAACTTGGTCTTCTTGCTATTTTACAGCAACCTCTTCAAAAGGAAACAGTTGGTCAGGCCCCTGTTTGTCTCTTTGTTCCCACCCCTTCTCCCCAGATGTCCCCTCCCCTTCCCTTTCAAGCAGCAATTAAACACAAATCCATTTTTTTTCTAAAGGAAAAAAAAAAAAAAAAAAAAAGAACCGCAGTCCTCATAATGGCCAGAGTGGAGAGACCGTGACTGGATGTGAGAGGCTGGTGGTAGGAGCTGGGCTCTGCTCTTTGGGGAGTGTGACGCAAATTTCCTGCCAGATAGCCTGCTGATTCCGGTTCACACTGGCCATGACCAGTGCCTGGTGGCAATCTTGGCTGTGGAATAAAGTAATATGGCCAGTGGGTCCTGGCAGGAAACATGAATTATGCACTGAGCTGTGGGGATGATGGTATGAACTGGCCATAGCTAGTCTCAGGACTCCATGAGTCTTAGGGTCCTGACTACAGGCAGAAGGGACAGCTTCTGGTCATCACAATGACATAAGTAGGGTCCCAGCTCACCTTTCTCCTTTGCCCAGCCAAGTTGAAGGTCAAATAACAGCTGACATCCATGAGCTTCTGTTGACCTTGAAGTCACACTGAGCCTGGACAGGGCTGGCTGCCTGTTAACCTGGGTTGGTCATAGGTACTGTTCCCCTTTGTCCCATTCCAGATATACACATTGATGGGGGGGGGGTGCTCACCCAGTAATCACCTACTCAAGGGCCTGATGGCAACAGTTCTTCAACTCACGTATCTGAAGCCTGTGAAATAAGTGACTCCGCACTGAGCATTGAAACCCAGCTGGGATGATGTCATCATGTGCTCAAGGTCCTGAGTGTGGCAAGGGCATTTTATACGGCACAGGAGATGGGTATGTGTGTTGGGGTAGGAAGGGATGTAGTTACTCCAGTCCAGCACACCCCTGCCCCCTGGCTTCCAATCTGGAGAGACTTTCTAAAGGAATCTCTCATTTGTTTGTAGTGACCCCTGCCTATAGGAGAACACATCTGAGGCACGCAACATCCCAGACACCCACCTCAATCTCTGTGGAATGTGTGGGAAGGACCCTACATAGGGAAGTCACTCCTCTTTTCCCACATACTTATTGTCCCTACTTTTCTTTGTTTGATATATCTTTATTTTGTTTTTAATGAAAAGTATATCTTTGCTGGCTTACCATCATCTGTAATTCCATTTCCAGGGGATCTGATATAGACATTAGCCATGCAGATGGTCCACATACAATATTCAAACAAAACACTTATACACATTAAAAAAAAAGTAAAACTATATCTTTGCTTGATACAGAATTTGCAGTTGACCATATTTTCCAGTGTTTGAAAAACACCCTCCATTGTCTTCTTCCTACCATTGTTTCCTATGAAGTCTGCCATCATTCTCTGTGCCCTTTCAGGTGCTTTTCTTAAAACATGTAAATATTACATTTATTTATTTATTTGTGCATATGTGCACATGCATATCACACACACACACACACACACACACACACACACACACACACACACGGAGGTCTGCACATGACACACACACACACACACACACACACACACACACACACGGAGGTCAGAGGTCAACTTGGGAGAGTCAGATTGGGTCTCAGGGATTGAATTTGGGTTGTCAAGCTTGGAGACAAGGGTCAAGAGCCATTTTGCAATCAACCCCATGTAGCTTCCCCCCTCCCTCTTTCTGAGTTCACTCTAGTAGTTTTCTTTGTCTTTGAACAGGTTTGAGAAGGACTTACCACGGAGTGGTTTTTTTAATCAAATTTCTTCAGTTAGTCGTTTCCTAAAGTTTTAGACATATTGGATGTATTTCCAATCTACCCTATAATTATTTGTCTTATTAATAACATTTTTAGGGTTTTACTTTCATTTTTATTTTCCTAGTAGAAAAGTGAATCTTCCAGGCAGAACTTCGGTGTTATTGCTGAAAATTTCTCTTGGCTCACGCTGACCAAATTTTTTCTGTAAATTAATTAACAAGTTCACGGTAACATTTTAAGGTAGTCACGTGCTGCCTCTAACACCTGGGCTGGGTGTTTTACCTGTGTTAATTTGTTACCTTGATTATTGTTCACATTTTCACCCAAAGCTCCACTGAGCTGGGGCTTAAGCATCACTTCGGTTGAGTTCAATTTGCATCTGGTTTCCAGGGTAGCAAGGGAGAGAGTTCCTGTCCTTCTGAAATCCTAAAGTTATGGGTTCAAGGGATGAGGACATTGCCCATTTTCCTTCAACCCCAGCTTCATGTTCTCTTACGTCTGTCCCTAGGGGCTTGCCTCTGTGACCTTACAGGGAGTCTGTTTGTGGAGGTACAACTCTGGAAATGTCAGTCTTGTGGAATAATCCTCTTGTACACTGTAAAGATTTGTCACTTGAATTGGTTTACTAAAATGCTGATTGGCCAGTAGCCAGGCAGGAAGTATAGGTGGGGCAACCGAACTAAGATTCAAGGAAGAAGAAGGGTGGAGTCAGGAATTGCCAGCCAGATGCAGAGGAAGCAAGATGAAAATGTTGTACTGAGAAAAGGCACAAGCCACATGGCTAAACATAGATAAGAATTATGGATTAATTTAAGTCTAAGAGCTAGTTAGTAATAAGCCTGAGCTATTGGCCAAGCATTTGCAATTAATATTAAGCCTCAGAGTGGTTATTTGAGAGTGGCTATGGGACAGGAAAACTCTGCCTGTAAGTCTGTTTATGGATTCAGTAGTTTTGTGAGTGAAACTAGACATCTTACCCATCCCAACCTCCAGGAGGGTCCTGAAATCAGAAATGCAAATATCGTCGGGTGGTGGTGGCACATGCCTTTAATCTCAGCACTTGGGAGGCAGAGGCAGGCAGATCTCTGTGAGTTTGAGGCCAGCCTGGGCTACAGAGTGAGTTCCAGGACAGGCTCCAAAGCTACACAGAGAAACCCTGTCTCGAAAAACAAAAAACAAAAAACAAAAAAACAAAACAAAAAACAAACAAACAAACAAACAAAAACAAGAAAAGAAAGAAAGAAAAAAAGAAATGCAAATATCACCAGAACTCCAAATCTCTCTCTCCCCATTCCTCTCTCCTTTCCTTGCTTCATCTCTTTCTCAGACCCATCTGTCATAGGGGTTGTTTACCTATGGGCTGAACTGCATCTCTTGCTTAGGCTCATAGTGCTTTAACAGTTTGGCTGGCATCCCCTTGAGCTGGAGCCTCTTTGCTGGTGGTCCACATATGTCTCTGACCACCTGCTATAGTTTGTCTATCAGATGGCTCCCAAGGGCCAGGTGCTTAGTCCCCAGAGTGGTGTTCTAGGGAGGTGGTGGAAGCTCTAGGAAGCGGGGCCTGGCGGGAAGCCCTCTGGCCCCTGTTGGTGTATGCTAAAGAAAATTATGCTGGCCCCTTCCTCTTTCTCCATTTTAGCTTGCTGGCTCCGGGGGGGGGGGCAGTTTGCTCTGCATAGGCTACTTCCACAAAATGTTGTTTCACCACGGCCTCTCAAACTGAGCCCAAATGAGTCTTCTCTTCATACGTTCATTTTCTTAGCTATCTGTTATATGCCAGGCTGCTGTCTCATATGCCCCATGCTCCCAGTTGGTGATTGCCCTGATACAAAGGCAGGCTGTGTGCTCTGTTTGTGCCTTCTGGGTTACACAGAGAAATTGGTTCAGTTAGACTTCTTTGGAGACATGCATAAGTGACACTATGATGTGCATGGTGTTTTCTGCTGTCATGGTGAGTGGCCATTGCTGTCTCCAGTCGCCAAGGCAGATCTCCACTGCACATAATTAATCACTACACTGGAGTGTAGGTGAGCATCAGGAGATGTCACTCAAGGGACAGTTTGGGCAAGCACAGAACTGAGCATCTCTGGGGGGCTGAGAGTATTGGGCCACATACCACCCAGTCTGTGATTTGAGGAACATACTTCCCAGCCCAGCAGGTGGCAGAGGGAATCTAATGCTTCCTCAGCAAGCCCAAGAACCTGATAGGATACAGCCCAGGCTCTTGGAGAGGAAAGCACACCCCTGTGGGAGGGATAGCCCCAGCTAGGTCTTCAGGACACACACACACTAACAAAGACTATACATTCAAGGTGAAGGTAGCACCAGGAGACCAAGGTCTCCAGATATATTTAGGACCCATCAGAGGCAGGCCATGAGAGTAACTTGTGCGGAACATTTCAGAAGTGAAAGAACCAGGAGTGGCCGGGAGAGCAGGGCCTCTTAGTTTCTACAGGGCTCTGGCTCCAAGGGCAGTCACCAAGGGAGCAGCAGATCAAAATGAGAGAAGTCACTTGGGAGGACAGATGCCATCTAGGAGATGGGAGATCACTTAGAAAGGTGGCAGTTACCTATGAGGGTGGAGGTTAGAAAGGGAAACAGGAGTCAACAAGAGAGGAGGCCACCCAAGGAGGAAGCACTGTGGCCAGGCTTTGGACTGGGGAGCTGCTGAGGCTGGTACTATGCCAGCAAGATCATCCCATGTTTAAAGGACACTGTGCTCCCAAATGTACAGCCTGAAGAGCTGCAGGTGAGATCAAGCATTTGTTAATTCTTCCCACTTTGAACCAAGGGCTCCATTGCAATGTGGGATCCTGCAGCATCTGGTCCCTGCATACATCTCCTGTTAGTCCTCAGTGGGCAATATCATATTTTTAAAAGACTTATTTGTGTGTGTGTGTGTGTGTGTGTGTGTGTGTGTGTGTGTGTGAGTGAGTTTAAGAGCACCAAGTGTGTGCAGGTGCCCATGGTGGCCAGAAAGTGACAGATCCCCCAGAGCTCATTGCACGCAGTTGTGAGATGCCTGATGTGGGTGCTGGGAACTGAACTGGGGTCCTCTACAAGGACAGTAACACCCTTAACCACTGAGCCATCTCTCCAGCCCTGTAAGTCACTTCATTTGAGATTGTCAGAATGTGCTTGGGTTTCCAACAGGAACAAGTGTGCCCTGGTAAGCCATAGCTTCAGCCCACTCCAGGAAAAAAAAAAAAAAACAAAAAAAAACAAAAACTTGTTAGGACTTTGGGAGCCTGGAAGGGAATAACACATGCCGCCATGCCTGAGATCTGAGGGCCTTTCCAGCAGGAAGAGGTCAATGTGGGTGGACAGTGGGAACTCAATTTTGCCATTTTCTTCATTGCCTTAGGCAAGGTAGTTATCTCTGTCTTCTAGTTCCTCCCTTGCTAAGTGGACCAACCAGACCCTCGGTATGATTCAGAATGAGGAGCCTGGCCTCTGGCTAGCCCAATCTCTCCTGTATTGCTGTTACCCCACTGTGCTGTGAGATGACGCTGTCTTCTTATTCCAGGATACCGTTAGATGCTCTCAGCTACTTGGGAGGAGGCCTCGGGGAGTCTCGCTTGACTCCGCTTTACAGATAAGAAGACTGACAGGCCTATATCCAGCTTGTGACAGAGCCTGGCAGTGCCTGCTTCTTGTGAACACTGTGGGTGATGGGGCACCCATGAGCTGGGGCCTGAGTCTCAGAGGCAGCAGCAGGAGAAAGCTGGTCCTGCCACCCAGGAGCTGGTGACATGTCCCAAGCTGCACACCCAGGAAGGGAGGACCCCCAAAGGAACACTGTCAGGTTTTGTTCTTCAGCCAAGTTCAGATTGGACTAGGTGACCTGTGTGAGGAAGGTGGGGGCCACAGGCTGCTTTGGCATCCATCATGACAAAAGGATGAATGCAAAGCCAGACCACTGGGGAAATGGAGCTCTCTCAACAGTTGGAATAGATATGTGCCTGGGGTCCTACTTCAGAGGATGCTTGGACCAGCTAGTCAACCTTCTGCCAGCTCCTGTCAGCTGCAAGATGGAAGGAAGCTCAGGCAGGACCAAAGAGAGCCTGAGGGGCCCTGGGAGAGAAGATTCTGGGAGAACAGGCACAGAGGAGGAGAGAACTTTTTTTTCTCTTTCTTCACTGGCTCTCAAAGCTGATTTATTTCCGAAGAAGTGGGTTTGAGGGATGAGGTATACCAAATGGGCGGGCAGCGAGGATGCAGCAATCTGGACCATCCTGGACTTCCAAATAGCCTGTGCTCTGAATAGACCTTTTGTTCTGCATGGCTGCGATGAAGGCGGGGAACTGGCAGTGGATGCCCAGAAAGGGCTGTGACTAAGTGTCCATTATAAGTGGAGCATTTTAATCAAAAATCCATGTAATTTATTTGAATAAAAATGTGTGCTCTTTACAATCCTGCTGTTTCCCTAGCCTTCCATATTACTAGATCATTAATACTTTAGGAATGGTGAGTGTCATCTTAGAAAATGGACACAAAAGCAGGGAAGGATGCCTGTGGTTGTTTGGGCTTAAAAGCAATGATCACAGGGCTGGAGAGATGGCTCAGTTAATACAGTACTCTCTGTGCAAGCATCAGGACCTGAGTTCAGTCCCCAGCACCCATGCAAAGAGCTGGGCATTGGTGGGAGCTTTTGTGATGCCAGTACTGGTGTGGTAGAGACAGAAGGGCCCCTGAGGTTTGCTGGGTCGCCAGCCTAGCTGAATCAGCAAGTCCTAGGCCACAGTGAGAGATCCTGTCTCAGAAAACACAAAGGTGCACAGGGCTTGAGGAATGACACCCAAGGCTCACCTCTGGCTTCCTTACACAATTATGTATGCACGTGTGCACACCTGAACATGAACACACACACAGGCACACATATACACTTACAGGCATAAAAATAGTGATCATTGAGGAAGAAGGTCTAGGTTCACAAAACACTTGGCCCCGGACACCCACTTCAGGAATGAAGTGGTCTGGGAAGTTGCTCAAGGGCTGGTGGACTCAGTACATGGAGCCACAGCTAAAGCCCCAGACTCAGTATACAGAACCACAGCCAAGGCTGCACACTGTGACCTATAGAGGTGCCCTGGATGGACTGCTTTTTAGAATCTTGTGGGTGCTCAGCTGTCCCCTGCAGGTCTTCTGTAGGCAGGGTGTAGCTAGAGTTTTCCTGCCTGGCCCACAGGACAAATCTCTGTCACCCGCCAGTCCCACAGCCACTCAGACCCAACCAAGTAAACACAGAGACTTATATTGTTTAAACTGTTTGGCCTAATGGCTCAGGCTTCTAGCTATCTAGTTCTTACATCCTAAATTAATCCATTTCTATAAATCTATACCTTGCCACGTGGCTCGTGGCTTACCGGTGTCTTCACATGCTGCTTGTCATGGTGGCAGCTGGCAGTGTCTCCCTCCTCAGCCTTCCACTTCCCAGAATTCTCTCAATTCTCCTCTCTGTTAGTCCCGCCTATACTTCCTGCCTGGCCACTGGCCAGTCAGTGTTCTATTTATTGGCTAATCAGAGCAATTTGACATACAGACCATCCCACAGCAGCAGGGTCCCTGGAATGGGCTATGTTCCTACAGCTTGGGTATGGGAAGTCATTCAGAAAAGCCTTTGCCTCCTTGGACTCTTGTGTTGTGATGCTCTTCGCCCCTCTTGTGCAGATACTATGGTTCCCATGGGAAGAAGACTGGCCTTGAATCTACCACCACCCACCTCTCCATGATGGCTTTCCTAGATCCAGCACTTGTGAAAGACTGTGATTCTGGGTTAAACCTCCTACCTCCTAGTTTCAATGTTCTCAGTACAAACCAAGGTGGGTAGCCAGATGACATATATGCATGACCTCTGCCTCAGGACCAGGGTTGGGCTTATAGGGCATTTGCTATTCTCCACCAGCCTGTATCTCCAGAGAGCCATGGTGTGTAGCACAGGGACACCAGAGGCTTATGGCCTTGCTTTGTATATAGAGTCAGACTCTCCCTCTCCCTGCTCGTCATGGCCTCTGTCTGTGTCAGAAAGAGATTCCGAGGTGGGTAGGAATGTATGGGTCAGGGTTAGGTTAGAGGGAGGATGCACCCAGTTCATGATGTTTTCAGCACCATGGACAGGACCAGGCACTCAGCAGTTCATACACTGTGAGTTCATGACCAATGGATAGGACCCAGCCTGGGCCTTCTAGGTCCGCCAGTACAGAGGTTGAGATAGAGATAGATAGTGGCTGGTGTTAAGTGTGTGGTTGATGCATGGAGCTGGATGTGCTGGATGTGCTGGAACAGGAAGGAGGCTTTCTGGTGGGGCTGCTTCCTGGGTGTCCTTGGAAAGGAGTAACCAAGGGTCCAACTTGGAGATGGGAAAGTCTGAGACCAGACTGGAACAATGCTGGCTGGTTCACAGAATCTGTGTCCCCCTGCACATGTGGTGACGGCTCCTCGGGCTTCCCAGCAGCCTGTCTAGCCGAGTCCCCAGGGTGCTTTCTCTGTCTGAATCTCTCATCTGACAGACCCTGGCAGGAGGCTGGCTCGCAGACAGATGTGCAGACAGACATATTTTGCTGCTGTTGATAAGGTGTCCAGGGAAGACAGCTCCAGTGTGCAGAGCAGGAGGTCAGACGGGGGGGAAATGAAAGGCCGTCTCCTGCTGTGTCTGCCAAGCCAAGCTGAGCTAAAACACAGCAGTCTCCCCATGACAGCTGGCAGCCCTGAGTCCCCAGCCTTCCCTCTTGATACCTCTGTGGAGAGGGTGTTTGGCCCGGGTTTCTTCTGGCACAGTGACAATGTGTTACCTTGCATGGACAAGGCAGGACAGGTGGGGGTGGGAATTGGGTCTTCTCCCATCTCCTTCCTTGAGTCTCAGGCATGGCGGGCCACCCCATGTACCTTCCCTGAAGCCAGACCTCTCAGGATCTAGGGCATAGTGTAAACAAGCCCAATATAAGGGCCTGGGCTCTATTTGGTATGAGGACATTGTCTTCATTTCTCATGGCACCTCCTCTGCACAATCTCCAGTACTAAGAAAGAATATGACGAGCTCAGGATCCCAGGAGACTGCTGTGCCACAGAGGCCTTCAGGTCCAGGGATGAAGGAGATAGCTGAGTTGGGACAGTGAGGACACCTGTCTCTTGAGGGCATAAACAGTCACTAGTCACTGTATCTGTTTTGAGTCCACAGAGTTGGGTAGTACACTCTAGAAGATAGCAGTTTCTCAACTCCACATTTCTCTCATCAAGATCTCATTGCCAACATACGGCCAGATAGACTCTTACCTGTCTGCCTGCCCGTGGGAGGGACAGCTGGTTGTCATGGGCTCCTTGACGTTCTGGCAAGATGCCTGGGTAAATAGTGTGTATTGCAGGCTATGGAGCCAGGCAGAAAGGAACCCTGGGATCTTTTTTTTTTTTTTACCAACTACAGCAGCATGCCCAGGTCAGCTAGCTCCATAGCAGTTAAATCTTAGCATGAACCCAGAACCTCAGCGTTCAGACTGTGGTCAACTCTCCATGTGGCTATCCAGGGCAGATGGACTCAGCAATAGAGAGACACAAAGCTCTTTCTAGATCTTGTTTTCCATCAGATTTGGGGATCATAGGCCCTTCCCTCCTTCATCTGCAAGACTTCTACCTTTGTCCCCTACAACACCCAGCCCTTGCAATAAATCAAGTAGTGACAGGATTCCTAGTAAGTCTTGGCAATGCCCTGACTCTGTTTTTCAGCTCTCGAAGTTCCAAATGGCTCCCCTGTCACCACAGCCTCAGTTTCTCTATGGTAGAGGGTTCTGTATGGATGAGAAGTAGTGTGTTATTTCAAGGGACTCTGTGGCTCACCTGAGGCTCCTGCCAATGAGCCACCACCACAAGTGGGAAACCCTTTCCATACCCTACCCTTAGCTTTTGCCTGAAACCTAAAAATAACTTCCTTTCTGAAGTCATCATAGGCAGAGAGGTAAAATCACAGTACGGGGCTCTCCCAGCTCAGCCAGGTGCTGGAGGAGTGTGCTGTTAGCAGGGATCTTCCCTTCTGCCCCCTACCTTCCAAGGTGGTGTCTATCCCAGCTCCTCTTGGTTCTGCTGTTTAGATGAAGTATTACTGTCAGAGTACATGAAGGTCAGCCAGAGGAGGTATGGGGTTGGCAAGCCTGTGTCTGCATTCTCACATGCCTGTGTACCACAGTCTTACCAGGAGTGAGTGAGACAAACTAACGAGTGTCATCAAATTAGAGTAATCAGGCTGCAATCCACCACCCCATCTTGACACTGTCCAGCTGAGATACAAATTTATCTTTTCGAGAACCTGATCTAAGCAGGCGACAGACTAGTGGAGCCCCGGAGAGAGGCACAGATGGAGGTACCCAGAGTCTCTTTGGAGAAAGACAGCTGCCTGGCTGCAGAGAGCATAGTCAGGCAGGCTAGCCTTCTGCTGGACCCCCTTCAGGTTGGCGTGGCTGGAGAGGGGTCTTGCCCAGCAAGAGCAGCTGTGTTAACAACTGAGTCAGTCATGCAAGGTATAAAGGCCAGATTGTCTTGGCAGGACTCAGGTTTTCCTTTCATAGCCACCCGTCCCTAATGACCTCTCTACCAGCCAGATTTCTCTAGAAGAACAGAATAGTGTTCACAGACACTAACATGTCATAAAAGATTTGAGGGGAATTTGTTTATATGTTAGAGGCTGGATTGTCTCCAAACGGTCGTCTATGGTTTCTCAGACCAAGCAGCTGAACACTTCAGGAGCTCTAATCCAGGGCTGAGGGCCAGAGGCTCCCTGCTTGTGCTAACAGGCTAAAGAAGCTGGATTCTAGTGTCCTTGGAAAGTAGCAATAGACACACTTGCTCAGAAACAATGGGAGCTCATAGGAGCATCGCTGCCTTCATTGCACTCTAAACCTGGCTAAAAGCAGCCAGTAACAACCATGCCACAACCTTAATGCTGCTGTATCTTGAGATGTCCTCTGCCAAACAAATCAGTCCATTCTAAGGGCTGGTGAGGTGGCTCAGGGGTTAAGAGCACTTGCTGGTTTTGCAGAGGAGTGGGGTTTGGTTCTTAGCAGCCAGCCTGGGCAGCTTGCAACCAGCTGGAACTCCAGATCCATGGGATCTTATTTCTCTTCTGGCCTCTGAGGGTATCTACACATCTATGGTGCATGTGCACACACACACTCCTGAAAAAGAAACCCAAGCCCCAAATGAGTTCACTTTTTAAAATCCATGCTATCTCATATTCTTAGGACATGAAAAGAATGTATTCAGCATGTATGTGTTTGCCAGCATGTAACATGAATGGTGTCTAGAACAATTCCTGACAGAGCTCTTGATGTGTCTATCAAATGTCCACATTCTTGTCATTATTCTTTTCTTCTGAGCTACCCCGCCC
The DNA here is from genome assembly GCF_049852395.1 of Peromyscus maniculatus bairdii. NCBI lineage: Eukaryota > Metazoa > Chordata > Mammalia > Rodentia > Cricetidae > Peromyscus > Peromyscus maniculatus. The sequence continues at coordinate 56,008,626 of NC_134871.1, forward strand.
CAGAATCACCCACTGAGTTCTGTTTACATCATCCTACGGCTTCTCCAGCCAATGGTTCCAAACTTTTCCAAATTCTAGTTCCAAAGATTTAAGAACCGCATGGCTGCTTATCACAGTACCAACTCCACTTCTCTGGCACCTAATCTCTGTCTTAGCCTTTTGTTGTTGGTGTCATGGCTAAAAGGTGTATTTTGACTTGTGATTTCTGAGAGATTTTAGTTCATAGAGTGGGGACAGCATGTGGACTGGCTCTGTCTGTGTTCGTGGGAGTAAGAGGTGGTGATTTATCACATGGAAGCAGACAGAAAGCACAGAACACAAGCTGGAAGGAACCGCCAAGGGCCCGCTTCTGGTTTCCCACTTTTGCTAATAGGTCTCAGTATGTTATGGTTCCATAGTCCACATGCTGGGGACTGAGTGATCACAGCACGATTCTGTGGGGGAACATCTCAAATCCAAACTATAGCAATGAACTTAACCATGATCCAGTCTGATGCGAGGGAATCCAGTTTGCAATAGCTAGCGGCAACTTTGGGCACGAGGGAACTTGGTGGCCACTTGGTGACCCCCTGAGACTTGTGCCCTGCCTGCTTGAGCAGTTTGTCACAGAGAGTTAGCAGGGAGTCTGGAGTATACAAAACTTGTCTATAATGGGCTTTTATAAAGAGATTAGAGGTGTCCATGGCAGAGCCCAGGAGTCGTCAGAAAGCCTGCTACAGAGATTTGTATCACATGTGATACAGGCTCCTTTGCTGCTCTCTAGCCACGCAGCAATTGCTTGGGATCACCAAACTCAAAAGCCTCAAATCGAATGTTCCTTTGCTGGCCTTCACACCCCTCTCCTACCCCAACATGTGATGCAGGACCATGCAGGAAGAGCTGCAGAGGAAGCATCTCTGGAGGATTTCATTGGTCATAGGAAGACCACATGCCATCGTGAGTCATGAGTTTTCACTTGGATCCATTGTCCATCCTCAGCATCAGTTTCCTCAGTTTCCCCTCCAGGTGTTCTTCTTACACACAAAAGCTGAGGCACTGGTCTGCATCCCAGTGAGTAGGAAGGCCTTGGAAGCCATGTGAAGACTCCAGGCTCACATCCTTGCTGGATGCAAGCTTGCTCTGTCATTTCCTCTGACTACCAGGTCTGTGAGGATTTAGAAGCCCCGTCTGTTGCTGGTGACATCAGGATGCTGTTGTGAACTCATTTGAAAACTCAGAGCGAAGACCACGTTTTCTGTTCTTATAGTTTCAGTAGGAAAACAAATTTTGGCAAAGCTGATGTTACATGGTAAAAATAATCCTACCACACTGAGTGTGGAGATGGGCTTGGGTGGCCATGGTCTCTTCCAATGAGGCACAGCAATCTCTTTGCCTGAAGAGCAGTTGTCTCAACACTGTACTCAGAGAACCTTGAAATCAGCCACTGTGTGTTATTAAAAATATATTCATTTAAATCTACCATATCTTTGGATGGCAATGCTCCCATTTTCCCAAGCATCAGATTTCCTGAGCATTTGAGCCCTTGAAGAATTACTTGGCAAGCTGACTCCACTACCCTGTGATGGCGCTAAGCTCATTGTAAACCAAACCTTTAAATTTTGGACACAGTCATATAAAAATCAGTTGGAAATCCTTAATTGAAGCAATCATGAATAGAATCCACAAATGTCAGTTATTAACATTTTTAGCAAATTGTAATTATGGGAAACAAAGATCTCACACAGGAACACAGCTGCCATTTATCCCAAGAAGGCCAGGGATGTGCTGAGGTAGGGGGGTCTGCACATGGCACTGGTAAGGTGAGAGGGGGCTGAATGTGGCACGAAATGAAGCTCTGATACTTGCAGTTCTGACTCACAGTTCTCCTATCTTGGCCTATGGGAGGAATCTGTAAGCATAGCTCTTATCTCTCCTCAGGCCCATTTGTGATAGGGTGGGGAGGGAGCTGGTAAGAAGGCCAAGAATTTTCTGGCATCTGTGATTGGAACAGTTGTCAAGGATAATCATGAACAGCTATTTTGTATTCTACATTTTGTGGTGGAATAATGTGCGTCAGAAACATCTACCTGGATGGGGCGAGGGGATGGCTCGGTCACTAGAGTGTGAAGACCCAGGTTAGATCCTTGATGTGCATGAAAAAAAAGCCAGACTTGCTAGAGCACACTTGTAATCCCAATGCTTGGGTGGTGGAAACAGGAGAATCCTTGCACTTACTAGCTCGCCAGCCTAGCTTGATTGGATAAATGTCACATCGCAGTGAGAGGCCTTGTCTCCAAAAGATGTGGACAGTGTCACCTAAGGTTGACCTCTGCTTGTGTGTGCACACATGTGCAGATACATCTGCACACACACACACACACACACACACACACACACACACACACACACACCATGAATAGGGGTCAGAGACAGCAATGTTCTTTCTGCTTGCTGAACAGTAGAAGCATCAGTCTGGGAAATGCTATCTTCTTACCATGAGTCCCTCTTGGCTATATTCCTGCAGAGAGAAGTATTTCTAAGATAGAAGTGTGTCTTTTTTTAGGGGAGTTGTAAAATACATTGATTAAAAGTTCATGTAAACTCATGACTAGTTTTTTTTTATAAAAAATTTAAAATAATACTGAAACACATGACTCTAAAAAATTCTACAGATGCAGGACAGAGTTAGGAGGAAAATGACAGGTGTGTGTGTGTGTGTGTGTGTGTGTGTGTGTGTGTGTGTGTGTGTACAGGCATGTGATGGTCAATGTAAACTGTTAACTTCCCAGAACCTAGGACTATCTGGCAGACTATCTACCTGTGGATCAGGATGTAAAGGTCTCAGTTACTGTTCCAGCACCATGCCTATCTACTTCCTGCCATGGTGATCATGGACTGCCCATAAAACTGTAAGCAAGTCCCCAATTAAATGCTTTCTCTTATAAGAGTTGTGCTGGTTATGGTGTCTCTTCACAGTAATAGAACAGTAACTAAGACAGAAATTGGTACCAAAGACTAGGGCACTGCTGTGACAGTATTGCCATGACCACACTGTTGTTTGGAGGAATATGAGCTTTGGGACTTGGGATTAAGAGGGCCTTAATGGGTCATCTTAGCAGGAGCCTGGAAGACACTGATGCTGAGGGTAATGTGAACTCTGGGGGTCCAGTTCCAGAGGTTTTATGGGCAAAGAATATTATCAACTGGCTTAGAGACCATTTTTGCAATGTTTTGGCAACGAATGTGACTGCTTTTTGCCCTAGTCCTAAAAATCTGCCTTGAGGCTAAATTGACAAGTTTTGGAATAATGTCATTGGCAGAGAGTATTTCAAGATAGCCTAGTATTGACTGTGTCCCATGGTTATTAGTGATCATTCTTATGTAGATCAATAATGAAAAGGAACAAGCTGGGTAGAGAGAAATGAAAATGCATGGTGTGAGGAGAAAAAGAACATCAGGAAAGGTGGTGTTAGAGCCAAGTCTTGTGCTCAAGGAGATAAAAAGTTTAAAGAAAATCCTGATGCTAAATGGAATAAAGGGAGTGGTATCCTCAGGGCAAGACTCTACCCAGTAAATCCTGAAACCTTTGAAAGGAAAGGCCTGAAATATGTCATACACTTAAAAGTTTATGCAAATCTAATTCAAGTAGAAGGCCAGGTTTCAGGCCAAGCAAGCAGAAGAACTTGGCAGCTTTAGCCGTATGGTCTGGCTTTAGAATCAAGGATACAGGAAAGGGGTTGTGGAATCTTCTCTGTGGTTTACAGGGTAGAGAATGGAATGTGGTGGCTTGAATGAGATCAGCCCCATAGGTTCATATATTTGAATGCTTAGTCAACAGGGAGTGGAACTGTTTGGGAAGGATTGGGGGGGTGTGGCCTTGGAGTAGGTCTGACCTTATTGGAGGAAGTATATCAGTGGGAGTAGGCTTTGCAGTCTCAAAAGCCCAAAGCAGGCCTAGTCTCTCTGTCTGCCTCCTGCCTGTGCATCAGGGTGTAAAGCTCTCAGCTACTGCTCCAGCACCATGGTTTTCTGTTTCCTGCCATGATGATCATGGACTAACCCTCTAAAACTACATGCAAGCCTCCAGCTAAATGCTTTCTTTTCTAAGTGTTGCCTTGGTCATGGTGTCTTTTCACAGCAATAGAACAATAACTAAGGTAGACGTCTTGGAATAAGAATGTTTTAGGGCCAATAGCATTGTAAGACCAACTGACGGTTTAGTGTACACAGGTGATATATGTTGTGTGAATACAGTTGTGATATGAGTCACCCTAGCACCCCAAAGGTGCTGGTGCCATGGAAGAGGTAGGGCTACCCACCCAAGGCTGCCTGACTGGGAACTGGGCATATTTCTGTATTTTGTATTGTATAATTGTGTATATTTTTGTGCTGTATATTGATGATGGTTAGTCTTAATTGTCAACTTGACATGATCTAGAAAGAAGGAAATCTCAGTGCAGGGTTGTCTAGAGGAGGCTGGCCTTGACATGCCTGTGGGGAATCATCTTGGATGTTGGGAAGACCCACCTACTGTGAGTGAGTGGCGCCTTTCCCTGGGCAGAGGGATCCAGGACTGTGTAAGATTGGAGATGTTGAGCTGAGTACTAGCATGCATTCGTTCATTGTTCTGCTTTCTGATGGTGGATGTGCACTAGCATGCATTCGTTCATTGTTCTGCTTTCTGATGGTGGATGTGATGTGACCAGCTGCTTCAAGCTACCGCTGCTGTGACTTCTCTGCTGGACTGCGACCTGGAATTGGGAGCCAAACAACCCTTTTTCTCCCACTAAGTTACTTCCTTTCAGGACATTTTATCGTAGCAATTCAAAAAGAAGCTAAGACACAATCAAGTCTTAAAAATCCCACCGATAACGCTTTCCTGATGTAGCTGAGGCCCTTCCTTCCTTTCTTCATCCTCCTCCAATGTCTGTCATTTTAAGAATCCCTTCATTTGTTGTTTGTTATTATATACTGAGCAAATTCAGCACAACAACATCTGTGCTGTAGTGAGATGAACCTTTACTAACCACCCTGCAGGAATGGTGATCAACAGGACATGGTGTGACCTGCTTGGATCCTGGCTTCTTTCCTGCCTAAAGACCATGGTCAGCTCGTTTCTGCAGTGACTGTTCCCTTGCCGCCAAGTGCCTCTGGGTGCCTAGGAGACTGTCACACGGAGTGTAGGTTGTTCTCTTTACTTGGTGTCATTGGACCATAGCAAAGCGGGCTGGAACGGCACACAGTTGCTTTAGCTTGTGTTCATATTCACTTAATGAAGCTGAATTTTCTCAGATGTTCCTGTTGGCTCCAATGAACGTTTCTACAACACACGTCATCTCTCTGTCCTTCCCCTGGGAGAGCTGGTGGACTGCACAATAGTTTATCTGTACCCAGCATCCAGGGGTCCCTTTACTTATGCCCTGGTGGGTTCTGTGTGTGTCCAGTTTCTCCTCTGAGCCTCTCCCTCTGCTGTTGGCTTCTCAGCATGACCCCTGGATCACCTGCCCTCCTCCATCTAGTCAAGTTCATAAAACCTTCCTCGACATCCCCAGATCTCCCTTGTGATCAGAGTCCCCATGTCACAGAGGCAGCTTATCTATGTCCTGCTCTAGACTGAGCTCTCTAGGACAGGCTGACTGGTTCTTCCTGGTTCCCATCGGTCACCCAAGGAAATTCTGACCTTGCAGTCCTGCTGAGTCAGGTAGGCAAGGTTTTGCATGTCTGCTGGCCTCTTGGGTGCAGCTGGCCCACTGTCTACCTTTCTTAGTGGCCAGAGGCCAGGCTGGTGGCCCTACCAGCTGCTGGATTCATTCTACTGACTACTTACCATCAGTCCCAAAAATTCTGGGTTCTCCGCCAGCTATCAGGTGGTCTGTTCAGTTCAGGATGTCCCTGCTGGGCTTTCTTGAGGACAGAAGCCATGTCCCCTTGTTCAGTCTGTCTCCTCATGCTGGCCTAGTGCCAAGGACACAGTGCATGCTCAGTGAACCAGTGCACATGATGTTCAGACACTGTGATCTTAGCAGTTTGGATGGGAGGGGTCGTTCCCCCCCTCCCGCCGTCATCTGGAACTGAGGATCAGATCTCAGACTTGGCAGATCTGAGCAGAGGAGGTGACTTTGATAGACCTTGAAGGATTCTACCAGCTGGTCCTGGAGACTGAGAAGCGGAGGGAGAGGAGAGGAGGGATTGTATTTCCGAGCCTCGGGGGGAGGAAGGCCAGCGGACACATAGGTAGAAACCCTCTGTTCCTGCCAGCTCTCTCCTCAGCAGCCAGAGAAGGCACCCAAGCTTCTCCTAAGGGATATTTGTAAGCAGAGAAGGCCTGGGAGATGCCCAGCTTCTCTGCCTCCTCCCTGGCATGCCATACCCACTGTGGGCATTCAGGACTGAAGATGTGTCATCTGTGTGCCCCACCCCAAGCTTCATATCCTGCCTCTGGAGAGGTAAACCTAGAACCCAATCCTTGGAGACCAGGACAGGAGGCATTTTGACCAAGGTCCTTCTACCACAGCTCACATCCTATTGAAGCATTCTTGTCATCTCAGAGGGCTCATTTCCATCTGTGTCACAAATGGAGCCATCCTCAAAGGGTTGGGTGAGCAGACACTGTGCAAAGTGAAGTGTCTCACGGGATGGCAACATTTCATACTGCTTATGGTAGGCACATCATATGACCTTGTGTATAACGAACCATCTGAGGGCTAGGGGAGGTGTGTGTGTGTGTGTGTGTGTGTGTGTGTGTGAGAGAGAGACGGGGGGGGGCAGGCAAGAGACTAGATGAAGGCTTGCTCCTTCACACTCATGCTCTCTCACTGTTTGGAAGCTCCTGGTTTGGCGAGCCTGACTCTTTTCTCTCACACTGAGCTTCTGTGCCCCGGATCCTAACTGAGCTCACTGGGACTGACCAGCAGGCCCCTGGAGTTCCCATCTCCTCTTCTCTTGCCTTGTCCAAATTCATTCAGCATGACTCAGTCCTGTTGAGCTCAGCTGTCAATCAGCCCCAGAGCAGAGGACTAGAGCTTCAAGGAACCCCCAGTGCCCAGGTGGCTTCTTCGTAGCCAGCTCCTCTGCTCTCCTCATCTGTTTGTCTTGGCGAGTGCAGAATTCCACTCTAGTAATATTTTAGAACCAATCGGGTCAAAGGCCCTTCCAGCCTTGGATGGGAGTAAACTGTTCTTCATGGTGGTACTCTTGGTGGAGCAGGGACTGGGTGGTGAGGCTGAGCCTGCCTCCTCTCCAGGCCTCGGCACTTCATGGGGCTCACTGGATATCTGCTAAGCCAGGGTGCAACCTGTTTCCACTTTTAATTTAATTATTGATTGCTTCTGCCTTGATAGCAGTAAAGCTTCTGTGAAATGCAATTACTGCCTTCTACCTGAGGCTTTGATCGGCTAATGATGTCTCTGAAAGCACCCCGCATCCGTCCTGCTTTTAATTAAACTAGCCTGCTAGGGAGGGAGCCAGTGATCCTCCCACCTGCCGGCTTCAGCCATACCTGGGGGGAGAGTGTTTCTCTGTCCCCTAGCTTGCAGGATATGGGGGCCCAGACCCTGCCAGGGATCCCAGAACCTGAGTGGCATTATGAGCCATGAAGCCATCCTAGAATTGCAACCCCAATGAGACAAGTAAGCCTAATGGGCTGGTCTCTGACCCTCAGCATAAAGCCATGTGTCACCATCCAAATAGAAAGTTCTTACCAAGCTTTCATTGTACAATTCACAAGTCAGAGGTTCCCATTGGAAGCCGGGCAGATACAGGACCAGCTTGAGGCAAGGGCCAGGGCACTGGGTCAGAGCCAAACTCTTGGTCCTTTGCAGCTTGCCCTGGAGGAGAGGCACCTGTCTCCCCATCATTTCTTTTTCTTGTCTGTACCAGGAGGATGACAGACAGGGCTGCAGTTTCTTAGCACAGCCTTGGTGACAGGTAAGTTTCCCATTGCTGCCCCATCTCCCTTCCAGAGTTGGGGAAGAGCATACAGCATGCATCATAATTCCGAACACTGCCTTTGGGGTCCAGAGTAAATACTCCCCAATCAAATTTATTTTAGAAGCAAAGCATGACTATTCACACCAAGAAAGTAAGCAAAGATTCCAGGCTGTCTTGTGGGACATCAGGACAGATTTTTTTTCCAAGTCACTTATGAAAAATCTTTTTTATTTTGTTCTCTTTAGACTTTGGAATAGAAAAACAAAAAGAATCACGTTCTTGGGAGGCCAAGGAAGGAGGCCAGCCTGAACTACATAGTAAATTCTAGGATAGCCTGGGATATGGAGTGAGGCCTTGTTGTTTTTGTTACTGTGTGGTGTTGGGGATTGAATGCTAGGCAAGGCTAGACTACCCTACAGCAGACTCCTATTTTTTAGCCACCCAAATATTTCACCTGTTTCTGTGTATGCGTGTATGCATGTTTGCGTATGTGAGTACCGGTCCGTGCATGCCATTATGTCTACATGCCATGGTGTACGTGTGTGGAGGTTGGAGGACAGCTTTGGGTGCGGCTTCTCACTTTCACCTTGTTCGAGACAGGATCTCTTGTCGACCGCTGGGTACACTGCTGGCTCAAGAGTTTCCCATCTTGTCTTCACTTCCCTTGCTTGCTGAAGGAGCACTGGGATTATAAATATACTGTGTCCAGCTTTCCGTGGGTTCTGGGGACTTGAACCTGGGTCCTCACGCTTGTGGGTTGAGCACTTTCCCCACTGAGCCATCTCCCCAGCTCGCAGTGCTAGTCTTTAGATGCCATGTTTTCCTAATTCATTCACCTGTTGATGGGCACTCATAGCAAACCATGTATTGGCAATTAAGAATAGTGGAAGCAGGGTGTGGTGGCTCATATCTGTAACCCCAGCACTCAGGAAGTCAAACAGGTGGGTCAGGGGTTCAAAGTCATAGCGAGGTTGAGGCCAGTCTGTGCAATGGGAGACCTTCTCTCGAGAAACAGAACAGAACAGACGGCTTTGGTGAGCATGGCAGTAGAGGCGGTTCTCATATTCCCTTCCCATTACACATAAACTCTATGCAGACCTTGGGTGTTGGAGCGATAGAACCACATTCCCAAACTTGCTTGGTCTCATTTTCCAAGACCCCAGGGGAAGAGCGTTAAGCAAAGTTCCAGACACACAGTGTGTGCTTTACAGACACTTGCACTCATGTGCTCAGCGTGAGCACATGTGCCTAGGGTGACATCTTCCACAGGATGAGGATGGCAGAGAGAGACACAGGCTTCCTGTCTAGAGCACGCTGGTGTGGGAGGGAGGAGAAGGCCACAGGTCTAAGGAATGACCCCACCAGGAAGAGGTGCCTTCAGAAGACTTCTAGTGAGGACAGAGCTGAGTGGCTGCTGATTGTTCAGAGAGGCTCCAGGAGAGAGTCAAACACAGGTAGACACTGCCATTTAACTGCTGGGTTTGTGAGTTTTAAATATTGCTGACAGCCTGGGTTGGTAAGGGCATTGGGAACCGGCTACCCTTATACTGTCAGTGACTGGAAATTGCTCCAGTCAGTGCAGATTTTATTTTTTGTTTTGTTTGTTTGTTTTTTGCTTTGAATGGATAATATCTCGGTTTCTGTCAAAGCCGAGAATATATATGTATTCTTGGACTCCGTAGTCCCACTTCCAAACCTTGGCTTCCCTGGAGCCGTGGCTGCAGTCTAGGAAGCTCTGTGCTCTCTCACCCATGATCTACACCAGAACCGCTGTGTTGTTTGTGATCCCGAGAGGCTGGAAGCTGCTGATATGCTTATTGACAGGGGAATTGGTCCTTGTATACAACCGCATTCACACTGTGGGGTACTGAAGAGACGCTAAGACAAGAATTAGGTAAATCAATATCGGAATGACATGATGTGCTCTCAGTGTTCCTACCTGTGAGTTGAGGGGTCCCCTCGCCTCTGTTCCTTGGGGGTCACTCTAAAGGGCCTCTGACACAGTGACTGGCATAATGAAGATGCTGGATCAACAGACACGGGCTTTTCTCGGAGAGGCAGGCCCACTGGAAAACTCTTTGTTATTGTTCCAGTTTTGTTTGTGTTACTGTGATAAACACCACAATCAAAAAGCAAGCTGGGGGGAGGGAGTAAGGGTTTATTTCATCTTACACTCTATCACAAAGGGAAGTCAGAACAGGATTCCAGCAGAACCAGAAATGGGGACCTCAGATAAATACTGCTTACTCATGTGCAATCCATGCCTTGCTCAGATAGTTTCCTTATAATCTCCCAGGACCACTTGCCCAAGAGAGGCACCCCCGCCCACAATGGGCTGGACCCTCCTGCATTCACCATCCATCAACAAAGTGCCCATAGACTTGTCCACATGGAGGCAATTCCCGAACTGAGGTTCCCTATTCCCGGTTGACTCTAGTGCAGCCAGGTTGGATTGTCTCCTCGGCCCCACTGTTTGTTGTTAGGGAGTGTTGCCAGGGGAGGCAGGCAGAGCCAGACAAAGCATAGGGAGACAGGTCCAAAGTGGGATCAGCTGCCGTCTCTGTGAGTTCTTGGGAAGCCATTCCCTCAACTCTGGCTCCATATCTAACAGACGGCTTAAGCTAAGTTCTGTTGGGGGAACAGCATCTCTGAGAGTCCTCTCTCTCCTGACACTCTCGTCACAGTTGGCTTTGGCCATCTGAGCCCTGGGCTAATGAGGCACACACTCTCTCTCTGGAGCCTTGTTAGCATCAGGCAGAGGAGACAAGAAGAAAGCACCTTCAATGACTCTTAACACACTTCTGTTCCCATCCCATGGTCAAGGAGTCACGTGACCAAGCATCACAGGGCAGACAATTCTCCTACCCAGTGGGGGAAGATGGAAAATGCTGCAGTAGCACGCTGATACACAGCTACGTGAGTAAAAGCGAGTACTGGCCCCTTCCCAAATGACTGAACAGAGACCCAGGGATAACACAACAAGCACAGGATGTCTCTGCCCCCCCCCCCAGGAAGCCCTGAAGGTGGCAACGTGTGTTCTTTCTCTCCTCCCCTCCTTCTGCCTTTAAGGGTCCTCAGCAACTTCTGTCAGAGCCATAGATTCAGATGAAGGAGGACAAGATCCATCTTTGAAGCTGCTTGCGATCTTGGTTTGGGTGAGGATTTGAAAGCCTTCAGCTAGTGTTGTTTGATTCTGAAGATGTGTGTGTGTGTGTGTGTGTGTGTGTGTGTGTGTGTGTGTGTGTGTGTGTGTGTGTTTTATTCATTTGACTCTGGGCTGCAAGTTTTGGGGTGTCTGAAGCGCAGGAGGGGTCACAGGACTTTCCTGTGGCTCAGTAGGAGGGGACTCAATAGTCATTCTGGAGACGTCTCGGTCCCTGCCCTATCTGGTGGCTGCAGGCTATCAAGAGTCTCCATGACCTCTGGTCTGTGGTACTCTGTTACAGGAATCCATGAGGCCAGCCAGCGGCAACTTCAGGTGAGCTGCGGTGTATTGGTCACACACTCTGCCACTGTGACAGACAGCGAGGGAATCAGCCTGAGGGGAGGCTGATTTATTCCAGCTCATGGTGTGAGACGTTTCAGTCCACAGTCCTTCAGCTGCTTTACAAAAGGTGAGGAAGAGCGCAATGGCAGAGTGTGTGGGGGCAGGACGCGGACGTGCAGTGAAGGTAGGTTGCTTACCTCCTTGTGGATAGAAGGCAGAGGAACACAGATAGTGGGGGCGGGGGGGGGAGATAAGCTCAGCCATCTACTTCTTCCAATGAGACCATGCCCTCCAAATCCCTGCCACCCTGGCAATGTCATTATGCCTATCACTTCTTGTGTGTATGGCTTGTGTAGCACACTTGAATGTATGGCTCTATCACTTCTTCCATGGGAACCTTTGGAGACCTCCAAACCACAGCCCACTGCAGTGAGGCTTGAGCATGGTGGGTTCTGGCTGTGCCACCCTGGTAGTGCCATTATGCCATGAATGTATGGCTCTATCACTTCTTCCATGGGAACCTTTGAAGACCTCCAAACCACAGCCCACTGCAGTGAGGCTTGAGCACGGTGGGCGCTGGCTATGCTCACCAAGGCTTTCCATGTTCTTTTCATCCTTGTTCCTCGCCTGCCGGGGGACCAGGGTGATTTATTTACAGCTGGGCTGCCTTAGGCAATAAGAAGACATTTCCCCTCCCTGCGCCCTGTGAGCCTCTGGGGGCAGCGGAGGTTGGGACTTGAGTTTTACGGACCCTAGGTTGACCTCACTGGCAGACATCTGGGTTGATCTGGCTGGGGCCAGTGCTCCTGGATGGAGCCACAACCTTTAAGGGCCAAATCCTTACCTTCCCTTATTCTAGTGCCTCCTGCAGTCACTGCCTCCTCTTTTGTCTAAAGTTCCATCATTTCCCCCTGGGGCCCTCCTCTATTCTTCTGTAGGAGGCAGAGGTAAGACCCTTGTGTGGCTTCTTCCCCTGCTAATATCCCCTGTCCCCAGGCACAAGCCAAAGTTCCTGCCTATAGGTGGGCTGTCCTTCCAGACCTTTTCCTACCTCCAGCTTGGGCACCCCCCACTGCAGACTTTTCTTCCTGGTCATCATGCACTGGTTTGCTGATCTCCTTCTTGGGCATCTGTCCTCCTCAGTGACAAGTATTAGCCTTTGGAAAGGACCCTGCCATCTCCTACACTAAGTAGGGGATATTTAGGGCATAGGCCCAGGTCCCCCTTCTGTTTTATTCAGTGTGAATCTGAATCCTGTTTGCTCTCAAGACCAGGCATGATGTGATGTTTAAAAGAAAACGGCCCCCAAAGGGAGTGGCCCTATTAGGAAGTGTGGCCTTGTTGGAGGATGTGAGTCACTGTGGGGGTGGGTTTTGAGGTTTCATATGTTCAGGATACCACCCAGTGTGTCAACTTCCTGTTGCCCGAGTCCAGATGTAGGACTCTCAGCTCCAGCACCACATCTGCCTGTTCATTGCTATGCTCTCCATCCTGATGATCATGGACTGAACCTCAGAAACTGTAAGTGAGCCATCTCAATGAAATGTTTTTATTTCTAAGTGTTGCTGTGGACATGGTGTCTCTTCACAGCAATTAAAAAACCCAAACTAAGACACATGGCTAGCTCTGGGAAGCCTTCTTGGATAGCTGCTGCTTGGCCAAGGTCTCCCATGGCCCAGGGCATTGTCCTTCACCTTGTGTGTTGCCAGAATGCTGCTTCCCTGCCTCCAGTCAGGTGGCTGCATAGGGGACCGACCACTAGGGTGTCTAGTAGGTAATTCATCATTTGTCTGAATTCACCCATGCTCAGGGAGTGACTGATTTGTTCCCGGGACTCAGCGGACCTGAGCAGAGAGGCAGCCTTCAGTGGCTCCTCTCCAGCAGAGAAGGGACTGCTAGCTGCTGGCCCATGCAGCCATTGGACCTCTCCTGGTATGCTAGGTGGTGTTGGCAGATGCTGCCCAAATACAGATATAATTTCTGTTTTGTTACCATATCTGCTTATAAAGATAACCTCCATTCTGATGTTTTCCACTAGCTGAAGATTTAAGATAAAATTAATCTGCCAGCTCAGGATCCAAGTGCCTCTAGAAGGGGGGATGAAGCCACTTAATCAGTGGTGGCAGGTGGAAGTCTCTGTGTTTGCTAGGCATGGTGACTCTCCCTGCCACTCTATGTATTTGCTGATGTCCTCAAAGTTTTGAGCTCCAGATGTGTCCAGCCTGTGGCCACATGCAGTAGAGGATGGCTATGAATCAACCCATCATGAAATTATAACCTGCTTAAACACTATGAGAGATTTGTGTGTGTGTGTGTGTGTGTGTGTGTGTGTGTGTGTGTGTGTGTGTGTGTCTTTTTGTAATCTGACTATGCAGTTTTGGAGTGTGGATATTGTAGACAGCAACATCATGTCATGTTGTCAAAAGCTGGGATACATTGATAGGCTTCCAGATACTGACAAGGAAGCAGCAAACAGGCATGCTTGACACCCCGTTTCATAGTTCTGCAAAACCAGACCCTTAAAGGGAGCCCACCCTTTAGTTGTCTTGGTGAGGTGACAAAAATATCCTTACCCAGGGGGACTCGGTTCTGACAAGAACATCAACCTGGACAGCTGGGCAGGAGTGAAAGGAGAGAAGAGGCCTGGCCATGAGTTCTGGACAGCCAGGGCCACCCTAGGCCTCTGTGTCCCAAGGCCTGAGTTGGTGGTAGTTCAACGGCCTTGAAACTTGAAAGTCCCGTCGGGCATGGCCTATGGCTCCCATGGAAGACTTAGGAGTGAGTCTGACTTGATTGTCTCAATGGGGGCTCTGGAGTGGGCAGACAAGTCTTTGTCCTTCCTCCCAGCCAGGGAAGGAATAGTGTGGCCAGGGCTGTACACTGCTTCAGCAGGATGATATGTGAGCTCACGCTGACTGAGGGCTCACCCAGAACTTATCTCAGGTCTTGCACCTTATCATGGGTCTTGGTACATGGAAGGGTTCCATGTCCAGAGTGGGCTCCATGGCTCCTGTGTCTTGTTGGGTAGGTGGGAGGTGTCAGGAGAACATAGGAGTTACCTGGAGATGCTCATTTCTACTACTGATGCATACACAGTCTGTCTGCCTTCAGTGTCCAGGGTTGTATGATAGGTTCAGCAGGGATCCTCAGAGGAGGCTTTTGGACAGGGCTGGGTGTGTGAATATGGCTTCTGGAACAGTGGCTGGGAGTACCTACCTATGTCCATTGGCATAGGCTCTGTCCACACTTTCCTGATGGAGGTGTTGGTTCCTAGGCAGGGAAAGCCTGGTGTCTTTGGGGTAGGATGCTCAACCAAATTAGTCTTGAAAAAATTTCCCAACTCTCTGGACTCCTAGTCTCTTTCTCTGTGCTATCTCTGTTTCTCTGTATCTCTCTCTGTCTCTCTGTCTCTGTCTCTGTATCTGTGTGTGTGTGTGTGTGTGTGTGTATGTGTGTATGTGTGTATGTGTGTGTGTGTGCGTGCGCGCGTGTGCGCATGCATGTGTATTTGTGTGCATTAGCCCAAATGCCCAAATCTGTCACTGGAACCAGTGATTGCTGATGTGGTTAGTCTGGCCGGTCATCTTGTTCTGGAGACCCTCTGCCCCCTTCTTCCTGGGTGCTGTGGTTATAGGTAGCCACCATGTGTGCCTGATACTTACGCTGGTGCTGGGGATCTGAACTTTCCCCATACTTGTGTAGCCAGTGTTTTATCCACTGAACCATTGTCCAGCCTCTACCCTCCTCATCCTAAGAAGCCACGGCAGCAGCCTTCGGCCTCCTCCACCCTTGCTTGGTTGTGGGTTTCCTCCCATGGAAACACATTCTGTATAGGTTATACTCCCACGTCCCTATGGTCTTGGGGGCTTATTAGGGACCTAGCTGATCCCTTGGGCTTTGCTATAGTTGCTCTGTGTAGCTCATTTCTTTCCAGAATATAATTCATTTCTTTGGGACTCAGGATTCTCAGCTCTTACAGTTTGGGTAGAGCTTCAGGGTGGGCACAATGCCCTGCATTTTCTATTAGAGTCAATGGTCACTGGCTCAGAGGAGAGCACAGAACTGGAAAGCCAATCAGAGTTCACAGTAATTGCTAATGCGCAGGGGATGACACATGACTCTAGGCAGGCCAATCAGAGCCTGCCCTGAGACATTTTGATAAAATAATTAAGAAGGAGACAGGCCTAAGGATGTTACTCTTGGCCATCATCTATTGGATGTAGGCATTGGGTGAGGTGCATACACCCCACTGGTTTAAGCCCTTCTGCGTGCTGTATCCGGTCATGAGTCTGTCTACCTTGATGAAAGATGAGAAACTCAAGACTCAGAGAGGTAGTGGCTCTGGAGCTGGCCCAGACAATGTTTTGCAAAGCTGGGGTGTGATTTTAAAACTGGCTGCCTCTCTGTGGCATTCAGATATGTTAGGAAGGGACACTATGTCCTGGGGTGACCACACATCAATATACGAATGGGAAAGGTTGCGGTCATGCATGCGTAGAGTCTTCAGTAGCTGTTTCTGGAATCTTAAGGACTCTCCCAGGCCATCTCAGGCCATCTCTAGGCATCGGTCCTGAGATGCAAGTGGGGATCCTCCATGCTGTTCATATCACAGTAATTTGCAAGAGTGAGAAACTAGAGCCTGTCTAAATGTCCTCTAATGAGAAGATGATTAAGTAAATTATGCAGCCAAAGATGCTTACAATGAGTTTGTAATAACACAGAGGGAGCGTCTAGCATATTAAGTGGGAAAAACAAGGTAGAAATTATCTTGGGAGGCTGATCTCAATCATGGAAAATTACAGATGGAAAGACAGACACATTCTGAAAGGCTGTAATACGCAATGCTTCCCCCTGGGTCATGAGCTAGATCCTTGCTTTTTAGTCTTCGTCTCCAAATTTTCTGAAATGGGAAAGCACTGTGTTTAGATCGATAGAAAAGAAAACCTGTTATTAACAATTCTGGTAGGGGAAATGTCAACAGGCTCTTCTCTCCCAGCAGAGCTGATACAGAGTCAAGCCTCTGTTCTGAGACAGGCACTCCAACCCACAGAGCAGGCTCTTGTATGTCTCTTCCCTCATGCCGCCTCATCCTGTATGTGTGACCCTTCTGACCTCCACACGAGGCAAGTCCTTCCTGTGCATCTGCTTTTCTTCCATTTTATTTGCACTATTTTGGGGTCATATGTTCAAAAGAATGAGAAAAAAACCCTGTGAATCCTCTATCAGAGAAAAGTAGTAATGACTTCCCACACAGCCCCCATCCCTGTTGAAACAGAATGGAAGTATAGAGCCCTCTAAATTCTTTTTCTTAATTCCATTTCCCTCCTTCCCTGTCTTTACCTGGCCCCATCTCTCAATTTGTGAGGTTTGGGGCAAAAGTATCAACACAGACCTCCTTCTATACTTTCAAATATTTATACATGAAATTAACAAACTGTTTCCCTGCTTCCTGTCTTGACAAATATACCTTTGTAAGAATAGCATGGAAAAAATATAGGTCATCCTTTTGATAACTGAAAGCTTGCAAAATATCTAAGCAAATGGAATTTAATTATTATTGCATTTGCCTGTGTGAGCTGTTGACGGACCAAGATGAGCGATAAAACAAAAAATGCATAACTTACAAATTACTGTATGTGTATTACAAAGTTTATTTTTTCCCCAAATTCCAATGATATCACTAATTATACTATTATAATTAAGTTTTTTTCTTACATAATTGCCTTTCATTGACAACAGAGACACATCACACAATCTCTCCCTGAGTCACTGTGGTTCTGAGATAGTTTCAAAAGTTAACCTTGGGACTGAAAAGATCAAGGGTTAAGAGCACCAGCTTCTTATAACACACAGGGTTCTCAAACCAAGATAAGACTCCACTCCTGTAGAGGTGGGAGTGGGCCATCCCAGTGCATGCTTCCTTTCATCAGACAGATGCTCCTTGTGGTGCTAAGGACCAAGGAACAAGCATAGCTGGGCTGGGAGGACAGGCCAGGCCTCTGGAGTGGCTACAGCAGGCCTGCATTTCTGTGTCCTGGATTCTGAGCTGGATAACAGCATGATGCCTCTAAAGAGTTCTGTGATGGAAAGGATGGAGGGGGGTAGGTCAGGGGTCTTTCCGTGGATGTCTCAGATGAGTCCCATCGTGACTCTGCCAGTTTAGTTTTCTGTAGAGGGCTGATGTGGCGACAGCTCTGTCTCTTGGTGTCCATGACTCCAGGATGCCCTGCTGCCTGCTATGGCTGGCCATAACTCCCCATACCTTCCCCAGGGCTGTAAGGTAATACTTTTTTACTCTTTTGGGGACTGCCACCCAGCTCCTAAATAAATACACAGAGACTTATTCTTACTTATAAATGCCTGGCCTTAGCTTGGCTTGTTTGTAGGCAGATTTTCTAACTTAAGTTATCTTATTTGTCTTTATTTTTTTGCTTCTGGGCTTTTTACCTTTCTTTATTCTCTATGTCTTTCTTACTTTCTTACTCTGTGGCTGGCTATGCAGCTGTGTAGCTGACCACTGGTGTCCTCTTCTCCTTCTCCTTTTCTCACTCCTCACTCTTCTCTAGAGTTCTCCTCCTATTTTTTATTCTCTCTGCATGCCTGCCCTGCCTATCCTTTCTCCTGCCTAGCTATTGGCTGTTCAGCTTTTATTAGACTAATCAGGTATTTTAGGCAGGCAAAGCAACATAGCTTTACAGAGTTAAACAGCTGCAACACATCTTTGCATCATTAAATAAATATTCCACAGCATAAACGAATATAGCACATCTTAAACTAACATTCCACAATGCAGGGGTGTTCCTCACCCCCTCACCCCAGCATGCCTCTGTGTCTCATTGCTTCTTTCTCTGGGTGGTTTGCCTGGGAAATGATACAGGAAAGCTTCAATATTGATAGGTACTCCAGGGGTTAGATGATGTCACCCATCTCCCACCCCACCCCCACCCATGCTTGAGGCACATCTGGGAGTGATTTCCTCCTGAGTATCCACATGGCTTAGCTTCTTTTTGCTTAGATTTCAGGATGGGTTGTCTAAGTCCTTTTTGCTTCTGATCCTTTGCCTGCAGCCCATTTCCTTTTCTCTCCCCTGGGTGGATGGGTAGGGGTGATGTGTCTTCTTTTTCTCTGCTGGACTCTGAAAGTTTCCGGTCCATGGGCCTTGGTGCTGGTCGGTCCTCAGGTGTAGGTGGGGCCCCGTCGCCTTTCCCATCTGTCACCTTCCTTCATGGGGTACGCCCACCAGCCAACATTCTTGTTACTTTTCTTCCCATTTTCTTCAGTGTCTTCATTGACTCGGGATTCTGCTGCCTGTCACTGAAGGAGCCTCAGCTGTCCTGTTTTAACCATACCTCGTCTCAGTGGTTTTCCTCCCAGTTGGCTATCTGCTGGTGAGAGCCTTTGCCTCTTCCCCATAAGGCAATCCCATCATCCCCTTCTCAGAGTGACCTGCCTGTCCACTCTCTGGCTCCAGCAGGACTCCCAATCACTGCTACTCCTGTACCCACCTCCACCAGGCCACATGCTTCTGGACTCTATGACCTCATAGCTGCCAGTGTGGACTCTCAGTCCTCTTCCCTCCACCACAGACCAGTGACTGTGGGAATGAAGACCAGTGTCCTGTTCAACCTTGGTGTTGGTGTATGTCACAGGACCCAGCACAGAGACAGGTCAGTCTGGCTATATCCATTCAGAGAACTGCAGATGTTCCAGCAGGGGTTGCATGTGGCCCTTGGTCTGTTGTTGTCAATAAAGCTTTATTGGGATATATCCATGTTCATTCATTAATGTATCATGGACACCATACTCACTTCATAATGACAGAGTTGCATGTTATGGTAGAGACCATGTGATCTGTATGTTAATTCTCAGGATTGAATGACTAAGAGTCTGAATCTGAAATGGGTGTGGCTTCCCATTTGGGTGCTGTTGCCTCCTTGCTGTGTGACAGGGTCACAGAGTCAGTCTCTCTGAGTGCCAAGTGGGGATCAGAAGGGATTTGTTTGCTACCTCACATGCCTGGCTTAATGCCTTCTACCTTTTCACACACCAGCACCCCCAAGAGGCCTGAGGTGGCAGACTGGGGTTGGGTTGTTTACATGAGTGTGGGAGATGGAAACAAGACCTCAGTGGAGCATTGCAGCTAGTGTCCTGCCCACAGCAGTATGAATGGCACTCATTCACTCAGCACTGTGTGTGTCCCAGGTACCAAAGAATAGTGAAGAACTGTTTGCAAGCCCCAGTCCCCCGTCCACTGCAGCCTCTCTCCTCACTTCCTAGAATAACCAGCATTGAGAATTTTTCTTCCCATTGTGAGGACTCCCCATGTGGGATACACACTGTGAAATAGACCTTTCTAGAATAGCAAGTGTCTGTGAGGGGGGTCTCCAAGTGGGAGGAGGCTATCTGTAGTGGCCAATAGAGCAAACATCAAGACAGAGGATCCCCCAGAACCTTCTAGATGCCAGACAATGTCTCCATGGGATGCTGAACAGGGGCTGCCACCTCCAGGCTCACAGCTATTGGCTCCCTGCTCAGCATTCACAGTCTCCCCGGTGTGTGTGTGTGTGTGTGTGTGTGTGTGTGTGTGTGTGTGTGTGTGTATGTGAGTGTGTGAGTGTGTGAGTGAATGCACGCTCGGGCTTTGTTCTTCCTTGTTCCCAGCCTTTCATAGCTCCTGATTGCATATGTAAATACTCTCTGGTTATTTTCTGCTCTCTTATCTTCCTGTGGCTTTAATTTTCTTATTTCTTTTCTTCTAAAGAAGACTGAAAGCCAGTTTCAGTGAAGAAATTCCTCATGAAGGAAATGATACCATGTTTCGTGTTTGGGCCACCTCGAGTCAATTAGGGATCAACAGGATTAATTATCCTTCCTGGCTGAAAACAGGAAGTAGGAACCTAGAGAATTGGGCATCCTTAACCCTCAGTGGGGAGAGACAGGACTGGGCATTGGTGGTCCAGATCCAGGAGCAGTGTGGCACCATCTCAGTGCTAAGTGGTCTAGGGAGATCTCCACCTAATCTGCAAGGGACTCTCAAAACTCTACCATTATGATAGAGGGTGTGTGTGTGTGTGTGTGTGTGTGTGTGTGTGTGTGTGTGTGTGTGTGTAAGCCAGAGATTGATGTTGGGTGTCTTCCTCTAATCCCCTCCACTATATTTTTTGAGACAGAATCTCTCACTGCTCTGGTGACAATAAATTTGTTGAGTCTCACTGGCCCGTGAATCCCAGACACCCTCCTGCTTTTATCTTTCCAGGACTGGGATTACAGCTGCAAAAAACAACTTTTATATATGGAAATTGGAGACTAAACTCAGGTCCTCATGCTTGAGGGCCAAGCCTTTGACTAACCCAGCCATCTCTTCAACTCAAACATAAACACTTTTTTTTAATATAATAATTTTAAATTTAAAAATGGATGCCCAAATCCATGATGAACTAAATATCTAAGTTCAAAAACAAAAGATTGCACTATGCTATTATCTATCAGGCAACAGGGATAAAGTTTCTGACGATCTATGCTCCCAGGGCATATCTCCCTTGTGAAGGTCTCTGATGGCTGACCACAGATTGATGGAAGGTACTTGGCTAAGATAGGGTTGGCCAGCAACTGCCTTCACCAGGATCTTCTGCTTTGTGTTTGGGTCCCAGCCATCTCCAGGTGTGGTGTGAGCCATCTCTCTCCCTGGTGTGAGGCTTTTCTGGGACAGATGTCTGTTGGCAGTGCCCACTTACATACCTGGGTTCTCCCAGAGGGTATGTGTCCCAGACAGAAATGCACACACCCCTGCCACAAAACCAAGTGGCCCAGCTCAGGCCTGGCCCTCTCACCGTGGCTACCAGGCTTTCAGAGCTGGTCTTGTCTTGGTCATATGCCCGCGTGGCACAGGTGCTGAGGTCTGTGGTAAGGAATACGTCTCAGGGCATGCTCCCAGCATGAGGCCTTCTAAAACAGATCGGAGACCTTGGTTCCTGTGACCTTTTTGACCCTATTGAGTGAGGGAGGATTCAGTAAAGGAGCAGCTCATTTGATGCATATCCAGAAAAACGTAAAGCCACAAGGCTCTGGGTGGCAAGGACTGTCCCCCTGAACCCCATGGGCAAGTGTGGCCTTTTTTTTTTTTTTCTGGGGAAGGGTTTCTAATGGAAAGCCTGGGTGAAGATGAGAACAGACACCACTGTTGGAGTTGTTAAAAAAAATATTTATTCTGTGAACAGTCCTGGGCCTGTATGATGTAAATGCATCAGAGGGACCTCAGAGCTGCCTTGAGCTGATGCCCCTGGAGTTGGGCAAGGAGGGCATGCACTCTGCCCTCTGACTCTGGCCACCAGCCACCGAGAGCGCATCATCTACCATGGTGCCCCAGAGCCCTGCATTGGTTTTCTCATTTAGCTGTGCAGAATGGCAAAGTGCACTTTATGACCATAGCCACGTGGATTCAGAGGGGCTTGCCCAGGGCACAAGGTGATAAGTGCTGGGACACTTTGGACCCGTGTCTTCTGCATTTCATGTTCAAGACTGTGAACAGCCTCTCCCTGGGGTGATGCTGAAGGAGGCATCTTGGGAGCAAGCACACTCTAGCAGGTATGAGCCCTGCTGCTGTTCATTCTGTCAATGCTACCCAGGCATGTTCTGGAACATTCCCTGTAGATGCCAGCAGGCAAGATGGGAGCTGTGACGTGTCAGTTCTCTGACCTTCCTGTGCCATAGTTTTCCTGAACACTTGGGAGCAGTCCAGATCTTATCTTGTAGGGTGTCATGACTCTTCTGTCACCTGGGGTAATCTCCTGAGAGCTCAGTAAGGGAGAGCTACTGTGGTGTCCTGTTCATTCACAGTGCTCCTAAATGAAGTGGCAGAGTCCTCCTAGAACCCAGAACTGTGAAAGAGCATCTCCTGAATCATCCATCAGTTGGTTCCATTTTGATCAGAGCCAAATAAAGTATAGAAAGTATTTCCTTTTTTGCCCTGGCTGCCAGTAAGCTCTGCACTAGATTTTTGGCAATCTTGGTGCTGATATTTTGGCATTTGGGTTTTGCTGCTTCAGAAAATTTCCACGAAGACTTGTTCTGTATAATACTTTGCTCTGAGCCCTTCCCGCAAGTCCCTGTTTACTGTTCCTTAGTCCTGATAGCATGCAGTGATGGCGGTGGAATAGGCAAGAGGCCATTGAGAGATGGAGCTGTGGTGGAGAGCAGGCAGGCGTGGCCAAGGCACCGTGGTGGCCTTGCGTTCATCTTTACTCACCTCTAAATCAACTTTAGAAGTCTCTGAAGTAGCAGGAAGAGAGAAAAGGCTTAAAAAGACAAAGTGTATTACAGGAAAGCCGTGGTTTCATGGCTGTTTGTCACTGTGAGTGCAATGCATTAACAGAGGGCTGTAATAAGAAGAGCTACTAAAAAATGATTTATTGATACTTTAGTCCTGTTAAAACAGGTTAATGCCAATACAATTAGCTCCAGATCAAGGAAATCCCTTCAGAGCAAAGTTGAAAAAACATCATTCGATGCTATTCCATCCTGACTGGGGAAGAGCTGGGACTTTGTCTCAGTGAGGAGGGGGCTAGGGACAGTGTCACAACAGCCCCTCCCTCACCATAGTGTGGGATGGGGCCCCCACTGCCTGGATTCCAAGGCTGGAGCCAGAGATTCCAAGCCAGTTCTAAGAAATGGTAAGTTTATCTGGAAGGCATGCAGACTTGGCTATTTCATGGATGGGCGACTCCTGAGTAATTGGGGCACTATCGAACCATTGTTATGCTGGGAAAATGGACAAAGAAGAGAGGTGAGTCCCAAGAGACTGTCGGGAGGATGAGAATGTTCTTCGGCTGAAACTACGCTGACAGAACAGGGCTTGGCCTTGGCCACATCTCTGACCTCTGAGCTTGACCTCTTCCTGCATTCCATGACGGTGCCGTGAGTACTGCCTGTGACCTCTGTCAGTGCATGGGGGTCCTTGGCACCCACTCATCCCCTAGCCTGACTCCTGCACATTGGGAAGCTAGTTCAACCTTCATTGTCCTCTAGCTGGTTATCAGCATGAGCTAGTTAGCACTCGCGGTCTCTATCTCTGTCCTCAAGGTCCTGGAGAGGTCTTTCCACTGGGAACAGCCCCTGGGACTGACTGTAGGTTGGCTTGCCTAGGACCTACGTAGTTGGCAGAATCAGAACCCTTGAAGATCTTGAGTCCAGGGATAAGGGTCCTGTTTTCCTTAATTGTTACCTTGACGTAGCCTCAAACCATCTGACAGAAGACCCCTCAATTGAGGAATTGCCTAGATTGAGTTGGTCTGTGGACACATGTGTGAGGGAGAGTCTCCATTATTAACTGTTGTGGGAGGTCCCATCCCACCTAGGCAGTACCATTCTTTGGGCAGGTGGTCCTGGGCAGTATAGAAAAGGTATGTGAGCCTGAGCCAGTGAGTGAGACAGAGTGAGCTAGCCAGCAAATCGTCTTCCTCCATGGTTCCTGCCTTGAGTTCCTGCCCTGATTTCCCTCAATGATGAGTTATGACTTGGAAATATAATTCAAATAAACTCTTTCCTCCCCTGAGTTACCATTGGTCATAGTGTTTGTTAGAACAATAGGAAAGTCGACACACACAGTGAAAAGGTCTCTGGGGGTGTGGCTAACTGAGGGTGTCGGGGCAGAGACCATTCTGGAGTATTGGATGAGTTGCCCTAAATCTTCAGAGTCCTTGTGGAAGAGGAGGTTCAGGGCTGAGAATCAGAGCCATGAAGCTGTGCAAGATTCCAGCTGTTGAGGCTGGATCTTAAGGGAGGGGTGGAGGTGGGAACGTGAGCCCAGGAATGCAGGCACCTCTAGATGCAGGAAGAGAAGTGTCTTTCTTGGAGCCTCAGAAGGAGCAGAGCCCTGTCAGTGATGCCCTGATTTTAGCTTAATGAGTCCTACTCAATTTTGGGTCTCTTTGTGGGTGGGAGCTAAGGATCCCTGGGATCCCAAACCTGGGGGTTGCTTAGGAGGGGCCTGGGCAAAGGAGAGAAAGGTAGAGGTCGGGGGAAGGAGGGCAGTGACTGGAGGCTAACTGCGGGCTGTGATTGGTGACTGAGGCCTAACTGAGGACTGAGGGCTGAGGGCTGATTCAGGGCTGTGATTGGTGAGGCTGTAAGTAGGGCCATGGCAAGGAGGTGGGGTGGGGGCACGGTAGGGTTCCTGCTCCATGGTGGGTCCAGAAAGCTTTCTACCCTACCTCCTGGGCAAAGTGAGGGTGTCCCAAGGCTTAGCAAGAAGGGGGATTCTGTAGCTGGGTGGGGGTTTCCTAGATGTCCCCTGCCCCTTCACAGGATATCAAAACTTTAAGGATTTGAAAGGCCTTGACCTTGAAATTCGCTGACCTTTCCTTTACCCAGCAGGGATACTGAGTCCCTTATTGATGAACTAAGAGTGGAGACCAGATCCCCTGGCTCTTGGATCTGGCTGTCTTTCATCTCCTGCCACATGGTCTTATGGACTCTTCATGAGGCACCTCAGATAGGAAGTCTGGGGAGTGAGATACAAATGTCCCAGGTCCATGAGGAAGTTTGCTGGTCCTAAATTCACTCTCTATGAAACCCAGGTACCCAGCTCTATCCAGATGGCTTTCTCTGCTTTGCTGAGGAGTCTCTAGGCTACAGCTGTGTGATGTCTGGCCTATCTTCGTGCCTTCTCTGGTTTTTATTGTCCTCAGCTACACAGTGCCAGATCCCTGAGCCCCGGTGGACTCAGTTGCTGTCTGTCAATTCCAAGTTCTCAGAAGACGGACACAGCTTGGGCCACGCCCACTCCTTATCTTACTAATAGTCTCTGGAAGGAAGTCATGTTGTCTACCAGTGGATAGAAATGGCTGTTACTAATCCAACAGCTGTAGAGTCCTTGCAACCCAGCTTGCTTGTGTTGGGGCCAGGCGGACAGCAGGTACTTGTCAATCAGTGGCAGAGCAGAGAGAAGCCACCTCAACAACCCAGACAACCAACTTTGCAGGGCCCCTCTCACTTTCCACTGAAGGAGGAGCATCCCCACTGGCTACATTTCCCTGAGAAATGCCCTTGTGTCTTCCTTAGTGTGGTGGCTGTGCTACCACACGACATGGAAGCTGGGAGTTGCGGCCAGTTTCCTGCTGTTACCTGAACCTCAGCATACCAGTTCCAGTGCCTACCGGGTCTGACTTTGCTACATCCTGTTCCCTGTGGAGATAAACCCAGAGAGAAATTGGCTCCTTAGTCCTGGGACATGGTGACCCATTGGGAGGCTGCCTGTTTTTCTGTGTGGTCAGAAAGTGAGGCTCTTTCCGTTTCTGGGGCCTGCTGTGCTGGGAACTCTGAGGACAGCTGCCTCTTTCTCTGGAAAATGACACATCACAGTACTTTGCGAACCTTCTCCATTTCTCATCTCAGCCCTTAATAGCCTCGCCTGCACCAAAGGCCTTGATGTGACCGAACAGCTATTACTGTTACCTTGGACGACTCATCCCCACAGCTCCTCCAAGGCCCAGCAGACTTCAGGTATCTCCTTGCCAATGGTTTCAAGTGTCTCATCTTAGCAAGCAATTCCTGGCTTTGTGGGAGACATGGAGACCCCTAAATGGAGCTGCATCCCTAGGAGCTGGCTGAGGTCGAGTCCCGGGTATGTAGAAACTCAGAATCAGAACCTGGAGCCCAGAAGATTGCTGCTAACTCCGGACACTCCTGGGCTGGGTCATCTGTCTCACACACATGTATATGTACAGACTCCAGAACAGGGGACTTAGTTGAGAGGAAGACTAAGAGCCCATGGGATGCCCTCTGGGGACACATCTCCCCAATACACAGAGAAATCATCCGGAATGGATGTGCTTTGGAGCATTTAGGACAGGGAGAGGAGACAACTTGTCCACCAGGAGGAAGCAGATTGGCTGTGTTGGGTGTTCCCATTCTCACACTGCCATGTGCATTGTGTGTCACTGATGGTCCGTAAGGCTGTAGTGGATTTAAGGGTCATGGTACTTGGTTCTGAAGCCAAGCAATGGCCTTTCCTCACTATCTGAACATCACGGGTGAAGTTGGGGCTCCACTGCTTCCTTGAGATAGTGGTGGCCTCCTAAGCCCAGAGACATAGGCAGCTGGTATTGAGTTCCCATACTCAATTCCTAGAGGACTTCTTACTGACTCCCCAGGTAGGAGACAATCACCATGGGGCAAAGGGTGGCCAAAAAATGCAAAGGTACTCAGTGAGCAGAAGGGGAGGCTTGCCTGAGATCTCTGGTGACCTAGGCCCTTCAACACACAAGTTTATGTTTCTGCTGGGAAGTCCCATGTAGAACAGGCTAAAGCACCAATACTGTAGCTGGGAAGTCACATTGTATGACCAGCCTGGTCTGCTGGCTGTGGCAAGATCCAGGAACTGTTGGATTTGGTGAGTAGCAGGGCCATCAGGATTACAAGGGAAGGAAAATACCCCACCTGGAGCCTCTAACATTTCCTATGGATTCATTTCCCATTAGTCTGCCCATCCATCCATCCATCCATCCATCCATCCATCCATCCATCCATCCATCCATCCATCCATCCACCTATCCATCCATGCATCCATGCATCCATCCATCCATCCATCCATCCATCCATCCATCCATCCATCCATCCATCCATTCTTTCATCTTTTCATTCATCTATTCTCTCACCTGTTCCCCCATCTGTCTGTCTACCCTTCCACCCATCCATCTTTTCACCCATCCTGCCTACTGTCAATTCATCCCCTACACCCACCTCCCCTTCCACCACAGCATGTATCTGGAAACAACCTGGGCTTCAGGACAGAGTAGCTGCACCCACCACTGATCGAGCTCTTAGTTGTATGCCTAGCAGACCGTCTTCTTGGCAGTGCCCTGGCATGGCAAAGCTGCATTTTCCTGACATAAAAGGAGCTCTTGGACCACAAATGTGTGCAGCCAGAGTCTATGAGCCCCATAAGCGAGGCTGGGGTGCTGACTTTCTGATAGCAGTGCCGATCGTGAAGCTGGGAATACCCTGGCTGGGCTGCCGCACGTTCTCTATGGCCCCTTTCTCTCCTGGGCCCTCCAGAGTCTTTGTCCCTGTGACCTGTCCTGACCTTTCACAAATGCCCTTCTTTGTGGAGCTTAACCCAGCTTCTGTTGCTCCTCTGCACTAGTGTTGAGCAGCTAGCAACTTGTGACAAAGAGAGAAAAATGATGATGCACAGGAGAGAAAGCAAGCACATAGGGATGTCCCAGGGGACCCAGCACCTGTGAGGACACCATGGAGGAAGGCACTGGGGAGGTGGAGGTGGAGGGAATCCCCTGATTAGGTGGTAAGGGGAGGTCAGGAGCAGAGAGGATGCTGGGAGAAGTTGTTTCAATGTAGGGATTTATAGGGCAAGGACAAGAACTACCTGGCCCACTATGGTGAACGCACCATAGGAGCTGATTTCTAGGCTAACCTAATATGCCAGGGGTGACTCTACCATCCAGCCTACACACCCAACAGGTTTTTGAAGGGCTTGGTGTTCTAGGGAACAACTATGCTCATTGGCCCAGGTGGGTCCCACCTTCTACAAAGCAAGCAAGAGACAGTTGTCCAGGACCATGACATCGGCTCGGGAAGCCTTGTGGAGCAGAGGCCAGACACCCTCCCAGCATGCAGGGGTCTAGGTAGGTTTAGGTCTGGGAGACGCTAGTGTTGGAGCTGAGGAGGCAGAGAACAGCTTTGTTCCGCTGTCCCATGTCCCCAGTGACAGACAGAAGGATGTGTGAAAGCATGGCCTGGCTCCCCAGGCTACAGGGCTTCTACTTAGGAAGGAAACTGCCCAGCAGGTGCCCACTGCTTCTGAATCCATGTGGCCATGCCTTGCTGTCCATGTGAGGGAAGAGAACCTGACCACGGAGGGAAATCATCAAGCAAGTCTGTCTGCACCTCCTGTAGGCTAGTACTCTGACAATAGCAGTGACTGAACTTAAGTAAATGTGTCACTTGTGTGCTGGCAGTGACACATGAGGGCCATTTTAATACAGAACACAGAGGTAAATGTGAGTGCTGCCTCCCCCATTAATTCTTATTATTGATACCCGTGAATCTGTCTCCATCTTCTGCTCCAGAATTAACCAGAGCTGTGTCCGTCCCTCCCTCCTTCCCTCCCTCCCTCCCTCCCTCCTTCCCTCCCTCCCTCCTTCCCTCCCTTTTTCCCTTCCTCCCTCCCTCCTTCCTTCCCTCCCTCTTTCCCTCCCTCCCTCCCTCCCCGTTCTTCCTTTCCTCCCTCCCTGTTTCCCCCCTTCTCTCCCTCCCTCCCCCTTCTTTCCCTCACCCTTCCTTTTCTTGCTTCCTTCTCTTTGATAGAATCTCATTATATGGTCCAGGCTGAAGTTACAATCTTCCAACCCCAGGGAAACACCTTGAAGAAGGTCTCGGGATTAGGTGCCCTCAGCAGGGGGACAGGGTACTTACTATACAGAAGGTCCTACTATAGAGGCGGCAGAGGTATGGTCCTGACACTGTCCAAGGCTGGATGTGGCCAGCATGAAGGGAAGCTGGGGACCCAGCTGTGCAGGGTCTCAGGTAACTTGGGATTCCCCCCACAGGCCTTTGGCAGCCTCCTTCATCATATGAGTGGAAACCCCAGGACTCAGGGGGGTTTTGTTCAGGAATTTTAACTCTTAGGACAAGAAGTTTAACTTTTAGATGGCCACAGGGTGAGGAGGAATGGCCGGACAGCCCAAGGTCAGGGAACTGTAAGAGCCCTCTCAGCAGCCCCAGGGGTCAGGAGCTGCAGGTAGAAGCAGAGATTGATGCCTCCTAAGCAGGTGGGGTTAGGAGGGAGAGAAGCTGTCTTAGCAAAGGATGTGACACCTGGCTGATCCATCACTCAAATAATAGATGTGGTCGGTACCCAGTGAGACTCCCCCTGGGCCCCCTTTCCTTAAGTCCAGGGATGGCTGTTGTTCTATTGTCCCAGGGACACTGTCTGAAAGGTTTCCACCTAAGCCCTGAGCCCTCCCTGGGTCCTGAGATGCCCAGAGCGGCACAGCCCAGCTCTGCAGAAGTGCTCTTGCCTGTGGAGTGAGTGGCAGCCTCCTAAGTGCTCTCTACACTTGGAGCACGGCTCCAGAGAACTCATCTGAAATAGATATTTCCATTGCCAGAGGGATTTATTGACAAAAACTAGCCATCTATTAACATTATCTGGGGACTCTGCTCTGGGGAGAATAGACACTATAAATCTTAGTTGTGTGGAAACTCAGGAGGCAGAAGGCTTTAGTGGACGGCAGAGAGAAACTCCAATGAGTTCAGACCTGTTTATTTTACTTAGAGAGAAAGAACATTCTGTACCCAGCCAGGCAGGAAATGGCTTTTGGGGACGGCCACTTAGCCTAGCTGCTGGCCCTGAAACTGTGGGAGTAATCGCTGCCTGCAATTAGAGCGGGCGGCTCAGAGAACCATATTTTGTAATCAGTGATGGAAGCCTCTGGAACTTGAGGCCTGACGCTTGAAGCAGGTATCCCAGGGCCTGCTGGGAAGGAAGACCCTCGTGACACACTGAGAGCTCAGGTTCTAGTGTCTGGTGAATAGGTCCCTGTGTCCAGTCACCTAGGGCGTGCTAGTGGCCCTGGAGTAGTTATCTATTGAACCTCTTTTCTCTCACTGTCCCCTTAGTGTTGATGGTCGATGACATGATTGTCACCCAGGACCCTCTGTTGTTCAATCTTCACACACACACACACACACACACACACACACACACACACACACACAAACAAAACAAAACAAAACAAAAAAACAACCCACAAAAAAACAGGTAACCCAAGTGGCCTAGCTTGTCTTTCAGGACATAGGAGAATCTCTGAGGTGTCATACCTGAGTGTAGGCAGTGAGAGTTGAACCCATGCATTCTGTCCCTGAGAGGCTGTGAGCAGCCTTCCACTTACTGGGGTGTAGAACAAAGCATGACACATGGGCATGGGTACCACTGCTGGCTGACTGGTCACCTTGGCTAAGTTCTCACCTTTGTGCCTTGGCTTACTTTCCCTACAAAATGGACAAAGCCTGGGGCTCCTGTCTGGGGTCAGTGTGGTAGCCTGTCTTCTTCTTTGGTTGTGACATTGGAAAGGGAATCCAGGACCTCAGTGAAGGGTCACCTAGAGCTCTAACACCAACCCACACCCCTAGCCAGGTAGATGTCTACATTGGGCTTTGTGTTATTTCCCCAGGATGTTGTCAACCCCTAAACTCGGCAGTTTTCACAGTAGAAATTTGTCACTTGCCATTTCTGGTGTCGAGATGAGAAGTCACAGTACTGTCTGGCGATGCTCCCTATGGCCTCTTGGGAGGGTCTGATTCAAGTCTGTTTTTCTGAAGTTTTTGGCATGGTGGCCTGGCTGTCTTTAATGTCCTTTGGTTATAAACATGTTATTCTAGCCGGGCGGTGGTGGCGCACGCCTTTAATCCCAGCACTAGGGAGGCAGAGCCAGGTGGATCTCTGTGAGTTCGAGGCCAGCCTGGGCTACCAAGTGAGTTCCAGGAAAGGCGCAAAGCTACACAGAGAAACCCTGTCTCGAAAAACCAAAAATAAATAAATAAATAAATAAATAAACAAACAAACAAACAAACATGTTATTCTAATCTCAGACCTTCAGTGGTTCTGCAGAGAGGACCCTAGGATATGGGTCCATCATTGAAGATCAACCAGACTCTCTGTGTGCTTTACCTCAGAAAGGATCCAGGGCGTGCTCTCGGGGCTATCCACTTGTATGTCAGTCACTTTAGGGACCTTTGTATTTAGTGTGCTCTGGGAAGTTCACTCAGGTTAGCAGGCCCTGATGCAGGATAGCACCATCCCTGTGGATAGTGGCTGGAGGGGACCTCAGGTCTACCTACAAGTACACAGGATCCTACTTGAACCTAAGAGTCCCATTTGGTCTTCCATTCCTGCTCTGGAGAGACAGTAGTGACATTGTATGGCCATATGTTCAGCCCAGAACCAGCTCATGCCTTCACCGGTCATTTCTACAGGGCTACTTGGAAGGCTTCTGCCAAGCCTTCATGTGCCAGACAATGCCAAGAGTCCTTCCTTTGGAAAAGTCAAGAATGGATCTTTCTAACCCTTGGTAAATGCCAGAAGATTTGAGCAAAAACTGAAGTTGCTTTGTCCCTCAGTACTGGGTCTGCCCTTTGCACTTTTTCCCCTTGGCAGCCATAAAGCAAGACAGACTTCTGAAGGCAGGGGAGCCAGCTGCTCACTGAACCTCAGTTTCCCCATCACAGGGAGCCAGACCTTTCCTTTCTGAAATCTCAAGGTCACTCTCAAGTCTATCTTCCTCCTTGTGAGAAATGGATGTGCCCTTTCCCGGGTGAGAGGTGATTCAGAGAAAGGCAGCAATAATTAATATTGATGATGCTTCAAATGTTAAAACTTAGAATTAAGTTAAAAAAAAAAAAGGACAGGGTCACATGTAACCAATTAAACAGTGACTTGTCTGTGGCCTTGTGCCCACTTTGGGGGCAGAATGGTCTTCATTCGGCTCTGCCAATTAATCTCACCTCACCTTCTTTGCTGGGAGCTGAGCTGTCTGCAAATTGAAGGGAAAGGAGACACCGGCCAGTTCCAGACACATAGACCATCTCCCGTTGTGCAAATGCCAGGGAGGAGGAAGCGCAGATCAATTTGCAGAGCCGAGACAGCATACGGCCCTGTGAGGAGAGGCGGCTGCGCTGTGCCTGGGTGCGGGTGTGAGAATTAATGAAGGCAAGATGAAAGAACGCGGGCATTTGAGATGAAGCCCAGCGGGTTACGAGGGTTCAGGATGAATTTCAAAATGCAGAGATTGCAAGGCCATGGACTAATTATCTGGCTAGGATGGACTGGAGGAGGCTATGTCTACCCGCTCCACGTGGCCAGGTGGGAAGCTGAAGAGGTGCCCGCTGGGGACACTGGTTTGGCAGAGGGGGTGACTGTCTGGGTCATGATCCCCTGCTCCCCGTCTTGTAGCTTGCAAGCCCAGCATTAGACACACTTCCTTTGGGACTCAAGGTTAGACATCGGCAGGTTTGTGCGGGAGCTGGCGGGCAGGGTTGAGCGGGGAAGGATGTCCTAGTGTGTGTATTCCCTAACCTCCCCTGCATCTGCAGTACCCTTCACATGAGGACTTCACCGCTGTGACCAGGCTGTGATGATCCCAAAGCCATGTCCATGTCAGAGATATGAAACAGGAGATGTTGGGTCATCCATCAGCTGGCCATAGGCAGGGGCAAGGGTCCATCAGGCTCCTGACTTCTGGGCAGCGTGCTGGCTGCTGTGAACAGTGAGGACAATTAAGTCATCAGAGAAGGCTATAGGATGGGTGTGGGGCATTGGTTTCTTGGAGTACAGGGGTGCTTCTTAGAAGCTAGATGCTGGATGTCGGGGGCATTTGTTCCCAGTAGAGGGAGAAAAGCAGTGGCCTGGCTGGGGAGGTTTAAGGGCCACATATGATGGATTACATGGAACACATGGCTTCGAATAAAGGCCATAGGAAGGCCTTACGTTCAACTCCAAGGCGGGACCTCACCCTGGGCCTGAAGTGCTCTTACAGTTGGTCACCGGTAATGTGTTGGGGTTCCAAGCCTGTGTGGGATTTGGAAGTTCTCATCTGTGTCCTCAGAGTTGAGGTGACTTTGAATAGCCTGTCACTGCTTTGAATAGCACTGCCTCTTGGGAAAGGCTCTGGAGAAGGCTGAGGTAGATGTCAGCATCAATCAGCTGTTGGTGTATAACTAACCACTCTGATCCAGTACCTCAGAACACCTGTTAACCTCTGCATGCTTAGTTGGGCCATAGTGGTTGATCCTGCCTGGGCCATCAGGCTTCATGGGCAGAGGTGGGCCAGTTTGCTTCTACTCTTTCTGGTTATAGGCCCTTCAGTAGGCAGTCTGGGCAGGGTTCTTGTAGGATGGGATCCCACATGGTCCCTTGAGGCCAGACATTGCCTGACAATACTTTTGCTAGATTCTTTGGGTTAAAGCAAGTCACAGACTACTCATGCACAAAGGGAGGAGTATCTACAGGCATGGTAGGTGTGTGTGCGTGCGTGCATGTGTGTGTGCGTGCGTGCGTGCGTGTGTGTGTGTGTGTGTGTGTGTGTGTGTGCGTGTCCGTGTCCGTGTGTCCGTGTGTGTGTGTGTGTGTGTGTGTGTGTGTGTGTGTGTGTGTGTGTGCGCGCCTCAGTATGCCCCTGAATGACTTGGAAACCTCGCAGGCTCTCCTTGTTGGACCATTCTTGTCAACGATCCTCAACAAGTCTTCTGCTCTCTGCAGCTGGCACAGCCCATAGCTTCCCAGCATCTGGAAGAGAAAGGCAGAGCAGAGCCTGGTAGTTGGGGGCTGCTGGGCCTTTGCCAATCCCTGAGCACACTTGAGTTTAACAAAATCCACTTCTTTCTGAAAACTGCGGCTTGTTCAACTTTCCTCTAACTTGGCGTAGTGGAAAGCAGGCTGCCCACTCCCAGGTGGGTCTGTGAGTGGGCCAATTGTGAACTCATAATTAAAGGGATTTGACAAGAATCAAAGAAGACTGGTCTCCACCAGGGGTTTGGGGAGATAATTACCCGTGTGCATCTGGCTATGATGGGTGTGTGAGCCTGAAGAGGGCCAGGGAACACCGGGGATCCGATGGGAAGACGAAGTGAGGACATGAGCGCCATGCAGATTTTGTAATTGCAAGTCTGCCGTGGACATCTGAGGGGCGAAAGTAGGCTTTGCTTCTTTATGTCTTTAGCAATACAGCCTTCCTCATACCCCTGCCCTGTGTGGGGAGGGACCTCTTTGAGCTCAGGTTCAGTCCCCACAGGGAAAAACAGGAAGTGGAAGGAATTTGTGAATGGATTCATTTGGGATTCTGCGTCTCTCCAGACCAGAGACCATACAGAAATGCCCAAAATGGCTCCGCTTGCTCCCACTGGGAGCCATATCTGGCACATGGCAGTGGAGGAGGCCTGAGTCTTCCAGGCTTTCTAGACCACACTTGTCTTAGGTGGGCTTTACTTGTTTAACTTTTTGATTTTGTTGGTTCTTCTCTATGAATGTCCTGGAACACTCTGGAAGGCTCTTTCTAGTCTCTCTTCCGTCCTTCCACTCCAGCAACTGAGCGGACCTAAGGCCTGAGTTTGTAAGGCTGACCTCACTCTTGGGACTCATGGGATCTCTTCTGAGCCTTCAGCCTGGGCCGCAGAAGGAGCTCACAAAGAACAGCCCTAATCTAGCCTGGGTGAGGAGCCCAGCCAAGCTGAGATCTGTGCTTACTCCAGAACCACCCTAGGTACCCAGGAATAAGTTCTAATCTAAAATGCTCACTTTTCTGGATATAATGACATACTTGTTCTGAGAAACCCAGGAGACAGCGAGGAGCTCAAGGAGAAGTGTCTCACCACCCACTGACAGGAGCCAGGATTTGCCAAGTCTTCTCCCTTAGAAGGAAAGTCTTGCTTTCCCTGAGATTTGAGAGCACGTGTCCTCAGCACGAGCACAGGCTGTGCACCTGAGCTTTGAAAACATCCCTCTCTATGACTCAGAGGTTAAGAGCACATGCTGCTCTCCTGGAGGACCTGAGTTTGGTTCCCAGCACCCATGTAGAGAAGAAGCTCACATTTAGCTGCCTATAACTCCAGCTCTAGGAGATCCAGCACCCTCTTCTGGCCTCCATGGGCAATGCACTCATATGCATACACACATAGTCACATACCCATACATATAAATACATTCTTTTTAGAAAGAAAACTTTCCCCTCTTGGCATGGAGAGTGTTTTTTGTCTAAGTCTTCCTGTGTAGTGCACACTAGCCTTGTACTTGTAATCCTCCTGTCTCAATATCCCAAGTGCTGGAATTCAAGCCTGTACCACCATGCCTGGCTTTGTAGATAGGTACATTTTTATGCCAATGCCTGGCATTTCTCTGAGGTGAATTCTCAGGCATGAGTATACTGGATTGAAAAGTTTGCACTTTGAAAATACTCAGGTGCACTGTGAAGAGCTGGTGTGGGCTGCGCCATGCCTTCAGCTGTTCATTGTCCTAGGGGCTCAGTCACGTGAGCTCAATGCCCAGAGATACTGTCCACTGAAGCTCACTTGTATGCTGAGCCCTGGCAATCCAAGGACCCTGTGTTCCTTACCTCACTCGCTTAGAGCCCAGTGCCAGCGGAGTTCCCAGGACTCTGAGCTAGCTTCAGGGGCTCCCAGCTCCTTGGCAAAGCCTGGGTCTGACTTCCCCAGCTTGGCTGTGGGGACGCAGACTGGGGCTGGTGGCCTGTGTGTGTCAATAGATGGCCAGCCTGACCCAGCATCCAGAGTTTAAAGAAGAGGGTCTTTGCTTTGAACATACTGTAAAGTCACAAGTGGAGTGTGTTTATACAGGACTGTGTATTCATGTGTGTGCACCTGTGTGTGTGGGTGCATGGACACATATGTTCCTGCATGTGGAAGGGAGGGGCTGATGTTGGGTGTCTTGGTCAGTTGTGCTCTATCTTGTTTTTTGAGGCAGGGTCTCTCGTTGAACTTGGAGCTCACCAACTGGACGGTCAGGGGTGCCAGGGATCCCCTCATTCCCACTAACCGGTGCTGCAGTCACGGATGTGCTCCACCACGTTTTGATTCCACATGGGTGCTGGGGATCCAAACTTCAGGTCCTCGGGCTGTGCATCAAGCACTCTACCAATGGAATCATCTCTCCAGTCACTGCTGCTCTCAACATTTGCTGCGAGAGCTAACCTTGGCATGCCGAGTTGACGGGCAGTGAGCGAGGACCTAGTCCGAGGCGCCTCTGCTTTTGCTGTGTGACTTTCGATGAGTGGATCCATCTCTCTGAGCCTCTGTTTTGTCACGGTAGAGAGTGTTCATAACGGAGCCCTGTTGGCACCAGCTGTGCTGAAGAAGTGAGACAGGAGTGACAGGAGCAGTTCTTGACCCCGAGTGACAGCTTGGTGGTGGCAGATATGGCTGTCATCCCTGCTCATGCTGACTCCTTGGGTGACTGGGAGGGGAGGGGGACAGACTCCCTGGAGCCCTCTCCTCCAGTTGAGTGATGCAGTGATTAGGCAGGGTGTGTCTATTAATGGCTCCTGGACCCACCCAAGGCAGATGAGCAGGGCAGGGGACAGAGGCAGAGGGCGCAGTCCTTGGAAACAGGCATTAACTTGCAGGAGTTCTTGCCTACACTGTACCTGCTTCCTGCTCTTTTCCCCAGTTTATAAGGAAGGAAGGTAGGCTAGGCTGGCTGAGTCCGCAAGCAAGTTGTAACGACCTCTCTCCAAAACCCTTTGAAGATGCTGGTCATGCTAGGTGCAGACAGACTCACACCACAGTCAGCAGACACGAGAGATGAGGGTCCAGAGGCATGCACAGTACAAGGATGTTAACTCTTGTGGGCTGAGAGTGGTCCTTGACACTTATCAGATGAAACACCCCCAGGACCCAGGATATGACCGTGTCTGGAGACAGGGACTTCACAAAGGTGCCTTGGCTAAATGAAGTCATACAGGTGGACCCCACCCAACATGATGGACATTCTTATAGGAGGAGGAAGTCAGGACCCATACAGGCACAGAGGGCTGAGCTGGAAGCACACAAGGAAAAGGTGGTGTCTAAGGCCAGAAGAAAGGCCCCTGGAGAACCCGGCCCTGCCTCACCCTGTGCTTGGGTGATGGCCTCCCCTATGAGAAAATGGATGTCTGCTGCCTTGGTCTCCCCAGCATTGCTCATGGCTAAGGCAGAGCCCACGCTGACAGTGTCTACTGTGGCATTCGGTTCACAGAGGCTTGCTCATTGGCTGGAGGCAACTGAGCTGGCAAGGGGCCGAGATGAGCCGGACACCTGTGGTGTCTGTGCATTCTCAGCCAATGATGCCAGGGAGTCCACTGGTATGTGTGTGGGTGTGGGTGTGATAAGATGTCCCCAGGGACAGCCTCCATCTGGTCTGCGTGGGAGAATGCTCTGTGCCCTGCTGACTTTCCAAAACTCTCTTTAGGTTCTAGGACTGACACAGACCCATCTCTTGGATAGGCGACGCTATCAGAAGTTCCGATGGCCTCAGTGGGCCTTGACTTTGGCTGTAGTGTGTCCAGGGAGTTTGGGGCTGGCTCAAGATACTTGAATGAGCTGTAACGAGGAGCATCTCTGGGAAGAGGCCACTGCCTCTCTATCCTCTCGGAGCCATTTTCTAGTGCAGTTGGCCCACAGGGAACTGAGGTGGCCAGATGTTCCCTAGGGACCCTGCCTGAGCTGATGCCTCCTTGTAGCAGCAGAGGCAAATGGGCCTTGGGTGTGTTCCAGACAGCTGTGGGCAGTGCACGCACCTGAGGCCAGTAAGCTGACCCTGCTGTGTCCAAAGTTACTGGGTCCATGTGGTTAGCCGAGCCCTGGCTTGGAAGGTGTGGGTAGTTCTGCCTCACCCAGCTGGGACTTGACATTGAGCATTGGAGCCTGAGGGCCCAGTCACGTGACCTTTTGGTCACCCACAGTGGCCACCACCTCTCTGATCTGTCTTCTGTCCCCAATGTGGTTTCTGACGTGCTGAGCAGCCATATTGCTCCGCTTAATGAATTTGCCGTCTGGATGCAGGTAAAACTCTTCCAGGTGATGTATCCCATTCTACAGATGAGGAAGAGGCTGAGAAAGACCCCACTGCTGTCTGAACACCTGCCAGTGAGGAGTGGGGTTTGCATCGAACACTCCTGCCTGGAGCCCCGCTGCCCAGTCCTTGGGTCGTCATTTGAAATCTTCCGAGTACTGCTTTCATCCCCAGGGCCATAAACGTACCCCTTGGTGACAGTGTCCATATGTTTACATCATGGAATGGTAAGACAAAAGTTCTATATGGTACAGATATTGCATATTGAATTTAAGCTACAAAATGAGAGCTTTAAAAAAAATGAGAAATGGGTAATTGAGATGGCTTAGCAGGTAGAGGCTCTGGTTGCCAAGCCTGATGACCTGAGTTCAAAGCCTGGGATGCCCATGATAGAAGGAGAGAACCAACTCCTGCAAGTTGTCCTCGGGTTTCCATAACTTGTACACCCTCTATAAATAAGTAAAATATAATAAAGATGAGATTAAAAATGAAAGTCAGATAGTGTACTTGGTGCATGACCTCAAGTTTGAAATGGCCTCGGGTGGCTACTGGCTCCATCTTCTCACAGTGCTGATGCAAATCTCTGGCCAGACGCAGGGGTCATGTGACCAAACACCACTTGCTGTCATGCTTCCCATGGACAACATTGCCTCCGGACTGATCCAGATCCATGACCCTGTTCTCTCCTCTGAGCCTGATGATGTCCTTCTTCTTCCAATTTAATAGGTCATTCTTCTCTTTC
The DNA here is from genome assembly GCF_049852395.1 of Peromyscus maniculatus bairdii. Taxonomy (NCBI): domain Eukaryota; kingdom Metazoa; phylum Chordata; class Mammalia; order Rodentia; family Cricetidae; genus Peromyscus; species Peromyscus maniculatus. The sequence goes on from NC_134871.1 coordinate 56,047,338, forward strand.
ATTGACAAATATAATGCTGGGATTTTACTCTTTCATTGACAAATATAATGCTGGGATGTGGTGTGTGTGTGTGTGATCATGCAAATGGGTTTTGAATCTAACTGAAATTTTATATCAAATATTTCAAAATAATGATGACATTTCCCTCACCATCCACAGATGTTGCTCCCAGGACTTTAATAATTCTTCTTCAGGCTCCAAATTATAACCCTCACTCAACGTCACTGATGAGCTGTCTCAGCTTGCATTTTTCCAAAGATGGTACTTTTGCTTTGAATCCATAAACTACGTCGTGAAATGCATTTGTACTTCTGTGGTTTTTTTCCCCATTTTCAAATAAATTCATGCTGGTCTTAGATGCCTGTGCAGCAGGCCACGGGGAAGGCAATTTCCATGCCCCAGTGAATCCACTAGGCTGGAATGCCCCTGTCCTAGAACCAAATCAGGAGTCAGCCTCACCTGTCTGGAGTTCACTTTGCAGAGAGGTGGTACGGTGGTACTGGGCTTCTGACCCTGGTCTCTGCAGCTGGCTGAAGACAGTCAGGTCCCCAGCAGATGCTTTTTCCTCAGTTCTACCATGCCCTCATCTCAGAGCTGCAGGCCCTTGACCTTGGAATTTTCTGGAAGGAGTCCCTCCCCTCCCTGTCCCTGCAGCTACACTGGTTGTATGTTTTGACAAGAGCACTGGGCACGTCTTTGAGCTACTTGGAGAACTCTATCTTCTGAAGTTGGTCTAGGTGGGAGATGCTCTTTCACGCTTGCTTCTCGAGGGATCACATCTGCGGGCTCGAGCAGCAGCCCCTAGTAAGTGCCACTTTCTCAGTCTTTAAAGGTTTTTGTTCCACGTGGACCCTGTACTTTGCAGACCTGAGAGATGTTGTAGTCTTGGGAGGCTGGTGGGCAGGACAGCTGGGGCAACAGGGGCAGCTGGGGCAGCTGGGGCAGCTGGGGCAGCTGGGGCAGCTGGGGCAGCAGGGGCAGCTGGGGCAGCAGGGGCAGCTGGGGCAGCAGGGGCAGCTGGGGCAGCTGGGGCAGCTGGGGCAGCAGGGGCAGCTGGGGCAGCTGGGGCAGCTGGGGCAGCAGGGGCAGCTGGGGCAGCTGGGACAGCAGGGGCAGCTGGGGCAGCTGGGACAGCAGGGACAGCAAGAGCAGCAAGGGCCACTGGGGCAGCTGGGGCAGCAGGGGCAGCTGGGGCAGCTGGGGCAGCTGGGGCAGCTGGGGCAGCAGGGGCAGCTGGGACAGCTGGGACAGCAGGGACAGCAAGAGCAGCAAGGGCAACTGGGGCAGCTGGGGCAGCTGGGGCAGGAGAGCTCATAGGTGCAGAGAAGTCTCAGTTCTCTCAGAAGTCATGGCAGGATACAATGAATGACATACATCTCCCCTGAGAAGGAGAAGAGGCCCTTTTTATGTGTATGAGAATCTGTTCTGGACCCATGTTTCGTTGGATGAACTGCCTGAGAGCCTAAGGCCCACCTACCTCCATCTGACCTCACTTAAGCCCCCCCCCCCATAGCCTAGCTGGGGCATCTCTTCCACTGCTCCTGGACCTCTGAGGCCACCTCTCCTTCTGTTGACCATGATGGCCAGCTGCAGACAGAGTGCTCTGGCTCCCAGCTTATCCTAGTTGCTTCTCCAGGTCCATGATAAAAACGTCCAGTGAAGCAATATGGGGGAAAGGGACTTATTTCATCTTACACATCACAGTCCATCATGAAGGGAAGTCAGGGCAGGAACTCAAGCCAGGAACCTGGCAGCAGGAACTGAAGCAGAGGCCATAGACGAGTGTCACATACTGGCTGCCTCCCCATGGCTTACTCTGTTTGGTTTTTATACAACCCAAGGGTGGTACCGCCTACTGTGGGCTGGACCCTTCCACATCCATCATTATAACTCAATAAAAATGCCCTCCAGACTTGCCTACAGGCCAATCTGCAGGAAGAACTCCTTTAATTGAGAGTCTCCCTTCCCAGATGACCCTAGCTTGTGTTAAAGTGACCAAAACCTAACAGGCCCACAGCTGAAGAAGGAAGCCTCCTCCAACCCTACAGAAGCTCTGGCTGGTACCACCTTCTGCTTCCAGCCATATGCTAGCCCCACCAATGTGACTCTTCTCTTTGCAGTCTCCCCACCCTATCCCAGTATCTCCCACAAGAGTAGCTTCAGCATCCTGCATAGTCAGTTCCAAGATACTCTGCAGATACCCAAACCTGCAGATGCCCAAATCCCATCTATAAAATAACACGGACCCTTTATGTAAAGCTATACATGTTATCTACACAGTCCATTTTGTTTTGGGCATATAGTCCCTTTTTGTTGCCTAGGCTAGCCTCAAACTTTCTAAGTAGACTAGGTTGGCCTCAGGTCCGTGGTTCTCCCGCCTTGGCCTCTGAAGTGCAGAGATTACAGGTGTGCTCTATCACCTGAGGCTCTTACCCATTGCTGGGGTTTGGATGAGAATACTCTCCCCACCACAGGCTTGAACCACAGGTGTTTGGATGCTTGGTCCCCCGGTGGTGGTGCTGGGTGGTGGTGCTGTCTGGGAAGGTTGTGGAACTGTTAGGAAGTGGAGCCTTGCTAGAGGAAGTATGTGACTAAGGTGAGGTTTCATAGCTGGCCCTACTTCCTGTTGCCTCTTTCTGCTTCTTGTGTGTGAATGAAATGTGATCTCTCTGCTTCCTGACTGTCAGGCCAGCCATACCCTCCTGTGGTAGGTGTATGCTAAAGATGGCCAGTTGGAACTGAGCACTCCACAGACACTTAATCTCTGAGCGTTGACAGTGTGAGCCCTAGGGCTCCAACTCAGATCCTCCTGCTTGCATAGTGAGTAGTATGCCCACTAAGCTATTTTCCCAACCTGAGTGTGTGTTTGTGTGTGTGTGTGTGTGTGTGTGTGTGTGTGTGTGAGAGAGAGAGAGAGAGAGAGAGAGAGAATGTGTGAGTGTGTGTATGAGTGTGTGTGAATGTGTGAGAGTGAGTATGTGTATGAGTGTAAGAGTGTATGATTGTGTGTAAGAGTGTGAGCATGAGTGAATGTGTAAGAGTGTGTTTGAGTGTGAATGAATGTGTGATGTGAGAGTGTGTGTGAATGTGAGAGTGTGAGTGGATGTGTAAGAATGTGTGTGAGTGTGTGTGTGTGAATAAGTGTAGAAGAGTATATTGTGCATGTGTGTGTGCGTGCGTGCGTGCGTGCGTGTGTGTGTGTATGTGTGTGTGCGTGCGCGTGCGTGCGTGCATGCGTGTGTGTGTGTGTGTGTGTGTGTGTGTGTGTGTGTATGTGTGTGTGTGTGCATGTTGTGTATGAAATATCCTGGACAGTCTGAACTCTTCCTGTAGTGAGTTTGGCTCTTTGGGGGAAGCAGTTGGTGGCGATTTCCTATTGAGGGTCCAATTTGCTTTTCCTCGACAACCATTGGGTACCACTTCCTGTGTTTCTGACTAGTTGGAGATCATGAGTGCCGCAGGCTTGTTCAAGTGTCGCCGTGCCTTTCTCCTAAATGTACCTTTAGTTCACTGTCAGTCATATGTACTGCAAATATTTCCTGCTAATATTCTTTACCCCCTTTGGACTCTTTCTGGCATTTTTAGATGGACAGAAATACTTAATTTTTATGTGGCCCTAACACCCACTTTTCTTCTCTGGTTATTTCATTTTGACTCCTGCTCAAAAGGTTTTCCCAATCAAAGGTCATGAAGAGGTCCTCTTCCATCATCTTTTAAAAGCTTCAGTGAGTGTTTTGACATTTGAGTTTGGATCCAGTTCTGTCTAGAATTAATATTTTGAGTATGAAGGAGATGGGGATCAAGTTTCTTTTTCCCAGGTAGAAAGCTGCTGGTCCCAAGACCACCTTTCCTCATGGTTCTTCTCCCAAACCAAGTGTCCTCCACCCAGGACGATCACATCTCTCTCTTCTCTTTCATTGTGTTAACACCCAACACTTCACCGTGTCTTTATTGTGGAGGGGGCGGGGCTTCAAGATGCACCACAGGGCTGCAGAGCAAATGTCCTCCACTTTCCTTATTTGCCAATGGTTTCTTGCCTCTTGTATTTCCACATAAAATGGAGAGCCAGAGGCTGAGGAGATGGTTCAGTTGATGGGGTACTTGCCATACACACACAAAGACTGGAGTTCAAGTCTCAGAATTCACTACTATGTGGATGGCTGAGCACAGTGGTACACACTTGAAATTCTAGTGTCCAGGGGGATCTCTGTGCCCTCTCACTAGCCAGCCTAGCTGAATTGGACGTTTTAGACTGTGAAACCATATTTCAGAAACCAAGGTGGGTGATGCCTGAGGAAGGATGCTTGAGATGACTGGCCACTGCTCTCCACGTGTGTATACACACATTTATATAAGCATATTAACAAACACACACACACACAAACACACAAACACACACACACACACACACACACACACACACACACACACACACACATGAGCAAAACCTTAGAATTAATCTGTTAAGTCCCACAGAAGTCCTTTGGAGATTGTGATTCATACTCTATGGTGTCCACAAATTCAGGGATATGGGCATGCGCATCTGTGTAGGACAAAACCTCTAAACACCGCAAATGGCTTTCCCCCAATTTTAAAGCTTCTTCCACATTCTCTACAGTGTTTTATAGTTTCTTGAAGAAAGACCTTTTGCATTTTGTTAGATTAATTTCTTCCTCATATTTTCAGATGGTATTGTAAAAATTTTATTTCTTGAGCTTTCCTTGTCGAGGGGTAATTTGCATACAATAAATCACACAGAATGTAAACTCCAGAGCAACGGGTTTTGACATCTGTGCACACTCCAGTCATAAAAGTCTCAATCAAGAAATTTCCCCAGTGCTGTTTCTGGGCCACTGTCCTGTCCCTCTTGCTGTGTGGCTTTCTGTCACAGTAAAGAGCTTTACTGCGTTCACAGGACTAACTGCTCCGCATTCGCCTTTTAGTGTCTGCTTTGGTGAACCCCTTTGCTGAGCTCATCTCTCCTGTCCCTGTATCTGCAGTTATTCATCTTTATTGTGCATTTCATTATGCAAACACACTATAATTTGCTTTTGAATTCATCTGTTGATGCTTATTTGGGTGGATCTTAGCTTTTGGCGATCATGAACGGCACTGATTTTCTAACCGACCTGGGAAATGCCTTCATGTATGTTGTGTCTTCATTTCCTTGGGCAAATATCTAGAAATAGAATTTTTGGCCTGTAGGATGGAGTTTGGCTCAACTTTGTAAGGTGATGTAAGAGTTTTCAAAGTGGAGTGTACCCCTTGGGAAAGCATCGTCTTCCCACACACTCACTTTGGTGGTGGTGTATGGTCTCTCTCTCTCTCTCTCTCTCTCTCTCTCTCTCTCTCTCTCTCTCTCTCTCTCTCTCTCTCTCTCTCTCACACACACACACACACACACACCTCAGCATGGGTAAAGTGACACTGGTTCTCATGTGGACATTTCTGGGCCCTAATGACACTGAGCCTCTTTTCAAGGTGTATGGTCCACTCCTGTATATTCTTTCGTGGTTAGTCTGGTCAAGCTCCCTTTGGTTCTGAAAGCTGCTTTATTACATACGACATGTATTACATCACAGCTAAATTCAGTTGGGTGACATTTGACAGCAAATGTGAGTAGCCACCTGAGTCACAAGCTGGCATATTTCCTCTCCCTCACTTGCTCCTGCTGTCCCTAGCCAATTTCCACCCTCACCTCTAGTCCTGTGCAAGTTTGTGCTTAGAGCAAGCTGTTCTCAATCTGTTGGTCACAACCCTTTGAGGAGTCAAATGACCCTTTCACAGGGGTCACCTAAGACCATCAGAAATATCAGATATTTATATTATGATTCATAACAGTAGCAAAATTACAGTTGTGGAGTAGCAACAAATATACTTTTATGGTTGGGGGTCGCCACAACATGAGGAACTGTACTGAAGGGTTGCAGCATTAGGAAGGTTGAGAACCACTGGTCTTGAGAGTTTCGTGTGCTCCACAATTACTCATCAATGAAATCGTGTGTGTGGATTTCTTCGTTAAGGGTGGTGACTACTTCTGTGCTGTTACACAAATGTTGTGGTGGGTTGATTGGGTCCCATGGTGAGGAATGTTGTGTTGTCATTTTATGCCACCCTTTGGCCACCCACTCACTGTGCCTTGAGTTGTCCACAGAATTTGGCTCTTAGGAATAAAAGTGCTCTGAGCATTTGTGGATCTAAGCAAAAAGTGGAAATAAAATTTGGAGCAGATGAGCGGGTGACCAGCTGAGGAGTTTCAGCTGAGGAGGTAGCTGTCACATGTCATGAAAAGAAGTGCCATCCAGTCCCCATTCTCTCCACCTGGGATTATATTTTTGCCATTGAGTTATATAACTGCCTGCTGTTTTAATGGCATTTCTCAAGTGACTAGTGGCACTCAGGGACTTATCACATTTTTGTTCCTTTGAGATAAGGTCTCTTGCCCAGTCTGATTTTGAACTCATGATCCTCCTGCCTCAGGTCTCTAGAGTGTTGGGGGGAGGGGAGGGGGAATAGGAGGTGGGTAAAGTTGCAGCCAGATTCCTTTTCATATTCCATTGACTTTATGAGAGAGAGAGAGAGAGAGAGAGAGAGAGAGAGAGAGAGAGAGAGAGAAAAGAAAGAAAGAAAGAAAGAAAGAAAGAAAGAAAGAAAGAAAGAAAGAAAGAAAGAAAGAAAGAAAGAAAGAAAGAGAGAGAAAGAAAGTATTTATTTTGACCTGCAGTGTGAGGGTACATTCTGGAAGGGTGGGGAGGGTATAGAGGGAGAACAGCTGGTCACATCACACCCCAAGTCAGGACATAGAAAGGGGTAAATGCTGGCTGTTTTATGAATATACAGAAGATATCCGGGCCCCATACCCAACTAGCATGATGAATTTATTTTCTAAAAAGATTAATTTTATTATTTTAATTCTGTTTGTGTGTATACTCATGGGGGCCAGAGGTATCAGATTCCCTTGGAGCTGGAGTTACAGGCAGTTCTGAGTCAAGTGAGGTGGATGCTGGGGATTGAACTCCTGTCGTCTGGATGAACAGAATGTGCTCTTAGCAGCTGAGCTATCTCTCTAGTGTGAGATAGCTCATTTTAGAAATAGCACAATAGTTAATGTGCTCATGGACTTATTTTGTTCAGATTTTGCTAAAAGTCTTTATAGCTATGTACAGGGAAATTCTAGTTAGTCGTTTGCTTTTCTTACAGGGTTCCTATCAGATATTTTTTGAATTAGATGTATTTTAACCAATACAAAAAAAAATACAAAAATGCACCAGGCGGTGGTGGCACATGCCTTTAATCCCAGCACTCGGGAGGCAGAGGCAGGAGGATCTCTGTGAGTTCGAGGCCAGCTTGGTCTATAAATTAAGTTCCAGGAAAGGAGCAAAGCTACACAGAGAAACCCTGTCTCGGAAAAACACACACACACACACACACACACACACACACACACACACACACACACACACAAAATGCAGACCTCCCTGCTGCCCCTCCCTCTGATGGAAGCAATCTCCTGGGAAACACTGGGTTAGGGACAGGTACACAGCTCAGGGTGCCCTCCTCCTGTTGAGCAAGGCCACCTTCCTGAAGTGCACCCGGGGGAGGCATTTAGACAACAACCAGACCTCCCCTGAGGTTCCTCTCTGACTGCTGGAGAGAATGTACAATGTCCTGATCTTCTCCCAAACTATCGTAGTCAACAACCTGGCCTCCAGAGTGCTAGGAAAATGAGGATTTACTCTCTGGATATCCGAGCTGTCTCGGAATAATGAGAAGAACCAGAAATGCAGGGTGCCGTGCTGTGGAAGAAGGAAGTCACAGATGTTAGCCAGAAGGAGCAAAGTAGGGAACCCGGAGCGACTTGTGGATGGAGTCATTGTTCAGGGCAAGCAGAGGACTTAGTCAGACCACAGCTCAGCCTCCAGCTTTGATGTTCTTAGGCATGATGGAGGGTTTGGGAGCCATGTGCATCACTCAGAACCAAGAATAGTACCATGAGCATCAAGGAGCAAGGTCAAGAGTATGTGGCCTGGATGGCCATGTTTATCCAGCTGGTCACACTTGAGGGGCCCAGGAAGGGCTGAGTAGGTCAGTGTGCTCACAGATGGCCTTTGTGTCCAAACTGAGCTCAGGCAGGGAAATCACTCCCCCTCACCCCAGTGAGGGCTGTACAATACATGCTCTTGAAAAGATACCAGGATCCCTGACTTAAGTCTCTAGGCTCTTGCTCTCCAGCACGAAGAATTACACTATGGTTGGGAGCAGAAATAGAGACAGTCTATTAAGACTGAAATGGGAGTGGGTGAGCGGGCAGTAGGGACTCAGCATGGGCCATGAGCCTCACGACCCTTTATAGATCTTTAAGGGCCTGCTCTCTCCTGGCTGGTAAGTCTTCGGCTTTCTCCGGCATATTCAGGTAGGGAGGGGCTCCTAAGCCTCTGCCAACTGCTTCTCCCTTGCTAATTTGAGGCTTTTCTCTCCAGCTCCGCCACTCTTCTGACCCCACCCCAGCACCAGATGACGAGGTCAGTTTGACTGATGTTCTACTGACTCTGGCTTCGCAGGGGTGGAGGAAGGAAGCCCTTGGTGACTCAGGGATGATGTCTTCTGCAGTGATCAGCCCCCTGGGCTTTGAAATCCTGGCCCTCTGTTACTTACTTAACCTCAGTGCAGACAGAATCCCGGGGAAACTAAATAAACCCTGGCTTGACTTACTTAGTTGGTTAATCTATGCTAAAGCCCTCGGAAGCGATTTATCGATTTGCTTAAAGGGAGATCCCAGGGGAAGAGACCGTCAACTTCTCCAACCATTTCACCATGCAGCTCGATGATGACAGCGCTCCAGCATGAGATCCCGAGATAAGAATTCCATCCTGAAGGAAAACCTACATACATCCATTGTCCTCCTCAAGGGAAGAAAACAGCTTGAGGATTCGTGATTCTCCGGCAGCAGCTCCCTGACCAGAGCGATTGCTTCCACAGGAATCAAGTCCAGGAGGCCCTGTAGGTGGCAGTCCAGGGCAAGGCAGCATGCTGGGCAGGTCCCAGGGCTTCAGGCAGAGCAAGGTGATGGCCTTGGACTGTGTGGGATCTTGGCCTGGGGATACAGGCTTCTGAAGTGAGGGACAGTTGTCTAAGCCTGGAATGAGTCTGGGTGGTGCTCAGGGTAGGGCTCATCCAGGGAAATGGAACCAGTGGGATATGTATAAGTGCGTATAGAAATAGGAGCTCATACACACTCACACACCAACACACACGTATACACACACATTCATAGACTTCAGTCCTTGACAGACGGCATGTGCCACAGTCGTCATGTGACACTAGGTCACCTAGTGACATCATGTTATGGGGAGCTCACCAGAGATGACCACTCAGACACAATGCATGGCCAATTGAAAGTCTTTATTCTAGCTGGCTGGGACCACAGCCAAGTGTTCAGGGCCTAAGGTGTATCCCTGAGTATCCAGAACATGGGGTGTTTAAAGGCAGAAACCACATCCTGGGGGCTTCGCACAAGAAAGCAGTTTGAAGCAAGCAGTTTTAACAGAAGTTAAGAGAAGCTATTTAGGACATCCCGACCAAGAATAGAATTGTTTTCCATGGGATTCTCCATCAAGGAGATCAGATTCTAGCTAAACCTGGAATGGCCTCAGCAAGAATAGAAATTGGAGGAACCTCTGTGCTTTCTGGTCCCATCACAATCACAGTCATTTGTAGTGGTTTGAAAGAAAATGGCCCCCAAAGGGAGGGACGCTATAGGAGCTGTGGCCCTGCTGGAGGAAGTGTCACTGTGGGGGCGGGCTTTGCGGTCTCTTTTCTTAAGCTTCCCTCAGTGTGACTGTTCAGTTGACTTTCCTGTTGTCTGCAAGATGTAGCATTCTCAGCTCCAGCACCACGTCTGCCTGCATGCTTCTATGCACCCTGTCATGATGATAATGACTTCTGAAACTGTAAGTGAGCCACCCCAATTAAATGCTTTGTTTATAGGAGTTGCCATGGTCATGGTGTCTCTTCACAGCAATATAAAACCCTAACTGAGACAATCATCCTAGTTTGTGTCAGAACATTCTATGCTGTTGGCATGATGACAGAATTGCCTAACAATGCCTTTATTAGGACGTAGACCTGATATTAGGTGGTATGTAACTGTGTGTGGGGGGGGGGGCGGGGGGAGGCAGACAGCTGACTCATGGGATAGTGGAAGTTGGCCGTCTGAATTCTGCAGAGGCCGTAAGAGACCAGGAAGGACTGGTCTTGTAGTTTTGAGTCTGAAGACCAGTGCAGGTATAACTCCCTCTTCAGAGGATGGCCTCAGTCTTTCTGGCCTTCAACAGGTTGGATGAAGCCCATCTCAGATGGAGTAGCATTTTAGATTTCACTGATATGACCAGGGATCTCATCTGTATCCCCTTCCCAGCAACACCTCGATCTGTGTATGACCAGATGTATGGGCATCTTGGCCTCATTCTATTAAAATCCACAGCAGGAACCTTACAGGTGAGAAGCAGGAGGCTTGCCAGGGCCTGGGATACCAGCTACATGGCAGTACCTGTGGGTGAGAAGGAGCCAGGCCTGGATTCCTACTCTGGGTCTGGTCCAGGTGGCAGAGAGGGAAGCCTAATAGAGCTGTAGACACCATGGACAATGACACTGCCTCTCTGCTGATGCTTGTTCACAGAAGGGGACGGGACAGTAGAGTGGGAGTAGACAGACCACTAGAGACTGTTGCCAGGTGAGATAAAAGGGCAGGTAGCCAGAGTGACCCATTCTAGAAGGACCTTTGGGAAGTCATTAGAATATGCAAGCTACCCATCCAGTGGATTGAGTTACTATTGCTGCCGTGGAAGTGGGCTCATTGCTGAGCATGGACCGCTGTAGAGCTGAGTCCGGCCCTCTTGATGTCCCGTGCTCCCCACTTCTGCTTCCTCTTGCCCCCGCCATGGCATACCATGAAGGAGGGACCTCACCAGATGCAACACCTCCACATCAGACTTCCCAGCCTCCAGGGGACCCTGAGATATGAATTTCTTTATTAATAACCCAGTCTGTGGTGTTCTATCATAGCAGTTAAAGACTAGGATATAGGTAGCTATGGACACCAAAGCATATTGCCACAGTAGTGGGTCTGGGAAGGGAGGGATGTAGCTGTTTTAGACAGTCTACCATGGCCCTACTAGGCAACTGGCAAGAAGCCTAACAGGCAGCCCTTATTGGTGGGATGAAGGTGGATGAAAATGGGGTTGGCGAATAGGAGCAGGGGCGCTGTCTCCTTGTTACAGTGTGTCTGAGCACTGTTCCATGGAGGAAGGGTCTGCTGGGTCCTTTCTATGCAGGCTGGTGGTCATCCTCCTGTGGTGCCACCGTCCTCAGGCTTTGCACTTCTTCCCCAAAGTCAGTGCTGTTGGGAGGTAAGTGGGAACAGCTTAGAAGCCAGGCTGGAAGCCTCTCCGACCTGCTGGGACCCGCCACCTGGGAGCGGCTCTCTTAAATCAATTTGGAAATCTCTTCCATGTAACACAAATGGACTTGTCAAGGGAATAGAAATCGCTGCCAAGTCCCTACCTCGAGTGGGATGAAAAATTAGATGAATCTGCAAAAAGCAGTCAGCAGGCGGCTGCCTCCCCTGCCACAGAGGCTCAGGAGGACTGGCAGTGAGGATGTGGTGCGGTGGAAGCTTTGGAAACAAACAGGAGTTTCCTGTCCTGGGGCTGCCATGCTACAGGGGAGAAGCTTTGGTCATGTGACCTGAGGTGCCTGTTGCTTAATGGTAGTGTGGTGACTTAGCGCTCCTAGCTGGGTTGAGGAATATTGCCCATGGCCCTGAATCATTATGCAGAGTGGGGTTGGATGTATGGCGCCAGGCTAGGGGCAGGGACATCTCTCCAGGCCCTGCAAGCGGACCTCTGTTCTTTGAGTAGCTCATCATATGGGTGCCGGCAGGGCGTGCAGGGTGGTTCCGGCTTCCCTTCATGCAGTACTGCTAGCATTTGCCACGTAGCAAGAGCTGCACAGGCCGAATTTGGTGATTATACACGGTGAGATGATGCTGGGAGAGTGCTGTCCAACAAGCATGAAGCGTGGGGTCCTGTCCCCAGCACTGAACTGACCAGGCATGGCAGCACACCCTTATGACCTCAGCGTTCGGGAGATGGAAACAGGAGGACCAGAAATTCAAGGTCATTCGCGGTTACATAGTGAGCTTGAGGCCAGCCTGGACTACATGAGACCTGTTAAGAAGGAGAAGGAGGAGGAAGAGGAGGGGTAAGGAGAGGTGAGGAGAGCTGTTCATCATCATTGGTGGGTTTTGACTATGTTTAGGTTATTTCTACTCCCTTACCCCCACCTCCTACACACCAATGATTCTCCTTAGAGAATCGAGCAGGCTGTGCAGAGTTCTCCATGGTTCCTATGTTGTGTCCCCAAATTTCTGTTCTGAAGTCTGTACCAATTTATTCTGTCAACCTGTAGTATGGGGCTACATTGATTTTTTTTTTTAGATTGAACTCTTGCGTGCACTAAGAATCTCTTCTTGGTATTTTTCAAGTGGATAGAAAGTGGGACAATATTATTCTTTTTATAAAGTGCGGTAGCTGTGTGATGTGTTGGCTGGGGAGGGGGAGTGTGCTTCCCAGAATTCTCATGTGTTTCTGCCTCAAGAGCCACAGGGGTTCTCATGGGGGCTGTGTGGACAGGAAGGATGCTCTCTCCTTTGATAGAGGAGACATCTGTCTTCACAGACTGGCCTGCACATGGAAACACACCACATAGGCAGTCTTGCTTTATTTACTCAACAGTGCATCTTGGTAATGGAGCCATCCCTATCTCCTGGGCCCACCTCAGCACTTCTCACAGGTGCTGAGACTCCACTGTGCGCATGCCTGCTGCTGACTCTACTGTTCTATAGTGGTGGATGCTTACAGTTCTCCCATCTTTCCATATCATAAAGAGTTCTGTGAAGAATGTCCCATGCCTGGGTCATTTTGCACACAGGCTAAAGTTCTATGGGTCAGTCTTGGCTCTGTCATGGGGGAAGGGTGGCTTTGATGGATGTTATCCACAGAGACCACCCCATGCTCCTTAGTTGTTTTTTTTTTTTTTATTGTCCAAGTAACACAGCCTTCAGTCACCTGGGAAGAGGGAACCTTAATTTAGGCCTACATCAGGTTGGCCTGTGACCCTGCCTGTGAGAGACTGCCTTGATTGATGATTGATGTAGGAGTACCCAGCCCACTGCAGGTGGCCTCATTCCCTGGGCAAGTGGTCCTGGGATGGATAAGAAAGTCAGCTGAACATGAGCCTGAGCAAGCCAGCAAGAAGCATCCCGCTGCTTTCTGCTTCAGTTCCTGCCGTGAGTTCTTGCCGGGACTCCCTCAGGGATGGACCGTAACCTGGAAGTGTAAGCCAAAGAAACTCTTCCCTCCCCAAGCTGCTTTAGACTAGAGTATTTGTCACAGTAGCAGAATGAAACTAGAACAGACACCAGGGAACACATCTGTGGTCCAATCCCTTCTCCTTCTCATCCATCCTTTCCGGGTACACCCTTCTAATGCAGGAGTCAGAGCCTGGGAACATTCCCCACAGTCTTTCCTCATTAGGGATCCCATTAGCTTCTGCAGTGAAATCTGCCCGACAGGACGGGAAGCCGACTGTGATGCTGTGAGGTTTTGGCATCAGTGAAGGCTAGATTCTGCCAGAATCTTCTTAGGGCAGCATCATGTTGTTTGTGCACACAGTCAGGTCTACAGCGCTGGCTTCCTGTGGCGTCCACTCTTCTTGGAGTTCCCAACCTTTACTCCTCTCAGAGCTTTGTAAGCCTGGGATCCCCTGATGGAAGGACCTGGAAGGTTTCCCTTGACCGGGCTGACCCCTGACTGACAGGTACATGTCCTCTGCAGCACAGAGTGAGAGTCAGCACATTTCTGCTTTTGTAAGTGACTTTCCTATCATCAGTTGGTATCTTCACACTGTGAAAATGGTTTTGTTTAACAAAAGAAAGCTCCTGGTTTATGACCAAATTGGCAAACTTTTCTCCAGGTTTTGGTTTAGTTTATATGAAGTATTTGATACTAAGATTAAAACAATTTGGCACGGGCGGGGGTGGGGGGGGGCTGCAGAGGTGGCCTGGTGGATAAAGCTTGGCATGCAAATGTGGGAACTGGAGTTTGAATCTCCAGAACCCATATAAAGCCAGGATTGGTAGCACGGTCTGGGTTTTGTGCTGCATTTAGTATGACGGGGCCATGAGCCCTCACCTGCCATTCTGTGGGCTCCCTTGTTTTCCAGGCTCCCTGGAAGCCTGGGGACCCTTGCATGGCGTTTCTACACATCTGCTTCCTTCCTTTCCACTTAGCTTCACCGCGGACTGAGGTGCTATACCCATCCCTGAGCTCTGCACTCTGAATGCTGATGCTCCCTGAGACCTGCTAACAGCTGTGGTAATTGCTGGGCTTCCTAGGGAGTTGCCCTGTTTATCATTATAAAGTGACTTGTTTTAAATAATGCATTTTGTTCCCAAATAAGGCCTGTCTGGTATTGATTGTTGTCCCTGCATTTTTAAACAATGCATTTACCTTCTGTGCTTTTATCTTTGACCTCTGTGAACAGCTTGTTTTCAGCTTATCTCTGTCCCTGGGTTTTCCATCTTGAATTAGGTAAAGCTTTGGCTCAGGTGCAGAATCATCCAGGCTGGTTCTGTGGCCATTGTTGGCACTGCCTTTGAATTCATCCCCGGGGGTGCTTGCACTACTTCCCCAGGGCTTTGCCTTGTTTTTTCCTTCCTTCCTTCCTTCCTTCCTTCCTTCCTTCCTTCCTTCCTTCCTTCCTTCCTTCCTTCCTTCCTTCCTTCCTTCCCTCCCTCCCTCCCTCCCTCCCTCCCTCCCTCCCTCCCTTCCCTCCCTCCCTCCCTCCCTTCCCTCCCTCCCTTCCCCTTTTTTCATTTGGAAGGTAGGATGTTGGCCTCAAGTGACCATCTCTTAACTCCAAGTCGGCTTCCTCCTCTGTTGGCACCACAGACAAACAGTGAGAGGCTGCATGCGCCTCAACGTCGTCCCCAGCTCCCGTGCTCTCTTTGACTTGGTTTTAAAATCTCAGCATTCACGTTTGTACTTTTCAAGTTGATTTATGTGCCTATTAATTAATGTCTACATCTATGTAAATATTAAATATCTCTAGACTGCTTTCATATTTGTCTGATTAGGCATGTGTCTGCAAATGATACATCAGCTGATTTGTACACACCAACCAACATCAATGCTTATCACATCGGAATTGGGGTTTTCTCTGGTTATGACAGATGTTAAAATCTGTGCTCTTGCACCATTTCTCAAACCCTCCTGCCCTCCCCCTTCTAGTCCTCCAAAGTTAAATATTTCGAAGATGCTTTTGTGCATAACAGTGGTATCATATCTACTAAAGTACTGCACTGTTTTTAGTATGTGTGTCACAGTCAAGTGTGTGGGTCTGTTCCCCACTGAATGGCTTGAGGGTTAGTGTTATATTGGTTTGACAAGCTCTTTCGTTCTCTCTTGCTCGGCCAAGATTGTCCTCTGGTAGTGTCTTGAGGATTGGCCCCTTCCATACTTATATTTGATGCTTACTGCCAATTCAGAATATCAAGATTTTGACTCAAATAGATTTTTGAACTTGACATTTTGATCGGATTTAATTTTCAAGATATATTTACCATTAGCTTTAAAATTTTTATGTGTTTAATGTTATGTGTATGAGCATTTTGCTGCATGTATGTCTGTGTGCCACGTGCACACCTTGAGCCTGCGGAGGTCGGAAGTGGGTGTTGGATCCCTAGGAACTGGAGTTACAGAAATGGTTGTGAGCTGCCATGTGGGTGTTGCGAACTGAACCCAGGTCCTCTGCAAGAGCAGCCAGTGTTCGTAACTGCTGAGCCATCTCTCCAGCGCCATCATTTGCCTTTTTATTTGAAGGACAAGCTGGCAAGCTGTGAGACTTTGGGAGGACTGTACGGGCAGCAGTCTTCGGTGTCCTAGCATTGAATCCTGCTCCTCGGCATCACAGCCCAGCCTGACTCGTTTCCCCTTTTTCTTCCCTCTGGTCCTGGACAGTTAGTTCTTGCTGCATCCATCTGTCCTTCTCCAGATTCTTTTGTGTCCCCCTGGAATGATCGTGCACAGGGCTGGTTCCTTTATGAAGTTTAAACCCCTCCTGATGCTTGTGAGATACTTGGCATGTTAGACACCAACTGAAGGCGTCCCGATGGGATTGGGGTGTGTTAGAGGCAGGTGTTTCAACTTCATTTCTTCTGATCACACCCGATGAGGATTTAGTTCACAGCACAGCCCCGCTCCTCTCTGCTTTGGCTCTTCTTGCTGATGTGTCTTCCTGGGATCCCTGGTTCAGGCTCTCACTGCTCTGTACGCTGCAAGGTACACAGGTTTCTGCCCTAAGCAGGGTTGTTAGTTTTCACGGTGGGTTTTGTCACCCTGTTCCTGCCACCTGTCACCACAGGTAACTTCCCAGCCACCTCCACTCTTCTGTTTAATCCTCATTGCACATGCCAGCTCTTCCTGGCACACACAGGCTCGGGGCTAAGGCACCCACCCCTCTGTTTCTCATTTTCTCTTTGGGTTTTGGTGAGTGTTTGCCAGGAGGAGGGGGACCACTCTCTCTTGTTTAAAGATGCCTCTCACTGCTTTGGTCAGTGTCTCAGTTACAGCTGAGCACTGGAGATGTGTCCCAAGCAGGAACCTAGAGTAGATCCAGGGGAATGCACCCTGGTGGGGGTGGGGTGGGCTGGGGTGGGCTGGGGGGTGTGGATTGTCCCAGAGTCCACTCTGCTGTCCTAGAGTTCTGACATGGCTTGTGCTAGGCAACCAGATGCTGGTCCGGCACAGACTGTGTCAGGGCTCCAAACAGGAACTGGGACCAGTCAGACTCTGGTAGGGTCAACCGTGGGTTCGGCTTCATCTCAGCAGCGAAGCCACATTTAAATGAACTACAGGCAGTTTTCCCTGCAGTAACTTAACACAGTGCTTCTGTGACACCTGTTGAGAATGTCACCTGCATCCTCCTTATGTAGGGTCTGCTCGGGCATCAGCGATGGGTCTTTACCCCCCACCCTGTCCCCCTACTCCTCCCACTCCTGACTCTGAGTCCCTCAGTGAACTTGGCCTGTACTTGCAGGCTCTTGGCTTCATGAATGATTGAACACTCAGCCAGAGCCTTGATTCTTAAGTGTCTTAGCCTTTGTCCCCACCTCAGAGCCCTCAGCTGCCTTCCTGCATCTTGTTTACCCTGGTCTTGTGCAGTCCTGAGGCTGAGGGCTCCCTCATAAGGCCCTGCCAAATGTCAGGCGTGGTGATTCTGAGTCAGCTTGCCCTTCCGCTCTCTCCTGTAGCTGAGGGACAGAAAGAAGCCTCATGTTGGCCATATCTTCATGTCCACCTTGTGCCTCACATATTCATGGGCAGCACCCAAGAGGATCTCGGCCTGTTTGTTGATCCCCTAAAGCAGTATTTAGATCAGCTTCCACAGAAGCTCAGAGAACATGGTGCTCTCTTCTGTGGGATACGTCAAGGATTCCGGGGCCTGATGTGCTCAGAGCAGAGAGTCAGGAGATGGCTCTGGAGGGCCGAGAGCTGTAGGAGCCCCTGCTGGGGTGGGGGGTCTGTCCTGCAGTGCACACGGACACTTGCTTAGATAACTAAGGATGCTTATAAGGCCATGATCTGTGCACTCCCTCATAGGTGTCTAAGGACCAGCCCTGCGTTCTAGGTGCCAGGAGATGCAACTGGGGGGTCTTAAGTGAAGGCAGATGATGTAGAGGTAAAGGGGTCTGGCTTGTGGGGAATAGAATGGAGGGAGTATGAACCAGAGCACCACAGAGGCAGAGCCTGAATTAGTGTGACTTCCATGGAGGGGCAGAGGGGCTGATAGTTGTGTCCAGAGGAATGGGGAAGGGGACCACATGTGACTTCTTTTTCTCCTTTCCTCCCCGTTCAGCCCTGGGTACAGAGACCAAGATCTGGGGCCCTCTCAGAGGGCTCCACACAACGATGGTGAGGCGGGAAAGGCCACAGACTTCACACCAGGTCTGGGGGACTCTCGGAGCCTCCTGTTCAGCGGTGGTGATAAGGGAGGTGGCATTACAGCTTTGTCCTTCACATCGCAGACATTCTCAGCAGGGACAGTTGATTTACAGCCAGGTTGGACAGAGAGGGAAAGGATACACCCCCTTTCTCCAACTCTCTATAGAGGCCCTAGAATAATGGGGGTGGGGTAGATGTCCAAGAGGTCGCGCAGGGCTGGCCACTATTGAAAATGAAGAGGGCGGGTCCAGAGAGCTATCCACCAGGCTCTTTGAGGGAAAGCAAGGCATTTCATCACTGCAGAGCTTTGAAATTAATTTCTTGCAATTAGAGCGAGAGCCCCAGCTCTGCGCACGTTCGACTTACCGCTCCGCTCTGCGGCAGCGGCTGTGCAGCGGGAACAGGACCAGAAAGGAACTGGCCCCACTGCTCCTGTCCTTCAGACACCTGATTCCTCCCTCTTCCAGGCCCACCAAAGTCACACGGGGGGGGGGGGGGTGCGGGGGGAGCCAGGCCAGACTGGGATCCAGGCCTGGGGCCTGCACTGACCTTGTCTGGCCACTGTGCAGGCCTCGGTGTCCTCATAGTCGGTAATTCCCATGGACACGTGCTTCTCCCCAGCCCTGCAGGCACATGAGGTACTTTTATTGCTCTGACAAAATACCCCACAAAAGCAACTTTAAGGAAGGGCTGTTTTCTCCTGGCTCATGGTTTGAGGGCGTGGTCCTTCCTGGTGGAGAAAATGGCGGCAGGAGCCTGAGGCAGCTGCTCACACGGCATCTGCAGCCAGGAAGCAGAGAGAGAGAGAGCGCGATGCATGTTGGCGCTCACCTCGATTTTTCCTTTTTGTGCCGCCAGGGACCCCAGCCTAGGGAATGGCGCTGCCCACATTTACAACGGGTCTTCCCGATTCGGTTATTCCAGTCTGGGAAATTCTCCCCAGGCATATTCAGTGGCTTTGTCTCCCAGGTGATCCCATAACCTGTTGAGCTGACGATGAGCCACCAGAGCAGATGTGTCTTCTGTTCATGCCTGTGGCCCGCACCTGACAAATCTCCTTCCCGTGGGGACAGGCACCATTCATGTCACCCTGTCATGGTCCTCCATGGGAGGCTGAGGTTGCAGAGCCCTTCCCTGAGTTAGGGGTCAGGAGCTCATGGGGGAGTGAGTGCTCAGCTCTCCTAGTGTAGAACACTCACGAGAAAGATGAGTCTCCTGCACCTGGATGGATGTCCTGGGTGGCTCTAACCTATGACCACCCAGCGGAGGCTTAGAACAACAGACTTGTCTCTTCCCGTAGTCTGAGGCCAGAAGTGTGAGGTGAAGGAGTTAGCGAGGCCATGCTCCCTCTGAGGACTTTTGGGGAGGGCCCTTCCTATCTCCTTCAGCCCTACTGACTCAGGTGTGACTCACTGGCCCTAAGCATCTCTCAATTCAGGCAGGCTAACCACCAAGACAAAAGGCCAGACTGCAGCTCCTCAGTCTCATGAGGGGAACAGCTGGGGCCTGTGGGGCCATTACTACTCCCCTACCCGCATCCACACTCCTTCACTGACCATAGCCTAACAATGGTCTCCTGAACCCCACCCAGTCTTGCACTCTCCTGGTCGTACTAGCCTTTCGTGAGGTCACAAGGCCCAGAGTGCCCTTGGGATGGAACCAAGCTTCCCACCCCAATGGAGCAGGCTCTCTGCATCTGCTGAGCACTGTGGAGGCCAGCTGAGACTTACCCATCAGAACTGGTCTCTGAGAATGAACTCTGGGAGGTGGTACCTTATTTCCAGTATCCAGGGACTGAAGTGGGGTGGCTGATAATAGAGCAGCTGAAGGGGCCCGCAGGACCCCTGGAGCATCATGCCTGTGTGGTCCTCTGTGCTCCTCTTCAGAGCCTTTCCTAGCCCTCATGTGGTGTCTGGGCAGTCCCACCCCCCATTAGTTAATTCTGCCCCTTTGATACTTGTAACATGATGGAAACTCTAGAGAAGCATCCCAGGGCCCAGGAGCCGCTGCCTGCCATCATGGTGGAAAATAAATCTCCTTCCCGGGTAGCAGACAGTGCCTGCAGTATTTCATAATTGGCGAGATGAAGAGCCCCGGTTTTTTGAGATGTTTGGGAATAACTCAGTTTAAAAGACCACGTCCTAACAACCGGAATGGGCCGATTATTCCAGGATAATCCACTGAGAATTGTTGCTGCACGAGGTAGGGAAATGTGTCTGAATGATTGCCAAAAGTTTGCTGAGCATCTCACGTTCCCACTGCCAGGAGACACGTTAACGCCCATTTGTTAAGAATGTTTTTGAGGTTTATTTCCAATAGAAGGATTTGTTTCATTTAAGTGTGTCCTCTGAAATGCTTACGGTGACAAGGCCATCCATCTGCCCTCTCCCTCTGACTCTGCAGTCTGGAAGTTGCCTGAGGTCTATGACATCCCAGCCTTGTTGGGGCAAGAGAGAGATAGACCCCAGGCCAGTTGGAGAAGCAAGACATGCTCACTCATGGCATCTAGGGGCCAAGTCATCACCCAGCTGTTCCTCCAGAGGGACCACTGTGGTCCCGTTTTCCTGCTCTGGAGCATTGGGATTTCTATGGGAGCTGGTGGGAGTCTTCGTGGATACAGAGAAGAGCAGGTAAATGAAGAATGGAAACCTCAGGAGCATCTAGGACCACATCCCAGCATCTCGATTCCATGGGGACTTTAGAAGGAGCAAGGCCAGAGTGTTCCCCGTGGTGATAGAAGAGCAAGGTCAGGGTGTTCCCCCATGGCGACAGGGAAGCTAGGTCAGAGTGTTCCCCCATGGTGATAAAGGAGCAATGTCAGAGTGTTCCTCCATGGTGATAGAGGAGCAAGGTCAAAGTGTTCCTCCATGGTGATAGAGGAGCAAGGTCATGGTGTTCCCCCATGGTTATAGAGGGTATTGTGTGACTATCAGGCTATCAATCCCAGGGCTCTTGGCTCAGAAGCTGTCTTTTCCACTGTAGAAACCTCCTTGTTGAATTCTCTGAGCTATGGGTGTTGGCTGTTGGTCAGAGCAGCCTACCCACTCAGATGCTTCCAGCTGGGTGGTAGCTGAAGTGTCCTTAGCTGAAGACCAGCTCATGGTATTCAGGGTTGGGCAGGTAATCCTGACACTCCTCTGTAGCCCACAGCCCCTGAGTTCTCTCTGTCCACTTCTCCCCTGTCCATCTAGCATCATGGGCTCCAAGCACACAGGGTATTTACAGTAGCCAGGGAACAAGGACCTTCTCTCTTTTGAGTACACTGTGTATCAGGGCCTCTTGTCCCCTGACCTCTCCCCATGTTCCTTGATTACCACCTGACTGGATTATGAGACTGACTTCTGGGTCTTGTGAGGAAGGGGAGGCCCCATGCTGCTCTGTTGGAGCCTGCTGACATCGCCTCCTGCTAGTTGAGGGATTCCTGCCAGCCCTGTGGTAACAGGTGGAGACCAGAAAGCACTGCTGTAATTAACAGCTTTATCTCAGAGCTCTCTTGGTTCCAGCCTGGGGAGCTTTTCATGCATTCTTCTCCAGCAAACAAGAGCCTTCCACTCCAGGATGAATGCCCCAGGAAGGCTAGGGATGGAAAATTCAGAGGGGGAAGCAAGGGTGGGTGGGATGATTTTCCATTAGCCTCAGTCACTGGGTCCCATGATTCCAGGTCCATGCACTCAAATCTGAATGTAGTGGGCCAGAAGGCATCTCCACCATGGGAAACTGAGTCAGGCTCCACTGTGTGCACCAAGCCTGGCCTGGCCTCTGTGAGTGCCCTTCCTTGGCAAAACCTTCCTTTCCAAAGGCGGCCATGGAACTAGGGAAAATGAAGTGGTCTTTGGGGGTTCTTAGCCTCACTACTAAAGGAATTTAAAAATGGACTCCGAAAGAAATTGGGGAACAATTTTATTAATGTTTGAGAGCAAAGCAACAGGGCAGGCAAGCTGTAAATCTCAGAAGCTGCCAGGAGGAGTTGGTGGAGAAAAAGCCACGACTTTGAAGTTAGGCACCAAGGTCAGAGGAACAGCAGGAAAGCCCAGATCATCTGGGCACGTGTACCGAGGCCCGCACAGCACATAAAAATTAGATTAGGAGAAGGAAAGGAAAACCATGCTTAGCACCAGGCCATGGGTCCAGAAGACTCCTGGTTCTGGGTTCTTGAGTCCCAGGATAAAGAACTGATCAGACATGTACATATACAGACAGATAAAACTAGATGGCTCATCTGTGTGTGTGTGTGTGTGTGTAAAACAGAAAAATTCAGAGGTCATCAATTAGAGGGGTAGGGGAGCGTGGGAGGAATTGGAAATAGAAGAGAGAGGGGAGAAATGATGGAAATATAGTACTCAGGGAATTAAAGAAATAAAACATAATAAAAGAAAGAGAAATGGAGACAGGCTATTAAAAAAGGAAAAGCACTTTCAAGAATGAAAGTAGGCAAGTGGGAAGAGGGAGGAGCCCCAAAAGAGCTGGCCCAGGAGCTGCACTGTCCTTTCCAGGATGCTTACATAGCACTGCCTCTCCCAAGTTTGGACATCCTGGACTGTGCTGGTGCATGCTCTGTTAGCCAGATGAAGCCTAGCTTTGGAAGGGCTTCCAGTGTTCCTCTGAAAACTGGATTTTTTTTTAAATTGGAAATTCTAATCATTGAAGAACCAAGCAGGCACTCAAAGAGTTGGAGAAATTCAGCTTTATTTATTTATTGCACAGTCTTGGACCCAAGCTAGTGTTCTCTGCAAGTGCAGCAGTGGCCCACAGTTTCTTTCCGTTTCTACAGGTTAGACAGTGTTAGGTCCAAAGTGGGACCCAAAATGGCAGTGCTGCCGACAGTGTCCTACATGACAGTGTGGCCTCAGCTCTGGCTGGACTCTGACAAGGTAAATGGGAGGAGGACGGCTACTCCTCAGCCGTCAGAAATCTTGTCTATGCTCCTCAGAAATCTTGCGAAGTGGGGTTTCTGTTTGTCAGGAAACGCCATTATTTCCCTTATCTGTCCCTACATCCAGCTACCTCTGGCAAAGGATATCTAGTTACTGATTAACGCAGCCAACCCCAGTTCAAAATTCCCATGCTAGCCCCCAGGCTGTCCAGGCCCCGCAAGCCAACCTCCAGCAGCTAATTCCCAGGCTAACCCCTCCCCATCATGCTACCTGCTCCCCATAAAACTGGCAAAGCTTTCCCACCTGTTATTGTCTTCTGTCCTCTGAGGCAGCCTGGCAGTGTGTCCCCCAGTAAGCTTTCCCTTCTACCCACAATCTAGTTGGGCAGTTTCACGACACCCCAATGCTTACAGACAGCATTATTGAAATCTCTGTCTTATGTGGCCGTCTAAGAGGGTGGTCTTTGAGTCCCGTGCCCCCGAGGGAAATTCCCATTAGAGTTTGACATGCTTGCTGGAACAGACATTTCAGGGAGCAGTTCAAACCAGGATCTATGGTTTGACCAGGCAGCTGCGGCCATCATTCCTTAAGGCGATTTCTTGAGAGCATTTGCTTCTCGTGATAACAGGATGGGGCTCTGCCAAGCTATTACAACCAGGCACACTTAATTAAAACCTGAAGTCCTTCTATTCCTACACAATCCCTTAGTTTCTAGTCAAGGACTGTTATTCTGCTATCATAATACAAAGTCGTAATTTGATTTTCTGAAGTGCATTTATAAGGCTACAAAATATATATCCCTTGTCCTCTTTAGCCCGAGCATATTCAATTTGTTGTGTAAAGCCCAGGTGAAGAGGGGCTTTGAGTCTTCCTCTGCAAACTGGCCCGAGCATGTTCTTTTTGTTCTATGAAGCTCGGCTAAGGAGGGGCTTCCAATCTTCCTCTGCCAAGTGGCGGCTTCCCTGTGTCAGGCATGATGTTTCAGTCTCTATGTTCTTGCCACAGTGTTTTCAGGCATGGCTTGCTCAGACATGCCTGACATCTCCATTTGTTCTGAGATCGCCATTGTGGTATAGACCACGATGCCTGCTTCTCCTGCAAACAGGCCCATGTGACTAAAACAAAATTTGAAAGCAACCCCTGAACTTGAGCAGATCCATCTGAACTCTGTATTTCTGTTTGCTTTCTCTTTGACGTTTCAAAAGGTTTAGCCATATTTGGCCTGATTTTCATGGAGCCCTGCCTCAAAAGTGGCAGATGGCCTGCTTATCACAGACCTACTGTTCCTCTCTATTGTCCTGGCCTTGGGCTACCCAGACAGCAGACTCTGGATCCACCTGTCCACCTTTCCTTAAACTATCTGTGAGCAAAGAAAGTGGGTGGGACATAGAGGGAGCCATTGCCTGTGCCAGAGAGAGGGAGGAAGGTAACCCAGAAGAGTGGGGGCTTCTGGGCAGAGGCTGGGGGCTTCCTGGCACTCTGAGGTCATTAGAGATGCTAAAGAAGAGTCTAGGGATGCTTAGGATCCCAGAACATGCAATTGTTCAAGCATCAGTGCCTGCCAGTGTCCTGGAGGCAGATTGTACAAGCGTTATCTGTGGGAACACGTCCTCTAGTGGTGGGTGGCTTCAAAGCTCTGTGTCCACGGTGCTGACTACCTCAGCTCAGAAAGCTGTGTGACCTTCCTGAGACTTGGCAGTCTCTCTAGAGCATGGGGTTAATTCCAAGTGACAGAATCTGGAACAACATAAGGGTAGTCCCCATCCAAGTTCTTCAGAAGGACCACAGAAGTCATTTCTTCCCTCTGTCCCACAGTCTCCTGTTCTTCCTACATTCCTCAGGTCCCTTGCCATGATAAAAGCATCCACAGTTGGTTCAGGCATGATGACCTTGTCTTCCTAAACCATCTGTTGCCTAACTTTGTCCAGACATGATGGTTGTGCCCCTCCATCAGGCTCTGGTTCACTTAGAGTCTCACTCCAACTCTACCTAGATGACTATACCAGGAGCATAATGAGTACTAAGTGGGAAAGATGTCACCTGTGGCAAGACACAGAGCCAGGCGCCAGTGGGGCTAAGTCTAGACCCTTGTCCCAGGTTCCTACCTGGGTACTGATGTAACCCTGCAGTGTAGGTATGCCCATCAGTGAGCATTGGGTTGGGTGGGTGATGTAGCCCTGCAGTGTAGGTATGCCCATCAGTGAGCATTGGGTTGGGTGGGTGTGCTGTCCCCAGATGCCCCAATCCCAGAGCTCCTGGCATGGAGGGGATGATCCCAATCTTCACAGCTGACAAATCCAGAGGTTGGCATTTCTCCATGTACATGGTGCCTCTCAGATGGATTGCCCCCCAAGCCAGCACACAGAACAAATAAATATTTGTTCCAGAAACCCTCATGATGTCAGGTTTTATTGTAAGTACATCTGGCGTGTGACAGGCAGATAAATCTTGCCTGTGTTAAGATTCTCCCCGGCTTCCAAGCCTTGGCCCCATTGCTTATCATTCCAGAGTCATGTGGCTCTGTCACCAAGACATAGCCTTCCTCATTTCAGTTTTTCACCCAGCGAGAACCTAAAACCTTGGAGGCAACCACTCCACTTGTGTCTCAAAAAGAACCCTGTCTCTCGTCTGCTGTTCCTGCAAAAGGTCACCAAGGTGTAGAACATTGCTTCCAAGGCCCTTTTGTTCCTCTGGGTTGAGCTGTCCTTGGGTATCAGGAGGGTAGGCTTCCAAATCTGAGCCTGGGGCCTAGGCCTCAGGCGATGTCTCTGAGGCAGAGATGGGGCCTCTGGGTATGGCAATACCACAGAATCATCTTCTGGGGATTCTCAGCCCCCAAGAGTAGCCGGCAGGCAGCAGCACTCCATGGAAAGCCCCTGTTGGAAAAGATACTGAGTATTCCACTCCTGGGCCTTGGGGGAGGGCCACACTGCAGGTTTTAGTGTGTCATTCACTCTGCTTCCCTGTTCTCTGCTGTGGAGTTCATGGGTATAAGAAGTTTTTATTAGGAACTCAGGAAGCTTTAGGCCTAGGATGGATAGATAGATAACATCTGGCATGGCCATACCACCAATTGAGTGTTCCTTAAGCGCCCGTTGTTGGTGGAGGATCTCATCCTCTTGCTTGGGCTCCACCTCTTGGAGCTCACATGCAGATGCCCAATCCCAGCTCTACTGGGGTCCAATATGGTGACCAAATGCTGGGTGAATGGTGCCTAGAGACAGGAGGGCAGGAACAGAGCCGGCTCTCTGTGGTCCACGTGCTGCCATTGTTGGTGGGGATGAGAACAATGTGGCTGGCGTCCTGGGTATGAGTGTTGACTCTTGCACTGCCCAGAAGTGGAGTTCTCCATTTTGAGGGTTTGGGAATAATTTTCCGCCTTTTACCCCGAGGACATTTCTATGAAAAAGGAGACTCCGATGCTCTCTGGAGTAAAGGACTTTGGAAGTTCTGAGTGGGAACTGGGATTGCAGGAGTAGGGTCTGTTTGAAACCCATAGGAAGGTGCTGGTTAAGAAGGGTGGTCAATAGGTTGAGCCAGGTGAGGGTCCTCACTCTAAGTGCATCTTGACATAAGGGCAGATATGACTATTTAGTGATATCTAAGTTAGATCTATTTGCATTGTAAAGTTCAGCATAGAGCAGTGAACCGAGTTGTAAAGCTAGTGAAATAAGATGGGTCTGATGGCAAATACGGGGACCCCAGCAGCTGGGAGGCGGAGGCAGGAAGACTCCATCAAATTGGAGGTCAGCATGGTCTACATAGTGAGATCCAATCCATCCAGGGCTTCATAAATAAATAGAAAGAAAAATAAAGGAATGAATGAATGAATGAAGGAAGGAAGGAAGGAAGGAAGGAAGGAAGGAAGGAAGGAAGGAAGGAAGGAAGGAAGGAAATGTAGTGAAATGTTCCAACTACCTAGAACAGGGACTGGCAGGTCACCACCCATGGGCTAGAGTTAGTTACTGTGTGGTTTGGAGAATTAAAGTTTGAAAATAAAAGTTTCCCAACAACAGGGTCCTGTCCATTAGCTGAGGTGCCACTGGCTGTTACTCTGAGAATTTGGGAGAAGGTGTCTGGATCCATAGGATGGCACAGACACCTTGTAACTGTCGGCACACTCACCAACCAGGTGTGAGCAGTGTTAATGTTTTGCTATACTGAATACTGGCTGTAGACCTTCCTGAACTAATCAATCAAGTTTTCCATAGGACCTTATGTAACCGAGTGTCATCGTTTTTTCTAAACTTTACGCAAACCTAGACAAATTAGGGAGAGGGAAGCTCAGCTGAGGAATTACTCCCATTAGTAGTCAGGTAGTGCTGGGGAGTACCAGAAAGGCTGAACAAGCCAGGAAACAGTGTTCCTCCATGGCTTCTGCTTCAGTTCCCTCCCTAACCTCCCTGGGTGACAGACTGTAACCCAGAAACCAAATAAACCCCTTTGTCCTCATGTTGCTTTTAGTCAGGGTTGCCTATGGAGGAAGCAAAAGAAAACCAATGAAAACACTCAGACTTATCTCAAACTCATTATGATAAGATAGTCAAGGACTATCTTAATTCCCCTGCCTCATCCTCCCAAGAATTGGAATATTTAGGGGTTCATCACTGCACTTTTTTAAAACATTTTTGTCTTATTATTTTTTCCTTTTTCCATTTCTCACGTGCATTTGGTGTACAGGTGTATATGCATGTTTTGCATGTGTCAGTGTGCACGTGTGTGCCTGTGCATGTGGAGGCCTGAAGGGTCTCTCACGCAAACCCAGAGCTTGCCTGTACAATTGGTCTTGCTAGCCACTGGCTCTGGGGATTATTCCCTATCCTTGACTTACAGGACTGGAACTGTAATTCCAAGGCCCCCAGCATTTATGTGCATTTCTGGGGACCCGAACTCTGGTCCTCACACTTAGGCAACAAGTGCTTCAGCAGCTGTACCATCTCACCAGCCTGTTCGTTAAAGAGTTCAAATCATAGTAGTATTTGAGGTCCCCAAAATCATAGTGGGGGACTTCAGAGTCCCCCATCCTTCATGCCACCTGCCCCTTCCTCCCCCTCTGTCTGTAGACGCAAGCACTCGGCATGTCAGATACCCATGCAATTAGTCCTTCGCTTTGGACAGGTGCCGACAGACTGTTTAGAGGTGTTTGTCTGCTTGATTTTTATGTGGGTAAAAACTCACATTCTTATCTTGTATTAAAGAAATCTGTGGAATGTGCTCAGCTTCCTTGTTTCTCCCCCTCTCTGATATATACACCCTTCCCAATCTGGGCACACAGACCCACACCCCATTCCACTGCCAGATGGAGCCACCTGAGCCTCTGTGGATCTGTATTTTTTCATTGTTGTTTTTGGCCTCTGTGAGTGTCTCTGTGTGGGTATGTACATGTATGCACGTGGCCAGGGAAGCCAGCAAGGGGCATCAGATTCTCTGGAGATGGAGTTACAGGTGGTTTTAACTCCTGATATGAGTGTGTGGGTGTTAGGAACGGAACTCAGGTCTTCTGGAAGAGCAGCAAGTGCTCTTAACTACTGAACCATTTTGCCAGCCCAGATGTGTGTTCTTTAGTGCAGTCTTGGGGGCCATATGGAAATAGAGGGGTTGCATGTCTGGCTTGTGTTTGTCTGCTGGTGTACCCAGCAATTCCAGCCCGCATGTCCCTGGTCCCCTTTATGTGTGACATCTACTAGCTTCTAGATCCATGTAGCTGCCCCACAATGTCACAGAAAGAATAGGGAGCTATGCTACCTTCCCCAAGGTCACCCCACAGCAAGAAGCCACAGAGCCAAGATGCCAAGCTCCAACCACCTGATTCTAGAGCTGAGGAAATAAGTGACAGCCGATTGCTTCCTGGGAGCGCCTGTGCTCTGTGCTTCCAGCAGAATGGAAAAGAGAAATAGGTGGGAAGGACGTGAGTGCCCCTAGCCATGGCAGAGGACAAAGTTTCTTGTAGATAAAAGGGAGAGCATAGCCAGAGGCAGACATCTGGGAGAGTCCAGAGTGAACATGACCCTGAGCCATGTGAGGAGAGGAGCAAGGGAGAAGGCAGAGGAGCCACTGACCAAGAAGGGCAGCCTGGGCCAACAAGAGACTGATCAAGAGAGTGGCATAACCAAAATGGCTGGATTAAATTGGGAAGGGCAGCTGGGGGAGGGGTAGTGCAGCCCCCCCTCCCCCTCCAGGCTGGAGAAGTTTAGGGAAGAGGGTAGTGTATGCCAGCCATACTCTGTAACAGGTAGGGACTGAGGGATTCTGGGAGAACCTGGCAGCCAGGTCCGCTTGCTTTGATATGTTAAATAGGCACCTCAACCATTTGTCCCAGGGTTTGAGACTTCACACCAGCCACTGCACACAAAGCCCCTACAGCTCTGTGCTCTGGCAGCCTTATCTGGTGCGTTTGATATGCCTCCCCTGCACTTAGTGATGAACAGCTTGTTCCCCTCACCTGGGGCCGATAGCTAGCTTTACACACTACCCAGGCAGCCCTCTAGCACCCAGCTGTTTGATTGAACCCTAATGCGGGGGGGGGGGGTGTTACACTGAAGGCATTTTGGGGCCATGGTCAGCCAAGCTGGCTGCAGAACTCCCCAGCAGAAATTGAGTTGCTGGAGAAGAAGAAACCCTGCCTTGGGGGTGCCTGTGTTTCTAGCCTGGGCATGCTCAGTGGGTTTCAGACTTGACAGTATTCAAGGTCATGTGGACCCTTCCTTAAATGCGCCACACAGATACCTCACCAGATTGGGCCATGGGAAGCTGTGGCTGAGCTTTCAATACTTTCGATACTCCAGGTAGCCATACTCTTCCCTCCATCTAGGACATCCTGGATGCTGTTGTTTTGTTGAGCAAAGCTGTCTTCCTTGGCATGTGCAAGGTCCTGGGTTCAATCCCCAACACTGGGGAACAATCTTCCTTTATTATTTATATATGTGTGTGAGTGTGTGTATATGTGTGTGAGGGTGTGTGTGTACATGTAGGAGTATGTGTGCATGTGTGGGAGTGTGTGTGTGTGTGCGCGCGCGCATGTGTGACTGTGTTTACATGGGTAGTGTGTGAATGTGTGTATGCATGTGTGATTGTGTGTGTATGTGTGTGAGTATGTCTGCATATATGAGAGTGTGTGTGGGCATGTGTGGTGTGTGTATGTGAGTGTGTGTGTGCATGTGTGAGTGTGTGTTTGCATGTGGTGTGTGCGTGTGTGCATGCATGTGTGGTGTGTGTATGTATGTGAGAATGTGTGTGCATATGTGATGTATGTGTCTATAGAAATCTCTCCCTACTTTGAGATTCTAAAGACACCCTCTCATGTTCTCTTTAAAGAGGTTTTCTGCTTTCCTTCTGCCCTGGAGTCCCTTTCCCCAGACAGTCAAGGTAGACCTGAGTGCTGAGTGATGTAGGGGTGCAGTGGCTTCCGGCTATATGGACAGCCTTTCCCTAAAGCTGAGACCCTGCTGGCACAGGTCTGGGCTGAGGCCCTGAACTGAGACCACCTGTAGTTCCTGCCTGTGCTTGCCTATTCTGGGGCAGCCGCAGCTAGCTGGAGTTGGTGCTGGAGGGAAGTGGTACCCCAGAACAGGAGTAGATCCAGGCCCGTGACATTAAAGGACATTTCCTCCATCGTGTAAAGCATGCTGCACTTGCAGTGTGATTTGCTTGGAGATAGGAGATGCTGTTGCCAGACTGTTGACAACACAGATTGACCCTGGGATAGATGGCCGTACTCTGTCACCACTGCTCCTGACACTGTGGCTGGCATGGCCGCAGGAGACCTGGGGAGTTTCTCTGCATGCACATCACTGCCTGACTGGCCAGAGGGCTCAGCTGGAACTCACCTTTGAACTTAAGATATGTAGGCAAGTCCCAAGCCAGTGCACTGCAGGGTTATCCTGAGGCTTAAATTCGATTTTATTTCTTGAACACGGACATTCATTCTAGCAGCATTTACAGAACAATGTGTTTGTTCTCTACCGATTTTTGGTTTTGCCTTGCTGTGCGGATGGTGGGTATTGATTGCATCATAGGCCTTGTGTCTGAGAACAGTAGTTTATGTTAGGCCCCAGGTCTTGTTAGCTTGCTCTGGAGGGGGCTCATTGCTTTCTAGCTGGAATGAGGGGCCCTGGGGAGGTCAGGCTTGCCACACTCTGCTCTGCACACAGAACAGCTCAGAGCAGAGCTTGAGCACAGTGGGGCTCAGCTACCTTGGCCTCAGGGGTGTGTGTGTGTGTGTGTGTGTGTGTGTGTGTGTGTGTTGCTAGTGCTGTCATTCTGCAGTGTGGGGTCTTCAACAGAGGGTCTGTGCACTGAGGGGTTACTTTTCCTCACTTATTATTTCCTTATTTATTATCTTACTGACTTGCTTCCTTTGCAGAGGCCTAACTTGTTTGTCCTTCCTTCCTTCCTTCCTTCCTTCCTTCCTTCCTTCCTTCCTTCCTTCCTTCCTTCCTTCCTTCCTTCCTTCCTTCCTTCCTTCCTCCCTCCTTCTTCCCTCCCTCCCTCCCTCCCTCCCCTCTCTCCCTCCCCCCTCCCTCCCCTCCCTCCCCTTCCTCCCTCCCCTCTCTCCCTCCCCCCTCCCTCCCCTCCCTCCCCTTCCTCCCTCCCTCCCTCCCTCCCTCCCTCCCTCCCTCCCTCCCTCCCTCCCTCCCTCTCTCTCTCTCTCTCTCTCTCTCTCTCTCTCTTTCTTCTTTAAGATAAGGAACCCCCTCTGCCGCCCAAACTGGCTTAGAGTTCACTATGTGGCTCAACTCAGGCTGTCCTCAAACTCATATTAATCTTCTTCCAGCTTCAGCCTCCTGAATGCTGGGATTATGGGAGTAAGTCACTACTCCAGGATGAATCAACGTCCTTGCTTTTAAAGACTTTCAATAAATACGTGTATGCATGTGTATTTTCGTCAGTATGTGCACATGAATGCAGTTGGCTTCAGAGGTCAGAAAAGGGCATCAGATCCCTAAAACTGGAGTTGTAGGTAGTTGTGAGGTACCTGATATGGGTGCTGGCACCTGAACCCAGGCCTTCTGGGAGATTTGCAAGCACTCTTCATCTTTGAGCTGTCTCTCTAGACCCCCTGTGAGTTCCATATATGATAGAACTTATGAGGACTTATGCCCAGAATATTGAAGAGATAATAACTCCGTAATAAAAAGACAAGTGGCCTAATTAAAAACTCACTAAGCATTGTTATGGCAGCTCTTCTGGAGGCTGAGACATGAGGACCTCTAGTTTGAGGCCTGCATGGGCTACAGAGTGATTTCACATCAGCCAGGTCATGTAGTGAGACCTTGTCATTGAGAGTATTATTGGTAAGTGGGAGAGCACTTGCTTAGCATGCCTGAGGCCCCAGAGTCTATCTCTAGCACCACAAAAAAGGGTAAAAATTTGGCTAGACATTTTTCTCAGGCAGATAAATAGTTTGGCAGACCAGAGCATGCGCTGTCGCCCACAGCCATCAGAGAGAGGAAGTTTAAGTCATAGTGGGTCACTCTCTTAAGTTCTTCAGGGTGGCTGTTGAGCACAACAAGACCGTGGGTATTAAAGAAAATGTGGAAAGGGCAAAACCCTCAGGTGAGGATGCTTCACAGGGTTTTAAATGCGATGGATTCTTTGATGACTAACCCAGAAGGTTCCCAAACATGAAACGGCCAATAACACAGAAAGGCCACTGTTCCCTGAAGCAATGGATACATAGTAGCCTGACAATGTGTACTCAGTACAACAATCACTTGGGGCAGTAAGTCCAAGCAATGTCCATCAGTCTGTTCATGGACAAAGAAAGTACGAGACATCCATACAATGGAATATTATTTGGCAATAAAGGGAAACGAAGTGGCCACCTGTGCTTCAAAAATGATGCTAGGTTTAAAAAGTTGGATTGCAAAAGCCAAATAGTGTATGCTTTTGTTTATGTAAAATGTTCAGAGTTGGCTACTCAAGAGGGATAAGAAATGGACAGGTATTTGCAATGAGTTGAGGGGTGGTGGACTCCTATTCATGGTGGTGAAATGTTCTAGAATGTATTGTGTTGGCATACAATGGAGTGACTCCATGACGAGCTGCTGGACGACTCACTTTGCCCAAGAGAATTATACACTGGGCAAATTACATCTCCAGAGGGCCAATCCTGTGCGCTGCGTGGTTCTGAATTACACAGATTCTTGTCATTGTCGCTGTTTCCATTGCATGAGTGGGAAGCCACGCCCTCGCTGGCCACTCACTGGAATGAAGAGGCACCCACAGTTGCTGTAGGTTAACATGTTGATCGCCTTTCAGAGAGCCTCCGTTCTCTGCCAGCATTTTGAGTTTTATCACGTGCTCTTTTCATGTCTATTTTTGTGATTATGTGTGCTCTCTTATACTCTGTTATCTTTGTGTCTGACAAGAATAGATTTTTTTTTTTTTAATGTAGAACTGTTACTGTACAACCCAACTTAGTAATGGTCCACACTACCTAGGGACTATGGTGTGTCATTTTATTTTTCTCTGTTTTTTAGGGAAGATTATTTCTTTTTGGCTGTCTCCATTTTTATTCATAACTTTTCTTTATTTTTGAGAATGAAATATAATCATTTCCACCTCCAACTCCCTCCTCAGCTCCCCCACCTACCTTCCTTGTACCTGGTTCGTCCTCTTCTGATCTGTGGCTTGAGAACCCACTGTCCGACCTGACACCGCAGAGAGTTATGACTTCGTTGCAGAAGAATTTTAATTTGGTTCTTACATTTAGGAGTGAGACTTCGTTGTTTAGTGAGTGAGAACCAGTGGTCATTGCCACACCCTCAAAAAGAAAGAGCTGTACCTCCGGCAACTATCCGTTGCCAATTGCTGCTTAGTGAGCATTGGTACCTGGGGCTCACCCACCCCGTCTCTACTGGGATTTTTGACCACCCTGATTTTGTGCAGGTCTAGTGCAGGTAACCACAACTGCGGGGAGTTCACAAAGGTGACAGTCATGTTGTGTACAGCACACGGCATTTCATAGTTTTCGTCTACTTGTCAGGCTTACCCATCTTAGTTGAACATACTTTTATTTCATAGTACATTATTTTAAAATTCACTATTAAAAGTCAATCTACTGCCTTTGTGATATGGGAGCATGAGATTTCCTTTCTCTTTAAAATGATCCTTGACTTTACATGTAGGGGCTACCGTCTGTGATACTCGAGAATATGTTTTGACAAAGCATGTCACTGAACCATTGCAGGTAAGATAGAGGCAACTGCTTCACCTTCATGTCCTTGTTCTCTGCCCTTACTCTCCACGCCCTGTCCCGTGAGATAACACTAGGGTCTTCCTCATCTGAGACCCATGAGCATTTTCATCTTCTTTTCAATTGTCTTGACCAGTTGCAGTTTGAAGGAAGTGGGATGATACTAGCTGTATTTCACAAAGGCACAATGGGTTAAAGGGGTTAATCTGTCCTAACTAGGTTAGGGCCTTAGCCTGTGAGAGGCGGAACAGAAACATAATTGAAAGCACCATATGACACAGATACCTGTGTGTGACCCTTCTGCTGGTCCTGGGATATTCTCTGGGTAGTGTTTCACATCTTCTTGAGATCACTCACAAGTTTCTTTTCTTCATTGTTCAGTGCTGGGGATGGGTCCCAGGGTATCATGCATGCTCAGCACATGCTCTACTGAGTTATACCCTAGCTCTGGTGTCCCTCATGGTGCCTGCATGCTCCTGGGCTTTGAGTAGACACTAGCCAATGAAATCTTTGACAAAGGCTGCGTGAGAAGAGGTTGATATTTTGCACCTGGGGCAGAGGCTGTGCTGGAACCATGATACAGGACCCTGGGTCCCATGCTGGCCTCTAAGTGGCATCAGCTAAAGGGTGGGTGGAGAAGTCTGCAGGAAGGATGAACCTGTATGTGTGTGCATGTGTCCTGTGTGTGTTTCTGTGTGTGTGTGTGTGTGTGTGTGTGTGTGTGTGTGTACGCAGGATGCCTGTGGGCTCCTTGCTCTCTAACAAAGGAGGATTTATAACTCAGCCACAGTAGTGGGGATGTGAGACCTCTCAACATGTTCACCATGAAAAACCCGTAGTTATTGATTCCCGCTGCCAGGCTGACTGGAGGAGGAGTTGCGCTCCTGATGTACCAATGCTTACATTTCAATATTTCCCTTAATTACTTAGAAATGACAATGTATGTTGGCTCAGCAATAAATCAGAAGTGATTTAACCAATGTCCTCAGGAACTGAAGTGCACACATCCTGTCGTTTTTATCCCAGCCAATGGGTCATTGCCTCAGAGAGCTCACAGCATCTCCAACACCCAGTGTGTCTGGGAAAAGGTGCAGACTCTGGCTCTGGCCTATTATGGTCTGCTGTCCCAGTGTAGCTGCTCTGGTTGCCTTGGGTAGGCAAGCACTGGCTGGGGCCTGGAGCTCGGATGGTGCTGGGGGCACCTGGAGATAAGGGTGCAGGATGGATGAGACCATGTGGGACAGCAGATGAGAAATGAGATGCCCTGCCAGGAAGTTTGTGGTTTTCTAAGCTGAAAGTCAGCTAACCTGGGTGCCAGTGTCCTGGCTGTCTGTTTCTCTCTCTGCTCATGTGCTCATTGCCAAAGGCCCTTTGTGGTCAACCACCACACATCACAGGGACCTCAGAGCTTGTTGCAAAGAGTGGTCAGTTTCTCCCAAGCTTTGTACAGGTTCTGGGGCCCACTGTAGACTTGCTGGGGGTCAGTAGCTCCCTCTTAGGCTGAGCTCATAATTGCTTAAAGTAACCTAATGGGAGAAGGGAGCCCTAGGCACTGACTAGCTGCTACCTTTATGGTTGGTCTTGAACTGCTCCAGCATTTGTCCAGGGCTGAGGATATAGATTCTTCCTGAGCTGAGAGCATCGCTGCCTGGAAGCTTCATACTCAAGTACACTTGGTGTTGGGAAGTCCCCTCCTCAGGCGGCAACTCCGTGATCATCACTGGAGGACTTCACACTTTTGGGTTTGGGTTTTTTTCATTAGATAATAGTATGTGTGTGTGTGTGTGTGTGTGTGTGTGTGTGTGTGTGTATGTATAAAATTTTCAAATGATTTATTTTTTCTTTTTTATTTATTATTTTCTCATATATTACAACCCAACTGTAGTTCCCCCCTCCACCAAAGCTCCCCCATCCAGATCCCCTCTCCCCCAGATCCACTCCTCCTCCTTTCTCTTGAGAAAAGGGCAGACCTCCCAGGGATATCAACCAAACATGGTGTACCAAGTTGTAATAAGACTGGGCACATCCCCTCATATTAAGGCTGGATGAGGTAATCCAGTGTGAGGAAAAGGGTCCTCAAAGCAGGCAAAAGAGTCAGACAGTCCCTGTTCCCAAAGAGAGGAAATCACATGTATCTCAGGGCGCATCTGGAGCCAAATGAAACCTCATGCAGAATACCCATGCACACTTGGATGCCCTCTACAGACATCCTCTCCCTATTCATGGAGCTAAAGCATCATTACTGCTTGCTCCTTTCGTAAGTATATATTTGGTGCCTACTGTGTGTGCAGCTTCCCTGTGTTCTGTACTAGAGGTGGGAGGGGTCTGCAGCTGTCTACTTGCAAAATTTATGGCAAAATTTTCCTTGCAAGCTCGCTGTCCAGGAAGCAAAATTGCTGTTCGGGAACTGGGACATGGCAATAATGCATTTTAATGGAAACTTAATTAATTTGAAATGATTACTTCATTGTAAGTAGAAGGAAAGAAAAAATCATTGAAAATTGGCAAATGGGAAAGAAATGCTTTTCTATAAGTGCACGGAGAGGCAGTGCAGCTGCGAACATTGCTTAAATAAGAAAACACAAAGCTCAAGTTTGTAAAGTTATTTCCTTAATTTGGAGGGTTGTTTCAACATGTTCTCAAATAAAAAAAAAAAAATGAAAGCCCCAATCTCCGTGGCTTGGG
Source organism: Peromyscus maniculatus bairdii (assembly GCF_049852395.1). Classification (NCBI taxonomy): domain Eukaryota; kingdom Metazoa; phylum Chordata; class Mammalia; order Rodentia; family Cricetidae; genus Peromyscus; species Peromyscus maniculatus. The sequence continues at coordinate 56,084,156 of NC_134871.1, forward strand.
AAAATGAACATGGGAATCGATGGAAGCTTTTTCTTGTTAAAATCTGGTCTTCTCTGGGGAGAGCTGTGCTCCCCAGTGGGTGCAGTTGTGCTCCCCACTGGGTATATGTCTCATTTTTGGTTATTATTGCTATGATGAAACGCTATGACCGAAAGCAAGCTGGGGAGGAAAGGGTTTATTTGGCTTATGTGTCCATATCCATAGTCCATCACTGAAGGAAGCCAGGGCAGGAACTCAAGCAGGGTAGGAACCTGGAGGCAGGAGGTGGTGCAGAGGCCATGGAGGGGTGCTACTTACTACCTTGTTCTTCATGGCTTGCTCATCCTGCTTTCTTATAGAACCCAGGACCACCTGCCTAGGGTGGTACCGCCCACAATGGTCTGGGCCCTCTCCAATCAATCACTAATGGAGAAAATAGTCTGCAGGCTTGTCTACGGCCTGATCTTATGGAGGCCTTTTCTCGTTTGGGGTTTGCTCCTCTCAGATGACTCTAGCCCATGCCAAGGTGACATGAAGTTAGCCGGTACAGTGTGGCTATCCTCCCCTCTGAGTATAACTCTGCTCTCCACTGTGTGTAGCTGTGCTCCCCTCTGGGTGTAGCTGTGCTCCCCTCTGGGTGTAGCTGTGCTCCCCTCTGGGTGTAGCTGTGCTCCCCTCCGGGTGTTGCTGTGCTCCCCTCCGGGTGTTGCTGTGCTCCCCTCTGTGTGTTGCTGTGCTCTCCACTGTGTGTAGCTGTGCTCCCCTCTGGGTGTTGCTGTGCTCCCCTCTGGGTGTAGCTGTGCTCCCCTCTGGGTGTAGCTGTGCTCCCCTCTGGGTGTAGCTGTGCTCCCTCTGGGTGTAGCTGTGCTCCCCTCCGGGTGTTGCTGTGCTCCCCTCCGGGTGTTGCTGTGCTCCCCTCTGGTGTTGCTGTGCTCCCCTCTGTGTGTAGCTGTGCTCCCCTCTGGGTGTTGCTGTGCTCCCCTCTGTGTGTAGCTGTGCTCCCCTCTGTGTGTAGCTGTGCTCCCCTCTGTGTGTAGCTGTGCTCCCCTCTGGGTGTAGCTGTGCTCCCCTCTGGGTGTAGCTGTGCTCCCCTCTGAGTATAACTCTGCTCTCCACTGTGTGTAGCTGTGCTCCCCTCTGGGTGTTGCTGTGCTCCCCTCTGGGTGTGGCTGTGCTCCCCTCTGGGTGTTGCTGTGCTCCCCTCTGGGTGTAGCTGTGCTCCCCTCTGGGTGTAGCTGTGCTCCCCTCTGGGTGTAGCTGTGCTCCCCTCTGGGTGTGGCTGTGCTCCCCTCCGGGTGTTGCTGTGCTCCCCTCCGGGTGTTGCTATGCTCCCCTCTGTGTGTTGCTGTGCTCTCCACTGTGTGTAGCTGTGCTCCCCTCTGGGTGTTGCTGTGCTCCCCTCTGGGTGTAGCTGTGCTCCCCTCTGGGTGTAGCTGTGCTCCCCTCTGGGTGTAGCTGTGCTCCCCTCTGGGTGTAGCTGTGCTCCCTCTGGGTGTAGCTGTGCTCCCCTCCGGGTGTTGCTGTGCTCCCCTCCGGGTGTTGCTGTGCTCCCCTCTGGTGTTGCTGTGCTCCCCTCTGTGTGTAGCTGTGCTCCCCTCTGGGTGTTGCTGTGCTCCCCTCTGTGTGTAGCTGTGCTCCCCTCTGTGTGTAGCTGTGCTCCCCTCTGTGTGTAGCTGTGCTCCCCTCTGGGTGTAGCTGTGCTCCCCTCTGGGTGTAGCTGTGCTCCCCTCTGAGTATAACTCTGCTCTCCACTGTGTGTAGCTGTGCTCCCCTCTGGGTGTTGCTGTGCTCCCCTCTGGGTGTGGCTGTGCTCCCCTCTGGGTGTTGCTGTGCTCCCCTCTGGGTGTAGCTGTGCTCCCCTCTGGGTGTAGCTGTGCTCCCCTCTGGGTGTAGCTGTGCTCCCCTCTGGGTGTGGCTGTGCTCCCCTCTGGGTGTTGCTGTGCTCCCCTCTGGGTGTAGCTGTGCTCCTCACTGGCTGCAGCTGTGCAGTGCACCCATGGCTTCAGAGGTTTATTTTTTATTTATTTATTTAAGGTTTATCCACGTATCTTATGTATATGAATGCTCTGTCTGAATATATGCCTGCACTCCAGAAGAGGACAGATCCCATTATAGATAGTTATGAGACACCATGTGGTTGCTGGGAATTGAACTCAAGACCTCTGGAAGAACAGCCAGTGCTCTTAACCACAGAGCCATCTCTCCAGCCCCTAGAGGTTTATTTCTATGACTTGATCTTGGTTTTCTGAAAAACAGACACCTTGGGCTCTGCAGAAACTCAACTGAGTCACACACCCAGGTAGATGTGACTCTGGCACATGCTGTTTCCATCAGTGATGCTCTGTCATTGCCCTCTGGTTCCAGGCAAGCACAGGAGAGGTCCCAGATGAGAGGAGCGTTGATAGTGACCACAAAGCAGAGGACTTGAGTCTGGTCTTGGCTCTGCTGTGTGTGTGTGTGCGCGCGCGCGCGCACACACACACACACACACACACACATACACACGCTCATGCATGTATGTATGTACATGAGTATGTGTACACATGATTACTTCTGTATGTGCACACCCATATGTGCATACATGTGGAGGCCATGGTGTCTCCACTTCGGGTGTCACTACTCTGTGCTGAATACCTTCATTTCTGAGACAGAGCCTCAACCGTAGGATAGTCTGGAAGGCTTGCAAGCCCCAGGCATCTGCCTGTCTCAGCCTCCTCAGTGCTGTGATTACAAACGTGCTTGGATTTTTTTTTTAAAACATGGATTTGGGGGATCAAACTCAGGTCTTTGTGCTTGTAAGCTAAGCACTTGACCAAGAAGGCACCTCTCCAGCCCTGCACTCCCATGTTGACTTTCTCATTCGGATCAGGTTTGGGCCTGATCTCTAAATTGGAGCAATTCAACTTCAGTTCTAACTCAGTAGCTCATATCCATCCCCTGTGCTCTGTGACACCCACCGCACTTGAAAAGTTCCTGCAGGGGACTTAGAGGTCACAGAGTCTAAAGCCTGCTCTCCCTTGCAGCCGTCCCTGAAAGTGTCCTTTCCTTCCAGTTCTCTTCTGCAGTGTCCAGGAATGTGAGTGGATATTTACTCACCCACTGTGAATATCAAATCTTGATTTGTGTTGTTGGCCAATTTCCATGGTGTAAATTCTTTCACTGGGGGAGACTTGGAGCTGTCACGGTGAAGCCAGGGAGTGCTGAGATGGGCAGAGGCGCACAACTGTTGGTTGTAAGCATGCGCAGCTGGCGCTGGTGTGCTTGCTCACTTCCCCCTGCAGGGCTCCTTCTGGGTGTGGCCTGGGTGTGGCCTGGGTGTGGCCTGTGTTCTAGTTTGCTTCTTGTTTCTGTGACAAAACACTGTGATCCAAACCAACCTGGGGGAGGAAATGGTTCATGTGCCTTACAAGTCATAGTCTGCCATTGAGGGAGGCCCAGGCAGGAACTCAAGGCAGGAACTCAAGGCAGGAACTTAGAGGCAGGACCTGAGGCAGAGACCATGGAGGAACATTGCTTCCTGGGTTGCTTCCCCAGGCTTGCTCATACACCCTTCTTAAATAGCCAAGGTCCAGCTCTGCTCACAGTGGGCTGGGCCCTTTTCTATGTCACCTATCAATCAAGAAAATGACCCACAGACATGCTCACAGGCCAAACTGATAGAGGCCATTCCTCAGGTGAGATTTCCTTAGACAGAATCACTTTGTATGCTCCCTGGGCCAGCCTTTGACCTCTTGGGGTGTGCCACTTTCCCAGGACATTTAGAGCTGGGAGCCTCGGGTGGTTCCCCAGCCATTAGCGGTCCACTGGGGGCTGCATGGATGCAGAAGCTGGCTTCGGCAAGGACACAGACCTCCTCATAGCCTTTCCAGCTGGCTTAGTGTATCACAGCATGGTGGCTAAGTCAGTGGAGGGAGCTGCAGGGGTGGGCCCTTGGACAGTCAGAACCTGCAGAGGCCCGGCTGACCTGGGCATCCCACAAAATCTTGTTACTCTTCTCTTCTGGCCGCAGGTGGACAACATCTTGTTATTGTCCTCTTTTGGTTGCAGGCGAGTGACCACGGCGAACACAAATGCCAGGATGGGGCAGGGCTCCACTTCTTGGTGGGAGAAGAACATGGTCACATTGCTAGAGTGCGTTTGGGGGTGGGACATAGCGCTGTGTGGTCTTAAAAACCTCTCTGCTCCCACTGTCCATCTTTCCAGAAAACTCTTCGGGTGGAAATGCAAACACGTGACCAATGGATGGTGGCACCCCTGACAGGTACAGAATCTTCGAAATTGGGTTATCTGAAACACTTTCCTGAGAGGGGGATTATGTAATCATGCTTTAAAAAAAGTACATCCCATAGCCTTCTTTGGACTTAACAGAAGGGAAAGAACCTGAAATTCGGAGCATCTTTTTGACCACAAGAGATGGATGCTATTGCCAAATGATCGGACACAAGGGAATAAACAGTAAGATATACTCAAATTGGAGTCATCATCTTCTGAAGGGTTAAGCCAGTGAACATTGAGGCCCCTGCTAGCAAATCCAGAGACCCAGCCCTTGTTCCTGCATCCCTGCTCCAATTTTGTGTTGCTCTCATTTTATTTCAGTGATGGATATAGACGGTCCAAGTCAGCCATGGCTCTTCAAGGTGTTTGGTCTTAGGGCTGTGTTAATGTGGATTCAGATTTTTGTGGCTTGCTTCTTTCATTAATTCCTTAGTTCATACATATATTCACCTACACATTCATTCATTCATTCATTTGCTTTTCTAATACTTCAGGTGCCTCTGCTCCCACATTTGTGAGACAGAAATCCTCATAGTCCCACCTGGAGGGTTGTGCAGGCAGAAGTGAGCTGTAACCTGAGCATCTGCATCTTGCTGGGCACAGAGGAGGGACTCCTTGAATGCCAGCACCCACAACTACTGGGGTGGTTAACCTTGACCCTGTGTTAGTCATGCCAGTTCCTGTTATGAGACGTTTCCTGTCATCACATCGGGGGGTGCTGAGGGCCCCTCTCATTCTTCCCAGGTCACAGCATCTGGGGAACACTCTCTCTACCTGGACTGTGGGTGAACTGTGATACTCTTATTTCATCAGCAGCCCTGCTAGCCTCCAGTCCTTTGCCTTTCCCCAGGTCCAGGATTCCTCCCCCAGGGGACCATGTATTGGACTTTCCCATCAGAGCCACCCACCACCACTCTGGCTCCTTCCACGATGGCCACCGCACTAATGGATGCTTATGGCCATGCCCCTTGAAGAGGTCCCATCAGCTACTGTGGTCTTATCGCTGTTTTAAATGGTCTTTATTAAGTGTTTCTAACTAGCTGCCCATAAAATAATGAAAGGGAAAGTGTTCTTATTAAAGAGTTTATTTGGGCTGTAAATGTGGGGCTGCTGATTGTGGCCTATAAGCCATGGAGGGAAGCTCTTTATTACACTGTTTTGATGACAGTGGTGATTAAAACTCACTGTAGTCCTAGAAGGAGGGGCACAGGGAACAGGACTGTCTCGAGGCTACCCACAGACTGGGGATGGTGTCCTGAGATCACCTACTCTGGAGGCAGAACTTTGGTGAAGTGTCAAAGGTGGGAGTGAGTTCCGACTCCAGTCAGGAGGAGCTGCTGCGGCCAGGCTTGGCTGGCTGAGCCTCCCTGGGACGACCAGTAGCTCTTACTTCCAAAGCATGGGATGCAGGCTCCTGCCTGGGTACAACCTGAGGGCCTTGTCAGGATGAATGTGAGCCTCACCTCTGGGAGGTGGGGAGTGGATCCTCCAGGTGTGCCAAGTCAGAGACCAAGAAGGTTCCTGTGTAGGTTCACTTCTCAATTGCAGCGCAGCTTTCCTGAATCCCCCCCAGCATAGATCTCTCAGCCAGGCTCAGTAATGTTGACCATGAGGCCCAAGGGCACACAAAGACCATCAGATAGCAGTGAGTTATCGGCCAAGATCACTTGTTGCCATTGTCGAGTGGATGCCTGAGAGCTGGGGTAGAGGACAGAGGGGTTCACAGAAGGACCGCTGTGAAGCTGGCCTTCACTAAGACCACAGAGAGGCTGGCTTGCCCCCTCTGTCGGTCTGCTTGGGCCATCCTCCCCCCCCCCCCCCCCCCCGGCTGCCGGAGAATGTGGGCGGAAGCCCTCCAGTAGCTGTGCCTGTCTCTGTAACAAGTTTCAATGCAGAGTGACTTGTCTCCCCTCCGCATCTGAGAAGGGCTCCTGAGACCAGGAACGTCTTGGCCTCTTCTCTGACACCATACACGGTGTTTGCTTCAGCTCTTCCTCTCAGAAGTAGTGGGTTCCTATGGTGGTGTGGAGGTTGGGAAGACGGCTTGTCTCATGGGAGTGGAGGTCGGGCTGGCCCTTTGTGGCTAGGGTTGTCATCTGATACATCTAGGCAGCTTTGAGTATGACTCCCTCTATAGTTACTTTTTTTTTCTGTTGCTGTGATAAACCACCACGATCAAAATCAACTTAGAGAAGAAAGAGTTTGTTTTGGCTCATGGGTCCAGAGGGAGAGTTCATAATGCAGGGGAGGTATGGCAGCAGGCAACAGGAAGAAGCTGAGAGATCACCTCTCCAAACACACCCCGACAATGCATGGCAGGGCTGGGGGCAGGATGGAAAGTGAGGCGAGGCATGAACTCTCCAAGCCCATCCCCAGCCATGTGCCTCCTCCAGCAAGGCTCCATCTTCTAAACAGTCCATAACCTCCCCGAACAGCAAGACCAACAGGATACCATGTTCAAACGCCTGAGCCTGTGCGGAACATTTCTCACTCAACTTCCCTCCCTGGCCCTCTTTGCCCATACACAGTGGTGAAGAGCTGGAATACGAATGTCACATGTATCGGTGAAGTCCAGAGCCTCTTGATGGCTTCTTGTCCAGGAGAACTGCCTCTTCCTCCCACATCCTGCCAAAGGAGACAGCTGGCTGTCATTTCCCCGGAGTTGTTCTAATGGAACCAACAAGACATCTTTTTATTCCCTTCAGATTTGTCAGCACTTGATTGAGGCCCCAACCTCTCATGCAGTTTGACAAGTACTGGACTTTTCTCCTATGTTTGCTGGGTCCATTTCCCTGTGAGTTTCTCTGAGCTCAATTTGCTATTCATGGTCTTCAACTTTTCTCTCCTCAGTGACCTTTTTTTCTGCTTGCTTTCTCAGCTCTTAAGACGTGTGTCAACAGAGTCTGGTTGGTTGTAGGCTTGTCTGTTCTCCTTGTACTTCCATCAAGTTTTATCTATCTGTTACTTGGCGCATGTGAATTGGGATTTTTTTTTCTAAAGCTGGATGCACTGAAAATTTTATCAGGGAGTATTCCTCTTTATCCCCAAAGTCTGCTTCATCTAATATCAACATAGTACAAGGGCTTTGAAATCAAACGTACACACACAAACCAAACAACTTAGGTAAGTGTCTGCTGTGTATAGGTATGGTGTGTATGTGGACAGGATGAGCAGCATAGGTGTGCGCTTTTGTCTTCTGTGGCTGCCTCCCTCAGCATAATGGGGTTAGTTTTGTTTTTCCCACTGTGATTTAACATCTGGACCTGGAAGGTTAGTATATTTGCATGATAGTTTCCCTGATGGGTTATGTGGGCCATTGGGTACTTCCTGCCAGCCCCGACTATTCCTCTTTCCTTTATCTCTGCTTGGGGATTGTAATATTTTATTATTTATCTTCTCCCAATAGCCTAAAGTATTTGGACATCTGAATATTCTTTTAATGTTTGCTTAGAATTTACAGCTAAATATTCATTGGTTCTGGACAGTTGAATATCTATGGCCATGTAAGGTCTATTTCCTTGCATAGCACTGTTGTGTTTTAATTTTGTTGTATTGTAAGCCCAAGAAGGCACATTTTACACACACACACACACACACACACACACACACACACACACACACACACTTATTGCTATCTATGTCTTTTCCTGTATCTTCCTATGCTGGTTAATTTTGGTCAACTTGACATAGCTAGAGTCACTTGGGAAGAGAGGACCTCAATTTAGGAATTGCATCTATTATATTGGCCTGTGGGCATGTCTGAGGACCATTTTCATTTTTGTTTTTGTTTTCTAATTCTTAGTTTCCCTTATCTGATTTAGTTTCTAAAATTAAAATATAATTACACAATTTTTCTCCCTCCCTCCAACTCTTTGCATGTCCCTCTTGCTCTCTCCCAAATTCTTGGCCTCTTTTTCTTTAATAGTTATTATACATATACATCATATATATATGCAAAATCTTCTGAGTCCATTTAGTGTTGCTTGTATGTATATAATTTCAGGAATAACCAAGTAAGGGCTCATCCTTGGGAAAGATCAATTCTCTCACTTGAAGTATTCCTTAGTGGCATGTTGTTCTATGTCTAGGGGGTGGGACCCTTGTACGATTTTGTGAAGTATTTTCTTACTTAGTGATTGACGTGGGAGGGTCCAGTCCACTGTGGGTGGTGCCACTTCTGGGCAGGTGATCCTAACTGATAAAAGAGAGCAGGCGAAGTAAGCCATGGAGATCAAGCCAGTAAGCAGCACCTCTCCATGGCCTCTGCATCAGCACCTTCATCCAGGCTCCTGCCCTGTTTGAGTTCCTCCTGTCTTGACTTCCCTCAGTGATGGACTATGACCTGGAAGCATAATGTGAAATGAATCCTTTCCTCCTCCAAGTTGCTTTTGGTCAGGGTGTTTTATTGCAACAACAGAATGTAAGAAAAATCCCCACTTTTCAGCTGGGATTGTTTTTTTTTTCTTTTTTCTTGTGACCTTGTGCTTCCTTTAGCCAGATCTGCTGGTGGTGAATTCTCTTTTGTTTGAATAGAAATGTCTCTAGCCTGAATTTCTTTTAAAATATTTGACTACATTTTCTTTCTTTTTTTAGCGTTCATGTGTTGGGGAGAAACGTGTGCCATGGTGCACATGTGGAGATGAGAGGACACCTTGTGGAGTTGGTTCTCTTCCTTCACCACACAGGTCCTGGGAATTGAACTCAGGTCATCAGACTTGGCGGCAAGCACTTTTGCCTGACGAGCCACCTCACTGGCCCTTAGCCTTAATTTCTAAAGACGATTCACTGGGTGTAGCACTCTTGGTTGGCTTTTATTTTCTCATTAGTGTTTTACAAATATCATTCACTGCACTTTAGATTCTGTTAGGAAGCCATCCTAAAAGCTGTTCTTTGGAGACCACATGTCGTTTTTACTGCTGAAAAATGATCCCTACCTGGGTTGGAGAAACGGCTCTTCAGTCAAGAGCACTGGCTGCTCTCACAGAGAGGACCTGAGTTTGATTCCCAGTACCCACATGGTGGCTCACAACCATCTGTAACTCTAGTTTCAGGAATTCCGATGCCCTCTTCTAACTCTTGTGGGCACCAGGCATGCAAGTGGTACACAGACACACATGCAGGCAGAATACTCATACCCATTAAAATAAAATGAAAACAAAAAAAAAATTAAAACCCTTTTGTATGACTATTAGCAAATTTTTTCTTCTGTAATTCGTCTCAATAGAGATATTTATTTATTTAATCTGAGTTTTCTGGGTTCTTGCTTTTGTGTGTTGATATCTTCAACTCAGCCGAAACTCCTCAGTCCAAATCTTTGATAGCCGCTCTCTCATATTCTTTTGGGACTCCAACCGTGTGTATCTCAAGCCTACTGCTTCTTCTTGTTGCCATGTTGTACCTCTATCCTTCTTTCTTCTGGACATTCCACTTGGACTCACCCTTCATTTCACCAATTCTCTCTTCAGCTATGTCGCGTCTGCTCTGTCACCCTGAAAATTCGAAACTTAGTTTTCCTAAAGACATGTGCTGGTGACTCCAGTCTCCCGAGTTCTCCTGATTTTTCCATGGTGAGATTTCCTGCTCCCTTTGGTCACGTTGTCCCAGTCTTCTGTGCCTTGTTGTGATGTCATTCTAAAGTTATTTGTAGGAGTAAGTGGAGGTCTATCTGGGACTCCATCAACATCTTCTATCAGCCACTTGACAGAACTTGAGCTGATCCCAGGTTCCTCTTGAGTTGATTCCAGGTGTAGGCACGATGGCAGGAGACCTCTGTTCCCTTCTGAGGCTCTTGGTATTTATCTCTTTACTTGCCGGAGCCTTGCTTACCGGCTTGCCTAGATATAAAAGATTCACTGAGTATGAAAGATGCACTGAGCTTCCCAGTTTCTGTTAATTCTTCTCAAAACTACCACACAAGGAGACCTGGCCTCAATATTCCTGCAAGTCCTAGAAAATTTCACTATCTTACCATTTATCCAATGGTTTTTAAGATGCTGTTTCTGACCACATACCCTGGTTGTGTTCAGTGGGAGTCTGGTCACACCTCATGCTCTGTCTTTACTGAAGAGGAAGCAGTGATTTGTGTTGCCTTTTGTGTATGTGTATTTGCTGATGGATGGGCATTTGGTTTCTTGCTTCCCACACTCCTTAGCTTCTGAGATTTGTCTGTCCAACCTAAACCCCAGTGAGAAGGAGGGATGCCAGAGTGGGGGCGGGGACGACAACAGCCCTCTCTCTTCCCTCAGCTGGGCTTCTCTTGTGCAGAATATGCCTTGGTGCAGGACTGAGGGCCAGCCAGAATCACCAAAGCCCCAAATGCTGTGGGAACAGGAGGAGCTTACACAGTCAGGACCCCTGCTTTGTGGGACCTTTAAGAATGCAGACACCCTGATGCTGTGCTACAGAGGCTGAAAAACAGGGCAAGACACAGACGTGTGGGTTTTGGCTTAATTACACAAGAGAATGTCCTAGGGCAGGGAGCAAGCTGGGCATGTGTGTGGGACCAGCCTGTTGGGCTAGGAAGAACAACAGCCCAAGGAATACCAGGATCAAAAACACATGGTGATGAAGGGGTAAAGGGATGCTAGTTCTGGGTGTTAGTGAGAGATGAGCCACCTCAGGTCAGGATGCAGCCAGGTGCCATGTGGGGCAGGAAGAGCCTGGTCTTTGGAGTACCGATACTACAGGACCATGTCCTGTCTTGGGGCTCAAGTTTGGTGAGGCTGCTGTCAATGTTTTCTCCCAGACTTCACAAACTCTGTGAAGTACCACGGAGCACTTAATGAGGAAAATGGCTCACTAGTGACTAGAGCTTTGCTGCACACCAGTCTCTGGTCCTGAAAGGTCCCGAGTTCAGGCAATGGTCAGACATCTGTGCTCTGCCTGGAGATGGAGCAGCTAGTGCATTCAGGAGGAGCGATTGCCAGTTATTTTGGGGACTTGGAGATGTGTCTGGGATTTAACTGCTCAAAACATCTCTGTGTGGCCGAGCCCTAGGCTGAAGCCCTGATCCCTGGATTTCAGCCTTAACAGAGATGCCATCATCTTGTTGTGGGTAGGCATCCACCCTGGGGGTCGAGGGCACATCCCTACTAAGGCCTTCAAGCCTCATCCAGAGCCTTTGGATGAAGGTCTTAGTGGTACCGCTGTCTGGCCTTAGCTTTCAGCTCTGCAGGATAAATGTGGTGCGACTGCTTCAGACCCTTGAAGGAACTAAGAGGCAGAGAAAAAGAACTTCAATTCTTTCTTATCCCCATCCCCCCCCCCCCCCCCCCCCCCGCCCAGCTTTTCTGGGAATCCAACCCAGGGCTTTGGCCATGCTAAGAAAGTGCTCTGCCACCCATCTATAGCCCTAACTAAAGATCTTCTCTCCTGTGTATAGAGTGTGCCCTAAGAAAAATACAGAGGCTTTGGGGGATCCTATGACTTCCTGGATACTCCATCATCCCCCTTCGTGATCAGAGGGACCTGCTAGTGGGCCCCACATATTCTCCACTTGGACCCTTGTCTCTGATCTGCTGTGTGAGCCCAGGCGGCAGTGGCCCTGCCTCAATGAGTCTGTTCAATGTGAGGAGAAAGGCCAGGCCGGTCTTGGTCACCCTTCCTGCCTCTGCCATTGGCAGCATGACTCATCAGCTCTTCTCATCCAGGCTCAGCACTGAAAAAAAAATTCAAACATTTTTGTCTGGCCCAGCTCTTTGCAGGTCTAAGCCCAGGGCTTTGCTCAGCTGATGGTTTTTTTTTTTTTTTTTTTTTCCATCTCTGTTATCAAGGGGAGAAAGAAGGGCCATTGTGGTATACTTGCCATGGAGGCTGGGCAGTTGCTGAGTGGTTGAGCCTGGCTTCCACCTGAGGTCCCCAAGGGCAGATGTTCCAGGGGTGGCAGTGTCTTCCTCATGACTTTTGCTTGGCTCAGGGCTGCTGGTCTGGTGACACCTTCAAGGGGTGCTGGGTATAGCATATGGAAAGATCTAGGGGATCTAGGAAGAGTCTGGTATTTGGGCCTCCATGCTTAGGCCATTTCTTAAGGCTGTTTGGTTTAAAGATAAATGACATAGTGAATGCCAGTGTTGTCAACAGAATATGGCCCTGGAGATGGCCATGCCCTCAGCCTGGAGCCTAAGAATCTGCCAGGCAAGGTGGCAATAAGAATGAGGATTGTCAGCCGGGCGGTGGTGGCACATGCCTTTAATCCCAGCACTCAGGAGACAGGCAGATCTCTGTGAGTTCGAGGCCAGCCTGGTCTACAGAGCAAGTTCCAGGAAAGGCACAAAGCTACACAGAGAAACCCTGTCTTGAAAAACCAAAAGAAAAAAAAAAAAAAGGAATGAGGATTGTCAATAAATCGAGGTTACCCCCACTTTGATATGGGGGCACTGTCCTGGATTAGCCAAGTTGGTCCAGTGTCTGAGGGTTCTACAAAAGGAAGGTGGGAGCGGTCAGCCTCAGGGAGAGGTGAGGGAAGGACCCAGCCTGTCCATTTGTAAATTGGAAGGGGCAGCAAGCTAAGGAATGTGAACATCCAAAAAAGCTAAAAAAGGCAGAGAAGGGGCTCTAGGATTTGGGAGGGACGTGAAAGGGACCATCTCAGTGCCCGCCCTGAGTTTTGCACCAGGACACCCATGCCAAGACTCTGACCTCTTGACCAGAAGGCAATAGTTGAGAGGGGATGGAATGGGCAGAACACTGTGCATTCTGTGTTGTAGACAAGAATCTGCACATGCATGTTATTGGATATTGTAGCTGTGAGATAACATACTGTTAATGTTTTCTGGATGACTTCACTCTGTAGCCTGATGTTCCTGGAGGAACATGACATTGATGCTGGTGGACATCACCTAGACTAGGTGTTTCCAGGTACCCGAGCTCAGGTTTCAAGAGACCTAGGGAAGAGAGTGCAAGGGGAGATAACCAGGGGCTCTGAAGTATGACTGAACACCTGAGTCGAGGGGCAAGCTCAGACTCCAGATGGATGGCCTGTTTCCCTTCGCTATAAAGCAGTGCTTTTCCACCTTCCTAATGCTGTGACCCTTTAATACAGTTACTCATGTGGTGCTGACCCCCAACCGTAAAATCATTTCATTTCTATATTGTAACTGTAATTTTGCTGTTATGAATCATGATGTAAATATCTGGTATACGACCCCTGTGGGGCTTGTGACCCACGAGTTGAAAACTGCTGCAAAGCCTGCCAGTGAGAGACTGAGATGAGAGACAGCTGGCGTTAATGCGCTGCCTTCTCAGATTATTACAGGTTTTCTGGGTAAAGCTCATCTTAAAGATTCAGTTCCTGGGTCAGTAAGATGACCCGGTAAGTACCATGTCCACCAAGTTTGATTCCTGGTGCTCACATGGTGGGTGGAGAAAACCAGCTTCCAAAACTTGTCCTCTGACTTCCACAAGTACATAACAGTATATACAACCCCTCCTCTCCACAGTAAACAAACAAACAAACAAATAAACAAATACAATTTAAAAAGTGTCAGTTCTGGTCTCTGCTCATTGGTGTTTTTTGGTGAGAGGAAATAAGACTCCGGTATCCTGACTGTATAATCTCTGAAGCCCCAGGGAATGAGGGTGGAAAGTGTGGCTCAGGGGCTCCTGAGGAGTCAGCCCTCTGTGTACTGAATGTTTCCAGCCCTGGTAGCAGCAGGGTTTCAGGGCAGGGATGGTAAATTGTAAGCTTATCTTAGTGAGGAGACTCCCAGCGCGCAGCTACAAGGGTTCTATGGAGACTAACCATTCTTAGGAGGAAGGAAAACATCATCTCTCAGTTCCCAGGCCCTACTGAGTGGAGCCTTCATCCATCTTGGCCTTCATCCTCACCTCACCCCTATGCTGTATGGTCTCACAGCAGCACTCACAGAGCTAACCTTGGTCCCACCTGCCTCAGGGCCTTTGTGTGCTCAGCTTTTTCTTTTCCAGCTTTGTTTCTCAAGAGCTGCATCTTTCTTACCTCCGAAGGTGTCACCCCCATACGTCCTTCTGGAGCCCTGTCAACTTGCAATTTGTTTTCAGAGACATCTCTGGCTGGCTTTGCTTCTCCTGGACTGCATAGTCACAGGCACATGGGCCTGTGCATCTTGCCAGGGCAGTGATGACATCAGGTAGCCATGACCATGGCACACCAAGCTCCCTGGGTGCCAGGCTGCCCAAGGTTCTGTGGGGGACATTTTTTGTTGTTGTTTTTCAGACAGGGTTTCTCCGTGTAGTTTTGGAGCCTGTCCTGGATCTCGCTCTGTAGACCAGGCTGGCCTCGAACTCATAGAGATCTGCCTGGCTCTGCCTCCTGAGTGCTGAGATTAAAGGTGTGCGCCACCACTGCCTGACTGTGGGGAACTTCTATATTGCATCTGAGCTTCCCACCCCCAGCAGATACTCTGAGAGTCTCCAGGGCTGCAGAAAAGGAAACTGACAGCAACTTAGCAACTTGTGATTCTGTGGCTAGTCAGCACCCCGTGAGTGTCGAGACAGCTGTGGGGGGCGGGGGCATGGCTTCCCCTTCACTGCTGCAGCCGGGCAGATCTGATGTCAGTGGATGGAGGAGTGGTCATTTGCTGAGGTGTACTGGCCTCAGGTCCAGAGCTTGGCAGGTACAGGGCTCATGGTTGGCTTGCTGGAAGGATTTAGATCATTCCAACACGGCAGGATGCTACAAGCTCACCATTGAGCTGTAGACTGCTCAGCTTGTCCCCAGTGCAGCCCCGGGCTCAAGACCCACCCCAGAAGGGGCTTTGCTGTTCTTGCCAGAGCTCACAGGCTGGGGTTCTGTGGGCTTACAGACTCTGCACTCCACTCCCCACCTGCCGACTGTTGCCTTCCCTGTTCAACCGCCTCTCCCTTTCCATGGCTTTTGTATAGCACACTTGAAAAAAATATGTGTTTTTTATTGATAATTTATAATTTAATTATAATAAAATTGAATATTTTATCAATTCTTTGAGATTTTATATGTGCATATGATGTATTTTGATCATATCCCTCCCTCTACTTCTACCCCTAACTCTTTCTGGATCCACCCCTGTCTTATCTCTCTCCCTCTCTCTTTTTTTTTTGTCTCATAATGCATTGAGTCCTGTTTGTGCTTCCCATATACTCATGGGTGTAAGGCTCTCCATCAGAGCATGGAGCATGGTTAACCTACCAAAGGCCACACCCTTTAAGACAATGGACTCTCCCTCTTCCTGCAGCCACTAACTTGATGGTCAACAGTTCCTCAGGTAGGGATGGGGCCTTCTGAGGTCCCTCCCTTCCAGCTGGAATATTGACTAGCTTGCTCTTGTTCTGGTCTTGTGCAGGCAGCCACATCTAAGAAGCGGTTTTTGCTTTCTTCTGTTCAGTTTTTGTTGCCGTTGTTTGCAGGGCTGGGAAGGGGACCTAGGGCTTTGGACATGCTAAGTGAGTGAACTGTTTCCCTGGCCTCACAGCACCCTTCTTAGTTATTTTCCTTGTCACAGGCTGGATGGGCTTCATAGGTGATGCACAATGTGTGCCTTCCTGCTCTGCTTCCTCGCTACACCTCTCCCACCGTCTCCTCTTTGCTTGCATCTTCCTTTCCTTCCCTCTTCTTTCTTCTTTGTCTTACCTTGCTTGGTGTAAGAGCCACTCTCAACCGTCACAGACATAGGCATGGCTGGGATCACTTCCTGGGCTCCCACATCTGGAGCTGGGAGGGTACTACTTCTCTCTGCAGCATCCCAGTGCTTCCTTCTTCCTTTACCACTTATCCTTTGGTCTGGCTGAGGCCATCCTTGTTTGACATGATTTCAGGGTCCTGTGCATTCCCTGGGCAAAGCTCCTGATTGTACTTTACAAATATATGAAATACAGAGCCTGGGAACATCGAGGTGTGCTGTTGGGTATGAGCCCCCATCCTATGGTCTGTCCCGGGGGCTTTCCTGTTATTTGCATGTACACAGGCAACACTCTGAGTGATGGCTATCATCAGAGCTCTGAAAATACTATTTGAGCTTTGAAGACATGCTTTTTTTCCTCTGGAGTTGATTTAGAACATCAGGACATCAGGATTAACTGGACTTGAGCAGCCATAGGAGGGTGAGGGCCTTTTCAGCCCCAGCAGTCCTCAGCTGTCCTGCCTGCTGAGCACTGCATGGGGCATCAGTTCGTTTTGCTAACCATGACTAATTTCCTGCAGTGGCATTGCCCCATGAGGCAGCATACTCCTCACCACTGCCTCCTGCAGGGTTATTGACAAGGCATGCTCTGTTTTCTTGGCCTTGGGTCCTCCCCAACAAGACACCATGGGGCTGCACAGAGACATACAGGGAGTGGTGATGACCCCATGCTTGTTATTCAAAGGCAAGCTGAGAGCTTCGATCCCATGCTCCCTGTAAAGTCCATCTGAGCAGCAATTCCAATTCTGTTTGCCAGCATGTCTCACCATCATCTGTCCCCAAGTGCTACCCAAACTCTTTTTTTAAAAAATCATGTTCCATCTACTCCTTCTCTACCATTCTGGGGTGGGGGATGAAGTGGTTAGGGAAAGAGACAGAGGACCAAGGAACCTCAGATGTGCTGCTGAGAGGCTGGCTTCAGGCCTTAGTGAGTGCCAGGTAAGACATTGTGACTCATGTCATGGCCAAATGCAAGGCTATATAGACACATAGCTGGACAGGAACATGGACAGAAAGGTGACAGAGTCAAGGTTCCAGCTCATTGCTCTCTCTTTGACTGAGGCACAACTTTCCTTTCAGTGTGTTGGTTACCATGGGGTGGGGCTGCTTTAAGGGTATCAAGGTATTCCTTCTATTCATGAATATAGGACTTCCTACCTCCATATAGGGATCCCTTACTCTATCTGGAACTGTCCTACCTGATACACTGTGGCTTTTGGCTTTTGTCAAGTCTGATGTGGACATGTTAGGTAGGGATTGGGCTCTGGGTCAGGTTCCAGAAGGCTCCCTGGGGGTGGGATGCAGTGTTTGCAAATCCCATGTCCCTGCCTCAGTGGGATTTCTATGGAGATAAGCTGAAGCCAAGCCCCATTTGTTGTGTGAGGCAGGATCAGGAGACATGGAGGATGGAGCAGGGAGGGAAGGTTATAATCAGACTGTTTCGTCAGGACTGTCAACTCCCCAATAATGACATGGAGACTTACTATTAATTATGAAAGCTTGGCTGATAGCTTAGGCTTGTTTCCAACTACCTCTGATAACTTAAATTAACCCATTTCCATTAGTTTACTTTCTACCTTGTGGCTTTATTACCTCATCTCCATATTGCCTATCCTGCTTGCTTTGCATGTCTTGGTGTCTCCACCATCTTTTCCCCAACATCCTCTCTGCTCCAAAAATCCTGCCTAGCTATTGGCCATTCAGCTTTTTATTAAACCAATCAGAGTGACATATCTTCACAGTGTACAAAAAGATTATTCCACAGCAAAGGGCTCTAAGCCTTAATCATCCAGGGCAGTGTGTCACCCAAAGCCACTTAATCTTGGACTGCTAGTGGTTCACACTGAAATGAGCCTGTCTCCAGGTCTCTTTGACTCCTGGGAGACTTTGGAATGGCCTTGAACCCAGCTGGCTCTGAGTCAAAAGTCATCAGTCAGTCCTGGGTCCCAGAGACACAGAGTCTGCCTTTTCAGGGTGATTCTGAAAAGTTGGAGTGATTGCTGTCTCTGCCCTTCAGCCCATGCTTGTCCCATGCTAACAAGCATGATGAGCAAGTAGATTTTGGTTTGGTGGTGCAGATCCACTGGAGCTGGTCTCTTCCTTCCCACACAAGCCCTTTTCGGTCCTGGTGATATCTTGGTGACTCTTCTAAACTGCTCCTGCATGCGGGTTGGAATTTCTATGGCTTCTCTGTGCTTTGGTTCCTCAGGTGTTTGGGAGCCGGGGCTCCCAGTGTAGTTGCCTCTGTGTGCTATATGGGACCTGGGATGTTTATAGCATGGACTTAGCTCATCACCAACAGCACTGCAGTGAATGCTTTCTCCCCACAAAGCTCACCATCCCCATTCTTCCTCTGCTTCTTAACTCCCTCTACTTGGTTAGGTCTGTCTGGGAGCAGCTCTAGACATCAGTTGGGGCATTGCAGCCTCAGCTTGCTCTTAGCAGGACTTTACTTAGATTCTGATGGCCACAAACACAGGATTGGCTCACCAAAGAGATTATGTCATTGCTCCCTACTCCATTCCCATGCTCAGTCTGCCATCTCCTTTCTTCAACTCCATCCCCCATTGGGTAGTTTGAACTTGGGACTTGGGTATCCCTCTTACTGATCTGCTTGGATACTATGAGTTCTAGAAGCTTGTCTATAGTTTGTATAGAACAGAGTCAAATTGTGTGTGTGTGTGTGTGTGTGTGTGTGTGTGTGTGCAGTACTCTCGGAGGCCAGGGGGCATCAGATCAGATTCTTTGGATCCACAGGCTATTAAAAGCTAGTCTCCATAGGTGCTGGGAACCAAAATCTGCTCCCCCAGGAGAGCAGCAAGCTCTCTTAATCACTGAAACAAGATCTCTAGTCTCTGGCCTTTCCTGTTTGAAAAGTCAGAAAACAGGGTTGGGGATTTAGCTCAGTGGTAGAGTGCTTGCCTAGCAAGCGCAAGACCCTGGGTTCGATCCTCAGCTCAAAAAAAAAAAGTATTCCTTTGAAAAGTCAGAAAACATTAACTCCAAGTACCAACTGTTCTCTGTGAACCTCAGTTTGTTATCTTTAAGATGACAATAAGAATTGCTAGCCTAGGAAATGGTGGTGAGGACCACACTTAAAACACCCCCAAGAGGCTTGCAGAAGAGAGAGTGGGTCATGCTTCTAAAGGGGCAAACAGTGTTGCTACTGTCACTCACTGGGGATAGTATTGTGACTTACAGTCAGTACAATCAAGTGAATTGACACAGACTGTTCCCTCTTGCTTCAAACATGCAGAAATTATGGACACTCTATAATGGAAAGACATAGTAGACCTTGGAAGCAGTGGAAAGCGTCATTTATCAGAAGTGGGTGGGGCCCTGAGCTGGTTAGTTTTTTGTCACCTTGAGTGATTGAGTTAGAGTCATCTGTGAAGAGGGAGCCTCAGTTGAGAAAAGTACCCCCACTAGATTGGCCTGTAGGCAAGTCTATGGGACATTTTCTTGATTAATGATTGATGTGGAAGGACTCAGTTCACTGTGGGTGGTGCCATCCCTGGGCAAGTGTCCTGATACTATAAGAAATGGCTTCTGCTTCAGTTCCTGCCTCCAGGTTCCTGCCTTGAGTTCCTGCCCTGACTTCCTTCAGTGATGGACTATGATTGGGGGCATGTAAAGCTAAGTAACTCTTTCTTTTCCAAGTTGCTTTTGGTCATGGTCTTTTCACAACAGTAGAAACCTAGATGGAATAGGCCCTAGACTCAAGTCAGTAGTGTGAGTTTTGAAGCAAGATCACATTCAGGGAGAAGTCTCCTGGCTGCAAAAGTGGGAGGAGCTACAATGGTTATCCCTTTGTAAGTTTGGTCTGACAAAAGCTGTTGCTTCAGTCAGGGGCCTCCATCTCTTTGCTGCCTTCTGCTTTGGGTTTCTGATTTTAGTATTTAACCCATGACATATTAGTCTATATACTTGCCAGAGTGTATAATCAAAGTCATTTGGTCCTGGTAGACAAGTATACCACATTACGGCTATATTATGTCTTCATCTCCCAGGATGCCTGGAATTTCCACAAAAGAGGCATTGAGAGAGCCCACTGCACTGATGATGATGACGATGATGATGATGATGATGATGATGATAATGGCAGAGTTATCTGAAATCTTCAGAATGACCACAAAGTGTTACAACGAATCAAAGGGATCATCCTGCTCATGGATGGAAGTGCATGGTGAAGAAGATGTCAGGTTGAACCAGAGGGAAATACAGGATTATAAAATGTCATGAAAACAAGAGTTTATTGCTCCATTACTGTTCCTAAGGTGGGTATTCACTCAAAGCACAGAAGCATTTCCACTTCCAGTCTTAGGAAATGAGTTGGGGAGGATGAGGAAACTCAGCTTCTCTCCTCTGTGGACTCATCATCCATTCAGGAAGTGGGGTCTCAAAGTCAAAGCAGCAGGGAGCATTTGTTCCTGTCTTTCACAAGCAGGTTCCTGGCCAGTAATCAATTCCAACACTCCCTGGAACAGAACACACCCTTACTTGCTAGGCTTGGAGCAGGCGATGGGAGGATTCAGTTGTAGTTGAAGACTACATAGTTATAATTATAATTTTCCTTGGTTATGATAAAAGACAAATTAGATATGAAACTTTAGACTCACAAATATAGGATAGTGATATTTTCTTTAATTTTACAAAAAGACTAGATATTGTTACTGTAATTCTTGCTTGATAACTGTTCTATTATATGTAATTTTACTATGTTAAAGTTAAAACCTTCCTTTTTGATTAGACAGAAAAAGGGAAGTGCTGTGGAATGTCATTCTGTATGCTATGAATGTGTGTTGCTCTAATTGGTTGATAAAACACCAATTGACCAGTAGCCAGTAGGAATTATAGGCAGGATAAGCAGATAAGGAGAAGTCTGAGAAGAGGAAGGCTGAGTCAGGAGTTGCCAGCCAGACACAGAGGAAGCAAGATGATAAGACAGAACTGTGAAAAGGTACCAAGTCACATGGCTAAACATAAATAAGAATTTTGGGTTAATTTAAGTGTAAGAGCTAGTCAGTAATAAGTCTGAGCTAATGGCCAAGCAGTTATAATTAATATAAGCCTCTGCGTGTTTATTTGGAACTGAGTGGCTGTGAACTGGGTGGGACACAGGAAAATATCAGTTGCACTCAGTAAACATCTACTGTGTGTAGGGCTGACCCAGATATACAGCTTCAGAGCAGGTGTCTCTCATCCCCAGACAAACTGGCATCTCAACGGCAGTGGTGAAACATTTAATGTTGGACCATTGTGTCCCCAGAAAGTCGTAATGGAGCCATGAGGGTACCATTGATGGCCAGCTTCACTCAGACTTACTTTGGGTATAACATCCCCATTCTGGTTAGTCTAGTAAAAATCTGAATATCAACCGATTTAGTGATTAACTTACTAACATTTAGCAGTGGCTAAGGGCTTTAATTTTGGGGTTAGGAGTCTGTTGCTCTATCTGGACTCTTTCTCTACCACTACTGCCTCTGTTATCCCTGGCACTTGGACATGGCATCCTTCCCATGTGGTCATCTGAGTCACTATCAGTGTGTAATGTTTGTGGCTAAGGGCATGTTCTAGGACAAACATTTAAGGCCAGCAGCAGGTCCTAGTGGTGTCTAGGGGCTCCAGGATTACCATGCCATTTGTCATCAAACTCCTCCAACCCAGTGGCTGGTGCAGTGACATCCATCAAGCAAATTGATCAGGCTTCAGAGAACAGGTCAGGAATGTTCTCTGGCATGGCAATTGGTGGACTTAATTGTAATTAATGACTAAGAATCCCTTTAAGAATTCATAACTAATTTAAAGAGACATGTAAGGATGCAAAATAGGCCCAGCCATCTTTAAATGCTTCATGTGTAACACATAATTACAGCAAGTGTCTTTCCTCTGACATGTGAAGGGATGATTGAAAGCTGCTCTGTAAATATCTCACCCCTCCCCCCATTGAGAGAGTGAAGAGATATGATTCACTAGGACACAAGCAGATAAAGTTCCAGTCACCCAGGGGCTGGTCCTTCTATTGCCAGAGAGATAGCTTTGGGTTGGAGGACTGGGATGAAGAGGAAGGGTTGTATCCAAAGTGGAAGGGTTGTATTACACTGGGTACCTTATTATAAAAAGGAAGGGTAGAGGAAGAAAGGGTTTTGGTGACACTCAAAACACTTTGCCAACAACAAGTGTACACATACAGAATATGGATAATGAAGACCATATTCTGTGCCTTGTGGGTGAGGGAGGACCACAAATCCCTTGATAACCTCTCTTCTCACGAGTCCCAATGGTCTCTGTGATCTTCACACTGAAGCTTTTGGGTATAGTCCTTAACCGACTGATAATTTCCACTCACTGTGGTTTGAATGTTGGCTTTGGTCCTGAGCTCCTACACTGGAAGCAGGTACAGTTTACCCACATGGGAAGGAATCAAGGCATGGCTCATAGCCCCTCTGAGACTCTGCCCACTGGCACAACTTGCCAGTCAGACAGTGCATAGTCTCCAAAGAACATCATCTGGTCTATGTGCAGCCATGTTCACTGATCACAGGGGCCACTACTGTTTTCCTGGCCCAGACCACAGACTGATAAGTAAAGACAAGATAGTGAGTAGCTTGAGTCAGGAGCTGTTGGGTGGTGCTTTAATTTTTCTTTCTTCTTTCATTTTTTTTTTTTTGAGACAGGGTTTCAAAAAACCCTATGTAGTTTTGGTGCGTGTCCTGGATCTCACTCTGTAGACCAGGCTGGCCTCAAACTCACAGAGATCTGCCTGGCTCCGCCTCCCGAGTGCTGGGATTAAAGGCATGCGCCACCACTGCCCGGTGGGTAGTGGTTTCTTACACAAGATCAGATGAACAGAAAAATTATGAGATGAGCTGTGTAGGCACATTTCTTTACTCAACTGCATGGGTTCATGGTCAAGCAAAAATAAACAAATAGTGCTTATTTACTTAATAAGGAAAGATCCATGTTTTAACCAAGATCACAGTTTGAAAGCAGTGCTGAAAGCTCCCCAGTGATTGGCAAAATGATAGCTCAGGTGAGCCACAGGGGATGAAGCTGCATACTCCTTGGGTACCCCCAGAGCTTTGAGAGAGGCTAGTCCCTGCCACATCTAATAGAATAGGCTTGGCTGTGCATCCCAATCTACCCACTGAGAGACCAGTATTGGTGAAAAGCAGAAAGAGATTGATCAGCATGGCACAGTGGGTGCAGTGATCCCAAGTCCACCTTTGGGATGCTGACCTGGCCTTTAGACTTAAGTAGAAGAACTGGGGAGGACATAATCAAGTATTCCTAGGTATGTTGGGGTCTAGTTGATAACTGTCTCTATATTATTTTTATAGTGTGGTCCAAGAGTTCTTAATGAATGAGTGGACAAAGTAGATCTCAGGAAATGTCTCCTGTTCTATGGTTGGAAAATTGCCCTTGTTTGGAGGGGTGGTCTGTTGGCTCAGGTTCCCTGATGCTTGTGGGTAGTTTCAGTTTTACTGTAGAGATGTTTATCCACCAGTCTTGTTATTTGTTCCTGGATCCTAAAGTGGCTGCAGGTTCAGGACAATGAGCAGGGCACCTTTCATGGGTCTGGAACACAATGTTTTAAAAGCTGGCAGTAGTAACCTAAAGGAGACAGATGAAACCTGAAGAAAGGGATCCTGGGCTTCTATTCTACTTTTAGTTGCCTTTGGGCCAAAATGAGGAATTGATGCTTTTTAGCAATCATGGTTTCTAAGTGTCTCTGACAAGGGCTATGCAAGCCAGACACCTGCTGTGGGAGCCTCAGTGACTGCACAGGGTCTCCAGGTGTTCCAGTTAGGGTTTCTGTTGCTGTGATAAAACCCCATGACAAAAAGCAAGTTGGGAGTTTATTGGCTTATGCTTCCTCTCATCACCTATCATTGAAGGAATTCAGGGCAGAAACTCAAACATGGCAGGAACCTGAAGCTAGGAGCTCATGCAGAGGCCATGAAGGAGTGCTGCCTACTGACTTGCCTATAGCCTGACCTTATGGAGGCATTTTTGGAGTTGATTGTTTTTATACTTTTTGCTTTTTACTCTTTGTGGGGTCTACCACCCAGCTCCCAAATAAATACATGGAGTCTTATTTTTTCTTATGAATGCCCAGCCTTAACCTGGCTTGTTTCTAGCCATCTTTTCTTAACTTAATTATCCTGTCTACCTTTTTATTGGAATTTTCTCAGGGGCCTGCCCTGAGAAGAACCCCCCCCCCCAGAGTCCTGGGGAAGACACTACATCCAGCAGGGAGTTATCTTAGGGAAAAGAATCTATGTGCATCATGCTATTTCGTCCATTTACTTTATTTCTCTAAGACAAAATTCTATCTCTACAACTTCAGCTTTGTCCTCACATTCAGCTTCTCTTTGTACCTACTTTTCCTGTCCTCTCATAGTCCTAACTAAGCTCCTGTGCTTTCAATCTTATCTTTGTCCTCTATTTCTTTACCCTTCATCTTTCCTTTTTTGCTCCTTTCCTCGGCCTGAGCCAGTCTTCCTTACCATCTATAGAAACTCTGCCTTATTCTCTTCTCTCTGGCCATGCTGCTCTGCCTGGACCAGGAATTCTGCTCCAGTCTTTACTGCACCTGGTTATGCAAAAAGCCCTATTGTCTTGAGTCAATCGCTTTGCAATGCTACTAGGCCTGAGGGAAAGGAATAGTCTGAGCTTCATTTGCACAAGGAACAAAGCTATGCATCTACAGTCTGCCTGTCTCCTAGGCTCTTTATTTATTCTCTCTGCCTGCCAGCCTCACCTATCCTTTCTCCTGTCTTGCTATTGGCCATTCAGACCAATCAGGTGTTTTAGACAGACAAAGTAACACAGCTTCATAGAGTTAAACAAATGTAACATAAAAGAATGCAACACATCTTTGCATCATTAAACAAATGTAACACATCTTCAACTAATATTCCACAACACATTTTCTCAACTGAGGCTCCCTTCTCTCTGATGATTCTAGCTCAGGTCAAATTGACATAAAACTATCTAGCATCCCGGGGAAGACTGGAAGACACAATAGAAAGGGAGCTAGAGTTGCTGGGAGACGGTATGTGGGGGGGGGGGGACGGGGGGACGGACGGACGACACGGGACTTGTCAAATCATGGTAGCAAATAGAACAACAGATGCTTGGTGTTAGGAGTGGGCAGGTACAAGCTACCTTGGCAGAGACTGTTTCTCACAGGCAGCATGATTTGTGCACTCTGGCTGTTTTGGAAGTTGAGTGTTCTGGAGGCTGAATGTATGTAGCATAACAAATCTGAAATCAAGGTCCAATATGACCTATAAATAGTGAATGCATGAAGCATGTCCAACAGACAGTACCATAGAAACATTTACCAGGGATCCAGGTCTACTCCCAGGAGACATGCTAATAAAAAAACATCACACACCAAGCACAAGAAAAAAAAAATTAGTAGTGATGAGCTTTCTATGGATTGAATCTGGAATGTTCTTCTTAGGCTCCTGCTTGAGAACTTGTTCCAAGTGCTATGTTGAAGATTGTGAAGCCTTTGGGAGGTAGGGCCTGATTGGCAGAAGCAGATTGCTAGGGTCCTGCCTTTGAATTTTGCATGTGCTTCTATT
Source organism: Peromyscus maniculatus bairdii (assembly GCF_049852395.1). NCBI lineage: Eukaryota > Metazoa > Chordata > Mammalia > Rodentia > Cricetidae > Peromyscus > Peromyscus maniculatus. Next base: position 56,109,639 of record NC_134871.1, read on the forward strand.
TCCAGCCTTACTTCCATTTCCAGTTCTCTGCTTCCTATCTGATGCCACGTGAGCAGCTTCCACTCTATACTTTCATTGCAAAGAGTCAGGCCTTTCTATTCCACCTTCCTCTCTGAACCCTGAACCAAAGTAAAGCAACTCTTCCTTAAGTTGCTTTGTCAGATATTTGGTTACAGTGAAGAGAAAAGGAACAAGCATAGAAGATTATGTAGCAATGAATTTGCTGGAGAATTTACCTTTGAGGAATTAGAAGTTACAGAATGTCCTACCAAGCTTTGACATAATAAAATGAACACAATAAAAATTGACAAGTTGAGACAGATGGAATTCACAAAGTAGAAGCAGGGCATCATTAAGAACTGAAGAGCTCAATTATAAACAAATAAAATTGAAATAACGGAATTGGGAAATCTAGTCTATGACCATAATCTGAAGATCTCAGTAGATGGTTACACAAAAGTTTCTCCCACTTATCAGAAAGAACTGGGAGGCAGAATGAACATAGCAGGCTATAAGGAACACAGAATGGGATGAGGAGACATGGGATTCATGTGGCTAGAATTCCTCCTGCCTCCTTACTGAGAGTTCAGTGTCCAGGTCCACCTGAGACTCAGTTTCCTGGACTGTCTGCCCTGTTAGAACCTTGAATTCCTTTGCATTTCCCTTCAACAAGGGAGAGAGCTTGAGTTCAGTTCCTCATGTATTGGTTGTAGGTTCCTAGCAGGGATGCTGAGGGTTGAACTGTCCATATGGTAACCAGTGTTTCCACTGTGTGAACAGAAAAGTAAGTAGTTTGGATGACATGAGTTGAAACATTTGTTCTTCTGCTGCCTCAGGCACAGTATGAGTGATTGATCTGTTGGGACTGCTGGATTGGAGAACCGAGGAAGCACTTCTGTTGAAGGGGTCTGTTTGGAACATTATTTTAAGTAGGCAAAGATGTGTTACATTTGGTTATGCTGCAGGATATTACTTTAACTGTGTAAAGGTGTATTATATTTGTTTATGCTGCCTTTGTAAATGATGCAAAGATGTGTTACATTTGTTTATGCTTCAGAATATTTCTTTAACTATGTGAAGGTGTGTTACATTTGTTTCTGCTGCCTTTATCAATGATATAAAGATGTATTACATTTGTTTATGCTGCATTTGTGTGTTACATTTGTTTCACCTTGCCTGCCTAAGGCAGCTGATTGGTCTAATAAAAGGCTCAATAGCCAATAGGTAGGCAGGAGAGGGATAGGCAGGGCTGGTGGGCAGAGAGAATAAGTAGTAGGAGAAATCTAGGCAAAAGAAGAGAAGAAGGAGAAGAGAAGGAGAGGGGAAGAGAGAGGCACACCGAGGGCCAGAAGCCAGACATCTGCCAGCCAGCCAGCCATGGAGACAGCAGGAAAGTAAGATACACAGAAAGAAAAAAAGATAAAAAGCCCCAAGGCAAAATGTAAATAAAGGGAAACAGATTAAAATAAAAGCTAAGATAAGGCTGAGCATTCATAACTAATAATAAGTCTCTGTGTCGTGATTTGGGAACTGATTGGTGGCCTAAAAGAAAGCCTGCTACAGGTATCAAAGGTCTTTTTGGGGCAGCCATGGAGTAGGAGATGGAGATTCAGCCCACTCAGGGCAGTAGTCATGACTTGGAAGACACATGAGATCTTTCTGGAAGCTTCTTAGGGGGCTACAGATTCATATGTGCTTCAAGTGCCTTCTGCCTCCACTGTCCTAGACCTAGGACTGGGCCATGAGAGGTAAGAGGATCCTGTATCTGTGGAATCTGAGCCCTGAGAGCTCAGGAGCCATATCCAAACGTGACTAAGTTGCACCAATACCAGCAGGATTGTATTGCAAGAATATAGATTTATTTCTATGCATGCAGATGTTGACAGGAGCCACATCTCAAAGTTAGGCAGAAACAGGTATTAGCAATGCCTTCTGGCCTGAGGATGAGAGCAGAGGAGAGCAAACTGTTGAAATGGGAGCAGAAGTCATGAGTGGTTTGCAGAGGATCAAAATGAAAGGATTGTAAAGATGGGGCACCCTGCTCATCATCAATGACCAGCTGAAGAGCCTCTAGGGGACAGGCACATCCTAACAGTATGGCAACACCCTGTATCGCCAGCTCAAGACACTAGAAAACATAGCCCTCTGTTTGCAGAGAGGCATGGATGGGACACCTGTCCATGTGGTAAGGGGAAATGAGCTAAGGACATTCTCACTGTGCATAGCCCATGCATTTGGTATGTTGGAGAGGAATACCCTAGGGTCCTGTTGACTGAAGGTTGAGAGCAGAGCATTCATGATAAAGGATAATGGAAGGCTGGGTCTGAGAGGAGTTGAGGAAGGGACTTCAGGCCATGGTACTTAGGGGGTTGTATTTCTTATAGGGACTGGATAGATCACCCCTGTGCTGAGCTTTAGAGGTTCAGAGATGTTGAAAGTGTCATGTCTGTCCTTGTGAGAATCAGGGAAGTAAACAAGGTGATTATTCACTTTGGAAATGACCACACTTGTGGTATAACCTGAATTTTATAAGGATGGTTTTATCAACTTAATGGGGCCACATATTTCATGATAAACCTAGTATACAATGAAAATATTATAAGCCAGAACTGTATTTAAGGGCTGGGAAGATGGATCAGTCAGTAATGTTTGCTGTACAAGCATGAAGATGAGTTTGATCCCCAGAACCCACATAAAAAAGCTAGGTATGGTAACATGCTTAAGTAACACACATTTGGGGAGGCAGAGAGGTGGATCCCTAGTCTACTGGCAACTCAGTCTAGCCAGGTTAAGCTGAGAAACCCTGTCTCAAAAACAAGGTGGACCTCTGATCTCTACACATGCACACAGGCATGCACACACACACACACACACACACACACACACACACACACACACACACACACACACAAGCATGCACATACTTACACACATAGGAATATGCACCCACATACACAAATGTGTTTAATGTCCCTGATCTAGAGCACACCCCAGCTTGGCTCAGCCTGTCTTTACCAGGATCAGGACAATCAGAGGTGGCAGGTCCCCTAGGTCAGGACAATCAGAGAGACAGAACCCTCTAGCATAAATCCTGCCCTATGAAGAAGTGATGAGTGGCTCATCAGATTGGCTCATTGAATTTTGCCCTGACAGTGGAAACCCAGTGTAAATATGGGCATGCAGTATATATATGCCAATGCCATTATAAAGTGACAGAATACTAAATGAGACCTTGCTGTATGTGGGGCCATCTGTATGGGAATGCTTCTAGGAATGGACTTTCACTTGGGGCTAGGAGGGTGCCTGGGTTCTGGTGACTGGTGTCACCACATTCTACAAATTCATTGGCTTCATACAACACAACTCTATTGTTTTCTGGAGACTGGAAGCAGACAGCAAAGGGAGGCTGTTGTCTCCCTCTGAGGGCTGTTCTGGATTCTCTTGCTTTTGTTCTTTGACCTGGATTGGAGATGTTTCACTCTAATCTCTATCTTCATGGGCACAGACCATCTGCTGGCTGAGAATCTCTCTCCTGGCTTAAGATGTGGGTCATCATGAATTAATGGCTCCTCTAGTCCCATAATTTCATGTTTATTTCTGCAATGACCTTATTTACAAATTAGGTCATGTGATGAAGTACTGGCATTGATGACATCAGTGAATCTTTTTGTGGGATGCAAGTCGACCCTGGAAAGAATGAACTTCAGTCATTTCAGGAGTTCCTCCGGTAAGAAACTGGGGTGTCATAGATGCTGTGTTGACTCTATATCTCTTTAGTGTAGCTGGCTCTGTGGGCCAGTGTCATCCTCTGTCCCTTGCTATCTTGCCTATTGTTAGTGGTATATTTGGTGACTGCTCCCACCTCAATCCCAGTGACCTACTCAATATTCTTGCTGAAATCTTTACTTCTTGCAGAATGATACATAAATGCTGCTTTCTGGTACATGGGACCCATCATAGCCTGCTCCAGCCTTCTTTCTAGCACCATGATTTTGTAAAAATAGCAGACATGGGATTCTAGTTGTCTCAGGCACTGGGCTAGTCATGCATGATCTCATCTACTCTCCAGACAAACTCAGAAGGTGGATTATCTGCCATGGTCACTGGGTATCTGCTTGGAGAAGGGATCAGAGGTTCAGAGAGTTCAGGTTCCTTGGAAGTAGGATTTGTTGAACGGCAGTGTTACTCCTCAGGATCCACAGACAGAGACTCAAGGAACCCAGATGCAGAGCCCAGAAGCAGTTCTGCAACACCAATAGGCAAGCACTCTTCCACAAAAGACCTCAGGGTGCTAACATCCCCTAGACACTATCTTTGTGTCCTTTCTGTAATAGGCGATGCTCTCTCCAGCTTTATTGAGGTAGATTAACTGATCTGTCTAGTCTAGCTAGCAGCTTTCTCCAAGGATCCCTGTTTCTGCTGGAATCACAAGCAGGCTGCCAGCCCACCCACTATTTACATAAGGCCTGGGAATCCCAGGTCTGTCTGGTCCTCAGGCTTGCTTGCCAGGCTCTAACCACTGAGCTTTACTCCAGCCATCTTTTTCTATTCTTTTCTTTTCCTACTCTGTAGGATTGGGCTAACTATATTTCCAGTTCTTGACATGAAATATAAGCCTCGTCCTTTAAAAAAAAAAAAAAAAACAACTAGTGTATTTGTTGGATATTTAGGTATATGCTTATTCACGAGGCACTGTTTAAAAAGTTGTAATTTATTGAACTAATTATTTTTTAAATAAATGTTACTCTACTGAATATAATCATTAAAAAATATTTGGAACCTTGATTCTTTTGTTTAGTATTTTTAATTTCTGGAAGTTCTGCAAAAACATAATTTTGCATACCTTCAAAAAACTTTACTGTGATGGTTGTTGAAATAATAGAGTTTTTGTTTTAGAAAAAAATCTTGATTATCTTTTTAAAACTGGGTCTTATTAGGAAATTAATATATGCTACACACATAATATATGGGGCTGGTACCAGGAGCAGTAATTAAAGGGCGCAGCTGTGTGCACTGTGGCACGGTGGCAGCCCACTGCCCTGTGGAAAGTTCTTGCTTGCTCCCTCTCTCTGGGAGGGAGAAGTGTTACTTCCAGAGAGGTGTTAATTGTTGCTTTCTTGGCAGTTTAATATATAAATAACAGTCTATCTAGCTTAGCGTGGCTTTGGATTTATGCAGTGAACAAACACTGTAAATTCTTAAGTGGTCTGCACTTTGCACTTACCACCAGAGCAGTGTGTGACACAGACTGTGACCCGGAGAAATGGGGTGCTGGGCACAGAGGAAGTGGGGGTAATGGGGAAGAGAGCCCTAGGCTTTGTCCCCTTCCTGGCTCTGAGCTCCTCCTGTGGCTAAGCTCAGCTGGAGATGTCCTCTGGTGGAATGCAAGCTGAGTTCCAGCAGCAAAGAGCTGGACCAGTGGGGTGTAGACAGTTGAATGGAAGTGCAGAACCCAGCTTACATGTTTTCACCTTTGCAAGCTGGGAAGGACTTCACCAAGGGATTTTTTTTTCTCTAATTTCTGTTCCCACCATCAGAGAAGGTTGGAGCTTCTGCTGAACCACAGACACAGGGAAGGCCACCCGGTGCTGTATGGCTTCTGCTTGTCCATGTCTGGTGGGCAAGTACCATGTCTCAGGGCTTCTATAGTCACTGGAAAGGTGGAGCAGCCTGGTGTCTGCATTTCCTCTTTGTTGAAGTCCCTGCTGAATCTGTTGCCCATGGCTCTATGAGTGTCGGTCTTTCCTTGCTTGAACAAGTGGTCTGTCCAAACAATTCTCTATTTTTATCTTAATGTAAATTGAAAATGTGTGGTTGTGTTTATTTCTGGGGTATGGGGTGATTTTATGACTTACAAACAAAGTATGGAAGAGTCAAACAGACCAATAACCTGCCTGCCCCTTATAGAAAAATAATGACTATTTTGTAGTGAGAGTCCTCATACTAGGTTCTCAATAGTTTTAAAATGCATATTGTATGTCATTATCAATGGTAGTCATCATTCTGTACAGTGTATTTTCAAAGTTCCTCCTTCATCCTGTGTGAGACATCCACCCTTTAGATAGAATTTCCCACCCATTGTCCCCAAGTTCCTGGTAACTACCACTCCACTCTCAGCTTTTGGAAGTTCTGACTGTTTTAGCTTCTGCACATGAGTAAGGACACTGAACATTTGTCTTTTTGTACTTGAGTTTTTCATTTCATTCAACAGAACATTATTTTCAACAACATTGTTGCAAATTCTAGAACTGTCTTCATTTCTAAGGCTGAATAGTATTCCGTTGTGTGTAGGTATCATGTTTTGTGTATTCATTCTCCTGACATGGACATTTGGGTTGGTACTGTATCCTGGCTGTTGCAAATTAGAGCTGTGATGAACATGGAGGGGTAGACATCTTTTCAAAATACCAATTCAAATCTCAGAGTAAAGTTCTGTGGCATGACACTTTTCCTGGAGAGATAAATATGAACAAATACCTACTCACCCAAGACAGGGAATTGATCAGACCAAAGTAATGATTCCACTAGTGTTCGGTATGGTGAGACATGAGTTTACTGGATGACGAAGGGGCATCTCTGCATTGCTGAAGCACGTCTCTACCTGGGCTACCTATGACTTGAAGGCAGCTCCAAGGTTGGGGAATTCTCCTCCTGAGCAGTCTTTATTGCTTCTATACCCTTGGGGATGGAAGGGTCTGTGAGTATGATAAATTTCAGGAACTTTTTAAGACTTATGAGTTGTTTTCTTCTTGAATCTTCAGGAAATTCCCTTTAGAATTTTCAAGTTTTAAGGAATTTTCTCCTGGGATGGAATTTTTTAAATACAATATTATATTAACTGAGAATTTCACAGAATTTATTTAGATTATATCACCACTCACCTGCAGATAACTTTTCCCAGATCTGCCACTACCTTACCATTCCTTTCCAAGTGCCTGCCTTTTTTTTCTGTTTTATAACCCACTTCATCCATGTTGTGCTGGCCATATATGCAAGTGTGTAGGGCCATCCACTAAAGCGTGGTTGACCTACCAGGGGCTGCATACTTTGAGAAAGCTATCTTCTTCCTCTAAGCAGCCATCCACAGCTACTCAGCTAGGGGGTTGGGGCTCATGAGCTCCTACCCCCTCCATGCTGGAAAATGAATTGGCTTGATCTTGTTCAGGTCTTGTACAGGCAGTCATAGCTTCTGTGGTTCATGAGTGCAGCTGTCCTGTTACATCTGGAAGTCACTGCTTTGCTCCACTCCTGCCTGACCCCATGCTCTTACAATCTTTCTGCCCTCTCTTCTGCAATGGTCTGTAAGCCTTATAAACATGGGTGTGATATACATGTCCCATTGATGGCTAAGAACTCCACTGAAACTTATTAACTGACCTTTGATCAGTTGTTTCTTCATTAACCACCATCCTCTGCAGTAAGAAGCTTCTCTAAGGATTTGTAATAGCTGCACTAATCTATAAGCAGAGAGATACAAATTTAGACGGCAATTTGATACTATGTCTGTTTAGCAGAATAACAGCAGTAGATTCATCTATGGGGTCTGTCTGCACTCTCCAACCTCAGCTTCTTGGCCTGATTGCAGTATAAAAATGTGTTTCTTCTGGGGAGTAGGACTTATATTCAATATGAAAGAGGTTGGTTACTCCCACAACATCCATGCCATAATTGCATGTGTGGGCATAACTTGCCATGCCAGTCACTATTGTAGACAAAATATTTTAATTTGAAGGGAATTATTATACAAGTAACCAGAAGTAGAATTGTTGTGTTATGTAGAAATTTTGTTTTAGATCTTCAGTTTCTCAGCTTGGAGGTGCTAGTTTATATTCTTTACCAATGGTATACAAAAGCTTCCATTTCTCTGGATCCTCAGAAGTGTTTATCTTTCATTTCTGGATAGTAACTGTTCTAATAGGGGAGGTAGAATCTTACTATAACTTAATTTGAATTTCCTTCATTAATGATGTAGAACATTTGTTAATTTCATCTATTGATAATTTTTATATCTTTTTTTGCCTATGCAAATCTCCTGCCCACTATATTGGGGTTTTGTTTTCTTAATATTGACTTGAATTCTTTGCATGTTTTGGATATCAACTCCTTATCAATGTACAGCTTGCAAACAATTCCTCACAATCCATTGGTCATCTCCTCAGACTATCAACTGATAGTTTTATAGTTCTTTTATGTGCAGAAGCTTTTAAATTTGATGTCTAGGTTTTACTATTGAGGCATGTGAATTCTTGGGGTCAGATCCAAAAAAATATATATATATAATTTTTCAGATCAAAGCTGTTTGTCTTCCCCCCTCTCATATATATGTATATATATATATATATATATATATGTATATATATATATATATATATATATATTCCTAACTTTATATTTAAATCTTCAATCTATTTTGAGTTGACTTTATACATAATATCAGATAAGTTCAGTTTCATTCTTTTGCACGTGACCATCCAGTTTTCCCGGTACCATTATTAAAAAGACTATCCTTTCCCCCATTGTGTATTCTTTTTAATAATTTTATTTTTAGTGTGTGTGTATGCCATGGCACATGTCATGGAAGTCAGAGGACAACTTGTCGGATTTGGTATTTTCCTTCCACCATGTGAGCTGAAGGGATTGAACTCAGGTTGTCAGGGTTGGCAGCAAGCATCTTTGCCTGCTGAGCCACCTTGCTGAGCTCTCTTCCACTGGGAGTTCTTGTAATTTTGGCACTTACGTTTTTATTGGTGGGGGAAACTGTTTATTCTGATCCACTGGTCAGATTGCATTTTTAAAAAATAATGCTATAGCTATTAAATGATTATATATTTACAATATACTTTAAAATCAGGTAAACTGATGCCCCCTGCTTTGACCTTTTTTTCACATATGATTGTCTTGGATAGTGTGTGTGTTTCCATATGAATTTCATTTTTTTCAGTTTTGATGAAAAATAAGACTAGAATTTTGGTATCAACTACATTGAAGCTATAGATTACTTTGGGTGGTGTTAATGTTTTAACAATATTAATTCTACTCTATGAGGTCAGGATACCTTTCCATTTGATTTCTCTAATTTCTTTCATTAATATTCTATAGTCTACAATATGCCTTGTTTACATTTATTCCTGATTTTATTTTTTGTATCTATTATGAGTGGCATAATTCTTATGTCACTTTATTTTTTTGGTAGCCCATTAGTATATAGGAATCCTACTAATTATTTATGTATATTTTCCCATTTCCCTAGTGCAGGTATATTTACTATGCATTTTTCTTTTACATTTGATTTTATTGTGCCCACTATATTTTAATAGGCCATATTTCCATTTTTGTTTGTCTCAAGATATTTGAAATTTTCTTTTTTAATGCCTGCATTGGTTGTTCAGAAACATGCTATTCAACTTCTGTGTTGTGGACTTCCTGAAATTCCCCCCTCCCCAATTGTGACTTTGTTATTTATTGAGATTGTAGTAAAAAAGATATAAAGGTGTTGGCACTAAATTAGTCATCATAAATTCCTAAGTGACCTATTGTGTGAAATAGCTTGGAAAATGCTCTGTATGCTCCTGAAAAGATAAATATTCTGCTGTTTAATGGAAGGAATGGTCCCTTTATGTCTGTCCATTCATTAATCTAAAAAAAACTCTTCCACTCCAACTTTTCTTTGTTTTCTATCTGCTTGGTCTGCCATTATTGAAAATAGAGTATTGGAAGTCCCTATCATGTCTCTATTTTGATCTGTCACTTCCTTGATATTTGCTTTATATGTTTAAATGCTCCATTTGTAGGTTCATAAGTATTTACAACTGTTATAGTTTCTTAATGAGTTGATTTCATCTTCCATAAAGTATTTCTATTTTTTACTTTAAGTCTATTATTTTTCAGACCTGAGTTTAGCTACCCTTGTCATTTTTTGTTTCCTTGTGTAGAATGCATGCATTCTCCATCTCTTTGGCTTTAGACTGTGTAAAAGATTAAAAGCTACAAGTTAAGTGAGTTTCTTGTAGGCAGCTCATAGTTGGATATTACACCTTAAAAATTCTGTTCAGTCACTGTTTACTGTTTCATTGTGGGAAATCAATATATTTATATCCAAAGCTGCTTCTTACATAAGATGACTTTCTACTGTCACCTGTTTTCTAGTATATTTTTTGTTTCTTCCTCTTGCTGTCTTTTCTTGTGGTTTGATGGTTTTCCTATTTGTGTTATTTGATTCATTTCTCATTTTGTTTTATGTTTGTAGCAATTATTTTTTCTTTACAGTTACCATGAGTCTTACATGGAATGTTTCATAAAAACACATTTAAAATCTTTTAAAAAATGTATTTGTATGTGTGTGTGTGTGTTTGTGTTATGTGTGTGCCATCCAGAAAGATGGCATCAGATCCCCAGGAGCTGGAGTTATAGGTTGCAAGCTGCCTGATGTGGATGCTGGGAACAGAACTAATGTCTGCTGCAAGAGCAACACACACTTTTAACTGCTAAGCCATCTCTAGTTCCTGAAAGCACATTTCAACAACTTGCACTATGTAATTCAACTCTATTCTTTTACTCCCTTCCCATATACTTTATGTTTTTGATATTAGAATTTACACAATCTGTGTCCACCGCTGGACAATTTATTTATCAAGAATTAATGGAATTGTCTTTCCACCCTCATACTTAGAATAACACTGCATCACACACCACTTTGCAGCCCTAGAACATTCTGCAGCCCTAGAAACATCTCTGTTTCTCATCACCATTAAGTTTTGTATATTTGTGTTTTTTTATGTTGCCAATCACAAGGTTTTAGTTCAGCTTCAAGAACTTCCCTCAACATTTCCCAAGATACAGGTCTATTGGTGGTAAACTGCTTTAGACTTGCTCATCTGTGAAAGTTTGTATTTATCCCCTGTTTTTGAAAGACAGCTTTGCTAGGTAAAATATTCTTGGTTGGCAGATTTTCTCTTATCATTTTTGAATACTCTATTGTACTCTCTCCTGCCCTACAGGGTTCCTGCTGATAAATCTGCCTATGTTCACATCAATGAACCTTTCTATGTGATGCTATTTATCTATTTTTTTCTCCTTAGTGTATGTGTGTATGTTTGTTTGTGTGTGTGTGTGTGTGTGTGTGTGTGTGTGTGTGTGTGTGTGTGTACTTCTCTCTGAGCTAAATTTGATTGAAGATTTTTATGCCTCCTACACTTGGGCCCTGGCATCTGGCCTTCAAATTAAGGTCCAATTTAGCCATTGTTTCTTTAAATGTTCTCTCCCTCCCTCCCTTCTCCCCTCCCTCCCACCTTCTCTCCCCCTCTTTCCCTCTTTCCCTCTTGTAGCATAAATCTTAAAAGTTCTTATTAATAAAATCAAACTTGAGCCAGGTATTGGGGTGAACTGGAAGATCAGAGAGCCAGAACAAGCCACAGCTACCTCACCTTGTTGGATTCTCAGCTGGTCTTGCTTCCTCAGACTGGAGGCCTCTGAGTCCTCATCCAGAATGGGTTTCAGCTGAATTGTTGCTCAAAAGCCTGAATGCTTAACCAGCCAAATGCTTCTAGTTTCTGGTCCTCATGCCTTATATACCTTTCTGCTTTCTACCATCACTCCCTGGGATTAAAGGCTCGCTTTCTGGGATTAAAGGCGTGATGAGTCACCATGCCTGTCTGTATTCTTGAACACATGGATTTCTGCCTCTGGAATGCTAGGATTAAAGGCATGTGCTACCAATGCCTATCCTTTATGTTTAATATTGTGGCTGCTCTGTCTCTGACCCCAGATAAGTTTATTAGCATGCACAATATTTGGGGGAATACAATACCACACCCACTTCCTCTTTCCCTTCCTCCATCTTCTCTTTTTCTCCCTCTTCCTCCTGGAACTCTCTCTATGCAGGTTTTATCTCTTGACAGGTTTTATTATTAGTCTAAATCTTCATTCTTGTTTATTCTATTGCTTTTTTCTTTTTCCAAATGTACACTTTCAACTAATATATCTTTAGATTACTGTCATTGTTTTTGCTTGATCCAGTCTACTGTTAAACCAAGTTGTCTATCAACAGATTAGTGGATAATGAACATTTGTTTTACAAATATATTTACATATATATGAATACTATTTATTGCTAAATAAAAATGTAATCACAAATTTTTATGGGATAATGGAAGCACTTAGAATGTATAATATTTAAACAAGGCCACACAATACCAGAAAGAAAAAAAACGTTTTCCCTCATATGCAGAACCTAACCAATAATATGTATATAATAATACACATATAATATATACACATATATATGTATATGTATGTATATATACATATATATGTATAAACAAATGTACGTGTGGGCACAATATAATGTGTATAAAACAAGTCAGGAAAGAGTTAAATATTAGGGGATGAAGAAGGAATAAATGTAAGTCATAGAAATGAGATGAAAGAGTATATAAAGCCAACTTGTTTTTAATTCTAACTTTGTCATGGAATTTTTGGGTTTTTGGTCATGGATGAGTGAATTTAAATATACTTGAGAGTGAAAGTGTGAAATCCAATGTGAAGCTCCACAGCTTCAGAATGACTATTGTAACTGTATACAAGTTCACTTAGATGCATAGATTTTGCATCTGGTTGATTTTAGTGCATGATTTTTATTTGCATATTTTATATTAAACTTTATTCAAAAATAAGCAAAAATAAACAACAATAACCAAAAATACTTTCAGTTCAGACACTGTTTTTCATCCCTAGGATGTCCATTTGATTCTTTCTAATATTTCTTTTATCTTTGTCAAACTTCCTACTTTTTTCATGTACTGCCTCCAAATTTCATTTAAGTTTTGATTCAAATACTCTTTTTAAACATCTGCTTTTTTATTGTGTGTCTGTCTGTGTATGTGTGCACATGTGCACATGCACATACTCTACAGTGTGTGTGTGTGTAGGTCGGAGGACCACTGTGGTAGTCTGCTCTCTCCTTCCACTGGGTAACTCCTGGAGATTGAAGTTAGGCTTCATGGAAATGCACCTTTCCCTGATGAACAATCTCACTGGCCCTCCATTCTAATTCCCTTGTTTATTGAGAAGAGAATTTATTATTAATTTTTTTGTCAGTCATTTCACAGACTTCTATGCTTTTAGGATTCATTTTTGGAGCTGTGCAATAGTTTTTAGAGATGTTGTAATTCCCTGTGTGCTGTAGGATGTTCTGTATGGCAAATATGTTAATAAATAAAACACTGGTTGGCCAGTAGCCAGACAGGAAGTATAGGTGGGACTAACAGAGAGGAGAATTAAGGGAGCAGGAAGGGAAGGAGGAGACTGCCTGAAGCTGCTACCAGGACAAGAAAGATGTAAGGTACCAATAAGCCACAAGCCACGTGGCAAAGTATATATTAATAGAAATGGGCTGAATATAAGAGTAAGAGCTAAACAATGATAGGCCTGAGCTAATGGCCAAACAATTTAAATAATATAAGCGTCTGTATGTTTATTTTATAAGTGGGCTAAGGGACTGCTGGGGCTTGGCGGGACCCAGAGAGAAAACTCTCCAGCTACACCTGTGTTCCTTCTGTCACTGTGCTGTTGTCTATATATCCGAGGAAACTCTCTCCTGTCCAAATCTTTGACAGGGGCAGACTTTCATGATTTTGTCTAGTTGCTGGTTCTGGAAGGACCAGCTAGTGATCACTGCACAGGCAGAGCTCTCTGGGAGTTCCTAGTTGGGTGGGCTGTTCCCTTTGCTCTGATGCTGAGTGAGGTCGCTTGCAGGGCTCTATTGCCTGGCTGGCATGGCTGGCTGGGTTCTACTGCAGTAGAGATGATGACTAAGCACCCGAGTGGCTTTCAGCCATGCTGGTATGGAGATATCCTCACTGTTCAGGCAATCCAACTATTTGATACCTGCACATGGGCAGCATTGTAGGCTGTGCTCTGACAGTAGCTTGAGTCAGGGGCAGGTGGAAGCAGAGACAATGCTGCTCAGAGATGCCTAGTGGAGATGCCCCTCTTGTCAGGATAGCACCATGAGGAGAGTTTTTTAAAGTTTATCTGAGCAGCCATTTGGCTTCTTTGGTGAAGCAGAGCAGACCCAACACTTACTCAAAATATATAGTGGTGGGATCCCTGCTAGTGTGGGGTTGGTTAGATCAGTCCTGAGGCTAGCATGGGGATGATTGGATCAGTCCTGAGGCTGAGCATGGAGAGTAGCCTTGAAAGTACTCCAGGTAGATGAAACTTCCCATGCTTCTGAAGGCATCAGCTCTGCTTTGTGGGTGTCATATGGCACTGCTCCTGTTAGGAGCAGTCACATCACTGATACTCAGTGATGTTACTCTGACCTCTGACCTCTGTCTCTATTCTGTGTCCCTATCTGACCCTAGGATGTCTACCTGTGCCATAGCCTTCAGAATTGCACCTGTGGTGAGTCAGAGTATGCTCTCATATTGGAATGCTAGCTCTCTGCCTCCCCATAGAAACTATGGCCCAGGAAATCATCTCCATTGGACACTGTGACCTAGGGAAAGTGGAAAGTGATAGTTGTGGGGACATTGCTTTTCCTCTTCTAATTCAGATTTTCTTCAGTACCATTGACTATACAAGTCTCACAGGTTTCCTTCTGAGTGGTAAAACGATGTTATGATCCTTGTATGATTGCAAGTTAGGCTTTCTGTAGTGGTGAAGTTGGAGTCTGAGCCTTCTGACTGCTGTCTTGCTGACCTCAACAGCCTTTATTTCATTTTAGTTTTTTTGAGTTGGTCTCATGTTGGTTCATGGCCAAAGGTGGCCATGAACTTGCTATGTAGCTGAGGATAAACTTGAACTTCTGCTCCTCCAGCCCCAACCTCTCGAGCTTGGATATCACCATACCTGGTTTTTTAAAGTGGTGCTGGGGAACAGACTCAGGGCTTCAGGCATGCTAGAGAAATACTCTATCATCTGAACCACACCCAGCCCTGGCTCCTAAATTCTGTACTGAGCACCTTGGAAGTATCTGACTTGTATTTAGCTCTTTTAGACGTGACAGTGAACAAAAGTGACAGTAACCTGGTCCTTGTGGAGTTTAAACTCTAATGGAGACAATGATTAAAATAAACAGTGTGCTAGAAAATGAAGAGTTATAATTGCATTAGAAAGATTATAATTATATATGTGTGTCTCTTAATTATATTGGAAGTGTTATTGAGAGAATTAAAGGGAAGATGGGGAAGTGTAGGCGTGGCAATTTTTACTACTGCTGTTGCTGGGAAGTGTGCAGAAGTGGGAAGGTGTATGTGTACCTCCCACTTAAGTTCTAAAACTCACCCTATTCCTGGGCTATTGTTGTCCCCCTCCACCCTAGGCACATGGCTCCCTTGTCACCTCTTTCAACACTGATCCAAGATCACCATTTCAGGGATGGGGAGATGTTTAATCAGTAAAATGCCTGCTGCATGGCATGAGTACCTAAACTTGGATTCTCTAGTACCCATGTAAGAGACAGGCATTGTGGCACCTACCTGCAACTGTAGTGGGTAGCCATTCCAGCTGTGATCTTGAAGTTCCAACCTCCATTGAGGTTTCAGCAACTGTCACACCTACAAGGCGGGACCAAGGGAGGACCCTGGAGACCCGAGATCTGGATGGGCCAGCAAGCTCTCTGTTCCTGGACCCTAGATGGTGGAGGTTGACTGAGCAGAGCTCCAGAGAACACCACTGGACTGCGATACACCTTACCCCAGACCCCACAACCTACCTATCCCTTCATTTGTAAGTTACCCACTAAATAAATCTTCCTTTTAACTACATGGAGTGGCCTTAATAATTTCACCAATATTACTCTTAATCTCACGGTCATGAGTTCGTGCCCCATGTTGGGCACCAGATGTTGGTGAAATATAGGCATGACAATTGCTGAAACCTCAATGGGGCTTGGAACTTCCAGAACAAAGCTGGAATGGCTACCTACTACATGCAACCCCAGTGTGGGCAGATAGATCCCTGGAACTCATTGGCCAGCCAGGTTTATCTATCAGTAAGTGCCAGGTCCAGTGAGAGAGCTTCAATTAAAAAGTAAGGTGGCCAGCTCAGGGGAAAGACACCTGATGTTGGCCTCTAGCCTACACACACACACACACACACACACACACACACATGCAAGCATGCACACAGCACATATGCTCATGTGCTACACTGCTAATCATGCTATTCTATCTGTCTCTCTCTCCCCCATTCTCTCTCTCTCTCTCTCTCTCTCTCTCTCTCTCTCTCTCTCTCTCTCACACACACACACACACACACACAGAGCTGGAGTTCATCATTCATATCTTCAGTGATGTACTTGGCTCTGGAGAAGGTAGCTTGTTTACTTTCTGCTTGTGAATTGAACTTCTTTTGGTATAGTGTGCTGGTCTCTCCTGGCTTCTGTTGGCTGTTTACTGCTTCTTACCCTTTCTTGTCTCCTAATAGAAGCAGTCAAAGCTTTGGCTTCCCTTCTGTATTGATTTACTGGAAGCTCGTAAGTCTTGCAATTTCATTATTTAAAAATTTTCTTATTTACTTTATAATCTTTTTATTTTACCCATGATTAATTCAGAAGCATATTTAAAAAGAGTTTCCAAATATGTGCAGTTTCTCTTGTCATTAATTTCTAATTTGCTTGGTTTTGCCTGAAAATTGGTCCATATTATCATCCTATAGAACTCAATTAGGATTGCTTTATGGTTTAGTGTCTGCTAATTTAAAAAAATACTCAACACATTTTTGGAAATAATGTGCAATCTGTTGTTTTTACTTTAGTTTTATGTAGTGGTTAATCTTGTCAACTTGGTTGTCCTGGGAGACACTCACAGTCACCTCTTGTGTATCTGGGAGGGTTTTATCAGGGCACTTAGTCATGTGGGTTCTGACTTAACAAGTGAATATTGAGTCTACTGATGGCATACTCTATTGGGAGGTAGTATAACTGAGGAAGCTGAGGAATAATTGAATGGGTGGGTCCTGGTACCAGCCTTCAATGGTCACATTGCCCCAATTCCTTTCTGTCTTCCTTTTGCTTCTTGGCTGCCACAGGTGGGCAGCTTTCTTCACCATGCCCCTCCCCCAAGGTGCCTCTACCTTGCTTCTTGCTTTGCCTGAAAATGATAGAGCTGATCCACCCCAAACTAAACTGTGATCCCACACAGTCTCTTCCGTTTTAAATTGTTTCTCTCAGGGATTTGTTATAGGGATAAATATTCTGACTGACAGGTTGGAAAACCTCACTGAGTGTGATGTCCAAGTATCCAGTGTGTTTACTAACTTGGATCTCCTTCCTTTGTTAGTAACTACATGAGGTTTTCTTCTATGACTGAATATTTTTCTGTAGGTTTTATCTTTATGTATTTTGAAGCTGTTTTTGGATAGCTGACTCCTGTTTGGAATTGTAATATATCTTGTGTCAGAACATGGTCAAAAGAAGGACCCACAGTGGACAAGGCCTTGGGCAACTGTGAGAGAGGCTCCAGGAAGAAAAGGCAGATGGCCTCTTACCTCAGGTGCATTTTGTTCCCAGGTTTGTTCTTGGACATGATTTCGTGCCTCCTGCTGAACATTTACATTTAATTAATAAGACATGTGTATTCTTGTTGGATGTCAGAACATAGCTATAGGACCCAATCTGGTCAGTGTACCCCAAATCTGGATAAGGCCTTCTGCCTTGCTTTCATGCTTTCCCCAGATATAACCTATAGTATATCCCAGGCAATTGTGTTTAAATTGGTCTATCCTGAAAAAGTTTAGGGAAAGGGCTGCTGTGTTAATATTTAGTATGGGCTTACTGGCGTTTATTTACGTGTTTTTCTGATCATGTTTTTCTGAACTCCACCTTCCTTGTATCATTGATTTTTTTGTTACATTTATATGGTGATATTTTATTTGTGCTGAAATGTGATTTTATTTGTATGTTAAAAAAGTTGCCTGGAGAACAGTGAGCCATAAGCGGGAGTCAGTCAGTGGTAGCACACAACGTTAGTCCGATTACATGGCAGTCAGAGTCTCTGTGGTCAAGGACACATCCAAAGCAAGGTGACCTGAACTTTTAATCCCAGTATCAACCATAGAGACCTGGAGGTCTGTATAGACAGGCAGTGAGGAGGAAATCATGTGGTTGGGTTTAGAGCCAATGAGAAGGCAGTACAGAAAGGCAAAAAAAAAAAAAAAAAAAAAAAAAAAAAAAAAAAAAAGGACAGGACACATAAAGAAGGTCTCTCTCTGAGGGGAAGGACGACAGCGAGTGTAAGCTAAAGGTTCTGGTCTCCTGGGCTTTTAACTCTGTATTTGGCTCTGCATTTCTTATTTACTAAGACCGTTTAGAATTTTGTCTACACATTTGTGTATAAAAAATACACTAAAACTGAAGTAAGATTGTCTGCAGCATTAGGCTGTAGTCTGCCCCATTCTGTCAGGTCTTCTGCTGTTGGACTTTCCTTTGTGGACCTGCCAGCTCCCCAACAATAATAATAACAATAACAATAATAGTGACACTGAAATTTATTAATTATGAGAGCTTGGCCTCTAGCTTAAGCTTGTTTTACTAGCTCTTATAACTTAAATTAACCTGTTTATATTAATCTATGTTCTACCACATGACTTTTTACCTCTCCTTTATTCTGTATGTCCGACTCCTTCTGTTTCTTGCTGGTGTCTCCCAGGTGCGTAGATTCTAACCCTCTGAGTTTCTCTCTTTGCTTGGAAGTCCTGCCTAACCTCTCTTGCTTAGCTATTGGCTGTTTAGCTTTTTATTAAGCCAATAACAACAACATATCTTTGCACAGTGTAAACAAGTATCCCACAACAGTCCTCAGATCCCAGGTCGAGCAGATAAGATCTGCACAGGTTGTCGAAAGTCAACATCTTGCTTCATTTAACCTTGTGCCACTCTGTAATGGCAATTTGTATGTTTGAGTATGTTTCTTTAAATCCAGTTTCCTCCTATTATTATTTTATTCATATATATTTTCCTTTGGTCCTTCCTACAGTGAGAACTTGTAAGGTTTCTTGTGAAAGTCAATCATCTTTTTTAAAAGCCAATACAGATCTTTGTCTTTTAATGAATGATTTTTGACTAATCTTATTAATGTAATGAATAAGTCTAAATTTATGCTTCTCAGCTGTGGTGGTTTGAATGAGAATGTGTCCCATATGCTCAGGCATTTGAACTCGTTGTCCCTGGTTGGTGGTGCTGTTTAGGAGGAACATGAAGACTTGCTGGAGAAAGTATACCACTGAGGTGAGCTTTGTGAGTATGTAGCCTCACCTCACTTCCAGTTTGGAATTGAATGTGTGAGCTCTTAGATTCCTGCACCAGATGCCTGCTGTCATGCCTCCCTAGCCATTTTAGATTCTAGCCCCCTGGAACTGTAAGCTTAAATAAACTCTTTCTTCTAGAAATAGCCTTGATCAGGGTTCATGACAGCAACAGAGAAGAAAACAATAAACCTGCTTTTATATCATATTTTTTCCTGACTTTCCATTTTCCTTTAACTGCTTTTATATTTATTGTTTTTTATTTTATTTTATTTTACTTACTGCACTCATCTTTACTACTGCTTTGGAATGTTTTGTCCTTCATATGTATCTTAGTTGTTACTTTAGAATATCTTATTTTATCTTTTTGAAACAGGCTCTTGATGTGAAGCCTAGGCTAACTTGAAACTTTTAATCCTCCTGTAAAGGTCTTTCGAGTGTTGGGATTATAGACCAGTACATCTGACTAGAACATTTTTTTTTATTGTTTGTCTGTTTTTTGAGATAAGATCTCACTCTATAATCCAAGCTGGTTTGGAACTCATAGTAATCCTCCTGCTTCAGCATCCTTCCTGCTGGGATTATAGACATGAGCTACCACCCTCAGCTAGGACATTTTACTTTTTAGGAAAAAAATATATATGCCATAACCATGAATGAAAAATAGATCATGAATTTGAAGGAGAGCTGGGCGGGGTAATATGGGAAGATTTTGAGAGAAAAGGCGGGGAGGAGAAATGTAATTAGATTATAATCTCAATAATAAAATGTGAAAAGTTCTATTTTTAATTAGCTTACAAAATATTAGGTTTCCACTTTTTTTCATCTCTCTCTAGTTCTGGTTAACCTGACCCTGACACTGTGCTCTCCCATCCTCTTGCCCCGTTCCTGCCTAAGTCTTTTACCTCCAGTATTCCCTACCCACCTTCTTTCACATTATAAGTGCTCTACTAGCCCCTTTCATTTTTCTATTAAACACAACAAAGTCAAATGCCCTCTCCTTCTCCTCGGAACCCACGAGGATGTTGCACTATTTAGCTTCCATAATTATGCTTCACATATCTGCTATTCTGCCCATTTTTTTTTATTTGATCAATTCTCAATCTTCACCTTTAAACCTTCTAGTTATGTTGCTGCTCCTCCTTGTGTGGTTATGTGATGGTTTGAAAGAGAATGAGCACCATAGTCTTGGACATTTGAACACTTGGTCCCCAGTTGGGGGTGCTGTTTGGGAGGAGGTTTAGGAGGTGTGGCCTTGCTGGAGTAAGTGTGTCACTGGGCTTTGAGAGTTTACATACTTTCACCATTTCCAGTTTGCTGTCCCTGCTTCATGCTTTCAATTCAGGATGTGAGCCCCCAGCTTCCTGTTTCTTCCACTGTCCTGGCTGTTTTATTGTCAACTTGACACAAATTAGAGTTATTTGGGAAGAAGTTCTATTTAGAAAATACCTCTGTAAGAATGGCCTGTAGGCATGTCTGTAGTACATTTTCTTAATTAGTGATTGATATGGGAGGGACCCAGCCCATCCTGGGCAGTGCTATCCCTGGGCTGGTGGTCCTGGGTGCTATTAGAAAGCAGACTGAGTGAGTCACAGGGAGCAAGCCAGCAAGCAGCATGCTTCCATGGCCTAAGCTTCAGTTCCTGGCTCTGAGTTTTTGCCTAAAGTTCCTACAACAACTTTGCTTCATGATGGACTGTGATGTGGAAAGGTAAGCTGAAATAAACCCCTTTCTCCACAACTTGCCTTGGCTATGGCATTTCATCACTGCAGCCATCCTGTTATCTCCTCTGTACCTGTGTGGACTCTAACCTCCTGGAACCATAAGTCCAAATAAACTCTTCATTCTGTGACTTGCTGGTCTTGGTGTTTTAGGACAGTAATGGAAAAGTAACTAGGTTTTCTGCAGCTCACCTCTGTTGTGGGTTGTTTTTGCTCTTTTGGCTCTTTGGGGGAGCCCACCACTCAGCTCCCAAATAAATCATACATGGAGGCTTATTCTTAATTATAAATACCTGGTCTTAGCTTGGCTTGTTTCTAGCCAGCTTTTCTTAACTTATCCCATCTACGTTTTGTCTCTGGGCTTTTTCTTTTTCTGACTTCTGTATATTTTACTTTCATTCTTACTCCATGGCTGGCTGGGTGGTGGGGTGGCTGGCCTCTGATATCTTCCTCTCCTTGTTCTCTTGCTCCCTCTCCCCTCTTTTCCAAGATTTCTCTCTGCCTGCCAGCCCTGCCTATCCTTTCTCCTGCCTTGCTATTGGCTGTTCAGCTCTTCATTAGACCATCAGGTCTTTTAGACAGGCACAGCAACACAGCTTCACAGAGTTAAACAAATGCAACATAAAGGAATGCAACACATTTGCATCATTAAAAACAAATGTCCCACAGCATAAACAAAAGTAACCTTAAAATAATATTCTACACCACAGCTCTATTGAGCCTCAATTGTCTGTTTACTCTCCCCTCTGCTCTCCAGTGCCTTTTGTATTTTCCAATTCCTTCTCAGCATGGGTTTCTTCCTGTCTGAGGTAAATTCCTTAGAATTGCCTGTTGACATGTTGACTGATGGAAATTATCCTATTAGGTGCCTTTGTATCTGAGGATGTCGGTGCTTCAGCTTCAGAGTGAATGATAGCTTTTCTCAGCACACAGTTCCACATGCAGCATGCTGGCTGCTGCATCCTTTTCCCGTGGCCTCTGCCATTGCTGCTGAGAAGCAGCATTCGGTCTCGGCTTTGCTCCTTTCTGGTTGAGACTTTTTTTTTTCCCCCTCACTGCGTTTACTAGCTTCTGTTTGTGTGACATTCTCCTGTAGCTCAACTGTGACCCATTTGACTGTGGAGAGCTTTCTTTTTCATGTCATTTTCTGGTATCTGACCGCTCCTGCCTCCCTTTGATCTCAGAAAATTCTTAACAAATATCAAAAATGAAGTGGTTCGTATTAGATATGGGGCTGGCTGGCGTTTTGTCAATTTGATGGAACCTCGAGCCATTTAGGAAGAGAGAATCGCTGTTTAGAAGTGCCCCCATAAGATTGGCCTGTGGGCAAGCCTGTGGGGCATTTTAATGATTGCTGATTGATAAGGGACATTCCAGTTCACTGGTGGGAGGTTCCAAACCCAGGGCAGGTGGTGCTGTGTGCTAGAAGAAAACAGGCTGAACAAGACATGAAGAGGAAGCCAGTTAGTAGTGTTCTTCCAGGGCCTCTGCTTCAGTTTCTTCCTCCTGGTTCCTGCCCTGAGTTCTTTCTCCTCCTGATAGACTTCAACACCATAAGGTGAGATAAACCCTTTCTCCCTAATCTGCTTGGGTCGTGATATTTTATCACAGTGATAGAAACTTCAACTAAGACAATTACTGTTTTCAATTAATTAGGCAATTATTATGGATGTAAGTGTGAGTGTGCCCTGGTGCATGTGTAGCGAGCAGTCAGAGGTCAACTTTCAGGAGTCTTTGAGGTAGGCTCTCTTTTTTGTTAGAGCTGTACTGTGTAGTCCAGGTTTAGCTGGCCTGGGAGCTTTGGGTGAGTCTTCTCTACCCCACCCCTCTCCCACTGTGGGTGTGTAAGGCCTACAACACATCCCATCCAAGTTTTTTTTTTTAAACATGTGTTCCAGGAACTGAACTCAGGTCATCAGGCCTATATGGCTAAAGTGCTACCCACGGAACCACCGCAGACCTCAGTACTTTTTTTTTTTTTTTTTTATAGTTATGACAGAATACCTGAGAAGAAGCACCTTAAGGAACAAAGAGTTTCTTCCTTTTCTCTTTCTTTGTATTCTAATATGGTAGGTAGTGCACTGTGGCTGGAGCAGGAGGCAGCTGGGCACATCGTGTCCAGAGTCAGGAAACAGAGTGAACAGGACATAGGATGAGGCTGTAAAACCTTAAAGCCCACGCCCAGAGATATACTTCCTACAGCAAGGCTCCACCTGCTAAGGATTCTGCAACCTTCCCTAGCAGTGCCAAGAGTTGGGGACTCAGTGTTCAAACAGCTGAGCCCACGATGTCT
This sequence comes from Peromyscus maniculatus bairdii, assembly GCF_049852395.1. Classification (NCBI taxonomy): domain Eukaryota; kingdom Metazoa; phylum Chordata; class Mammalia; order Rodentia; family Cricetidae; genus Peromyscus; species Peromyscus maniculatus. Next base: position 56,132,898 of record NC_134871.1, read on the forward strand.
TTTCCCTGTATCTCAACTCTGCAGAACCGGACTAGATGTGCCCACCAGCACCACTCTCTCTTCCTCTTAGTTGTTTGTCTTTTATGAAAGCTGCATCCATACATATTGTCTTAGTGAGGGTTTCTATTGCTATGAAGAGACACCCTGACCATGGCAACTCTTATAGAGGAAAACATTTAATTGGGGTGGTTTACACTTTCAGAGGTTTAGTCCATTATCATCATGGCAGGACATGGTGGCATGCAGGCAGACTTCGTGCTGGAGAAGGAGCTGAGAGTTCTTACATCTTGATCTGAAGGCAACAGGAAGAGGACTGAGATACTGGACTTGGCTTGAGCGTATATGAGACCTCAAAGTCCACCCACACAGTGACACACTTCCTCCAACAAGGCCACACCTACTCCAACAAGGCCACACTTCCTAATAGTGCCACTCCCTATGAGCTTATGGGGGCCAATTACATTCAAACTACCACACTTACACATGACACACCTCATTTTAGTTCAGGGCTCTGTGTATCATCTGCTAAAAGCCACCACTCAGTTTTAATTTTTTTTTTTAAATAATACTTTTATTAATTCTTTGAGAATTTCATATAATGCATTTTGATCATATTTACACTTCCCCCAGCTCCTGCCAGATCCACTTCCACCTCCCTACCCACCCAACTTCATGCTCTTGTGTGTTCTCTCTCTCTTCATTGAATTTAATTGATGTTGTCCAAATACTCTTGGGTATGGGGCCTGCCCCAGAGAGTGGTTGGCCTACCAAGGACCATGCCTTTAAACAAAACTGACTCTCCGTCTCCCAGCATCTATCAAATGTCAATAACTTCTGAACTAGGGATGGACTTTATGCCCCATGTCATGCTGGGATCTTGTCTGGCTTGAGCTTACACAGGTGTTGTGCATGCTATCCTAAGCACTGTGGGTTCATATGTGCACCTGCCTTCCTGTGCTACTCAAACACTGTTTTGTTCTATTTACCTATTGCCCCTGGCTCTTACAATCTTTCCAACAGGTGAGGTATGACATAGATGTACCATTTAGGACTGAGCATGCCACAGTCTCTTATTCTCTGCACCTTGACTAGTCATGGTTCTCTGAGTTAATCACCATTTACTGCCCAAAGAAGTTGCTCTGATGAGGGTTGAGAAATGTGCTCATCTATGGGTATGGTGGCATCAGTAGGAGTCAGTGACAAGGTACCTTTTGCTTTTATTTCTAGAACTGCTTTGTTACTTATCAAATCTACCGCGTCATTTTTATAGTTTCTCATACCCTATACATATTCCAGATTTTTATCTCTGAGAACACATCTTGGGCATTTGTCTTACATTTTTAGCTTGTTTAATTGCAGTTGCTAAGACCTCATGATGGGTTTCTCTGGCCTGGTGCTCTGCTGGCTGTCACACACAAAGCCTGTTTTTGTGTGATTTTTTTTTTCTTGATCACAGTTCATCATTATAACCTGATGTGTGAGTGACTTGAGGCCTGAGTAGAAGGCGTGTGGCTGAGGAGAATTTTCTCTGCATTAGATTCTACTTGGGGCACTGGGTCATCACTGGCTCAGACAGGACAGCTCTAAAATAATTTGATACTTTCCTCACCCCTTTTAACACAATTGGTATTCAAGAAAAAAAATCTGCTTGAGAACCGGCTAGGGGTTTCACATCACCATGGGAGTTTTGTATTTTCTATGCGCTTGGCAGCAAGTCCAAGGGGAGAAACTACTTTATTAAATTTTTGCTTAGGTCTTTGTGTGTTTCTAGGTCACTCACATATGGAGGGGTAGCTCTTTGAAGCCCAGCTCATGTAGAATTGTCTTATGACACATTCCTCTTTGAGGTGACTATGCCTTTGACCTCTGTGTCCAGGTCTGGATAACCCCCAGGCTAAAAGGTCAAGGCCTTTGACCAACCTTGCTTCGGGGTCCTTTTCTCTTTCTGAAATGGCACTCACACACTGGGCTAGTCAGGCATCTGTCATGACAACATGCCTGAGACAAGCTGCTCATAAAGATGAGAGATCTATTCTGGCCAAAGTTTTCAGGCTTCCCATTATGGTCAAGGTCACTTGGTCCAGTGGCCTTTATGGCTATGGTAAGGGAGAGATTCATGGTGGGTGTATGGGTAGAAAAAAACTCCTCCTTGCATGGTAGCCAAGAACCAAAGAGAGGGGGAGAAAGGACCAGAGTCTCCCAAAGGATCTCCTTAAGGATGTCCTCCAAGGACCTATTTCTTGTGATTCATTTCCTAAAGCTTTCAGAACCTTCCAATAGTACCACTGGATTGTCCACACCAGGGCCCATGAAGAACATCCAAGATCCAAACTGTAGTGTGCAGGTCAGTTGGACCCATGAGCTGAGGTCTGGATGTTCTTTGACCCCAGAGGCCAATTGGCAGGAGCTTAATCTTTGGGCAGAGGAAGGCTTGGAAGCAAACAGAATCTGTAGCAGATGCCCAAAGAGAAAGTTCACTTCTAAGAGGCTGGATCAGCTGGCAGAGCTTTCAGGAGGGGCAAACAGAGATGACCCCTGCCCTCTTTAAGAATCTTATACCAGGCTACAGAGCAATTCTGGCCCAGGACCTCTCTATCACAGAAAGCCTCAACTCTAACTCCAGGAAGCTCCCTACACTGTGGAACCTGGGTACTCTGGCTGCAGGGTCCTTGCAACTGAACTCGGCCTAGAATCAGATTATTTCCATCTAGAGGTGGATGCGAGTCATCTCTGCCCATCCTTCTAGATCTTCAGCTGATCACTCCCCTCTTGCTCCTTATCCACAGCAGCCAGGTCATGCATGGTAAAGACTGATGTGGAAAAGGGCTGTGTATAGAATGGAGAAGTACAACAGATATATGTGCATATGTGTATATGTGGAGAGAGAATACATACTCATATGCATATGCACAGTGTGTGTGTGTGTGTGTGTGTGTGTGTGTGTGTGTGTGTGTGTGTGTGTGTGTGTAGAAAGAGAGAGACAGAGAGGACTTAATTTTGTGTATTGGCTTACACAGTGTAAGCTTCCTGGCAAAGCAAATTCAAATGTGAGACCTCAGGACACAGGGTCGGGTCAGGGATTTGAAAACCTGCTGTTTTAGCTCAAGTCCCTCCTCTTGCACATGCCCTTCTCTCTCAGGGATGACAGGCTTTGTTCTCATAAGGCCTTCTGCTGATTGGCCAGGGCCCACCCACACTATGGGACACAATGTACTTTTGCTCTAAGTCCATCTCTATATGTCAATCCTATCCAAACGCTGTCTTTACAGAAACATCCCGAAAAATGCCTGACAAAATACCAAGGCACTGTGGACCTCTTGACTCATGAAATGAATTCTTGTGTTCATGGCCTGTATTCACGTTCAAAGGTTGGTTGTAGTAGCAGCAGCATGCAGCAGCTGCTGACTGTTCATACCCCTCAGATAGTGATGGGAACACACCAGAGCATCTCATGGTCACGGTCATTTCTGCTCTTAGTCTCTTTTCTCTGTAGACTGAGAGCCCTTGAGGGCAGACTCTATATTACCTCATGGGGCCTGTACAGTGTGTTAAACGGAAATGTAGGTCTTCCTGGAACAGATGACCTGGCCTTCTGGGTGCCCCTGGGCTCACTGTATACAGGCTTGCTAAGAAAGTGTTTGCACAACAGCTCAGCCCAGCCTGAAGGGAGAAGCTTGTCTGGGGTGAGGCAGGTGCCGCAGAGCCTGATGGGAGGACCACGTCTTATGTCCTCTCCTGCTGCCGACACTCTGCTTCTACCCTGCCTTCCCCATGCACTGCCGGGTCTGTGATGTGGTGAGGTCACAGTTCGGGACCCAACCCCCTCTTGTGTTCCTTGTGCTCATTCCCAGATCCCTAGGGAGATATCGGGAGAGTGGGTGTGAATTTCTGATCTTGTGGCCTTGGAAGGATGGGAAGTCACCCCAGAGCCACTCCATACCCATTTCTACTTGTCAACAAATTGTAGAGGAGCTGTAGGACCCAAAGAGTGCTCTTGTGCACCATCATTGATCTGTCACCCTCTGCACTTTACAGCTTAGTCCAGGTCCCTAAATAAAAACTGGGCTTCCTGCTCCTCCTGCTTTCCCCAAGCACTTCTGTAGGGCCCGAATTCTCTGTTCTCTGTACCCGGCAGAGGCCTGCTGTGCTCTCCAAAGTGAATGTAGTCCCCTGGGAACCACCCCAAATGTCTGGACTATAGAGTGTCTGATACCCTGCATGCCCTCAGAGATGACAGGTTACTGTTTTCTGTCTGGTGACCCCAAGTGTGGAACTGTCCCCCAGTTCTTCTATTCCACAACTATGCTGTGTACATTTCTCTAGGTAGGAGTGGATCAGTGCCGTGTCCTGTGCCCAGTGGAAAGAGATTGCCACCTTCATCCAGATGTTCTTCCCTCAGAAGATGATCTACCAGGGGTGAAGGAGGCCTGGACACGCTTTCCAAGGGTGCTGAGCACTGAGCCTTGCTGGGAGTTTGCCCTGCACTAACTATCTGTAGTTTTGGGAAGATGTTTATTTGTCTCATAACCAAGAAGCGGAATCTTCTTTCCTCATCTACGTTTATAAGTACAGTCTCTTCTCAGGTTGTTCAAAAAGGCAAGTTTTAGACCATTAACTTTTTTATTTTACCTTTTATTGGGGTTTAAATAACAAGGTGAGTGAGGCGCCCCGTACAGAGTGATTATGAAGCAGTAAAAGTTCTTAGAATACTCCCGGGCAGGCAAGACAGGGGGAGAAGACAGGCTGGCTACAGCAGCTCCCAGTACAGCATTTAACTAACCTTTCTTTTAGTGGAGTAACTTGTCAACAAAAATAAGAAGGAAATCAACATTATGGAGCTGTAAGCTGGCCTGTGCCTGGTCACCAGGCACCATTCGAGATTTCCTCAAAGTGGCAGTTGGATTGTAGGAGAGCATAGCTAACCTCCAGCAGGCATATCCTATTCCTTTTGATGGTGTTCACTGGAGCTCCGTGGCTACATGGGATGCAAAGAGAACACTAGACAGTGTGAGGTATGTAGATCCTGGTTGTAGGTCCTACTAGGTCCCCAAGCCTGGGTTTCTTTAGTCCAACAGGAGTGAGCTATCACAGGGGTATCCTGACAAACAAATCAGACAATGATAGAAAGGTCACCTCGTGAGCTACCATTTAAAATACTGTCTGGCCTAGAGAGATGGCTGAATCAGCAAAGAGCTTATATTACCTGTATGGGTACTTGAGTTTTGTATCCAGAACACACATTAAAAAGCTAAGCATGCACCTGTAATCCTAGCACTGAGGAGGCAGAGATGAGGATCCTTGGGGCTCACTAGTCAGTCAGCCTAGTCTACTTGGCAAGCTCCAGGCCAATGAGAGACCCTATCCCAAAAGAAGTAGACAACACCTGATGAGTGACACCCATTCATCCACCCATCCACCCATCCATCCATCCATCCATCCATCCATCCATCCATCCATCCATCCATCCATCCATCCATCCTCCCTTCCATCCATCCATCCATCCATCCATCCATCCATCCATCCATCCATCCATCCATCCATATATACATACATCTATTCATTCATCCATATGCACACAAGCACCCATTCATCCATCCACCAATCTATATATCCACTAATTCATCCATTCAACCATCCATGCATCCATTGACCTGTCCACTCATCTACACAGACATCCATTTATTTACCTCTCTCTCTCTCTCTCTCAACCCATTCATCCACCCATCTAGCTATTCATCTATTCATCCATCCAATTATCTACTCCCCATTTACTAATTCATTGTTCTTTAAACATACATTTACAGATTCTACTCTGGTTGCTGCTAGCCCATGGAATACAAAGATGAACAGTGATTTTGCTATTTGAACAAATAGCTCCTCTAAGATAAATGTTCTTAGCCCGCTATAGCATGGAGGGAAACGGGATGAGTTCATACGGTCAGGATCCACTGAGTTACTTGCATGCCTGTGGATCTGTTTGAGCTATTTGCAAGCCCATGAAGCCCTTTCCTCAAGCTCAGGGTCTACTGGATTAAGTCTCATGCCAGGTGAGACAGAGACGGGTTTTAGAAGGAGAAAATTAGAAGGTCGTTAGGTGACACTGGGATGACTTTCAGTGATATTTGAAAGGAGAACAGGGAAGACAGAGGGGGTGGAGGGAAGGTAAATGAGGTGTGCTGTGGGATGTCTTTCTGTATGCTGTGAATATGTGTTGCTCTGATTGGTTGACAAATAAAGCTGTTTGGCCAATGGTAAGGCAGAATTTGGTGAGGAGGTACATTCAAACTGGAGAGAGAGAAGAAGAAGAAGAGTGGGGAGATGCTGCAAGCTGCCGCCAGGAGAAGCAAGATGTGAAAGTACTGGTAGCCATGAAGCCATGTGAAAATGCATAGATTAATAGAGATGGGCTGAGTTAAGTTGTAAGAGCTAGCTAGCAAGGAGCCTGAGCCATTAGGCCATACAGTTTGTAAATAATATAAGCCTCTGTGTATTTGCTTGGGACCAAGCGGCTAAGGGCTGCAGGTGGTAGAGATTTGTCCCAACTGTGGGGCTGGGCAGGACTGGAGAAACTTTCAGCTACAGGGGTGTGAGATATGAGGTTGTGGGGGGCTGAAGATTGCTCAGTCTGGGATAACATGAGGGAAAGGCAGGTGGATGTAGAGAGCACTCTGACAGTAGAAATGTCACAGTGTGCTGTAGATAGTTTCATCTCAAGGTCTAAACATGATCACAGAGGGTTGAGGGATCTGAGAGCAAGGTCACAGGGGACGGGAGAGGGATTCCTGTTCTATGATTGACAATGATTGAGGAGCCAAAACCTTTGAGAAGTCAGAGCAAGTGGCCAGATGGGGAAGGAGGGCAGAAGAGTCAAGGGAGGTGTAATCGACTCCATCAAGGGAGGCAGAAGGCAAGCATTCAGGTGCCCCAAATCCCAAACATGTGTGTTCTGTGGAGGAGGAGTGTGGCGTGACAGGGACTGAGCAAAGATGCTTCCTGCTGTCCCCCCAGGCTCAGCCGCTGAAAAGATCACACAGGCTTTCTTGTGTGGAGACAGGAAAGCAGAGTGTGGTGGTGGTGGGCGCTCTCAGTGGGAGGAGTCTGAGTGCTCCAGATGGGTGGGGTGGTGTCCCATTTGGAAGGGACGACTCAGGTAGAGACAACTTCCTGAGTGGCCTGGAGATGTAAGGGTCTCTGGAAACATCTAAGTTATCAAGACTGTCAGGCTTGTTTCTAAAAAAAAAAAAAAAAAAAAAAAAATCACTTGCCAAGGGTAAACCTGGGTTTGCCCTTATTAAGGATAAAGCCATTGCGTTTTCTGATTTGTCATCAAAAATCTGAAAATGCACCCCCTATTCTGGACCTGTCACACATGTTAAAAACAATCCTTTTTCATTTGGTGGTTATAACTAATTTTTGTTAGTTTGAGTTCCACGTTGGTGACCGGCTTCTTCGTGTGTTATAGAGTGTGTAATAGTGCACATTTGGGCTGTCCCGGGAGTTAAATGAGTTCATGTTTTTATCTGGTAAGTGGCACTCAACAGTCTTTAAAGTTAGCCCTCGTTGTTCTAAATCAGACCCTTACTTGTTAAAGAGATAATACTTGCGCCACTGAAGCACTCCAAAACCCATTATTTATCTTAGGATAGTCTCCCTGAACTATACTCACTAAATCAGCAGGTAAGGGCTTTAAAAAAATGCATGTGTGCGTGTGTGTGCATACACATACATGCAGGTAAATGTCAAAATCCTCTATGATAGTTGTGCTCAATGTAATTGAGATGAAATTGGAGTTGATTTAATTATTGGCATTTAGAAAACTAAATTTTTCCTGATACATGCGTGTTACGTGGGAATCTAAAAGAACCCGAAACTCCAGTAAGTGATTAGCTCATTATGTAGACTAATTGCTTTTACAGTTATAAATAAATTCCAAACATCACAGCTCTAAAGCACACACCTGTGCACTAATTGCTTTTCTGAGAGCAGTTTCCATGGCTGCAGAGCAGACATCCCGCCACCCACAGATCGGATGGTGCAGGTGGATACTGGAGCTTAGTGAGTGTGCCAGCCGTCAGTTCCTGTGCCAGCCGTCAGCACTGTGTGCCTCTGGACAGCTCCACCCTGGGCGGCTCTACTAACTCAGAATTCCAGAAGAACAGTAATTGGGTTTGAAAAGGCTTTTCAATCGTGAGAATGTTGGCCTCAGAGACTTCAAGATCATCCCTAGTGCCCCACAGCGGGTAAGGCTGCAATCTGGAGCTGGTGCCCTGGCTCATTTGAGCCCACATCCTTAGCTCTCCTTCCAAGGCAATTGGTGGAAACAATGCCTTCTTGGGAACACTTTCAAAAGGAACTAATGACCAGAACTCTGGATGCTTTAGTTAAATATGTGCATTTTAAAAAGCCTGCTTCTGCTTGGATTTGCATAATGGTTCTTTCCCATAGGCCAGAGTTACCTTTCACTCTGTTTAATAGACTCAATGTCGCCTTATTAACAAGCATATGCAGAAGGAGGACCTCGGGAGGCTCCTTCCCCCAGCCTGCCTCCTCCGCTGATTGCCCACCTGTGACCTCAGTGGCCCTGCCAGCTTCCTAATGGAGTGGAAGCCAGTCTTCCACCTGCTGTATAAAGGGAGCCTCATTGCCTGATTGAAGCCCAGGGCTGGAAGAGGAGTCTGAGTGAGATGGGAATAACCTTCCTTTCTGAACCTCCATTGAACCAGCCCTTCTATCAGGGTTTGGCAAAGTAGGACATTCAAGTCCATTGGTGCTACTGTAACAGAATGCCCGAGAGCAGGGAAGTTATAAAGAACAGAAAGTTACTTCTCACAGTCCCTCTGGCTGGGAAGACCAAGCTCAAGGTGACAACAGGTTGTCTGGTGAGCACTGCATTTCAAGGAGAGAGGACCACCATGCCCTCATGGGCAGAAAGTGGATTGAAGAAGGCAGCAAGTCTCTTTTATAAAGGTCTCATGCCACGACCCTGGACTCTCCATTCTGTCACAGAAGCCCCTGAATTTCCAGTGACTCACGTGTTGGGTTATTTATATGGTCTTCCTTTTATTTTGAAACGTCTTGAACCTTACAAAATAAGTTGCAGAAAAATGGTGCCTTTCCTTTGCAGCTCCTGCTCAAGTGTCCTTGTTGTCTCAATAATGTCCTCACCTAGGGTCCCATGCTTCCTGTCACATTCACTTCTCAGTCTCTTTAGTGGATTCCCGGAACCTTGACAGGTTTGATGATGACAGGCCAGCCATTTGGCTTCCTCATGATTGGACCCAGAGCCTGTGACTTCAGGCAGAGCATTCCACACGGAACTCTATCGTGTTTGTCACCTTCTCCTGAGTGTCATATGAGCTTGGATTCTCCTGTTGTCAGTGGTGTTGACTGCCATCACTGGATCCCCTTGTAACGGCTGATCTGACACTTGGCAGTGTAAGGTGTATTTTGTAGCCTTTAGTGGCCCATGTGTATCATGGCATGGAGTCTTTGAAGGTTATAGTGAGATGTAACTGGGATGGGGAGGCTGGCCCCTTTCCTCTCTCTCCTCACAGCGCCAGGGCTTCTTTAACATAGGTAACTCTAAGCTTCCCTATCTGTCTTAGTCAACTTTGCCTGTCAAATTGCCACGGCCTAGGATCACCTGAAAATGGAGTCTCAGCTGGGGGATGGCCCAATTAGATTGTCCTGTGAGTGTATCTATGGAGATTGTCTTGAATTTTGACAGATGTAGAAGGGCTCAGTCCACTGTGGGCAGTACTGTTTCCTGAAAAGGTGGGCCTGGACTGTGTAAGAAAGCTAGCTGAGCACGAGGTTGTGAGAAAGATAGCAAGAAGGGTTCCTCCATGGTTTCTGCTTCAAGTTCCTGCCCGTGACTTCCTTTAATGATGAACTATGACCTGGAAGTATAAACTGAAACAAACGCTTTCCTTGCCTAAGCTGCCTTTGGCAAGTATTCTATTACAGCAATAAAATGAGCTGGAAAGATGGATCAATAGTTAAGAGCACTTTTTGTTCCTGTAGAGGACCTAAGTTTGATTCCCACATGCCAGTTCACAACTTTCATAACTCTAATTCCAGGATGCACAAGATATACAGACATATGAGCAAAACTCTCATATACTTTGTCTTAGTTGGGCTTTCTATTGCTGTGAAGAGACACCATGACCATGGCAGCTCTTATAAAGGACAGCATTTTTTATTAAGAATATTTTTATTCATTTTACATACCAATCACAGATCCCCCTCTTCTCTCCTCCTGCCCACCAGCCTTCCTCCTCCAACCCACTCCCCATTCCCTCCTACAAGAAAGTAAGGCCTCCCATGGGGAGTCAGCAGAGTCTGTTCGCTCAGTAGAGGCAGGTCAAAGCCCCTCTACCTGCTTCAAGGATGTGAGAGGTGTTCCACCATAGATAATGAGCTCCAAAAAGCCAGCTCATGCACCAAGGAATGGATCCTGATCCTACTGCCAGGGGGCCCCTTAAGCAGATCAAGCTATACAACTGTCTCACTATGCAGAGGGTCCAGTCCAGTCCCATGCAGGCTCCACAGGTGTTGGTCTAAAGTTCATGAGTCCCCAATAGTTTGGTTTGGTTGTCTCCATAGGTTTTCCCATCGTGATCTTGAGGCCCCTTGCTCATAGAATCCCTCTTCTCTTTTGATTGGGTTCCTGGAGCCCGGACTGGTGTTTGGCTGTGGATCTCTGCATCTGCTTCCATCAGTTACTGGAGAAAGGCTCTATGATGATAGTTAGGGTATTCACTGATTTGATTACTGGGATAAGCCAGTTCAGGCACCCTCTCCACTATTGCTAGTAGTCTAAGCTGGAGCCATTCTTGTGGATTCCTGGGAACTTCCCTAGCACCCGGTTTCTCCCTATTCCCACGATGTCTCCCTCTATCATGGTATCTCTTTCCTTGCTCTCCCACTCCATCCCTGTTCCAGATGACCACCCGGCTCCCTTATGTTCTCATCCCCATCCCCTACTGTCCATTGTTCCCCTGCATCCCCAGTTTACTCACGGAGATCTCATCTATTTCCCCTTCCCAGGGTGATCCATGAGTCCCTCTTTGGGTCCCCTTTGTTAGCTAGATTCTCTGGAGCTGTAGGTTGTAGTCTGGTTATCATAAAGGAAAACATTTAATTGGGGCTGGCTTATAGGTTCAGAGGTTTAGTCCATTATTGTCACTGCAGGAAGCATGGCAGCATGCAGCCAGCCATGGTGCTGGAGAAGGAGCCAAAGAGTTCTACATCTGGATCAGCTGCCAGCAGGGAGAGCAAGACATTGGGCCTGGCTTGAGCATTTGAAACCCCAAAGCCTATTGCCAGTGACACACTTTCTCCAACAAGGCCACACCCCCTAAACCCTGTCAAGTTGCACCATTTCCTTATGACCAAGCATCCAAATATAGATGGGGGCCATTCATATTCAAACCATCATACACATAAAATAAAATAAATAAAAACTGTAAAAAAGGACTGAAACTAGGCTAACACCCTTGGGAGGTATCACGTGGGTGCTGGGTGGGACCTCTTAGCTGAAGCTGCTTCCCAGTGAACACACCCAAAGGAAACTGGTGGCAATGGGGGGCATTGGTGTGACCCAGCCTCAGGTACCACTTCTGCTGTATTTTTGGTCTCCAAGGATGGCTCACAGACCCACCCTGTTCACAGAGAGGCAGTAGACCTCCCCCGTCAGCGTGAAGAGAGAGCATGAAGGAGAGAAGATGGTGAGAACAGCTTTTAGAAAATGGCCTCTGCTCATTTTCCAAAATTAAGTGTTTCCCTTATGAGAAATTATTTTTTAATATTACACAGATCTTTAATTCTTTAACAGCATATGTTCCTATATACATACATAGTGTTGGGTTTTGTGAGGACATTTTCTTTGAAGTGTATCCTGCACTTTGACCATGTTCCGGATGCTTCTCTGCCATGGCTTCCAGCTTCCTAAGCTCTGCTTCCACTGAACTCCATTTCTGTGTATTCCTCATCTCATGCATGGAAGTTTTCATCTCTGGATGTTCAATTTGGGGCATTTTGGGTTTTCATCTGCCACGAACATATGGAATTAATGTCTTGAGCATATGGGCTGCAGCTACAATGGCTCTTAATGTCCTTTTCTGACAATTCTGTTTTCAGTATCATTTTGAGTTCGCTTGGCTGTTTCTCCATTCCGAGCTGGATAGCCTCACTCCTCTGCATGCCTTGTAATTGCTGGCTGCATGCCACACATGGTGAATGCCGCCTCCTCTGATGTTAAGTGGTTTTAATCCCGGAATACTCTTGTGGGTTTTTTTTCCCCCCTCTTGGGTGCAGTTAAGTGACTTGTACCAATTTGGTCCTTTTGGGTCTTGCTTACAAGACTTGTCAGGTGGTCCAGCAACTCCATCCAGAGCTAATGACTCCTGACTACTGAGTGAGTCTTCCCAGTGTGGACTAGGCAGGTATGGACCTGTGTGTATCTGAGTGGAGACCAATGAGTCCCTTCTGCTGGACCTAGAATTCTCCACATCCTGGGTCTGTGTCTGTGACTGTTTTTTAGATCTTGCATGGCCCTTTCCTGACCTCAACTCTCCTTACTCATATGTCCATCGGTATTCTACTGAATGGTCCCAGCTCTCCGGGGTTCTTGAAGGCTCCTCCTTATGCTATCTAATGGGCTCTCTCTTTGTTTGCCCACTCTGCTCTGTCTTGTCTCTCCTGCCTGGAAGTTCTCAAAGCTGGAAGTGGAACATCCCTAAGACTCCCTTCTTTCCTCCCACTTTTCGGGATGGCTGTTCATCACCTGAGGTCTAGGGTCTCATGGACTGTTGTATCCCAAACTGTCATGCTTCTGGGTTGTGTTGGGGACAGTGTTTAAGTTCAGTCCCCTGAAACAGAGATCTTCTGTCTTTTTGATATGCCTGCAACATGTCTGAGAAATCCTTCCCAGAAGACAGGGTTGGGGAGCTCAGTAGCTGTGATAGGCAGTTGGGGTGCGTGTGTGTGTGTGTGTGTGTGTGTGTGTACATGTGTGTATGGTACCAGGGAGCTTTGCTAACACAACCTCTAAGTAAGAGTCTGTCTGAGTTACACATAACAATTCATGTCTCAGTGACAGTGGCTGCATTCGCTAACTATCTGGAAGTAGAGCTGAAGATTTGGTACCCTACCACAACTGGCCATGTGACCTTCCCTGGTAGCCACATACTCCTACATACCTCAATTTACCTGTCTGTAAAAAGCTGACAGTGTGGGAAGTTGAAGGCTCACCTTGGGGAAGAGGCTAGACCAGCTGGACTTCAAGAGTTTTCCTCCACCATGCTCTCACTCTTGTGTATGAATAAATGAATGAGAGCCTTTTCAGTGCCTAGGTCCTGACCCCAGGTTAATATCCCACTAATAATGGCCACTCCGGTTGGACCTTCAGCAAGTTTCTTCTCCTGACAATTCTGACATCATTGTCACTTTTGCCTTTCTGTCTTGCCCCAGGCAGGCAGCTCAGTGGTCCAGACTATGGAAGGATCCTGGCATCCCTGGTGATGGCGCCTTGTCTCAGATTGAACCTTCCTGCCTGGAACCCCCTCACTCACACTGACAGAAGCTTGCTGCCTGCCTGTCAGAGGCTCTCTGGCAGCCTCTTGTTTTACTATCTCATCACCCACTTGAGAACAGAGAAACTGAGGTCGTGTGGCCGTCAAGTATCAGAATGAAGGGCAGGTCTGGCTTTGGGGCTTCCTGGACTGTCCAGTGTGCATATGTATGGACTGGGAGTCTTTGCCAGAGCACAGTCAGTCCTGGAGGCTTGGGTTCTGCAGCAGCTGAAGGGGCAGGAACACTCAGAGGATCAGGAGGCCTTTAGAAGTGTAAAGTGCTGTAAATATTAGCCGCAAGGAGCCGTTTCCATAATCTCCCATTTTCCATTGTATTGCAAATTCTTGTACACTTTCTTGCTCTCTGGGAAAGATGAAGGCCGCCTGTTTAATAACCATACTATTAGCAAGTTATCAAGTATTTGATTGCGTTTTCCAGAAAGCACCTCAGTGGCTGGGGGACCATTTCGCATCTGCCTTTTCTTCTCTCACTCAGCAATTCCAGCCCCGCGGCCCACGTTCCTCGGTGTAAAATTGTCTGTGTATGGTGGTTGAGGGAAATTATCTTTTACAGGGAGGAAAAGAGCATCCAGTTTACAGATGTCTGGAGTAACACAGGGAGCAGGAATGGCCCTTCCCGGCCCCGAGTGCGGGTGGATTTAGCAGCCGTCAACAGAACGCCGCAATGTGTGTCAGATGGAGGCCACTTCTCCATAAAAAGTTCTCAGTGGAATTTTCGGCTTACTTGCTGCTGCATAGAGTTTGGGGTGCTGTACCCATCTCGCCTCACCCTACTGGAGTGTTTCCCGGTCCTTCTTAGAGCAACAAGACCACAACATTGTCTCCTCTCCTCCTCCCCTCCCTTCCTCTCCCCTCTCCTCCCCCTCCTCTCTTCCTCTCCCCTCCCCTCCCCTCCTGCAAATGCTAGATTCCTGATGCCCTGGGTGTGGCCTCCATTTTGAAATGCTTAACTGATACTTGTGGGCCAAATAATGTCCCCTAACTTAATGTCCATCACAGAGGAGGAAAGTCAAAGACTGAGCAAAGCCACATCAAGAGTAATGCAGGAAAGCCCATGAGATGGTAAAGGCCATTGCTGCCAATCCTGAGGACCCGGGTTCCAGCCTGGGTCTCACATGGTGGAAGGAGAGAACTGATTTCTGAAAGTTATCTTCTGATCTCCACACACAGGTATACACTATGCACGCACGCACGCACGTATGCATGCAACTTCTCTCAGGAATCCCCCAGCCATTGTGATCCAGAGAGGATGTTAAGTCCACATGAGGTTGCACGCAGGTCACACACACTCAGTAAATAAATACATATAATAATAAAGCATCTAAATAGATTAACATATGAACTGAGCCAGTTGGTAGAGAAAGAAAGACTGGAAATTCTTCATCACCTGGGCTTCCTTATAGCAAACAGAGCATGCTCAAGAAAAGCCTGAGATATGTAAATGTGGGTTTGGTGGGTGCTAAGTAGATGACCTACAAAGGGTCACAGGGCTCCTGGCCTGAGTGTTGATGGATTTAGCAGTTGTCAACAGAATGCCCCCAAACCTGTCTTTGGAGTCCCACTTTTCCTCAGCTCATTTGCCTTCCCCCGCCCTCGGGAGTCCTTTCTCTTTTTTAATGAATTATCTCTATTTCTATTTCCAACCCTGTGTCTCTGGTACAGTTCTTTGTTTTGAGAACTAGCAACCTGAAAATAACAGTCAAGTGTCTGTGACACTGATGGGCATCCCCTGGCCTCAGATCTATACCTCTTGTCATCAGAAACCTTGCAGTGTCTGGAAATGTTTGAAGATGCACTTAATTCAGCTGAGAAGAAGCCATCTTGGGTATAAGTCCACTGATTGGATAAGGGAGAGAAGAGGACAGAGATTCTGGAGAAATAGCTATGGGAAGAGAGAGGGAGAGAGGGAGAGAAAGAGAGAGAGAGAGAGAGAGAGAGAGAGAGAGAGAGAGAGAGAGAGAGAGAGAGAGATGACATGTTAGCCAGACCTGGAGCTCCAGGCTGCTGGAGAGAAGCCTGGGCAAGTTCCTTACCCATCAGCAGTTCAGTTCTCCTGCTTCCTGCCTCGGAAGTCCTGAGAGAAGGGAGATTGAGGAGCCAGTCACTTGGATTTTGGTCCTTTGTTATGTTACATTAACCTCAGGAGGCCAGGTCACCCAGACACCTCAAATGGCCTTCTAGCCAGAGCTTTACTCTCCTCCTCTGGGCCTTTTCTTGGCCACTGTCATACCCAGGCTGGTTGTGCTGGACCTCAAGACACCACATTCACAGTGAATTATCACTTGGCTTGACACTATGGGTCCTTTAGCCACAGTGACCCAGAAAGGGTGTCAAGTCCTCATGAGGATATGTGCATTTTACACACAGATACCTGGTACTTCCCATAGGGACTGAGCCTGAGCATGTGAAGAGCTGATGTCCTCAAGGGTTCTTTGGATTAGTCACCTGGACACAGGGGACAGTCTGACCCTCAGTGTTCTGTTGAGAACCTCTCAAAGACCTTGCTAGCCTAGGACAGTGTTTTCTCTTCCTGTCACTGCCTTCCAAGTTCCTGGGAACAGACTCCACCTGGTTCTCTGATATCACTCCCACACCCCTTATTAGTCCCAGGAGACTGTATCCACCTGTTTGTTATAGATCCTATATGTCTGTTACCCTGGGTCCCTTCCTGCTTGGGGCACACTTATCAGAGTCTGGGGAGGGGCACCCCTGAGCCTATGCAACTTAGGCCAGAGAGAGACAGTGGCTTAGAGTGTGCGTCTGAGAGAAAGAAGGTTGCTGGTGGTAAGGACTTGGGATTGGCTGGCTTGTGTGTGAAATGTGGCTTGTGACAGGTTGCTAGCTGGATCTTGGAATTAGCTAGCCCTGGGGACACATCTCTCCGCAGACAGCAAGGCTCTTCAAGCCATCATAAAGGATGAGAAATCAGAGGCCCAGTTGGCGAACAGTACACGTTCCCTGCTCCCGTAAGCAATGGGGTCATCACTCTGTGGTGTGAGAGGAACAGTCCTCAGTGAAGAGCTATGCTGATTTAGAGTTTAGCTCAATGTGTGTCCACAGTGATGCTTGGGCTCTGGGACTGTTGCCATGACACCCAACAAAGGAGGGCCAGGGCAAGACCAACCTTGAGGATCCCTATGGGTCTTGCCAGACAGGTTCTTGGAAGAGCCAGAAGCTAGTATCCAGGCAGACACCGGGAGGCTGCATCCAGGGCACACGAGGAGATACCATGCAAGCTCACTGGTTTCAAGGACTGGTTCATACATATGTCACTGTGCTCAGCACCTGTATACATGGTCATGTTCATGTAAGTCAGACTACGTTCCTGCCTTCATGACCAAGTTGTGCACTGGGATAGACAAGCACACAGACACAGTGTCTCTTGGCTATAAAGGTAGATACCACTGTGAATGGACAGGTGGCCCCCAAGCAGGGTCTCTAGGCTCTGGATGAGCCTATTAGAGCTTAACAGCTGTAAGACGTGTTTGCATTGTTCAGATCAGTTCACTCCAAGCTACCTCCTTGCCTTCCTCACGAAGACCTTTCCCCCAAGCTTGTGGCTTAGCCCTTTTCCTGGCTCTGTTCTTCTGACTCAGCCTAAAACTCTGCATTCTGTGTTTCTGAAGGCTGTGTTCTACCTGTCGTTTCCAGAGGAGCAGTGAGAAAAAATTTTCCGTTAGATGGTACAGGTCCCTTTACATCATCTTGCATTTCCTTGTGGATCTTTATTTTCAATCCCACAAGGGATAGGGCTGCATTTTCCAGAAAGAGTGACATGGAGTGGAAATACCCTGCAGAGTCTACAGGTCCACTCTGTCAGTGGGTGGTACAGAGAAGCCTCGGTCCCCAGGGAAACAGCCTCTGGTGGGTCTTCTCTCCAGCACTCTGGGCTGAGCCTTCCCTCAGTGGGCCAGATGACACCTCTATCCCAGGATCATCATGTAGACATCTTCCACAAATGACTTTGATATGTCTACCTCAAGATGAGCATTGAGCTCGGGCAGGAACCTCGTTTTCTGGAAGGGAGCCTGAGCTGGGAACTGATGGCAGCTTTGTCCCGTGGTTTATTCTTCCTGTCTCGCTTATGAAATCAATGTATCTCCTTATGATAATATGTAATCAAAATTCAATGAATAAAGTAGTGAACTCTCCCAATAAAAGGCAACGTCTGCATCAGCGGTACCCGCAAGCCGACACTGGCATTGGCTCCACACTCCCTGGGGACTGTTAAGCAGGCATGGTTCTGCTGCCAAACGCTAGCAGAGCCGAGAGCTGGTGTTTCCGCCGGGCCTAGACTAGTCCATCCTGACGGCTCGCTGGCTGGTTTCATTTTGATGGCTTCAGCTTTTGCTGGGTAACCCCATAAAGAAGTCTCTTAAAATGCATCTTTGAAATTCTGGCGCTGTCGTCTCCAATAAAAGCCGTAGAAGGGAAATTTCAATAAGATAACTCAAGAACATTTAATTTTCTGCTCCTCCGGATTTGCTATCTTATTACAGCCATTCAGTTAGCTAATAAATGTCCAATCCTGTCCAATCTTCAGAGCGAGGAGAGAGGCTGGGATTTAAATAATTGGATGGAATGTCTAGGGGGCAGCTTTTAGCTGGGGTTGCCAACAGAATTGGTGGGTGCGCTGTCCGAGCTGATTCTGGAACCTGCCTCATCTCATCCTGGCCTGTCAGTGTCCTCCTTGTCCCTGGTCACCTCTTCTGCTCTTACTATAAGCCCCAGAGGCCTGTGCAAGAATGGCTGGGGACAGGAGGGGAGGGAATTAGGGTCCCAATTTTGTTTTTAGAAGCCAGGACATATCCTGGCTATGAGCTGAGTGGTCTCCAATGGCCGACCTTCCCAGAAAGGCCTCACAGCTCACTGTGACACAAACACCATGTCTCACTAGGTCCCATGTCTATGGAGTCTGGCTGAGCTGTGGCTGCCCATCTAGTAAGTGTAAGGAGACTCAGATAACTCTTAAAAAAAAAAAAGAACAAAAATGAACAAACAAACAAACAAAAAACCCCAGAAGATTGCTAAGAGCTTAGTGTGGAAATGTATGCTTTTCCCGGGAATCTGAGACTCCGGCTGTATGTCAGCTGGCATTTAGAGCAATGCTGGGGTCTGGGTTTGACCATATCTTCTCACAAAGAAAGAGCTTGCTCAGAAGCCTCTCTGAAGGGCCACTGATGGGACTACATAGATCTGTGCTGTCAGCCTTAGCTAATCAAAGTCCTCTTGAAGTCTCCCTGCCCTCACCTGCCATACAAAGCCACCACAAGGCCACGATTGGCCTCAGTTGGTGCTGGCCTCTTGTTAAGAGTCCTGGGACGGAAGCATGATGTGGTCACCTGATCTTGCCTTCCTAACTTTGTCTGGGGTCCCCAAACAGCCTCTGAGGTTGCCTGTGTCTCTGCACTGCTCAGCAAGGTTAGATTAGTAGCAATGGAAAAGGAGGGGCCAGGTTCTTTTGCTGGTGACAGGCAGACAGAACAACATTGGCTGTGGACTGCTGTCCTCCACACATGATGTGGCCAGGGTCATCTTGAAATCGGAACAGCCATAGTGACCTGCCTGAGACCTCCGTAAGAGGTCTTGACATTCTCTTGACATCCCCTTGTGGGGGGGTGGGGGGAGACTCATGAACCCCCACTCCCAATTCGACCTCCTAAAGATATGTGAGCTATTGTCAGGTGTTGGGTGGGGGAACTCTTCTTTGGTCGTATAGCTGCCTATAAGTGGCCTGTACTCCTGTAAGCAATCCCTATTAAACTCACTGTTCACCAATCTAGACTTAAGTAGGATCATTTCTTTGGTCTTTTGCTCTCTCCCTATCTGGGGTTGATAGAAATTGACTTTCTGGGGAAAGTCACACACAGCTTCCTCATGGTGTGTTAAACATGCTGAGACTAGATAGAGAGGGATGTCATTAACCAGGACCTGGTCCGGGAGGTGTGATAGGAGTTCACTGATGTTGCCATGGAGAGAGCTTGTCCTGGCAAATGGGCATGTAGGGACTCCTGTGTGCCCAGGGTAGGACAGTACTGGGTAGTGGCTGGGAGATGAGTCTGGAAATAGCCAGAGAGTTCAGAACACAAAGACCTATGACCAGGTGAAGGAAAATAGGGGAGCTGGACCTAGACTAACAAACAGCCGTGAACAAGAGGCATGTGCACTTGAAGGTGTCTCCAGGCCTCATGGTATTGGGCACAGTGACCCTCCAGCCTTGGCTCTCTCAGGAGTACCACTGGAAGGGATGGCGTTAGCCTTCAGGATGACAGTGTTCCTTTGACTTTTATAAAACCTTGGACCCCAAAGATGTCCATAGCCTATACCAGAACCCGTGACTCTGACTTCAAGCAGTGTAAGGGAATTTCAGACCTGATGAATCAAAGAGTCTGGGGACGTGGCTATGCCCTAGAGACTGGGTGGGCCAGTGTCACCACTGGGCTTCTGAGGAGAGGGAAGCAGAGAGATGTCATCAGGCTTCACAGGGCAACAGAAGCCGAGAGGAGCCTGTAGACTCAGACCATGGGCTTGAAGGTAGAGGAGGGGCTGTGAACCTGAGAAGGCCAGGAGACAGCTCAGAGTCTTGAGAAGGCAATGGACCACAGAGGGAGTCAGCCCGGTGTACACCTCTGCTGTAGCCTGGGGATGCTGACTTTGTGTCTAGATCTGCAGGCATAGAAGGGAACAATGTATATCCTTAAGGCACTTAGTGTGTGACTTTCTGACAATGGTGCTTATGATGGTGGGGACTCATATTCTGGTCCTCTTGAACTGAGAGATGGGGAACCAGCTGGGGCGGAGTGGAGTTATCCTTGCCGCTTGGAATCCTAAGTCTTACACATTCCTTCAGGGAGTACAGCCAGAGATGAGGCAAGGGACTCCAGGAGGAATGAGTGTCAAAGCTGGGGGCCTGTAGGTTCCCCACAGCTGGGAAATCTGCTCAGGGTGGGGGCTGGATGATCACTTCTGAGTGCTCAGGTAGGAAATGGGGGAGGGCGGGAGGTGACAGAGAAGCATGGGGAACCAGTGCTGAGTCCGAGTCACAGTTCCCTTCATAGAGTATAGGGGTGCTGGGGCTTGGTATACTCAGCACTGGTTATAGACTCAGTACCACTGACCAGGGTGTGTGTGTGTGTGTGTGTGTGTGTGTGTGTGTGTGTGTGTGTGTGTGTGTGTGCATGTACACCCATGTGTGTACAGCAACTCTTTGGGGTGTGACTGGCCTCTTTGCTGCTCTCATTGCATTGAGGACTTTTAGTCAGTTGGAACCCTGTTTTACAAACGGGGAAACTGAGGCTCAGAGTGGTGACCTGACCTTGGCTGTCATGGCTCATGTCTCTGGGGCTAGAGCCTACAACTAACTATGTAAGCCTGTCTAGTTTTCATGGTCAACCCACACCATTTCCATATGTCCCGGGAATCCCCAGCAGGGGATAAAATGCAAAACTGAATGCTATATATTTTTTTTTTTCTTGGTCAGGCTTTTCAATAACCAACCACATAATCAGCTGACGCATTAAACAAAAATCAATGTATTTCTGCTCTGCGAAGATGCTAAATGCCCTGCCACAGCTCCTGCTATCTGTTTGGGCCAGGAGAGAGATGGCTTTATTTCCCTCATAACTCTTGGTAGCACAATTCCATTGTTTACTTTGTGACACAATGGGTTGTCATTAATCACCTAGGGAGAGAGAGATGGGAGCCCGGTCACCCGGCTGGCTCACTGGCTTGCTTGAAAGCCAGCTGGATGTGGCTTTGATGGGTGATGCTGCTGAGCTGAGGGACCTCTTCCCTGTTTGAGGATGGGGGTAGGGGAGGGATTTCTGTGCCTGTTGCCTTTTCACCCATGGCTCTGCAGATCCCTATCCTCCGTAACCCCCAGGGCAGAATCCCCCAAAGTTCCAAGAGGTAGCTCCAAGCTTTCCTACCCAAAGTTCCAGCTTTGCTGGGTTTGTCCTGGGGAAGCCAATACCATTAATTTGCCATCGTCTCAAGTGTGGTGGAGACATTACTGCTAATTGGCAATAAGAAATGCTAAATGGAGCAAAGTTTCATATTAATGAGCCGTTTATCAATACTAAGCGGACTGGCGGCCTCCTTCGATCACTTGATTGACGCTGGCTGATTTATACCCACCACCGGTTTGCCAGAGGATCCAGCTGCTTGCTCTTTCTTTCCAGCTGCCCTCAGATGGTCTCCACATCTCTCTCCCCACCCCCCGCCTGTTTATCTTTGAAATCTCTGGCTTCACTGTTTCTGTGAATGGAGTGAGTTGGCCCTTTCAACTCAACACATTTAGTCCTGAGAATTTCCCATATAGATAAGAGAGGTCAGAGGAGTCACTCGAGGTCAAATAACCCCACCAACACGGGCTCCAGGCCTCTTCCAGGCCAGCCTGTCTGAGGAGCCAAAGTGCTCAGGGCACCAGAGGGAAGTGTGTGTTCCTGCACTGGTTCTTGGTTAGGCTCTGCCTGGCCGGGTTCCAGCTGGGGACATCCTCAGCCATCACTGTGACCCTGGGCATGTCAGGTGGTGTACCATGGCCATAATAACTTATCACAAACTGGGTGGCTTTCAGTAGCTGAAATTTATTTGCTGTCAGCCTCTGAGGCTGCAGGCTCTCCATCATGGTGTCTTAGGGTCTTGTTCGTTCTGTAAGTGCTGAGAGAATCTGCCCCATACCTCCCCAGTTAGGATAGGCTGTAGGCTCAAGATATGTCTCCACTGGTCTTTACCTGGCTTCCGAGCTATATCTGGGCTCCTCCTGTCTACCTGCTTGGTACTGGATTTAAGACCTCCTGGATGCCCCAGGGTGACCTCGTGTCAAGGCCTCTAGCTCAATCACAGCTGCAAACACCCCTTTTCCAAATAACTTCATGTTCATTGGGGCATGGGCAGAGCTTTTGAAGGGTGACTATCCAATGCGTGGCAGGGTGGAAACTAGTGAATGCTTTATGCCCTCAATTACTGGAAGGGAGGTCAGACCTCAAGAGCAACACCCTGTGGCTACTTCCTCTGTGGAACTTCCTAGAAGGCTCATGACCCAGTCAAGTTAGTACTAGTTCGTCCATCTATTCAACAATGGTGTCTAGCATCAACTTTCAAGGATTTATGTGACTACTGCTAGTGGGTGGGGTCTTTGTTCAGCTCCCCAGGGAGGATGAGAAGGAGACAGTAGATGGGCAGTTATGCTAGATCTTAGCTCTCCGATGGCCTGTGCTGGAGACGCCATGTACAGCTTAACAGCCTAGTGCATGCTGGCTCCTCCATGTTGAAGAAGCTTGTCGCTCTTCCTCTCCCCGCTCCTAGTTGTAACAGAGGAAGGACAGATGCCAGGGATGGCTCAGAAAGTGGTTAGCTGCTTGGCAATGTGTCTGGGTCTTAGCAAAGCTGCCAGAAAGGGGATTTAGAAGCAGAAGGGGCCGCACACCCGGCCCAGCCACTTGTCGCCTGTGCGTTGAACTGCGATGATTTTGTAATTTGGATGTAATTCCCACATCCATCAAACGAGAATCATGTGCCCTCCTCCCTCCTGCCCCAGCTGGCTGTGAGGCAGGGAATTCACAGAAAAGCAGTAGGCCATGCCCCCAGTTGGGAGGCTGGTGTGTGTGCAATAGATATTGAGTAGGTGTTAGCTGTCTTTTCCTTGGGCAGAGGGGGAGGGTGCTGGGACCACAGGCACTGTAAGACCCAGAAATGACCCATCTGTAGTGGGTAGCTCTTCCAGCTTTGACCTGGAAGTACTACCCCCATTGAGGCTTTGGTAACTGTCATGCCTACAAGGTGGGGCCAAGACAGGAGCCCTTAATACCTGAGATCTGGCTCTGCCAGCTCTCTTGGTTCCTGGATTCTGGACACTGGAGGTAAAGTGAGCAGAGTTCTCCAGAGAACACTGCTGGACCGCACTACACCTTTCCTGGACCCTGTAACCTATCCCTTTACTTGTAAGTTACCCCACAAAATAAACCTCCCTTTTAACTACATGGAGTTGCCTTAACACTACAACCAATACCCATCCACCAAGCACAAAGGCCTGGTGGACTAAAAGACAGACATGGCTTTTAAAAGACAGACGGAGAGGGTCCTTGTTTCTCAGTGAATCTTGGATGGTCTTGGCTGCTCTGCCCAGTGAGGTAGGGTGGGTAAGATAGCACTGGTTCTAGACCCAAGCTATAATTGACTGGCAGTCAAAACTGGAGTCCTGGAGTTCTGCAAGGTCAGACTAACCAGAGACCAGCATGCTGGGAAGAACCCTTGTTAGCTTCCCGGAGAGAGCAACTGGGGAACCCAACCAGGAGCTGAGATACAAGGTATGACCCCGCAAACTTAAGGCACGAGGCCACTGTGAGCTTTACCTCCCTCTTTCCATTCCAATCCCAGCTGCTGAGGCCCAAGCTTGACAGGGCAGAGGTGAACGCTCTCCAGTCCCTGCCCACAGAGTCAAGAGAAAAAAATGGCTTTACATGGTATTGCTACTTGGAGAAGGTGTGCCATCTTGCAGTTTGTGTCCAGATCAGGAGTTGCTCAAGGGCAAAAAGGAAAAAAAAAAAAGCTGCACCTTACTTTCTGTTCTTGTCAGAGCTGTCAGCTCTGGCTTATCATCAGTATATAAGACTTACACTCTGAACTGCATTATGGCCAACAAAGACCAGCCACAGCAGAATGACTTGAACTGACACATGTGGTGTGGGATGCCTCACGTGCCAGGCTACAGGGGCACAGGGAGATGGCAACCGGGAGCATAGGGGTACCCCATAGCCTTGCACATGAGGTTTCACTCTGCCTCCTTATATATAGAGAGAGCAGGGGCAGGGGCCCTGCTCCCAGGCTCATGGGGCCGCTCCAGTCCTTCAGCTCTACACCTTGATATGACCTTATTCCCTGATGGACAGTTTCCATGAAGGATGCATCCTTCATGGAATCATCTCCTCACCCATCATTGATGTCTCCATTCAGGTCCTTTTTCTGGGTGCTTCCTGAGTGGTTCTAAGGGCCCAAATGCAGGAAGAGCATGTGTGCAGTATGATTGTGTGTGTGTGTGTGTGTGTGTGTGTCTGTGTGTGTGTGTGTGTGTTGCACATGTGCTGTGTGTGCTTGCCTGGGATGTGTGCATATATGCATGGTGGTATGTTTATGCACTTGGCAAGTTTGTGAGTGGCCTGCATTTGTGCTGTGGGACATGAGAATAAGGCTAGGCTTTAGTCACACCAGCCTAGTGTGTAGAGGGTACCATGCAGAGGTGCAGGAAGGGCAGGGGGACTTGGGGGTTGGGCAGCAGGTGGAAGGTAACCTTGCCAGGCCCTAGTCTCTGCCCCAAGGAGCCAGGGAGTATGTGGACACTCAGGTTCTGGTAAGAAGGCTTCATCGGCTCCCCTGATGAATGGGATGCCATGTGGATGGCAGTAAAGGTCAGAAGAAGCCATATAGGCACATGTGTTCACTGTGTCCCCAGGTTGTTGTCATCTCCTGATACTAGGTGCTGTTTGGGGTTTCTTATCTGGAGCTTGCAAATTCACCATCTCAATTGAGCATATTTTATGTGCGTGGGCTGTAATTAACATCATTCTCCATCATTGTGGGGCATATTAAAGAAGTATTCCCCCAGCCCATCGGAGGCAGAGTTGGCTGTACGAAGACTCTTCCTCATCGCACACCTGGCCAGGGTTTCCCTGGTTAGCAGATGTAGGGTAGATGGGGTGTGTTTCTTTCTCTTACCATACAGAATAATTATCATTTCAGGGTGCTTCCCTAGTGCTGGGTTGGAAAGTGATAGTATTGAGGGAGGAAAGAGGGTAGCAGGTGTGGGAAGGATAGGTACTCGGCTGAAACTGTTTCAGCCAGGGCACTGGGGAATGAGGGGCGTTCTGTGAAAACTCAAATCAATAGGGGTAAGAGACTACAAACAACACAGGGAAGTAAACAGGGGACTGGGACATGGCGGGGGGAGGGGGGCACTTTTGCCAAGGCTTCCTTGAGGATGGGAGGAGAGCCCTGCTCACTATCTCCACCCCTGGATCCTAGCCAGAGCCAAGCACCCCCTTGCTTTTCTGCTCATCCCCTCTGGATCTTTTCATCCTATTAGTCCTGAGAGGAGATGAGAGTACCTGTCTATTTACAGCTGGCATGAAGTGGAGCCAGGTGCCCGGGTGTTGGTACTGAGCACCACAGGATGGGAAGTAACATACCAAACCCCAAGAGGTCCTCCTTCAAGGCTCAGCCTACTCTACTAGACAGAATCCCAGATGCCCATTCCACTGGGCCAGCCTCCCTAGTCTGCTCCCTCCCAGGCTCCTCCCCTTACCCCCAGGCCTCTGGGTCTCATCAATAAGAAGGCTACCTTGGGAATGGTGGAAGTCTGCAGGGCTGGACATGAGGCTGGACATCTCTCTGCACCACATTCTGGCTGCCTGAAACTTCTCTCCCTTCTCAGTGTTGGGTGGAGGAAGGCACTCCTAGACACCCCCGTCCCACTTTCTGGAACCTGAGAACCTTAGCTACTTCGAAAGGTGGACTTGGTAGTTGTGAGGAAGTTAAGGACCCACTTACAAAGGACAGTGCCTGCATTATTATCAAGCACAGCCCAACGGAGCTGCAAGGGCCCTCCTTACAGGTGTGAGGTTGCCGGAAAGAAGGAAGCAGAGGGCAGTCATGTGATTTCTGCCCTGACAAGGAATGACAACTCAGTCTCTGCCCTATCTCTGAGGTTGGCATGTGCCAGGCACATTCGTGGGAAGCCTTGGCATTTCCGTGTTGAATGAGTGCCCACTGTGGTCTGAAAGTGCCCTTGTATTAGTGAGGGCTCTTTAAAGGAACAAAGCCTACAGGATCAATGTATAGTACAAAAATGGAGTTGAAGCAGCTTCTTTTCTTAGTCAGGTACCTTCCCTAGGTCACCAGAATGGGATGAACCTGCCTCTCAGTGATGGTCTTAGTGGTGCACAGGCTCACTCCATCTTACATAGACTGCGGTCCATCTTACATAGATTGTGGGGGGCATTCCTCTATCACTGAGGTGCTGGTAAGCCCAGCTGGTTCCATCTGTGAGACCCGTATGCCCTCCTCTTAAGCCACATACTCATCCCAGGAGAGCAGCACTCAGGCTACCAGGTTCTGAGTCAGGCTGTGGGGACAGAGAGGTGAGAAACTGTTGCCTCCCTCTGGGACAATGAAAGCAGCTGGCAGCAAAGTCCCATGAAGTCCACTCTCCCAGTCTTTGGGCTCTTCAGGGATGGAGGGGGCCACTTTTCTTCTCTCCCAGTTTGGCTGTGCCGTGGATCTTCCTGCTTAGGGAGAGTTGAGGCTCCAAGAGGTGTGCCTTAGCTAGGGTTTCCACTGCTGTGACAAAACACCATGACCAAAGGCAACTTGGGGAGGAAGCTGGCTTCACCTTACAATTTTTAAGTCCATCATTGGGGGAGACCAGGACAGGAACTCGGAGGCAGGAACTGATGCAGTGCCATAGAGGAGTGCTACTTACTGTCTTGCCTCTCATGGCTTGTTCAGCCTGCTCTTATAGCACTCAGGCCCTCCAGCCCAGGGGTCACACCACCCGCAGAGAGCTGGCCCCTCCAGCATAAATCATCAATTAAGAAAATGCATTGCAGGCTTGTCCATGGGTCAATCAGATGGGGCATTTTTTTCTGCCAAGGTTCTATCTTCCCAAATGACTCTGGTTCATGTCAAGTTGACAAGACAAGACAAAACAAAACAAAACAAAACACACAAACAAGAAACAAACAAAATGGATCCAGCAGGACGAGGAATGCTGCCTTGGAGGTTTGTGTCAGGACAAGAGATCTGATATCAGGAACCTGCCTAGAGACTCCAGGACCCAGAAACTGCTGGGCATGAGTGAATAAAGAATTCCTATCTGTCATGGAAGTTGTTATGCTCTTGTCCTGGCCCCAGTGTGGACTCTGCGGTGTCACGGGTACAGCAAGTGGTGAATGGAGGAGGCCTGCTTTCAAGTTGGAATTCAAATGTCCTGGCTTTGTCTCCCAGGTATGGATCACAGCCCTGATCATATAATACCATAACCCTCAATAGCTTTCTGCCCCTTAGTGTGTGTGTGTGTGTGTGTGTGTGTGTGTGTGTGTGTGTGTGTGTGTGGTCTCATCTTTCCTTCCTACTTAAGAAGTCAAACACTGTCCCATAGCCAGGGCCTCCTGAGCTTCTCTCAGGATTTACCACATTCATTGATGTAGGGATGGTGGAGCACGATCCTCATCTACTTGAATACTACTCAATGGAGGGTGTTTTGCAAGGTGCTTACACATTCATCACCAAGGCCATCTCATGTCCTGGTTCAGCCTCTCTGAGCAGAATCCCCAAATACCCTGGGTAGCCTCTGAGTCCTCTCTGCAGCTTGACCTGTGGTAGGGTCCTACTGGTCAAGTGATCCTAATTGGGAACCCCTCACTTCCATTTCCGCTGCAGCTGCCTGGTACTTTACTAACTTCCCAAATAGCTTACCCACTAGACTGGTGCTTCTCATGTTTGGGTTACCCATGATGCCCAGAGCCATGTCACCGCCAGTCAGCTAGTACAAGGGTAGGAGGCACCAACCTCTTTTGCTAACAGGAGGCCATGACTACAAGCTGGGTTCTCAGGTGCCATCTGCAATGGCAGTGCCCACAGAGGGCTATTTTGAGTCAGGACATCATGTGCTTGCCTGGTCTCCCTCAGTCTTCAGTTCCATGTGACAGAGTGGTTGTGAGTCACTGTGTGTGGGCGGACCCTGCTGGGCCAAATCTCCTCTGGTTCTGGTTCATTTTCCCTTTGGCATAATCGGTCACGCGCCTTCTTTCCAGGCCAGTGCCAAGGAGCGCCTTGCGGAATGGATAATCAATTTCAATAATAAGTTAAATGGGTTTGCTTTTGTTCCCAGAAAAACCCTGCCAGGAGAGGGATTTTTAAAAAGACTCCTGGGTTGAGTTTTACTTCTGAACTTGGGCCTCCAGCTGCTTCTGAGTTAATTGAGTATAGAACATGAATAAACATGGATGGGATGTGGTTCTTCACACCCCAATAGACTGCAGGGCTACAAACTCCCTGGCTACCTCTTGGGAGTCTCCCAGTAGGAGCTCCAGCAAACACTTCTAAAGCCTGTGTTGTCAGGACCAGGACAGGCCATGGCAGCAGCATCACTCTCCACTCTGTTCAGGAGTCATTTCTGAGCCCATTGCTTCTCCTGGCAATGTGATACATGAGCGCCAAGACACACGCATGCACACAACTCTGAGCATCTACCAGCTGCTTCATGTCACTGTGACAGAATACCCCATGAAGACTTTATTTGGGCCCTCAGTTTCAGAAAGAGCAGCCTGTCACGGGAAAGGGATGGCAGTGGGAGTGTGTGGCAGAGACTCCTCATGTGGTGGCAGATCAGGGAACAGAGAAAGACAGACTTTCAAAATCCCACCCACAGTGACTTCTGCCAGCCAGGCCCTGCTTTCTAAAGGCTCTGTAGCCTTGAAAATGTCACACAAGCTGGGTCTAGATGCTCAGGCACTAGCCTTAGGAAGATATTTCAGATTGAACCGTAACATCATTTAAGTGTACATTGAAAAACCAAGCCCAGAAACCTGTTGCATTCTGGGATAGACCTGGGGCTCTACTGTCATTTGAGGTGCCGGATTTTATGTCTCTGAGTGGTATCGTCTTTGTTGGCTTTTTAGGCTCATAACAGGATGTGGTATATAGAGTTCAATCAGTGAGTGAGTGTTTGCTTATTGAATGAATGGCCAGATGAATGATGAGCAAATACCATTAAGCTTCTTTGTATCATTTGGCTCTTCAGTTTGAGGACGGACTTCCCTAGGGATACTGGTAGGTCAGACATGCGAGGGCCAACTCAGGCTCGTGGATCGCATGTCAAGATTGGTCAGCATGCTTGTGGCATGCCCCACAGGCTCAATGCATGTAATCGAGTGCCAGTCAAGGAGCTTTTCACACGGGGCTTCGGCTCTCTGTGACGACATGACAGAAGCCCCGTGTAAGTGAACTTCTCTTTGATAATTCCTCAAAGCACCTGTAAGCATCTTTGTGGTGTGATATCTGAGAGCTCCGGGCACTGTAACCGGGGGACATTTCTTTGGTTGAAAATGAGATCAAGCCGTTGTTTGGCATTGAGGGCCATTTTGTAGTGAAGCTCTGTTGTGTAACACCGTGTGCACACATAGCCAATAAGCTGCTAGGTCTGTGAGGGCTGTGTGGGGGTGGGAGGGAGGCATATTGTCCCCTATGTCTGAGCACCCAGTGAGTGGAAAGACAGGAAAAGCCAACCACCCTGCTTGAAGTTTCTTAGCTCTGCTTTTCCTACAGTACCAAGGAAATAGAGTTGAGGTACTAGTAATGTACATGGTGTGGCTCCCCACAGATAACCAATTCAGATCGACTAGTTAGGGTAGCCAGACCATTCCTTGTTGAATATGGAAGACTTTACCATTTAGAAAGACAACTAACCAGCACACATACCCACTAACTAACAAAACCATACAACCAGTTTACCAATCATCTAGCCAAGCTACTCGCCAATTTATCAACTAATTAACCCACCCAGGGCAACCTTCCCCTAGTTTACCACACAGCCAGCTGACTAGGGCAGAGTTACACTTCAGTCTCCTTGTTGGGTAAGCTAATTTGATCACAAAAGTGCTGGCCCGACACCCTGACACCCTGTTCACACTAGGAAGGAATTAGGCAGTGTGTATCCCTGTGGCGTGGAGGCTTCCAGGTCACCTTACAGCTCTGCCACCTTGTCTGGACTGCCGGTTTAGAGCACGCATCTCCCACTGCGCTATATCTAGCAGGGCAGAACAAGGCTTCAGTAATGTGTTCCACATGTCCACAGACCCATGGGTTTTAGCCCCTTCCATCCAAACGGTTTCTTGGACAGAAGCAACATTGAGGGATCCTGTGACAATGGATATGGCGTTTGAAGCCACAGACAACACTGTGGAACTGGGAAAGACATATTCTTATGTGAAATGCCCACTTTGCCTGGCTCAGTGAGAAGGTGCTGTTTAGTATCCCCAGCTGGCCCATGCACCAGGTATGTGGTACCAGATGAAGGAGTCAGTGTTGGCTGTTGCCGATGCCTTTTTAAGGCTTTGGGCAGTGGCCTATGAACAGTGCCATCCTGCCTCTAAAACCGCTCCCTTCCTCCCCCATCAGGAAGCACAGGTATGGCTGGGGCAGACACCAGCAGAGTGCATGGTCACCTGAAGACCGCCTCCTGAGGACAGTAGAGGGACCCAAGTGTTCTCACCATCTGGGAGGTTGAGCTTCAGCCTTCCTCTCTCTTTGCTCGGGACTCTTAAAGGATATCAGCCAATCACCAGTCAGGCACCCACTCCCCTAGTTAGCATTAGACCTCGAGCATAGGAACAGGGAGTCAGTCTGCAATTTCACCCTCTCTCTGATGGTGCTCTGAGTAGCCTGGGGGTGCCCTGAGGTCTCCCTCAGTTTGTATAGGGTGCAGTGAAGGACCTTTGTAGAGCGACTTCACATTTCCCTCAGCTGCCTGTTGGAACTCTCGGTGAGGCTGCTGACTTCACATCGGACACGTCCTTCTGCACTTGGGACCCCATCCTTTCAAATCTGCCATCTGTTCATCCAGCCACGCCCATTGAATGCCCATCCCACATCACAGCCTGACTCCTCCATGCTGAACATAGTGGGGGATGGCACAGGTGTGGGTGGATGCCCCAGGTGTTGCTAATAAGAGGTGCAGGCGTAGTATGTCTGTTGATGGTCAGTGGCCCCATCTCACCCGCATGGACAACCCTCTCCTGGCCTCGTCATCCCTCTCAGCCACTCTCTATGTGGCCTGCCTATGCTCTCACCTTGCCCACCCCTACCGTCCAGCCAAATTTCACAGCCTGCCTGTTTCCTTGGACTATCAAAGTTGCTGATGTATCTCTGCTGTCTTGCCCTTGCAATAATTGTCCTTACTAGACTGCAACAGGAGTCTTCAATAGTGTGTGACCACACCGTGCTCATAAGGGCTCTCTATGCTTCCACGTGTCCTCCAGGATGTTGGAGGCCTGAGTAACCATGGGTAGTTCTGCCTGCTCTCCTCTCTGGTTGCTCCCTTCAGTATGACTCGGTTGCACACTAAGCTGTCCAGCTTCCGTCATGGCTGCTTCCTGCCCATGCCACCACCTGTCAAGTTCCTTTCAGTCCAGCCTGCCCTCTCTCCATCTGAAGAGTCTCTTGAAAAATCTCACACTGAGATAATGATCAGCCTTCTCTATTGTCCTTCTATGCCTCCGCCCCTCTTGTCCCCAAAGCGTCACTTCAGCGCAGTGGCTTGTTTATGGTGGAGCGCATCTTGCGTCCCCACAGCATCACTTAGGTGCAGCGGCTTGCTTACAGTGAAGAGCATCTTATGAAGAGCCTGGTTCTAAAGTCACCTACCTGGGAGCTGAAATGACTGGTAATCAAAATTATCCCCAATGCCCTCCAAGTGCTGCAAAAGCCATACATGAGGCTTGGTGCCAGTACGTATGCATGTGAGCATGTACATTTGTGCATGTGTGAGTATCCAAGTATATGGCTGTGTGTTTCTTTTCACTCATCTATGCAGAGGGCCCCAAGGGCTTTGTTCATCTGAGCACCATTATTCATGGAGCTCCTGTCAGTTCAGGCCAGAGCTTATATGTTCAATTTTCCCAAGATCCTTTTTGGATCCCTAGAAGCTGGGGCAGACACAGCGTCTCTCTTCAGTTCCTTGCTCAGTGGGCAGTCTCTCATATCCTGTTCTGGCTTGAGTGGCCTCAGGTGGATGTACCTTGCATAGCCATCTAGTTTTAGCTCAGTGTGGCCATAATAGCCCAGGACCACTGCGTAGACCATACACAGCTCAGAGGTCCCTCTGCTATCCAGGTCCTGAGTTCTGACTTTGCTTCAGATGGATGCCATCTCCTGCCTTCCTTCAGATTAGAATATGCTTGCAGCTTTAGATAACACACGTCTGTATGATAGGTCATCTTTTCATGGTATGGACCGCAGAGCGGGTAAGGCTCGTTCTTATGGAGCACATGCCTCACCCTCTCAGGGATTTTTAAGCTCCACAAGAGCAGAAAGTGCTTGGGTCCTAGTCGTCATTGTCTTTTGGGCTCTGAACAGTGCCTAAGATTTAGGGGACCCATGCTCCTCTTTGCTGATAGATGATATAGGTGGTAGGTGGCGGCACCTGCAGAGGACACTGGCTGCTTCTGTGCCTTCTGAACTTGCTCACTCCTCACCCCCCACCAGGTGTGCTCTCATAGAGCTGGACGTGCAAGGAAAGAGAAGGCCACACCCCTTTGTAGTAATAGCCTTGTTTGGGGGCACATTTAAGGAGCCACTCTGGGACATTGCTTCTTTTCATTTCCAGGGCAGCCAGAGCAATGCTGGGCCCCTGTTGTGGAAACCCATGGTGCTGTTTGATGAGCACGGTGATGAGGGGTGGATAGGAAGGGAGAAGACGTCCAGGATGGAGGACTCCCTGAACAGGGTGACATCAGCTGAGTGGTTCAGACTCTGCAAGCTCCCTGGATGGACATGGGCCAGGGAGAGAGACAGAGTGTTGCAGGTGGGCTAGGCATGTGGGCTGGGCTGGGCACTACTATTTAGAGGCCATTAGTGTGTGCACTTTCAGCTGGAGCCAGTGATGTCATCTGAGTCCTCTCTGGTCCTGTAAATGAGTGATTCTCCTTCCATACATTGCCATGCTCTGAGTGTTCTGCGCACAGGGAATGAGCCACTTCTCAGTCCTTGTTCTGGAGGCTCCTATCTCAGGAGGACACAGAAGACCTCTAGATGTCTCTGGAACTTTCTAGGATGGCTCTCTCTCCAGGCACCCCTGGTCTTTAGGATCTGCCACATGGAGGTATCCCTGGACTCTAGTGTGTGCACTCAGGAGGGTCGTCTATTCCAGAGACATGTGTCACATGTAAGTGTGTGTGCCCTAGAAGACACCGGGTCCTTGCTTTTTAGTATTGTTATTGCTGACATGTTTTCAATCAGTTTTGCCTTTCCCCCTTCCCTCTTAAAGGACCCAAGCTTTATTTATTTTGCTCAAATCATATGTGAAGCACTAGGCCCAGCCTACCTACTGCCTCCCCCGCTCCCCCTGCTCCCCAGGGCTCCTGGGACAGGGATAAGATCCCCTGGGTCCAAGAGGGATACCCATAGCCTCCTTCCAGATCTCTCCCAGGGTGCATCATTCTCCCACAGGCAGGGGAGGAAGTCAGGGGAGCGTGAGGTAATCGAGCTTGCACACAATTTATTAACTCTGACTTGTAAATTAAAACACCCAGTGGTACAAATTAGGGCTGAATGGAGAGCAAATGAGACTCTGCCTCTCCTCTCCTGGCCTCCAGTGGGGCTTCAGCATCTCCAAGTCACTGTGGGAACCTTCCCAGGGCTGTGCACGTGGTTCAGGACTTGCTGGCATCCTGGCTCTGAGTCTCGTGAGAGGAGACCCTGAGGTCTACAGGGCTGCCTGTCCGGAAAAGCTGTGGCATCTGGCATGTGTGGCCCACTCCCAGACTACACTCTACTAAAGGGAGACCCCTGATCCTCTGACCTCTTTACCCTCTAAGCATCAGCTCAGAGCCAGGCTGGAGGACAGCTTCATCCATGCTCTCTGGCTACCTGTAAAGTCATGCTCTGGACAGCTGGAGCCTCTGTCCAAGTGCATCTGTGTCTGGAGTCTCTCGAAGTCTGAGTAGTTGCTGGCTCCACCATGGGGTGGCAAGGCGGGAGGCCAGGACTCTATTAGCAGGCAGGCGCGCTGGAGCAGAGACGTGTCTTTATCAAGCTCCCCTGGGGTCCCCCTTGCCTGCTGCCCTTGATGAGTTTAAATCACACTAATCAATTCTGGCCACACAGGCCCCAGAGGGAGGCCGTGACAGAACAGCAATCACTCCTTGACCTTGACCACAGCTGCCAGGGCTCTGTTAACCCAGGCCAGAGGACTTGACCGTGTATCAGGGGACTGCTCATCTTGGCTAGCTTTTCTTCTCAATAAGCTGTGGGTTTACGGCAGTGGCAAGCATCATCCTGTTGGACCCTAGTTTCTTCAGTCACCCCTCACTCCATTCCTTGTTCTTGGCGCTCACACACTTGGGCCCTGGTCAACACATGATCTTAGCATTCCACAGGTGGAAGGACTCAGGCCTTGGGACATGGGGAGTAAGCTTGAGGACAGGTCTCTCTGTATGCAGCCAACATTGAGCCCTGATGGGTGCTGCTGATGGCTCATGAGTGGGCTCAGGGATGCTCCTGTCTGGTGGGGAAGGGGGAGGACCCATGATAAAATGTGGTCTATAACTGCAGAGTGACAGGATCCAAAGCGAACTGAGAGGGGCATAGTAACTATCTGCTTTCTCACATACCTGCGGGGACCATCCAGGGTTCTCTGCTCTTTAGGCCGCCTTCCTGTCTCCTCCCACATAGTCCTTGTTGACATGTACTTGTTCATTCTGCCATCCTCTAACTACAATCAGGAACAAGGCCATGTCCAGCATCTCCAGGCTGCTTCCTCCACCCTTCAATCATTCTGCACGATGCTCAACAAATACTTCCTTTCGCCTCAGCCCACTCTTCAGCACCCAGCATGGTACAGCTGGGTCTCTAGGGTTCCTTAAACATGGGCTCAGCCTCATATATAGTTTTCTGGTGGAGCAGAAACCTGAAAACACCATGCACTCTGTGTGTATTTGCTATGCCAAGGAATCAGTGGACTGACTGTTCCCGTAAATGGAATGGATACTGTGGTGTTAGGCCTGTAGCAGATGGACCACAGGGATCCACCACCATCATCACAAAGGGGTCTGAATTGAGTGCCTATCACGTTTCTCCAGAAAGCAGAGCATTTAGAGGGGGTGGGGCTAGAGCTAACTGGTGCTGGAACTGGTGGGATCTGTCTTGAGCTGGAGCCGACTGGTGCTGGAATTGGTTGGAGCTGGCTGGAGTTAAGGTTGGCTGGTACTGGATCTAGCTGGTGCTGGAACTGGCTGAAGCTGGAGTTGCCTAGAGCTGCAGCTGGCTGGAGCTTTGGAACTGGGGCTAGTTGGTGTAGGAGCTCACTGGAGGTGGAACTGGATGATGCTGGTACTGACTGGAGCTGGAGCTAGCTGGAGCTGGCTGGAGATGGCTGGAGCTGGCTGGAGCTGGAGCTAGTTGATGCTGGAGCTGGCTAAAGCTGGCGCTGTTTGGAGCTGGCTGGAGCTGGTTGGAGCTTGGGCTAGCTGGTGTTGGAGCTCACTAGAGTTGGAGCTTGCTGATGCTAGAGTTGGCCTGGTCCATTCCAAGAAAGGCTAGTTAAACACCTGGGAGCTTTAGTAACTGCCAATGTCCATCCAACAGCTGGAAACAGGCCATGCTGAGGCCCTGTCGTTTTCCCCAAACATGCTTTGTGATCATCCTAATCTCTCCATTGAGACTCTCTGTCTTGACAGCCTCAGTGTACCTATATGCCATCTGAAAAGCTTGTGTCTTGTGGCTGTATCCCCTGCCCATGTTGGCCCTGGCCATGGCCATACCCTCTGCCTCAGAGGGAGAACATGTTGTGGGAGCCATCTTGTCATCGGTGATGGTGAATGTGGGCTTGGCTCTTTAGCAAGGTTTTGCCCAGTGGCTCAGTACTTAGGGGTGTGATGTCATGCAGAGTAGAGGTCATAATACTGACCATCCCTCCCATTTCCTGGCACAGTGGTCTGTTTGGTGGCTTACACAGTCTAGGTTTGAATCCATTCTTCTGCTTTGAGCTCTGGCTCAATTAGAGCTTGCCTAGGGTACCCAGCCTGGTAGCAGGCTCAGCCCACCTCCTAGCTCAGGCAGCTTGGCTACCCATGTGATTTTCATATAGAATCTATCTCTCCTTGCACCATTTGGGATGTGACCTGCATCTGCTTTTGCTCTTTACGACGTCCCCAGCTTTGCAGCCTGGCTCCAGCACTGAAAGGCCTCTCAGCATGCTGATAGAATCCACAGTGCCTGTGTGGAATCTCTAGTGACTGTGGGACTGTCACGGCTGGTATGAGGCACTGCATACTGTGTCTATATCATGTCCATCCTCATGTATGGTCAGCTGTCCCTCTGTGTGATGTCACTGTCATTGTGTGTGTGTGTGTGTGTGTGTGTGTGTGTGTGTGTGTGTGTGTGTGTGTTGGCCAACTCTGCCCCTATGACATCACTTGCCATTGTCTGGAGTGCCTTTAGACCACTATGACATGTGTGCTGTTACTTACCCCACAGAGTATCACTATTGCCACTGGATCTTGCTCTTCTTTCCATGGCACTCATGTGTCATGTCACACCCAATGTATTCCCGGGGATGGCTTTGGCTCGGGTCACTCTGCACCTGGCATTTTTCCATCATGACTAGTTTATATTCTCACCCTGAGGTTTAGCAAAAAAAAAAAAATATTGAATCAATTGTTTTTAATTATGTCCATCTTGTATCGTTTAGGTTACAGGCACCGTTCAATATTGCTTTACAGTCCAACAGCCGTGGGAACATTGCTCAATATCCCGATACGGAATACCAGAGTTTTCTTTCTGTTTAACTCATAAACTAGTCTAAAAAGTGCCATATTTTTCTGCTTCGATTGCTGTCCTCTCCCTTTACAGCTCTGCACATTGCTCTGGCTACAGAGCGGGGCTGTGAAAAATGCTAATGATAGTGTTTAGTTTACTACCCCAAGGGCCGTCTGAACAACAGCAGCCAGCCAGTGGGAAGGGGAAGCAGAGCCCTGGGCATGTGGGCAGGAGGGTAAGAGGGCCTTCTCAAGCCCTCTGGCCACTTGGAAAGCCCCTCTGAGCTGCTGGTTTCTCCTGCGGGGAAGGAGAAGGCAAAGGGGACTGGTGGGTCCCCAGCTGGGAAGCCCAACCCTCCTCTAGATCAGCAGCATTACTAGTGGGACAAGCAGGGACACAGGGCAGATGAGATTTTTCTTGGCTGGTTGAGCCCATTTTTCTGAGTTTGGGTCTCACCGTTTATGAAATGAGCCAAAATGGGCTGAGCTTGTAGGTCCTTCGATGGGTGAGAGGAAGCGACCTTTGGCCATTTTCTTGCTTCATGTGGATCTGCTTGAAGACGTGATCAGACAACAGGAGCCCCCAGGTGGTGTGAGCATTCTGAGATGCCACCTCAAGGCATAACATGATTGCTCTATTTACTGAGGTATGTGAATGCCTTTGACCCTGCCACAGTTCATACAGAGGAAGGTGAAGCAGCTGCTGAGGGATAGTGCAGGGGTCAGAACTGCACAGACCTCCTTGAGAGGACAGTGTCTGCTCTCTGAGTCTTTCATCCTTCACTCTAGGACCAGCGTGTGCCTACTTTCTGTTCCCACCACCCCATGGCTGACTCTCAGCCCCATGGGCACATATCCCACCCCTAGGGTTTGAGATTCACCCACCTGACAATGTAGC
Organism: Peromyscus maniculatus bairdii; assembly: GCF_049852395.1. NCBI lineage: Eukaryota > Metazoa > Chordata > Mammalia > Rodentia > Cricetidae > Peromyscus > Peromyscus maniculatus. The sequence goes on from NC_134871.1 coordinate 56,170,922, forward strand.
CTGGATTGGAGGCACAGGGTCTCCAGGGACAGAAGGCATGGCCCTGGCTGTGCTCTCTGCCAACAGCCTGGCTACCCCCAGAGCCTGGCCGACCAGACCCTCATTTCAGGGAAGAAAAATGCCTGGCTGTGTATAAAAAGGCCCAGCAGACCCCCACTGCGAGAGCCAGGCTGTTCAAAGAAAAAAGATGCTTCCTGAGGGCTCCAGGCGTGCTGACGAGCTAAAAACCCAGCACTGCAGATATATGCTTTTCAATAAGTACTGATATTGGGCACAGGACAGAGAAAATAATCCATTTCACCCTGCAGGAGCGGCCAGCAGGAGAGCAGCCCTTCTCTTATTTATTTATTTCCTTTGAAAAGGAGGCTGTGTGGGGAGATGCTGCACTCACAACCTGCCTGGTCCTTCTAACACTGCAAGCCCAAGGTGGTGCTGGAGGTGACCCCACTCCCAGCCACTTTCGGCTGGGCACAGGATGTGGCAGGGGTGGGGATAGACCAGCTTGTGGAACTGGGAAACACGGAGGGATGGGGTCTGTGTTCTGGATCTGTGGAGCCCTCAGCTGACGTTGAAGAGAGAGGTGAAGGTATGATGAAGACTACTGGGTCTGGGTCCCATGGGGTCTTCTTTGTGGGCATCTAGAGGTCTCTGGGCTCCTCAGACTTTGGGATCCGTGGAGCAGCTACAGAAGTGGGGGTGCCATGGACAGAGATGGCTGGGACCTTGGAAGAGTTAAGAGGCTGGCTCCTTGTCTGTCTGTGCCCAGTTCTTTCAACACAACCTCCAGCGGAGACACGTTTCACTTCTCCATGTTAGCCCTGTGGCTGCTGTTGGCAGTGATGCCCAAAGCAGGGGCCACCTCCCATGACGAGCAGCCACTACAGCAAGTTCTCAAAGATCTTGTCCCTATGAGGAATTCTGCTTTTGAGTGGGGTTCTCTCTGGTGAAGAAAGGGGATCAAGATACAGGAAGGGTGGGGGGGCACTGTAAGGTCACCTAGCATGAACACCCAGCCTACTTAAAATGACTGCTGGCCCAGAATCCACCCTGATCCCAGGCTGATAGATCCATACTTTAAAGCAGACCATTCTCCTGCCATTTTACTCAAGGACACTCTGTGGCTGTCCCTTACCTGCCAGCCATGGTGGGTGTCATGGCTTCATGCTTCCTGTTCCCTGACTGTGACTCATGTTATAGAATTCTGTCTCCTGTGTCTCCCACACTGGTCCCCCACCTCTGCTTCTAACTGCTCTTGCTTTTTCAGATGGTCTATCATGGGACACTTGCTTCCTCTTTGGAGAAGCCTTGCCTAGAACTCCTCCCGTCCTATAATTTCACACTCTAATCTGAATTAACTTATCCTGCTCCACTCCTCAGCATCCTTTGCTTCTCTGGTTCTCTGGGGGCAGACACCTGTCTTGGCCCAGGGTGCCAGTTAACCATCTCTGAGGGGAACAATTTAAAGAAGTAGAGATTTGCCGGGCGTTGGTGGTGCACGCCTTTAATCCCAGCACTCGGGAGGCAGAGCCAGGCGGATCTCTGTGAGTTCGAGGCCAGCCTGGGCTACCAAGTGAGCTCCAGGAAAGGCGCAAAGCTACACAGAGAAACCCTGTCTCGAAAAACCAAAAAAAAAAAAAAAAAAAAAAAAAGAAAAGAAAAGAAAAAAGAAAAAGAAGTAGAGATTTATTGTTTTATTTATTGCTCATGGCTTCAGATGTTTTAGTCCGTGGCTGGCCAGCTCCATTTTCCCCACTTAGATTGGGGTAGGGTGAAAGTGTATGAAAGAACAAAGCTGCTCACCACATGTTGTTTAGGAAGAAAAGAGGAGGTAGGAAAGGGGGCATAGGAAAAGGATATTCTGCACAGGCACTCCCCCGTGACCCGCTTCTTCTAGCTTGGCCCTAGCTTCCCTTTTCAGCATTTCCCAAAATAGTACCACCACCCAACCGGGACCAAGTCTTTAACACATGAGTCTGTGGGGGTCACTTCATTGTCAAACTGTAATGTTACATCCCTGGTCCCCAAAGCATCATGGCCATCTCATAACGCAGAATGCTTCCAGCCCATTTCAACCCATCCCCCATCTTACTAGCTCCAGCAATGTTCCAATGCCCAAGTCCAGGGCAAACTCTTTGTTTTGAGCCTATTTTTTTTTCTGCAAAAGAAAAATTAATGCTATACTTCCAAGATACAATGTGAAGAGCAAACATCCCCATCCCTAAGGGAAGGATTCAGAGAATTGAAAAGAGAAATTGAAATGAAGCAACAGAGCAGATCTGAAATTCTATAGCTCCACAAATTCTGTAGCTCCATATCCAAACTTTGTAGCTCATAGTGTCTTGTGTAGGTGTAGTTTTATGTCCCAACCACCTGCTCCTAAATAACCAGTCAGAATCTTAATATTGATTATAAATACTCAGCCAATAGCTCAGGCTTATTACTAACTAGCTCTTACATTTTAAGTTAACCCATATTCCTTATTTATGCTCTGCCATGTGGTAGTAACTTTATTAGCATGGCACGTTCATCTCCTGCCTCCTCTGCATCTGGCTGGTAACTCAAGACCCCACCCTTCTTCTTCCCAGCATTCTCAGTTTGGCTCTCCTGCCTAACCTTATCCTGTCCAGCTATTGGCCAGTCATCTTCTTTATTAAACCAATCACAGTGACATGTATTCACACAGTGCAAAAGAATATTCCACAGTCTTGGTGAACCACCCCTACCACCTTGTAGGCTGTAGCTCACATGACTCTTTCCTAGACTGACTTTGCTTATTGCCTGCAGCTCTCCCCAACAGATATTACTAGAGTCCCCAACATCCTGGGGTCTCCTCTGTAGCATATGCTTCACCGTCACAATTTTGCCACTATCCACTACCCCAAATCTTGTCTTTAGGTATATGACCCTGGCACATGTTATCTGCCCCTCCCCAGGGGGCTTTCATTTGTCATCTGTGACCACATAACTCTTGCATCCTCTATGACTGTAAAACCAGTAGCACATGGAGGTCAACAAGGTCTGCTGCCAGCATGGAGAGTAGTCAGGCCCTTTGGGCTAAGGCAGTATTGTATTTTGAATGCCTCATGGCTGAGTACAGTATGAGGAATCCTGAGAAGCATACTTTTTGTGTCAGTTGGGTGCCCTGTCACTTTCTTCTGAAGAGAAATTCTGTATACTCTTAGGCCTATGATAGTCCTGAGATGTCCTCAGGACATCATACCTATTGTTCTGGTTGTAAGTATTTGGAGTTGTTTATTTATCTGTGTGTGTGTGTGTGTGTGTGTGTGTGTGTGTGTGTGTGTGTGTGTTTTGCCTGCATATATATCTGTGTATCATGTGTGTACCTGATATGTCAGATATCCTAGAACTGGAGCTACAGATAGTTGTGTGCTGCCATGTGGGTACTGGGAATTGAACCTGGGACTCCTGGAAGAGCAAGCAACAAGAGCTTTTAGCTCCTGAGCCATCCCTCTAGTCTCTGGTTCCAATTTCAAAACCTTCTGCTTTGTTTCTTGCTCCTGATTCTCACTGTCAACCTGACTGAAAACATCCAGTGACATTCATGCCACAGTCTGGACTTCCTTGAAATCACTTCCATTCTGTAAATTAGTCCATCACATTTGGACTTTATCTCCTACATAGCCTCATCAAGGCATAGACAGATTCATCGACACCTTATAATATACAAAGCTCCTGTTCCAGTTCCCAACAGTAATGCCATTATAGAAGTTCAGAAGCACAGTCTTTACCACCCATATTCTTAGTGGCAGTCTGTCCTTCTGTGCTCCCACCAGACTCCTCTCTGAGCTCTGCTTACAGCACTCTAGAACTTGTCTAGTCTGTACTCTCTAGTCTGATGTTAGGGATATGGCCCTGTTACATGCTGTCTTCTCTTTCCTGCCTATCATTTATTTCCAAAAGCATCCTGATCATATTGACAGACAGCAACCCCACTTCTGGTACTATTCTTTTTGTGTGTTTGTACAGCTTTTTTGTTGCTGTAACCCAATATCTGAAGGAAACAATGTGGAGGAGGAAGGCTTTAGTCTTGCTCATCCTTTCAGAAGTTTGAATCCATGTTCAACCAGCTCCATCATTTCTTAGCTATGATAAGGCAGAGCATTGCAGTAGAAGGGTATGGTGGTCAGAAAGCTCTGTGTTCAGCCTTTGGGAACTGAAAAGACAATGCATCCATAGCCCAAGAGGGAGCCTGTTTACTCTTCGGGCTGATGACAGACCTTGTTGACCTCCATGGGATGCTAGTTTCCTAGGAATAGAAATGTAAGAGCTGTGGAAGTTTCCACCCAGATGTTAAAGAAAAGCTTAGGAGGCCAGACAACATGTGACAGGGTCAGTTTCCTAAAAACAGGACCAGAGACTGTCATGAGTGATGCTTTGGTAGGTGAATCCTTCAAAGATATGCTGAGATATCCTTGGATTACCTATTCCTCCAGGAAGGCCCCACCTCTTAGCAGTTCCTGTTCCTCCCCAAATAGCAGCACACACATCAGTGTGTAGGGGAGGGACACATGTTCAAATCAGAGCACCCAGCCCACATTCCCCAGCCACCCCTCAAGACTGATAAAATATTCAAGACTTCCAATGCACCATTATGAGTCACCATGACAGTGTTTTGTTTTAAGGCTACCGTTGTAAGGGAGATAGAGGGACCAAGGCATAGAGGGGCAATGACACAGGCTCTGGATGAGGACATTTGAATGCACCCCTAGGTGGTGAGAACAGAGCACATGCGCACACCTCAGGCCATCCTGTCTCTGCTCAGCTCCCAGAGTAGGGTACCCTCCCCTTCTCACAGGCTCTGCTTTAGGGTCCCCCCATGGTCATGAGATTACTCACCTCACTTGAATATTTCCTTTGGAAACATTTCTTTTGGAATGTTTCTTTCAGAAACATCAGAAGCAGCAGGGCAGGGGCATCTTTACAACTGATCCTGTTACCTCTATCTGGGAGAAGTGAGAGGAGGCCCATTAGTTTGCAGGGCTCTTCCCAGAGGCCTTGGGTAAATGCAACTTTAGTCTTTGAGTTATAATGCTTGGCTTCACAGACAGCTATGTGCCTTTGGGCGGTCTTCTTGACTGCTCTATGCTTTGGATGTTTCTCTGACACAGAGGTAACAGCAGCTCCCGAAGAGAACAGTAGCACTCTTGGCATGTGCCACACAAGAAGGCCCCTCTGGACTGCCATCGCTGAGTTAGCCCTGGATCCAACTGCCGGTGTGACTCTCTACCCACTCTGGGGCACCTGCACCTTAATGTGGCTGCAGTGGAATTTGTGAACCTCCCATCTCCCCTCCCAGGAAGCCCTGCTGTCCACTCAGCCATTCCACTGCCATCCTGACCTATGCGCCTCCTGGGGTCAGCTGTGATGATTCAGGGTCTGGGAACACTTGTGGCTAAGCTCTGGAGCAGCTCACAGGAGTGATGCCATTTAGAGGTTCAGGCCAGTGCTGTGTGAGGGACACTTCCAGGGCCTGTCCTGTCCTCTCCTAACAGGGCTGACCTCAGCTTGGAATCTGCACATAAACTCGTCTTATATGGGCTACCCTGCCTCCTTATCTCCTTTTTCACTATCTGCTAGAGCCTCCTGGATGAGGTTTCAGGGCCTGCACTTCATGGTTCTGTGGGATTATGGGTGGGCAGTACTCTCCAGGCCATAGGGCCCAGGGCACTGAGGACTGCCTGCCTGCCCAGGGCTGTCAGTGACTAAGATCAGGACAGGATGTACCTGTGGGTGAACTATAGGTGAAGGGCTGAACACTGAGGTCAGGAACCCCTTGTATCCCAAGGCTGGTGGAGCTGAAGGGTGCCGAGGGAAAGTTTTATCAGCACATCATGAGGGTTCAGACTCACTGCTGGGCTGCTCAGCCAGTTCCTAGAAATTTTGTTCTGGGGTTCGGTCATCCAGCAATTGGTTCCATTTTTTTTTATTTGTTTTTGGGTGCCCTGTAGTCCTGGTCAGAAAACATTTGTTCTGAGGTAGCAGCTGGGGACCTGGGTGGTGGATGGTGCAAGAAAGGATGGGGTGCTTTGGTCCCTGGAACAGCTCATCAGCCCCATCCCCAGCCACGAACTCCCCACCGTCCTATCTAAAGCCCCTGTGCTGGGTATGCGGGGATTTCTCAGCTCCCCCCTCTTTCAGCTCTTTCCCCCCGACCTTGTAAAATTTGTCATTTGCTATTAAATGTTGTTTATAGTGTTTTTGCAGGAATAAATTTTTTTTTATTTTTATGTAGTAAAATAGAAAAAATTCTATCCATCTTCCCTTTATAGTGTGTTTGTGGATGAAGTGTGGGGGAGGGGCACTCTGCTGAGGCTGGGAAGCCCTTCTCCACTGCCTCCCTCCCCGCCCTGCCCCCCACATACACAGTAGGGTCTGCTCTCCTCTGCCTCACCTGTACATTCCATTGGCCAGTGAGGTGAGGAAGTGGTCCAGGGATGAGGTGAGGAAGTGGTCTAAGGATGAGGTGAGGAAGTGGTCCAGGGATGAGGTGAGGAAGTGGTCCAGGGATGAGGTGAGGAAGTGGTCTAATGATGAGGTGAGGAAGTAGTCCAGAAATGAGGTGCTGGGCACCCCTCTGTGGTTCTCACACTTTAGTTACCACCCACATGTACAGTGAACCAAATCCTGAGACAAAACAGCCTTCTCTGTTTCCTGTTATTCTCCCTCCCAAGTGTGTGAGTCTTTCTCGCTCTCCCTCATCCGTCTCTCTCCTTCCCTCTCCCCTTTCCCCACCCTGTGTGTGTATATGTGGTGTGTGTGTGTGTGTGTGTGTGTGTGTGTGTGTGTATGTGTGTGTGGTGTGTATGTGTGTGTGGTGTGTGGTGTGTGTGTGTGTGTGTGTGGTGTGCGTGTATGTGGTATGTGTGTATATGTATGGGCGCGCACATGTGTGTGTGTGTGTGTGTGTGTGTGTGTGTGTGTGTGTGTGTGTTATTCCTATGAACAGGTGCACCCATGCAAAGGCCACAGTTGATGTCGGGTGTCTTCCTAATCTCTCTACCTTACTTCTTGAGACAAGATCTGTCACTGAACCTGGAACTCACTGTTTGCCTGGACTGCCTGGCTGCCGAGCCCCCAGGACCTGCTTGTCTCTCCCTCCCGGGTGCTGGTATTGCAGCCACGCACTCCCACATTCTCATGGGTGCTGGGGATCTGAACTCAGATCCACAAGCTTGCTCCACAAGTGCTTTAGCCATGGAGCCAGCCCTCCACCCTCTCCTTATATACTTGTTTACATTTCTAACGGCTTTCATCAGCACGGTGTGTTGTGCCCTCTCCTGGCTCTGGAAATGGAGAGGGACTGAACAAAAACTCTTCGGTCCTAACCACAGGCACGAATGTGTGGACTTTCCTGTTGGTCTATGGTATCACCCTTGACCAGAGGAGCAAATTCAGGGTTCAAGGCAGAATGAGTTGTTTCTTCAGGAATCCACCTCATAGTGGTGACACTCTCTCCCAGCCTACCTCAGGAGGAAGCCCAGCTAGGTCCCTTCATTCCCTTCTCTGCTTCTCCCCGGCATCTGTCACCTTGACGTCTGTGTGGGTTTTCCAATCAGTATCTCATGATTTTATGAGCCGCGTGTGTGTTCAGCAATCATAATGCCGTTTCGAGTGTTTAAAGTCTACAGATATGGCATCATATTTTACTGGCTTTTTAATTTTTTTACTGGTATTCTGAGGTCTAGAAATCATTGTAACTGCTTCATATTTCACCCGGTAACTGCACGAAATGTACCCACTCCTTTGTTGAGTGACGTTTGAGGAGTCTCAGATGTTCTGATGGCAGCAGAGCGCAGCAGGGCAGGATCTTGTGAAGTCCCTGGTGCAAACCATGAGGGCTGCTCTGCCCCCCACCTAGGAGGGAGCCTCACATCTGCGGGTGTTCTCAGAGGACACTGCCAAGGTGTTCTGCCACTTATCCCCCTTTGGTGGACTGTGTCCCTGGGGCTTTTCCCCTCATCAGCACTCAGGGCTTGCAGAAACGGGGAGGCTTGTGGTGAATTGCACTGTGGTTTCATCTTCATTGCCCTGATCCCTAGGAAACAAAAGCCCCACTTAGAATCTCACTGGCCGTTTAAGGTTCATCTGCAGAGCTCCTCCATTGTGGTTCATTCTATGTTTTTGCCATCTGATAGTTTGCCCTTTCCCATTGATTTGTAAGAGATCTTTACATATTATGGATATCAGTGTTGGGTCTGTGGCACAGCTTTCAAGTTCTTTTTAAATGTTATATTTACTTTTTAGTTTCACATGTGTGTTTTGCTTGCATGTATGTCAGTGTACTATGTGCATGCCTGGTGCCTAAGAAAGCCAGAAGAAGGCATGGGAGTCTCTGGAACTGGAGTGACATACAGTTGATAAACACTGTGTGGGTGCTGGGAATTGAACTCAGGCCCTCTCTCCAGCCTCACAATTTTTTTTTAAAGATTTATTTTATTTTTAATTATGTGTATATATGTGTGTCTGCATATGGGTGTGTGCATGTGAATGCAGGTATCTTCAAAGGCCAGAAGAGGGCGCTGGATCCCTGGGATCTGAAGTTACAGGCAGTAATGACCTGCCAGATATGGCTGTTTGGAACCAAACTCTTGCAGGATCTCTGCAAGAGCAGCAAGCACTCTTAACCACTGAATCTTCTTTCCAGCCCCTTAGGTTCCAAGTTTTTAATTTCAAGCTCATCGCTGGTACGTTTTTCCTGTGAAACACTCACAGTACAGTCTTTCCACCATGCATTCTCATGAGATGCATCCATGGTGAGCTGCCTAGTGGGTGCTTCCTATCATGAGAACGAAGTGACAGCCACCTGTAACTTGTATTTCACATGGCAGGGTGCCACTTTCCTAATTTGTTTCCACACTGAAATTCTGACAGCAACACTCTCTAAGTGGGTTGGACACTTTGACCATAGACGAATTCTGCCCTGGCTAGATTCTAAGAGTTCTTAGAATGAGCAACTGCCATCTTGCTTTAACCACTGCGGTTCTGCAGTGACAGTCTGCATGAACCACACACATCGGAGAAGAGTTCATATGTGTGTGCTCTTTCTACAAAATTTTGCATTCTCGGGCACTTGCTTTTGGTGGAATCTGTGCTTAATTTTTAAAATAAGGTGAACACACTGTGAAGATCTAACGTCTGCTCAGACCCCTGCCCCTCCCTGCTTTGGGGAATCTAGAAGAATTTTGCTTCAGATCATTTCCAAACCCAGTCTATTGTCATTTTTTGTTCATTTGTTTTTTTATGATATTATTTAATTATTTTTAATTTTGTACATGTATACAATAAATTTCACCAATATCCCATTTCCCGCTACTCCCCCTAGGATCCCCTCTGTGGAGGTTTGAAAGAGAAATGTCTCCCATGTCCTCAGGCATTTGAACACTTGGTCCCCTGTTGCTGGTACTGGAAGAGGATGAGGAGGTGTGGCCTTGCTGGAGGAAGTATGTCATTAGGGGTGGGCTTTGAGAGTCACCCTACCTCCAGTTTGCTCTCCCTGCTTCAAGCCTGCAGTGGGGGTGTGAGCTGTCAGCTGCTTGTCCCGGTTCCCATGCCTGCTGCTTGCTGCTAGGCCTCCTTGCAACGATGGATGCTCCTTCTAGAAGTGTAAGCCGAATATTCTGCTCCTTTTATAAGCTGCCTTGATCTTGATGTTTTATCAGAGCAACAGAAAGGTAACAGTTCTCCCCATTGACATCATGTCTCATCATCATCATCATCTCCGAGATCGGTTAGTGCTGACCATATGCACATATGTATGCGGGGCAATCCATTGGGGGCAAGGATCAGTGGCCCTCTCCCTCCCTCAGCACCTATCCACTGCCAGCAGCCCCTCCCCAATCCATGCTGGAATTCTGACTGGCTTGATCTTGTGTGGGTCTCAGTGCAGGCGGCTGCCATGTTGCTGATGTGAAATGGAAAAGGTCATTGGCCATGGAGCCGAACCCATTTTGATTTGCTTGGATCCCCATTTCTCTCTTCCTTCAGCTCCTTACCTCCCATCCTGACTGGAGCCATCTTGTGTTTCACCTTGCATGCCTCTCCCCTGTAGAAATGTTGTGAGCCCTGCATATCTCAGAGGCTGGGTTTTGAGATGAAATCCGAGCTAGAACAGGTTTCTCATTCCCTTCTTCCACTGCAGTATCAACCCAACTGGTACCAGACCCACGGAGTGGTCCCTCATTCCTCTGTGAACATTTGCACAGGGTCCACTATGTCTGGGACAATCCCCGCCTTCCTTCCCAGGGCTTCCTGGGGCATTTGTGGGGTCTTCACATTTGGGGACATAGGTGTATATCTAGAGGTATGGTTCTGAGCTCGTAGGCGCCAGGCCTTCCCATCTTTGCTGTTGGTAACTTGAACTGCTAAGTGATCCTTCCAGGTGAGGAGACAGTGACAAGGCAGGGACTGTCAATCCCTTCTGCCCTGCCCACCCTCTGTCTCTAAACAAGCTCAGAGGAGTCTGGTCTCTATTATCGGGTCTTCTCATTTTCTGTGATTTATTTGTTTTTCCTTTGTTGTATTGAATGGGGGACAGAACCCATGGCCTTGGCTCATGAGGGTAAATGATCACCACTGAGCGTTGTCTGGTCCCAGCTTTTGGGTTCTAGGCCCCTTTACATTTCTGCCTTGCTTTCTTCCCTTTCTCTATCTTAGTCTCTTGACCTCTCTGCCCCTGCCCCATGTTCTTGTGTGTGTGTGTGTGTGTGTGTGTGTGTGTGTGTGTGTGTGTGTGTAGGCCAGAGGGCAATCTTGAGTCTATTCCTTAGGTACTGCCCACCTTGCATTTTGAGACAGGGTCTCTGACTGGCCTGGGACTTACCAAGTAGGATAAGTAGGCTGGCTAGTGAGCCCCAGAAATATGCTTGTCTCTGTCTGCCCAGCACACTGGGGTTACAAACTTAGGCTACCACACACAGCTGGGTCTTTTTTTTTTTTTTTTCCTAGTGTGGATGCTGGGGAGTGAACTTGGGTCCTTGAGCTTGTGTAGAAAGTGTCTTATTGACTGGACCTTCTCCTCAGCCTGGGAGGGAGGTGCCTTGTGGCTATTGTAGGTTCAGGAACTTCTGAGACTTATGGGCTGCTGACATTCCGGAGTCTTAAGGAGCCTACCCTTAGCGCTCCCTGAGTTTTATGTGTCTTCCTCCAAATGGAAGGTCTCAGATCATAGGAAATTACTGTTAAATGTCTCCTTAACTTGTTATCTCACGAACTTGGTCAAAATAAAAAATTCTAATCTATTGTATTAGCCATTTTCCTTGTCTCTGTGATCAAGTACCTGCCAGGAAGCAGCTGAATGGAGGGAGGGTTTACGGTTCATGGCTTGAGGATGCAGTCCATCAGGACAGGGAATGCATGGCGGCAGGAGGGAGGCAGCTGCTCACATTGCATCCAAGGTCAGGAAGAGAGAGATGGGTGATGCTGCTCAGTTTTCCTTCTCCTTTTTATTCATCCCAGGACTCCAGCCTATGGGATGGTGCCACCCACAGTTACAGTGGGTCTTCCCTTCCTAGTTAAACTCTGGAAACACCCTCATAGACACAGCCAGATGTGTTCTGGGTGCTTCTTAACTCATTCAAGCTGACCGTGGAGATGAGCCATCACACACATCATTCCCTTGAAACCCAAGGTTCTGACTCCTGCATGTTGCTTATTGGCAGTGTGATCCTGGCACCAGTCGAGACTTGAAGAGGACAAGAATGTCACCGGCTCACCATGGCATCCTGCACACAGCATGCTTCCTCATCCTAGTCATGTTCTGCAAACACTGGTGAGTGATAACAAGGGCACAGGAGTTGGAGAGAGGAAGGGTCTGCTCGTGGCCATGCTGGAGTGCCGCAGTTACCATAACCTTAATGCCTCCCTTTGCAAAAGCCCTTTAAAAAGTGTTCTCATTTTCTTTTTATTATGGTAAAACATACATAACAAAATTTATAATTTTATCCATCTTTAAGGGCACAACTATGGGTACTAAGCAAATTCATGGAGTTCTGTAGCCCTCCTTACCACCCACCTTCAGAGCCTTTACACCCTGCAAAACTGAAGCTCCACCATATTCAACAGCCATCCCCTCCTTCTCCCCATACCCCTTGGCAACACCTAGCTACTTGTTGCTGCTATGAATTTGTGTGTTCTGGAGAACTCATGCAAGTAGAATCATTCAGCATTTGTCCCTGGCTTGCTTGCTTGCTTATTTATTTATTTATTTATTTATTTATTTATTTATTTATTTATTTATTTATTTATTTATTTTTAGTATAGTTTCAAAGCTTATCTATCTATAGTATAACATACATCACAATCCACTCTTCTTCTTCTTTTTCTCTTAAATAGCCATCAATATTCCGCCCAATGAGTGCACTTCATTTTGCTATGTGTTGGTCTGTGAGTGAGCATGTGGGTTGCTTCTTCTTGGTCATTGTGAGTGCATTATCTGGAACTTTCCTGTGCCACAGATCACAGAGTTTTCAAAAAGGCTGTCTGCCCTTGCTTGCATTAAACAGTGGCCATGTCTGATTCCTGGGGACTGTGCTGACATGCTTCAGGGTAACGGTGGGTAGCTGGAATGACTGCTGGAGACCCACCAGGATCTTTCCTGCCTGGGCTCAGGGACTCAGTCTGCTGCCTGCATAATGGCTTTCTTGGTCCAAGAACAGTCCTCAGAAAGTGGTTCATACTCCATGAAGATCTGTAGACAGAGTGACTGACTGAGCCATGAAAAGCTTCTGACATCTTGATCTAGAACCTTCTTCTATCCTTGCTCTGCATTGTTCTTTGGCTATTCCTGGGTTGGAATTCTGTAGTGAAGGCAATGGTCCTCTCTTGTGAACCCCAGTTGTGAGTTCAGGGACTGTCCAGAGGTACCATGGCCAGGTCCTCAGGTAGACACTGCCTTCCTGCAGGTGTGGCTGCTGATATGGCCTAGAAGTCACACTCTCACAGTGCTCTGAGGATAAAAACCTGAGGCCACTGAGTTTGGGTGTCTCTCTAGACACTGGGTGTTCCTCCCAGAGACAACTGCTTATTAAACTAAGCTTGGAAAAGGTGATAGGCTTGGGTCAGACTTTGTGTTCACCCCCCTTGGAGAGGCTAAAGAGGCATGGTGGTTTCCATGGCAACCAACAATGGATGTCATGGGTCTTAAATGCCACAGTGAGTAGAAACAGGGGCACACCAGGCCATCGCCAGCCCTGCTGTCTGCCTCAGGTGGGAGCAATTGCTTTTCCTTCATGGCCTTGCTGTTCCGCTTCCCTTTTCATCAGTCAAAACAAGGTAATTCCTGCCAGACCACTGACTCTCACACAGGAGGGGTGGCTCCCCTCGGCTTACTGGTTTGATTACTCTGTTTGTTCAAGCTCCAAATGGAGGGAAAATTTTCACGTGGCTGAAGGTCCTTGGCTTCCTGCAGGCCAGAGAGGCTGAGAAAGTTGAAGCCAGAGAAATGCTCTAAGTCTGAGCAGCACCTCCATCTCTGCTTCCTATTTCCTCTTCCCTCCAGAGTGAGACATCCCTCCCTGTGACTCCTCCCTCCCTGTGACCCCCATCCCTCCCTGTGACCCCTCCTCCATCTCTCCCTGTGACCCCTCCCTCCCTGTGACCCCTCCTCCATCCCTCCCTGTGACCCCTCCTCCATCCTCCCTGTGACTCCTCCCTCCTCACCTTTTTGCCCTCCCCGGTCTGTCTCCCTGCAGGGCTCATCGACAGGATTCACCCTGCTCTGCTTTTCAAGGCAGGTTCCACCATGCATATATGTACCAAAACATCCCACTGTGCCCTGCAAGTTTACTGAGCATGCTCTGTTCTTCTTCGTCTAACCGTGTAACTCTGAGTGCTTTGTACTTCTTGTTCTAAGTGTGTTTCACTTCCTGTTCTAATGGGGTTTCTCTTCTTGTTTTGGATCCTTCTGCTCCAACAGGCATTTGAGTGCTAGGGACATCCAAACCCATCTTCCCTGCTCTCTCTTTCATATCTTTTGCATGTCACCTGCCTCCCAGCATACTTCCTGGGCCATGTGCTCTGGTTCAGCACCCTTTTGTCTTGCTCCTCAAACATACCAAGATTATCCCTAGTTCAAGGCTGATTTTTGTTTGTTTGTTTGTTTTTCTAGAAAGTTCCTTCTAAAGGTTGGCTCCCCTGAAATGTCTGGCCATCAGGTAGTGTCAGCTGCTTCTGTCCCAAGCCAGCTCCTGTAGCTTCCCTTCCTAGCTCAGGAACCTCATTGCCTGTGGCTTCTGAGCTACACAGTGTGCCTGTTCTGCTCTGAATTGCTATATAAATAGGAAGAGCCCTTCACATTTCCAAGATTTCCATTGGAAGAAAAAAAAAAGAAGTAGAATGATCCAATAATTTTTTCATATTGGTTTCTTATTATAATGATAATACTTTAGGTGTGTTGGATTTAAAGAACTATATTATTGAAATTAATTTCACTCAAAGGGTATAAAATTCCAGTTAGTCTGAGGGATGGGTTCTAGAGTCTGTTCTATAGCAGGTGACTTTGTTTTATAAAATGTCATCTGCATTGGAAAATTGCCCAGAGCATAGGGTTTTTTTTTTTTTTTTTACTTTTTTCTTTTTTTTATTTTGAGTATTTTTTTCATTTTACATACCAACTACAGTTGGTATCAAGTATCAAGTATCAAGGCTGAGCAAGGTGTCCTTCCACAGGGAATGGACTCCAAAATGCTAGTTCATGTGCTAGGGATGAATCCTGGTCCCATTGCCAGGGGCCCCACCAACTGCCCAAGCCACACAACTGTCTCCCACATTCAGAGAGCCTGGCTGGGTCCCACGCAGGTTCCTAGCTGTCAGTCCAGAGTCTGTGAGCTCCCACTAGTTTGGGTCAACTGTCTCTGCGGGTTTCCCCATCATGATCTTGACACCCCCCCCCCCCCCCTTGCTCATATAATCCTTCCACCCTCTCTTCAACTGGTCTCCCAGAGCTCAGGCCAATGCTTGGCTGTGGATCTCTGCATCTGCTTCTATCAGTTACTGGATGAAGGTTCTATGATGACAATTAGGGTAGTCACCAATCTGATTACAGGGGACGGTCGGTTCATGCACCCTCTCCACCATTGCTAGGAGTCTTAGCTGGGGCCATCCTTGTGGGTTCCTGGGAATTTTCCTAGCACCAGGTTTCTCCCTAACACCATAATGGCTTCCTTTATTAAGATATCTCTTTCCTTGCTCTGCCTCTCTGTCCCTCCCACAACTCAACCATCCTGTTCCCTCATGTTCTCATCCCTCATCCCTCCTCTTGTGTTCCCAGTTTACCCAGGAGATCTTACCTGTTTCCCCTTCCTAGGGTGATCCATACATGTCCTTCTTATGGTCCTCCTTGTTACCTAGCTTCTCTGGGGTTGTGGTTTGTAGCCTGGTTATCCTTTGCAGAGCATAGATTTTTAAGTGCTCTTACCACAAAGATGACATGATGCAAAGTTATGGATATGCTAATTAGCATGGTTCATCATTCCATGGTGCACACATGCATATATCAAAACATCACATAGCATGCTGTAAATAGATGCAATTTTTATTTGTCAATTAAAAAAAAACAAATACATTCAAAAGATTAATTATATCTGTTACTTTTTGTTTAAGATGTAGCTACTGTAAAATTTAAACTTGAATGAGAACCTTGCATTTGTGGCTTGCCAGGCCTGTCCTGGGAGGGTAGCTTTATAGCCTGGCTCTGTAGGTGCCTGGCTCCTGCCCTCATGGCTAGTTGCACAGAGATGGGCAGTATGAAGAAGCTATACCATCAACCTCAAGATTTACTTTGAAAAAAATATTAAAAAGAGTAAAACAGCCCATCAATGATGGGACCTGATGATGCCTCACCCTGTCTATACCTCAGGTGCTGCTGTAAGGGAACAATTACACACAGAGATTGGCAGGTACAAACAGTCACTTGACCTCAGCTATTGTTTGTTTCATTATACAATTAAGAGCCTTCTTAATTGTACATTTGTTTGTGCTGTCTTTATTCATGAATGTCAGCTCTGAGAATACTGGCCAGTCTGTATTGCTCAGTGTGGCCACAGGCCTGTCTCAAGATTACCATGCAACAAGGGCCTGAGCAATGCATGCTGAATGAATGAGTGAATGAAGCCCAGCTGTGGACTGATGGGAACTTCTACCCATTCTGCTGAAAAGAAGCTGATGGCAGGTTGATGGTTCATGCTTGTAATGCTGGCACACTGGAAGTTGAGGGAGAAAGGTTGCTAGGAGTTTGTGGCTAGCCTGTGCTACATAGTAAGCCCTTGTCTCAAGAAAAGAAATAGCCATTCGTTTTTGTGACATAAGCACAGGGTTGCCATAGGTTGAAAATAGGACCAAAATAGGAGTGTGGCCATTGGGCAGAATCCATGGTGCTCTGAGCATCTAGAGGCAAGAAGTGTTCTAAATCCTGTGGCCTCATGCCTGGGGTATCACAGGATCTCAGAATGAGAACAGGGCTGCTGGGCTTGGGCTTGGGACACTAGGAAGTATATGGCCCTCATCTTCCACCTCATCTGCTGCTTGAAGCCTCAGGATGACTTCTGCTTCCAGAATGTGGGAATAGGAGTGAACCTGGGTGTCTTGTTTAGAATGGCTCGTTCAGTCTGATTTCCCATTCGTATCTGATCCCTTCAGCTGCACTACGTCTGTGTGCTCTGTTTGGGGTCATGAATCTACCTGGCAGGACCCTGGAACCCATCTGGCGCCTCTCTGGAGAGCCTGATGGCTAGTCCATTTTGTGTTGCTATAGGGAAACAGGGGAGGCAGCTGTGGTTATGTTAACTCACAGTTCTGGAGGCAGATACATCCAGATGGTGTGCATGGGCTCCGGTGAGGATTTGACTTGGTCACATTAGCTCATAGTGATGATGGGTGTGTGCAATGAGTCACTGGAAGCCGGAGGAGCTGGATCTCACAATCTACCTTGAGGGTCTCTCTCCCTCTTTTCCTTCCTTTCTTCCATCCTTCCTCCCTCCCTTCCTTTCTTCTTTTTCTTTTTAAACATTTACATGTGTGTGTATGGGTATATATATGTGTGTGTGTGTGTGTGTGTGTGTGTGTGTGTGTGTGTGTGTGTGTGTGTTTGGGAATTCATATACCACAGCACAAATATGGAGGTCAGGGGGCAACTTGAAGCAGTTTTTTCTTTCTTTCACCATATGAGTCCAAGGGATTGAACTCAGGTTGTCAGCCTTGGTAGCAAGCACCTTTATACAGTGAGACATCTCCTGGGCCCATAAGGACTTTTCATTCGGCTCCTTTCTTCCCACCATTCAGTCTTCAATATGTTAGACCCTTGGAGACTTTTCTCAACCACATTCATACAATGATACTGACCAACCCAGGCCTCCTCAGCCCCTGTGTATCTAGAGGGGGGATCCCTAGATGAAGGAACGTAAGCCCCCTCCTCATTTTATAGAGGGGTGACCTGAGATGGGAGAGAAGGATGTTTCAAGGAGACAGGATGACAGAGTGCTTCAGAAAGATGTGAGCCAGAGAAGAAATATGACAGACAGGGAGGCTACAGTCCATCCTTAACTACGGCCTGATAAATTATGAGGGAGGTGCCTGTTAACCAAGTTTTTCTCCTTGACCAAACTTCCTTCATGTCCTCTGAGCCAACTTGACCCTTGACCTTGAGTTGGCAGGCTGTATTCTGTCCTTGAGCTGCTCCAGCTGCCCCACAGTGTGTAGCTGTCAACATTCTCCCCTGTCATGGAAGCCTTGATATTGATGGCCCCAGTGCCATCTTTAGTAAATGACCAAGAACGAATTTTCTATTACAATGTCAAGGGGTTAGGGCCTATAGAAGGAAGTACTACAAGAGCACATGAGCTTCTTTCAAAACCCACAATGTGCCCAGCCTTGAGTTAAATGCATGGAAGCTTCAGGAAGAAGCCTGGGGACCCAAGGAACGACCTGCCTACTTTGTTCAATAGCCAAGTTGGTTCTAAGTAACCCCAAGCCTTCTGTCTGTACGACTGACTTCTGTCCGTGACACGAGACAGCAGCCAGCTTGGTTTGCTCCTAGCTGCAGTTTACCTCAGCCCTCCAGACCCAGGGGCTCTTGTGCAGTGACAGACAACTCCAAGTTTGCCTCCCACTGTGTCTCCCTGATGTGGGGACAGGGTTGAAAATTGGTGCTCTGCTCAAGGTCACACAGGCGTTTAGTGGCAGGGAGCCTGGATGGCAGGGCCAGGTCCCCTTGCACAGGCCTCCTTATCGTCTTGGGCAGATGTCTCGGAGCCTGGCTCTGCTCTCCCATCAGGCAGCGTCTGACCCCAGGAGCCCGCTGCTTCTTAGTAACTGCATCAGAACCCTTTATTCCTTTTGAGCCATGACCCAGAAAAACCCCATTTGTGGAGCACAAAGCTTGCTGCCTGCTCGGAATACAGGAGCAAATCATCGCTCCCTTTGGACCCTGGGCTTCGGGTGGAGTGGGAGGCAGCCACAACTGTCCTTGGGTTCAGGATCTGGGGGCTCTAGAGGTTCTGTGCAATCTGGGGGGGGGGTGCTGGAGACTCAGGCTCAGAAGTTCTTCAGGTAACAACACTTGTTTTCCTGCCCTGAATAAATCAAAGAGCCTTGAGTGGAGGTTGGGTCCTATAGATGGAGGAGCCTAATGCTGAGCCCTTCTGGGGATAGCCCAGGGGCTGCATGGGGCCTTGTGGACAGGGAGTACCAGAAGAAGGCCTAGGAGTCAGAAATGCCAAGTGGTTGGTAGATCGGGTCACCTGTTAGAGACTCTGGACTCTCAGGTGCTGTGGGATGGTCTGTATGTCAAATCTGTTGCTCTGATTGGTCAATAAATAAAACACTGATTGGCCAGTGGCCAGGCAGGAAGCATAGGTGGGACTAACAGGAGAATTGAGAGAACAGGAAGGCAGAGGGAGGCACTGCAAGACGCCACCATGACAAGCAGCATGTGAAGATGCCGGTAAGCCATGAGCCACGTGACAAGGTATAGATTTATAGAAATGGATTAATTTAAGATATAAGAACAGTTAGCAAGAAGCCTGGCACGGCCATACAGTTTGTAAGCAATATAAGTCTCTGTGTTTACTTGGTTAGGTCTGAGTGGCTGTGGGACTGGTAGGTGACAGAGATTTGTCCTGACTGTGTGCCAGGCAGGAAAACTCTAGCTACACTCAGGAGCATGAGCTCTGTAGGCTCAGAGGGTGTGAGAAGTCTGAGCACTGAGATGTGCTGAGTGGAGGTACCACCCTCTCAGACAGGAAGACCCTATGTGTCTCTATTTGCTTGTCAGTTCAGCAACCCCAGGCTTTATTTTGGGCTCCGAATTTGCCCAGCAGGATAAACACAAACTGTGAGACAGTCCAGCTGGGATCAGCTGAGGACCTTCCCTCAGGCTCCAGCCCAGTCTAGACAAGATGGGATCCAAGAATAGAAAGAAAGGAGGCTAGTGCATGGCGGAGCCCGGGGTGCTCCAGGGTCAGAGTTCTGAAGGACTTCCAGGAGGACACGGGTCTTGAGGCAAGAGGGTGAATTCACCACATTTCTAGGCTTCAAGTAACGTTTCAGATTAAGGAAGATGGGGCAGATATGAGGGGAGATGCCAAGGATGCTGTATGGACAGAAGGTGGGACACTGGTCACCAGACTAAACTGAAGATGGGCACTGGGCATGGTCTGCAGCCTCATGACCTAGCTGAAGGAGTGTGTCTTCAAAGAGAGACCTCAGTCAAAGCTCTTCAAGAAAGTTCCGTCTCTGTTCCTTGTCTGATATGATGGGGAAACATTAGTAATAGAATGAGTCCATTCATGGCACAGCAGTTACTGAGGGCCACTGGAGCACCTGTTATATCAGTTGGTACCCTAGGCTGCATCCTCAGGCTATATCCCAGGAATCTTCTAACTTGCTCCATGATCCCGAGTCACTGACGTGGTAGTTTCTTTACTCGCAACATGATAGTGACCATATTTTTTTTCTATAAGACTGTTAGAAAGTAAAGTATATCATTATGGAATGTATTTTGAGCCAGAAGGATGAAAGGTTACACCATGTCCTCCCTGGAGGCAGATATTAACCCTGAGCAGGAGGGCTCTGCCATGTGGGGAAGGCAGCCACACAAACCTGTGCCAAGGCGGATGTGGTGGGTGGGAATGGGAGGAGGCCAGGATGGTGGGTGGCATCTGTTGGGTGTTTCCTTTGGTTGTCTTTCAAATGTCACTGGAGGCAGTGTGATGTGTGGAAGCCTAAACGGACACAAAGAGGAAGTACAGTGAGGAGTACAGAAGAGCCTGGTTTGCTATCTGATGAGCGGATAAGGATCTCAAAGGCTCCTTAGCATTAGTGGTTGAACAGAGTTTATGCTCTGCTTTACACAGCTAAGTAGGCAGCAGAGCAAGTGGAATGCTATAGTGAGAGCTAGGAGCAAAGAGCCCTCCCACCATAGCTCAAAAGGAGAGTAGTTAAGTAGGGGGAACAGAAGGAGAAAGATGGGTACCAGTTGTCAGATTCTTGGTACCTCCTTTCTTTTTTGAAGGTGATTTTGACCATGGCTGAACTTTCTCTAATTAACCCTGAGTGATGGGTGTAGAAGCAACATGCCTCTCCCAGTGTCACACAGAGACTTCCTTGTCTCATAAAAAGAAGGTTCAATCCTTTTTAATTTGGAAGGAAACCCTTCGCTAAATAGTCTCACTGGACTTCTAGATGGGCAGCAGAATATTCTAGATGTCTATGTCTACTTGAGCATTGAGTTTCTTAGATTTTTGTCCCCCATAACTAGGACCGAAGTTCCAACTGCAGTGGAGCCTGAGATATCTGACCCCACCCACAGGGGGATGAGAATGGGGATAGCTTACTGGGTGTACCGGGAAGCCTAGAATCTAGATTGAGGTGGGCCCCATGCTCTTTTCCATTACAGAGGAACACTTGTGGTATAACATGTCCAAGGGCTCAAAGGAGTGTGTTTTCCTTCAGTGTAAACAGTTTTAGGATTATGAAGGGATCAGTGTGCTCCCAGGAGGACTTGGTTTTGCAAGTCTCCTGAGCACAGTGGTATTCACCTGGCTTCTGGTGAGGCTCGATGGAGGAGGCATCAGCCAGCCAGGCAGAGTACTGGATATACCAGAGCCTCTTCTCTTCACTGGTGGACCCATAACCCTATGGGTGCACTCCTCTCCAGGAGCAAGCAAGAATGCAATATGTTACATAAATCTACCTGGAAGGTGTGTTGGGTCTCAGTGGATAGACTGACTATGAGCTCCTGGTTCAGGTCTTTTTAAATTCCCATCGAAGGTTCTGGTTTATGGGGGTGTGGGGCCTTTCCCATGGGGGAAAAAAGACAAAATAAGACAACCATAATTACAGGGCTCGTGTCAGTCTTATCTTTAGGACTTTGGAGGACCTGGTGATAATTCATCTGTTATTATTTTCTATTGCCTCCTTTAGCTGAGTGTGGTGGATCCATAGGGTGACTCTGGCAATCTTCATTGCTATAGGGTGCACCCACATCTCCATATGGGGGTGCACCTGGCCCTTAGGAGTGCAAAAGTTAGGAGGCTGGCCCAATTTCCCCATCTCAAGGACATATTTAGTTTACCTGTCTTGAGCTTTGTGGCCTTTAGGCACAATATAGTTCCCAATCAGCATTTAGGTCCTTTGACAGATTTAGGAAACTTTTGCCATTGTAAGACCCCAGGCAGAGAGGTAACCCAAATTTAATAGAATATCTGGGCGTGAGTAATACAAAAGTTTTAGTTGCTCCCAGATGGATGGTGTCTTAGTTAGGGCTTTATTACTGTCAAGAGACACCTTTATAAGAATTGCAATTCTTATAAAGGAAAAACGTTTAATTGGGGTGGCTTACATTTTCAGAGGTCTAGTCCATTATCATCACGGTGGGACATGGTGGCGTGCAGGCAGACATGGTGCTGGAGGAGCTGAGAGTTCTACATCTTGATCCTCAGGCAGCAGAAATGTCACTGGGCCTGACTTGAGCATGTATGAGACCTCCAAGCCTGCCTCCACAGTGACGCACTTCCTCCAACAAAGCCACACCTACTCCAACAAGGCCACACCTACTCCAACAAGGCCACACCTACTCCAACAAGGCCACACCTACTCCAACAAAGCCACACCTACTCCAACAAGGCCACACCTCCTAATAGTGCCATTCCCTATAGGCCAAGCATTCAAACACGTGAGCCTATGGGGGCCATACCTATTCAAACTACCACAGGTGGCCTGGTGGAGTTTGGCAAGCACCAATTTCCCAGTAAAGGCAGGGAGTATGGGTCTTTTGTCTGGCAAGAACCACCGTCCACTGGCCTCCTGTTTGGACTCTTCCCTTTTTTTGTTCACTTGATTTCTTTGTATATAGGTTGGGCTCTGCATCAGTTCAAGTTCAGGTAGGGTAACCAAGATGTGGAGAGGCCACACTGGTTCTAGGGCTACCATCTGGATGGTCAAGCCTACTGCTCTGTTCCCCTAGGCCTCTGGGAGTTCCCCCTTTTGACACCTTTTGCAATGGACAATGGCTACCTCTTTTGACAGCCATATGGCCTCTAGTAGGGCCAGAATTTTATCTGTGTTTTTGATTTCCTTTTTGCCTGAGGTGAACAAGCCCCTTCTCTCCTTGTAGAGGGCCCCATGGACACGGGCCATGGCAAATGCATACCAATTGTGCATGTACACAATGATGGGTTTGCACTTCCCCCAGCAAAGTGTCTGGGCTGAAGCTCAGTCCTTCGTACTGAAGTCCCTTGGCTAAGGGACTGGGCTCACACCATCCTGTCCAAGGTGACAACGGTGTCCAGCATACCTGATTTCATCTGGAACAAACCTTCTCCCATCAGTGTACAGTACCTCTTCTTCTCCTCCTCATAGCAGGGCAACCGTTAGGTCAGGTGTGACAGATTGGAGAGCATCAGACATTGCCAGGCAAGGTGAGGATCAGGAAGTGTGGACAGAGGCTGGAGGCCACTGGTCATCCGGTCCAGCGGCTGACTGAAGAACGTAGCAGATGCAGTTTTAGGGGCAGCAGCAGCCTGGGCTAGGCCCTGCCTGAGGTGGGAACTGAAGCTGCTGGAGCCACCTTTCACCAGGCACTTCTGCATTGCTAGTGCCCACCTGGATGAGCTGAAGGATGAGTTCCCGCTAGATGGAGATGGATGGACCAGAGCATTTCCGATTACATGAAGTGATGCCCCGGAACCCTGTCTGCATCCACTGCAATGTCACAGAATCATACCCTGTTGGGTCTCCTATCTGGTTGGAGTCTGACAACCATAACTTGGCTGCTGTGTCGGAGAGGCTCTGTTGGTTATCGTTGGACAGCACGCTGGCTGGGCTGATGGCTGAAGTTTTACCAAATCAGATCCTGGGCTAGTCCAGGAGAAGTGCCTGATGATGTGTTATTTTTTTTTATTTATTTTTATTTTTATTTTTTTTGGTTTTTCGAGACAGGGTTTCTCTGTGTAGCTTTGCACCTTACCTGGAACTCACTTGGTAGCCCAGGCTGGCCTTGAACTCACAGAGATCCGCCTGCCTCTGCCTCCCAAGTGCTGGGATCACAGGCGTGCGCCACCACCACCCGGCTAATGCTGTGTTATTTAGACATTGTACATCCATGTCTCTGGGGTCCCCACTCAGGATGGTCACTGTAGCGTGTGGGTTGGTTAGGAACAGTTCTGGACCCAAAATCAGTTTGTAAGTTTCTTTTACTTGTATAACTATAATGGCAACTGTCTGAAAACAAGCCAGCCACTAGCAGAAAGAGGATCAAGTCTTTGGACAGATAGGCCATTAGCATCTTCCAGGGTCCCATATCTGGGCAAAGACCCCCTTTGTAATCACTTCTATAAGATGGAACATCCTTCTTCCCTCTTCCTCTCCTGGTGTCTCTGGCTTCCCCCTCTGGGAACTCTTTCATCTTTTGTTTTACTCTCTTTCTTTCCTTTTTTTTTTTTTTTTTTTTTTTTTTTTATAGAATCATGGTTATTATAAACCTCTTGAGCAACCTATTTATATTTTCAAACCCTTTTAACTTCTGAAGTTTCTTTTCTAATCTCTAAGTCTGACTCAAGAGCAAAAGCAATATATTTTTAGCAGCTGTCTTTAATCCTTCAGAAAAAGCCTAGTGAAAACTGTCCCGAGTCTCCTTACCTTGATGTTTGTTCTTGTTTTGGAAGATGTTTCTGCCTATATGCTAGGTTTCAAGGCCTGAATGGTCCTTCCATCACAGCATCAGCTGTTCTAAGGTCTGGAGGCCTGTTACAGAACTTCTAGAAAGACATCTGAGCATAGCATGGATGACCCTGACCTGCTCTGCCTTGTAAGGGCAAGCGTTCTGGATACAACAGGAAAGAAAAAAAAATAACCCCACAAAGAACCCACTAGAAGGCTCTACTTCGGAGAACATAACAAATAGAATGTCTCTGTGTGCTCACTGGCACACTAGAGGTGAAGAAAGATTTGGTAAATAGCCAACAGAAATGATGTCATCTACCAAAAACCAGTGAGGAATGGGAATGGCCTTGAGATAACAGCAAAAGGTCTGATATCCTTGTCATCAGAGTCCTGGAGGAGACTAGGAAGTGCAGAGAGTATGTGTGAAAGGAATACTGGCCGAGGACTCTGCGTAATGAAGAGCTATGTAAATGTACAGATCCAATGACTAAAATCAACCCAAAGAACTACCTGACCAGAACAATCACAAAACTGATGGAAACTAAATACAAGAACAGAAAGCACTGGGGCTTGGGGCTGTCACTGCTATTTGGAAGGCTGAGGCAGGAGGATTGCTAGTCTGAGGCCCATGTGGGCAATTCAGAAGTGGAATTAGAACTCAATGGAAGAGTGCTTGCCCAGCATGCAAGCTTATCCCTGGCTGTCGTCCCCAGAACTTCAAAAACAAGAACTGAAAGAAGATATAGGAAGGCAGGAGGTGTGGGAGACAGAGCGGCAGCCGGGAAGAGAATGAGGTGGCTGCAGATTTCTCGTGGGAAATCAGAGAGCCAGAAGAATGGATATAACATTTTTAAAATTCTGAAGGAAAGAAAGGATGACCCAGAAACGATGTTCGACAAAATGTCTCTTCCAGGAGTAAAAGTGGAAAGAGACAGACTGGAGGATGCTGTGAGCTCTGGGGGCCTGAAGCTCTTTAACAGACAACTCAATGGAGTCTTTTTGAGAAGGGAGGCTACACTGTGGGGAGCCCGGGGCTCTGGGGTGAGGAGAGACAAGAGGTGCAGTGAGCCTGTGGGTAGGGATGGCAGCCAGCTCAGCACCCTCTCAACTTTAGAGTCTAAAGTGAGTTTAGCCATGAGAAAGAAAGTTACAATGTGGGCAGGTTTTCAGTGACTCTCGGTGTGATTCTGATGACGGCTGCAATGTCAACAGGGTGGTGGGAGAGAGATTTCTGCCCAGAACAGACACTGAAAAAAATTATAATGAAAAGCTAGAGAGAGAAAAATGCCAAAAAGCATTTAAAAGATCTAATCAGAACATGGGAATTGGAGGGAGAGGACAGAATCAAAATGGTGGAAATGTGAACCAATGAAAGACAGAGATTAGAAGCAAATCCTGCACACTGCACCTGGTGAGGGAAATGTTCTGAGTGGGAAGATCCACAGAGGGAAAGCTAAGCAGTGACCATATGGTGTCGTCTTCAGTTATCCTTCCTTCCTTCCTTCCTTCCTTCCTTCCTTCCTTCCTATCTATCTATCTATCTATCTATCTATCTATCTATCTATCTATCATCTATCTATCAATTATCTATCTATCTATCTATCTATCTATCTATCTATCTATCTATCTATCTAACACCTGTCTATCTTCTATCTATTATCTCTATCTATCTATCTATCTATCTATCTATCTATCTATCTATCTATCTATCTATCTATCTATCTATCATCTATTTTCTGTCAATCATCCATCATCTATCTCTATTTCTTTTAGAGTTAGTTATTCTTTGACAATGTCATACCTGTATATAATGTATTTCTATTAAGTTTTCCCCATTCTCCTCCCTTGTTATCCTCTTACTCCCTCTGGACTCCTTTATCCCAGTGCATCTCTGTCTTATTTTCATATGTGTTTTTTTAATGATCCATTGAGTTTAGTTAGGGCTATTTATATAAGCATAGGTGTGGAAGTGTTTATTGAAGCATAGACTTCTTACCAGAGGCTACACCACCAAATAAAAGTGACTCCCTCTCTCCTAGCAGCCACCAGGTGCCAACAGCTCTTCAGCTAGCATAGAACATCATGAGCACCTCCTCTATCCATGTTGGAATGTTGATTAGCTCCATCCTGTGGATCTTGTGGTGGTAACCATAGCTTCTATGAGTTCATGTGTATGACAGCACTGTCATGACCAGAAGACAGCATTCACAGCACTGTTCCCCATCCTCTGGGTCTTGTATTCTTTCTACCTCCTGATTCTGTGATGATTTTCCCTGAGCCTTGAAAGGGGATTGATACAGATGTCAACACTTTGACCCGTTATGAGTCTCTGTATTAACCATCTTCTCTAACCAAGGCTGACAGAAGCACTAATGTATGGATGTATGGACGTAAACACAAGCATTGAGGGTAGTTTGACAGCATGTCCATTTAACAAAACAACAGCAGTAGATTCTCCCAAAGGGCCTGTGATCTCCTAAGCTGTGGAATCTGACCAGGTTTACAGTATGAGGCATGAGTTCCTTCCTGTGGAACAGACATTATATCTGGTCAGAAAGTAGTTGATTGCCCCTATGACAGTCATGCCACTATTGTATCAGTGGGCGCAGTAGTGCCCTGGTAGGTTAGTGCTGCAGCTTTCAGGGTTCACAGCTGGATGGGACTGTTGATGACTTTTCTTTCCCAACTGCCTACAGAGCACTTTGCAGTACTATGAAAGCTACCTAGTCGGAAGGAAGCTTCCAGTTTAGTCTCAGCTTGATTTCTATGTGCCCTGTAACCAAAGTATGTGACATTTTCAGCGATGGGGTCTTATAATCTTGTTCTGGGCCACCTAAGGCAAAGACAAGAGCCTATAGAGTTTCAGGTGTCTCTAGGGTCTCACTGATTAATAACTCATAAGGAGGTATCCCACACCTGAAATTGGGATTTTCATTTAATAACCTATGGTAGTATCATTCTCTACTCATGCAAGATACCTTCCTTCGTATTCCCACTGTGAGTCTCTGTACTGTGTTTTATATACTCTTAGTTTGCTACCAGCCACAGGAATATAGTAGGAATTCAGCTGAATATGGTAAAGCTATACCTAGAGTAATCAGGGGAATTCTTCCAGAGGAACCCAAATCTCAAGGAATATTTGATGTTATTTGGCTTTTAATATATCAGCTGTTTCCTGCTATGAATTTCTTGTGCACTCTCATACCTTTCCTAAGAACTTCTAACAGTGTATTTTATCCAATATACTTCTCTAGCATTCAAAGCCAAAAGGCAATAGGACAAAGCATTTCAGACCAACTGCCGAGTCTCCTGAATTAAGGTAAACCACCTAGGCTTAGGAGACAGGTGATGTTAGGTGCATAGCTTTGTTTCTTGTGCAAATTAAGCTCAGACCCTCCTTTCTTATACAGCCTTAGTGGTATTTATACTAACATTATAGACTCCTAACATTTTACCTAACCACTTCTAGGAATGTAGTTTGAGCAAATAAATTCCCTCTTTCTGATATATTAACCAATTTTAGCTCTTAGTTGACCTCCTCCTGTAACCACTCTCCTTTTGGGTTGTAACAGAAAGTCTGACAGTCACTGCCTGAGGAAAACTCTTATCTGCCTTTATGACTCTGTAAGAATTCAAGCCTGGCAACCTTGCATTAGCCAGAGCATTGCTACTGCAGGGGTATATAACTGTAAACCTCAGAGACTTGGAGAGACTGGATTGGAGAACTGGATGGAGAACTAGAAGGACAAGATGGAAGATGAGGAAGAGCCTGATGGGGAAGAACTAGGTGGGTAAGAACAAGTTAAGAAAGACCAAGATGGGACAGAACTAATGAAGGACTCAAGATAGCATTTAGAGGGACAGCAGATAAATGTAGAGAGAAATCTGGCAAGAAAGGAGCTAGGCATGAGAGCAGAATCGAAGCGGTATATAGAGAGAACTGACTCAGAAGAATAAAGTGTATAGACTAAAGAGTTTCATGTATATAAACTTGTTAGTGAACCCCTCACATTAATCCACTACCTGTACTGTCTCTTCTGGAACTCTGAGTGAAGGCTATCGAGGGGCTAGACCCCAATAACTTTCAATGTTAGTTAACCCTCCTAACCTGCGCTCCTTTCCT
Organism: Peromyscus maniculatus bairdii; assembly: GCF_049852395.1. Classification (NCBI taxonomy): domain Eukaryota; kingdom Metazoa; phylum Chordata; class Mammalia; order Rodentia; family Cricetidae; genus Peromyscus; species Peromyscus maniculatus. Next base: position 56,199,219 of record NC_134871.1, read on the forward strand.
TCTCCCCATCCTGATACCTGCTTAAATCTTTCCACCCCGAGTCTTACCTCTATTTTTATATCTTGTGCTTTATCTTCTCCCACACATAAGGTCTATGCCCTTCCTCCATCTCTTTGTTCATCCCCTAGATACTATCTGGAAAAGGGGAGTCTATATACGATTCTATATATACTGAGGAATGATGAACTCACTTTTAATAAATTCTGACATATTTTACATAAAGAGAAAGAGCCTGAAGCTGGCTTACATCAATCACAGAATCAAACTCATAGTTCAAAACTTCCACACTCTGAAAAGAAATCCCCAGGCTTGAGTGGGCTGCACCAGTGGGTTTTACAGGAGTTGACTAAGCAACACATTTATATGCCTTCAAAAAGGATGTTTTATTAATTCTTTGAGAATTCCATGCAATGTATCTTGATCATATTCACTTCTGTTTGTACCCTGAACTCCAGCCATATCCACCTCTCCACACCCTCTCGTGTCTGTGTCCTCTTTCTTCTTTGTCTTCTTTTAAAAAAATTAACCCATCAAGTCCAATGTGTGCTGATCATATGCTCTTGGATACAGTGCCATCTTCTGAAACACAGCTGACCTACCAGGGGCCACATTCTTAAGAGAACTGATTCTCCCTCCCCAAGAAGCCACCAACTGTCCATGTCCTCAGTTACGGGTGGGTGCTCACAAGCCCCTCCCCACTTCTTGCTAGAATGGTGACTGGCCTGATCTTGTGCTGGTCATATGCAGGCAGCCATAGATGCACATGAGTTTCTGAGTGTCACAGTCATGTTGTGTCCAGATGTCAGTGTTTTGCTCTGGTCCTTACAACCTCTGGGTCTTACAATCTTTCTGTCTGCCACAAGAGTCCGTGTGTGTGTGTGTGTGTGTGTCACACATGTGGTACAGCTATCCAATTTGCAGCTGAGAACTCCACTGACAGTCTCTGTATTTTGTTTGGGAATTTCTATATTACCCATCATCCACTGCACAAGGACACTTCTGGGTCAAGGACTGAGCACCACACTAAGTGATGGGTGCATAGTCTAGGTATGTTGTTTTTTCTCAGAGAATTGGAGAGGGGGTGTCACTTCATAATGCATGTTATGAGACTGAACTACTTGACAGTCAAGCTAAGAAAAACAACACAAGAGTGGACTGCTGAAGGTTGGTGTCATTTGTGACTAGAGGTATAGACACACGTCCCCAAACTGAGTCTAAATAGACAATATTTGCTTAACTTTCAAGGTCAATGTAACCCACTATAGTAAAAGGGGAAAGAAAATGAAAAGGATAAAATAAATATTGCAGTAAATCATTTGATGAAATTCAGTCTAATTCATGAGCAAAACTGTCAGCAAACTAGGAACAGTCAGGGTGACCTTCACCTGGTCAAGGGAATCTTCTAGAAATGTTCAGTTAACCCTTGTACACCAAGATGAAGGTCTTAACGCATTCTTCCCAAGACCAGGAAGACGAGGCAGATGCACGTTGCTATCTCTCATTACAACACCAGACAGGGAGTTTCCAGAAAGAGAAAGAAAGGCTGCTCAAACTGGTAAAACTGAAAAAAAAAGTGCGGGACAGTGCCCAGTAATAGAAGGGTTGATATCCCCAGGAAATAGAAGAAAAGTATAGTATAGCATATATAAATGTATAAAATATAACATAGATGGAATATAACAACACTTAACTGCATTATTCACTAGAAAGGACAAAATACAATTATCATGGTTACTTGTGTATGATGTGACTGTGTGCACCAAAAACCCAAGGAACCTTAAAAGGCATTGCTCAAATAAGTCGACATGGGGCTTAACAGATGCAGAATATAAAGTCAACAGCAAATATCCATCCTAGTTCTACACACTGAGAATGAACAAGCAGAAATCCAAATTATTATAAACATCAATAACATCCCACTCAAAGCAAAATATTTGTCTTTAAATACAACATATACAAGCAGGATAGTATCTGAGACAAAAATATAGAAGCAGAAATGAAAAAAGACACAGAGAAATGAAGAGATATACCATGCTTGCCACTGGGAAGGCTCCATACACCTAAGAGGTCAATTCTTCCCCAATAGTCATATAGATCTAATACAAATCCAGAAAACTCCAAGCTGACAATTAGCACAGAGGCCCAAGGTTGGTCAAGGTGCAGAGAATAAGCGACTGCCGAATGCCTAGCCCTTAATGGACCATTTCCATATTACTCCAGCCCAAGGCTCAGAGATTTGCATCAAAGAAGGGGCAGAAAGGCTGCAAGAGCCAGAGGCAGTGCATGATTACGAGGAAACAATGTTTTCTGGACACAAGAGGGCAGGGGCACATGGGAACTTACAGTGGTTGGGATAGCATGTTTAAAACCCGGGCAAGCACCAGCCAGCCAAAACCGCAGCATGGAGAGCCAGAAACGAAGTCCCGCCCCGAAATGGGAGCTATTGGCAATTCATAGCTGCTGGAAGAGTCTGCTTTCTTTAAGAGGGTGACCCCATGCTCAGTAGAAGAGCACACATCTGAGAGCGTAAGGGTAGCACACATTGGACTCTGCAGGTTCAAGGAAAAAGAAGAAACAAAGTTGGTTGGGTCGGGAAGGGGTGTGCGCTTGGCACAAGTTGGGGGAGGGGGTGAATATGATCAAAATACATTGTGCGAAAATTTCAAAGAACTAATAAAAATGAAAAAAAAAACCACATACGGCAAAACAAAGGGAGTAGAATAAATGAAACAAATTTTCAAGAGAAGAAACCCTTTGGACCTGGCCTTGATATTGACTTCAAAGCCATGGTCAGGGAGACAGTGGCCTGCGTGGTGGAGACGGAAGTCTGGGTCAAAGGACCAGAATAGAAGTTTCAGAACCCTCTTCCTCCATTGTGTTAAATTCACTCAACACAGCTGCCTTAAAAGGGGGCTGTCATTTTCAACAAGTGGTGTGAATAATTGGGCACTCATGTACAAAGGAATCTGGATTTAAACTTCATGCTTCATACAAAAGCAAACCCAGGAAGGGTCACAGAACCAATTGCTAGTGCTAGGCTGTGAAATACTTTAGAGGTGAAATTTAGGAGTAAATAAAGTGACCTGATAGGCAAAGAACTCCAAGAGTATGACCCACAGAAGAAATTGGGGGAGGGGTAATCCTGTTAAACTAATAGCTTCTGCCCTGGGGAAGGCCCTGTGAAGATGATAACCAGATAGATGCCAATCACATCTGATAAGAGATGTCTATCCGCAATACTTGAACTCTCAGTTACAAACCAACCACCAGAACTAGACAGCTCTATGGATAGGACGAGCCACTGAACAGATACCATGCTAAATAAAGTGTGTGGGTGATAAATTAACAGAGAAAAAACATCCTTAACATTATTAGCCGTTAGAAAACACAAATTAAAACAGCTATGTGATGGCTCTGTGCACCTGTTACAGATGCTAAACTAAATCAGACATGACTAAGTGCTGGTGAGGAGGTGGTGCAGTCCAAACATACGTGTAAGGTATAGGGGAATTCAAGACAGGAATGTTGAGTTCAGCGCAAGTCTCTGCAACCTGTTTCTGGGGTTTACGATGGGCACGGAGGGACAACGGCAGCTGTGTGACAATAACCTCCAAGGGTGAGGACAGCTCAAGGCACCTTAGCTGGTGGTAGGATAAAGGACAGCACTTCTGTGTGATGACGAATGATTTCCAGGATGATGAAGAAATATGGATTGACACCTGCAACATGGATGAGTCTCCCTAGGATTCTGACGATGACATCTCTGGAAAGACTGAACCATGACTTCAAAGAAGAGATCACTGATTGTCAGTGGCATGGGTTGGGGCGGTGACAACTACAAAGGAGTGGCTTATGGGAGGACTTGAGGTGTCTAGATTGTTCTCAGTCCCACAGATCTGCCAATCAACTTACCACATATTAATTAAAAAAAAAAAAGATAAGCAAATTTTAGACTATATAAACCAGGCCTCTTCAGTGTATTTGATACCATTGGTTTCATTGCTGTTGGGTGCCCAGAATGCTCTACTGTCTTGCTGTGGGATAGATGAATGTGAGCTCACAGACATGCTGAGTGTGGATGCCCAGGTCCTAGACAAGCACCCTGTCCGTGGTCACCCAGAAGGGTTCCCTAAGGCTTACCTCCCCTGTGAACAGCTTTTGAAGGGTCTCACTCAGTACACCAGACCCTTTTATCCTGTGTCCTGGCTCATGAGGGGTCCTGATTAGCACAGGGATTTAATAATAGACTACGCCCACTCCCTAGAGTATACACATGACAAGGCCAAAACTCCTGACGCTGACACCAGCTCTCAGTCTGGACCATTTGTAACTCCCCAACCCATGTCTTATCCTCTCAGCCTCCACTAACAGGGCACCCTGTGGTGAGGGTGAGGTTTGTGCTCCACTTTTTTGTTTTGTGTTTTGTTTGTTTCTCTGTGCAGTTTTGGTGCCTGTCCTGAATCTCGCTCTACAGACCAGGCTGGCTTTGAACACACAGAGATCCATCCGCCTGGCTCTGCCTCCTGAGCGCTGGGATTAAAGGTGTGTGCCACCACCGCCCAACCTGTGTGCTCCACTCTTTATATGTCCTTGGGACCCAGACAACGAGGTAGACGGGACAGAGTTGTGCACTGTAATTGTGTCAGGACCGTCCTGCCTAAGGAGAGGTCTTTGAGTCTAAGACAGTGTTCTTCCCGGGTTCATGGGCTGTAGTGGGTGCACAGGGACTAGAGGGCATGCTATATAGGGTGCTTCCCAGCTCTGCTCTGGGCTGGGGTTGAGCAGTCCCATAGGTGGGCCCCAAGGTGACCCTTGTTGCAGCATGGTAAAGTAAGCTTTATCTAGACCCTTCAAGATAGGGCCAGGGACCACCATCGCGAGGGTGCAAGTGGAGATAAGAACATATCCATGGGCAATGGAGAGCACAGATGGGGAGTGAGTGTGTGGGGAGGGTGGGAATCACTACCGGGAGATTCCAGGAGAGAGGGACTCCGGCTAAACCCATCTTACAGAATTACTGAAGATTATCCAGAGAGACAGACATCCCTTGGGGGCTGTAGAGGATGAAAACCTCTCAGCTATGGATCGTGATGGTGGGAGGGTCTGATGTACTGGCTCACTCAGGTTCTTGCTGAGTCTGGCCTTTCCAGGAGGTGTGCCGAGGGGCACCGCACTGAGGAAGATCAGGAGCCCCTCTGTACTTTGGTCAAGGAGAGAAATCTTTGTAGGGGAAACCATTTCCCTGCAGGGCCCTGGCCCGTGCCTCTTCCAGGCTCCAATAATGAGGTGTCTTTGTGCGTCTTTGTTTCTCTTCTCCACGTGGGAGTTGGAGAACGGGTCGGCACGTGGCAGTGTTTGCACTGAACCCTGGCTCTGCGGCCCGTGAGTCTGTAGCGAGTTACACAGGGGGCCTCCGGGACTGGCCCGTGCATGCTGATGCTGGCTCATGCCAATTACAGGCTGAGTGATGGAGCAGCCTTGTGTCATCTCGCTGGTGCATGGCAACAGCAGGTGAATGCTATAGTTTATGATTTTCAATTATAAATCAAATAGGCTGAGTTCTCGGTTCTCTTAATAAAGACTGTAAAAGCACTGAAGTGTGGATGGTTTCTCTGCGGGGGGAGGGATGGGAGGGAAAGCTGGTTGAGTCTAGCTTTGGGAGAAACATATCTGAATAAGCACTTGGGGGAGATAGATGTAGAGGGTCCTTTTAAGGACCCTGGATGGGGGTGGACCATGAACCCAGCATCCAGCACCCAGCACCCAACTTCACCTCACATCTCTCCACTAGGTTTAGTGCCAGTTTCTTAGCTTGAGCTGGTTTCAGCAGTGACCAGGGTGGTTATGTTGGGCTTCTGGGCACACATTCCTGGGGACCACAGGATGGTATGAGTCTTTGCATGGGTGCCAATTTAGGGCTATATTCAAGATGGTGGTAGATGGGAGCAAGGCCAGGTCTATCCATCCGGAGACACTGATGGCTTCCTTCGAGAACCTGACTTTGCTTTAGCTGTCCAGGAAATTGTGGGGGGATGCACTTATGCATCCCTGTTGTGTTTTGAGTGGGAGATGTCCCACACAGGCTCATATATTTTAATCTTTGGTTAAAGCTACTAACACTGGGGAAGGTCGTAGGCCCTTAAAAGCTGTGGAGCCTTGCTGGAGGAAGTGAGTAGTTGGGGCGGGTTTTGTGGTGTTCGAGCACAGTCCCACTTCCCGTTCTCTGCCAGGTTCCGGGCTGCAGGTGCAATGTGATCAGTCAGCCCCTGGCTCCGGCCACACACCTTCCCAGGCATGATGGACCGTGTCCCCTTGAGCTGGGCACCCCCCTTTCCTTACACTGCTTCCTGTCAGGTGTTTTGACATAGCAACAAGAAAGTAACTGGTTCGGTCCCCGACTTTCTTTCTCTGTCTGCAAGTAATGATAACTTCATGGACAAGAAGCCGGGTCAGTAACCTGGGCTTCTGGATGGCTGTTCGTGGTTAGTGCTACTGGGAGATAAAAGGAGAGAATATGCAGGGATGGGAAGGAAAGACATGGCAAATAGTATGGGGGGGGCACAGAACATGGCAGGTGGGGAGCAGATGGCAGGCAGGGCCAGGAGATAGGGGCCAGCACATGGCAGATGGGGGTAGGGGCCAGCACATGGAAGATGCGGGTAGGGACCAACACATGGTAGATGGTGGTAGGGACCAGCGCATGGTAGGTGGTGGTAGGGACCAACACATGGTAGATGGTGGTAGGGGCCAGCGCATGGTAGATGGTGGTAGGGGCCAGCACATGGCAGATGGGAGTAGGGGCCAGCACATGGCAGATGGGAGTAGGGGCCAGCACATGGCAGATGGGAGTAGGGGCCAGCACATGGCAGATGGAGTCTGGGAGGGTCCTTGACAGTGCAAAGGTGGAGCTTCACTAGGGGAGGAGTCTGAGAGGGTCCTCCCTGGGAGTGGGATTCAGGCTTTCAGTTCCCCATGCAGTACAAAGCCAAAGTGCTGACTGGCCTGTATTTTCCTGCTCTTCTGCTATCTACCCCATGAAGTGGAAGTGGAGTCTTGATCTCAGACATCTCAACCTTCAGAGCAGTGAATCAATTTCCTTCATGTGTTCACCATCCAGTCTGTGGTGTTCAGTAACAGCAACACAACAGAGCAGAGCCAGACCCCGTCAGTGAAAACACTAATTACAATAACTAAGGGAACTGTTCTGTAAGCATGCAGGTGAATTTTCACAGTAGTAGGCCAAGGATCTAGAAATTTCTAGGTTCTGTGAAGGGTCTGATTAGGGCTGGGTCTGAGGAAAACTTGCTAAGGGAGTCTGAGGCTGGTCCCCAGGCAGGCATCTCTGACAAACAGAGCAGAGAAGTCTCCTACTGCATATCCTCATATCCAGGACAGCTGGGTCTACGGAGAAGGGGCTGGGAGCAGCATAGAGAGGGAAGACCCAGCCAATCCTGTGCAAAGAGGTAACGGTGTTATGTGGGCTCCCACTGGAGTCAGGATGCAAGAGAGCATCTAAAGATGCCTGACCTGGAAATCACAGGGACCGGGGACTATTGGGTCTCCTCAAAATTCTTGATGAATACCTAACCCCAAGTATTGCAAAGTGATTTTGTTTAGAAAGGGAGTCACTTGTGATGCCATGTGTTCAGATAGATCATCTGGTGGGATTAGTGCCATCATGAAGCTAAGAGCCTTGGGGGCTAGTGGCTAAGAGCACTTACTGCTCTTACAGAGGACCAGAGTTTGGTTCCCAGCACCCACGCCAGGCATCTCACAACTATCTGCAACTCCAGTTCCAAGGGATCTGACTCCCTCCTCTGGACTCCACAGACACTTGCACATATGTGCACATACCCACACACAGATGTGAACACATACACATAATTTTTTCCAACATAACATTTTTATTGATTGTTTGGGAATTTCACATAATGTACCCTGGTCATACTTCCCAGTACTCCCAGGTCTATCTTGTGACCTCCCCACCCCTAAAAGAAGGAGAAAGAAAACAAAACCAGAAACACACAAGTCCAATTTGTGTTGCCCATATAATCACTGGAATATGGTCAAACTTCCAGTGGCCATCCCCTTAAAGAAAACTTAGTTCTTCCCCACCAGCACCCTGCCAGAAACTATCAGTTGTGGAGAGCGACACTTCAGCATCTATATCACAATTTTTAAGAGTTCTTTTCAATAGCGTCCTATAGCTGGAGTTTTCTCCAGTCCTGCCCAGCCCCACGGACCCCACAACCACTTATAAAATTATAAAATAATTACTCAGAAGCTCATATTAATTAAACTGCTTGGCCATTAGCTCAGGCCTACTATTGTCTAGCTCTTACACTTAAACTCAGCTCAGCCCATTTTTGTTAATCTGTATGTTGCCACATGTTCCGTGGCTTTACCTGTTGCCTTTACATGATGCTCCCTGGACGGCAGACTGGCTTCTCCTCACTCAGGTTTCCATCTCCCAGCATTCTCTTCTCTGTTTGTCCCACCTATCTTATACTTCCTGCCTGGCTACTGGCCAATCAGTGTTTTATTTACCAATCAATCAGAACAACACATTCACAGCATCCCCATCAGCTTCCCGTCTAGGATGTTGCTTTTTTTGGGGGGGGGGCAATATGGGGGTAGTGATCATTACAGAAGCCTCCTATGACATTCTATCTCAACTGTGAGTCTGCAGTTATCAACACCACTGCCAAAGTAGCTTCCTTGCCCTTTACAGTCAATGGGAGCATGAATCATAGACTTACATATGGTTTCTGGCAACAGCATAGACCACAGACATCCACATGGCCTCTAGTGTCAGCATGAGCCACAGACCTCAGCATGGTCTCTGGTGGCAGTATTGATGTCTGTGCCTGGTGTTACCACTGAAGGCCATGTGGATGTCTGTGGACTGTGCTGCTGCTGAGGGCCATGGGGGTGTCCATGGTTCATCCTGCAGCCTAGGTCCGTATTGATATCCATGGTCTGAGATGCCATTGGAGACCATGTTGAGGTCCAAGGTCCATGCTACTGATGGAGGCCATGTGGATGCTTGTGGTCTATGCTGTCTCCTGAATCTGAGTTGATGTTCATGGGCAAGATGGCTATTGGGGACCATATTGGTGCTTGTGGCATGTGCCCGGGAGGCCATGTTGATATCCGTGGCCTGGTCTGTCACTGAGGGCCATGATGGTGTCCATAGACCATGCTGTAGCAGAGGGTGGTGTTGATGTCCATGGTTTGTACACATATTTTTTTTTTTTAAAGGCAGGACTTGGGCTCAGATACACAAAGGAGATAGCATGCAGAGATGGAATGGAACCTGAGGCTACAGATGTAAGCCAGGGGATGCTGAAGTCAGGGAACAAACCAACAGAAACCAGAGAGAGAACCAGACCCCCCCCCCCCCCCCGACTCACAAGATGCCAGCCCTCGGGGATGCCTTCCTCTTCAACCTCGGCCCCCTCGGTGAGGAGCCCTGGATCACTGTTCTTCTAGCCACTGGATTTATGGCATTTTGAGATAATGATCTTAACAAACAAACAATCTGCCTCTGTGCTGAAGTCCCACTCACATGTCCCACCTGAGGAGACAGTCCCCATAGGCACCATCATAGATGACTTTGTCTAGATGTGAGCCCTGATCTGTCAATCATCAGATTTCTAAACAACAACAACAAAATAACCAAAAAACAAACAAACAAACAAACAAACAACAACAAAAGGAAAGATGCCTTAGTTATTTTCTATTGCTGTGATAACTTATGGGAGAGAAAGGGTTAATTTGGTTCATCGTTCTAGGGTTCAGTCCATCATGGCGTGGAAGTCAGGCAGCAGCAGGAAACTGAAGCAGTGGGCTGTGTTGAATCTGAAGGCTGGAGAAGAGAGTCAAGAAGGTTTGTGCTTATTTTGAACGTAGAAGAGCTTTTTTTTTTTTTTTATCTGAAGGAAAGGAGCAATATCTTGTTGATTTTTTGGTTGATTCCTGGAGATGGTGAGATACTAAATGGATGAGGAATCTGTGTGTTCAGGGAGGTGAGGGTGGCTGAGTGGCATCTTCACATTGAGCGGATGGAGCAAGTGGAATTGGACTTGGGCTGGACAGGGGCTGGACACGGACACCAGGCTTAACTCACAAGAACTTATTCTGCCCCAGACCTAAATCTGTATGTTGGACCTCGGGGCTCTGTTTTGCCTTGAGGATGAAGAGGTCCGCTCTTCCGTTTGATCCACCGATAGCTGGAAGTCAGTAAGCCTTTGGCTAAGAGGCTCACAGCATCCGAAATGACTCAGGAAGAAAATCACCAAATCTGTGACAGAAAGACATGGTGGAGACCTTCCCTAGAGCTGCTCATTCTCAAGTCCTCTGCAGCAGCCTCATCTCTCCTCTTATTGGCAAGGATGTAGTCAAGCCATCCCTGTGCAAGGCAGATGGAGCCTTTTGACTGTGTGTGTCTGTCCCTTAAGTGCTGTTTCTGTCTGTCTGTCTGTTTGTTTGTTCATCAAGGATGAAAACAGAGGTAGAAGTGACCGCCTCCCCATCTCTGCCATGGGGCCACCTCCCCATCTCTGGACATGTCTGTCCCCATGAAGGGACAAAGGATTGCTAGAGATCTGAGCTTAACTCCAGATGGAGGATGATGGCAAAGGTGGACCTGGAGATGCCAGCAGCCACAAGCAATAGCCAGAACGGGAACAGACCCATTCAGTTCCCAGCTCATTAGCATGATAAATCATCACAGCCGATCATAAATGACCCCGGTAAGGCATTAGTCACTAATAATACTAATTAGTACCATGAATTAGGCTCATTCAGCCACACAAAGAATGAATACTAATTTAGTACCTACTAGGAACCAGACAGTGTTTGCATTCTGGGGACATGGTGCAAGGCGGACAGCCCTGCTCCTCAGTGTTCTAGGAAAGTGTGGTTAAAGAGACTTTGCAGTGTGGACCTGTAGAGACTCTGGCTCCTTTTCCTACTGTAGATGAACTCCTTTTGTAGACTTAGTTGAATTTCTAAGGCATAGAGCAAACCAGCTATCTATTAGCAAAAGGAGGCATTGTTCCGGTTACTTTTTCAAACTCATGTCACAAAGCTGAAAGATAGTGATGTTTTTAGAAAAATGCAATGTGAGTGCTCTCTTAACTACTGTTAGTGAGGAGGGGAAAAAAAAGAGAAGGTAACGGCCACGTCAGTCACAGATTGCTGAATAAACTCAGCCCCTGGCATGCAGCCAGAATGATCCCCGGGGGAAAGCACACGAATGGAAATTAGGATCTGAAAACAGAATATGACTTTAGAATTATGACAATTATCTCCCTTAGCTGGGGTTGCATAACAAACCTGAAGCTTAATGCTTTTAAAAGCTATGGTATTGAGATCTGTGAGTGGCTGGGTCGTTTCTCTGACCCTGGCTGGTCCCACCTGATTACAGCTCCTTTGTGGTCAGCCGACAGATCCAGAACTGATGTAGAACTGAATTATTTGCTGACCTGGTGGTGGGCAGGTTGTGGGAAGGGGCTTCCCACGTGGGTCACTTGGATTTATTCTTAGACGGTCCTCTAAGTCAGCAAGAAAGAGCAAAACCAGGGACAGAGGACATTCTGTCAGAGTCACAATTACTGCTGACCTCCCAGCCAAAGGAAGTCACCAGACAAAACCCAGAGCCAGTGTGGGAAGTGACTGGCAAAGGGCAAGGACACAGATAGGGCCGTTAGCATGGCCAGTTTTTCTGAGAATCTGTGGTGACTTAGAGCTAAAACACATAGAAAAACGACGGAATACTGTGTCATAGTTGGGAGAATTGCTAAATAATAAAGATACAGCCAAGACCCATGATATGGAGATGGAAGAGTGGCTGAGCTGGTAAATGCGCTCAGAAATGTGTCCTTGTCACAGAACCAATAACATGGAAGAATTAATATCAGCAACAGAAGCAGCGACAAAGAATTCAACACATACCTGCAGCTGCCAAGAGCATTGCATCAGAACAAGTGTGGGAAAAGACAAAGTCATCTGAGAATATTGCATATTTTTCTTTGAGACAGGATCTCACGTTGCTTGAATTTGCTATGCAGCTGGGGATGACCTTGGACTCCTAATCCTTTTACCCCAGAACTTGGATCGTACCACCACACCTGGCTGTCAGTACTCAACCAGAGTTGTGTGTGTATATTTTTAGTTGGATAATTTCCAGGTGTATTGTTGTAAAGCTTAGTGAATGAAGCTCTGAACAGATGTACCAGACATACTCAGCAGTACCTCAAGGCCTAAATCAACACGTGAGAAGAGACCACCAAAGAAGACAGAAATGATGTGCCCAGTAGACACAGGCTAGAGCAGGGAGATGGAATAATTACGGTAGACGGGGTTGCCAGTATAGGACTAGACACTGGGCAGGCCCTAAATCCAGCCAGCTTGTCCAAAGCAGGGAAGGGACTATCCTCTCGGCTGATCTCCCTTCTTTCAAAGCCCTTGGTCACAGTACAAAGGGTTACACAGATGGTTAAAATAAATAAACCTTCATTTGACCCACGTATAACTTCTTGTACAAAATAGGCTATCCAACTAGGATAATGAAGCATACACACATCAAATAAATAAATAAGAAGAAAAATTATAAATGAATGCACATGTATTAAAAAGAAACAATTAGCTGTCTTTTAAAAGTAGGACATATTGCGCTATACTGTATTAAAGAGAGCCCTCATACAGCCTGGGGGTGGGGAGTTGATTAGGTTGATGATGTTTGACTCTTGTCTCCAGTGAGATTTGCTTCCCATCTTCTCCTGGCTGTGGTCCTCTTGCTTCCTCTTTGATATGCAGAATTTCTTTAAACCTCTTCTGCCATGCTGAATTAGTGTTCACGGATCCTTCGCTTGTTGCTTTTCATGAAAGGCCTTTTTTTCCCTCCTGTATTCTGAAGGATAACCTGGCTGGACACAGTGACCTAAGTTGGTGGTTACTTTCTTTAGGCCTTGAAGTACATAGTTCCAGGAGGATGTAACTCTTCAGGAGCATGGCAGCGTGCCCAGAGTCCTGGGTTTGATCCACAGTACTGCACAGCGAGAGCAAACAAGTTGAAAGGTTTGCGTTTTTCAGGTGCCATTATATTGATGCAAATTGTGTGAATGTTGGTCATTTCCAGTTTTATTAGGCATTTGGGATTTCAAGAGACTCACTTGGTTTATTTTTTGAACACATATCTTATGTGGCCTACTTGCAGTTCTTTTTAAATGATGTTAAAAAGAATACTTTATGTAGAGAAGCAATGAGACGTTGATTCTCTCCTTATCTGTATTTATGGGGTCCCTTCGGGGTAATGGCTGTGTCCTGTACCTGCAGGCTCATACCTTTCCCATGGTTTGGGGGTGTCTCTTTGCTTATTTTATAGTGCAGAATGTCTGTGTCTTTAGCCTATGCTTCGGCTACTTCATCTATTCTGACTATTGAGATATGGTCCTTTACTAATGTCTGATAGGTCTTCTGTGCTCTGTAGAGTCTTTAATATTCTGCATTGTGGTCTGAAGTCTTGTGTCTGAGCCCCGGGATTTGTTCTTCTGCCTGGTCTAGCCCATCACTGAGGTTTGCCTGAGGTGTTTAGGAACTCACTGGACTTTTCATTCCCAGGTTTCGGTTGGACTCGTTTGTAGATGCTCCAGCTCTGTTGAATCACTTATTCGTGTCTGGAAACATCTTCTTGTCTTCACTCAGCTGTTTATTTGTGTCCTTCTTGGGGTCATGATCATTTGTAATACCGTTCACTGCGTTTCTTGCCCAGAATTTCATCCATGCCAGTGTCTTTGGAACTTGTCACTCAATGTTCTGAATTCTTGGAGGAGTTGAGTTATTTATTGTGCTTGTTTTCTTTCTTTTTTTTTTCACGTTTCTATTATGAGCTTTGTGCATCTGATGGGTAAATATCACTTCCCTATGCATATAAGGGCTTTCATAGAGGAGAGGCTTCCTTAGACAACATTCCCTGGAATATTAGTCATTGTACACTGTAGGATTCTTTCCCCAAAAGACTTATCAGATTCCTTTTGGCTCTGATTGGTGAGTCTCAACCCAGTGTGTGTGTCAGAGCCTGGGTAACTCAATGCTCTGTCGGTCTCTCCTGAGTGTGGTCCTGTGGTGTGGTTCAAGCAGATGTATTGTAAAAGCTAGAGGGCGGGGTATCTCTCTGTGTTTATCTGGTATTATTAAAAGCATATACTATCTGCATGTGTATGTGGTGGCCTATGCTGAGGTCCTTCACAGAGCAATGTCCACAACAATAGTTCTGTTTTTTGCTGATGCATAGGGTCAGCATCCAAAGGCAGGATGTGCCCTAACAATGACTGTGGTGGGCTGGATCTTCGCTCTATGTCTTGTTATATTGAAGTGTCTGCCATTGTTCAAGCAGGACAAGCTGGGGCTGCCATAGGGTTCAATTCCCATGATAGGGCTACTATTCAGAGTGTCCATCTGGTGCAAAGTCAGGCTGGCTTTGTCCCTAGTTCTGTAGAGAGAAAGACAGCAAAACACGTGCTGGGAAACAGGTATAAAAGAAGCCAGACACAGAGATGGCAGCAGAGTCAACTGACAACCAGCAGCGGTCACAGCACCAGCTGCACAAGTGTAGAAAGCGGCAAAAGTACTCTAGAAAAACCCAAACAGCTTCAAAGGAGTATGAGCAAGACTGTTCCAAGAGGGGGAGAGAAAGAGACAGTAGAACAGACAGAAGAAGTCATGTTAACATACAATACAAAGTAAAAGTGGGGGAAATAACAAAGTAAAAATAATAAAAGCATAAATAGAGATGAGAAGGAGGGAATCCAATATTCCTCCTGCTGAAGTGTTTGGGTCGGAGGCAGTTCTGAGCATGCTCACTCTCTCCAGAGGCCTTGGATCGGGGTCTTGCTGCCAGGCTCAGTGTCTGGGCCACCGCCAACCGTTACCACAACTGAACCCAGTGTTTTGTGGACCAATTGCTTGTGATCAGCCCAATGGAGTTCAGTCCGTTAGGGCTTGCCCTGTAAGTGTCTAGCTCTATGAGTTTAGACAAAAGCCCACCACTATGTAATACCTTCCTTCACCAAGATATGGACGACCCTGTTGGCCTCAGATACTTCCTTAATCCCCTCTGTAGTTCATCCACCTCCTTCCTCTTGCCTGATAACTTGCCAACTACTAATCTGTTTCCATCCCTTTAGTTTCATTTTTTTCCAGGCTGCATCCTATGCAGGATCACACAGAGCAGAGCTCTGCAAACCTGGCTTCTCTTGCTCGCATTGCCTAAGTTAAGATCCTCCTTGAAATGACTAATCTGTTGAGATTTGTTTACCTTCTCAGCACGTGATGAGTGTTTGTTCGGGTTGCTTACAGTGTGGCTGAGGGTGTCAATGAAACTGTTGTAAGCACGCGTGAGCAGGTGTTTGTGGGGCCATATGGTTCCCCTACACACGGGGATAAACACCTAGGAGTGAGACTGCTGGATTGTTTGTTAATTGTATTTGTGATTTCACAATGAATCATTAAACTCTTTCCCAGAGTGGTTGTGTCACGGTGCATTGCCACTGGCCATGCTCAAGAGTTCTGGATGGTTCACATCCTTGGCTGGTTTTGCTGTTATCAGTGTTAAAAATATCCACCTACTGGAACAGTTGTGTGACTGCATCTCAGATGAATGGGGACTGGTGACCTCAGGCATTGTTTAGTGCTTCTTTCACATACACACACACACACACACACACACACACACACACACACACACACACACACACACACTTGGCAGGAGGAAGAGAGAAAGAGAGAGAAAGAGAGATCTATTTAATTTTAATTTAATTTTTTCATATATTTATTTGTATATTTGTTTATTTATATATTTATTTATTTATTTATTGATTGGTTGATTGTGTGTGCATGTGCCACATAGATCCCCATGCCAGAGGAGGTCAGAGGAGTGTGTCAGAGCCTCTGGAGATGAAGTTATAGGTGGTTGTGAGCCACCCCATGTGGGTGCTGAGATTTGAACTTACATCAAAGCAGCAAGCACTCTGGATCACCTGCCCCTTTATTTGACATCATCTTTGACAAGACCCCATTGCACAGCTGTTGGAGTGGTTCACACTATAAGCCAGGTCATGCATGTGTTTTGAGGATCTCCTGGAAGACTCACACAGGTTGGTGGTAGCATGAATCCCTTCAACAGCACTGCACCCTGAAAAATAACTTGGGGCTTTCTTACCCAGGAAAATGTGCAGTTACAGTGTGTTCTTGAAGCCCTGCTGGCAGACATCCACACGAGAGAACCAAAGTGTGTGGTCACACAGAGAACTGTGTGTCTTCAGCAGATTTATGCAAATTTACCCAGAACTTGAAACAGTTCAAATGTTCCAGTGAGGCAACAAATCGCAGAGCATCTGTGTGAGTGGAATCTTACACAACAATGCACTCAAAACATTTCATACATATATAGACAATAAAATATAATCATATGTACCTTCTAATTCCCTCTCCTACTCCCCTAACCCACTCAGCAATCCCCCTACTTCATCCTTCTGTCCCTCTTCTTTCTTTCCTTCCTTTTCCCCCTTCATCCTCCTCTTCTTCCTCTTCCTCTTCTTCTTCCCCTCAGCTAAATCCATACATTCTTAAATGTGGAGCTGTGGCTAGAACATAGTCAACTTACCAATAGCCGCATCCACAAAGAATTCTTTCTTCCCCAGCAGCCATCAATTGTCAACAGCTTCTCAGTAAGGAGTGGGGCCATGAGAGCTCCTCCCAGTCTATGGCAGGATATTGACAGCACAAATACATTGATGAATTTCTGGTAAAGTCAAGAGCATCCTGCTAAATCTGGTCTCTTAAAAGAACACCCTGTAGGTTACACTGAAGTAGCTTGAATGTAATTGGCCTTTATAAATCTCATAGGGAGTGGTACTATTAGGAGGTGTGGCTTGGTTGGAGTGGGTATGGCCTTGTTGGAGGAAGTGTGTCACTGTGGGGGCAGGCTTTGTGGTTTCCTATGCTCAGGATACCACCCAGTGTCTCAGTCAATTTCCTGTTGCCTGCAAGATGTAGGACTCTCAGCTACTTCTCCAGCACCATGTCTGCCTGCATGCCACCATGCTCCCTGCCATGATGATAATGGACCAAACATCGGAAACTGTAAGTGAGCCAGCCCAATTAGACGTTTTCCTTTATCAGAGTTGCTATGGTCATGGTATCTTTTCATAGCAATAAAAGCCCTAAGACCATTGCCAAAAAGCAGAGCTGTTTGAGAGGAAGTAGGTCTGTGATGGATGGAGGCTGGCTAGAGGAGGTGGACCCATCGCAAGGATCATGGACAAGATTTGTGGCTGATGGATCTGATATGTTGATGATAGTGTTGGTACCACAAGCATAAGTTTTTATCACATCAATTATCTCCTTAGTATCAAAAAATACTTCATTTCCACTCATGGTGGCTTTATTTGGTTTTGGCCATTCTTTTCCCTGATAGCAGAAACTTATGCAAAATATAAAATCAACTTATTTGACCACATTATAAAACAAGGCTGTCAGGACTTAGGTGGCTAAAATTGTAGAGAAAATTTCTAGGGAGAAACATACCAGAAACAAAAGATGGCATTTGGCTGGTCAGAAATGGGGGCTGGGGCTTGGCAAACATTCCAGGATTTTTTTGTTGAGACTACAATGTGGTAAACTGACTACAATAGGGGTAAACTGAGATGGGACCCACAAAGGACTCAAGAGATCTTTGAATCATCTCAACCCAAGAGTCCTGCTTCTTGCACTATCTGCAATGTTGAAAAGCAATGCTTATATTAAATGGCTGCAGAGGAGGAAGCACATACATGTTCCATGTTTGATGTCTGACATCCAGGAACAATGAACAGATATCAGGTATGTGTTAAGAGGAGAAATGGAAGTAGACTAAGAAGAAATTCAGCCCTTGGTTGGTCAGAAATAATCTTGAAATATCCCTCTTTAATGTAATCAATAAATTAAAATATCAAGACAGCATCAGCAAAGAAACATGGAAACACATTAAAAAAACAAAATAAAAAACTGATAACTGTAAGAATATTTGAAATGACTCAAAAAGTAATTTTATCGGCAAATTAGAAATAGCTTTAAGAATTAATGAAGTGAAAGACTGGTTATGGTAAAATATCCAACGTGTTGAGAAAATATGAAAAATACAGAGTATAATAAACATGTGAGACAGAGTAGAATAATTTGACAGACATATCACTGTTGTCCCAGAGGCAGAAGTAAAAGAGAACAAGGCAGATGCAGATGTTGGAATCATTTCAGACTTGACACAAACATTAATAGATGGCTCATAAAGTGCAGGAAATCTCAGATAGAATAAATACAAAAGAAAAATTAAAAAAAAAAAAACTATGCCAAATGCCATGCCGGTAAAACTCCTGACCACGGAGAGAAGTTTTCCAGCTCATTAAATGTGGCCTGTATCACCTTGCAAGAAACAGCAGTGCTTTGGAAGGAAAGAGCTAGAAGAAAATCTCTTTGCTGAGCCTAAACACAAGCCCACCAAAGAGAAGAGCAGCCAAAGGGGCTGACAGAGAAATAGTAGACGCTGCCCTGAAGCTGCTCTCCCCGGAGTGCGTGTGGACCTAACATCTGTCAATCATTTCATGAGAATTTTCATGTCGCTGTGACCAACCCCTGATACACAACTTAAGGGAGGAGGAATGTAATTTTTGGCTCACAGTTTAAGGGGTTGTGGCCCATCATGTCAGGGAAGGCATGGTAGCAGGCATGTGAAGTCATATCATATCCCCAGTCAGGAAGCAAAGGACAATAAATGCTGGTACTCAATTGACTACCTTAATTTTCTCTTTTTCATTCAGTCTGGAATCCTAGCTGTCTGGCTAGTTTTATGTTAACTTAACCCAAGCTAGAGTCATCTAAAAGAAGGCAACCTCAGTTCAGAAAATGCCTCCATAAGACCTGGCTGTGGGGCATCTTATTAATTAGTGATTGATGGGGGAGGGCCCAGCCCATAGTTGACGGTGCTGTTCCTGAGCTGGTGGTCCTGTGTTCTATAAGAAAGCAGGTTGAGCAAGCCATAGGAGCAAGCCAATAAACAGCATTCCTCCATGGCCCCTGAATTAACTCCTGGCTCCAGGTTCCTGTCCTGCATGAGTTCCTGTCCTGACTTCCTTTGATAATGAACTGTGATGTATAAGTGTAAGCTAAATAAACCCTTTCCTTCCAAAGTTGTTTTGGTTATGGTGTTTCATCACAGCCATAGTAACCATAACCAAGACACTAGCCTATGAGATGGGGCAGCCCACATTCAGGGTGGGTCTTCTTTTCACATTAAACCTCCCTGGAAACAACCTCATAGACACACCTGTGTCTCTTGGGTGATTCCAAATCCTGTCACACTGACAATGACATCAAAACCTGAATGAGAGTGCCTAGAGAGGTGGCTTAGTAGTTAATAACACTTGCTTCTTCTCTAGAGGATCTGGGTTTGAATTCTCCCACCCACGTGGTGGAGCACAACCATCTCTAACTCCAGTTCCAGAAGATCTTCTTCTGGCCTCCATGTTCACCAGGCACTCATGTGGTGCACAGACACACATATAAACCAAACACCCACACACATGAAGATAAATAAATAAATCTTTTAAAAAAAGAACTGAAAGAGAAATGATACAGTAACTAGAGCAGAAATATTTGGCAAAACTCAACCCAAAAGCAACACAAAGCTTTCAGAACATGAAGTATACTGTTGACATTTAAACATCATTTTTATTACCATATAAATAATTAGGTTTCATTGCAGTGTTTTTCTTTTCAGACAAAATTTGTTCTAGCTGGCTGAGGGGGGGGCTCCTGAGACCCCCACCTCTAGCTGAAATATTAGCAGATGATGGTTGCTTGGGAGGGGAAGCCACTTTTCTTCAGGAGTGTGTGGTCACTAGTGGATTTCCGTGTCTCAGTAGATGGCCCTTCACCCATGTGCATATGGGTGGCACAAACCAGACTCAGTGGGTTAAAATGAATATACAAATACATCAATAATGATAAAAGGAGAACGTGTAGTTTGGAGGGAGAGGTGATGGAGAGACCTGAGGGGAGTCAGAGGGGGCAGTGATGGGTGGGTATGTTCAAGATGCATTGTATGCATGTATTAAATTTTCAAAGAATAAAAATTAAAATAAAAATTTTGTTATATCTGTTTCATTTTCCTACTTCTTCCCCAGCTTTCTTTCCTCTTTTATGTCCTCACACCCCTAGTAGTCTCTTTCCTGCTTTCATGGTACATGAGTCCTTTTGACATGCCCCCATCTCTTTTTCTAGACATCTCTTGTTCCCCTCTCACGGTCCCCTATCTACTCTCACTCATTTATATAGAAAATATACTAGTTGCTTAATTTGTAAAAAAGTATTTACAGGAGCAACCTCTAGAAAACACTGTGCTTATGGCTACAATAGAAAAAAAAATGCCCTGCCTCGATCCGGAAGGACACAGGCATACTCATTATTATCACTTCTACTCAATATTTTACTTGAACTTTCAATCAGAAAAAAAAGCAAGCAAGACTAGTTAAAATAATTGGAAAGCATGAAATCAAACTGTCATTATTTAAACACAAGTGATTTGTGCATAAAGAATCCAGAAGGAAATCCAAATAAGCCGAGAATTAACAAGCACATTTGGCAAGGACTTTGGAAACGAGACAAGCAGACATGAATCCTGTTTCTCTGGGACACTCAGTGTCTGGAAACACAGATAGCATTACTATCTCCTGTGCTGTAACTGAGGATTGGTGACCCACGGCGACCTCACGCTAAGTCATATGCCTAAGCTGCACATGAATGAGAAAATAGAAATGAAAACACCACTTAAAATGACATTTGCGGGGGTTGGGGGGTGTGGGCATTTAGAATCCTGAACAGCTTATAGATCGACACACGGAAAAGGACTAGGAACTCCGAGAAGAGGCTGAAGAACTGAGGAAGAGGGCTGTGTCTAGAAGAGCTAGTTCTGGGTACCCACCCCAGTTCTCTCCAGCAACGCCCACACCACAGCTAGAAGTTGGCCTTGGTGATGGAATTTATACCACAGACATTGGCAAGTACTTAAAGACAGTTTCTCTGGGGAAAATTATTCATCATTCACCAGCACACGAATAGCTATGGGACACTCCAGGATCAAGAAAACTAAACATCTATTTGCACACCTTCACCTCACGTGAACTATAAAAGTTTCAGCAACTTTACAAAAGGTTTAAAATCTATGTGGACATTTGGGGCTGGGGACATGGCTTAGTTCAAGTAAAGAGCATTATTTATGCTCAAATCCATGTTGCAGTGTATGCCTGTAACTCCAGTGCCGGGCCATGTGGAGACAAGAGGATCCTTGACCTCAGAAGGTGTCATCACCATGGCAGAGGGTGTTGCAAGGTGTGCTTGGCTACAAAGCCGTGAATCTGGGCCTTCCATGAGGGAAGACACGCATCCTTGTAAAGTGACACCCACTCCAGTCTAAAAACTTCCAGTTCTGACTCCCCAGGTCCTCCCCAACCCTCAAAACAGAATAAAGAAACTGGATAAAACAAACCAATAAATTTAACTATCAGCTGTTGAATGATTCTCTTTATGTTAATAATGGAGGAAGTAAAATTCTAGCCCATTATAGAAAAATAGGGTGGGGCATGTTGGGAAGATGCCAACAGGAAAGTGTGAAAAACCCACTGGGAAGCAGGAGGGAAGAAATGCTAAGCATCTGTATGCATTATTAGGAAAAATAGAAAGTTATGAATATTATTTGTTTCTGAGACAGGGTCTCCTGCATCCCAGAGTGGCTTCAAACTTACATGTAGCTGAGAGTGACCAACCATCACCACATCCTGGCCGTGAACACTAAATTTATGACATAACGCCTACAGAGTTTATCATATAGTGTCTGTATGAATGAGGAAGGTGAGAGAAATTCTCATCAAAATAAGGGGGGGGGGTATTCCAGAATATTTGTACAGTGTGTGAAGATCTGTTGCTGTGACTGGTGTAATAAAAAGCTGAATGGCCAATAGCTAGGCAGGAGAGATAGGCAAGACTTCTTAGAGAGAGAGAGAGAGAGAGAGAGAGAGAGAGAGAGAGAGAGAGAGAGAGAGAGAGAGAGAGATCCCATTAAGACGTGGAATGAGTCTGACATACAGAATGGGAGAGAGGTAAAAGCCACGTGATAGAACATAGATTAATTTAAAAAAATGGGTTAATTTAAGTTATAAGAGCTAGTGGGGCCGGGCAATGGTGGCACATACCTTTAATCCCAGCACTCAAGAGGCAGAGGCAGGTGGATTTCTGTGAGTTTGAGGCCAGCCTGGTCTACAGAGCAAGATCCAGGACAGGCATCAAAATGACACAGAGAAACCCTGTCTTAAAAAAAAAAAAAAAAAGCTAATGGCCAAGTTTTCATAATTAATAAGACTCCATGTCATTATTTGCAGGCTGGTGGTCCTGATGAGAAAGCTTACTACATATGCTGTCCAACATGGGGGTCTCTGATGGGCTTGAAGATTAGATAGTCATAGTAACAGTTTTCTATAGTTTTGATAGAAAGTCAATTAGGTACAAAACTTTGAACTCACCAAGATGGGATAGGTAATGGAGTATTTTCTTTGGTTTTTCCAATACTAAAGGAGTGGGCATTGTGAATTTATTTATTTCTATTTATTTATTTATTTATTGTGAATTTATTTCTTTTTATTTATTTTAGTTGTTCTTATGGTATATAGTTTTATTGAGTTAGAGTTAAAATCCTTCCATTTTATTTAGAAAAAAAGGATTATTTCAGGAAAATTGTTTGCACTGCCAATCCGCTGAGCCAATAAAGCTACCTTGAATCAAGGACAGAGTCAACGATTGGCTGACAGGGATTAGCCATAGAGATGTTGGAGGACTGAGGATGTCGGATAGAGAAGGACAGGAAGAGAGAAGGGGTGGGGGCTGAGGGAGAGCTCTTGCGGGTTTTGGATCAGGAAAAGGTGGAGAGTAGGGTCAGCCCCATCCACTGATCTTTGGGTTTATTTGGTTTTATTTCAATGTCTGACTCCCGAGTTTTTATAAACACTGGAACAATTTAGGTGACATTACAGGGGGTGGGGAGGAAGACTGAAGGAGTAAACACACCTCAGCCAGGAATGATCTGCGTTCTGAGGTGGCCGGAATGATTGCGGACACGTGGCTTTATCTTCCAACCTGGAGGTCATAGGAAAGCCTTAAGTGCAGCCAGAGAGGAGGCCCCAGGGGGACGGAACCAAAATCAAGAGCCTGTTCCTTCTTGTCTCCCAGCACTGGGAGGAGCCCCGTCTTCCTGTGAATCCGGGGTTCTGTGTTCTCTCGAACTAACTTACAGGGGTATGACAGAACTCTACCAGGGGGCTTGGAAAAGCTAAATCTCAGGCATGCTGGGTTCCAGGGCTGACAACCTGTGTGCACTGGGGACTCCAAGCAGGGCCAGGCTTGGAGGAATTGAGTCTTCATGTTTATCTTGAAAGTAGCATTTTGTGGGTCTTCACCTGTGATTGGAGCTCTAGTAGCAGTCAGAGAGAGGACAGTGGGATAGGTGATGAGAGGCAGGACAGGGCCTCTAAGACTGCACCAAGGGAGCCCTATTCTGTGAGGCAGCCAAAGTCTAATAGCATAGGCTGATTCTGCCTTCCTTCTGACACATGAAAGGACCCTGGTTCAAGACCAGGCAGAAACAGTTTTAAACATTTTTCTTTGTTTCCACAAAAACTTGTGTCTTACTGAAAAAAAATTCCCCAAGAGAAACAGGATCTGGATCTGAGCTTTATTCAGTTGGGCGAGGTAAGATCCTGTCATTCCTTCCGCCAGCCCTGTTTCACTGACAAGAACTTTGCGCTCAGGGTCCTGGGGTATTTTAGCAGCTGGCAGTTGTATGGGTTGCAGAGGCTGCGTGTGAATCCAGCCCTCCACAGCAAAACTCAGTTCTGGGAGCCAGGATTCTACGAGGAAGGTGTGGACAGGGTTGTCAGGGAGAGAATGCCCCCTCCTTCCCCCATCTCCAACAAGCATCTGGTGAGTTCCTGGGCCTGCTAAACAGTCCTTTTATCCTCTCTAAAAGCAATACATCCTAATGAGGTCCCCAGGCAACACCTCTGAGGCAGGTGGAGTACGCTGGGCCTCATTATCCCTCAGATGGAGTAGGGGTGCTGATGGAGGGGGAGAAGGGAGGAGGGCTTCACTTTAGGCTGCTTGCTGTCCGGATAACTCTTCATGCTGTCGAAGGCAGGTAGAGGAAGATCGTTGACAGGACCATCTTTGCTGAGACAGGCTGGGGAGCAAGTGCCCAGCAAGCAAGCATAAAGAATCTTAGACTGAGCATCCTTCTGTTTGGCTTCCCAGAATCTCCGCTTGCTAAACCTCCAGCTGCCGGCAGAATTGGCAATGTCTGGGTATGAATCGCATCCCAGAGTGATTTCTTCCTGGGAGACCCAGATTCAGCTTCCTGTGGGTACCCTTAGACTGTTGGGCACTAGCCATATTGATGTCTGAGGCCAAGAAGGCCACTTTCCAGTTGGGAGAATCCTCCTGTACTGGGATCCGTGGTGGGAGGGAGCCGTATGCTGTAGAGCAGTGGTCCTCAACCTTCCTAATGCTGCGACCCTTTAATACAGTTCCTCATGTTATGGTGACCCCAATCATAAAATTATTTTATGCTATTTCATAACTGTAATTTTGCTACTGTTATGAATTGTAAATATCTGATATGAGACCCCCAGAGGGATATAGACACACAGATTGAGAACCACTGGTCTAGGGACTCCTGGTTCACACAGACACAGCAGGTGAAGGGTGACTGTCTCCAGGTCCATCTGAGACTTGCTGGGCTGAGTGGCTTGAGCTACTCCTCAGGGACCTTGGTGTAGTGGACTAGTTCAGGTCTGGGGCCAGCATGGGGGCTTTAGTCGTCCTGGACAGCTTTTATCCATGTCTCCTTCCGGAGCCTGCGGAGACACATCTCTCCCCACCAGCCTGTTGGCTCGTGGCCTCCTCGGAGCTGCTGCCTTTTAAGAAATTAAAATAAATGTAGGCATTGCCATGCATTTTATCATGAAAATGAGTCTGTTAAAAATCCACAAAGAAACATCTTCCTGGCTTCTGGGAAAACAGTGAAAAGCACGTGTAGGCTGAACTACCTTGGAAATGCATCTTAATTAGCACATTTTCCTCATCTTACAAAGACGCTGGCATTCATCTTTTTCATGGGCTTTGCCCCCCTTCTGCATTTTTCTAGTGGTAATAGTCTGGTAGGCATTAAGCTTCTGGAACTGAGGCAAGCAGAAATTTCACCCAAGGATTTCTCCTGTATGGGAGGATACTCAGCAGCATGTATGGGGACAGGGGAGGCTGGACAGGGAGGAACATACTCTCTTTGGATCCAGGATCCAGCTTCTCCCATTCCTGGACAGACACTCCTTACTTCCACGTTTTTGCTTACTGTTTCAGTTGAGGCAAAATACATACAGTGCAACATTTGCCATTTTAAGGACCTGGCAGGGCATAGGTCAGAAGCACCAAGCACATTCACTCCATGATGACATCACCTATAGATCATCTTATCTTTACAAACAAACTCAGTTCCTCTTGCCTTCTAGCTCCTCACCTATCCATAGCCTGGGCACCCCTTACTCTGCCTCCCATCTCTATGAGTTTGTCTTTCCCGTAAGTAGAGTCCTGTGGTGCATGTTGCTTTTATGAGTGGCTTAGTTTCCCCAGGCTGGTGTCCTCAAAGTTCTTCGGGGTGGTTGGAGGGATCAGAATTTATTTCCCTGTTGAAGTCCTATTTTGTAGGCCACAGTCTGTCTGTCCGTCCATTTATCCACCCATCCATCCACCCATCCATCCATCTATCCACCCACCCATCCATCATCCATCCATCCATCCATCTATCCATCCATCCATCTATCCATCCATCCATCTGTCCACCCACCCATCCATCATCCATCCATCCATCCATCATCCACCCATCCACCCACCCATTCATCATCCATCCATCCACCCATCCATCCATCATCCATCCATCCATTCATCCTTCCATCCATCCATCCATGCATCCATCCATCCATGTATACAAAACACATACATACATACATCCCAAATGATGGACCACTGCCAAGTGTGGCTGTTGCTTCTTTGCTTTGACAGTACAGTCAGCTATGTCTTCTCAGAATCCTCATCCCCAGAACAGATCTAGTCTCACCCTATCCCTTGAGTAGGGGTGACACAGACTGCAAGGCCTGCCTACCACTGAGAAATGAACCCAGAATGTACAGAGATGGAGATAGAAATACTATTGTCTACCAACTGGGAAAAACAGTTTTCTGCCCACGTGGGCAATGAACACTGTATCCACCCAGCTCCAGGCACCAGTAGGTGGCTTCAACCTGTCTCTTAGGGATGACTCCACTCTGTGGGCCATGATTCCTTCTGTTATACACTGGACATCCATCTAGTCGACAGTGTGGTTGAGGAGGATGCAACATGGGATGGAACAGGCTCAGCCACTCCCCCCAAGCTGTCTGTTCAGTCACTTTCTGTAGGTGACAGGGTGACAACAGAGGGTATGGCTCTCAGTGCAGCCCTCCTTCATGGCTAAGAAGGGAAGGACCCTACCTGCCCACTGACCCATGAGTCCAACTGTCCTTCCTCCCGAGTGATAACACTATGCTAGAACACAGATAGTTTTCTCCCAATAGGGCCAAGTAGTAAAGGCCTGGTTCCCAGGTTGGCTACTGGGAAGGATGGAAAGATTGGGGAGTGGGTCCCAGTGAAGGTTTTTAGGCAACTAGAGGGTATCTTCAAAGGGGATGTGGGACTCCACAGATCCAGTTTGTCTCTGTTTCATGGTTGTGATGTGAATGCTTTGCTCCAACATGAATCTCATGAGGGTTCCAAAGTGAGGGTGCTGACTAATCTTCAACAAGAACCTCAAGAATCAAACGCTAAGTAGGTCTTTTTGCTTCATAGGTTAGTTGCCTCATGGGCTTTGTTACAGTAATATAAAGCTGACTAACCCATTGGATGATAGGAGGTTTCTAACCACAGACTGGGTGACAGATCCCAGGGTTCTTTTCAGTGACCAGTGGTCATATGACTGAGTTCTTTCTGTAGGATGCAAAAGAAGGGATGAGTGAATATTATCAGGGTCTGATTCGTGGCTGATACCATATCTTCCCACTGAGGGACACTGTGGGGGACATCTTGCTCCTGAATTTGTGGCCATCAGAGCATCTCTTCAGAGTCATGTGTGAGAAGGAAAGAGAACCCTGCCTTCTCTAAGACTTCTCCAAGACTCCACAGCTCCGTAGGGCCCAGGATCAGCCTTGTCCTGCCCAATTCCCTCTTCAGCTGGAGTTACTAGACTCCACATGTCTCTTTCAGGTTCCAGGGATACTCTGCTTAGGGGTCAGCTGATGTGGGACCTGACTGGAGGGGAAACATTACCCTAGACCCCATTGCTCCACAGTCACCATTGGCATCCCATGATTCTCCCTTCCAGGCTCTTCTTAGGCAGAAATATAGCTTTGAAAAGCAGAATCATTTTTTGTATATTATCATCATCTAACCTACAGCTTTTTATTTCATGTGTTAAAAATAGTTTTGATTTTTTTTCCCTGTTTCAAAACACATGCTTAATGAAAAACACAGAAAAGTATGGTTAGGACTTAGATGTGGAATGTCTCCCACAGGCTCATGTGTGAGGACATGTGGTTCCAGATGGTGGCACTGTTTAAGGAGACGGAGGAACCCTTAGGAGGGGAGCTTGCCTGAACTTGGACATCCTTCTGCCTCAACCTCTTGAGTCCATTAACATGCCTAGTTGAAGTTTGGTTACTACTTAGTGTGTGTCTTTTTCATCCCATTATAAGGTTGAAAAATCCCAAGTCAAACTGTCCAAAGTGGGGATCATGCACACTGGAGATTAGAATCCTTAAGTAATTTTTCCCAGTATGTGGAACTACACTGTCTCACATTGTTTTACATAAAAACATTATTATTATTATTATTATTATTATTATTATTATTATTATTATTATTATTATTATTTGGTTTTTCGAGACAGGGTTTCTCTGTGTAGCTTTGCGCCTTTCCTGGAACTCACTTGGTAGTCCAGGCTGGCCTCAAACTCATAGAGATCAGCCTGCCTCTGCCTCCCGAGTGCTGCGATTAAAGGCGTGTGCCACCACCGCCCAGCTATTTTTATTATTTTAAATCATGTCTATAAGGGTGTCTCTCTCTCTCTCTGTGTATGGGCAGGGAAATAAAGGTGTCAGCAGAAGCCAGAAGAAAGCATCAGATAGCAGATCCCCTGGAGCTGGAATAACGGGCAACTGTGAACCACCTGCTGTGGGTGCTGGGAACAAAACTCAGGTCCTCTGTAAGAGCAGCAAGCACTCTTCCCCACTGAGCCCCTGTTTTATGTCACTTTCAAATTATTTGATGTTCTGTGAGGCTGAAGACACCATCTATATCCGAATCTGTGGCCTATATTTTCCTTTCTTGGGGTTTCTTTGGCCACCACATGATGTAAAGGATTCCAAAGAGCCCTTCAAGCATGGATAGACCACCTGCCCTCCGTCTGCCACTTGGCATTTTTTACAGGAACACTGCTTCTTGTCTTCTCGGGTTTTGGCTGTTATAGAGCTAAGTCACTCGTCTGCTACTCATAGGCTTGCTGGTGGAGACGAGAAGAGAAAAGCCATGCACTGAAACCAGGGATTGAAGAAATGAACTGCCTTCACAGATTATGAAAGTAAATATTGCCTTACAGATTAAGCTTTTAAAAATACTTCAAATCTTCTATTCATCTGGGACCTATTTTGGTATCAGTGCAAAAGACAGATCTGCCTTAGTGTTTCCCCGAAGGGCTAATTACACTAATTATATTGATTGAAATATTTGCTCTCCTTCCCTTTGATTTGAAACAGCACTTTATGCTAATTCTCTCACTCTCCCTCTCTGTCTGGGTCTCTCTTTTCCAGCCCCAGGTTAACATGTTTTTCTAGCTACAGAAGCTTGCTAACAGGCTTTCCTGTGCAGAGACCATAATTTTGGGAGAAATGAGTCTACCGACGTCCTGATTTCATGCATACTTACTCATCCTTCCTTCCAGGGTTCGTTACCTGCAGAGATGGCCTCTCATGTACCTTAGCTCTGTCTGCTGTCTCCTCTGTTCTCGTGTCTGCTGCTATGCAGCACTGGGGGTGGGGTGGGGCTGGGAGTGGGACCCCTCCACTGACCCCCTCATCTCAGGCTCAGATCCATGCGTGGGTTTCAACCACCCTCCCTGGCCCCCAAGCCAGGTGAGGCCACTGTTCCTCCATCCAAGACACCCAACTCTCTTCATTTTGTTAGCTGTATCAGTGCACACTTTTAACATAACCACCCACCCTCAGCTAGCCCTCAGCTCATGAGGTGGGGACCAAAGTCACCGCAGTTTACCTGACTCTACACTAGGTGAATATGGGTAGATGTTCACAGTGAGCAAGTGAAGGCTGGTGTCCTGTGAGGGACCTTGCCTGGACTCATCTTCCTATAGGGTACTGTACTCCCAACTCTGTGTTTCTGGAAGCTTTACTTCAAGCCAAATTTTTGTTATCTGGCTCCACCTTGGAGCCTCCCTCCCCATTCACCTTCCTGACAGACACTCGCTCATCTTGCCAGCTGTGAGCAGCTGCTGCTAGCTTGTCCTCCAAGAGGCTGTAGGTGGAGCTAAATTGTCCTGGTGACTGTGGTCTGAATGTTGGTGTCCCTGTACACGGTATGTTGGCATCTCCATCCCAACATGACAGGTTGGGAAGTGGGGCTCTTGGGAGGTGATGAGGTCGTGAAAGGGTGACTAATATAAAGAGGCTGAGGAAACACATTCACTCCGTCAACTGTGGGACCCAGCAAGACCTGGATCTGAGGCTGTGACTTCGGCTTTTCAGCAGTAAACTCTAGGAATGTCTGTGGTGTACACATGTGCTTCTCCCACACATGCATAGTGCTCACATATACACAGGCACTTACATACAATGTACACACTCACACATGTGCATGTACACACATTTACTTATATACAACATACACATACACACATGCAGTTATTATACACAGCACATACAGACACATACATAGACACACACAGAAACACACATAGAGACACATAGTTATTCACAGCATACACACAGTCACACACATGTTTATCATGGGCGTACACACATTCAGTTACACACAGCATGTGCACATACACATTCACACATACATACACACTGAGACACCCACACAGCACAAATATACACTCACACACACACACACACACACACACACACACACACACAAACACACACACATATACACACTTGCCATTCTTACACACAAACTTGTATTTTTCTCTCAGGTAGGAAGAGTACATGATTCAGTTCTGTGGTCACAAGTACATGTCCTAAATAATGGAACTGCCCCATCTGCCCTTGACTTTCTGTTGCTGGGTGCGTCTACTGGGACAAACCTTCTGTGGGATGAACAGGCAAGTGTATGTTGTGGCTCCCAACCCTGTGGGCCCCCTGACCACTGGGCCTTACCCCTCCCTTCTTTCCCAGCCAGTCCCCTTGGCTGCTTAATATTATTATTCTTATTACTCCGAAGCTCAGCTCCCCAGTTGTCTTCAGCAAGGAAGCAAGGGAAGAGAGAAGAAAAGACCCAGCTCCTCCAGGGTGGAGCAGGAAGTGCTCTGCCTGAGTGGTACAGGAGGGTGGGTCCCAGAGAAGGGGTGACAGGTGGGGCTCTGCTTTGGCCAGCCCTTCTCTGTCAGCGTCCCAGTCAGGATGCCTGGAGAGGGGTGTGTGTGTGTGTGTGTGTGTGTGTGTGTGTGTGTGTGTGTGTGTGCAGCAGGTGCCGGGGTTTGTGTTGGAAAGTCCATGATGGGGCAGGGACCAGCCATCCTCCTGGGATGGAACAAGACCTCCAGGACCCTTGCCATCTGGGGCCCCATTTTGTAGCCAATTCCTATGTGGCCTGGGTGAGGTGTCCAACACTTCCTGTCACTCATGGGTCAGCAGAATCGTGTTGCCAGCTCGCCTTGAGGATCAAAAGTGTGGAGCCAGGCATAGGGACCCTCCCGTAGTCCCTGCTAGTCCAGTGGCTAAGGTAGGGATATCATTCAAGCTCTTGAGTCTGAGATCAGCCTGAGCAGCATAGTGAGATGCTACCACCCAAAAGCAGAACAAGTCAAGGAAAGTTAGATTCTTGCGGAGCAAAGCCCCCTGACCGCCATTCCTTTCTTCTTCATTGGTGCAGAAACTTGGTTTTATAGTAGAGAAACTTGGTTTTAATTACGGCAGCTGTATGACCAGACTGGAAAATGCTACATTCCTTGTCATTTCTCAGTGAAGTTCCAACTGCTGTCCATGGTCCTCAGGATACCAGAGGTCTAGTCCTGCTGCCTGTCTAGACATTTGTCCCCCTACTGGGTACATAAGGACCCGCTCACCCCACTCTGCTGGCTCCCTGTTCTCTGAGGTCTGCTGCCCGTTGCCTTCACTGCTCCTCCTCTGGCCACAGCTCTGCTCCTGTCCTTTATGTATGCCCTTCAATACAGTTTTTGATTGTCTACAAGCTAATCAAGTACTCTGGAGCTTGCTCTTGGGACCACACCCTTATCACCTGTCAGGAACATCATCCAGGTATGCTGTCTGAAGGTGTGACACTGGATAATCTGCACTCTCCATTATCCCTGCTGAGGTAAGCCTGGCCTTGTCACAGCCTCTGGTGCTCCCTGGTGTCTGCTGGCTCCTATCGGGTGAGTCTCTGCCATCTTCCTGCACAGGGAACTTTCAGTTTTCAAAGGGAAAGGAGAGATGTCCTCCCAAGCAGCCAGACCAGTATGTGCCTGGAACTATCTATTCTTCCTATTCACAAAAGAAAGATATAGCTAACACAGCTCCCTTTAGACCATGCCCTGGGTACTCTGGGTCTCCTTTACTTATTTATCTATTGGTAGAGGCTATGACACACCTACCTCTACCCATCTAGGACAGGTGCACACATGGCCAGTGGCTGCCCAATGCACAGCCTGTTGTTGTTGGAGCCAGTCCATCGGCATCCTTGTTGGCTCGCCATGGCTAATAAAACACCCGTAACAACACCGGAAAAGCCGACTTCCCCCTGTGCTCCACTTTAATAGAGTCAGTCTTCCACGGCATGCTTTAATACTGTTAGAAGCAAATCAAAATTAATGAGATTACCTCCTTTGAAATGTTATATATAATTAACCTCAAATTAAGGACAATATGTGTTTGAATTTGCCAATCAGTAACACCTCGAAATTGCCCAAATACACAGTGGCAAACAGGAGGTGTTGATGCTAACCGCTGATTGAACTTGCTCTTTATGTCTTAAGGATGATGGCTTTGGGGTCCACTGATAAGTCCTTGGTGCAGCCTGGGGAGAGAGTGGGAGGCTCTGGGCAGACTGGCTTTAACATTATGTCCCAAAGTCCCCCTGGGTGAATAGCTACAGATGTGACAAGAACTCCCATCCAGTCATTCTATTTTGCAAATCTTACTTCTGGCTGCATTGATCGAGGCTCGGAAGGGCTCCCGGTAGCTGTGGTGAGAGCCTCCCAGTAGCATCCATAGTGGCCTGAGTGGCTTATAAAGCCTTTTGGGTCTATGCTTCGCTGAAAGAGGCTAAAACATCTGTCACCAGCTGTAGATGGAAGTTTCTGTCCTGCCTGGTCCTGCAGCTGTTCAGTCCCGAATAAACACACAGAGGCTTATATTAATTACAAACTGTGTGGCCGGTTGTTCAGGCTTATAACTGACTAACTCTTACGCTTAAATTAACTCATAATTCTTGTCTTTGTGTAGCCATGTGGCTTGGTACCTTTTCTCAGTCCAACATTCTCATCTTACTTCCTCTGTGTCTGGCGGGAGATTCAGTCTCTGCCTCCCCTCTTCCCAGCCTTCTCCTAGTCTGGTCACCCTGCCTACACTTCCTGCCTGGCTTCTGGCCCATCAGCATTTTATTAAACCAATAGGTGAGACAAATCTTTACAGTGTACAAGAGCATTACCCCACATCAACCAACCACATCGGCTGGCTACAACACTGGATGAATGTCCTGCCTGACAGAGCCAGGGCAATGGGACAATGGTCAGACACACCAACTATGATAATGACTAGTAGAATGTATTTTGCATGGTTTCTAAAGTCCCCTTGGTCATTTCTCCCCACAGCCCTGAATGTGTGTGAAGTTGGTGCTATCTTTATTCCACGAGTGAAGAGACTGAAGCCAGAGAGCTGTAGTGTTGCTTAGGATTGCACTGTGGCAAATAGGCACAATTCTGGTGTTCCAAGAAAGGTTAAGTTTTCTTAACCTCTGTGGCTTCCAGTAACTTTAGAGCAGACTCTCACTGACACCCTCCTAAAGGACTCAACCAACCCCAGCCCAGCCCCAGTCTAGCCCAGCCCCAGCCCAGCCCCAGCCCAGCCCAGCCCAGTCCAGCCTAGCCCAGCTCCAGCCTAGCTCAACTTAGCCTAGCCCAGCCTAGCTCAGCACAGACCAACCCCAACTCAGCCCAGCTCTAGCCTAGGCCAGCCCCAGCCCAGCCCCAGCACTAGCCCAGTACCAGCACCAGCCCCAGCCCCAGCCCAGCCCAGCTCAGCCCAGCTCAGCCCAGCTCAGCCCAGCTCAGTCTAGCCCAACTCATCTCAGCCTAGCTCCATCCCAGCCCAACCCATCTCAGCCTAGCCCAGCTCCAGCCCAGGCCAGCTCAGTCCAGCCCCAGCCCAGATCAGCCCATCTCAGCCCAGCCCAGCTCAACCCATCTCAGCCCAGCCCAGCCTAGCCCAAACCCAGTTCAGCCCAGCCCAGCCCATTCCAACCAAGCTCAGCCTAGCTCAGTGCAACCCAATTCAGTTCAGCCCAGCAGAATCAGCATCTCCACTTCTATGTCACCTATCACAGTTTCCATTTGAATGGCCAGATTCTTCCTGCTGTGTCCTCTGTGCCCACACCAGGTGTCTTGCATCATGACAGAGGCTGCATCCCAAGAGCCCCTGATGCACATGGACAGAGCATGGTTGTGTTTGGTGCTTCCTCCTCCTTCTTTCCAGACCTCTGTGCCTCCAAGTCCACGAGCCCATGGATCCTTCCCATCCTCTCATCTGGACAGCTTTATAGCAGCCAAGAGCAGCTCTTCCTGGGAAAGCATGGAACAGATGAGAGTCATGGAGACTTGGTGCCATGTCTTCTCCCACAATGACTGTCCACTGGAAACCACCAACACAATGCCATTAGGACATGGGTTACCTGTGAATTCAGGGAAGACAAAAGACTTGGATGATGTCCCTCTGAATAAGACAGTCCCAAGAGAGGGTCCTTACAGATGACAGAAACCATGTGATCATGTACTAGTTGCTTTTCTTACGGTTGCAATAAAAACCCGACAAAGGCAAGTTAAGGGAAGACAGGTCGGTTCTGGATCACAGTTTGGGGGCACAGTCCATCATGGCAGGGGAGTCACGGTGGCAGGAGTGCATCGCAGCCACTCACAGTGTACCCACAGTCAGAAAGCAGTGATGAACACTGATGGTCTTTCTTCTTTTATTCAGTCCAAACTGCAGCCTAGGGGATGGAGCTGCCCAGATTGAGGGTGAGTCTTCAACCTTAGCTTACCCAGTCTAGAAACTTCTTTCCTTACAGACATACCCACAGGTTTGCCTTCAGGTGGTTCCAGATTCTGTCAGTATTAACTATCACATGGCTGGAGCCCTAGAGTTCTTGGAGCCTCCAGGAGCTAGAAGAGGTGGGAAGAAGCTTCTTCTAGGGCTTTCAGAGAGGCAAGACCCAGGGACACCTTGTTTTCAGACTTCTGGCTTCTGGTATGGAGAGAAAAGAGCCTTTTGTTGTTTTCAGTCATCGAGCGTGTGGTGATTTGTGTGGTAGCCCTAGGAAACTAATACACTCGAAATGCTGCTTACATGTCTCATTAACATCGATTCTGCAAGCTGCTTGTCATGTACCTGCTCCATCTCAGGTGAACTGTGGTTGGTAGAGCAACAGCCCACATCCGCACAGCTGCGCTCCTCAGTCCCCAGGTGGAGCCAGCTTGCGGGGGGTGGGGGGGGGTCCCTGATGCGATGATGCTTACCTCCTGCTCTGGCTGTGTCTCCCTCTTGCTTTCTGCTAGCTTCTGGGGCCTTTGTCTCGGCAGCATTTGTCTCTGAGGCAGCAAGCAGCTCCCCTGCAGAGAGTTGGCCCTGGAGGGCTGGATGGATGGTGTGGCTGGTGCTGAAGAAGCAGATGGGTTGGTTCATTAGGAGCAGGCCATATGTCCATCAGATGGGCATGTCCAAAACTCACTAATTTGGACAAACCAGCTCAATTCAGATTGGCAAGTGTTCACTGAACCCCTATGCTGCCAGGGCTGGTGATTTGAAGGTAATTCTTGTTTTGGGAAAAGACACCATACCAGATTATGTTGAGCCTTTTTTTTTTCCCCCTTAAATTTCAGAATCTGATTGTATTCACTGAGCACAGTTTTGAAACTACAGGTAAAACAAAGAAATCTTCAAAACATAGATGTTGTTTATAAGCGCCTCACTTGGAAATGGTCAAGTTGCAGATGCAGGCCCAGGCTTTGTAAGACCTGGGACCCTGGGACAATGATCCGGAAGCTGCCTCCTCGTCCCTGCCCTGCGTGCGGTGTGCTACTCTGCTCCTATCACCCATGCCAGTCTCCACAGCTGAGTCAGAGCTGGCTCAGCTGCCAGCTCTCACTCCAGTCGATTGAATCCGTCTCCTATTGTGGAGAATTTATGTTCTTCCAGTTTTTAAAGTCTTATCACTATTTTGAAAAATAGATTAGTTTTAAATTGTAAAATTACTGCCTGCCATGGAAAAATTACCAGCAGTGCAGAAAAGTGTATGTAAGAGAAGTCACCTTCCCCATTCCTGGACTTTAGAAGAAAGGTAAAATGGCTCCTTTCTCGAAGTTTTATGTAGTCACAACACCCACCCCAGGTCTGTATTGTTCCTGTGGAATTCAAGGCGTTGATGGCTATAGCACATATCAGCTCTGTTATCTATCTAACATCTGTTAATCATCCTCCTGCCCCCTCTTCTTTCTTCTGTCTTGTCTGCCTACCTATCATCTATCAAATATCTATCTACTGATCAGTCAGCTACCAATCATCTATCATCTATCAACCTATCATCTGTCCTTAAATGTATATATGTGCATCATCTATCTTTCATCTACCTATTGATTTGTCATCGCTTTATCTGTGTGTGTATATCACCTATATCTTCTAACTATATCTATCTATCATCTATCTATTTATCATTTATCTATTTTATATCTATCTATAGCTATCTATCATCTATCTATCTATCTATCTATCTATCTATCTATCTATCTATCTATCTATCTATCTATATCTATCATCTGTCTATTTATAATCTATCATCTATCTATATATCCATCATCTGTCTATCTGTCTATCATCTATCTATCTATCTATCTATCTATCTATCTATCTATCTATATCTATCTATCTATCTATCTATCTATCTATCATCTGTCTTCTGTCTATTATTGTATTAGTCGCTGTTCTGCTGCTGTGATAAAGCACTATAACCAAAGGAACTTAAGGGAGAGTTTATTTTGGTTCATGGTTTCAGAGGGACAGAATCCATCATCACAGGAAGGCATGGCAGCAGAAACAGGAGCTGAGAAATCACATCCTCAACCACAAGCATGGAACACAGCAAACTGAAAATGGGGCAGAGCTATGGACTTTCAATCTCACCTCACATGACATGCTTCCTGCAGCAACCTCCCCAACAGTAGCACCAACTGAGGACCAAGTGTTTAAATGCCTGAGCTTATGGAGGACATATCTCATCCAAACCATTGTAATTGTCTCTATGCATGCACATATGCATGTGTATATGCATCTATTATCTATCTATCTATCTATCTATCTATCTATCTATCTATCTATCTATCTATCTATCTATCTATCTATCTATCTATCTATCTATCCAATCATCTGTCTATATCATCTATCTACCTATCTACTTATCATCTATCTATCCATTCATCCTCTATCCATTTTCCATCTTTCATAGGAAAGGGCCACTCTGCACATTTTATTTACTTATTTTTCTCATTTCCACTGCACACACATCACACATCTCTCCACATTAGCTCATATCATATTCCCTCACTGGTGTAAGCTTCACGTTCTGGACCACTTTAGGCACATGGGCAGATAGGCAGTAGTATAGAGCCTCTATGCTTTGCACACAGCTATCATAACCAGGTTTTCCAGAGAGGATCACAGTGATCAAATACAGGCTTGTGTGACATAGGTATCCCATTTAGCTGAACACCAGTGGATGGCCATACACCCTAGAGTATTATAGTGGTATAAACTAGGCTTGTTTGGTTAAACAAAATGACACGGAATTGAATGGGTATGGGAGAGGAATAGGTATGGGAGCATTTGAAGGAAGGGATGGATATGATTAAAATACATTGTATGAAATTCTCAAGTAACTCATTTCACCTCCCTCCGCAGTACAGGCTGGTGGCATCTCCCCCACAGCATATTAGCATCTTCTCTGCAAGGTGATTTTATTGTTTCTTTGAGTCACAAGCAGCCAGTTTTCCACCTTGCATTTGCTAGGATGTCTCTTAATTAAAAAAAAAAATCTGGATGTTTTTCACCCTTTTCCACCATTTCTACCCTGAAGTGTTCAATGCAGGTTTTTGTTTGTTTGTTTGTTTTTGTTTTTAAATTTGGGTGACTTCTTTCTTGCAATGTATTTACCTCATTCTTTGGACTTAGCATGCTACTTTGAGATTGTCTTAGTTACTGTTCTATCGCTGTGAGAGACACTGCCACCAAGGCAGCATTCAGAAGAAAGTGTTTAACTGGGGCCTGGATTACAGAATTAATTCATGGCAGGCAGCATGGTGACAGAGAGGCATGGTGCTGGAGCAGTGGCTAAGAGCTCATATCTGATCCCTAAGTTCCAGGCAGGGGAGGGGGGTCAGGGCTTTTGAAACCTCAAAGCCCACCCCAGTGACACACCTCTCCCAACAAGACCACACCTCCCAACCCCTTCTAAACATTCTATCACCTGGGAACCAAACATTCAAATACACAAGCCTATGGGGGCCATTCTCATTCAAACTACCACAGAGACAAATGAGAATATATTGCACATGGCTGCCCCTTGGCCTTCAAACACTTCTATGTGTGTTTTCTCAAAACCACAGCACGGGTTTAACTTGGTGAGCTATAATTGGAGTGACAGTGTCACACTACAACTTTGTTCTTTCTTTCTTTCTTCTTGAATCCATAGTGTCCCAGCAAGAAGAACCCCATTTGAAAGTCTACACCCTGTCTTCGGCTCTGCCCTGGATGCTATGTAACCTGCTTCTGCCTTTCAGGACATTATGGTTTGGCCTGTGGTCTTAGAGAATGCTCCTCTGTTTCTGTTTATCTAGTGTTTCCTCAGCCTTCAACTCAGGTTAGGCAAATTATGGTAGAATACTGAGGCTCTGTTCCTCTCAGGGAGGTGCCTCAGGAGCATGTGGTGTTGATTTGGCCCATTGTGGAGTGAAGCTTGATGGTTTGGTAGGGGTGGGGGGCTGCTTTACCCATCTGCAGCTGCCATCTCCTGTTATTAGAAAGTGTCACATGGAGAGAGAGCGAGGGATCACCTAAGTGCCCTGTTACTCTTCTTTCACCACTTATCTTAAGCATTCATTGCTGATTCTTGTTTAAATCAATTATTATTGCAGTGGTTAATAAATGATACATTCCTAATTTCATTAACATCCTTCTTACCTCAATCATTAATTGGTTTTCTATTGTAAGGGACCTACTAAAATATGCATTTATTTATCTACTCATTTATCTATCCATTTATTCACTTACCAATAATTCATCTACCATCTATCCATATACCCACCCACCTATCCATTTATCCATACATGTACCCACCATCCAACTAATCATGCATCTATCCACTCATCAATCCCTTGATCCACCCATCCATTTACCCACCATTGATCTGTCCATCCAACCATCTATCCATCCATCTACCCACCTAAATAACCATCTCTTTAACCACTCATCCATCTATCTACCCATCCATCCACTAATAAAACATATATCATCAATCCCGTTCAATCACCCATCCATTCATCTACCCACCCACTCACGGATCCCTCCATTCATCCATCCACCCACTCACCCACCTACCCACCCAAGCATTCATAAATCTGTTAAACTATTGGTTTGTTCATCTTCTCATTTGTGCACCCACCCCATCATCCACATCAGCGTGCACTTGGCTTTCTGCCCTCCGCAACATGTGCTAAACCCTTGCTATTTTTAAGCTTAGGCTCCAATCCTAGAGTTGGCTGGCAGGGGCATATGGGCCAAACCTGTCTCTTGTGGAAATTTCCCATAATCCTGTGATACTTTCTTTACAGGATAGTTGAGGCTCATTTCTTCCTGGGCCATTTTTCTAGCCTCCAGCTTCTTTCACAGAACAGTCTTCTAAGCGCCCTTCTGCAGGCTCTTATTGCTATGTTTGTGAGTCACTGTTTCTGAAACTTTTCAAGGAAAGAGCCAAGAAGTGTGTTTTCCTAAAAGAGAGTGAGTGTATCACATCCACATTTATTCTGATGTTTCCAATTCATATATGTTTCAAGATTTGTTTCTTACTATTTAACATCTTGGCTTTTCTATTATGTCTTTTATTTTATACCAAAGTCATCTTTCAAATGCTATTAACATAATTATTTTCTTGCTTTGTTCAAAGTGTCACACCTTTCAAAACTGTAACAGTGTTAACATGGATTCTACAACAGCTAAGATTTACATGGCTATTTTCTTGTCTTTGGATATATATATATCCAAATGTGTGTGTGTGTGTGTGTGTGTGTGTGTGTGTGTGTGTGTGTGTGTGTGTGTGTTTATAATGTGTATGTATCCAGAGAGCTTTGAAGACTGGCTGTTTACATATCTTATTGAATAACTGTTAAATGTCTCACATATAATGAGAATACTGTGTCTTATAGGGGGGAGAGAGACAGAGAAGCAGATGCCATATTGAGTAATTTGAAATGTAAAGTAATTTCTCTCTTGGGAGCTGCATACTGGCTTGTACAGTCATGCTCTTTCTTTCATTTTGCTTTTAATTTGAGGGCACTGCCTCTTGCTTTTGGTTATCAAGAACTTTGAAAATGCTCCTGTCCCTTCTTTGTGACGGCTGCATGCTACTCCACTACAAGAATGCACCAAAGTTTTCTCTAGTTGATATACAAATGTCCATTTTTCTCAGTCTTGTTATTTTCTCTCTTAATAGAACAAGCTTGTCTGAGCATGTATAAATATAAGTGCTTAAGAGAACAAAGCTGTGCAAATATGAGAACTTTCTGAAGGGGATAATGTTGAACGAAATGCTTTAAGACTGGGGTAAAATGAGCCTAGTGAGAGCTGAGAGAGCACTGTGTGGTGAGGGGTGTGAGGATGGCAGAGGCACCTTCTCTGAGGCAGTCGGGGGAGCCGGCAAGGTTGTGTCTGCTGGTGTTTGGAGATTGTGGAGGAAAAAGAGGCCCAGGCAGCATCAGGGCAAGGTGGGCAGGCAGCCTTCAGGAAAGTAGACTCCAGACTGCTGCAGGATGTGGGAGTTCCTGCTGTTCAGCAAAATCACTGGGTGCATGTATGAAGAGGTCTCAAGAGACTAGGCACTCGTGCCCAGAAAGTCACACAAATGGTTTGGAACTTGTCCATTGAGAGGCAGAGGGGCTGGGAGAAGAAGAGAAAGTGGGGGTGGGGTGGGGAGAGGAGGAGGAAAGGAAAGGGAAAGAGAGGGAGGGGAATGGGGAGAGACCAGCAATCCTCAGTAGAAAGCATCCATCCTCTCACCAAGCTCTGGATTCATGAGAATTGAGACATGGAAACAGAGAGAGGCTGAGTGGCTGTCCGCAGCCTAGAGTGGGTCTGGCCGTAGCATCTTTTGCCTGGTATGAAAGGCAGGGCAGAGGTCTTCATGGGGCAGGCATGGAGGTGCCTACAGAGGCCTGGTAGTGTTTGTGGATGTAGCACCCGGGTAAGCATTATCTAAAACATGCCCTGAAGTGGTGAGGACAGCTGGAGCTGAAGGGTCAGGTCTGAGTTCCGCACTGCCTCTCCCTGTGAGCAGAGGTGGTAAGGATCAGGAGCCATCTCAGGCTGGATGTGAGCGGGGAGTATGCCAAAACACCTGGGGAAATCATTTTGGCTATCTGGGAAGTGTTCGTGTGTGTGTGTGTGTGTGTGTGTGTGTGTGTGTGTGTGTGTGTGTGTGTGTGTATGTGTGTGTGTGTGTGTGTAAGGAAATCTGGGATGAGAACCAGGTTATCACCACGCACAGACTTACAGAACATGCATTCTCTAATGGCTCACAAGAATTCTTCTAAGGAAGGGTCACCTGCCCTCAGACCCTCAGATTTAAAGTGGCAGGAGGGATAACTCAGTCGGTTACA
This sequence comes from Peromyscus maniculatus bairdii, assembly GCF_049852395.1. NCBI lineage: Eukaryota > Metazoa > Chordata > Mammalia > Rodentia > Cricetidae > Peromyscus > Peromyscus maniculatus. The sequence goes on from NC_134871.1 coordinate 56,240,812, forward strand.
TGCTTGTTGCAGAAGTCCATGAAGATCAGAGTTTGATCTCCAGCATCTGTAAAAATGATTGATACATGAAAACAGAACAAAATAAAAACAAACAACGACAACAAAACCAAAAAGCTGTGTGTGGTGATATGTGCCCACAACCCAGCACTGAGGAGATGGAGAAAGGAGGGCCTCTGGGCTTGCTGGCTGGCCTGCTAGCAAAATCAGCATGCTCCAGTTCAACCAGAGACCCTGTCTAAAAACAAACACATAAATAGAGTGCAATGCAGAACAGTTAATACCCTCCTCTGGTTTCCATTATATGCCTAAATATGTGTACCTGCACCTGCACACACATGCATACAAGACACAAGAGTGATGGTAAATGTCTGCTGTTTACCCTCTTCTGGAACCTCAGCTTGGGAGCCTCCTCAAGTAGCTTGCAGATGGTTGTTTCCAATACAGTCTCATTCACACATGAAGTGAATTAGGTTCACCTTTGAATTAACTTAAATATGGACTCGGTGGTGTGAAGTCGTAATTTACATCTCAACAGCCATTGAGCTTATTAAAGGTACTACTTATCTCCTCTTCAAAATGACCCTCGAGACTGGCCTTGAGCTGTCGTTGTCACAGGAGAGGGTGAAGTTCCTGCTCAGAGGCACTAGTCGCAGCAGGCTGACAGAAGAGCAGGGCTGATTGAGGCTGCTTGAAAAGCCAGACACAATTGGCCCCTACTAAAGGCAGATCATGTTCCAGGCAATAGTTTATTATGATTTAGGAGGCAGAGAATTGCACAGCATATGGTCAATAGGAGCTATTTGCTGCTTTCATAAGCCATTTTTCATATCATTAATTTTTTGCATATGTTTCATTAATTTTCAGGGCAATCCATATCCCCCTTTCCTGGGAAATACATCATTGCAGATGTGGGTGTCTCCTCATAGCCATGTGCTGTGGTCTCACCAGTTATCTTGGATGTTTAAAGACATATGGTTTATCCAAACTAAATCCAATGTTCAAACAGTCCTTCCATCATCCATCTATCCCTCCACCCATTGTCTCTCCAGCCACTCATCAACCCAACAATCCATACATCTATCAATTTTGGTTTATATATCCTCATATCATCTATCCATTCATATCCATCCATCCATCCATCCGTCCATCCATCCATCTGTTCATCCATTCTCCCATCCATTCACATCTATCCATCCATCCATCCACCCATCCACATTTAGCCCTCCCTCCCTCCATCCATCCATCCATCCATCCATCCATCCATCTATCCAACCACTTATCCTATAGCAATCCATCCTCACATCCATCTATCTACCCACCCACACATCCATCCCACTCATCTACTAACCCATCCATCTATAGATGCATGCATGCATGCATTTATCCATTCATAGACCCACCTACCATTTCACCATGTGTTTATTCACATACCCTGAGTCTTTACAATGTGCTAGGGTCTGAGACAGGCACTGGACCTGTAGATAGATGAGTAGGATACAATCAACCTCTATGAGTTCATGACCACAGAAAGGGCAACGGATCAATGGCAATTTACCCTGAGTGCTGCAGCAGAGGTTGTTCCAAGTATTCTGGGAACCACAGGCAGGGTCCCAGGAATCTGACTCTACCACTTTTCTGTTATTTTTGAGAGGTATAGACCATTAATTTTGGTAGCAGCAAAGGCAGCAAAACCAACTGGGATCAACTCTGCTACCCAAAGGGACGTGACATGAAGAATTTGTGACTGTAAATGTGACCAAGAATTGCCCAAAGTTGGAAAGGCTATGCAGGACGAGGAAGTAACTGAGACAAGGGAGAGCTGAGAAAAAGGAGGAAGGAAACCATGGCCTTTGATGCCTTATCAAGCTAGACATCCTTTTTCCTGGGCCACTATGCCTTCCTCTGTCCACTCCTCTGGCATCTCATTCAGTTGTTCAGAGACCACCAGTGTATTGAGTTTTACCCTCTTGCTAAGATATCCAGCTGCATTTAGAGAGGCCTGAAGCACAGCCATTTCTGATAACACTTGATTTGGAGGTGCCTGGGACTGCCCACGAGTCTAAGGATTGATCTCTGAGCCCTCCTCAGGACCCAGACACTTGGTCATCTACTCTCTCCTGCTGTATCCACCACCTTCCTTCAAAGCACTGTTGGCTTAGCCACGGGGTCACCTGGCTCCCCTGAACGTCTCTTACTGCTCTTCAACCTAAGCATGTCTTACATTGTCAGCAAGCAGGATTAGAGCATTAGTTGTGCTGTGCCCTGGAGTTGGAGATACATGTGCCAGTACCGTAATACATTAAGCTGTAGGGCTGGAGAGCTGCTGTTGTAGAGTATTAATTGAAGATGTGTCACATTTGTTTATGCCGTAGAATATGTGTTTAATGATGCAGATGTGTTGCATTCTTTTCTGTTGCATTTCTTTAACTCTGTGAGGCTGTGTTACTATGCCTGCCTAAAACACCTGATTGGTCTAATAAAGAGCTGAATAGCCAGTAGCTAGGCAGGAGAGATACACAGGTGGGGGCTGCCAAGCAGAGAGAATAAATAGAAGAAGAGGAAGGAGTGAGAAAAGGAGAAAGAGAGGAGAATGCCAAGGGACAGCCACCCAGCCACACAAACAGCCATGGAGTAAGAAGGAAAGAAAGGTTTATAGAATAGAGAAACATAAAAGCCCAGAGGCAAAAGGTAGATGGGATAATTTAGTTAAGAAGAGCTGTCTAGAAACAAGCCAAGCTAAGGCCAGGCATTCATAAGTAAGAATAAGTCTCCATGGGTTTATTTGGGAGCTGGGTGGTGGGCCCCCAAAGAGAAAAGATTAAAAAAACAACCAAGTACAAGTAGCAAAGGGGGAGAGTACGCATAGAGAGGAGGCCAGGCCAGATGAGACCCATCCACGGTCTCATGGTAGGGACTATGAGGAGGAGACCAACAAGGTGGGAGAACCAGAAACTCAAGGTTTGAGACCAAGCAAGGTCTCCAGAGCTTTCTGATAAGAGTGGTTGCAGAGATTTGGCGGCAGCATCTGATTGGTCAAGAGGGAATGGGATGGCCAGAACTAGGGAAGGCAGTGTGCAGGGGGGCCAGGGGCTGTCCTGCCTGCTGGACTTAGCTTCCCTTCCTCTACCCAACTCCTTCCATGTTACTCACATGTACCCAGCTGTCCCCATCCTCCCAACGATGACATTCTTGGGCACTCTCCTCTGTGTCCCACAAGATCTACTTTAGTTCTGTCTCCCAGAGTGCCAACGCAATCATTGAATGGTCAGTCACCATCCTATCAAGCCACCAGGGGCTCAATGAGAGCCCCATGTCTGGTCCTGTAAATGTGTTGGTACTCACCCTAAGATGCCCGTAGCACACAGGCAACAGTGATACTCCTGTGAGGACTGTACAACCTGCTCCTGGCTCAAGGAGGCTGAGACAGGGGCTTGCCAGGGATATTCATGTCTCTGTACCATTGGTGAACAGAGAGGACCAGTGTGTCCTTGAACCAGTAACGTGGGCCTGGGTTTGTAACAAGAGTGGGTGCATGCAGGTCCTCACATTTCCCAGAAGGCTCCTGTTGTCTCAGAGAAGTTCTGGGAAGGGTGGGCAGCATGTTTGCAAGACAAATTTCTCTCTCTCAAAACTGTGCCTGAGGCCAGCTCCAGTTTCTGTCTTCGCCCACAATCACTGCTTTCAGCCAGAGCAAGCCATGGATCCTCTGTCTGGCTCCAAACTCCCAAGCATGCGGGCGGGGGTGCTTGCTGACTGAGGGGAAGCAGACTGTTTTCAATTGTTTATTTGACAAACCTGACTAAGTATTCAGTAAGTTATCTTTCAAAATACCCTGTCAAAATCATCAGGACAGGGGATGGTGGTGAAATCCTTCTCAGGAGGGAGGGTGAATGTGAGCATGAAGCAGCTGTGTTTGGGGTACCCTGCAGCTGAACACACATGCCAATTGTCTGTCACTGAGCTTCTCAGGCCCTGTCAACATGGAAAGGGACCCCATGGTACACCTTGTCCTAGTTTGGTGCCACAAATAACACCAAATGCTGCAGAATCTGTTGCTTTGAGTGGCCAGGATAGTTTGGGTGGGTATCTACACTCATAAGAGTGTTTGGGGTGGTCTGACCCTAGCCTGGAGCAGTACCCTGCAGCTAGGGCAGTCTACCCACCCAATGACAGATGTGGCAGGGGAGTGGGGGGTAGAGTAGGAATTAAATAGACATTGTTATAAGGAGTGTTACAAGGTTGGGATGTGAGAAACCTTTCACCCTTGTCTCTCCACATCACAAGGTGGAACTGACTGTCTTGTGTTGATCTCTGAGACGGGGATCCCCATACCAGCCCTGTGTTCTCTTTGCAGGCTGGTGGGAGTGAGCAACGTGTGTTTGTGTGTTGCTCTTCTCTGGATTCTGGCTGTTGGGGATTACTGTTTGCACTGTCTGAGTTTTTTTTTTTTCTGCTGTGTTTTGTGAGCCATTACAAATCCTCATTTAGAAGACAGAACGGGTTATTAGATTTAATGTTCGAAAAGAATGCAACAAAATGGGAGCATCCGATGCATAAGCCTCCAAGGCGATGCTTCTGATTGGCTGTTTGCACTTACCCTAAATGGCCCTTCTTTGTCCCTGTCATCTCAGAACTGAGCCAGAGGAGATGGGGACCAGGGAGATGCCTGGGAGATTTTAGTGGCTTCTCTGTGAAGAGCCTTCTAGGATTTTGTCCTTGTCTAGCCCATAGTCAGTGTGAGGACAGTGTCCTATGGATCATAGGAGTCATGCTACAGGTGTGTTCATCTAGGGTGTGGGACTTCCTCTAGGACATGGGAAGGAAACAATGGAGACCAGAGGCCAAGCAACAGGAGCATGGTGCTGATTCTGGGTTGGTAACAAATGAGCTAATGCTGGATCCAGGATGGATGACAGTGTGAAAATTGAAAGCTGCCATCTGGGATGGACCATGGCTGCTACACAGATCTAAAGCTGCTGGACTCACCACATTCAAGGAAGGTCTCCTGTGAAGCATGGCCTGGTATGTGTATGGGTGCTAGTCTCGTCACTAAGAACATATCCTTCCTCCACCCAGGCTTGCCCTGAAGAAGCCTGCAGACCCCTGAGGAGAAAGACCAAGGTAATTAACGGGAAACTGAGGTCTCTATTATAAAGCTTCCTGAGCAATGGTGTCTGCGCTCTACTTGCTGTTAAGTGTACAGTGTGTGTGTGTGTGTGTGTGTGTGTGTGTGTGTGTGTGAGAGAGAGAGAGAGAGAGAGAGAGAGAGAGAGAGAGAGAGAGAGAGAGAGAGAGAGAGAGAGATGAGGGACACATATGTGCTCATTTGGATGGCAGCCCCTTCTTGTTTGTCTCTGCAGTTGAGGTGGTCCACCCAGGAGCTCATGTTGGACAATTAACTTCATGATGTCCTTTTGGATCTTAGTGATCGTCCCTCTAGCGATGATATACATGTACCATGGTCCTTGGTTGCCCCTAGGTATGACCCAGTATGGAGCATGTCTCATCTTGGGGTCTTCTTTACAAACCTAGTCTGATCAGGATTAAAAAAAAAAAAAAAAAAACAAGTTCAAATGCAAGTGCAGAGGTTCTCAGCCCGATGCTTGTCAGATGCTACTGAAGACCAACCAGGTTTGTGACCACCTCAGAAACACAGAGAGACTATTTTCCAGACCACCTAGGAGTTGGAGTTACAGGCAGTTGTGAGCTGGCCAGCAGGGGGTGCTGGGAACTGAACTCGGGTCCTCTGCAGGGACAGCACAAGCTCTTTACTGCTGCGCCATCTCTCCAGGCCCACAGTGCCATTTTAAATAAGGCAAGCTCACACTGGGTCAAGCATTTTTTTTCTAATACATTAATAAATAATGCCATGGTTGCTATGGCTACCTCTAGTTTAAAAGAACATTTTCGAGAGTTTCACATTATCAGTAAAAAGGAAAAAAAATCAATAATGAACTTCTATAACGAGAGAGAGAGAGAGAGAGAGAGAGAGAGAGAGAGAGAGAGAGAGAGAGAGAGATCTATATAGCACTAAAAGGATTTTTGACCTGATGCATTGCCGCTCTCACCTCTTACTTTGGTATTCAAACCAAACCCAAAGCTCTCACCTTTGAATAAGTTGTCCCCAGTGTTTCTATACACACTCTCCTTCCTTGAGGCTGAAAAACTCAGTCCTATGGACCTCAGCCTAACAGGCCCATCCGGGGATGCTTCCAATTGGCTCCTTTTGGGTTGGATAGCCACCTCATGACAATATCTGTAACTAGAGGCGGGTGGGTGCTTATTGACCAAGCCTTGGGTACATGGCCACTTGATACAGAGGAGGAGATCAGCCTTACTTGAATGGCAGGAGCTAGACTAGAGAGGCATTTCGGGAAGGAAAGAAGTCAGGTACTGTTGGAGGTGGGCTGGGTGTCCTAGGACTCCAGAGGGACCAAGAAGGTGAGGACTAGATCATGCCAGTGTGTTGGAGTCTGAGAGGTGACCTCTGAGAGCCTGGGGGCGGAGGCCTTGCTACAGTGAGATGAATGGGAAAGGACCAGACCAACTAGGGGAAGCCAGGGAAATGAGGCTACAAAGGAAGGGGGCGTGTGGGTGGTGAGACACGCAATCCTTGCCCAGTGCCGCCTGCGGCGCTAAGCACACCACATGGATTAGCTCATTAATTCTCAGCCCCGGAAAGTAGGTACTGCGATCCGTACTCACGTCTCTCTGTTCAGCAAGACAGGTTAGGAGAGACTCATTAACTGGGCCCAGGCCACCTAGCTAGTGGTGGTGGAGTTGTGAGTCCAGGGCAGGCTTCTAGCTACCTCTCAGAGCAGAACCTACTGGGGAGGAGACTTGGTGGTTAGTGATAGTTATGGTGAAGCTGAAGAGGGGGCAGTTGGTGGAGGGCGGTTGACTAGGGAGAAGAGAAGAAAACAGGGTGCCAGGGATGTTGAAGGGGGAGAAAGCCAGGTTTCTGTCACCACTGTTGTGAATTCGGGGCACAGCAGGATGGCTGGGGGCTCTTGGAGGCGTGAATGACCCTGCTTACAGTCCTGAGCTTTAAGAAGTGAGCTTGGGCACTCTCCTGAGAATTGCCCTGTCTTGGTTTCTGATGGCTGCCCCTGCCTTCAAGTGGCAGAGGCCTCCTCAAAGGAGCCTTGTTCTTACCCTGCGCCTGGAGCTTGGCTCAAGTGCAAACTTTCCTGGTGGGTCCCTCACTCCTCTGGAGAAGTTTTTCTTTGCTGGAAAGTGCTGTTACCCATGCTCTTTTTTGTCCTTCCCAGGGTTGGGATGACTCAGAGAAGAACTCCCTTTGAGTGATGACAGAATCATTTCCAGATACTCCTTCCAGAATTGGTCCAGGAGACACCAATGGGTTAACCCCTGTTCTTTTCTCCTGATAGGATAGAGTGCAGCAGCCCTCAGAGTTCAGCTGGGTGTCCTCTCCTACCTCCCCATGGTGGTTGTCCTGGGTCCAGAGCCCTCAGCCATCAGTGTGGCTAATGGAGATTCATGTATTTGTCCTATGGGATTGGCTCGGACTTTTGTCCTCTACAGAGCAAGCCAATGTCCCGAGCAGAGGAATATCACATTCTTCTGCCACTGGGCAGGTCACATGGGCTGGCCTCCCCTTCCCCCTTTCCTTCTCCCTGGACGCTTCCATGACTATAGTTCCCCCTGGACATTTTCATGACTGTAGTTGTCCCTGGACCCTTCCATGGCTGCGTCCCCCTGCACCCTTCCATGGCTGTGGCCCCCTGCACCCTTCCATGGCTGTGGCTCCCTGCACCCTTCCATGGCTATGGCCCCCTGTACCCTTCCATGGCTGTGTCCCCCTGCACCCTTCCATGGCTGTAGGCTCTGGAAGCTTAGGTGTGAGTGACTCCTCACCAGGTGCCCCTGGGATCACACAAGTCTGTTTTCCACTGTTCTGAGCCCACACTGGAGGAGTGAGCTGTGGCAGAGGCCTGGCAAGCTCGGCTCGTACAAATGACATTTTTTTCCAGATCATAGATATTTTTAATGCAGATTCACACAGGCCATCAATAACATCATGGGAACAATGCTTTCCATCGTAAGCCTATCATAAAAATAAACACTGTGACAGGAGTGAGCGGGAGCGGATTGCGCTCCCTGTGACGTACCGCTCGCTCGGGGGTGAACACACAACAGCTGTCTGGTCCCACAGCCTGGCAGACAGATTTGTGAGAAACAAGAGGCTGTGAGGCAAGTCAGGATGCTGGGCCAGTGGAGAACGTTCTGGAAGCACAGGTGGAAGGCTCTGGGTAGTCCAGGCCCTGGAGGGGCAGTGCCAGCTGGGCCCCTGAACGGTTGACATTCTTCTTTAGTAGTTCATGTATTCAGGGATGTGAAGGGCCTAGCCACAGCCACCATGCTGGGACATGCTCTTCAGGGGTCTGGCTTGGTCACAGTCCCCCCACATATTTTCCAGAGGTGGTGATGCCTTTCTGGACCATGCTCCTTGGAGCCTGGCCTCCTCCCAAGAGAATAACTGTCTCAGCCCTGGAGAACAGTACAGCTCTCCTCCTCTATGTACCACTCAGTCTTACCCTACAGAGGAGCCAGGATCCCAGATCTATGCCATCTTCACCCTTCCTGGCTCCCCACGTCTCTGGGAGCACTTTGGTGAAGCCCTGGGTGGCAGACATTCTCTTTCCTGGGAGAATAGGAATACCTTTTTGCAGCACACCCTCGGAGCTTTGACAGACGCGACCTTCCCTTCAGTGGTTCTAAATCTTCCTGAGGCTGGGACCCTTTAATACAGTTCCTTGTGTTGTGGTGACCCCCCCCCCCGACACACCATACTTATTTTGTTGCTATTTCATAACTGTAATTTTGCTACTGTTAGGACTCATCATGCAACTCTCTGATATGCAGGGTATCTGATATGTGACCCCCTTTGGAGGTCATGACCCACAGGTCGAGAACTGCTGCCTTAAAACCTGTACTATACCCTGGCTGGCCCTGGCCTGCCTGACATTTTCTGGTGGTTTTATTATTTGTTTATTTTCTTGTCTGCATCCCAGGCTCTTGATGTGGTCAGTGAGGTAATAATCCCAGGGGCCCGGGAAGAGTCAGTGGCTTAGAGGTTGTTAGGAACATCTCCTTCTCGTGAGCCAGTTCAGGCCTCTTCGGTGTAGGCTGTGAGGGAAACTATGGCCTGATGAGGTTGGAGAGGAGCCCACTGGCGGCCATCCATGCTGAAGGCTGGTGCATTCTTATTCAAGTGACCAGGTAGGTCCCTGGCTCTTCTTGTTCCCTGCTGAGTGGCCAGTAGTAGGAGCTCTCTCCCCAGCAAGGTCCAGGTCCTTCTGGGAGAAGAGGCAGAGGCTTTGGTGTCTGTACCCTGTACTCTGCAATGTGTGTCCACTGGTCCCCTTATTTCATGCCCAAGTCGCTGTCACTTGTGCTCCAGGTGCCCAGGTGAGGCAGGAGCTGAGATTGGCTTTTTTTTTTCTTTGAGCCCACATCCTAGGCTGGAGGGCTGAGGGCAGTTTTCTCTCCTTTCTTTTATATTTGCTCTCCAGCTGGCCTGAACCTCCACAGGCCTTCACCACCTGTAGGGCCCGCCATGTTATTTGTGTGGCGTTCTGTTGGTTATTAAAACTTTATGGGGCTATTTTGCTTATCACAAACATTTTGCACAAACTAGGTTCCCTCCTAATTTCCCAAGCGAACTTCTGTCCTTCAAATGGAAACACACCTCTGGGCATGCTTGTGTGGGATTATCTAGATCAGGTTCACTGGGGTGAGCAGACCCACCCCGGATGCAAGCAACACCATTCATGGGCAGACTGAACACCAGCACCCACCCCTCTCCACTTCCTGACTGCAGGTGCAATGTGATCTCCTGCCTCAAGCTCTGGCTGTCAGGACTTCCATGCCGTGATGTGCCTTTAAATGGAATAAAAAACAAAAAACAAAACAAAACAAAAACTGAATCCTTCCATGCTTCCTTAAGCTTCTTTTGTCACAGAAGTAAGAAAGAGCCAACACAGAAGGGGTAGTGGTGGTTTGGAGTGACAAGACGTCCTACCACAAAGCTGGTCTCCCGCACGTCTGCTGGTTTTGTGCCACACATTCCTGCCCACGCAGGGCACTCTGACCCTTTTCCTTCATTCCCACTGTTTTCCCCTTCTATTTCTTTTTATACTTACCCAGGATTTCCCTTGGCCTTCCAAGAGGATGGTTATTAAAGGATGCCCTGGTGTATCTGGGTGATACGGATAGAGCCAACTGAAATGATGTCTCTCACTCTAGCAGGGGACTGAGAGACACAATGCTGGAGACAGGGGGACAGCTGCCGTGTTGCTGGGCTGCAGGGACAGTGAGCTTCGGGGACAGTGGCCTGTGGGGACAGTGGCCTGTGGGGACCGTGGGCTGCAGGGACAGAAGCTGAGGAGTTACAAGGCTGCTTGCACAACTAGGCCATTGTCATGCTGAGAAAAACTCGCAACCCAGTGGGGCAAACTTCTACCTAGAGACTCCAGACAAACCGTGTGTTGGCTCCACCTGGCCTTCACTCAGTGGGGAGGGCATGATCCAGAACAACGCGTGCCTGCCGTCCATCACCCTGTACCTCTGATTTCCAGCTGAAGTCCTCCTCCCATGGGCCCTTGAACCTGCTCCCCTCTCCAGGGTGGCTGTCCACAGGGGCTCCAGACCGCTGCTTGCCTCCGCCTCCTCAATGCCGGCATGACAGATGTACAACACACCTAGCTCTTTGCTTGAGCTAGTCAGGTCCTTGAGCTCATGCGACAGGTACCTTCCCCACCGAGCCATCTCTCCAGCGCCAGTTTTTCATTTTCTTTCAAATAAACCACACTGCCCTGCTTCCATTGCTTACATGGGGTCTGCGTTGGCCCCGAGGCCTTCCTGTCCCGGCCCCGTCCCTGGGTCCCTGGTGGCTGGCTGCTATCATCAGTTCCACAGCCGCCCACTCGCTGCTCCTCCTGTGTGGACCTACTCGGATGGCTTGCGTGAATATAAAGTGTGTGAAATATTTTTATTTCCTGGCTCGCCTTCTCCTATGTATCTTTATTTAATTCCCAGAATGTGTTATGTTGTGTGTGTTCGCAGCTTATGTTTTTACATTTAGAATAGTTTTGCCTGTTTCCTACAGGGATAAGGCACTTTGGGCCAACTTCAATTTTCTAATTCTGAGTTTGGAATTGAAACTCCAGGCTAGAAGCTGAGCTTGTATGAGGCTCGTCGGTGCCCCCGGCAGTTGGGAAAGAGGTCTGAATCCAGTAGAAAGAAAGGTGTCAGTATGTGTCTTGGCTTTCCATATTTGGGGTGTGTTGAGTGTTACAGTTAGTCTGGTGGAAGTTGGAGGGTGGTTATTTGTAGTGCGTGTGAGTGTGGTGTGCGAGTGTGAACAGTCAGCTCTTCATATCTGGGGGTGCCAAGTGCAGACTGAAAATATTTCAAAAACATGTAACCATACTAAGAGTGCAGACTCCCCTCTCTGCCTGTTCTGTGAATAACAGAACAGCCTCGATTCATTCACACTATGGTCATTTTGAGAATTCTCTGACGGTGGTTTAGAATACAAAGAGGATGTGTGTAGCTTCTCTGTGAACATGGTAGCACTTTCCTTCAGGACATGGCTACTGAGGACTCTAGTCAGACAGGTCAGATGTGTGCCCAAGTCTCTGTGTGTGTGTGTGTGTGTGTGTGTGTGTGTGTATGGTGTGTATAGTATGTATGCATGTGTGTAATGTGTGTGTGGGGTATGTACAAGTATATAGTACATGTGTATGTGTGTGTGGTGTGCATATATATGGTGGATGCATGTGTGGTAGGTACACAGATATGTGGGTGCATGTTCATACACATCTTTCCCAGGTGACAGATTTTCCTAGTGTCATAATGAAGCTGTTTGGGGTGTTTAAAAATCCACGTAAGCAATCTCTGACACTTTTGACCAGAGGACCCTGTCTCCCAACAGCTCCTGCTGTCCTGGACCCCTTTAGGACTGCTTGCTTGTCAGTCTCAGAGAATGCAACTGAATCCTCCTGGTTTCCATAGAGCCTTTGCCAAATGAGAGCCTGGAGGCTCCAGGAGAGGAGCCTGGTGGGCCAGTCTTCTCACTGAAATGCCCTCCTGTGATGCTGGGGTGGCTGGCATCTCCCATGTGACCTCTGGAACATCTTCCCTGGCTTCCTATGGGGTTTTCTTCCAGGTGTTCCTTGAGTTCTAAGTACCCACCTTCCTTGCAGCCAGGCAAACAGGACACAACCAAAAGGTTGCCAACCACCAGCTTTTCCAAGGTCTTGTTCCAGGCCACCCAGATGGCACCTACAAGTCGGTCCTGCAGTCAGGGTTCGTCTTGTGCATGAGGGAGGAGCAAGTCACCCCACACCCCCTGCCACTGCCATCAACTACATTCTGTCCTTCTGGTTCCACTCCCTGAGTCATTTCTTCTTCCTCAGCTTCCTGAAGTTTCCAGGCCATCAAACAGGCAGGCCTGGACAGCAGAAATCACAACCAGTCAGACTCCAACATGGCTCAGGCTGCCTGGCTAGGAATGCCTCTCAGTCCCTACCTTTGTCCTCCCGGGAATATTTCTAGGGCTTCCATCAGTATCTTGAAGGCAGCTTCCCCAGGAAATTCTGTTTGGGGGTGGGCAGCTGGACGTGGTCTGTTGGGGCCCCTAGAACCAGGCCTCTGACCTACATTCTGTTAAGGACCCCCCACTGAGGTGAAGGCTTCCATTCACCAGCCTGTCTCATTTCATAGTCCAGCTGAAAGTGGGGTACAGAGACGGAGGGAAGGAGCAGGATGGGTCACAGTATGTGGGGCAGCCAGCCTTCCCCCATACTTCTCCATCCAGTACAACAGACCTCCTCAGTCAAGACAGTGAGTGCACAGCTCTCTTTAGTAGCTGTGTCCTGAACTGGACCGCTGATTCCTCTTGTCCACCTGTATCCCTCGACTAATGTCTCCCCTCCAACTCTCACCCTACTCCACCTCTGTCAGCCACCATTCCCTCTCTTTGCACCCATGAACTTACCCTGTTAATTCTACGTATAAGGTGACCACACTGGAGCTGCTTCTCTGTGCCCTCCTCATCATGGCATCATCACATCCTCCACGTTCCCCAACATTGTCCCAAATGCGGAGACTCCATTCTTTTTCAAGGCTGCGTGGACCCCAGTTTTGTCTTTTTTTTTTTTTTTTTTTTTTTTTTGAGACATGGTCTTACCTGGTAATCTAGTCTGATTCATACATAAATCTTTATGTAGCTCAGGTTGCCTTGGAATTCATGTCAACCTTCCTGCCCCAGAATCCTGGGATTCCAGGCATGAGCCACACTCCCACCCCCATAGTTTTGTTTTGTTTTTTGTTTTGTTTTGTTTTTTTTTTTTTTTAAATCCATTTGTCTGTGGAGGAACTGTTAGGTTGAGTCTCTGTCCTGGATCCTGTGACTACCTGTCTTAGTTAGTGTTTTATCACTCTAAAGAGACACCATGACCATGACAAGTCTTATAATGGAAAACATTTCATTGGGGATGGCTTACTGTTCAGAGGTTTAGTCCATTATCATCATGGTGGGAAGAAGTATGGTGGCATGCAGGCAGACATGGTACTGGAGAAAGAGCTGAGAGTCCTACATCTTGATCCACAGGTAGCAGGCAGTGTATGTCACACTAGAACTGGCTTGACCATTTGAGACCCCAAAGCCTGCCCCCTAGTGACACATTTCTTCCGACACAGCCACACCACTTCCGAATAGTACCACTCCCTATGGGCCTATGAGGCCATTTTTATTCAAACCACCACACTACTACAGTGACACATGGGAATAAAGATGTCTGATGTGACAACTTGAAGCATTCTGGAATCACCTGGGAAGGGAGGAGCTGTCTAGACTAGGTGGGCATGTGGGCATGCCTGGGAGGGATTTTCTTAGTTGGGTTAATTGACTTGTGAAGACCTATACAATTTCATGAGCTGGGTGCCAAACTAAAGGAGAATGAAGGAGAGAGAGAGAGAGAGAGAGAGAGAGAGAGAGAGAGAGAGAGAGAGAGAGAGAGAGAGAACTGATCACTAGCTCCCACTCCATCAATCCATTGCTCTCTGTTCTTGACTGTGGATGTGACCAGCAGCTTTAAGTCCCGGCCACCCTGATGTCCCTGCAGTGACAGATGGGAGTTTGGAATTTTGAGCTTTCCTCAAAGCTTGGGTAAAGCATTTTGTCACAGCAGCAGGAAGGGAAACTAAGATGGGGGTCAGCACATCTATTTCCACTTTCCAGTCCCAGGAGGTGACTAGCTAGGTGGGCATGCTGGCTCCAGCTTTAAATTCCTAGGAAGTAGTCCTACAGCTTTTATCTGCTAAGCTCAGTCCTCACCAATGGTGAGGGGTTTTCCCCTTCCCTTGCTTGTTCTTATTCCTCTTTTGATGAGAGCCACTGGATCAGGTCTGCAGAGATAGCTCATTGTCCATGTGATTTTGATGACATGTGTATGGGTGTCCTAGTTAGGGTTACCATTGCTGTGATGAAACACCATGACCAAAAACAAACTTGGGAAGGGAAGGTTATATATATTTGGCTTATACTTCCACACTGGAGTCCATCAGTGAGGGACATCAGACAGAAACTCATTCAGGGCAGGCACCTGGAGGCAGGAGCTGATGCAGAGGCCATGGAGGAATGTGACTTATGGCTTGCTTTTCATGGCTTGCTCAGCCTGCCTTCTTATAGAACCTGGAACCATCCACAATGGACTGGGTTCTCCCCCACTAATTAAAAAAATGCCCTATAGTCAGATCTTATGGGGGCATTTTCTCAATTGAGGTTCCCTCTTTTCAGATGACTCTAGCTTGTATCAAGTTGACATAAACTAGCAAGCATAGTGTGATAATCTATATGTTAACTATACATTCCACATGTATACACATGGTGGTTTGAATGAAAATGATGAAAATGTGCCCCCCCCACCCCCCAGGCTCAGGCATTGAGCATTTGGTCACCTGTGGCAGGAATCCTAATTGGTCTTAGTAAAAACCCAGAGCCAGCTATCAGGGTGAAAGCTGAAAGATCAGAGAAGCAGAGCAAGCCACCTCTTGACTCACCAACTCCTTAGCAGCCTGCCAGAGCCTGAAAAGACCTGAGTTCCTGTCTCCTTCTGCCTTATACTCCTTTCTCTATCCAGCTATATCACTTCCTGTCTCAACCTTCCTAGTGCTGGGATTAAGGGTGTGTGATCCCAATTGCTAGAATTAAAGGTGTGAGCCACCACTGCCTGGCTGTTTCTCTTTCAGACTGGATTAATCTCCTGTAGCCCAGCGTGGCCTTGAACTCACAGAGATCCAGGCAGATCTCTGCCTCTGCCTCCGAGTGCTAGGATTAAAGGTGTGTGCCACCACTGCCTGACCTCTGTGGCTAACTCTGTGACTAGCTCTGCCCTCTGATCTTCAGGGAAGCTTTTATTTCTTAGATTACAAGCAATATATCACCACTGTCCTCAACTGGTGGTGCTTGTTGGGGAGGTCTAAGAGGTTTGGCCTTGCTGGAAGAAGAACAGGGGCCAGTTTTGGAAGTTTACATCCTGCTTCTGGTTTGATCTCTCTGCTTTGTGATTGTGACTAGGAATATGCTTTCTCAGCTTCCTGCTCCAGCAGCCATGCCTGCCTGCTGCCGTACCTTGTTGTTCGAATCTTAGATGGTCTTTTAATAATAATAATAAAAAAAAAAACCTGGAGCCAGATATTAGGGTGAAAGCTGAAAGACGGAAAAACAGAACAAGCCACAGTCAACCTCACCTCGCCAACTCCTTAGTTGATCCTGTTTCCATGAATCCTCAGACTGAAAGCCTCTGAGTCCTCACCCAAAAGGGTCTCAGCTGAACTGCTTTAGTTCCTGTCTCCTCACGCCTCATATACCTTTCTCTGCCCATCCATGTCACTTCCCGAGATTAAAGACGTGTGCTTCCCAGAACTGGGATTAAAGGTGTGTGCCACCACTGTTTGGCTCTGTTTTTTCTTCTAGACTGAGTCAATCTCATGTAGTCCAGGGTGGCCTTGAACTCACAGAGATCCAAAGGGATCTCAGCCTCTCGTGTGATAGGGTTAAGGGTGTGTGCCACCACTGTCTGGCCTGTGTCTAATCTAGTGGCTGGCTCTGCCCTCTGATCCTCACACAAGTTTATTAGGGTACACAATATATCACCACAGTGCCTCCCAGCCATGATGGACTCTCATCCCTCCAGAACTGTAAACTCAAATAAACCTTTCTTTCTGCAGGTTCCCTTGATCATGGCATTTTTAGCACAGCAACAGAAAAGTCACTAATAAGATATTTTTCTTCTGGTTTTTTTTTTTTGGTTGTTGTTTGTTTGTTTGTTTTTTTCAGTGCTGGGGATTGAACCCAGGACCTTCCACATGCTAGGCAAATACTCGATCACTGAGGCCCATCCTCAGCCTTTCTGCAAGGTTTTAAAATTTTGACACAGTCTTATTCAGTTGCCCGGGCTGGCCTTGAACTCACTCTGTAGCATAGGCTGGCCCTGGACTTGCAATCCTCCTGCCTTAGCCTTCTGAGTATCTGGGATTACAGAAAGGTTCTTGCCATCAGCTCATGGATACTAACTCCCAAACATGCTGTTGACCATTAAGTAAACATAACTTAGTTAACTACAAATAAAACAGAAAGAGAACTGGTAAGATTGGTAAGTGTGTAAGAATGATTGCTGGTAAGATTGGTAAGTGTGTAAGAATGATTGCCGCCATGTCTGATGACCCAAGTAGCCCCCAGGACCTGCTACATGGTAGAAGGAGAGAACCAACTCCTATAAATTGTCCTTTGACCACTACATGCGCGCGCGTGCGCGCGCGCGCACGCACACACACACACACACACACACACACACACACACACACACACACTTAAAATGTAATGAAAATAAAAAATTTAAAGCAGGAGGAAGAGCATTAGTGGGCTTCATTCTCTAGCCTTGCTTGCTTCCTAGAACCCAGCAGTGAGGGAGGAGGGGAGCAGAAGGGAGGACTCCAACCTTGAACACTCGATTCACATGGCTCCCTGCTCAGCCTCCCAGAGCCAGGCCCAAATTCCCCCATTGGCGTGGACTCAGGTGTGGGAGAAAGGGCTCATTATGAGCAACAAAAGACCCTCCAAGCACACCGGAAATTTCAAGGATCTGAAGAGCTCTCCCGGCAAACAGGGAGAGGAAGACCAAATATAGATTTTTAATATACCACAGTGAGACGTTTCTAGAATGTTCCCGTGAGTAATATGCCTGCTGTAAAGTGAGACGCCCCACCTGGATGGAGCATTTATCTACACAAAAGAGGAGACATATATCAGACACTTCTTCCCCACCCCCTCCCAGGAACGAACATTTTGGCTCCTGAATCAACACTGGACCCTCGAGCCTCCTCGGTCCCCTGAGATCCCCACTGCCAAATGGCCCTATTAGTCAAGGAGTTCCAAAGAATCAATAGGGAGAATGCTTGGCGAGGCTCCTGGGCTGCAGCCAACGCGCCGCTCCTTCCCCGGATGAAGGATGGCCACTGGGGAACATGGAACTGAAAATAAGTCACATTGATAGGGTGCAAACCATTCGCCCAAGCAATTTTTTCAAAAGTTTCTCAGCCCCTCCCTGCCCTTGCTCGGGCTGGTCGCATCTGATGATTTTGCTTACTTGGCAAAATTGCTTTCAACGGCATCGTTGTGGGGGCGTGGGGGGCGCCCGGCCTGCTGTTCTCCATAAGCCTTTTTGTAATTTTAATTTGGTGGAAAAAGGCACCCGCATGCGGCAGGCATGAAATACCTGATGGTGCTGTGTGTGGGAAAGCACACCGTCTGTAGACTGAGCAGGTGGGCCCAGAGTGAAGGCTTCTGGCTTCACAGTCTGTCATTTTCTTTCTTCTGGACTAGGTGTAATGTGGCTCTAGGGGTCCCTGGTTTGAGAGACTAATAACCATTCCCACATTAAGGCAATCAGTGGTGGGTTGATGCCAGGACCTGGGTTCACTTCTTTGGTCTGTGGCTCTGGCATAGAGGCTCTTCCTCTCTGGGGGAAGTTCCAACCCCATCTGGCTCAGGAGATAGCTCATGCACGGAAGACTTTTCCGGTCCCTCCAGCTCTGACAAGCCAGGATGCTGTTCATGAGGTTGGTTTGCACAGAGACCAGCCAAAGCTACAGACGTTGCAGAGAACACCCAGGCTGTGGATCACACCAGAATCCACAGTATCCCCTATCTGGAGAAGCAGAGAGAATCTCCTTTATCGCTCTCCTAGTCCCAGACTCATTCATTATGAGGAGACACCCATGGTGGCTATGATGCCTTCCTTCCTTCCTTCCTTCCTTCCTTCCTTCCTTCCTTCCTTCCTTCCTTCCTTCCTTCCTTCCTTCCTTCCCTCCCTCCCTCCCTCCCTCCCTCCCTCCCTCCCTCCCTCCTTCCTTCCTTCCTTCCTTCCTTCCTTCCCGAAAGTGCTCTCTATCACATCCTCGTGGTTATCCAGAAAGACTCTCCCCAAAGCGGCTGCCCTGACACCAGGCCCACACCCATCACTTGAGCCTTCACTTGGCCACGCCCATCACTTGACCACGCCCATCACTTGTAGGCAAGGTAAGCTGCCCCAGGAACATCACCAGACTGACACGCAGGACTCATCAGGGCCTGGGGATTGTTTCCTCTCAGGGGACCCTCTGTGAACTAAAGATTATCATTCAAATGCTTCCAGAACGGTGATGGAACTCCGAGGGGAACTGTCCCTCTCAGTCAGAACAGCTGGTGAGTTCCAGGAAATGCAATTGCGCTCCATTCACATATGGCGCACGGGCAGAAACCTGATTAACTGTAGCATTTTATCCGGTTCCAGCAAAGCTCCTCTTGGTACCGGGGACAGAAATAGAATAAATACAGGTCAGATTCACAAAGGGCTTTGCAGCCCCTACCGGGTCATGGATTTCAAGACATGCAGCCTTGGACAGCTTGTCCTATAGGTGAATATGCTTGGGGAAGGGAGGTAGCCTACAAAAGGCTGCCTGGACTTGGGACATCCACCATGATGTCAGGATTGCACTGCCTACTTAGTCCCCAAAGCATTAAGAGTGGACGATCTTGTGCTGGTCTTGTGCAGGTAATCATAGTTGACGGGGAGTTGGTGAGTGCAAAGCCACGTCCTGTGCATTTCACAACACTCCTCTTATGATCTGGCTCTTACATCCTTCCTGCCTCCTCTGAGCCTTGGTGGTGGTGGTGGTGGGGGGTGTTAAAGATGTCCTGATTCGGGCTGAGTCCTCAGTTGCTTCTTCTCAGCACTTTGACCGACTTTGAGTGTTTGTACTGATTGCAGCCCCCTAAACTGAAGCTTCTCCAACCAAGGTTGAGAGGGGCCCAAGTGTCTGGATATAGCATACATATTTAGAAGGCAATTTGAGAGTGTGACTATTTACTACAGCAACAGTAACAAGTCTCACCTGAGGTCATGTGACCCCCACTAACTATGAGCATGAGATACGCACAAGATCAAACCAACCAAAATTCAAGCATAGACGGGGGAGCCATTCTCATGGCCCTGTTCCCTACAGGCTCCTAGCAACCAAAGGTTTTGTCTATCTCTGTTTCCGGAAGATCTATGGTCAGAATCACTATGGGCACCTTTCTTCAGTTAAAAATGTGCTCATGTGGTTCTCACATGCCTTCTCATGACTTGACAACTCATTTTTACTGCTGATATTATTTTGTTCTTTGGAGGGGGGGTAGACACAGTTGATTTATCCACACACATACTTACAGCTTATTTCTTCCAAGATTCCACAGTCATGGATTGCTGGGAACATCTGTGTGTGGGCTTCACAGTGGACACAAATTCTCACCTTCTTTGGGAAAAACACCTATGAGCATGATGGCTGGGTTGCATGGTAAGACTGTTTAATTTTACATGATCCCCACTCCCTTCCCAAGTGATCACACCATGCCAGGTCCCCCACCAGCAGTGTGTGGGCTCCTGTGGCACTATGTCCTCATCATCCTTGGTGTCTCTGCCCGTGACTCAGTCCATTCTCACACTGCACTTCATGCATCTTTCAAAGGGAATTTGTTGCTTGGTAATTGGTGTCTAACATACAGTACGTGATGTTCAGCTCAGTCCTTGGGAAAGGCATTCTCCATAACCCAGGGAGTTCAGAGAAAGGGTGCCAGAGTGGCATGTAGGGAGCTTCCTGGAGGGCTAGTACCCAAGGTATGCTTGCATTTCTGTTTGATGTTGCAGACTCCCCCCACACAAGTCCCATTGGGAGTCTGAAGGTCAGGTCTGTGCTGGAATGGCCTCTGTACCCAGTGTTCAAGGTTGGCTCCCGCACCTCATCCCAAGGAGTTGTCCTATGTTCTGGATTGCTGAAATGCTTACCCTGCACCCCAGTTTTTATATTTCCTTTTCTTCATCCTTTTCTAATTCTGGATTTTCTTCCTAGGTCTACACTGAAGCAGCCAGGATGGGCACCCCGTAGTACGGCTCAGGAAGTGACCCTCCACTGGGATTGGCAGGGACTGGCCCATGCCATGGGAGGTGTTAGAATTGGTGTACAAGTGGAGGCCTGAGGTGGAGGCTAGGCAGGAATGGCTGAGCCTGGCTGGCCTCGGGTGCTCCCTTGGTGCCTGGTGTACATGGCTTCCTGTTTTCCTCTCACCAAGCCGCTGGCACTCACAGCCTCACGTATACCCATTCCATTCTAAGATACTTGTTTTTCCACGAGAAACTGATGAAATCCTTTTTCTAAAACGTGGGACTAGCTGTGGTGACTTAGTGATTCGGTGGCAGCTGGACAGCATTCCTTAAAGAGACAGTAAAGAGGAGGGCGTCTGCTCTAAGTAGGGGTGATGAGAACGGCAAGGTGGCTTGTAAACCAGACATGGCCTGCTTTCTAATGGAACCCCAGGGCCAGTGAGGACCCAGTTCACACTGCTGGCCTTCCCTAACATCCTCTGCTTTGCTCTGTGAATACAAACTCCTCCCTCCTCCCTATGTGAACATGATGCAGGCACCTCTGCTAGATACTGTCCTCCGGTTCTGATTGAGTCTTGACTTCCACCTGTAAGCCCATCTCCCTAGGCCTTGATCAGACCCCTGAACTGCCCCACAGCTTCCTACATGATGTCCCATGCCATCAGCTAATTGTGTCTGGATGGCTGACCAGTGTTAGCAAGTGTCCTAGTTCCTTGTCTTGTTACTGTGATAAAATACCCGTCCAAAGCAACTTAAGAAAGAAAGGATTTAAGCCGGGCGTGGTGGCGCACGCCTTTAATCCCAGCACTCGGGAGGCAGAGGCAGGCGGATCTCTGTGAGTTCGAGGCCAGCCTGGGCTACCAAGTGAGCTCCAGGAAAGGCGCAAAGCTACACAGAGAAACCCTGTCTCGAAAAACCAAAAAAAAAAAAAAAAAAAAAAAAAAAAAAAAAAAAAAAAAGAAAGAAAGGATTTGTCTGGTGTGGTGGTATTGTGTTCCCCAAAATATTGTGCATCCTAATAAACTTATCTGGGGTCAGAGACAGAACACTAGATACAAAGGCTAGAAAATGGTGGCACTCACACCTTTAATCCTAGCATTCCAGAGGCAGAAATTTGTCTGGATCTCTGTGAGTTCAAGGCCACATTAGAAACAGTCAGGCTTGGTGACTCACGCCTTTAATCCCAAGAAATGAACCTTTAATCCCAGGGAGTGATGGCAAAGACAGAAAGATATATAAGGTGTGAAGACCAGAAACTAGAAGCATTTGGCCTGGTTAAGCATTTGGCCTGGTTAAGCATTTGGCTGGTTAAGCATTTGGCTGGTTAAGCATTCAGGCTTTTGAGCAGCAGTTCAACTGAGACCCATTCTGGATGAGGACTCAGATGCCTCCAGTCTGAGGAAACAAGGCCAGCTGAGAAGTTGGCCAGGTGAGGTTAGCTGTGACTTGTTCTGTCTCTCTGACCATCCAGCATTTCACCCCAATAACTGGCCTCAAGTTTGATTTTATTAATGAGAACTTTTAAGGTTCCTGCTACAGTCTGGGCTCCCCGTTTGAGAGGACAGCCCATCATGGTGGAGAAGGAAGGTGTGGTAGCAGGAGTGTGAGGCTGCTGGTCACACTGCATCTGCAGTCGGGATGCAGAACGGGAAGTAGAGAGGCAAGGGTGGGGTGGGGTGGATGTGGTTCTTAGCTTGATTTCCCCTCATCTCATGGCAGGTGCCGCCTGCATTCAGGTGGCTCTTGCATCCTCAGTGAAGCCTCTCCGAAAGCATCCTTTCAGGCATACCCAGAAGTGTGTTTCCATGGTGATCTAAAATCCTGACGAGTGGGCAATGAAGATTGCCCATGACAGCAGGATTATCTGTGAGGAGGCCACTGAGCACGGAGTATGGGAACTTCTTTTTTTCTTATGCCTCAGCTTCCCTTTGAGCATCCTGGGGTGGATGTTCTTTCTGCTGACTCACCATTCAGTTTTCTCCCCAAATGTTCCATCTCCTGCTCTAGCTGAAGGTCTCATGGTCTCTAGCTGGGGTCTTCACAGAGTCCCCCTTATTGCCTCCTTTGCTGAGTATCTTGCTGCCCTTCCAGGTCTTAGGCTGTCACTGAGATAAGCAAACCCAGGTGACAGAGCCACCCTAGGGTATGCAGTGACTCTTGGATGGAAGGTCCGGTTCAACCTGTCACTTCAGGAAAGTGACCGTTGCTCTAAAGTGGGGCACTTATCATCAACCTTCCCTCCCCCAGTTGTCCCCACTGAAACGAAGCCCCAAGCCAGCAAAGGTCAGTTCTGGACAGATCCTATGTCCCTTTCCCTGTGGCTTCCTTGCCCTAGCATGATCTGGCATCTCAAACGTAGGCTCCATCATGTGTGACTTGAGCCTGGGTTAAACCAAGTCTCATGAGTGTCTGGGTGACTCTGAGAATCTGTTCAAACCAAAACAAGACAGAGAAGCTTCCAAGGAAGTCAACCCATCATGTCCTTCTCTACCGGCGTGTGTATTAGCTTCCTTTCCTGTCACTGTGATCAAATATGTGATGATAAGCAACTTTGAGGGAACTTTGGGTCATGGTGTGAAGGTACAGTTCATTGCGGTGGGGAAGACATGGTGGTGGGAATGGCAGTAGCACCTTGAAGCTTCTTGCTTTCCTTGGGTGGATTATAAAGCAGAGGCCGGGCAGGAAGTAGAGGTGGGCTGTAAGCCTCAAGGCCCGCCCCAGCCATCTACTTCCTCCATCACGAAGATTCCATAACCTCCCTAGACAGCATCATTGGCTGAGTACCAAGTACACACTTACCTGGAAGAAGCTTTTCACATTGACCCCATGGCAGTGCTTGGGAGCAGGAACCCTCACTGGGGGACTGTCCCTAAGCTTATGCTCTTTGCTCTAACTTGGCTATATATGAAAGGAGGAAATCGATTGGGCATTGGTGTCTGGAATCCTGCAATACTGTTCTAAAGCAGATATTTTATAACCAGGCAAAGCAAAGTATTTCTCATTGCCAATAAATAATTTATACATTGGAAAAAAAACAGAAGAGGAACACTTAATCACATTTAATATGCAGTCCTGGGAGGGAAACATGGAATGTGTTTTCTTAAGAAGCCCATCATAGAAAATGTGGGAACCCAGAGACGTTTCCTAGTGAGATCTGAGCTTGCTTTACCAGCAGGGCTGCATAGGAGGATGATTGGACCATGGGCCTGGGTACCAGGTGTTTGGAAGGGTCTATACTTGGTTGTATCTAGCAAGGGGGAGGTCTTTTGCCTCTCCCCTTGGCACTGTTATAAAAAGCCCTTTTGAATAATGTTCTGGGCTGGTAGATAAGGATCCAGGCCCTCTCGAGGCTCTCCTGTGTTTCTGTCTTTTTCTCTCCCCTCTATCCTTCTATCTGAATCTCTTATCCCTCACTCCTCAAGAGTACCCTAGGGTAAAAGGTGGGGTCAGGTCCCCCACAAAAAAAATTTGGGAAGCTGTGGAATTCTTTATGTAGGAGAAAACCTGTTCTCTAAGAGTGTGTGCTGTTTCTCTATATCACTGCATATGTATGTATCGATATACATTGCTGACCCAACCATCAATCTATGCTAGTACCAGCTGACACACTGAACCATCCAGTCAGACAACTGCTCTGTACAGAGCAAGTAGAGGGGGTAGCTTTTTATGGAAACCAGGATCCCTCTGATTCCCCAGGAAGACTAACATGTTGTTCCCTTGCTGCAGCTCACTGGACAGTAGGTTTGCAACCTGCCTGCTCTCTGCTAGCCAGTGAGGTCCTGTGCTCGACATGTAGTCTGCACATGGGTCCTTGTGTAGACTCGGCCTCTTCACGGTAGACAGTGGTAACGCCTCCTGGTGCGGAAGTCAGGCATCAGTCCCCAGCCTGCCCAGTGTCCTGTCTTGCCTGGAGGCCACCACTTCTTTGGCTGCAACACTTCATTTGTTAAGTCAGCAGGCTAGCAGGGGCCTCCTCCTCACCTGGGCTTTGATTCTGGCTTCTCTCTGATGTGATGAATAGCTCTGCTCCTCAGCATGAGGTGTGGGTAGAGAGGACCTGGGTAATTGACAGCCTTTGCCCTCTGCAGTCTGGGAGGATCCAGTCTGAGAGGCTGGGTACCAGGGGTGGGGAGCCTGGTGATGTGGTGCTGGGAGGGGACCTGAAGGACGGAGGGCATCTTTCCCAGCAGTGCTGTGACAAGGGCACACATCGTCATCCAGGGCCATGTATCTGTCTTTATCAAAGAGTGTGCACAGCAGCCAATTATAGCTAGGCATGGCTGCGAGCTAAAAGCTGTGGTTGAATTTTTCTGTCCAGCAGAGCATGGCAGGCGTTGAGGCCCGGAGAAGGGGCTCTGAGCAGGAACATGCCTCAGAGCCTGCAGCAGCCAGTCATGCTTCTGAAAGCATAGCACAGCACCATCTGAAGGCTTGGTCAGGACAATAGTATCTTCCAGGAAACCCCTGATCTACCCCCAAACATCAGAAGGCTGTGGGGGTGCTCTGGGCAGCAGCAGCAGCAGCAGCACCCCAGGCCTGCCTCTGAGCAGGTGGCCCCAGGGACAAAGGTGAGCTGGTTGGTGCTCTGTGCTCCCAACAAGTCCATATCTGAGATGTTGCAAGTACTTGGCACATGCCTGATGCTTCTTGGAGCCCTTGGGACAGGTGAGAGTGGGTGACATAAGCCAGACACAGAGGGGAATACAGATCATCTTATGCTGTGTGGACTTGGGAAAGGCGGAGCAGGGGGCTCCTGGAGGCTTAGTGAGGGAGGATGAGTCAAAGGACCCATGGCTCTGGAGAGCTGAGGCACAGCATGTTGGCTGTGATTGATGACCATGCATTACATGTGGAGTAGAGTTTAGCTGTTCTTAATACAAGAAATTGATAAGTATATGGACTGGTCAGCTTTCTATTACGATGACCAAGTGCTAGAGATAATCAACTTAGAAAGAGGACACAGGTTTGTTCTGACTCACATGCCGGAAGTTCTGTGTAGTTAGTTCATGGTTGGCTAGGTCCATTGCTTTCGGGCCTGTGGTGACACAGCATTGCCAAAGCTCCAGGCAGAATAAAGCCGTTCACTCATAGCTGGGAAATGAAGGAGGAATAAGTAGGTATCTAACAGTCCCTTTGAGACTGTGACCCCAATGGCCTAAGGACCTCACACCAGGCCGTTTACCCAATGGATCTGCCCCTGCCAATACCACTGTACTAGGGAACAAGCTGTGGGCACCTGACCTCTGGGGGCCATCCCCACCCACAGGATGTGAGGTGATGGATGCGTTAACTAGCTTGAGTCATCCCTTCCATGATCTATGTATATGCCAAAGCAAATTCATATCCCATAAATATGTGTAATAGAATAAATAAAAGCACTAAGAATGACAGATGAAAGACCTGCCCTCTGGTAGAAACCTGGAAAACAAGCAGAACAAGAAAGCCTCAGATGGTTGTTTTGTCGAATGTGGAAAGGGGAAGTGATCTAGCTTTCATGACATACCATTGTCCACCCCTGTGGACACTTGGTCTTTCTCTGTTCCAGGGATACCTCTTCCCTGTGGTTTTTCATGTCCTTGGTATTCGGTATCTATAAACCATCTACATACCAGTGACTGTTGGCTTTCTGTTTCCAGATAGTGATCCATCCCCTCAAACACACATACCATGGCAAGCCCACTGCATGTTCTACAGGCATCTCCAGCTTATTTCATGGTGGAGCTGTTGGGATTTACCCTAGACTGTCTTATCTGGGGCAGCACCTATCTAGCCAATGTCTGTTGTCTTTCCAGTTCTTGACCCCAATCAAGGCCCATCCAGCTCCTTCCTCTCTGCCATACTTCATCTAGTCTCTCTGGAAACACTCAACGCTTGACCCATGCTCTCATCCCTGTGGCTGGCCCAAGCCACCATTAGTGATTCTTTTGTTGTTATGATGACATCCTGACTAGTCTTCCCACATTGTCCTCACCATCTAATCTCAACACAAGGGCCAGAGAGATCTTAGATCCCCGTGTGCTACGCTGGCTACTCTCACACCCTCCTATAGTCTTCACAATCAATTTTGCAAAAGTCTAGGAGGTTTACTCCAAGATCCTCTCCCCCAGTCTCTCTTCCCCCAATCCCTTATCTCTTCTTGATCTGCATTGTTTTTTTTTTTGTTTTGTTGTTGTTGTTTTTACATTCCTGCATCTTCTGCCTCAGAGGTTTTGTACCTACTATCCCTAACCGTCTAAATTCTTGTCAAAGTGCCACCTTCTCCATCTGGTCCTCCCTGATATACTGCTCTAAACCATTCTTCAAGACATCCTATTCAGCCAAAGCACTACTGGGTTGTCTGTCTGTAGTTGGAGAGGCATCTCCCTCTCCTAGGCTGTAAGCTACATGAGAATGGGGAAACTTGCCTGTCTTCAGTCTCCAACCTTGATCAGTCTGTAACTCGGAGAATACATTCTGCAAACAATTGTTGGGTAGAGAATATCATGGCAACTTCTTTGCAGTCTCCTGCATGGCCTGGATCCTGGTGTTGGGTCATCCTAAGTATTTCTATATGAATCATGTTTTCCTGGCTGATAATCCAGTCACTCTGTCCAGCCTGGGGTCAGCATCTTGAGCTACATACATTGTCTCTGAGAGAAAAGATGACCATCTTATATGCTGGGCCTCAGCAGCTGGAGAGGCAAGAGCCAAAGAGCCATCTACTCCTCCATGCTCTGGCAAATTCCAACCCAGGAAATGGGAGGATATGCCTAGGCCTTTGAGCCTTCTGGGAGCGATGAAGCGCTGCAGTGCCTATCCACTGAGCATGCTCCCAGATGCCTCCTGTAGCTCCCCGCAGCCTCTAGAGCCAACCTGGACAGTGAAGGGTCCCTGTTGTCACCGGCACTGGGATCTCCACACCTGAATAGATTTCTAAGTAGCTGCCTGCTCCTGTGCATCCCCATAGCCCCTTCTTCCTTGTCCAAGTCTTACTTCATCTTCTCTCACACAGTCCTTTGCTCTACATCCCTCCCCACAGTATCATGAGGCTTCGGTGGGTGTGCTGGGGGATTCAGAGTCTTCTGGGCACACGTAAATGGCTTAATGGCGCCTTCTCCTACCTTCTTCACCCAGAATCAAGGCTAATTAAATACCAATTGTGTTGTAAAACACTCTCAGGATCGTTCTGATTTTAAGTATTTATCAGGTCTTTTTAGACCTCTCTTGAGCGGCAGTAAAATGAATAAGTTGCTCACGAGAGCCCCATTCTGCAGCCTCTGAACCCAGTTCCGACTCCTCTTTAGAAGGCTTGGTGAGCACTCGGTGAGGCTGCAGCTTGTGACTGTCCAGCAGTGCTGAACTAGGGAGCCTGGAGGGAGGCCCGCTGCTCTGCAGGGTCTAAGAGAACAGTTTAGGGCAGGCAGGGCCAGCACCAGGCTCTGTCGTCTTCCTTGTGGATATCTCAACTTATGTGCAGTAAGGACGGTGATAAACATGCCATAAATCAGCACCTCTATTGGTGGAGGTTTGATAAATCAGTCTAGGCACAGATGGAGGATGGCTTGGCCCCCACTAAGGCTAACATATGGACTTGCTCACTGCCAGCCCACATTTCTAGGAGAATATTTAATAGTTTAGAAGAAATGTATTGCTTTAATATGACTTGCCTGGGGAAGCCATTTCAGAGAGATGCAAAATGCTAATCCCTCCCTTGGTTTCCATTGTATGACCGATGCGGCCCTGAGAAGGGATGGGTCCCAGGTGAGCTGTGGGGTATGACTGGGAAGTATCACATCCATCTGCAGCAGCCAGGCTCAGTGCTTCCTAGGTGGGAGGAGGCACTCTTGCACATGCTTCATGAGTGCTGCCTGATGGAGGACTAGGGACTTCCCCGTGGGGACTCCTGGCCAGCAGGTAGATGGGAGAAGTGAGACTCAGCCTGCCTCCAGCTACTGCAGGTCTCAGCAGAACTCAGTGGAATCTAGCCCTTGCCTGGACCATGTTGAATACTCAACCTTCTGGAAGTGGGAAGGGACCAGGCAAGGATGAAGGTGGGAGTGGGAGGCTGGGATGATGAGAAGTGGGGACACAGGTGAGAGGTGGGGGATGAGAAGGAGTTTCTGTTTGAAGAGGCATGTCCCTTCCTAGGGCAGACCCTTGACTTACTGTAGTTCCACTTACAATTTTCTATTTTCTTAGTGGTAAAGTTGGTATGCAAATGTACTCTATCCAGTCATCTATGAACATGGTTGTTTACTTTTGGTACAAAATTCCGTATATTTCACAAGGTACCATGATGATCAATTTTAACTGTCAACTTTACATACTCTGGAATCACCTAGGAAGATAATCTCCATTAGGGGTTGTCTAGATCAGGATGGGTGGTGAGCATGTCCATCATGGATTGGAATATGTCTGTGGGGGATTGGGATTTGTCTGTGGGGGATTGGGATTTGTCTGTGGGAGATTGGGATTTGTTTGTGGAGGATTGGGTTATGTCTGTGGAGGACTGGGTTATGTCTGTGGGGGATTAGGATATGTCTGTGGGCCATTGGGATATGTCTTTGGGGCATTGGGATATATCTGTGGGGGATTGGGATATATCTGTGGGGGATTGGCATAACTGTTTTATTTGATATGGGAAGACCCAGCTTGAAAGTGAGTGGCCCATTCCCTTTGTTTGGGTCCCAGATCTCGTAAGAGTAGAGAAAGAGAGAGGAGTTCTAAGCACCCATTTCTTTTCTGCTCTTGACTATGGATGTGATGTGACTAGCTGCTTCAGGTTCCTGCTACTGTGACTTCCCACAGTGGTGGACTCTAACCTGGAACTGTGAGCCAAATAAACTCATTCTCTCCCAGGTTGTTTATTTGTTGAGATGTCTTATCACACCAACTGAAATTGACCTAACATGGGCACACAAATAAGTTTTGGTTTTGGTGTGTGCTGAGGGGAAACTGAGAGCCTTGTGAGTGCCAGGCACATTTACTTTGAGCTGCAGTCCAAGATCACAACACGTCAATGTAAAGTCAGTTTGGTCAGAGGTTTGCCCAGCTGTGGATTTGTGTGTTTCAGCCATGTTTAAGGCAGGCAAGGGCAAGCTATGAGGCTCAGTGGCCATGAGTGTTAGCATATTTGTGACTTGCAGGAGGCCACTGGATGAGTCAACTGTGCACCAAGACACATATTGGGTGAGTAACACATACATTCACTGTTGTGTTTCCAACATATTTTGTGTCTTTCCTATAACAACTGCTCTGTTATATGTGGAAGATTCTATCATGTGAGGGTACCTTTGAAACCATCATATTCTGTTGTTGGTTGAACTGTGTGTCTCTAAGACCAAGGTGCTGTAGTCCCGAGGCCCAGGGTACCAAAATACAAGACTGAGTCCTACTTGAAGATTGGTCAAGGGATGGTTTGTGATTAGCAATTAATGAGTGACCCCGAGTTTGTGCTTTGTCATGAGGTTGTGGGCTTATGAGAAGAGGTATGGGGTTTGAGGCTGTGAGATGAGAGGTGTCTCAAAACCCATTCCAGGGTTCTAGAGAGCATCTCAGGTAGGACCACCTGCTCAGGGACCTCAGGCTGTCCCTGACAGTGGTGACTCTCATCAAGAGTGAGGCTACAAGGCCATAGCTCTGGGTTCCATAGTTAAATATCCATCCACATGAGACCCTGATGGATATCTATGAGTGAGCATCTACCTCTCTGGAGGGACCTATGGGGTGCTGACCAAATGGTAATCCTCCTCAGAAGATACCTGTGTCCTCTGTGGCCACTGTCATCAAGCATTGCAAACAGGTAGCCATGGCTGAGACTTCTGCATGCTAGGCTGTGAACCTTGCAGGTGGGAGAGGGTCCTTCCTGGCAGGGGCTGGCTGACCTCAATGGTCTATGGTTTGTAACTGCATCAACCCCATCTCTGCCTCCATTATAAGATCTTTTTCTGTGTATCTTTCATGGCCCTTCCTCAGTCATCTTGGATTGGTTTCCTATCTCAGTCAGTGTGAACTCATCTTTATTTCACTAGTGATATTCACAATGACTCCATTTCCAAATGAGGCCATACCCTGAGGCCCTGGAGCTTGGAACTGCAGCACCTTGGTTTTGGAAGCATGGGATTTGATCCATGACATAAAGATGAGAGCTTTATGGGTCCTAAAACATATTCACCTCAGACCAAGTGACTGCTCTCTGAGTGGTTCCCAAGATACATAAAAACCCAGGTCCCCATGACATTTCACCTTGATCAGCTCTGGAACCAAATAAAGTTGGGTGCCTCCTTGAGGGCATCCTTAGTCCTCTTGTGTGGGGTCTCCCTTTTCCTCAGGGGTCATTGCCTACTGGCCCACAAGGGCAAAGGGTGAAGAGGTAGAGAGTAGGGTTCAAACAGCTGAGAGTATGGAGGAAAGAACTTCTGGGGGTCAGCTCAGTTTATTGAAGCCACACGGCCAGTTTATATAGCCCAAGTCAGTGGGGGAGGGGAGGACGGATGGAGAAGGGAGGGAATATACCTAATTTGCATATTCAGACCTGCTTGAGGACAGACAAATGCCAATTCAGACACCAGTGCACTAGGAAGAAAGAGGGGAGCTTATGTGCTGAGTCATACAGCGTTTGCAGGGAGGTTTGTGCAAGGTCATCCTCCAAATAAGGTCAGGCATCTGGGCCTAGAGACACTATCCAAACAAGGTTACACAGAGAGGGGGTCCTGCTGAGAAAGGCAGCCCTCTGTATTGCACTGACCTGAGGGAGCTATCTGGACATGGTGAGTTGCAACCTTAAATGCAGGTTACTCCAACACTCTCAGGCAGACATGAAGAATGTTCCCACTGTATTGGGGTTGGTACTTCTCAATGATCCTATTCTTTCAGGTGATTTGAGTTTCTTGCATGTTGTCATCTGTTACTCAGAAACAAGATTTTAGTGAATAAATTCTGTCCTTGGAGTAGAAGATAAGCTACAGTTGACCTGTCCCCGATGGCTGGATATGGGGTTCAGGTTATCAGTTTGGGAAGAGAAGCAGCCCTGGGGCTCCCACCTCACTTTGCCACTTGGGGGAGGCTGACCTTCTCCTTGCTCGAGTGTGCAGTGCTGTGGAAGGAACTGATAGGCTTGCTCTGTCCATTGCTGCAGGAGCAGCCCCCAGAGGGATGTGGCTGCCTTGTGCGCTGCACATCCCCAGAGGAATTACTTTGACAAGAGATGTGGGGCAGGGGGAGGGGGAGGAGATAGATGATGGAACCCAGGGCTGAATAGATGAGAAGAGGGGAGTCCCCGAAGGGACTAGGGAGGCCTGTGAGAAAAGGAAGTTCACAGGCCAGGGTGTGGACAGCAGTGACCACCATCCACCCAGACAAGTAGGGTGGAGTCAGAAGGGTCTCATTACAGTGGTTGCATGGGTCACTGAGATGCTGGGTTCTCCTCTATGGAGTAAGCCTTTGCCTTGTGGCCCTGGATCACCAAGATAAACTACACGTTAGGTATCAGAGGCCCAACATCGCCTTTGTTTTCATTCTTGTGTCTTGACCTAAAAACACAGGGCAGGGAGAGGCCCCCAACAACCGCTCCCAGCCCCAGTCTGTGCCTCTTCCTAGCGATCCTGTGGTCATGAACTGTAGCTCTTGACTGAGTAGTGACCACACATCAGAGGGACCTGGCTACCAGGTACCTCTGAGACTGCCCAGTGGTGACAGCCGGGTGCTGAGGCGGCCAGACTGTGTCTCAGGACACCTGGAGGAGTGTTGCAAATGTCAAGACAGGGCCCTCCTTGGAGCCTAGCTGCTCTCTGCTGGGGTTCTGGCTGCAAGCACCCTGGGGAGGCATATGGGTTGGGAGTGTCAATTTGACCCTACAAGCTGCCATATTGCCCTAAAACACTGTCATTTCTTCCTGACATAAATACAATCTGTTCTCCAGAATCATCGTCATAAACAATACTGCTTCCCAAATGGAGTCCACACGTGATCCGGAGCCCATGCCTTGCCTTAGCTCATTTCTGAGGATACCATAAAACACAGGGCAGAGGGAGGCCTGCCGGGTGGCCTCAGCCAGCTGTATACAGGTCGTCCGACTCTGTCTTGCGTGTTTTCTGCCGTCTCCCACACCCATAGCTGTTCCAGCCTTGTTTTCCTGGAGTTGATGGGGGATGTACGTGGTCCCTGAAGACATGGGAGTTCAGGGCCGTACCTTCCCTCGCTCAGTCTATGTGCATGGAACACGAGGTCACATAAGCCAAGTCCCTCAGTGAAGAGGAGATACTCAGAGATGTCGAGCCTGTGCTTGATGGTCACACAGGGAGAAACCGCATAAGAGGACAAAGGCAAAGGTCTTTATTCCAACAGTTAGGCCCATGAGTCCTTATGGCATGTCAAAGGGTTGTCCAACCGGAGGTGTGACTTCCTGGAGATGCTTTCAAATTTTTACAAGGAGAGCACAGAGCCCTGGGAACATTCTCTCGGCTTCTTGCTATGCTGCCCGCACTATCCATTTTCTTCATTAAGCCTTAGCCTATTAATAACCAGCCATTTGTCTTAATTCAATAAAAAGATGATTGATCACATTTGTGAGGGTTTCATCGAGCCCCTGAAGGTGATGAATGGCCTGCAGCCAGGAAGCCTGAGAGAAACTGTGTCGTCGGCTTGCTGCACAAGATGCTGGCTGTCTGTTTCACGGAACCCTTTAAAGACGCACATAGGACATTCCCTAAGAATCAAATGCCGAGCCAGGTGGTGGTGGCGCATGCGCCTTTAATCCCAGCACTCAGGAGGCAGAGCCAGGTAGATCTCTGTGTGTTTGAGGTCTGCCTGGTCTACAGAATGAGATCCAGGACAGGCACATGGAGAAACCCTGTCTTAAAAAAAAAAATCAAATGCCAAACAGCCTTTCTCATGTGCCTATAGGTGCTGAGCTCTCAACTCTAAGGTTAGAGGGCGAACTTTGTTCCATGTGCATGGAACAAAGCTGTGTTTTACTTCCCTGCACTCTACTAAAGAGATATCCCAGGTCCAGCTCAGGAGAGCTGACCACCACTGTGCGGGGCTGGGGGGGGGGTTGTGTGGAGGGGTGCTCTTTTTGCCCTGAGTGGTGAGCTGAATAATGCTCCTTTACTCCTTTACTATGGTGATAGGAAGGCCAAGGGTGTTGGTGGCTGACCCCGTTAAGAAATAAATTTCCACTGTTTGCTAGCTGCCCGGGTCTGTGACGGTCTGTTATGGCAGCAGAAAGAACATGGAATAGGTCACTCTTCCAGCCCTTGGTAGACATGTGTTGTGTAGATCCTAGCAACGTACACCCCAGTCTCCAATAGAGAGGCCTCCCAGGTCCAGCTCGGGAGAGCTGGCCACCACTGTGGGGCATGTGTTCTTCCTGCCCTGAGAACTGAGTGGGACCTAGAAAGTGCCCACAGCAGAGCAGGCACAGCAGACCATCTTCTCCAGTTCCCTGTGGTCCGCCATGTGAGTCACGCCGAGAGAAGACATTAGGCACTCGCCTCCTTTGAAACATCACTGAGGCTGCATTATTGGGTCCCTTATTTGAGACAATATCTCAAAACCCTGGAAAAGAGTTCTGATCAATAGAGTGTGAGCGTGGTGAGAGCCTGTTACTAGGAAAGAAACACATTATTAGGGAGATTAAAGGATAATAAGGCTGCTGGGGAAGCGAGGGTGGGCGGAGTGCCACGGAACCCTTCTGGTCGATGTGTGTACGTTGGGTGGCTTCTCTGCCTCTGACTGGATCACGTGGTTAAGTGGATTCTCTTTTATGTACCTTGCCTTCTCTCTCTCTCTTTTTTTTTCCTCCACAGTTGAAATCAAGAATATTCGTCATGTGCATACAGGCTTCTAGAACCCATGTGGCACCCCTGTATATCTTCACTTGGGCCATGGGGCTTTGGGGACACTTCCTGCCCTCTGGGGCTCCATGCTGGGGACACAAGAGTAAGTCACTCAACAGTAGTGTTGCCAAACATTCTCCAGTGTGGAGAATGCAGAGCATCTGGGTAGGAACTCCCTCTTAGCTCTTCTAGTCAGTGGGGAAACAGACTTCTCCAGGGGACCTGTGGGATCCCAGTGCCAGCCAGCAGTCACATGTCTTTGCTCCTGAAGGAGAAGGGGGCAAAATACAGGTGAGGCTCAGGCTGCTCGAGGCTTCTAGATGCTGGAGTCTCCCTAGATCTTTTCTTCACTGTCCCCTATGTGGGGCTCTCCTGAAATCAAGAAGGGGGTAGAGATTGCTGCTGGTCAAGAAGAAAGGAAGCCTCCGAGATCTAGCAGGTATTTGCAAAAGAGAAGAGGATGCACCCTCTGAGATCATACAGGGGAATGGAGTCATGGAGAGGGAAGAAGATCCAAAGCCATTAGACAGGCCTTGGTCAGACCAGTTAAGCAGCACCCTGCCTAGATATGGCCGCTACACACAATCTCTAGACCAGTGGTTCTCAACTTTCCTAATGCTGTGACCTTTTAATACAGTTCTTCATGTTGGGGTGACCCCCAACCATAAATTTTTATTGCTACTTCATAACTGATTTTGCTACTATTGTGACCCATAATGTAAACACCAGTGTTTTCCAATGGTCTAAGGAGACCCCTTTGAAAGGGTCATTTGACATCAAGGGGTCATGACCCATAGGTTGAGAAATACCACTTTGGACCCTGAGTCCTTTCCCTAGATTGGTCATAGAAAGGGAAGGTTGAACGATGTTGGTTGCTTTGTTTATCCACAGATGGAGGTCTGTGTTTGCGAAAGCTTCTTGCCTGAATAGGAGCTAGGCTGCATGTGCGAATAGTCACCTTGTCCATGGCACCTTCAAACAGAGGCAAACAGGAAGAATTGAGGAGTCAGCAGGCCAGTGGCTTCCCCAATGTGCCCAACTTAGCTCCTTCCTGCACCCTGTAAATTTGTCCCCTTCCCTCAGCCTGTGCAGATGTGATAGAGCGAGGCACAGAGATGGGTGGGGCCTCTCCGAACATACAGTTCCTAAGTAGGTCAGAGGGAAATATGATACGAAGGTCAGAGAGATGGAACCCAGATGGCCTTGAAGATGGCTAGAGAGTCCCATTCAAGGAACATAAGCACTTCTAGAAGTCTGGAAGCACAAGGAAGTATGTTCTCAGCTCCTAGACCACCTAGGAAGACACACAGCCCTGGGGACAACTTGATTTCAGTCAGTCCTGGGCCTATGAAACTGGAATGTAATTTTTTTGCCTTGTGGCATGTCGCCTAAATGTGCCGTTTGTTTTAGCCTCTGTAGACAATTGAGGTAGACTGTTAAACCTGGATCCATGGCTGTCACTGCTATCCTGGTGGGGGTGGGCTTACTCCCTTCTGCCTGTCTGGTGGGAGAAGGAAGTCTTGCCGATCTTGCAGAGAAGGGGGAACTAGGGAACTGGGCTGACAGTTACCCCCTGAAATAAGAGTGTATGGTGGGGCCCACTGCTGCTCAGAGCTAGGCCAGGACACTCAGACCTTCTAAGTATCAGAGGGCTTTATGGGATCTCTCCCCTCCCCTAGCCCTATTTCAGACAGAAGCTTCAGGTTTGGTCCAGAGATTGGGAATGGCTTTTCCAGGCCAGTGGGTAGGCAATGAAGAGCCAGAGCCCAGAGATTTTGATTCCAGGGATTTCTCTAGGCACAAGAGAGTGAAGGACCAAGCATCCCAGAAGAGAGACCGAACAGGAAAGTAAGATCTAAGGGCCCTGAGAACTGGGAACTCTGTATCATTCACCAGACAAGAAGTGTTTGGTAGGACGATTCACCTTATCCCTTGGGACCACCAGGAACACTGACACCATCATCTAAATGCCAAGGATAGAATGATGTCTGAACATGAGAAGCAGATTTTCAAGTGAGGCAGGCAAGCATAAGGAATAGCTTAGAAACCTGGGACTCCACTTGGTTTGGGCTACATCTCCATTCTAATAATGCACTCGGTGGCCTGAGATCCTTACCTGCATGCCCTATGCACATACATTCCTCTTCAAACAATGTATCTAGTAACTTGTTAGCTAGGACCCCCACCTGCTTTGAGATGCATGCATATTCCACTCTGAAAAACGGAACAAGTTTCTCCTTCCCTTTATGACTACAAAATTTATATCCTGTTCAGCTATATTCCAATAATGTCTAGTGTGAGACTAGGAAGGCTGATTTGGTGTGAACTGGTTTTGGGTGCATTTGTGTTGAGCAAACTGTTCATTAGGTGAACTTTTAGGGAGAATTCTCTATTTACCATTTTGTACCTAGGTATAGTTGGACATGCAAATGATTAAGACAAGATGTATTGCAGGAAGAGACATGTGCACTGGGCAAGGGGTTTAAATGTTCCGAGCCTGTCATTCAAAATAGAGAACCACCCAAACTATTCCAATAGCCTCTCCTCCTTTAGTCTCCCTAAAAGAAGCCTGGAGGCAATAACCTCCTCATATGGCCTGCAGTCACTCTTGACCTCATTTTGGCCTGTATTACTGCTTTGCTTTGATTAAAGGTACCTGGGTTATTATAATGTGTGCACTTGTTTCATTTTCTTAAGTC
Source organism: Peromyscus maniculatus bairdii (assembly GCF_049852395.1). Lineage (NCBI taxonomy): Eukaryota > Metazoa > Chordata > Mammalia > Rodentia > Cricetidae > Peromyscus > Peromyscus maniculatus. The sequence continues at coordinate 56,277,820 of NC_134871.1, forward strand.
AGATGCCAAGAGCCTGGAAACAGAATCACTGGTAACATAGGATGATCGTGAGACACTCAGAGACATTCAGAGACACTGAGGCTCCAAGGCAGTAAGTGGCCCTGGCCCTGGTCAGTGGCAGCTGTGGGCCTAGGGAGATGCACATGTCCCATGAGACCAAAGCCCACCCTGTGGCCAGCACCAGCCACCCTGGAAAAGGAGAGAAAGGACAAGCCTTGCCGCAGGCTCCCAGGCTTCATTCCTGTCTGTCGCTAGCTCGTCTTCTTCCCGCTCCTGCTAGGAGCTCCAGGCACTGGATTTATATGTCACACAGGGCCCACCACACTCCCAGTCCATTCCAGGAGAAGCCTCTTTGAAGGCAAAATAGATTCCAGAATGATCGCTCACTAAGAGACATTCATCAGTGAGATGTCCTCCATAAAACTGAAATATCATAAAATCGTACACACGTGGGCCTGGAGCTGGGCAGGAACCATATTTCAGAGGAGAACATGGGCCGTGCAGAACACTGGTGACTGTGGTTGATAAATTAGACCCTGGTTTACACTGTTACTAGCTTGTAGGAGAGAGTGAAATGGCCCTTCCATCAGCATCCTGGCTCCCAGGAAGGTAGGGACAGTAGTCTCGTCAGCCATCAGTCACTGGCAAGGGCACTTGGCTCTGAGAAATATCTGGGTGCCTTGGGAGAGCCCAGCTTGGCTCAGAAGCAGGAGGCAGGAGACAAATGGCATGGGGAGTTCTGCAATCCTGCAAATGGGATCATGTGGTGAGTACCCCATTCTACTGCCTCTCGGTCCTCCCTAGAGGGTAGAGTCCACTACACCTACCTTTGGTGTCGAAATGCCTACACACTCACAACCTACAACACTGCTGCTTGTTGTAGACAGGTGAGTGACCTGTGGATGACCTCTTTGCCCCTCCCCCCCCAAGACTTGACAATAACCTGCTGACCCATAGTGTCCCTGCCTCCTGTGGGAGAGCCAGTGTCACCTGTCGGAAATCATTCTAGGTCAGGTGGCACCTCCAAGTCACACTGGTCCTTTGTCTGAGCCCAGATGCTCCCTTCCAGATGTGGACAAGGTCCCTAGACTCTTTTACTTTGGGTTTCACAGAAGTTCAAGCCCCTCTTCAGATAGCAGTTATAGTGACAACAGGGACAAGAGCTGGCCTGAAGAGACTAAGAGCACATTGGCCGATGCTCTCTGCTGGCATTTTGTAAGGGACCTGTGCCTGCCCTCCTCATGTCCTTCTACAGCGACCCTCTGAGTGACACCCATTTTAGAGATGGCTTCACTGATGGCCAAGCTCGGCTCTCACTAGGCAGCCAAGTGGGTGGAAACTCAGCTCTCACTAGACAGCCGAGTGGGTGGAAGGGCCGGGCTATGGACCAGGCTTGAGAGCACAGCCTCCCACGTATCTGTGATTTCTATTGTTGCCTCAGGCAGACACTTGCCAGCCACTGTTCCGTGTCCAGGGCATGAACACTGGCACAGCACCTTCTGAGTTGCTTTCTCTTTGCTTTTGAGCAGTTTGTGGCTGTCAATCATGTACTGATTGGTGAATGAGTGCACAGGGACCTGAGAAATAACTGCAGCCCCAGGGGTAGGGCCTTGTTGCTGCAGAGCTCATGTCCAGAAGCAGGATTCCTTGTCTACTGCCTATCTCTGGACCTGCTCTGGGTGAGAAATAAAAACATATCACATAGGTACTGGCTGAGACCCAACAGAACCTTTCAGCCAAGGACCATCTCTGCATCATGTGGGATGCATGCTTCCCTGTTCTCTGTGTAACCATTACTGTGGTTCTGACTCCCCGCTGCTGGCTCCTGCTCTGCCAGATGCACTCTCTTGCCAACCTTCCCATGGCTTCCTGGCATCTACCTTGTCCCCGGCATAGAAGATGGAAGCCACTGCTTGGCCACCTCATGACTACCCCTGAAGCAGCTTCAATGGAGAGGGTGCTGCTCTACCATGTCCTTCAGCCCCCCATCAGACTCTGTAAGATGTCTCTCCTAGTCATCCCTGGCTCTCTACCCATCAAGCATCCCATCCTCTGTCTTAGGGTCCCCCGTGGCTGTTAACTTTTGCTGTTTTCCCCTCTCCTCCCTATATCCACAAGGTCACCAGGTGTCAATTGCTCCTCCACGGTAATTCTCTAAGCTCTCCAAGCTCTAAGTGGGCACATGGTCCAATGACTGGACCGGGATGGAACCTAGAAACCTGGCAGGTATCATCAGAGGAATTGGGGTGGCTGATCCTGAAGAGGAGTTTGTTGTGGAATATTAGTTGAAGATGTGTTACATTTGTTTATACTGCGGAACATTTAATGATGCAAAGATGGGTTGCATTCTTTTATGTTGCATTTGTTTGACTCTGTGAAGCTGTGTTACTTTGCCTGCCTGAAACACCTGATTGGTCTAATAAAGAACTGAATGGCCAATAGGTAGGCAGGAAAAAAGATAGTGGGCTTGGCAGGTAGAGAGAATAAATAGGAGGAGAACTCTGGGAAGAGAGTATCAGGGAATAAGAAAAGGAGAGGTCACCAGGGGCCAGCCATCCAGCCACACAGCAAGCCACAGAGTAAGAAGTAAAGAGAGGTATACAGAATAGAGAAAAATAAAAGCCCAGAGGCAAAAAGTAGATGGGATAATTTAAGTTAAGAAAAGCTTGCTAGAAATAAGCCAAGCTAATTCTGGGCATTCATAAGAAAGAATAAACCTCTATGTGTGTATTTATTTGGGAGCTGGGTGGCAGGCCCCTCAAAAGACTAAAGAGCTAAAAAAATAACAACTACAACAACAGATGATGTGATCCACACAAGCCCTGTAAGCCCCCAAGGTCTTTTGTATACACAATTGGGTTGTGAGTAGGCTGAGCTCTGGGGATGGTATTTGGGAGACGCTGCAGTCTGTCTCAGCTCTCCAGGTTCCAGCTCAGCTTTCCATATTGTCTGAGCATACATTCTCTTCCTCTCCTCTGACTCAGCTCTGCCTGTCCATGGACCACTGGAATCCACCCGAGTCTGTTCCCACCTCCATCCAGTTCCAGGCAGACCAGCCTTCTGGAGTCAATATTGACCTTCTGCAGCTGAGCATCGGAGCCTTGTGCCTACCAACCACTCCACCTTTCTCAAGGGTGACCTCCTATCTCCCAGTACCAAGCCCTGAGGTAGGGAAAGCAGGTCTTCAGTTTAGGGAGAGAAAATGACTTGAGTCATTTTGGACTCAAGTTTCTCCAGGGACCACAATGCTCCATTGTTCACAGAGAGATGGATAGGAGGACTAGTGCACAAAGGGACATATGAGGAATTTAGCCTCCTAATATGCTATTGAGGGGATTCAGGGTCTCACATTACTGGCTACCCTATCAGTAAAGAAGGAATCTACCCAGATTTTCCACCAAACTGAGATAGAAAGATGGCCTTTATTCTTCTATAAGCTGTGCCTGAAGCCTGATCTACACTTGAACCCTTTCCATGATGAGCTTCCCATTGGCCCTTGCTAGTTATCAGTCCATCTTCTCTTAGCTGACTGTCAGGCTGGTGGCTTGGAGGACTATTACCTGGTCCCTCTTGAATGCATCTCAGGATCTCTTGTCTGGCTAAGTCAGGGCCTAGAAATGACTGCCATGGGTACGCATGGCTGTCCACCTCACATCAGAACTGGCTCTACTGCTCTGAAGAGTAATGTCCTGCTTGCGTGTCCTTTGGGGAGTCTGCTGTAGAAGGTGGTTCATCATGGAACCCCCTTTTTGTCCATCATTTTCCAGAACTAGAGGTTTGTCAGCGGGGCTCTTTCTGGTCTGAGACATTGATATGAGTTGTGCATTTGGTTTTGGCAGTGGGATGCGCTGATTTTGCAGCCCCGGTTATAGTACGAACACAGGTGTGCTGAAAAATACATATATAGAGAAGAGCCGCCAAATGTGGTGAGTCACTTCATTCCCCATTTATGTAGGCCTGGGTGCCAGGTATGGAGCCCACAAATCAAAGAGCTGAGCTTGGCCCATGCAAGCTGGGGAGGAAGGCACCATCTGCATGCTGGAGGCAGAACCAAGCAGGTGCTAGAGATGGGTTTGCTCTTCTGGTGGAAGCAGGGATGGGCCTGGTATATGGTCTCCAGTGAGACAACCATGGAGAAGTGGACCTGGGGGTGCCAGGGCTAACCTGGAAGCCCCATAGGTTGGTAAATGTGTACAACTATGTGTATTTGTGCACAAGTGTGAGCCTTTGTAACTGTGTGGGTATGTGTCTCTAAGTGTGAGCCTTTGTAAATGCATGTGTGTATACATAAGTACGAGCCTTTGTAAATGTGTATGTGTGTGCGTGCGTGCGTGCGTGCGTGCGTGTGTGTGTGTGTGTGTGTGTGTGTGTGTGTGTGTGTGATATGAGGGTATTTGTGAGTAAACGTATGTACAAGTAAATGCATGGCTCTGAGTGTGAACATCTGTTGACCCTCTGTGGCCCCGCACAGACATGGATACATGCATGTTTCTGTGGGCTTGCCTGTAGGTGCCATGTGCTTAGAGGGAGGGCATTGGCCTGGTAGTGAATCAGGGGAAAAGCACTAGAGAGAGCTGTAGCATGTTCAGTGAAAGGAAGTTCAAGCCAGTCCAGGCCCTCTTGCATAAGTGCTCAGAATTGTGTGTGCACACTTCCTATGGAAGTAAAGACAGGCATCTGCACAGCAGCCTGGACTCCAGACATCCCCACATGGGCAGAGTGGCCTCAGGCCAGGTTACGCTATGAAGTTCAAGCCATCCTCTCTCTCTTGCCAAGCCTGGCCCTTCTCTACATCTGCCCTCTAGGCACATGGTCCCACCTGCCCCCAAACCGAGAATGGCAAGTTTTTTTCCCCAATTATCACCATGCTCAGTCTGGGTTCACCCTACATCTGCACTCTACATTGCAAGACTACAAGGGAGGTCATTTCCAAGAATCTCCTCTACCAGCCTAGGCCTCCTAGACCCAAAGAATGGTGTCTGCACCCTGTCAGGGGCTCCTTATTCCAAGAGATAGGATCTCTGCTTGCATAGTTGGTTTGTCCCACTCTCTAGAGGACGGGGTCAGCCCGAGAGACTCCTGCCTCTTAGCATGTTACACAGAGCACTGCTCACTGCAGTATAAGGCCACCCTTGGGGACAGATCTAACTCTTCTCACTTCCTTGAGTTTTGTGAGGCTTTGGATCTTAAGGTCTCTGTTCTTTTAGGGTCTTTGCCATCACAGACAAGAAAGGCTCTCTCCCTGGCTGTGCTGGCCACCAAGGGGCCTGACAAATCTACCATCACCTCTTTTGAAGAAGGAGCTGTGCTGCTCCAGCATCCTCTCACTGATATACTGCAGCATCCTCTAGCTCTTTCTCCTAGATCTCCTCCCATGCCCGTGTCACTCAGTCATGCCTGGATGATGGTTAGAGCATCCAGTTGTGGTTGTGTTGTATCTGGACTTCAATTTCAGGATGCCCAGCAAATCTTACCTCTTTCTCTGTAGCCCACAAGGCCTGTGTCATCCCTGCTGGCCCACAGTGGTCAGTTACTCCAAAGTGTCTGAAGACACCATCAAAACCGGATGTCCCAGGAGGTCAGGGTAGCCCATGAGATCCGGAGACTCTGCGGTCAAGACCTGAATGGGGACAACCTTGTGGAGCTGAGTAAGGACAGAGGGCATCTCTCCTGCTAAATGACAGGTGGGTAGAGATGAGCTGTCTGTAAGATATCTGCGCAACAGCAAGGTCACTTGTCAAGATACCTTAGACACAAGTATGTGAGCTGAACTCTCGGAAGACTAAAGAGGAAACTGGAGAGGGGGAGTGGAGAACACAGCTAGGGGAGGAAAGCCAGGGGTGAAAGCAGCAGTGTGAGGTGAGATGAGAGGTTAGAATCCATGAGCACATGTAGGTGATCTCCATAGGCTCATCCTCCTTTGTATCCAAATCTGTATCCATGGCCTTATCACACTTGCAGCCACACCCATATCCTCATCCATATCCACATCTGTATCTTCATCCTTATTAGCATCTATGTCCACACTGACATCCTCATTAGTGGCCATATCTACATTCATACCCACATCTGCACACACATTCTCATTTGTACCCACATCTATATTCACACTGCATCCACATACATATCCATAGTTTTATCTACCTCCTTATTCTCATTGGTATCCAAGTTTATATCTATGTCTGTAGTTATAGCCTTATCTACACACCCACCCACAGCCAAATCCTTATTCTCATTGGTGTCCAAGTTTATATCTATGTCTGTAGTCATAGCCTTATCTACACCCACACCCATAGCCACAGCCACATCCTTGTTCTCATTGGTATCTGCATTTATATCTGTGTCTGTAGCCATAGCCTTATCCACTCTCACAGCCACATTTATATCAGCATCTGATTCCACACCCTCATTAGTATCCACATGTATCCCCTTCCACATCCACATCCATATTTATATCCATATACTCATTCATATCTATGTCCACATCCTAATCAATAACCACATCTATACTCATATCCATATCCATATCCTCATCTGCATCCACTTCCACATCTGCATCAAGTATTGACATTAGCTCCCTATGGAATGTGAGGTGTATTTTCAGGTACGATGAACCGTGTATGTGTGTGTGGGGGTGTGTATGATGGTGTATTAGTTCCTTTTGTGTTGTTGTGATAAATTGCTATACCAAAGTGACCCGATGGAAGAAAAAGTCTATTTTGTCTTATGGTTATAGAGGGATAAGAATCCCTCATGGTGGGGAGGCATGGCAGCAGGTAGGATTCATAGCCAGGATAGAAAGCTAAGAGCGCCCACCCTCAACTCAGGCCATGAAGCAAAGAGAATAAAGCAGAGGCAGTGTGAAGCTTTAAACTCTCAAATTCTACCCACAGTGAAGTACTTCCTCCAGCAAGGCTCCACCTCCCCATAACCTCTGCAAACAGGACCTCCAAGTGGGGACCACGTATGCAAATGCCTTAGCCTTTGGGAGAAATTTCTCGTTCAAATCACCGCAAATGGTTACTATGAATTGTCAGCTTGACAGAGTCTAGAATCATCTTGGAGGCACAGCTGTGGCATGTCTGTGGGAGATTATCTTGACAGTGTTAATGGGGGTTGGAAGACATGCCCACTGTAGGCAGCACCATTATCTGGCTGGGATCTTGGACTGGATAATGGAGAAGGGGAGCTGAACAACAGCATACTTACCTTTATTACTCTCTTCTGACTGCAAAGGTAGTGTGGCCAGATACCTCAAATCTCTGCTGCCTTGACCCCCAACACTCCTTGATGGACTGCCTGTGAGCCGAAATAAGTCCTTTTTCTCTTAAGGTGCTTTTGCTGGGGTATTTTATTGCACTAACAGGAAAGGAAGCTTAGACAGTATACTAATGTGACTATGGTGTGTGTGTGTGTGTGTGTGTGTGTGTGTGTGTGTGTGTGTGTGTGTGTGTATTTAATAAAGACTATGACATCCTCATCTTTGGGATGGCAGAATCTCCCAGACAAGCCATTTGGAAGAGGAGACCAAAGCTCCTGAGAGATACTAGTTTCTCCAGCAAAACACAGTGGTCCTGTGGTAGTGAGATGGCATGATCTAGATGAGGAATATGAAGATGCTTGTTTGAAGAGGGTGTATAAATGGTGGTCTGGGGTTCGCTTGGGAGAGCATCAAGCCACTGGGGGGGTCTGGGCCAAGGAAGGATGACACTGTAGGACTTATTTGGGGGAAGATGCTTCTGGTGGTGATACTGGTAAAAAGAGAGATGGTTCTGGGACCAATGGCAGAACCAGAGTCAGGAAACCACCCGGTGCAAGCCAAGGAAGGCATCAAAAGAGCATGAACTCAGGAGGGAACCCTGGAGAGGAAGGGTGGGGCCCTACGGGTGAGCCTCTAAGGAAGGAGACTTCTCAGGGACCATTTTGAAAGAGAAAGAGCAAGCTCAGTTTTGAGTATTTTACATTCTTTGCTTGAGGGAAAGAAGCTGTAAAAACTGCAAGCAGGTATGAACCATATCTCGGTAATTTCCAGAGATTGCCTGTAATATGATAGGCCCATAAAAGATTCTAAAAGTGACTACTTTACATACACAAGATTGGCTGCTCACAGAGCTTCATGGTGGGAGGGGCATCACCCTTCCTCGAAGCTCCCGGCAACAGGGGATGGGAAGAACAAAGATTCCGGCTCATTGGAACTAGGTGTATGTGTGGCCAGCCTGCAGCTGCAGGACAAGGCCCTGGACCTCCTGCTCACTTTGCCTTAGGCTTTATTTTGTCTCCATCCTTCTGTGGACCCGCAGCCCGAGTGTGACAGCCAATCCTGCTCTCATGCTCAACTCCAGATAGAAATCACGAGCAGAGTATGGAGATAAAGAGCTTGTTGCTGGTCTACTGAGCGAGATCCAGGAAAGGCGCAAAGCTACACAGAGAAACCCTGTCTCGGAAAAACGAACCAACCAACCAACCAACCAACCAAACAAACAAACAAAACCTTGTTGCACAAGTGTAAGGATCTGAGCTTTGGTTGCCAGTATCCAATGTGAACACTAGACGTGTGGCAGCCCAGCCTACCTGTGATTCTAGCCTCAGAAGGCAGAGATAAGAAATTCTGAAAGCAAGCTGGCTAGAGAGACCCTGTCTCAATGAATAACTCTGAGAGCTGTTGAGGAAGACACTTTAGGTCACCTTGTGGGAGCCCACAGTGACTCCAGCTTGTGACTTGATTCCATCTTGCCTTAAAGTCAGAGAGTTCAAGCTTGTTTTTGCTCTTTAAGGCTGAATAACAGGATGATTGGCCAAAGGCATGGTTACTAGATGTTTTGCTCCTCACGGCCAAATAACCAGATGATTGGCCAAAGGTGTTACTAGATGTATTGATAATTAAGGAGGTGTTATGCTTGTTTGTTCCTTGAACCATGGTGAGGAAGTCTTCTGACCCCTTGCTTTGGGTATAAAAAGGTTATGAGAAATAAATTCGGGGCTGCTGTAGTAATCACTGAGAGCCCTCTTGAAGCTATCTTATGTCTCTGTCTTTTCTTTTACATCTGTTTTTTCTGTCTGCCTTTTCTTAATCCTTATTCCCCTATTCAGGCATTGTTCGACAGGTCGGCTGGTCCCAACACACCCTTTGGCCTCCACATGTGTGTGCAAATTCTCGCATGCCTGTGCACACGCAAGTGACAGCATGTGCTCATGCAAAATTAATAAAAAATAAACAAAAAAGAAAGAAATTATGATTTCATCAGAATGAGGTTAGTTGGGAGCCTAAGCTTAAACACACAGTGTTAGGTCCCATGTAGTTCTCGGAGGCAGCAAAAGGAGAAATGTGCATGCTCCGTAGGGCTGGCTTTCACCATCCAGGGCCTTAAGAGCTCGGCCTTCAACATAAGAAGAAACTGCGAGCTTGAAAATCAGCAGGTGTATAAATGGGACTGTCAAGGAATGTGTGTCTTGGGGAAACCAACTTCTCAAAGGCAGAAAACATGACTGGGAAATCAAATGTTTCCAATTCTGTGTCAAAAGGACACTGACCTGCTTCGTGGAGCTCAAAGTTACAGGAAGAGGGATGTGCGAACAGACCAGGAGACAGCTGCTTCATCACCCCTGGTCACATGGTGACCCCCAGACAGCTGGGCTCCATTGAGATGAGGCAGAGGGATGTGCTTGTGAAAAGTCCCTGAGCAATTTTCAGCAGGATTGAGGGATGGGGACGCTGGTGCTGTCTGGGAGTTTTTAGGTGAGGCAGAACAGTGGCTACAAAGGACACAGGAAGTCAGAGAATCCTCTAGATTACTGTATGAGATGCAAGAAGGCTTGCCTGTCTTCTTGTCCTGGGAGGTGAGGGAGGTGAGCAGAGCTTGGAGGTGGATGGGGCAGAAGCTCCCAACTCCGCACTGTCTCTATCCTCTGGCTTCTGAAGCCTGTGAGGTTGCTGAGGTCATGGATTACTCAGCTGTCCCTGGGTCTGTGGAGGCCCAGCAAAGCCCATGACTTTGCATAGAGCTGGTCATGTGGCCATCGCACTGTGCACGACAGTGTGAGTGTTGGGAAAATAGGAGCATGAATAAAATCCTTTCATACTCCAGAGAAGCAGGGAGACCCCAGCTGACCTCAGGGGCAGCCAATTGGATACATACGAATCTAAAATATCTCAGGTAAATCAACAAAATCAAAGAGGGACCGTTGTTCCCTCTTCTGTCACTGGCGACTCATGTTATTCTTTTTCAAATCTATTCACCCATGGTGGGCATGTCTTCTGATCCTACTGTCTGCCTTAGATATTTTTCTTATTTCTGTGATGAAATACCTTGACCAAGAAAACTTAAAAAGAAAGTGTTCGGTTGGGTTTACGGTTCTAGAGGGCTAGAGTCCATCACCGTGATGCGAAGGCATAATGGCAGGTGCAGCTGAGAGATCACATCTCCAACTGTGAGCGGGAGGTAGAAAGCATGCTGGGAATAGTGCCACTCTTCTGAAACTGCAAACTCATCCCTGGTGACACCCTTTCTCTGGCAAAGCCACACCTCCTAATCTTTCCCCAAAAGCCACCAACTGGAGAGCCAAGCATTCCCAGTTCCTGAGACTTAATGGTGGAGGGCACGGGGGGGGGGGGGGGGGGGGGGGGGGGCATCTCACTTAAACACCGCTCCTTCGCGTCACTCTGTTTTACCCGTATTTTTGTGCTCTGTTGATGGTTGACCAGACATCTGCATATTTCTAGTCTCATTTCTGGTTTCTTACGGGTTTTTTTTCCCCTGTCTGCCTGGTGTGGCCACTTCAATTGGTGTGTGTGTTCTTTACCTATGAGCTCAGACTAGTTTAACCTGCACTGTGGGGCCCTGGGGACAGGCACATTTGAAAATATAGAGGGGCCTCCAGTCCTTGGGTAGTTTCCCCTTGTTCTCCTATTCTCTCCTTTCCGCACAGGTGGGGCTCCTCTTCCTGCACTCCTAAGCCTGGCCCCGCTTTCAGAGCCCACGTGAAGTCAAGCTTCTTGGAAGGCAGTTTCAGGCCCAGCCTCAGGACCTGGAGTATTACAGAGTTGTCAATTTCTCCATGTTTTAAGTGGGTGCTTCCTTTATGTGTTTATAAGAAAGATTATTATGGGCACACTAATTGATAATTTGTATCCATCATTAAACCCCAAACCACTCTTTTCATTGTTTGCTTTTGTAAAACTTAACTTTTTCATTAAAAAAAAATCATTTTTCATTGTTTAGTTAACATCTGCATGGCTTCACCTACTTGTCACATTAATTCTATTTTGTTGACCTATAAGGTACCACAAGTTGCGTGGCTCCTTTGGGGGGACTTAAAGAGTTCCAGCCATCCTTTGTAGAAGACACTGCATCTTTGGACATGGCTGAAGCCCCTACAGGCTTCCCCCCACCCCACCCCACACACCTCCGAGCTGTGTGTTTACAAATGGCCTGTCTCTTGGGAATAAATCTCTGCACTTTTCCCAGGAAATATAGTCTATAAATCACAGTGACATTTTCAATGAGATTCGCCTCCTCCTGCGCCTCTGCCTTTAAGTGACCCCATCCCTGTGTGTGTTGCAGTACTTGGAGGAGGCCAGCTCAGCCCGGCCCGGGTAGGCATAGTTAGTTAAAGATAAGATCACTGACATCTTCAAATGCCACATTTGTCAACACAGGAGTGACCCTGCCCCAGGTGCTGGATGGGATGGCTCTGTCATGTTTGGTGGGAGAGCCTCCTTTACCTTGCTTACTTTGTGGTCCTAGAAGGCTGCTGGCCTCACAGATGGCAGATACTTTTTAAACACTGCGATAATTGATTTTATTGTCAACTTGGCTAGGCCATGGAGAGTGTTTACCAGAATGAAAATTAGACATGAATGAAACGATTGGACAGATAGAAGAGGAATGGAACCATGCACCTTAATAGACAGAGGCGAGAGAAGGAATTGTATTTTTGAAGAAAGAGATAGAATTAGACAGGATGTAAAAATAAAATGATGGTCGCAGACAATGTCATCAGAGAAAGGGAAAATGTAAAGGCGAAAGGACGATAAGAAATTTTGGAAGTCCACACATAAAAGCCTGGACAGGGGCCTGTCAAGAGGGCTCAGTGAGTAAATGTGCTTGCAGCCAAGCTGGACAGTCTAAGTTCAACCCTTGGGCCTGACACTGTGGAAGTAGAGGACTGATTCCCACAAACTGCCCTCTGATTTCCATACATACATGCATACATACATACATACACACACTGTGGCATGCATGTGCATGCACACACACACACACACACTATATATATATATATATATATATATATATATATATATATATATATATATATAACATAAATACATGTTTTTGTTAGGGTTTCTATTGCCGTGGTGAAACACCGTGACCAAAAGGCAAGTTGGGGAGGAAAGGGTTTATTTGGCTTACACTTCAGCGTTGCTGTTCACCACTGAAGGAAGTTAAGATGGGAACTCAAACAGGACAGGGACCTGGAGGCAGGAGCTGGTGCAGAGGCCATGGAGGGGAGCTGCTTACTGGCTTGCTTCCCCTGGTCCACTTGGCCCACCTTCTTATAGAATCCAGGACCAACAGCGTAGGGATGGTCCCACCCACCATGGAATGGGCCCTCCCCCATTGATCACTAAATGAGAAAATGCCTTACGGCTGGATCGCATGGATGCATTTCCTCAGCTGAGGCTCCTTTCTGTCTGATGACTCTGGCTTGTGACAAGGTGACACAAAACCAGCCAGTACAATACATATATAAATATACAGTGTGCATATGATATCTACACGTATACTATATATGTATATAATATATGTAAATACACATGTAAGAGAAATTTTAAAAGAAGACTGGACAAGAGATTCTAAATGGATTATGTTGGAGGTGTTAAGGTAGATACCTAACATGGGGCACAACACAACCGCCTGCAATACCAAGAGGTCTCATGTTGCAAGAGGATACAAGCCTATTTGGGAAAGTCCACACGGAACGGACCTCAGCAAGCCACACTCCGAGAAGCTGTGGAGCTCTAGTAGAAGAACAGTCGCCGTCCTCCAGGCAGGAAGAGCAGAATTCTCACAGAGCAAAGAAAAAAAAATCAGACAGATGCCAGTCTTGACAAGTCTTTATACCAGATGGAATTGGGGACACAGATTTAAGATACACAGAGAAAGCAGTGTGAGCCAGGCTGGCTGTCAGCGCACGTCACATGAAAGCCCAGAAAATGCTGTCCTCCGGGCTTTCCTCAGCGTCTGCTGGAGAACTAGTTTGACTCACCAAGATGATGGAAGGGAGAGCAAGAGAGGAGAAGTGCAGCCGGAGGCCACAGCAGGCACCCACGGTGACCGGAAGAGCCGGGGTGGAATGGAAGAGAGATGAGCTCTACCCTCTCAGAGGGCAGGCAGCCTCAAGCTGGGTGTGGGGGAAGAAGGAGTGTGTAAAGGGTAGAGAAATCTAGCTGATCATAGAAACTGAACGTGGTGCTTTGGGACAGAGGAGAGACTGAGAGGGTGGGATGCTTGGACTGGAGACCAGGGTCAGGAAGGATGTAGGCACAAGCGTTAAGTGTGAGTGAAACAGCATCTGTCAGAGTGAAGACGCCTGCCAGTGCACCAGAGAGAAAGAACAAGCCACACACAGCACAGAGGGAAGGGTACGTGTGTGTGACCCATCATATACATGCACGGCACAAAACTGTGACAGAATGAGGGCAAATATACCGATTCCATTGATAAACACAGGAATGGGCTTGGTGCAAACAAAAGAAATAGGATTTCAGATTGGCCAACAGATGAACCCAGCACTATGCTGTGTACACAAGGCCTGTCAAAAGTAAAGAGATTAAAGAAGTATGAAGGGGTCTGCAGGGGTCCTCCAGGGGTTAGGAGCACTTACCGCTCTTGTGGTAGATCCAGGTTTGGGTCCCAGCACCCAGGTGACTGTGAGTTGACTCCAGGGAACCCAACATCCTCTCTGGCCTTTCATGGGCACCTGAACTCCTGTGAGCATACCACAACTCCCCCACCCGCTGCCACGGCCCCACACCCCCACACCCCCACACAATTAAAGATAAGATAAAATCTAAAAAAGAGAGGCAAAGAAAGTTCAAGTGAATATATAGCCTTGAAAAAATAGAAATGGAAGGAAATCAGGTCTGAAAGGCAGATAGGTGATGACGCATGGCTGCCATTCACAAGGAAGATGGTGTGATCATTAGCTCACACACTCTGTAGGCCAGGAGGATTGCAAAGGACAGCAGTTCAAGGGTACACTAGAGGCGTCAGTAGGAGTTACATAGAGAAGAAATAAACATGCTACAGAGAGCTTACCACGCCTCTCTCAATTCACAACCAGTCGTTATTAGACAGGAAGTGGAAACTGTCAATGACAGGACCAATGGGGCAGAGCCTACAATGGCACATTGAACTCTGACCTCCGGTAATTGAGAATACATTGTCTTTTAAAAGAACAAGGAACCGCCTGCAAATTGAGCATGTCTATTGCTACAAAGAGAATCTCATTAAGCAAGAAGCACAGAAATGATCCATCCAGCCCCCACACCCACCCACCCCTTACTACAGGCAGAAAAACTAGAAGTTAATTATGGAGCTAGCCGAAGTGAACGCTTGCCCAATGAGCATGTCAGTAAACAACTTGGAACAAAGACAGAGTAAGGGATGATACCACAGAACTTCAAACACAGAAGATAAAAAATAAATACTGGGTTGGGGAGCTGGCTCATTGAATAAGCATGAGTACCTTAGTCCAAATGCCCAGCGCCCACATAAAAGCCAGGTGTGGCTGTGTGTGCCTGAGAGCCCAGCACTGGGGATGGAGACCGGTGAGTCCCCAGAGCTTGCTGGTCAATGGAATTCCAGTTTGGTGAGAGACCCCTTGTCCAAGCCATCAGGGCAGAGTGTGACAGAGGAAGATTGTCATGCTCTGGCCTCTGCATGTCTGCTCATGGGTGCACACATGTGCTTGCAACACACACACACACACACACACACACACACACACACACACACAAATAATAAATAAATAAATAAATTAACAGATGAATAGAAAGAAAAGAATCTATGGAGCACTGTTAAATAGTTTATAAAAGGGTAAATTTTGAATTTAAATGAGAATGAATATCATTGCAAATAAAATTTAAAAATATAATAGATTAATATCCAAGAACAGTAACAACCTAAACCCAAAGAAGGCAGATAGTGGAAACCTCAAGAGGACAAATGAGCCCCCCCCCCCCCGTAAGTCAGAGGAGAAGACACAGAACTGGAAAACAGATGAAACGAAACGATAGCCTGAGACCACCACGGAGGGAGGATCTGGTGCAGAGTTCTCGAGGGCCTGGGAAAGGACAAGGGTTAGGACGGAGAGAGTGCCAGCAGGATGGGGCGGGGAGGAACTGGGTTTTCAAAAGACTAGACCACTTGTAAGGGGTGTACAGACAAAGTTAAATGGTGACACAAGAGAATGACCTTCTAGAAAGGTGTGGGATGCCACAGTTGAGCCCAGTGAGAAGAATCTAAGCAGATGGTTCCCACCACAGCGAAGCAAAGGTGGCAAGAAACACTCCTTCCAAACCCCATCTCCACAGGGAAACACACCACATTTAATTAGACTCATTACTAGCAATCTACTTAAATGACTCCAGAGTACATGGGAGGGTGGAAGTCATCTGGGTTCTTCCTCTGAAGACAGAGATTCTGCTGAAAAGCAGGGGTGCTGAGATGCCTCGCTGATGGATGTAGATATACAAAATTCTCCCCACCTCACCCCCCCAAAAAAAAACCACAAAACAGTAGCAAAAACATGAAACAAATAACACTTCATGATCAAGTACTTGTTTTACTAGGAATGGGAGGGTAGTGCAATATTAGAAAATATATTAATATAATCCATCAAGGGAGACAGCTAAGCAGAAACCCCATCTGATCATTTCCAAGGTAGGAGAGACATTCTGCACAATTAAACTCATTCATGTCAAAAAACCCTGATTAGAAAAAAAAAAAAAGCAAATCGTGCATCTGGAAGTCAGCCCTTTACTTGTGATAGTTAGTGTCATATTCACCTGAGGGATGGACCTCTGAGTGTGTCCAGGGGGTGGAGGGGTGGAGGTGATCTTGATTATGCTAGTTGAAGTGGGACTGTGCCCATTGTGAGTGACACCATATCTGCCCACTGTTGGTGACATCATTCCCTAGGCAGAGGGTCCTGGACTATAGTGGAAATAATCACGCTAAACAACAGCATGTATCCATTCACTGTTCTCTGTTCTTTATTGTGGATGTGATGGGACCCACTCCCCTCATGCCCCTGCTGCTGTGACTATCACACAATGATGGTTTGTGACTTGTAACTGTAAACTAAAATAAACACTTTGTCTCCTAAATTGCCTTTGTTGGAGTGTTTCTTCACAGCAACAGGAAAAATAACCAAAGTGATAAATGGAGACAGGGCGGGTCTTCTCACCTCAATTAATGTCACACAGACATGCCCAGAGGCCCATGTCTCAGGTGATTCTAATCTTTGCCATACATCTTCTTATATGGACAGACAAGATGAAAACAGGCCCATTTGCATCCTTCCCACCATGGAGAACAAATTGTGTTAAAAATGCCCACCTTATCCATCCATCCATCTATCTATCTATCTGTCTGTCTGTCTGTCTGTCTATCTATCTACCATCTATTTATTTATTTGTTTGTTTATTTATTTATTTCATAGACTAAGCAGGCATTAGAATACTACCTTATGTAAGGAATACTCCCTGAGGAGGGCGAAGGGGAGTACATTAGGAATCTTCCTTGACCTCCCAGAATGTTGTCATAGAGAAAGCTAATATAGTCAGTCACCAGCAGACCTACCTACAACTTGAACAGGGAATGCAGTATCGAATAGCACAATACACAGATGTCCATGATTCCACAGGAAGCTCCTCCTCTACTGGGAACAGGGAGGAAGAAGACATCAAGCACAGAAGGCCGACATGGAGGCAAGACCATGCTACACCCTGGAGACTTCAAAGCAGCTGTGAAAACGCTTCTGCTTTCACACAATGAAATCCCAGGCAGTGCCACCTCAGAGCTGAGGCTGCCACTGCTGGTGAAATCAGCAAGTACAGGGACAGCTCCGTGGAAGAGCCAGCCTGGAAAAGTCAGGGAGAGTCTGAGCATCGAGCCATCAAATGAGCGCGTCTGAACGGTGCAGGGAAAACAGACCACATGAAAAAGATGAACGGAGCCTCAGGAGCTGGGGGATTGGCTGGGAAGTCTGAGCCCTGTCCTTTTGTCCCTGAAGCAGAAGAGGAAACAGCTGAAAGGGACTTGGAGGAACAATGGGTGAAAAAAAACGTTCAATTTGGCAAGAAACTGGAAAAAAAAATCTCAAGCAGGATAAACCTATAGAAACCCACGCCAAGTTGTAACATAATTAAACTTCCACAAGGTGAAAAACAAAGGGAAAAAAAAAATGTTGAAAGATGCCAGAAAGCATGCCTCAGCTAGAGGGGAAAATCACCTGAGTGACAGAGGATTTGTCACCAGAAGCAGGAGGCCAGGAGGAAATGAGGGGATCTGTTGCAGCAGCTGTGAGAAAAGCACTGTCAACTGGAAGGTTCTATTCCCATGAAACACCCTCAGACACAGAGGAAACTGGGACGTTCTCAGTGAGGGGAAAGCCAGGTGATTTGCTACCTGCGGACCTGCCCTGAATAACGGCCAAAGGAAGTTCTCAGCGAGGCAGGAAGCGTGAGATGGGATGCTGATGGTGTGCGTGCTTTCTCTCACTGTGGTTCCTGGATTTTATACAGGTTTCTAAAATCATGTGTGTATGTATGTATGACATGAAAGACATAAAACTGTCCAGGGGATCAAGAGGGCAAGTGGGGATGAGAACGGGAGGATACAGGGACATGGGGGAATATATTCAATAGACGGTATATATTTGCATGAAAACTTTAAAAATTAATTATTTGGCGGGGGCGGGGGGGAGCATCCAGAAGGAGGAACGTGAAACACAAACAAAAAGACAGATAAACACAGTTGGCTCTCTTTTTCCTCCTGAGTTTTCCAAATCACACAGTGGTTAATGCAAAATTTAGGGCTGTTTGGTGTGACTCTCCATCTATGCAGAGGAACTATTTAAGGTAACAACTACCCAGGGAGATGAAAGACAGAAAGAGAGAGAGGCGAGGCATCTGTGTGCCCCATGAAGACTCACAGAGGGACAAGCCCACTGTCCTCTGACTGTGTCTACACAAGACAATGACACACAAAGTCACGACAAACCCCCAGAGATAAATTGGAACCGGAGTTGGATGAAGATAACCCACTCAGGACTGAGTGCTCCAAAGTCTCTCACTCTCTGCATGTTGTCCAGCTGTGGGTCTCTGTGTTGATTCTATGTGCTGTAAGAAAACCTCCTCTGACGCGGGTTGAGTGGGATACTCCTCTATGTGCATAGCAGGACGCCATTAGGAGTCCTTCATGGCTACGTTCCTTGAGCAGAAAAATAGCGGTGGGTTTTCCCTTGGACCCAGGACCTATCTAGTCTCAGATTCTTGACCACTGAGGCTCAGAGATCTATGCAGAAGAGGAGGCAGGGAGACTGCAAGATCCAGAGGTGATGGATGGCTTCAAGCAAGCAGCACCTTCCAGACACTGCGGGACTGATGTGTATTTGAACTCACAGAGACTGCGGCAGCATAAGAACTACAAACTACACAGAACCCCACACTGAAGGGACGTGGACACGGGTTCGCGTTCCTAACCAAGAAACCACTTGTAACTGATGGATGCTAGGAAAGGGAAAATCGGTTTTCTGCAACGGAGTGTCACTGGGTATATCAATTATACTCCAGGGCAGGCCCCCTGCCTAGGAGTAGTTGGCCAACATAAAGTGGATTCCACGTGCGGTGGTTTGAAAGAAAATGGCCCCCAAAGAGAGTGGCACTGGGGAGGTGTGGCTTTGTTGGATTAGGTCCGACCTTGCTGGAGGAAGCTTGTCACTGTGGAGGTGGAGTGAGGTCTTTTGCTTAAGCTTCGCTTAGTGTCACCGTGGACTTCCTGTTGTCTGCAAGATGTAGGACTCTCAGTTACTTCTCCAGCACCCAATCTGCCTGCATGCCACCCTGCTCCCTGTCACGATGATAATGGACTGAACCTCTGAAACTGTAACTGATTCACCCCAAGTAAATGTTCTCTTTATAAGAGTTGCCATGGCCATGGTGTCTCTTCACAGCAATGAAAACGCTAAGGTATGATGTTCTTTGTGTTGGTAGGGGTTTTTTTTTTTTGCTTTTTTTTTTGTCTTATTGGGATTCTTGTTTGTTTGTTTTGATTTTCATCTTTTTTTGTCTTTTTCTTTTTGAGAGAGAGAGAAAAAATAATGTGAATTTGGAAGGGTAGAGAGTGGGGAAGATCTGACCGGAGTTAGGGGACAGCAAAGAATATCATCAAAATATATTTCATGGAAAAAAATTGAAATCAGAACAGGAATGCTGAAAGGATTCAAGCCATAAGAATGTGGGGAAAGTTAAGTCAGAGAGGGGGTAAAGAGGAGAGAGAGGAGGAGAGAAAGAAAGAGAGAGAGAGGAGGGAGAGCAGAAGACAAGCAGGGGGAGGAAGATAAAAGGGGAGGGAGGGAGGGAGAGGAAGAGAGAGGTTGAGACCTGGGGCTTAACCCCTCAGATATCAATGACTACAACTATGTAATGCACCAATTAAGATGATAATAGTTATAGGGCACATTAAAAAGCTAACCCAACTATATTCTATTCTTAAGAAACTTTCTTCAGGGGCTGAAGAGATGACTCAGAAGTTAAAAGAACTGGCTGCTCTTCCAGAGGACTTGGGTTCAATCCTCATCACCCACATGGCAGCTCACAACCACCTGTAACTCCAGTTCCAGGGTATTGGATACCTCTTTGGCCTCCATGGCCAGGCATGTATGTGGTACACAGACATAATGCAGGCAAAAATACTCAAATGCATAAAATAAAATAAATAAATCTAAAAAGAAATTTAAAGAAACTTCAAATACGATGATACAGACAGGTATCAGAGAAAGATGGAGAAAGTGTGCTAGCCATGCTCCTGAGAAGGGACCGCATGAGTGGCCACCTCAGCCCCAGGCAGAGTAGACCTCAGACCAGGGAAAACTCTCAGAGATGGAGATGTGTGCTGTTCAATTTATTATGGGGCCTAAAAATTTTAAATTCTTACACACCCATCAAGAGAGCTACAAGGCCTAGGAGGCAAAACCTGACTGATATAGGTGTGAAATGAGAGACAGGTCCAAAGTGCAAGGTGGAGGCTTTGACTTTCCCCAATGACGCTGACACAGGATGGAAAAGCCAATCAGAAGAACCAGGGACTCTGTCAGCCAACAGGACACATTGTGGTCGTGTGTGTGTGTGTGTGTGTGTGTGTGTGTGTGTGTGTGTGTGTGTGTGTAAACGTTCTCAGAACGCAGCCTCACCACGAGACTGTAGCGAATTGAGAAAAGCATCAAAGTCACGCCACGTGCTCCCTGACACAGCGGAAGCAGATGAACAGACAACAGCCGTGGCTTCTCCAGACGCTGAGAAACAAACACTACACTTGTGAATAATCCATGGGTCAGAGGAGATGCCTCAAGGGATGTGAAAACTATTCCAGACAGACTGGAAATGAGAGTGTAATCTACCGAGCCCAGCACAAGCAGCGCGTGGGCATGTATAACGCCTGTTATTAAAGAGAGGGAGTCTCCCGTCAACAATCTCTGCTTCCCCCAAGAATCTGAAAACAGAGCAGCGGCAGACCCACAGCAGACAGAGGAAAGCAGGGCCAGTGTGTGACTGAGTCAGTGTGACTTTTCCTGCATACGGAAGACATCATCTGGACTCTCAGGTGGAAAGTTGATGTTGTAGAACTAACTCAGACAGTTCTGAAGACAAGGCACACAGTAGGGAGATCTGCCAAGCACATAGTTAGTACTATTATCAATAGGTTGTGTGTGTGTGTGTGTGTGTATGCCCATGTGCACACAAGCACTCATACATGTGGAGATCAGTGTCAATATCAGAGCCCTCAATCACTCTGCACTTTGTTAATAAACTTGGCACTCTCTTGAGCAGCAGGCCTCTGGGATGCCCCTGTCTCCACATCCCTGGTGCTGAGGTCACAGGTCCTCATGGCTGCTTCTGGTTTTTGTTGTTCGTTTGTTTTATGCGGGTGCTGAGGATCTGACCCCAGGTCTTGATACTTGTGGTAGCATGCACTTTGGCAACTGAGGCATCTCACCAGCCCTCTATCCGGCTCTAAAACACATTTTACCTGTGGTAAATGCATTTACCTCCTCATCCATTTTTCTTTTTTGATGCTGAGTGTGTGTACACTGTTGTCTAATGCATGTCTAGAATGCTTTCTTCCTCCCCACCCCATGACATCTCCTGTCCCGATCAAACAACAGCCAATCCCCAGCCTCTCTTCTCATCCCCTGGTGACTCTGTTCTGCTTTTGTCTCTATGGACCCGCCACTCACAGCCCTCACGATCACAGCAGAGGATTTCTTCCCATATTCGGGTTGTTTCTGCTCATAATGTTCACTGATTTTATCCAGGCTGCACAGAGTATCATAAAGTCTTCCCTTTTTAGGAGTGAGTAATATTCCCCTTTCCATGGTGGCAGACTTCTGTTTTCACCTCTGTGCTGTTATGAGCAGTGCTACTAGAACCAAAGGTATGCAGATGTTTTAAGAGCCTCTTTCAGGTCTTCAGGATATTCAGTTAGAATACTATATATATATATCATACACAGATAATGTACTTCCTAAGCAGGGCTCATAACTTCATTGCATAAATGTGCTGCATTTGTAGAAACTCTGTGTATTGGAGAAACCCCACTTTCTGTTTCCCGAGGAGTCACCGCAGTGCTTTCCACAGCAGCTGCCTTATTCTGTGTCCTCAACACCGATGTCCTTGGCACTGCTAATCTTCACTTTCTCTAACACTCACGTGTGCTTGCAGAGTGTGCACCCTGACAGGGATAAAGGAACAGCTCATTGCAGGTTTGACATGCATTTCCCTGATCTACAGCATTGATGCTCTTTATTTATGGTTGCAACTTGCTTTTTTCCTCTTCTTTGGGAAAATGTCCATTCATGTCTTTGCTCTTGTTTTTATTATTTAAATGCATGAGTTCTTTACATATTGTGGCTATTGACCTTTTGTCAAAGGTATGATTTGAAGGTATTTGCCCATCCGTGGGCTGTTCTCACCCCAGGGAATAGTGTCTTTCAATGTACAGCTTGATAAGAAGAACTTTTATGTAGATTTTCAAGTCAAGGCTGTGCTTATTGGCCGATGCCAGAGAGATCAATGGAACAGAGTGGGGAATTCATGAACAGGCCACATCAACGTGTCAGACTCATTTTTGATCGAGCAACAAAAGCAATTTAGTGGAAGGAATATGCTCCTGGCAACAGTTCATTCCAGAGCAATTGAATGTATACAGACAAAATCAAAACCACAGCCAAACAAAATGCCTCTGTCTAAATCCCACATTTTACATGAAAATTAACCTGAAGTGGATCCTGGACTTGAGTATAAAAACCTAGAAAAGTTGTAGAAAATCATAGGGGAACTATAGGGCCTAGGGCTGGATGGAGAGTTCCCAGACAGAAAGCACCGTTTGTTAAGGACAAAGTTGACAGTCTGAACCTTGAGCACCGTCAGGGATGGGGACACTGCTCAGTGGAAGAGAGCTTGCCAACACAGTGTCAGTCCCCATGTCGTACTTCTAGTACTTACAAAAAATAAAGTAAAATGACAACAACACCAAAAACCCTTTTGTTTTATGCCTGTGGGGGAAGTCTGAAAACTATGCTCCTAAAAAGCAGCTAATGTGTAGGATCTGTTTATTAAAATCTCAAAATTTTAAAAACTTGACCAACAAGGGGGAAGACATACTATCAGACAGACACAGGAAGAGCCCAGCCAGCACTGGCCAGCAGGGAAATGTCAACCAAAGCCACCACTGCTCACCTGTCAGCATGACCAGCATGGTGTCCATAGTCCTGGTAGGGAGACTGACGAGTGAAGTCACCAGGACATTGCTGGCAGGGACCTGTGATGGGCCAGCCCCTGTGGCGATTGGCTTGTTGGTTTCCTTAAAGCCTGACTTGGGACTGCTACATAGTTGAACATTAGAGTTCACTCGAAATCCATGTTCGAACACTGATGCACACGATGTAGAATAGGTCCCAAATGGAAATGCCTCTCACGGCCTCTTTGACACATGATACCTGAGTCACTGTGGCATATCTGCACTCACTCCATGGACTACCACACAACAGTAAAAAAGATACGACTATCAGCACGACTGTCTGAGTTGTAAGAAATGGATTGTGATAGTCCATTTTCAGTATGAGGCACACTCAGATAAGGCTCGGTGTCCTAATTAAATGAGATGGAGAGTTTGGGAAGGGGGCAAGCCCTGGCATATATGAAAAGAGGACCAACATTTCTTACGAGCAGGAGACTTTGAAAAACCACTGCCTCATGCCAAATCAGCACACCAGCTAGTTTTGCCTTTTCTCTACGCCAGGTCCCTTCCTGCAGAATGATGTGTTAGAACTGCTTCGTTCTCACTAGCCTCTTGAATTCATTATCATCTTATTTCCATCACCCTGGATCCAGGGGATCGAGCAAGTGAAGCAGAAGACCTCCAAGGGTTATGCATTCCGGGATTCCGTCTTTCTAGTACATCATGGAACAGAGTTCTAAAGATCAGGATTCATGATTGTTAGTAGTAAAGGAGGGCACGGGAGGCAGACCACACAGCGCAGATGTGGATGGTAAGGAGGGTTAGAAGCTGTCTGAAGAGATGCTCTGAGTCGTGAACATGTCACTGCCTGTCCCTGGGCTGTTAGTCTGACCTGCACTTTTAAAAAGCCTTGCAGTCTGTGTACGCTTCTGAGAGTTGACCCCGTACTGAGTGCGCTCCGAGAATGGAGTCCATGCTGGCACCGAACTCTTTCCTGAACTGAGCATGGTGCCATCTCATGAATGAAGTCCAGTTAAGGAACACGTTGGCATGGACCTGAGCCAGCACCTGCGTGGCCTGTGTGAAATCATCTGATATAACAAGTCAACCTGAATGCACCACGCCAGCACAGTGGATTTTCTCTGACTCTGGGCTTTAACGCCAAGCAAGGATTGACCTGAAGAGGTGCAGCAGTGCTGGTCCAGCCCAGGATCAAGGCTCTGGCTTTTAGCAGGCTACAGCTGACTGAGGACCCATGTCCAAGGTCACTCTCCTGATCCAGGCAGATCTTGGGTCCTCCCCATATGTAAGCAAGGGATGAGATCCCCACCATATGAACTTCTCTGAGCAGCTGCTTCCCTTGGCTGTGAACCAGCACCACAGTGGCCAGGATGGCAGTCCAGCTGGTGTGACCTGCCCTGTTGGGGGTGTCCTCCACAGCTGCCTCATGTTTCATCCCTTGGAAACAAGTTCTGAGCAGGAGGTGGGGAGTGTTAGGTGGCATGGGAGACTCTCCATAGTTCCCACATTCATACAGGCGCGCGCGCGCGCGCACACACACACACACACACACACCACATATCACACACACACCACATATCACACACACACATACACACACCACATATCACACACACACACACCACATATCACACACACACACACACACACCACATATCACACACACACATACACACACCACATATCACACACACATACACACACCACATATCACACACACACATACACACACCACATATCACACACACACACACACACCACATATCACACACACACACCACATATCACACACACATACCACATATCACACACACACACACCACATATCACACACACACACCACACATATCACACACACACACATACACACATCACATATCACACACACACACATACACCATACATATCACACACACAGAGTAATATATGTTGCAAACATGCAGCTGCACAGCTGTACATACTCAACACACACATGTTCATCACATACATAACACACTCTAAGAATACCACACATCACACACACACACACACCACATAGCATATACACTACACTGTAAGCCTTCTGCACACTGTGCACATCCACACATCCACATCCCCACCTGCACTCTCAGTGATCACACCTGCCTGTCATAGAGATAGCCCCAACAAAAACCACACTAGGCACCATACACACGCACAGCAGGCACATGGCTCCTAGGTGCAAGATTCAAACAACTGTCTGAAAGTTGTGTGAGGTGAGCTGTAACCCTCCTTCAAAGGCAAAAATGATAAATTTGAATAGAAGACAAGATACTTCTCATTCTTAGACAAGAGTGCTGGCTAACAGTGACTGTCAACCTGACAGATCTAGAGATGAGACAAACACAGGCAAGGATGTGTCTACGAAAAAGTTTCTAGATAAAGTTCTAATTGAGGAGGGAAGACCCACCCTGAAAGCGTGTGATACCACCCCTTTTATTTAGAAAGGAGAAAACAAACCGAGCTCCTCTTACTGACTGGGGACACAATGTTATCAGCTGCCTGTGTCCCCTGCCACTGTGCCGTCCCCTCAGGGGGGACTCCACCCTCAAACTGTGAGCCCCAACAAACCCCGCCCTTCTGGCTCAGGGGGGACTCCACCCTCAAACTGTGAGCCCGAACTAACCCCGCCCTCCTTGCTCAGCAGGGACTCCACCCACAAACTGTGAACCCCAACAAACCCCGCCCTCCTTGCTCAGCGGAGACTCCACCCACAAACTTTGAGCCTGAACAAACCCCGCCCTCCTTGCTCAGCGGGGACTCCACCCACAAACTGTGCGCCCCAACAAACCCCGCCCTCCTCACTTGCTTTTTGCCAGGTACTTGATCACAGAGGAAAGTAACTAATGTAGAAGGGAAGGCTTAGTGCGCCTGCATAGTTTCATATTTAAAATTATCTCAACAACAGAAAAAGCATACATTTTCTCATTTAAAGTCCCTGATTATGTGTTTCGTGATAAATTGGCAAAATTAGCTACAGACAACAGCTAAGTCTCCAAAACGAAGGAGCGTTGAGGATGCCAGCCGCACAAAATAGGAAGAAGAACATTTAAATTTTAGGCAGTAGGCGAAATTTAAAGTTTTTTTAATAGACATTTGTATATCCCATGACTATGATTAAGACAGTCTTTTGGATATGCCTGTCAATATTTACAGGTAAATATTTACAGTTGAAATTAAGATGTGACATCTACTAAATGTTTACTTAAGAAGAAAGAGGAAAGAAGGGAAGAAAAGGGAGGAAGGGAAGAAAGGAGGGAGGGAGGGAGGGAAGGAGGGAAGGGAACTGCTTTTCCCATTGGAAACCTTCCTTCCTCCGTGATTGCTTCTGACCATCCTGGTGTCCTCACCCTGGGGTCCCCCACTCTGGTGTCCCTCACCCTGGTGTCTCCCACTCTGGTGTCTTGACCTTCCTGTCCACACTGGAACTTGCACTTGTCCATAGAAGGACATGTGCTCATGTGCCCGTGGGAAGGAGGCCATGGCCCCCTTGCTCAGAGGCAGCTCAAGTTCAACAGGGCAATGACTGCCCCAGTGCCTTGGGGCTGGTTGAGGGCTTGGCAGTTCCTGTGCACCTGGCAACAGGGCAATGACTGCCCCAGTGCCTTGGGGCTGGTTGAAGGCCTGGCAGTTCCTGTGCACCTGGCCATGCCCGCTGGGACGTGAACAGGGCAGATGGTGTAGACAGGCTCATTATCAAGCCCTGCTGTTCTTCTGGCTTGCTTTGTGATCTCAGGCAACCTACTGATGTCTCTGAGCCTTAGTGCCCTCGCCCATACAGTGGAGACAAGAGCAGTATTTGATGTAGGCTGTAGATAACAACAGCTCTCACACATAGGCAGGCTTGCTTTGCCTCCACAAGCATCCCATCGCTTATCTGCATTAGGCTTTGCATCCGTCTTGTCTCATCAAACTGTCAGCTTTGTATAGGGTGCAACATGAATGGCTAAATGGTCTTATTAATAGAAAACCCAGAGCCAAATATTGGGGCAAAAGCTGAAAGATTAGGGAAATAGAACAAGCCACAGCCAACCTCACCTCACCAACTCCTCAGTCGATCCTGTTTCCATGAATCCTCAGACTGAAAGCCCCTGTGTCCTCACCTCTGAGGATCTCAGTTGAACTGCTGCTCAGTTCCTGTCTCCTCATGACTTATATACCGTTCTCTGCCCAGCCATGTCACTTCCTGGGATTAAAGGCGTGTGTGCTTTCCAAGCGAAGGCATGAGATCTCAAGTACTGGGATTAAAGGCATGTGCCACCACTGCCTGACCCTGTTCCCAGTGTGGCCTTCATCTCTGCCTCCCGAGTGATAGGATTAAGGGTGTGTATCACCACTGTTTTGCCTCTGTGTCTAACCTAGTGACTGGCTCTGTCCTCTGATCCCCAGAGAAGTTTTATTAGGGTGCACAAAACATCACCACACAGGGGAGGAGCAGGGGACACAGGAAGGGATGGATGGTGGTGGGGAGAAGGCAGTAAAGTGTCATCAAGGAGGGTTCTTGTGTGAGTTCTTGCTTTGCAAGGCGAAGTGGTCCAGGGACAGATGAGTTCATGTGAGCTGGCTGCCTGGTCCAGTGGTGTGTAGATGGATCTCTCTCTCTCTCTCTCTCTCTCTCTCTCTCTCTCTCTCTCTCTCTCTCTCTCTCTCTCTCTCTCTCCCCCTCCCTCCCTCCCTCCATCCATCCATCCATCTATCTATCTATCTATCTATCTATCTATCTATCTATCTATCTATCTATCTATCATCTATCTATCTTCTGCACACCCCTCCTTCCATTTATCATCTATAAATTTATAGATCTACCTACATCCCTCCACACACAGACATATATATTTACCTAGCCATCTATGTATCTATGAATCTATGTATGTATGTGTCTATGTATATATGTATATATTATGTATATATGTATGTATCTACCTATTCATCTATCATCTATCTATCTTATCTATCTATCATTATCTATCCATTCATCCACCAATTATCTGTCAACCCATCTATCATCTAACTATTCATCCATGCATCATTTACTTGTATTTATCCATCACCCATCTATCCAACCATCTAGTTATATCAGTTTATCTCTGTACCCATCTATCATCCATCTAAATCATCTGTGATCTATCATTCTATCATCTATTTGACTCTGATCTATAGTTATCTGCCAATTTTCTCTATATGTATCTAAGTAGAGTAATTATGAAGGCAAAAGGCAAGGACTTCTTTCCTTCTTCTACTCAGAAGCTGCTAGATCTAGACTGTAAGGCCTTGGGTCATTTGGCAAACCTGGAAACAGGTTCCCTCCTAGCAGGGAACAGGCATATGTATCATAGGTGTGTATCTGTTGCTCACAGGCAGGGCTGTATTGGTGTTTGCTCTAGTGAAGGAATTTGTAGGAATCCCAGTGAGGTGCCAGTCTCAACCAGAGTGGGCTGCATACCTGTTCAGGCATTAGAGTGGAGGGTGGGATGTGCCATACAGCCTGTCCCTGTGTGACCTGTAGAACAAGGAGCTGGAACTAAGAATGTTTAGTGTTTGAGGTTGACTGCATCAGAGGATATGACTGCAGGTTGTGGCTAAGTGGTACTGGAGAGTGACCTCCTGGCATGTGGCTGTTTCCTGTCCTGCCCAGCCACGTTAAAAAAGAGGCAGCTGGATCAGGCCCTCTGGATAAGTGAGATAGTTGATTAGCTTGATCTGTTTGGGAGGCATCTAGGCAGTGGGACCGGGACCTGTCCTCAGTGCATGTGCTGGCTGTTTGGAACCTGGGGCTTATGCAGGGACACTTGGCTCAGCCTGGGAGGAGGGGACTGGACCTGCCTGGACTGAATCTACCAAGTTGCACTCAATCCTCAGGGAAGTCTTTGCCATGGAGGAGATGGGATTGGGGGGTGGGCTGGGGGGAAGGTGGAGGGGCGGGAGCGGGGAGAACAATGGAATCCGTGGCTGGTATGTAAAATTAAATTAAATTATAAAATAAATTTTTTTTTTTAAAAAAAGAGGCAGCTCAGAGGTGAGCAGGAAGGGCCTCTGGTCAGTTAGCTTGTGCCTGAGGGCACTGTGTGGGATGGCACATGGGACAGGAGGGGCTGAGGTCTCTCAGCACAGCCTGGGTGTCTTAGAAGACCAGGACTAAAGTGGGACCATGAGTGAACCTCAGAGTTTGTGGGGTTGCTGTCTCATGTCACCCTACCACCATTGTCCTCAGCAAATGGGAGGATGTCTGCCCCCTTCTGAGGCAGGAGTCACACATTTGGAGGTAAAGTTCTGTCCCCTTTTCTCTGCTCTCATCTTCTTACGCTGCTGTGTTCAAATTTACATAGTGATGGGACATTATCCGCACACACTTGAGTGACACCATTGCTGAGGCTGCAGCCAGACACGGGAGGAGGAAGGAGAAGTCTCAGTGGGGGATGAGCTTCGATCCCAATCTGCTACTTGTTCACCACAGGACCAGGTGCTGTGCAAACCTCCCTGGATCCCAGGATCTGTATCTTTAAGGAGAAAGGAGTAAACTCGCGGCTAATATTTGTTGAAATCATTCCATATGCTCCTCTGTGCCATTTATATGAATTATCTGGGTTATTGCTGCGACTTCCCCGTGATGCATGTTTACAATGTAAGAACAAGGCCCACAGCCAGTGTTCATCACCATCATCACCATCATCATCACAGTCATCATCACCACCATCATCACAACTATCATCATCATCACCACCATCATCATGACCATAACCACTGCCATCATTTTTGTCTCGTGTTATTCAGCTGGATTCCAGCCCAAGAGCTCACACCTATGGCCCACACTTTCAGAACTGAAACGCTTTATGGTATTTAACAAGAATGTGATGGTCTCCATATAAGGCCCACATATACTCGAACATTTGTTCCCTCAATCCCTAAAATATATTGTTGGTGAATCAGCTCCTGTAGCTGACTTTACTGGATAAAGAACCTGATATCAAGGTCCCCAGAAGAGTTGTCAAGGAGCTTTGTAGGGGATCCTGGCTGAATGGAAGCTTCATCCATAGTCCCCCAGCTTCCTCTTCCAGCACAGGCCTTCTCTGCACTCAGACCGCATCAGTGAAGCGAAATAGTAAATAGTGTAGGACTGACAGGCACCCCCACTGTCAGCCACCCTGCGGGGCCCCTCAGGGATGCTTGTCTTCTGTCTTTCCAAAGGAGCCAGCCACACGGAAGAGCAATCTGCCTTCAAACTGCCCAGCCCCAACTTGAGGCAGCTTTGGCAGTGGGCTCCCAGATGGGCATCACAGCTCCAGGGCCCGGTGGATCCAAAGTGGAGCTACAAGGAGGATGCTGGGAGCTCTAGCAGGGAGGCGAGACCAGGCAAGTATGCCAGACGGGACAGCCTCTGCCGTTGACTGGGTAAGGCCTCAGTGACAGCACAGGGTGGCCATAGGGGGTTCCACTGCTGTCTGGTAGGGAGCTCTTGGGAGCTGGGTGGCTTGGGATGGCTACCTGCTGTCCCTGAGTACACACAGCTCAGTCTGCAAAGGAGAAGGTATATTCCCCCTGAGGGGGGTGCTGGCATGAGGAGACCTCAGGATGAGCCTACTGTTGAGTCCTGGTGGAAATCATTTTGAACAAACTGTCACTCAGCCTTCCTGTCCTACCTGTTCATTGCTAAAGATAAAGGCCACGCGGAGGCTATCACAATGTAAATGTGACAACCAGGCCACCATTTATGGTGGGGTTTCCACTGGGCTGCTCTGGATGTCACTGTATGGCTGGTTCTGGTGTCTAACTTCTGCTGACTGGACAGCTCACCTTGTACCTGTGGTGACCCTCCCACCCCTTGCCTCAGAGCAGCAGAACTGGGGCAGCCATCCCACAGTTTGGTTTGCATGGAGGCCTGATGGAGGTCAGGCGCTGGTGCAGGGGAGTAGTTAGGGCTGAGAACAAAGACCTGGAAGTCTTCATTTTCATTGGAGGTGAGGAAGGAGGCCAACAAGTGAGCAAAGAGCAATGGACAACAAGCGAAATGACCTTCGCTCAGTGGGTAAGGATGCCCTGGACGGGATGACAGTTTTCAGATTGAGACCTGTGGGAGTAAGGAGACAACTGGACAAGGACCTGCCAGCCTGGTCGAAGGTCCCACAGCTGTGGGAGCAATGCCCCAGTCAGGAAGGAATGGCTGAGTGCTGGGTCTGTATATCTTGCTTAAGAGAGAAGATAACATGGTCCAAAAGAAAGGTGGACCAACTGTACCATGAAGAGCTTTTGGTACTCCAGTCACTGTTTGGGATGTGGGATGATCTGAAGTAGGAAGCCATAGCCACATGTCAAGTGGAAGAAAGAAGACAAAAATGAGGGATGCAAGACAGGTGACCAGCCAGAGGCCACTGCAGTGGCCCAGGTTTCAGAGAGGCACTGGCCACTACCGTGGGTGGAGGTTGAGATGGGGAAGCTTGGGTCCATGATGACCTGCAGCCAATAGAACTCAGTGGGTCATGGGAACAGGACTTGGGAGAAAAGTGCACAGGTCAAAGGCTAGTCTAGATCTTGTGTTTGTTTTCTGAGTTGAGTCCAGGGCAGGGCTACTCCTGCCACTGGGATGGCTCAGTGTTGGAGAGCGGGGTATGGCAGGGAACTTGGAAAGAGAAGAGGGCATGGTGAGAAATGCTCTGATGGTGAGTTACATTGGGTGACAGGAGGAGGTGTTGGGAAGAGGACATGACGGACAGCTCCAGGACATAAAGTAACTGACATCAGTCCAAGACCAGTCAGTGGAAGAAATGAAGAACTGGACATGGGTCTTCCTGGATCAGAGTTCCTGTTTCCTTATGCAAAGCTACTTGCTGAGATCAGAGTGATACATACCCATGCAATACACGCACACTCATAAGCACCTCAAGGCCCCAAGGCTAGCCCTAGTAGCCATGAGTCTCAGTGGTCTCAGCAAGTTCCCTAACAAAGCCACAGCTTTGCGGGGACGTCCATGGGAGATCATCTTGAAGGAAGACACTGAGTGGGTTGGATAAATATCTCTAGGCAGAAGCTATTTTCTGTGCGACTGGGAGGGAAGTGAGTCAGCTGCCAGCAGCTCTTGCCACTGGAGCAATGTGTGCTTTGAGACAGTTTAGTTTACTAACGAGTGAAATGATGGCATGGAGAGGGCCTGGACATTACAGATATCTAGGTTTAGTCTTATAGCTTATAGTTTATAGTTTTATAGTTTATCACTCTTCGGTTTTGGAAAAGCCACTTTAAAGTTCAATAAACTTTAACTGAAATAAAAGTATCCAGAGCTTAAAGTGAAACTCTGCGGAGAACAGTGTGTAAAACACAGCGAACAGAGAACTGATCATTAGCTACCGATTTGCCAATGGTTAAAGAGAGAATGATGCTACTGAGACATGATAATCATCTCCATGGTGGGGATGATGTTGATTGATGATGATGGTGATGATGGTGGTGGTAGTGATGATGATGATGATGGTGTTGATGAAGATGATAATTATGGTGATGAAGATGACAAAACTATCTCAAATGAGCATTTGCCAGCACGTGGCTGTCCTCCCCAGGAAAGCTTCTCATTGGCTAAGGCGCTCACACGGGTGGCGCTTTTGCATTATGAAGTAAGGAGATTTTGCAGTTCACATGTGCATTTTATTTCAAGTGTTAGCATTTCGTGTGTGCCAAACAGCTGAGCAAAAAACTGAAAATTCACTCAAACAGTAAGAAACACTGTCAGGAGTCCAGATGTGGTGGTATTCTGCCCACACTTCAGCATACATAATGGTTATTTGTTTTCGTTTGTGTCTGTCATTTGGCATGGGTCTGAGTTGGGTGCTATGGTAATAGCTATGGGAGGATTCAAACTACACCACATACTTGAAAAGAAGTCAAGGAGGATGCACACGGCTGCTGGAATCTGACACTTCAAGGAGGCATGCCGGCAGGCAGCTTGAGCGTGGAGCTAAGTGGTTGCTGGAGAAAGCATTGCAGCTGCTTGGCTCTGGGCCTGCTTGGTACAGATCCTGAGGTGCGATACAGTTTAAAAATAACCCTGCTCTGCCTGGATGTCTGGGGATCTGCTGCTGGACTCCCAGCTGCCGCAGCTACAGAAAGCAATGTGTTTCGCAGAAAGCTATTAGGCCAGGGTTTTGTTCTGTCAGTGTTGCTTCAAATTGTCC
Source organism: Peromyscus maniculatus bairdii (assembly GCF_049852395.1). Classification (NCBI taxonomy): domain Eukaryota; kingdom Metazoa; phylum Chordata; class Mammalia; order Rodentia; family Cricetidae; genus Peromyscus; species Peromyscus maniculatus. The sequence goes on from NC_134871.1 coordinate 56,311,046, forward strand.
TCCTGGAGTAGACAGAGGCTGCACCCCATCCTCCCAACCAGGCAAGGGAAGAAAGCAGGGTAAAGAAAACGTTTCCGGGCAGATCCAGACTCTGAAGGATCCACTCACCTGAGGGGAGCAGGTGTGTGTGGACCTAAGAGAAGGTGTGCTCCTGGGTACTTATACCAGAGAACCTGCACATGTGCAGACATCTGCACAAGCATGTACGTGCATGTGCATGTGTGTGTGCGTGTGTGTGTGCATGTGTGTGTGCGTGTGTGTGTGTGTGTGTGTGTGTGTGTGTGTGTGTGTGTGTGTACAAGAGCTCAAGCAGATACATGAAAATGCTGCTTGTCAGATAGTGACTCATTGCTCAAAGTCCTCAGGTAATTGCAGCCAATCTGGTGATTTCTGTTTTCAAAAGACATTTTAAGTTGAAATAAAAAGTATCATACTTTCCAACATATTTTGTCAAAGAAAAACATGTATTAAAAAACATCCCTATCATCGCCTCCAATGTCATTTAAACACTTTGAAGTGAAAATCAAATTCATGTACTTAATATGAGATGCTGAGAGTAGTCTTGAGTAGAGTCCCTGACACTGTCACATAATCAAACCCCAATAGATACTAATTCTCATTATTATTGTTATTAGTGTCATCATCAACATAATCACCAACATCACAACCATCACCACCACCATCTTCATCACCACCATCACCCATTTTCATCATCACTACCATAATCACCATCATCATTGTCTGTACCATGATCACTGTTACCACCACCACCACCACCACCACCACCACCACCACCACCACCACCATCATCATCACCATCATCACCACCACCACCATCATTCTTAAATCATCATCATCATCACCCATTATCATCATCACTGCCATCATCACTATCATCATTGTCTGTACCATGATCACTGTTACCACCACCACCACCACCACCACCACCACCACCACCACCATAATCATCATCACCATCATCACCAACATCACTACCATCATCATCACCACCACTACCATCATTATTAAATCATCATCATCATCACCCATTATCATCATCACAGCCATCATCATCATTGTCTGTACCATAATCACTGTCACCACCACCACCACAATCATCATCGTCATCATCATCACCATCATCATTACCATCATCACCATTATCATCACCACCACCACCACCATCATTCTTAAATCATCATCATCACCATCATCACCCATTATCATCATTACCATCATCATTGTTTGCACCATAGTCCCTGTTGTCACAACCACCACCATCATTACCATCATCATCATCACCACCATCATCTTTATCTTAAGCATATTTCTATTATCATCATCACCATCATCAATGTCACCATTACCATCATTGTTACTATCATTACCTAACCAAAACCTGGGAATGCACTAACAGAACCCAAGTGTGTAGAGAGAGGCTGTCAGTATCACGTGATCTCACAACCATTTGTTATTCAGTTTCTTTTTTGCAGCTCAGACCTAATCTGGCAGTGTCCTTGAGCAGGATGGGGATAGAAGAACCAGCTTAGGGTTCTAGCCCAGGAAAGCCTATGCACACCACCCACCAGGCTGGCAGTCAGGGCACAACTGTTTGGCTGTAATGTTCTAGGTGGGAGCCCTTAATCTTCCCAGAGTGTTGGGCTGGCATGGGTAGGGGCTGATCCTGGAAATCTTTTACATCTTTAATCTGTTCAATGGAAAACAAAAGACTCCTTTGTTTTTTATTATGTACGGAATTGATAAATGGCCCTGTTCTGTGGTGTGTGCTTTCCTGTGTGTATCTGTGTGTGCATGTTTATGTGTTTGCAGGTGCATGTGTACATGTGTACACATTATGTAGAGGCGGGAAGACACCTCAGCTTTCTTGTTTCAGCTGCTATCTACCTTTTGCTTTGAGATAAGATATCTCCCTGGAGGGCTAGAGAGATGGCTCAGGAGTTTAGAGCACTGGCTGCTCTTCCAGAGGACCCAGGTTCAATTCCCATCACCCACAGGGCAGCTCACAACTGTGTATAATTATAGTTCCAGGGGGATCCAACACCCTCATGCAGATATGAATGCAGATAAAACACCAATGCACATAAAATGAAATTAAATAAATTCTTTAAAGAAAAAAAAAGATCTCTCCCTGACTCTAAACTCTCCAGATAGGCTAGGATGGCTGGTCAGAAGGCCCAGGAATTAGGAAGTCTCCCCTACCCTAGTACAGAATATAAAAACATGCTTCCATGTCTAGGATTTTTTTTAGATGGATTATGGGGATTGAAGTCAGATCCTCATGCTTGGATTGCAAGTGCTTTCTGATGGAACAATCTCTCTAGTCCTGGACAACTCTTCCATCTCATGGACAGATTCAGATAGAGTTGAATGATAATACCCAAATTGCTTGAACCTCAGCCCCAGCCATGGAGAAACTGGTCAGAAGCATCACACAGGATAGAACACCTGTGAGCCAGTTCAGATGAGGAGAAAGGCCCCTGTGGGGTGCAAAATTTACTGAGACTCCTTTGATTTTTATCCCTATCCATTTTACAACCTGACTACCCTAAGAAAACCCAGGGTGTCTTGCCAGCCACTAGAGACAGGCCAGGACAGCACAGCTACACTCAAGAGAAAAAATGGGACAATGTGGGGCTCACCTCTGTGTCAGAGCTGCAGTGGTCTTGCCGGGCTATGCTGCATTGTAGGGGAGGCAGCCCACCTGGACTTTCAGGATCAGATTGAAGCACAGAAAGGAGTGAGGGATTCAGGCAAGGATGCTTGGTGAGCAGATGCAGAAGCAAGCGGGAATATGCCAGGATGTATGCCAGTGTTGAGACAGGACCATGTACAGGAAGTCATGGCTCCTGTTAAACAATTGGGAAGGCTTTATTTGGCTTACATGTGCAGAACACAGTCCACCACCAAAGGAAGCCAAGGTAGGGACTTAAGTCAGGAACCTGGAGGCAGAAATTGAGGCAGAGACCATGGAGAGGTGCTGCTTACTGACTTGCCCCCTATGGCTTGCTCAGACTGCTTTGTAAGGACACTCAGGACTACCTGCCCAGAGATGGCACTGCCCACCATGGACTGGGCCCTCCCACATCAATCATCAGTCAAGAAAATGTCCTACATGCTTACCCACATGCCAACTGTGTCTAGGCTTTTTCTCAATGGAGGTTCCCTCTTCCCAGATGACTCTAGGTTTTGTTGAGTTGATGAAAGAACAACCAGCACAGCTACTGTATGATGCTCACCATGAGCAAGACTTGAGCCCACTCGGCTGGGCTCCTGACTCAGCCTAGGTCCTGCCTCAAGAAGGTAGGGTGAGGTTTACAGCTTACCTAGCATGATTCTGATGCTCCCAGACCCAGTGGGCAGCCTCCCTCTTCCTCCTGAGAGCCTTTACCACATCTCTGCAGTCACTGGTACAAGCTGAATCCCACAGAGGAGAGGTCAGTGACCCATTGGGCAGTTACCCTCAGAGCTCCATCCTGAGGCTGAAGGCACAACCCAGCTGACACAGGGGCCTAGAATGAGCTTTCCTAGCTTGTTTTCAGCAGTGATCCCTGGTGTGTACTGATAACAAGCCCCATGAGAATGTGGGCTGCGTACTGGTACCCATCTATTACCCAGGGGCCATATCTTTTCTTGTCACTCCTCGGATTCTTCATTTCCAGAGATGCCTCTGTAATGTAGTCCTCAGACTGGCTTCTGGGACACCTAGTTCTCTTCTCACTGTCCACGGAGCTACAGAGGAATAACAGAGCAGTGTCCAGGTCCTGCAGATATCTATCTGTCTTTTACAAGCTGGGTTACAGGCAGTGTTATCTTTAGTCATTGGGAACTGAGAAAAGTCACTGGAACCAGGAGATTGAGGTTAGTACTTTGCTGAATTCAAATGGTACTTATTCTACCTAGCCTGGTGTTTCCGAGTTCACACTCTGGAATGTTCTATCTTGGGAAATCTCATCCTTCCAGAAATGCAGGGGATGGAGCACCCACAGATAGGGTGAAGACCTCATTCTTGTAAAATGGAGGTAGTCGAGATGCTGGGACATGAAGGCTGGCAGCTAGGAGATGTGAAGACTCGGACCCCTCCCCACCCTTGCTGGAGGTGTGTGACCTTTGCAGCTCCTTACTTCTTGGATACAATGGGCCCCACCTCCTTTTACAGACTCCAAGCTCTCCCTGTAGTTTGTGCAGTGGTCCTAGAGTTCTAAGCCTAAAAGGTCAGCCGGAGAACACTTGACCTTTCCCGGGAGCATGTGCTAGCTTGATGTCTATGTGTCCCTTAAGGTCTGTGTGTCTGTCCCTGTGCAGAGAGGGACAGGTAAAAGAGGGGTTGGCTGCAGTGTGGAGGTCTTCCTGGTCCATTCAACTGAACATTACTCCAAGCTTACCACTTGCTCTGCCTGTACCAAGGTTGGTCTGAGGGTTCGTGCAGAAGTGGTCCAGCCTCAGAGCAAAGAATCCCGCCTGCCATCCCTGACTCCTGTGGCAAGCCTTCCTTCCCCGACTGCATCTTCTTTGCCAGTCATCACTTCTCTCTCTTTAATAAATGGAGCCTGGCTATTAATAGCCACAGGGGACATCACACATATTTACTGGGCTATATTTAAAGAATGCTTCTAAGTGAGCATATAATGACGTATAAGTTAAGCTCTGAGTTCCGGAAGGGAAATTAATTCATCTGTGGGAATCGGCTATACTTTCCTCCCAGCTTTCCAAGGATGATATATGGTACAGTTACAGATGGGTCTGTTAGGAGGAGAGTGGTTCTGAGGAGGAGGCTGAGGAGTACACAACACACCTTGCACCTATCAGCTCCTAAAGTGTGACTTCCTCCTCGCTGGTTCTAGCTCTATCCAGGGTGAGGAGAATCGAGTTCCTGTGTCCACACCCCTGGCCACTGAGTGCATGCTGACTGAGGCAGCCTGAAGGATTCCTTCCCCTCACTCAGAAATCAGTACAATCCTATTTTCCAGGGAGGCAACACAGCTCATGAAGGGCTGGAGCCACTGCTGGTGTGGAGAACCTGATTCTGGACTGCTGGTCCCACGCCTGGAGGTCCTCTCACAGCTAGTAAGGGCTTAGGAATAGCTCTGCACGGGGCCTTGATCCCAAGGTGATCGCATGGAGCTGTGGCTGGACATGGATTTTTCTGATATGTTTTCCCCTTCCTCTTCCTCTTCATGCCCCTCCTCTTCATCTTTCCCATCACCCTCATCCCCTCCTTTTCCATGTCTGCTGGGGGATGTCTTTCTGTACCCTGTGAATATATGTCATCCCTATTGGTTAATAAATAAGCTGCTTTGGCCTATGACAAGGCAGCTTAGAGGCAGGTGGGAAATCCAAGGAGAGAGACGGGAAAGAGAAAGGTGGAGTCTGGGGAGATGCGAGCCAGCCGCCAAAGTAATAACATGTAATAAGATGCAAGTAAAACCACGGAACATGTGGTAATATATAGATTAATAATTACAGGTTGAATTAAACTGTAAGAGCTAGTTAGCAAGAGGTCTGCCATAGAACATACAGTTTGTAAATATCATTAAGCCTCTGATTTATTTTATAAGTGGCTGCAGGACCAGAGAAAACTTATGGTTATACATGTCCTTCTTTTTCTTGCATGTACACATGTTTGCATACATTGTTTTCCTTGTGTGCCTGCATTCATGTGGAGGTCAGAGGTCAGTCTTTGCTCCTGTTCTTCCTTGGGTGCCATGCATCTTGTTTTATGAGACAAGGTCTGGAGTTTACTGATGAGACTAGGCTTGGTGGTCAGTGAGTGCTGGGTGTCCACCTTTCATGAGTTAGTGTGAGTGATGGGTGTCTAGTTTTCATGAGTCAGTGTGAGTGACAGGTGTCCACCTTCCCTGAGTCAGTGTCAGCTGCTTTTCAAGGTTCCATCTCTGACTCCATGTCCATCACTGTCACTTCTCCGCTTGCAGCACACTGAGGATGTCCTGCCCTCCTCATCACAGAATCTGCCTCCTTCCCAAGGACTTGTCATGATGGTGAGAGCCTGGTGTGGTTCTGGGCAGCACCTAGAATGCCTGCCTGGCAAAGAGGTGTTATTAATTGCAGCCAATACCTGTATTGATCATGCCTGTAGAAGGTCATATTCTTAGAATATTCTTAGGTCATATTATTAGAATCAGGACAGAGAAGACTGAGATAAATAAATGCTTATTGTTCTCCTCTGTCTGCAATGGGCCGTCTATCCCCATGAGATGCTCCTACTACATCCCATGCTCCTCCTGACCTCAGAGCTCCTGGGCTTTTGGAGCCAGGCAGTATCAGGGAAGCCCTTAAAACTGTCTCCCCATCCTCTTCCTTCCTTGATTGGATTAGCAGTAGGCCAGCACTACAGGGACCCAATTACCAGAGAGTGTGGAAAGACACTCTTCCTTTAAATGACATAGACACACCTGGAGAACATCTTTATCTCCTCCAGGATGTGACCAACCCTCTGGTCAAGTGGGCTCCTAATTGGCACGACAGACATCCTCTGTGACATAGAGCTGCTCTTCTCTGCTTCAACTCCGTCACCACCTTCTCTGCTAATACATGCTTAGCCAGTCTTTCTACATGTATAGATAAGATGCATTTATTTGAAGAAAGCAGAGCAACTGAAGCTCATTTTCCCAGTTGCTCTGCAAGACCAGATGAGCTTCCTGCTGGCTGTCAGGGCCTGGCTAATCCTGCCCCTAGCAAGGGGAGCTTTGGGGTTGAGAGCAAGCTGCTGTTCCCCATAAGGACCACGAAGGCCTGGGTGGCAGGTCTTCACAGTGCTGCTGTAAAAGGCAGTAAGGATTCCCTGGAAGTGTGCTGGTCACTTGCTGTGCCCTACACCTGAACCAGTGTGGGCTGCAGGCAGCTTGGAGTTTCCACAAGTGGGTTGCATAGAATCTTCTAACATTCCTCCTCTTCTCTTCCTCCTTCTTCATCCTCTGTTTCCAACTCCTTTTCAGTGTATGCATATGTGTGTGTTCATGAGGGGGTGCACATGCATGCTCTCTTGTGTACATATACATTTCTTGTGTACATAAGACTACCCCCCGCCGAAAGTCGGGAGTTATATTAGTTACTTTTCTGTTGCTGTGATGAATCACCACGGAAGGTTCTAGAAGGCTAGAGTCCATGATGGTGGAACAGAGGCAGCAGGTGGCAGACTTCGCAGCTGGAGCAGAAATTGAGGGCTCATGCCCTGAACTACAAACACGAGACAGAGGACATGGATTAGAAACGGCACAAGCCTTTAAACTCTCAGAGCTCACCCCCAGCAGCACACCTCCTCCACCAAGGCCACACCTCCTAAACCTTTCCGCAGTGCCACCAACTAGGGACCAGGCGTTCAAACCCCAGAGACTGCGGGAGAAATCTCCTTCAAATCACCACCCAGGATAACCAGATGTCATTCCTCCTCAAACCCCACCCACCTTGCTGTCCGAGTCTCTCATTGGCTGGACCTCACCAAGTAGGATAGGCTAACTGGCCAGGGAGCCCCAGGGACCCACCTATTGCTGCCACCATAGCAATGAAGTTGCGAGAGTATGTAAGCATGCTCAGCTTGTTTTAAATATAGGTGCCGGGGAACAAATTTAGGTCCCCACGCTTGCAAGGCAGGAATTTACTGAACTGAGCTATGGCCCCAGCTTTCTCAAATCCTTCATCTCTACTTTCTTCTTCCGGTAATAGGCACTAAAATACTTCAGTAACATAAGGTTAACCAACAAGAGAAACATTGCCAGGAATATGCGGGGTTCTGGTGGCCACTGCCCAGTGGCAGCGGGGGACTTGGACAGGGTGAAGCTGGCTGAGATGGACATCAGGCTGGAGAGACATCTGTGGTCCTCCCAGAGGCCAATCTCAAGTTGCTTTTGCCACAGAGCCTGTCCCGGTTCTGGGCATGCTGACTCTGCAGTCGTCCCAGTCAGGGTTTTCAGCCATCTCTGTCTACACAGCCCTGTCTTCCACCTGAAGATCTCTCTCTGTTCTTGGACATTCCTCCACTCCCTTGACCTGTGGTCTTGTTCAGGCAGTAGTACAACCCTTAGCTCAGGTTGTTCCTCAAGGGCAAACTAGTCTGAGGAAATCCAGGCAGCAGAACATTAAGGAGTCAGAGGCCAGAGGTCAGAGGTCAAAGTACAACTTTCTAAAAGAGCTTGGAGTGGGGTGGGCATGGAGGTATAAAAGGGAGACGGATGAGTAAGTGTGGTTTTTCAAAGAGCCAAAATAAGACAGAGACATTGCTTAGTGGGCTGGCTTTTGCCTCCACACTGTGACCAGTTCCCCCCTCTTTGCTATGACACTACGTGCAATGGGATGCTTTAGCCACTGTGAGTCCCCAAATCCAGGAGTAGGGGAGGCTCAATCTTTGAAAAATTAGGATAGTCTTTACAAGAGGCTAGATGGGTGAGACTCCAGGCTGGGTCTGCAAGGTACGGTCCTCAGATCTACACTGAAGTCCAAGCTGTGTGAGTCGGCATTGAAGGGAAGATTGCCTGGAACCCAGAAGCATGCCCAGAAATCCTACAAGCGCCTTCATTACCAAACGACTCTGCTCTAATCTCACACTTGCCATGCAAATGGGCTGCAGACGCCGGCTATTGTGGAATCTAATTCAATTTCACTGTCTGATGAAGACACTGTCTGATAGACTCCGTGCTCTCTGCTGACTTTATTGAGTAAACTCCGTTGCTCAGTGTCTTCCAGCATTATGTCTCTAGGTACTTGCTGGGGTGGCTCTATGCTAACTGTGGCACCCATGATTAGGTCGCAGAGGGACTCTTATTCCCCAGCACAGCCCCTGGCTTTCTCATAGGCAGCACCCACACTGCCAAATGTACAGAGAAGATGTGGCCATCCTTGGGCAGCTGCAGAGTCACAGAGGTAAGGGAGAGATAAGCATCCAGTTTCTCTGTCTCTCAGAATCAGTGCAGACCATTGCCACATTGTCCCGACAAGCCAGTACTGGGAATGGGGACCTCTGCAGCCTAAATGCACCTATGTATATGCCCTGTCTCCCAGGAATGTAGAAAATTGGAGATGGTGGAAGATGAAAAGACATTTGAAATATTGTTTAAATAAACTACACATTGGGGGAGGAGCCTCTGTGGGTACAGGTGCTTGTTGCAAAACCTGATGGGTTGAGTTCAATCTTTGGGAACCACAGGGTGGAAAGAGACAACTGACTCCTGCAAGTTGTCCTCTGACCTCTATATGCCACACTGCACCTCCTCAACACACACACACACACACACACACACACACACACACACGGACACACACATGGACACACACACGGACACGGACACACTGTATTTTTTAAAAGAACAGATTGTAAGAATAGCATTTGCATAGCTCATTTGAATGGGTGCAGCTCTCCTGTTAAGCCCTCTTATCTGACTAAAACTTGCTTCTCCATCTCAATTGGCTCTATTCCATTGGAGAGCAATCTCTGCTTGCTAACTGCCCATGACCACAGCAGGTGCCTTGGCTCATGCTTCTAATCAGCCTGTCTGGGGGGCTGGACTGCTGTCAGCATCTCCACTTTCCTCTCTCTGCCTTCCTGTGTGGAAAGGCTGTGGAAAGTCATTCGCTTCTCTGAAGCATTTTTCAAAGGTATCAACCTCCCGAGTGGGGGTCTCCACAGAGGTGAGTCCGTATTTACCAAGAGACAGAACAGCCAGATGCTGTCTGTTAAGTCGTTCCTTACTGATTTTACGGTAACCCCATTCACAGGTTGGTGGGTCAAGTCCTCCCGGGCAGCAGGGGGTGCGTAGCTCTCAACACAACCCAGATGCCTCCTCGTTGAGCTCTGCGATGGCACTGCTGCAGATCTGGCCAGGACAGAAGAGCTGCAAGGCCTTCTTCCCCTTGGGTTCACACTGTTGATGCCTGTGGTCCTGATGACAGGGCCTAGCTGAGTTTTACACATGCATGGTGACTGCTGTGCATGTGTCGGTGTGTGTGTGTGTGTGTGTGTGTGTGTGTGTGTGTGTGTGTGTGTGTGTATACACACATGTGTGGGTTAGGGCTCATATATGTACACATGTGCATGTAGGCCAGAGGTCATTGTCAGGTTTCTTTCTCTATCTTTCCACCTTAGTGTTTTGAGACAGGGTCTCTCTCTGAACCTAGAGCTCACCGTTTTTGACGAGACTGACAGGTCAGCAAGCCCCAAGGATCCTCTATCATCCCTTCTCCAGCACCGGGGTTTGGGGCGCATGCTGTTGCACCCAGTTTTTTTTTCTTCAATGTGAGGTCTGGGCATCTGAATCCAGGTTCTCATGCTTACATGGTGAGCACTTTATGGACTGGGGCATCTCCACAGTTCCAGAAGCTGCCACGTCCTTGCCCATGCTCCTGCGACAATGCCTGGCTTCTCATGGGTAAAAATCCTTCTTGCCCTTTGAAGCATCTTTTGGGCAAATTCCTTTCTTGGGCATTTGCTCTCAACTTTACTTATGGCTCTTGGCATTAGGGACTTATTCCTCTTCTCTTCATACCCTCCATGGTTCCAGCTGGAAGAAAGGCTCCTCCATCTTTAGTAGTTGCTCTTCCCTGAGGCCCCTGCTCACGGGAGTTGCAGTGAACCCAAGGACAAAGCCAGTGGGACAGATGTTTGCAAAGTGCAGAGCTGGGTGGGCAGAAGCAGCTGGGTGAGTGCTCTGCTAAGAGCAGAGGTAGCCATGGAGATAGAGGAACAGGGCTTCACCTAGGCTGATGGACCAGTCAGGACATCTCCCTAAGCAGTGGCCCACATCCCTTTTGGCAGTGGCTCATTCCCTTTGGGTTCTAGAATGCTCACTGCCTGGCAATGTGGTGACCACCTTGGTAGACTGGTGACCTTTGCCACTGCTGTGGCGAGGTACCCGGTAAACACAACTTCAAGGAGAAAGTGTTTATCTGGCTCAGCATTTGAGGGCAGACCATCACAGCAGGGAAGTCACAGTGGCAGGAGTGTGAGGCAGTGGGTCTCGGTGCATATGCAGTCAGGAAACAGAGACGAGAGATGGTCTGGTGCTCAGCTGGCTTTCATTCATCCCAGGACAACAGCCTAGGGAATGGTGCCCCCCACGTTCAAAGTGAGTTTTCCCACCTCAGTTCAGCTAATCTGGAAACTTCCTCACAGACAGACCCGGCATTTTGTGTCCTAGCACATCCTAGAGCCTGTCAAGTTGATAGTCACTATTATCCACCACAGCTTGAGAGAAGGGCTTCGTGTTTGCCAAACTTGACTTCTGATTCACTGATGGGTCTTGAGGTCACTGAGGGGATGTGACACAATTTTCCCAAAGTTACATACCAAAGTAGAACTCAGGAGAATAAATCAGTTCCACAGGTGATATTAACCCCTGACTCCCATATTCCCGTATATGTCCTATGCATTTCTGCTGACCAGTGTGGGAGCTGAAACACGTTAGATGTGTTACAGACAGCAGTGTTTGACACTCTGTAGCCACTGTGCTTGTATAGGCACAAAGGTGACTGCCTTAGTTAGGTTGTCTATTGATGTGATGAAACAACATGACCAAAAGCAACTTGGCTTTACACTGGGGCTTACATGTCCACGTTGTAGTCTATCACTGAAGGAAGTCAGGACATGAACTCAAAGAGGGAAGGAACCTGGAGGCAGGAGCTGATGCAGAGGCCATGGAGGGGTGCTGGCTTGTTCATCATGGTTTGTTCAGCCTGCTTTCTTCTAGAACCCAGGGCCACCAGTTCAGGGATGGCACCACCTACAATGGGCTGGGCCTTCCCCCATCAATTACTAGTTAAGAAAATGCCCTGCAGGCTTGCCTGCAGCCTGATGTTTTGGAAGTATTTTCTCAATTGAGGTCCCCTCTTTTCAGATAACTCTAGCTTGTGTCAAATTGACAAAAAAAAAAAAAAAAAAAAAAAAAAAAAAAAAAAAAAAAAAAAAAAAAAACTATCCAGGACAGTGACCATCACTTGTAAGTATCCAATGCATTCAAGCCTTGCAGGACTGTGTGTGTCCTCTTTGCCCTGGGTCTTCCTTCATCGAGCCCACTCTGTGCCCATCTTAACACTTCAGTGTACAGTGGCATTCTCTGCTTGCTTGCATCCTTGCTCATGTCTTCTCCCATGAGTGGTTAGTAGCCTCCTTCTATGTAGAGGCAGAGGAAGCTGGCAGTGTCAGTGTGTGTGTGCTGTGTGTGGTTCGATGGGCTGCTCCTGCTCCATCCATGCCCCTGAACAGAATAGTTCCTTTCCCACAGCCCTTTGCCAAGAGAGATATGACACCATTTAATTCCCATACTCTCACACTGTGGTTATCAATGAGAAAAGAAAAGCTTTGTGAGGGGGAGTGGCCTGGAGATCCAATCAAGAATGAGTGACGGGGGGTGCTTCAAGTTTCTCGATTTAGGTTTCATGTATACAGTTGAATGATTTTTTTGTAAATATTTATTTTATGTGTAAGTGTGTATGTGTGTGTGTATGTGTGTAAGTGTGTGTGTGTGTGTGTGTGTGTGTGTGTGTGTGTGTGTTTCAGTATATGCCACATGTGTGTGAGTGCCTAAGGAGGCCAGAAGAGGTCATATGTGATGGTTACATTTTTTTGTCAGCTTGACACAAACTCAGGTCACTTGAGAAGAGGAAATCTCAACTGAGGAATTGCATCCACCAGCTTGGCCTGTAGGCAAGTCTGTGAGGCATTTTCTTGATTAACATTTGATCTAGGTGGGCCCAGCCCATTGTGGGTAGTACGACCCCTGAGCAGGTGGTCTTGGGGTGGTATAAGAAAACAGACTAACCAAACTGAAAGGCAGCAATCCACCATCATCTCTACTTAAGTTCCTGCCTTGGCTTCCTTCCAGAATGGACTATAAGCTGAAATAAACCCTTTCCTCCCCAAGTTGTTTTTTTATCATTATGTTTATCAAAGCAACAGAAAGCAGTCTGAAATATCATGGTACTACTGGAGCTGGAGTTACAAGTGGTCATGAATCACATCTGGAAACGGAACCCAGGTCCTCCAGAATAGCAGTAAGCTCTCATAACCATGAGCCATCTCTCCAGGCCCCAACTTAATGCATTTTAAAAAATTATCTCATGCTTACACCATGGGAGCATAACAGTGACCATTGGGGTCAGAGAAGTCTTTGCTGGAGGCAGCTGTCCTTGGCTCTGTGTTCAGCTAGCATTCCTGTCTTTTACTGCCTGGAACCTCCTTCACTCTTCCCCAGAGTGTGACAAGCACAAGTGTCTGCACACATTGCTCAGGGTTCCATAGGGAAAAGATCTACTGCTTCACTAACACGCCTGTGGCTCTTATCGATAACAGCATGCTGGTCATTAGAAACCCACTTAGATGTATTGATAGGCTATGGGAAAAGCCCTTCTATTGTTCTTTTGCCAAAGCTGCCCCAGAGGCACCTCATTATTACCTGTTTCTTGTTCATGTTTATGGATGTAGCAACTGTGGGTGCAATAACTGTCATCCCTCCCTCTCTCCCTCCCTTCTTTCCTTTCTTTTTTCTCCCTCCCTACCTCTTTTCATCAGTCCTAAGTTCCTCTATCTTTTTTAAATCAATGATCAACATATTTTAAATTTTAATTAATTTATTTATTTTACACCCTGACCACAGTTCTCCTCCCTCCTCTTCTCCCATTCCCTCCCCCCACCCCTGTCTGCCCCCCTCACTCCACCCTTCCTCTGTTTCTGTTCAGAAAGGGGTAGACCTCCAATGGGTATCAACAAAACATGGCGTATCAAGTTGCAATAAGACTAAGCACCTCCCCTTGTAAGGCTGGGCAAGGCAATCCAATCCAGTCCTTATGAGGAATAGGTTCCCAAGAGCCAGCCAAAGCATTAGGGACAGCCCCTGCTCCCATTGTTAAGAGTCCCATAAGTAGACCAAGCTACACAACCGTCACATATATGTGGTGGGCCTAGGTCAATCTCATGCAGGATCCCTGGTTGTTGTTTCAGACTCTTATGAGTTCCTATGAGCCAGGTTAGTTGCTTCTGTGGGTTTTCTTTTGATGTTTTTGATGCCTCTGGCTCCTACAATCCTTTCCTTCCTCCCTCTCTTCAGCAAGATTCCCTGAGCTTGGCCCAATGTTTGCCTGTGGGTCTCTGCATCTGTTTCTATCAGTTACTGGGTGAAGGCCCTCTGATGACAATAGGGATAGTCACCAGTCTGATCACAGGAGATGGCCAGTTCAAGCTACATATCCATTATTGCTAGGAGTCTTAGCTGAGGTCATCCTTGTGGATTCCTGGGAGTTTCCCTTGCATGAGGTTTCTTCTACCTGACCCAGAAATGCCCCCCTTTCCAGTCATCTCTTTTAGTATTCTCCATTTCCATCCATCCCCCAACCCAACCCCTCAAGTTCCCATCCCCATCTGCTCCCAGTCTACCCAGGAGATCTCTTCTATTTTCCCTTCCCAGGGCAATCAATGAGCCCCTCTTGGGCCCTCCTTGTTAACTAGCGTCTCTGGATTTGTGGATTGTAGCATGATTATCCTTCACTTTACAGCTAATATCCACTTATGAGAGAGTACATACCATATTTGTCTTTCTGGTTCTGCGTTACCTCACTCAGAATGATGTTTTCTAGTTCCATCCATTTGCCTTTGAATTTCTTCACGTCATTGTGTTTGACAGCTGAGTAATACTCCATTGTGTAAATGTACCACATTTTCTTTATCCATTCTTTGGCTGGGGGGGCATCTAGATTGTTTCCAGGCTCTGGCTATTATGAAAAAAGCTGCTATAAACATAGTTGGGCAATTGTCCGTGTGGTATGATTGAGCATCCTTTGAGTATATGCCCAAGATTAATATAGCTGGGTCTTGAGGTAGATTGATTCCCAATTTTCTGAGAAACCACCATATTGATTTTCAAAGTGACTGTAAAACTTTGCACTCTCACCAGCAATGGAGGAGTGTTCCCCTTGCTCCACATCCTCTCCAGCATAAGCTGTCTTTTGTGTTTTTTATCTTGGCCATTTTGACAGGTATAAAGATGGAATCTCAGAAGCATTTTGATTTGCATTTCCCTGATGGCTAAGGATGTTGAACATTTCTTTAAGTGTTTCTCTGCCATTTGAGATTCTTCTGTTGAGAATTCTCTGTTTAGGTCTGTACACTATTTTTAAATTGAATTATTTTGCTTTTTGACATCTAGTTTCTTGAGTTCCTTATATATTTTAGAGATCAGCTTTCTATCAGATGTGGGGTTGGTGAAAATATTTTCCCATTCTGTAGGCTGCTATTTTGTCCTATTGACAGTGTCCTCTGCCTTACAGAAGCTTTTCAGTTTCATGAGACCCCATTTATTAGTTGTCTATCTTAGTGTCTGTGCTACTGGTGTTCTCTTCAGGAAATTGTCACCTGTGCCAAAGTTCAAGGCTATTTCCCACTTAGTCTTCTATCAGGTTCAGTGTAACTAAATTTATGTTAGGGTCTTTGATCTACTTGGACTTGAGTTTTGTGCATGGTAATAGATATGGATCTATTTGCATTTTTCTACATGCTAACATCCAGTTGTGCCAGCACCATTTGTTGAAGATGCTTTCTTTTTTCCACTGTATAATATTGTTGTTTTTTTTTTTTGTTTGTTTGTTTTTTGTCAAAAATCGGGTGTCCACCTTATGCTGGAGAGGATGTGGAGCTAGGGGAACTCTCCTCCACTGCTGGTGGGAACACAAGCTTATACAACCACTTTGAAAATCAATATGGTGCTTTCTTAGAAAACTGGGAATCAATCTCCCCCAAGATCCAGCTATACCACTCTTGGGCATATACCCAAGGAATACTCAATCATACCATAAGGGTACTTGCTCAGCTATGTTCATAGCAGCATTGTTTGTAATAGCTAGAACCTGGAAACAACCTAGATGCCCTTCAACTGAAGAATGGATAAATAAAATGTGTTACATATACACAATGGAATACTACTCAGCAGAGAAAAACAATGACATTATAAGGTTTGCAGGCAAATGGATGGATCTAGAAAAAATCATCCTGAGTGAGGTAACCCAGACTCGGAAAGACAAACATAGAATGTACTCACTCATAGGAGGATGCTAGATGTAGAACATGGATGACTGGACTGCTACTCACAACACCAGGGAGGCTACCTGGAAAACAGGACCCCAAGAAAGACACGGAGATCACCCAATGACAGAGAAATGGATGAGATCTACATGAACAGCCTGGACATGAGTGGGGGTAATGAAGGACAAGGGTCGAGGGAAAGAGAGCTTGGGGGAGCGGGAGATCCCAGCTGGATCAAGAACAGAGAGGGAGAACAAGGAATAGGAGACCATGGTAAATGAAGACCACATGAGAATAGGAAGAAGCAAAGTGCTAGAGAGGCCCACAGAAATCCACAAAGATGCCCCCACAATAGACTGCTGGCAATGGTCAAGAGACAGCCTGAACTGACCTACTCTGGTGATGGGATGGCCAAATACCCTAATTGTCGTGCTAGAAACCCCATCCAATGACTGAGAGAACTGGATGCAGAGATCCATGGCTAGGCCCCAGGTGGAGCTCCGGGAGTCCAATTGGTGAGAAAGAGGAGGGTTTATATGGGCGAGAATTGTTGAGACCAAGGTTGGATAAAGCACAGGGACAAATAGCCAAACGAATGGAAACACATGAACTATGAACCAATGGCTGAGGGGCTCCCAACTGGATCAGGACCTCTGACTAGGTGAGACAGTTGATTGGCTTGATCTGTTTGGGAGGCATCCAGGCAGTGGGACTGGGTCCTGTGCTCAGTGCATGAGTTGGCTGTTTGAAACCTGGGGCTTATGCAGGGATGCTTGGCTCAGCCTGGGAGGAGGGGACTGGATCTGCCTGGACTGAGTCTACTAGGTTGATCTCAATCCTTGGGGGAGTCTTTGCCCTGGAGGAGATGGGAATGGGGCGTGGGCTGGGGGGAAGGGGAGGGTGGCGGGAGGGGGGAGAACAAGGGAATCCATGGCTGCTATGTAAAATTAAATTATATTGTAAAATAAAATAAAATTAAATTAAAAAAAATCAGGTGTCCATAGGTGTGTGGATTTATGTCTGGTCTTCAATTTGATTCCATTGATCCACCTGTTTGTTTTTTATGCCAATACCAGGCTGTTTTGTTACTACATCTCTGTAATAGAGCTTGAGATCAGGGATGGTGATACCTCCAGCAGTTCTTTTATTGTACAGGATTGTTTAGCTATCCTGGGTTTTTTTGTTTTTCCATATGAAGTTGAGTATTGTTCTTTCAAGTTCTGTAAATAATTATGCTGGTATTTTGATGGGGATTGCATTGAATCTGTAGATTGCTTTTGGTAAAATGGGCATTTTTACTATGTTAATACATCCTATCCATGAGCATGAGAGATCTTACTCTCTTCTGGTATGTTCTCCAATTTCTTTCTTCACAGACTTGAAGTTCTTGTCATACAGATCTTTCACTTGCTTGGTTAGGTTACCCCAAGATATTTTGTATTGTTTGTGGCTATTGTGAAGGGCATTGTTTCTCACATTTCTTTCTCAGTCCTTTTATCATTTTTATATAAGAAGGCTACTGATTTTTTTGAGTTAATCTTGTATTCAGCCATTTTGCTAAAGGTGTTTATCAGCTGTAGGAGTTGCCTAGTAGAAGTTTTTGGGTCGCTTATGTATACTATCATGTCATCTGTAAATAGCGAAGGTTTGACTCCTTTCCAGTTTGTATCGCCTTGATCTCCTTTAGTTGTCATACTGTCCTAGCTAGAACTTCAAATATTATATTGAATAGATATGGGGAGAGTGGACAGCCTTGTCTTATTCCTGATTTTAGTGGAATTTTTAAAATTTCTCTCTATTTAATTTGATGTTGGCTGTCGGCTTGATGTATATTGCCTTTATTATGTTTAGGTCTGGTCCTTGTATCCATGGTCTCTCCAAGACTTTTGTCATGAAGTGGTGTTGAATTGTGTCAAAGGCCTTTTCAGCATCCAATGAAATGATCGTGTGGGTTTTTTTCTTCTTAGTTTGTTTATATGGTGGACTACATGAACAGATTTTTTTTTTAATGGTGAATTATCCCTGCATCTCTGGGATTAAGCCCACTTAATCATGATGGATGACCTTTTTGATGTGTTCTTGGATTCTGTTTTCCAGTATTTTATCGAGTATTTTTGTATCAATGTTCATGAGGGAGATTGGTTTGTAATTTTCTTTATTTGTTGAATCTTTGTGTAGTTTGGGTATCAGGGTGACTGTGACCCTTAAATGGAATTTGGTAATGTTCCTTCTGTTTCTATTTTGTGGAATAATTTGAGAAATATTAGTGTTGGCTCTTCTTTGAAAGTCTGATAGAATTCTGGGCTGAAACCATCTGGCCTTGCCTTTTTTTGGTTGGTAGACTTTTAATGACTGCTTCTATTTCCTTAGTGCTTATAGGTCTGTTTAAGTTATTTATCTAATCTTGATTTAATTTTGGTATGTGGTATCTATCAAGAAATTTATCCATTTATTTTAGATTTTCCAATTTTATGGACTACAGGTTTTTGAATTATGACCTAATAAATTGTCTGGATTTTCTCTGTGTCTGTTGTTATTTCCCACTTTTCATTTCTGATTTTGCTAATTTGAATATTTAGGCTTTTTGGTTAGTTTGGATAAGGGTTTATCTATCTTGTTGATTTTCTCAAAGAACCAACTCTTCGTTTCACTGATTTTTTTTGTACTGTTCTCTTTGTTTCTATTTTATTGATATCAGCCCCCAGTCTGATTTTTTTCATGTAGTCTACTGCTCTTGGGTGTGTTTACTTCTTTTTGATCTAGAGCTTTCAGGTGTAAGTTGTTAGTATGAAATTTTTCCAAATTCTTTATGCAGGCACTTAGTGCTATGAACTTTCCTTTTAGCACTGCTTTCATTGTGTCCCATAAGTTTGAGTGTGCTATGCATTCATTTTCATTGAGTTCTAGGAAGTCTTTAATTTCTTTCTTTATTTCTTCCCCAACTCAGTGATAATTCAGTAGAGAGTATTTGGTTTCCATGAGTTTGTAGGTTTTCTGTAGTTTGTGTTGTTGTTGAACTCTGACTTTAATCCATAATGATCTGATAAGTTTTAAGGGGTTATTGCAATTTGTGTGTGTGTGTGTGTGTGTGTGTGTGTGTGTCTGTTAAGAATTGCTTTGTGACCAAGTATCTGGTCAGTTTTGGAGAAGGTTCCATGAGGTACTGAGAAGAAGGTATATTCTTGGTGTTTGGGTAAAATGTTCTGAGGTTATTAGGTCCATTTGAGTCATAACATCTGTTCTGTTATTTCTCTGTTTAGTTTCTATCTGACCTGTCCATTGGTGAGAATGTGTGCTGAAGTCTTCCTCTACTAATATGTGTGGTTTAATGTGTGATTTAAGCTTTAGTAATGTTTCTTTTACAAATGTGGGTGCCCCTGCATTTGGGGCATAGATGTTCAAAACTGAGACATCATCTTGGTGGATTTGTCCTTTGATGAATATGAAATGTTCTTTTGTATCTCTTTTGATTAATTTTGGTTTGAAATCTATTTTGTTAGATATTAGGATATCTACACCAGCTTTTTTAGGTCCATTTGATTGGAAATTTTTTTTCTTCTAATTCTTTACTCTGAGGTAGTGTCTGTCTTTGAAGTTGAGGTATGTTTCTTGTATGCAGCAGAAGGATGAATCCTGTTTTTGTATCCATTCTGTTAGTCTGTGTCTTTTTATTGTCAAATTGAGTCCATTGATAGTGAAACATATTAATGACCACTGATTGTTAATTTTTGTTATTTTTGTTGTTGTTGTTGTTGTTGTTGGTGTGTGTGTATGTTTCCCTTCTTTGGGTTTTACTAATGTGATTATCTCTTGCCTGTGTTTTTATGAGTATAGCTAACTTCCTTGGGTTGGAATTTTCCTTCTACTACCTTCTGTAGGGCTGGATTTGTGGAAAGATATTGATTAAATTTAAGTTTGTCAGGAAATATCTTGTTTTCTCCATCTATAGTGATTGAAAGTTTTGCTGAGTATAGTAGTCTGTACTGGCATCCACGGTCTCTTAGAATCTGCAAATCATCTATCCAAGCTCTCATGGCTTTTAGTGTCTCCATTGAGAAGTCAGGTGTGTAATTTGGCTAGGTTTGCCTTTATATGTTACTTGGCCATTGCAGTTTTTAATATTCTTTCTTTATTCTGTATGTTTAGTGTTTTGATTATTGTGTAGCAAGGGGAATTTTTTCTGGTCTAGTCTATTTGGTGTCTGTAAGCTTCTTGTACTTTTATATGTATGTCTTTCTTTAGATCGGGAAATTTTCTTCCATGATTTTGTTAAATATATTTTCTGGCCTTTGAGCTGGAATTTTCCTTTTACTATTCCTATTATTATTATGTTATGTTTTCATAGTGTCCCAGATTTTCTAGATGTTTGTGTTAGGAATTTTTTAGATTTAAAATTTTCTTTGGCCAATGAATCTATTTCCTCTATCATATCTTCAACACCTGAGATACTCTCTTCCATCTCTTGTATTCTGTTGGTGTTGCTTGCATTTGTAGCTACTGTTCACTTACTCAGATTTTCCATTTCCAGAATTCCCTCAGTTTATGTTTTTTTATTACTTCTATTTCCATTTTCATTTCTTGAAGAGTTTAATTTGTTTCCATCAACTTTTTGTTTTTCCTTGACATTCTTTAAGAAATTTATTCTAATTTTTGGTTTGTCTTTTCCTCAATTTCTTTAAGAGATTTTTCCTATCCTCTTTAAGGACCTCTATTATCTTCATAAAATTATTTTTAAGATCATTTCTTTGTGCTTCAGCTGCTTTAGAATGTTCAAGTCTTGTTGTCTAAGGATAGCTGGGCTCTAGTGGTGACATATTGCCCTTTCTGTTATTGATTGTGCTCTTACACTGGCATTTAGGCATCTGGCTTTGGGGTGACTATAGGTCTAGGTGTTGATTCCTACATTTGTCTTTGTTGGATGAGTGTTTTGTTCTTTGATTTTTGGTTCCTCTCTGGTATTCTGGCTGAAGTGTCCAAGAATTCTGGTGACTGATGAGTCTTCTGATCCAGTAGGACATCTCTGCTGGGGTTTGGGGGGCCTTGGGTCCTTTGATCCAGTCTGGCCTCCAGTAAAGCCTGAGTGTTCTTCTGGGTTACCTAGGACCAGTCTGGCCTCTGGTTGAATTGCTGGGACTGTTCTTTCAAATGGTATGGGCTATACCTGGGCCTATGGTGTCTGTTCTTTCAACTGGTGTGGACTGTGCCTTAGCCTATTGAGTCTGCCTGAGTTCTAGGTAAAAGTTGGCTTCCCTAGGAAGTTGAGGTAAAAGGGGTTGAGCAGCAGTATGGGACTTGGAGGAGCAGAATTTAGGGGCTGGTGAGAGTCCAGCTGGTAGATGGGGCATTTACCTGCTTGCCTACTGGTGAGGGCTGCACCATTGGGATTCCTCTGGAGTTGGGGACAGGACCCAGCAGTGGTACTGGTGCTGAGATGGGAGGGGGTGGGCCACAGGACAGGAAGATCAGTCACCAGTGGTTGTACCTGGTGTGGTCTGCACCTCAGTGGCAGAAGTCCACTGGGATTAGGGCCAGGGCCCAGAAGCAGCAGGGCCAGGGATAAGCTGGGATGGCTTGGGCCTGGAGAAGAGTTGCAGGGGACAGAATCCAGGGAGGGGTACAGCTCCACTGGCAGGCAGGTCACTCACCTGTTCTGGCTTGTATGGCCTGTGCCTGCTTGGTAGAAGTCTTCTGGGGTTGGGGGAGGGCCCATTAGAGGGGCCAGGGACTGGCTGGGATGGCGTGGGCCTGGAGAAAGGTCCTGGAGGACAAACTCTGGGGAGGGGTGTAGTTCTACTTTATCTTAGAGACCTCTTCACATCAGTGCCCACATATAAAGAAATAGAAGCACAGCAAATATGTGCCTCCTAGTACTTATATCAAGAGTTTTGTGTGCCAAGATGGAATTAAATATATCTAGATAATTTTCAGCATTGTTGTAATCAATCACAGATTTCTACCTAGGATTTATGCCTACAGTGGGTTTTGCTATTTGAGTCTTTACTGAATTCCTGGGATAACTACTTTCACACTGAGAGGGGTCTTTTGTCTCCTCACTGAGTGGGTTTCCTGACCCTTAGGGTTCTACAATGGCTTCATTGGTAACTTTTAGTTTCTATCAGGCTCACAGATGCAACTGGTGCCTTTCACATTTCTTTGTGGTACCTTGGCTCCACTGCAGTTAACCCTTATTAGGTACATGAAGCTACTGTTAGACTTTGCCAATTGGACCCTCTACAGAGTGTCAGCACCATCCTGAGTCCATACTTAAGCAGCTCTAGGATCCACTCTAAGATCCACAGTTTTGGGATTGCTCATTTACTGTATTGGTTGATTAGTTAGAAGATAATTTGTGGGTATTATCTGCATGGTGATGGGCTTCATAAAGACATTTTCATACAAGCATACTATGTATTTTGGTCATATTCACCACCCTCCTTTCCCCAGTCTTTATTCTCATTCATCTCCCAGTTTCATTTTTACTTTCATGTCCTCTATACATGTGTGGCTTTGTGTGTCTATTAAATCCTCGGATACACAAATGAGAAAAAATGGGATATTCACTTTTCTGGTTCTTATTTTGCTTAACATGATGAACATCTATACCATTAATTATGATATATTACCCTATGTTATTAATTATGGAATTGTACTTATATCATCTGTCTGTCTAGATCCACATGCACCACCTATAAATGCAGACATTCTTGCTCTCTTCCTGTTTCACTTTTATTGGTGAGATCACTGATATATTGTGGTCTGGGGGCTTTACAGTGGTCAAGAAAATTCCTGAGAGGAAGCATCTTAAGGGGGGGTAGAGATTTATTTTGGCTCATGGTGCTGGAGGTTTTGGTATGCCCTGGCAGGGGGAGCTGGTTGGTTCACAACCCGGAGGTCAGGAGGAGAGGCAGATAAGTTCTTTTTCTGGCTTTCTCTTTCCCTTTTGTTCCCACTGGGTTCCCAGCGTATGGGATGGTGCCACGTGCATTCATCCCTTGATCCATCCTCCCTAGAAACACCCTCACAGACACACCCGGGAGTGGGCTTTGTAAATCTCTTGGGTGGGTCTCCAAAGACCAGGACCAGCTACTACATTCACCTTCTGTTAAGTAGTTAGGATTCCCGCACTGATTTTGGTCTTACACGGTGTGAAACAGATTCACAGCCCACTGTGGCCCTTTTGTATCTCCCTGCATCAACACAGTAGTCCTTAAGTCTTGGAAATGCCTAAGTGTCTCTTGCTTCACTGGCGGGATGCTATAGAGTTGAAGAAACAAGTGTCCAGAAGGGTTCTCCATCTCTAAGGCTGAGTATTCACTTGAGAAAGCCCATGGTGGCTGTGGCCAGAATTCTACTTTTCCCATATGTTCTACTCAACTTTCCACTACAGTGGTAAAACATCCTGGCCTAAATCAAATTAGGAAAGAAACAGGTTTGTTTTAGCTCACAGTCTATAGCTGAGATCAGGACAGGAACTGAAGCAGAAACCATGGGGGATGCTGCTTGCTTGCTGCCTGCTTTCTTATACAGACCAGGACTATTCCCTTTCTAGGGAATGGTGCTGCCTATGGTAGGCTGGGACCTTCTATGCCAATAAACAACTAAGAGATTCCCCCCAACATTCTCACAGGACAATCCAATCTAGGCACTCTCTCAATTGAGACTCCCTTCTCAGATGATTCAGGTTATGTCAGGGTGGCAGTTAAAGCTAAGTAGGGCACCCTCTAAATCTCTTGTTTTGCAGTCTATACAGGCAATGGTTTCGTCAGTGACCAACTCCAGGGTTTTTCCAACTGCATGTTGGGGTTCACTGTTCTGTGTCCTTTTCTCCTGGGATATAATAATACTTTTTTCTTAGACTCAGCTTTGATTTGGAGGAGCTCTTCCTGACCTCTATTTATTTGTTCTCTTCCTCCTTTTCTATAGAGATGTAAGGCACCCCCCGCCAGATTCCAATCAGGGCTTCCCTCTTCCCAGTGCCCATCATTGACTCTCCAAGGATCTTGAATCGCTTGATCAGTCTGCACAGGGGTATTTCCTGCTACTTTTCCATTTCTATTTCCTGTGGGTCTTGTCATCCTCTAGGGGTATTTGTTTTGTGTGAATGCCAAGGCTGAAATGGCACCCACTTGGTGATGGGCACATTATTTCTCCTCACCAACTTCCCTGGGCTCCACCATGCAGAGCCCCCTCCCCTCCTGTGCCTTTCCCCTCACTGTGCTTTTCCTTGTGTTCACCCCCCCCATCTGACTTCACTGTCAGCTGTCTAGTCGGGTCCCTAGGCTTGAGAACTCTCTCTCCACCTGCCCCTGGCTTCCCTATGCCTACCAAAGGGTAGTTACTTTGTTTTCCTTCTGCAATTAGCAATGGTGGTCTTAGAAAGGAGGAGAGAACACCACCATGCCATAGTTCTCAGAGGCTCTGGACAAGAAGAAGAGGGTTGAATGGGCCTCTCCAGAGTTGCTGTCTTGCATGCTCTCTGTCTACTCCATGGCCAGAGGTGGGTAAACAGACCTCAGTGGGACCCCTATCATGAAAACATGCGATCTGGGAATAGAGCTCTTAGCTTTTTGGCTTCCTAAATAACTAAACAGCAGTCTTTGTAAGGACCTAGGTTCAGGTGTGATCCTCAAGTCACTACACTGTGACTTGCTATCTTTGATAAATGACTTATTATCTGCTAAGGGCCACTTATACAAATGCTATCGCTGCCTGGTATTTGTTTTGGGCCAGGAAATAGCTGCTTCTATAGCCAGTGGAGGGTGAAGCTGCATAGATCTGGAGAAGACCAATGGGTTCCCAGAGGCTCTGAGTAAAAGCACATCAGGGAACCTGTCAGTGAGGCCCTTAGCTACCATCTACCTATTCACAGAGCAAGTTCACACGTAGTGCTTCTGCTCCAGTCACCTTAAGACATCTAAAGAGCCTACGCCTAGGCATTTGGTGACTGTCACCTGAGAGACATTCACAAGTGTGCTCACACCCAACTCAGATTGCATGCCTCTTATTCACCTACATATGTATCTCTCTCTACAGGAGCAAGGAACAATGCCCTGCCTGCTTTCCAAAGTTCGCAGTCAGTCTTGGCAGAAGGTAAAAGCCTGCCAGCATGGATGTGTGGGAAGGGTGTTTTCCAGCCTGTGGCCCCGCAGAGGCTACTGGAGTTAAACCTGATTCTATAGATCCCAATCATGGCTTCCAGTGATGACCCTTGGGACCCAGGCTGGCTGGGCTCCAAGCAGTCACTGCTCCTTGATAACTGAATGGATCTCATTCTCTTTCTCAGATGCATAATCAATATTTAGAAGGATTATGCACACCAGCACTGCCTTATCAGCAAATTGACTTGGAAAGTCTTCCCTTGAGGGTCACCTCTGCTGGTGGCTCCCCTTCATTGCCCTGCCTTGGGGTCCTCACCTGAGACACAGTCAGGGTTGGATCCCATTTACCTATCCCTGACTTGCTGAGGCCTCTCTGCAACCTCCCCTTGTCACGAGTCTTTGAGGGGACAGGGTTTTCTGCCTTCTGAGAAAAGACTCATTAACATGTCTTCGAACCCCAATTTCCATCTCCCTTCCCACTCTTCCTCTTTCTGGGAGACTTTGACACACCCGAGCTTTGAAGAAGAAAGTCACTTGTTTCTCAGGGATGGAATTCTTTAGCCTGAGTGCTTCTGCGAGATATTCTTACATGTTTTTTTGATCACCGCAGTAATGCTAAGTGATGGGTCTGGTGTCTTTCTGATTTTTATTAACTTTTCTTCTTTTCATTTTGAAGTAGATATCAGATAGGCGTGGGGGCTGGCGGGAGCAGTTTCCCGGGACAAGATGAAGTTTGCTCGGAGCTCTCGGCAGTGACTCCTGCATTGATAAGCTCACAGTTGAAAAAAAAATTGGCTTCCCATCTCCTGCAGCCTCTAATCATTGCGATGCAAATTCCACAGAAAAGAACTGCGGGAGTCCCGGTGGCTGGAATCAGACACCATTGAAATGGGAATAGATGCCAGGCCTGGGTATTAGAAAGCCAGGTTCCCAAGCTGCATCTCTGAAAATCCCCTCCTCTGTCAAAACTCTAATTCCTTGCCGGAAGGGAGAGGCTGACCTCTACATTCTTCTCTTTTCAAGTACCTGCCTGGGACGGTAGCCAGATGTTCTGGGCCCTGTTCATCTGGCCATTGCTTTCAGAATTTTCCCTGCTAGGGACAGATGCCCAGCTTGGCCAAAGCCACCTGCATCTCTTTTAGGAAGGGGAAGAGAAGGCCAAACTCAGCTCAGGTAGCTGGAGGGATCCCTCCTTGCCCTTCAGGCCGGCACTGATGGAGAAGAGATTTGCTTTGTTGCAGAGCAGGGCTCCATGAATAAAGATGAGTCCGTGGGTGATTTCATTCAGCAGCTTCCCTTGCCCAGCTTCCTGACAAATAGAACTCTGATTTTGACAGGAGGGTTTCTGCTTTGTTTTTGAATTCTCCTCATTAATATTTTTCTCTTCTAAAGTTGGTGTCACAGAGTGTCTGGATGCTCAAAGATCGGTCTGTGATTCAAACTTCTAGCATACATGTATGTGGCAATCAGGGTCACTGATATCATCCAGTCTTCTCTCTTGTAAGTGAGGAAACTGAGGCTCAGAGTGAGGGAGTGGTCTACCCAGGGTTCCTTAGTTTATTAGCTACTTGTCTTGTCACTGTGACAGAATACTTGACAAACCAGCTGAAGGATGGGAAGGGTTATTGTGGCTCACAGTTCAAAGGGATCCGTGCATGATGGCAGGAGGAGGCAATGACATTTTCATCCAGAGTTAGGAACACACACAGGAGCATGTGCGCATGTACACACACACACACACACACACACACACACACACACACACACACACACACACACGCACACACGGAGAGAGTTCTTTCTGTGCAGAGTGAACGTGTGCGTATGTGTGTGTGTGTATGTGCGTGTGTGTGCATGCGTGTGTGTGTGTGTGTGTGTGTGTGTGTGTGTGTGTATAGGTGGGAGCTGTTGGAGCCAGATGGATGAATGGTCAGAGTCTGCAGGCTGGACTGAGAGAGCATGCATGTTGCTGTCTTGGAGCAGGACTTACAGCTGGGCTCGGGCGGATGTGGAAATAAGAATGGATAGCTGTGGCAGAGAGCAATCAAAGACCAACTCTTAGAAGTTAAGAATCCACTCTTACACATAGAGAGTCCTTGTCAAGGATTAACTTACCTCTGTGAGTGTGGAGCTGGCAGGAGAGAGAAGCCAGTTCAGAGAGAAGTCAGCATCAGACACTTCCAAGCAGAGAGAGAGAGAGTTGATAATCAGCCCCTTTCTCCCTTTAATTCAATCTAAGACCTCAGCCCATGGATTGGTACTAACACATGTAGAGTGGGTCTTCTGCCTCAGTTTTCCCAGTCTAGAATCTCCCTTAGACATGATCAGGGCTTTTCTCCCAGGTGTCAAGCTGACAATCTAACCATTTTACTCAGAACATGGAGCCCAAGTTGTTGCAATTTGGAGCTACTAACTCACTAGGATTCCACCAATCCATTCATCTACCCATTCTCTACTCATCCACCACCTACCCATCCACCCACTCATTCACCCATCTATCTATCCATCCATCCATCCACTCACCCACCCATTCCTTTACCTACCTATCCATCTCCTATACATCAACCCTTCTATCCATCTATCACCCACCCATCCATCCCGCATCTACTCAGCCATTCCATCCATGCATCTCTTCATCTACCCTGTCATATATTGAACAGGCTGGGAGAAGCATGCCATTCCTGTACCAAAATGGAAGACAGAAAGCTGTATTACTTTCCATGGGGTTGCAAGGACTTTGGGATGATGAATAAAGGTCACAGGATTTGCCTTTCTGTACAGTGTGTGTGTGTGTGTGTGTGTGTGTGTGTGTGTGTGTGTGTGTGTATAGGTGGGAGCTGTTGGAGCCAGATGGATGAATGGTCAGAGTCTGCAGGCTGGATTGAGAGAGCATGCATGTTGCTGCCTTGGAGCAGGACTTACAGCTGGGCTCGGGCGGATGTGGAAATAAGGATGGATAGCTGTGGCAGAGAGCAATCAAAGACCAACTCTTAGAAGTTAAGAATCCACTCTTACACATAGAGAGTCCTTGTCAAGGATTAACTTACCTCTGTGAGTGTGGAGCTGGCAGGAGAGAGAAGCCAATTCAGAGAGAAGTCAGGATCAGACATTTTCGAGCAAAACCAGGAGCCAGAAAGCCGAAATGAGGCCTTGGAAAGAAAAGCGGGATCATCAACATCCTGCAGGCAATGAGGCCATGACCTGGTGGGTTATTGAGCCACCAGACAAGTCATTTGCATCTCACTGGGGGAAAATATACAGTTAACAAGTCATTTCAGAGTCTCAGTCTCAATCAATGCTGAGAGCAAGCCAGGCAAAGGTATGTCCTTAAATTAAGGCATGCATGCGCATGTGCGTCCCACCAAGCTATATCCTGGTGTGATCCAAAGGTCACCTTTTCCTTATTTCCAAGTTTCAAATAGTATGTGTGTGTTTTCATGTGTGTGCACATGGTACATGGGAAAGCCTGAGGGCATGGCTGTCTGTCTTCCTGGATTACTCTCTGCCTTAAGTTTTGAGCCAAGGCTCACGTGGAACCTAGAATGTGAATTGAGCTCAACTAGCTGGCTAGCAAGATTCCAGCATCTCCCTGTCCCTCTGTGCCCAGTAATAGGTTATAGGCATGTACCACCACGGCCAGCTTTTTACATGGATGCTAGGGATTGACCCCAAGCTCGTACAGCAAACACTTTTATCCACAGTCATCTCCCCAGACTTCAGATAGTCTTTTTTTTCCCACCAGATGAAGGCTTGAATGTCATACTGTCTTGTTGAAGTCCTTCCTTTACCTGCAGCATGATGACTGTTACAATGGGGATGTCCCCTTCTCCTGATCTGTCATCTGAGGGGTGAGGGTGGTGAGCCCACAGAACCTAGCTTTGTCCTGCAGGCTGAGTGAAGTCTGTCCCTCCTCAGTGCTTGGCCTGGCTATAGCTCCCTCACAGCATCAGTAGTTAGACCAACATTTGAATATTAATCCAGGCCAGCCCAACACCACAGGTTTTCCGCAGCTGCTGGGTTGGAGCAAAAGCTACAGAACAGATCATGAGAGAGGAGAGACCCGTAAAAGGCATTGATTCATCTGTGTAGAGTGGATCAATGTGTGCTTGGAGCAGGCTTGGGATGCAGACTGAACTTCGCTTCATGACTCAGACTTGGGAGCTTGTGGGTAGAAGGTTTGGGAGCTTATCTGCGGACTTGGACGTGCTCAGCAGAAACCTCTAGGCATCTGGAAATGAGGAGTAGATGGAGTGGAAGGGCAGGCCAGAGAGACTGAAGGGAATCCAAAGGAGCCCTGTGGCCAACCTGGCAGGCAGGGTCTTTGTCCTGGGATAGGGGAGTCTAAACACTGTGGATCAGGTGGCAGACCACTCACCTTTCCTCTCTACTCAGCCATCCATTGGCACCTTGGCCTTCCAGTTCCCTTTTGGCTTATGTGTTGTGGTTAGCAGTGCCCGCTCCACAGTACAGCATGTCTCACAGAGTCCTGCCCTTGGCTCTGCAGACTTGCCTAAAGTGCCTAGGAAGGCTACATCCTCAGACTGATGAAGAAACTAGGCCCAATCCCTGTCAGATGGGACTTCAGGGAGAGCAGCTCTGCCGGGTCCCATTCTTCAGCCTGAAAGCTGAGCATCATGAGCAGTGCTGAGCTCCAGGACGGGATGAGAGAATGCTGGTGTTCGCTTAGCTTTCTTGGATCTGGCCCTGGGTCCACCTCATCTATGATTCTTCCTCATCATCTGGATCCTAAGGATCTTGCAGGCTCAGGCAGGAGAAACTTGACTGCTCATGTTAGAACAGAGTATTATGTAGCCAAGACTGCTCTGGAACTCATTATGCACTGAAGAATGAACTTGAACTTCTGGTCCTACAGACTCACCCTCTCAAGTGCTGGGATTCTGAGTGTGCAGCACCATACCTAGTTTTGGAGATTAAACCTAGCTATACCCACTCATTCATAGTATCTAGGTACACAGCCCTCACCCTGTCCACTTGACACTGGGTCTTGGCCACCTCACACTCTGTTCTGTCTCACATATAGGGTGAAGTAGAGTTTTTGGCTCAGACAAATGGGATGTGTGTGACTTGAGAATGAGTCCCAGATGTAAGGAGTGTTTCTAGGCTGGGTGAAACAGATACTCCTGCTCATGACCCACATTGCACCAATATCAGTGAACCCTTTAATGCCTTAGATATACCTTTTAAGAAGTCCATTTTGGAGGGCAGCCAGATATGAAAAGATCCTGCATGGACACAGGAGCTTCCTGAGAGTCTGGTCCTGGTACTCATCCTGACCTTAATGAAGATAGTCACTAAGCTGCTTTCACCTGGGTAGTTCATACCTGGCAGGCAGGAAGTCTTTGCCAGTCATCAGCTGGCTTTAGACTCAGGAGGAGGCTTCATGGCCTTGACTAACTTTAGAAGAATGCAGAAGGCAAAAACACTTGCGTTCAATGTCAATCCCTTCCCAGTGTGGCCAGCCACGGGCAGGCTGTAGACTCTCGCCTGCATTTGGGGCTGTTGTAATGGCTGCTCCTCATTTGGACCACTTCTGTGAATACTAATAGGAAAAGATGTCTCAGAACAGGAGAGCTGCAAAGGAAATACAGGGGATGGAAAATCTAGGCTGGCTTTGGTCCTTCCCCCAAGTGGACCTGCCCATCCATGAAGTACAATTAGCAGCAGTGGAGAAGTTTGTGTACTTGTCCCTGCTGACCCAAGGAAGCAAGGTCCCCCTAGACCCTTGGCGGACCCTGAGACCAGATAGAACAGAATTCTATAGACATTGTCTGTCCTTACATGATCATATGTTTGTACAAACATGATGAGGGTCACATAGAGTAAGTATGATACTCAGTGTTAATTGTCAACTTCACAAGATCTGGTATTACCTAGGAGACGGGACTCCAAGCAGATCACGTTAGGCCCTGGGCATGTCTGTGAGGCATTGCCTTGTTTAAGTTAAGTTAATCTAAAGTGGGAGACCCACCCACCCTAAAGGAGGGCATCACCGTTCCCTCGACTGAGCAAAAGAAGAGAATGATCTTCATTCATCAATCCTTCCTGTCTGCTTCCTTACATAGGAGGTGGTGTGACCAGTCGCCTCAAGCTTCTGATGCCAAGATTTCCCTGCCATGATGGACTATGTCCTTAAACTACATCCAGAATGACCTCCACCTTCTTTAGGTTGATTTTATGGGGGTATTTTGCCAATGTAACAATGATACAATGTAACCAAGACAGTAAGAGACTAGTGATAACCACTAACAAATTAGGAACAGCTGCATACTATAAAACACTGTGAATGTGGTGTTTCTCTCAAAATGCCTTACTGCTCTCCTATGTATTTTGGGGCACTAGTGACTGTGGGAAACAGAAAAAAATGGGTGTGAGGCTCCTGGGCACCCGCTGAGGGGCTCTATGTATTGAGCCTTTATGATCCAATCATTTTTCTCAAGTCTTGCCTCTGGACATTTGCTTCATGGGGTCCATGTCACCAGTGTGAGCCTTTGGGGTTCATTGCAGATCCAACCCTAACTGGGAAGTGCACTGATCTCTTCAAGCACAGGCTTGAAGGAAATCATGCCTAGATGTGACTGGGAGTTGGGTTCCATTCTGCTGCTCTTTGGGCTTCAGAAACCCTGTGCTAGGAGCAGAGTGGATGCTAGATGGTGCTTGTAGTATCTTCCTGGTGGTGACTAGCCTTGACACACACACACCCATCAGTCTCAATACCTCAGCTCCCAGGGTAGGGTTCCCAGTAACCTGCACACTTGTGGCACCCTTCTCTGGTCCACCACTTGACTGTGTCCTAGGGCCTTTGAGGTACTGAGAACTTTGCAGCCCTCCGGATTTTAACACTAGTGTGATAACCATCATGCAGGCATTGATTGTTTTCCTTCCTTCCTGATAAGGTTTTCAAAGTAATAAAGAAAGAGACCCCAAGGAGCCCAGATAAGGGGATTAAGAGAAGGAAAAGCAGCCAGCATGTTCCCAGATGCCCTTGATGACCTGCAGGCAAATCCTCTCTTTTAATTGTCACTAAAGGGATTATCCAATTTCCTCCTCAGATGTAAAGTGTTGTGACTAGGCCAGCATAATTAAAGTGTGTTCCAAAGGGGGCAGGAAGAGGACTCAGGTGGGCCCTGGAGAGCTGTCTGGGGAGGAATCCCATTTGCTCTGTCTCCTACCAGCCTTGTCTGAAGGCAGGGGACCAGGCCTGGGCTCTGCAGCCAGGAGTAATTAAAATGCCTTTAATTGGAAGATTCCACCGAACTCCCAGAAGCAGTGGTGCCTGACAGCCAGCTGGTTCCTTGGTGCTCCTGTGGGGAGCTATTGGAAGACCTCTGAAACTCTTCCAGGTCAGGAGGGCATTCCAGACAGCTTTGCCAGAGTTAGATTTGCACACATGAGCCTGGCTGGTGTTCCTGACTGGTGTGTGAGTTTTCAGGGATGATCCTACAGGGTAGGGAAGAGAAGATGGAGGGAATCTGAATGTGGGACCAAGGCTGAGGCTGAGGAACTTGAATTTCATTGCCACTGTCTGATATGACCACGAATTCCAGCTTTGAAGCAGCGCGGATATACAAACTTGTAGTTAGTAAATGTGTTGTGGTCCTAACGCAGGCTCTGGGAGGTTCAGTTTCTGTTCTTTCCCAAACTCTAGAGCCCACATCTGTTTGATCACTTGTAGCTCTGTCATTAAAAGCTGACAGTGTGGCCCCTCAGGCTCCCTCTGACTCTGCCTCCACAGCCCAGTCTCCTCCTCTCACAAGGGTATTAGACCCACACAGAGGTCCAGAATTACCTCACACCTCTACTCTCTTCATCACACAGGCCAAATCCCTTCTGCCAGAAAATTGAGAGGGTCACACATCCTGAGATTAGCTGCTGGACTTCTCTGTAAGGCCATTATCCTGCCCACACAAAGACAATGAGCTGCGTCTCAGGATGCTGTGGAACCCACCCTGTAAGAGAGACTGTAGACAGTAGGGTCTGATCACTGAGTGCCTGTCATTGATAGATATCTCAGGGATGTTCCCTTGGGGACACCATACCTCCATTTCCTCTACACCCCTCACCCAGCAGCATATGTTGATGCTGAGTGCTGGCCCAGGACACTGCAGGTGAGGTCTTTGAACTTTCCAGAGGAAGGTGTTATCTCTGCAGGCTGAACACATGAATAGCCAACCTGGCTGCTTTCTACTGTCTTCTCACAGGTTGCAAGCTCCTTCCCATAGAATTTCAGTAGAGACCAGCATTCCTCACTGTGCTCATTAGTTTTCTGTCAACTTGACACAAGCTAGGACCGCCTGGGAAGAAGAAACCTCAGCTGAGGAATTGCCTCGCTCAGATTGGACTGCTGGCTTATCTGTGGGCTGTGGGATCTATCTGTCTATCTGTCTGTCTATCTATCTGTCTGTCTGTCTGTCTGTCTTCCTTCCTTCCTTCCTTCTTTTCCCTTTTGATTTTTTTTTTTCAGACAGGCTCTCTCTGTGTAGCCCCGGCTGTCCTGGAACTCCATCTGTAGACTAGGCCTCAAATTCAGAAATTCCCCTGTCTCTGACTCCTGAGTGCTGGGATTAAAGGCATGAGCCACCATACCCAGCTCACTTTCTTGATTCATGATTGATTGACGTGGGAAGACCTAGTATGCTAAGGGTAATGTTACCCCTAGGCAGATGTCCTGGGTTGTATAAAAATCAAACAGATTGAACTATAGAGAGCAAGCTGGTAAGAGACCCCATGGCTCCTGCTTCTGTTCCTGATTCTAATTTCTTGCCTTGAGTTCCTAACATGACTTCCCTTCATGATGGATTGTGACCTGTGAGCCAAATACCACCCCCTCCCAAGTTGCTTTTGGTCAGTGTTTTATTACAGCATAAGAAAACAAACTGGGACAGACCCTATCCCAGACACTTGCTTCTCCTCTCCACGGCCTGAAGGAAGATCCAGAAACAGCAGACCACTATCAAGTCCCTTCTAAGAGAAAAAAATGCATGAGCAAGAGCACTCAGTGCCTTCCAATAACTGTACGCTGAGCCAGGGTTTGGATTCAGGCACTCCCCTCCCCTTACCTGGTAGGAATCTGGTTTCCTTTTTGAGGGGCCAATGCTCTGCTACCCGCTGATTATTCTTCATTTTTCACTATTTCCTCCATCACCAGGAACTGGTGAGAGAGTGGTGAGGCCCTATGTCTCCTCTCCAGAGTCTGGTGGGAAGAGCCCACCCTTTGCAAAAGAAATGAGCTATTTCTGTGGTTGTCCAAGGTCACACAGAAGAACTGGGCCCTGGGGTTGGGCCAGGGTGGCCATGCCCAGTGTTTCTATTTATCTGATGCCGGGAACCATGCTGGCTGCCTCTGTCACATGTCCTCCGACTCTTTCATATCCTGGAGGACTGTTCCACCCTTTGAAAACATGACTCAAGAGTCACTTGGAAACGCTGGTTTCAAAATTGCTATTTGACTTGTTAAAAAATCACACACTGAAAACAATCACTTCTTTATCCCTTTAGATTCAACTTTGATTAATGTTTGATCCTATTTATTAGCATAGATGATTAAATTCTCTTAAGTATTTAAGTGGCACTAATAAACATAGTGTGTTTGAGCTTCCCTTTTTTTTTTGTATTTCAATTGTGTGGCTGGTAAATAGACCTTCTGAGCATTAAACAGTGCCCACAGATCTAATAAGTTAAGCTAACAAATACATTCGCTTTCAATATCCTCTGTGTGGAGTGGAGACACGTGCTCTGCTCCCCTTATCATAACCTTCTTTTAAATAATAAGTTTGAAGAGCGCCGTGTGAGCATAGGGCTCAAACAAACACACGTGTGGAGTGTGCAGAGAAGACTCACAGTTCTGACAATGGCTTCACGGAGGAACCCCCGATGCTCCTATGATCCAGTATCCCCAGATGCTGCCAGTGCTCTTACCAACCTCCCCATTAGACATTCTCTTACACTTAGTCTCTCAGATAAGGCTTCCTTCAGAAAACCCTTATGCATGGGTCATAGGGAAGGAGCACGGTTCTAAGATGGATATGAGTGTATGTGAGTGTGTGCCCATGAACGTGGAGGCCAGAGGATGACATCAGGCATCATTCCTTAGGCACATCTGCCATTTTTTTCCCCTCTTGATACAGGGTCTCTCTATGTACCCCTGACTGTCCTGGAACTTGACATGTAGACCAGACTGGCCTTGAACTTATAGAGAGATACCTGCTT
The DNA here is from genome assembly GCF_049852395.1 of Peromyscus maniculatus bairdii. Lineage (NCBI taxonomy): Eukaryota > Metazoa > Chordata > Mammalia > Rodentia > Cricetidae > Peromyscus > Peromyscus maniculatus. Next base: position 56,346,407 of record NC_134871.1, read on the forward strand.
CTGCCTCCTTGGGATTAAAGGTGTATTCCACTATGGACCAGACTCCACTTTACTACCCTGGGGCTCACTTACCAATCATCCTAATCTAGTAGTGAGCTACAGAGGGAGGCTCGCTCTCTCTCTCTCTCTCTCTCTCTCTCTCTCTCTCTCTCTCTCTCTCTCTCTTTCCACCCTACTGTTTGGGACAGAATCTCTCATTGAGACCTTCCATTCACTAACTAGGTTAGATGATTAGCCAGTGAGCTCATGGTCTTCCTGTCTCTGCCTCCTCAGTGCTGGGATTGAACTTTTGCTTGTGGTTGTTTTTGACGTGGTGGGTTCTGAGAACTGAACTCAGGTCCTCATGCTTGTATGTATGGCAGTCACTTCACTGCACCGTCTCTCCAGGCCTCCACTCAAGCATCCTGAAAGGATCTCCTGGTGTCTATGACATGAGCCTTTGAAGCCCCTGGTTGCCCTAGAGACATAGCCAATCTAGGCACAGAGGCAAGCTTGTGACTCTTAAAACATGTTTTTTTTTTTTCTGACAAGATCCTGGTGAGAAGGAAACAGCTGGAGACCACCCAGATGGAAGAAGAGACTGGAAGAATGGCCCAGAGATGTCTCTGAGGGAGACCGTCCAGTGAGCTGGCTGGCTGACACTTGACTGTGTGTCCACAGTCACCCACACCACCGTTGGTAGCATCCATCTGATAAAAGTTGCTAGAATCATATATAAAAAGCAGTTCTGATAGGATCAGGATGCTGCTCAGATAGGAGGATGGTCAGTTGGATCACTGGGGACCAAGCCTGACAGGTGTGCCTGTAGTCATCTCCATCATGGGGTCAGAAGTAGTTCCATTATGTTTTTCGTTACCAAACACTGGTGTTTTTTGTCCTTGGATCTGCTGCAGAGTCCTGTGTGATGCATTTGTCTGTCCTCTTGATGGCTAGTAGGTGGTCTGTGTTTGGGACCAGAACAGACCTTTGGGGATCTTGAGTCTCTTGGTATGTGTTCATGAGTGTTCCTATGGGCCGTAGACCTACTAGCAGAAGAGCCGGGTTGCACTCCATGCCTGTGCTTGATTTGGCAGCATAGTGCCAGGTTGTTCCCACAGCAGTGTGTGAGTCTTGCTCCCTGAAGCTCCATCAGGATGTGGGGAGAGGGTTGTTTCTGCTGCTTCACATTCTCACCCTTGCCTGGTGACACCCTTCTCTAAAATTTTAGCCATTTCAGTCAGAAGTTGTTTGTAGTTTTGTGTGTGTGTGTGTGTGTGTGTGTGTGTGTGTGTGTGTGTGTGTGTGTATGTTTTGCCTGCATGTATGTTTTACATGTGTGCAGTTCCTGCAGGGGCCAGAAGAGGGCACCGGATCCCTTGAAACTAGCGTTACAGACAATTGTAAACTGCCAAGTCCTCTGCAAGAGCAGCCAGTGCTCTTTACCATTGAGCTTCTCTCAAAGTTGGGGTGTGATGCAGCTCAGTGACAGAGTGCTTGTCCAACATATTCAAGCCTTGGGTTCAGTTCCCCAAACAGCAACAACAACAACAACAACAACAACAACAACAACAACAACAGAAACCCAACTATTGCAGTGCCAGATGGGGTGGGTGCACAACTGTAATCCTAGCACTCAGGAATCAGAGGCAGGAGGATCACTTTGAGTTTGAGGCTAGCCTAGGCTATAAAGTAACTGTCTTAAAAATAAACAAATGAATAAAAGAATAAACAAATGAAGTTGGATACTGTTTGTATTTCTCATTTTAGTATTCTGTTTTATGAAGGTCTTCCTCAAGGCTGTTACCTTTTTATTTTTTTCCCATATGTTTTCTATTGAGAAAATAGTCTGCCAGACCTGGTGGCATAGGTCTATAATCTCAGCTAATCAGGAGACTGAGGCAGGAGGACCAAAAGTTCAAGGCTTTTCTAGAATGCAAAATGAGTTAGGGCCCTCATAGACAACATAGTGAGACTCTGTCTCAATATAAAAGTTCAAAAAGGACAAATGTTAGGGGTCGGTGTTGGAGCACATACCTTCCATGGGAGGCCATGTATTTGATACCTAGTGCTACTGTCCCTGAGAAAAAGGAAGAAGAGTGAGCTGCTTTAGTGTTGAGCTGCTCCTATTGCAGACACACAGTCTCTGCTTTGTCCTTCTGCACTTTGAAAGTCACTCTTGGGCCGAGGGGTGCTTAATTTTAATTGAATGCAGCTCGTTGCCCTCCTTAATTCATGCACTGGGTCCTGCTTCAGAATCTTCACCTTTCCCAGGGTCATGATGATGCTTTTCTGTCACCTTCTAGATTCAGCGTCTTCCATTCATGGTTTGGCATTGGGTCTCCTGGAGTTTGTGTAGGGGTGAGTCAACCATCTGGGTTCCCCACATGACCTGAATCTCCCCAGTGTTCCTAATGCCAATGCTTCCTCACAGCATGACTGAAGTGATGTCAAGTCTACAGCCAGCTGTGCGGCTCCTGTCTGAACACTTTGTGCTCTGAGTATCGAATTCCAACAGTTTTGTTTGCTTGCTTTTTTTTAACCTTTTGATATATGATTGTTAATTAAAGACCCCTGTCAGCATTGGGGTTCGCTCTGGCGCACACTCTGTAGGTTTTAGTAAATACACAAAGCTACACAGCACAGCCTCAGACAGAACAACTCCACCCCTCACTAGACCTGTATCCCTTCCTACAACCTCTCATCTTTACAATATACTTTTAAATGTGACCCAAAAAATGGGCAAATATAAACATTAGCTCATTTTAAATACTCTATCTGTGACCCATTGGCTCTAAGGCCATTCACATTAGGATACTGTCACACCCCCAGTCTTCTCTCCTTTCAGAACTGAGACTCTGCACCTATCACAGACTGACTCCCCACCCCCACCCAGCAGCCCTGGACCACCAAGGCTAAGTTCACCTCTCTGCCCTGGATGCTTGATGCTATAAATATGTCCTGTCTTTGGATCACTCAGTCTTCCTGAATGGCCAGTTTCACTCAGTACTTTCTACAAGGTTGAGCCCTGCCAGAGCATGTAAGCCACAGTGTGTGCACAGTAGATCTGTTACCAAGTATGGAAATGTTGTCAAAGTTCTAAGCTCTTGCTGTGATAAAAGCCTCATGAATGGGTGATGCATGTGTCTCATGAACCTTGCAGATCACAGACTACTTTGTCTGAGGCAGCATAGCCTCCCCCATCCTCTCTTGGTGGCTATTTGCAGATGGCCTTTTCTATCCTCTCACTCTCAGTGTTATTTGTGTTTGGGATGGTGATAGGTAACCATGGTTACCAACTTGACTGCATCTGGAATGGACTGAAAGCTGGCCACCCCTGTGAGGGATCTGAACTCCAGTCCTCATGACTGAGAGGTAGCACGCTTAACCACTGAACCATCTTTCCAGCCCCTATCAACACTTTCATTTATCTCAGTTTCTTAATTTCTTCAGCCCAAAGTGTCTTCCTTTTGCCCTCAGTTCTGAAGGACATTTTTGCCAAGTTATAAGATTCTTTCTTGGTAACTGTATTGAGGTTATCCAGGGGAATAATGCTGATAGAATATGGGTATACCTCACAAGGAGTTGTCTTAGATTGGATTATACAGCAGAGTTTGTGTAGGCCAACAATGGCTGTCTCATACCTGAGAGACTGAGAGCATGGTAGCTGCTTAGTCCAAAAGTCTCAGTACCTACCTCAGTAGTCTCAACTGGGTGCTGAAGACCTGGAGCATTCCTGGAGAGCTGCTAGCCTTCCATCAATACTGAAAGCCTGAAGAAGGTGGTCTTAGTATCAGTGAAGGCATCAACAGCAGCAGCAGAGTAGATGAGCTCATCAGCAAGAGGGAAGGCCAAGCAGGCAAAAGAACAACACTTTCTTCCATGTCCTCTTATCTGGGCACTAGCAGAAGGTCCCTCCTATAATCATGGTGGATATTCCCACATCAATAAGCAGTCAAGACAGTCCCCCACAAACAAAGCTGATCTAAATGATTCCTCACTAAGACTTTTTTCCTGGATTATTCTAAGTTGTGTCATGTTGATTATTAAAACTGACCAGCAGTAATTCCTTCAGTTCATTACATGGACTGTGTCTGCCCTGGCCTCTGGCCTCCATGGTTCCTGATGAAGGTCTATTGATAGTCTGGTTAGAAGTCTGTGCATGGCAGTCATTTATCGTAGTGTCTGGGGTGGGATAATCACTTTCCTACAATCATCCTTCTTCCTCTCCCCAGACTTAGCAATTTGAGTCATGTTCATGGTTTTTTCCTTCTGCCTGTTCAGATGCATTTCCTAGCCCCTCTAGTGAGTTCCTCACCCTGTTTTCCTCTTCCCTTCTGGAACTTGCACCCTCACTCTGTGTCTTCCTTCAGGTCTTTGAGGATCTTTGGTACCTTCATTCCAGGGTATGTTAGTTACTTTTCTGTTGCTATGATAAAACATCAGGACCAAGAGCAACTTCCAGAAGGAAGAGTTTGTTTGGACTTCTGGGTTCCAGAGGGCTAGAAGTTCATCATGGAAATGAGGCATAGAATCAAGCATCAGTTATGATGATGGGAGCAGGAAGCTGAGGGATCACACCTTAGGTGCAACCACATAACAGTGGAAACAGATCAGAAGTGGAATGAGGTTATATACTCTCAAAGCCTGCTCTGTGACATACTTTCTCCAGCAAGGCCTTACCACCTAACCCCCCTAAACACCATCACCAGCCTGAGACCAAGTGTTCAAAAGCCTGAGCCTGTGGAGGGTGTTTTTCAGTCAAACCACCACATCTGGTCATTGCCCAGAAGATCTGCTGTCAGGTCTTTTTCAGGCAAGATTCCAACTGACCTATTTTCTCTCTTTCTTTGAATGGCCATACCTTCCCATTTCTTTTTAATATCTGGAGATGATGATTGTGGTAGTTTGAATGTCGTTGGTTCTCATAATCTCACAGAGAGTGGCACTATTTGGAGGTGTGGCTTTGTTGGAGTGAGTGTGGTCATGTTGAAAGAACTGTGTCACTGTGGGAGTGGTATTTGAGGGTTCCTGTGCTCAGGATACTGCCCAGTATCTCATCTGCCTGCATGTTGCCCTGCTTCCTGCCATGATGATAATGGACTGAACCTCTGAAACTGAAAGGGAGCCACCTCAATTAGATGTTTTTCTTATAGGAATTGCCATGGTCATGGTGTCTCTTCACAGCAATAGAAACCCTAAGTAAGATGATGATGGTGAAGATGATGATGATGATGATGATGATGATGATGATGATGATGATGACTGGCTATAAACATGACACAAGAATCTTAAAGTGTGGCAACTTTGAAGAGATCAGTCTCCCTGTTTTCAAGGGTTGCTTTAAAAAGACTCTATAGAGTGTCTCTGTACCAGAGACCAGCAGAGAGACGAATACTCTTCTCTGGTTTTTTCTAAGCTCCTTGGTACGTAGTCAGGGTCTAAATTCTTCTCTATATGAGACTGCTTTAGAATGCACCAGTCCTTACGTGATTGGTTCTCAAAAAGAAAATAAATGGAGAGGGATGAAAACAAAGTCCCACCTGTCAATCAATGGGAGAGGAGCACTATGTACCACTGTCCATGCTCCTGTGTCTGCACCTTCACAATCAGCTGCATTGGGAGGGCTGACTACTGATGATCATAGCATGAGATGTTCAAGGCTCACCTGGCTCCCACAAGCTGCATGTGAGCTTCTCTAGGAATATACACAGATGCCTGCACTGGCCTGAGAGTGGAGGATGGGAGCTGCTCAACCCAGGAACTGAAATGTTCCAACATTAACTTCAATTTTACACTCACTTTTGAGCCCTGTGGTTTTAACCTTGGATTCCAAAATGGCTGCACCAGTCTCTGCCTATGTGATTGTGGTCTAGAAGATAACATGGATTCCAGGAATTCTGTTCATGGGGTCTCTCAAATTCATCCCATGTTCTAATGGTTCCTGGCTCCTGCCGATATCAACTTTGTCTCAGTCTCGGTGACCAGGTAGCTTTGTTCTGTTTGTCTTTTTGCATTTATGGTATAGATTGCCTCCATCTCCCTTGCTTTAATTAGGATGTAATGGAATCTGTAGTTAAAAGTAGAGAAAACTGAGTTATAATGCACTGTATGTCTTTAAATTCATCAATGATGTATTTCTTTATGTATGCTTTGAAAATTTTCTCAATAATATTCATTGTTTACAATGTAGAGTTCACATCTACCTTTAAATATTTTCCCCTAGGAATTGGACTTTATTTTCAACACCATCATAAATTGATATTTTAAAAATTCTGATTATAGTCCTCAGGATAGAGACATAATTTATTTGGCATTTAAATTAAATCAGGGAATTTTGCTAAGGTTCCTTGCTAATTTTAATAATCTTATTTTTTTCTGATTATTTTGGAGTTTCTTTCATGCCTAACTATGGTGCTTTAAAAATTTCCGTTCTAATTATTATACATTTCATTATATTTTCTTTTCTTATTGGAGAAAGTTTCAGAACTTATTTTCTCTTTCCTGATCTCAGGGGAAATTTTTAGTGTTTTCCCAGGGAGCATGAGACTGGCTGTGAATTATTCTTCCTTTTCAGAGGCTCTTAGCAGAGTAGAAAGATTCGTTCTATTCTCGGTCAGGCACTGACTGTGTCGTGAGGGGTTGTTAATGGTTCTTCTCTGTACTTTCTGTACCAGGTCGTCTTTTACCATCTTTAGATATTGTGAAGAATTCACCATGAAGATGCTGAATTTCACTGTGTGTAAGAAATTGTTTAGATTAGGAACTAAAGTTGTTTAACCAGTCAATGGCCAGATTTAATATTTCGTATTATGTAACATTGAGGGAGCTGTGTCTGACAAGGAACGTGTATGTGTTACTTAAATTTCCAAATTGTTTTTTGATATAAAGCCATCACAATGTCTTCATGTCTCTGAGACCTGTCCAGGCTGCAGTGGCTTCTCCTCTGAAGACCTGGGGCATCTGCAGTAGATTTTCTTTGAAGGCTCATTGAATCTGTAGTGAAGTCTTCTTTGATGATCCACGGTGTCTACAGTGATGTTTCCTTTAAAGACTCCTCAAGTCTGCAATGTGATGCCTCCTTCAAAGACTCATGAAGGCTGCCATGACATCTCTATTAAAGACTGATTGAGTCTACAGCAACGTCTCTTTCAAAGACTCATGGAGTCTACAGTGATGTTTCCTTAAAGACTCATGGAAACTCCCATGACATTTCCTTTGAAGGGCCCTTGAGTCTCCAGTGATGTCTTGGAAGACTTGTTGAATCTGAAGTAGAGTTTCCTTTGATGTTTGCCTGGACTCTCTGTGATCCTCTTGCCATAGCCTCCCAACTGCTGGGTTTAGAAGCATGAGCCACCACATCCAGCTTGTATCTCATTTTCAATGCAATCTATTAAGACTTGAACCTACAACCTTCTTTTTCAATTGTGTGTGTGTTGTATACTTATGAGTGTGTGCATCTGTGTGCTTACCTGGAGGTGAGGGGGAGGACACTGAGTGTCCGGCTCTATCAGTCTCCACTTTAGTTTTCCTAAGATGAGGTCCTCATTGAACATGGAGCTAGGCTGGTGGCCAGTAAGCCTGAAGGCTTCTCCTATCCCAGACCCCACACGTGCTGAGGTATCAGGAACACACTTACCAAGCTTGTATCTTTCTTAAGTGGCCTATATTTGGGTTTGTTTATCATTTACTCTGACAATTTTGCCGTGGATTTGGAAGACAGCCTCACTATGTTCGATATAATTGCTGAAATATTTTAAATTTAGCTGTGACCGTTTATTTTCTCCTTGTTCTATTTTAAATGTGTCTCTGGCTTGTACTCTTCACAGTCTTTGATAAGCATTTGTGATGATCCGACCGACCTGTCCTTGTTAGCTCCCCAGCCTTCACTGTTCTCTGCTGGCCAGTCACATCTGGGTGTAATATTTTGGCTGTTTTTGGTCAGTGCCTTTACCACTTTGAGCATGCGAAGACCAAAGTGGATGTGCTTTGCAGATCGAAGTCTCTGTGCTTGTGCGGCCATTGCATTCCATCATCCAGTATCTTTTCTCAGCGTCCCTTTTCCTTTCTGCTGTTCACAGATGAGCCTGCAGGCTTCACTGGTTCCTGCCAGCCATGGCAGGCACTCCTGCTCATGAGCCCTTAATGATGCTATCGGTCAGCCTCACATTATCTCCAGAACATGAGCTTCATTATCCTTGTCCAAGCAGGAAAGTGCCACTCACACGAAATGCTGAATCCAAAAGGGCTGAAAGTATTTCTTGCTAAGTAAGGGAGAGCTGTGCCTGGAGGACGCTGTCACCTGAACAAGGTAAATGGCCTGTCTGGTGGAGGTCTGGGGAAGCATGGAGCAGAGACTGACAAGCTTGGGGGTGGGGGGATGGGGAATGTCTGGGGATGGGTGACCTTGGGTATAGACTTAGGAGAGTAGAACCAGGTTGTCATTGAAAAAATGTCTGTCATCTGGAGATATACTCATGAGTGGGAAATGGTCCTCAGTGGATCAACACAAGTCTAAAAATCAGCATTAGTAGTTACTCATCAGCCTACAAAGGGCAGCTGTCCTCTTCCTTCTAGAATTTGGATTTGGCACTGAACTTGGAGAAGTAGAAGGGTGTGTGCATGTGTGTGTGTGTGTGTGTGTGTGTGTGTGTGTGTGTGTGTGTGTGTGTTCACCCATGTGTACGTGTGCAGAGGTTCATGTCTGTGGCATGCACAGACCTGAGGAGGATGTTGAAAACCCTATCTTTCTCTGCATTATTCCCCTAAGGCAGGGTTTCCCACTGAACCTGGAGATCAATGTTTCTTGGCTAGGGTAGTAGCCATCAAGTCTCAATGATTCTCTTATTTCCACATCCCCTGGCATGGGGGCTGCTGATGTATAGGGCTGTACCCAGCCTTTGCTTACGTTGATGCCGAGAATATGAACATAGGTCCTCGTGCTGGTTCAGCAAGCATCCCTACCCATGATGCTCTCTCCCCAACCCCTGAGAAATTTTTGCTCTCATTTTTATTGTATGCCTGAGCAAACCGAGGCTCAGACCAGTTAGTGACTGTCTTAGTTGTGTTCCTCTTACTGTAATAAAATGTCTTGACAAAGGTAGGACTGTGATAGAGGAGTCAAAGCCATAGAGCTTGAGAGAGCTACCACAATCAAGATATGTACTCACAGATATATAGTCATGGGTGATATAGCTCATGCTCTCTGTTTTTTAAACCCATTTTAGGTCCCAAAGCTCGACAATGGTTTAGTCCACTTTTAGGCTGTGTCTTCCCAGTGAACCCAATTTAGATCATCCTTTACAATCGTGGCTGGAGGTTATGGCCCAGGCAATTCTAGATACAGCCAAGTTGAAAACACCAGCTGTCATAGTGACCTTCTTAGAGTGAGAGATTCAGCTAGGGCCCTATGAATGCTTTGAGCTAAGACCTTTGCCAGTTCCATACTACGCTGTGCTGCTATTATTAGCCACCATTGTGCTACTGTCTCAAGGGTCCGTAGGGAGTGGCCAGCCCTGGATCTTACAGCTTGACCTGCCACATCATTCTCTAGGGGGCCACTCATGATGGACTCTGTTTTCCCTTCATCCCAGATCCCGCCTCATCCCCTGACAGACTCATTCTGATGGACTTGGAGCTATCAGGGGTTTGTGGGACTCTGAAAACCGAGCTATCACACAGCTGTCAGGTGTTACATACCCCTCTTGCATGTTCATACATGTTTACGTGTGACAGGCCTCACTTGTTCCTCCATTAAACATGGTTGTGAGCTCACGTTTGGGGGACTTGAGAGCCTTTGTGTGGTGACAGATGTCTACACATTTCACCTAGTACATCTTGCTAGCTATGGACACCCAGAATGTCCCCAGTACCCCTTCACATGCGCACAGTGATGTCCCCACACTATGAATCTAGGAGATTCCCCTGGGAGAAGGCTTTGTGTATCAGGAAACACCAAAGTTAACTTCATTTGGTTTGGCTGTTTCACTTTCTAGGCTGGAGTGACAACAGGTTGTACCCATTAAGAAAGTGTGGGGACTTCACTCTGCTGCATCCTCAAGCAACATTCTTAGACTTTGAAATACGAAAACAAGTGCAGTGCACATATTTGCAGTAGGGCACAGCCACAGAGCCCCCCGGCTAACCTCCAGCTTTGTAGGACAGGGTGGCTTTAGCTTGCTGTGCTCCTCCTGCCCCTGCCTCCTAAATGCTGAGATTATAGGCATGGACCACTGGGTCTGCCCTGAAAGATAGAATCTTGTAATTGTTTTAAGGTGCACATGAGTGAGCCCTGTTGAAGCTGTTTCCTTCTCCTGAAGATCCCAGCAGCGGTAGAGTCCCCCTTTAGGGGACAGTGGTTATATTACATACTTCAGCTAGTATTATAATCTACTGTCTTTGTCTTTGTAAAGAAAATCATTGCATTTTAATTTATTTGTGGGGTGTGTGTGTGTGTGTGTGTGTGTGTGTGTGTGTGTGTGTCCCTGTGCATGGGCCATCGTGTATGTGGAGGTCAGAGGATGGCTTGTGGGAGTCAGTTTTCTCCTCCAACTATGTGGGTCCTGGGTTTCAAACTTGGGTCATCAGTCTTGGCATCAGGCACCTTTATCCAAGGAGTCATCTTATTGGCCCTCTTTATCTTTTTGGTTTTTTATTCCCCCTGGCTATTGTATATGTCTACTTGCTGCTGAGTTTTTAAGGCGCAGCGTCCCCCACCATCAGTGTGTCTCTGGCTAAGTGGTGCCCTTTATCCCTGAGCCCTGTTCCCAAGTGCTGCTGCGGTGGAATACATTTGCTTTGTACAGCACATGCTGCGACTCTCAGGTGTTATGTAAGAAAAGCCAAAGTGGTTCAAGAAAGACTTTCCTAACAGTTCGTCCCCTGGCTTTATACTTCTGCAATTTGAGTTTGGGTTTCAAGCCATGTTCTCTCCAGATAATCGCCAGGCTGCGTGGGAGAGCTTCAGCTGTCGCTTTGCTCATGAGGTCACCCAGTTGTACTCAGTGATATCTGTTAAAAAGTCCTTTCTGTCCTCACTGCAGTACGTTGTCACCTCTCCCATAAAACGTGTCCCTAAACACTGGGGTCTGACGGTGAGTTCTCTGTCTTCTTTTATGTCTGAATTTCATCTTTCCGAAACAAACCACGCTTTCCAAAAAGGAAACCAGAAGCAGGGAACGTGGCTCAGTGGATAAAGCACTTGCCACTCAAGTGTGAGGACCAGAGTTCTGGCTCCTCAGAACACATATAAAAGCCATGCAGATGAGCCAGCCGCATGTAATCCCAGCTCTAGGGAGGCATAGACAGGAGATCCCTGGGCAAGCTGGCTAGCCAGAGCAGCCAATTTGGTGAGTTCTGGGTCCAGAGAGAGATCTTGCATCTGTAAACCAAGTGGAGAGTGAGATAAGAAGACAGTTGATATCAACCTCGGGCCTCCACAGACACTTATGCGCATGTGCACATGCACCTGCATGCACAAGTGTGCCCACACACATGCACGTACGCATACCACACGCATATACAGAACAAAAACTGATTCTTTGCACACTTTTCTTATCTTGTGGGATAGGCCTTCTCATTAGTCTATTGATTTTTCCTTCAAATGATTCATTTTCTTTTCTACAGACCCCCAATTCTTTTATGTGTCACAGTAGGATTGCTGGATTCTTTGAAAACCATCAATAAAATTTTTCAATGGATTCTTATTAAAGGTTGTTTTCCTTTGGGGGGGGAATTCATGGGAGAGGAACTGCCATGTTTCCCATGATGAGCAGCCCTTCCCTGGATAGCATGTGTTTCCCCTGCATTTCACTTTTCTTCATGTCTCCTAGGACTTTCTCTAAGAGGTCTTATGCACTCTCTCTCTGATCCGTCCTCATTCTTTCTTGCTATTGTAAAATGTCATGGTGTCATTATGACACACTCTAGTTACAAATAATAGGTATGGAGACTACTGTTGCATGGTTGATGCTTTATTTCCCCAAATTTCAAGGGCTTTTGTTATTCTTTTATGTTATATTGTTTTTAAGAGCTTCTAGGGAGTTTTAGGAATTCAAATTTCCTACAAGTAAGGACCAATTGGCTCTGTCCCGTCTGTTCTTCTCTGGGCTGATCATCTTTCTCTTGGCACTCTGTTGGGAAGGGTGTTGCCAGTAGAGATTAGGAGGGTGACCTTTTTCTTGAACTATGGCTTGGATCTGTTATGGTTGGCTGTAAGAGACATACTATGGGCAACAGATCAACAATAGACACAAGGTCTACTCGAGGGGGCTGGCAAGGCTGACACTGTGTGTCATGGAACCTGGCCTGGGAACTTTTAAGAGGCAAGGCTATCTTGGCTCAGACATAGCTTTCAAGACAATACAGCAAAGTTCACTTTCACAAAGTAGCTGTTTATAAAAGAAACACATGGTAACTGACTTGTGCTGAAGACATCCACCTGTTCCGTGCGGGACTCTGTTTTCTGTGTTTTCAGTGACCTGTGGTCATATAGAGTCTTGGAATATTACACTGGGGGATTTCCAGCTACACAAATCATGAAGTTCCCATTGCACATGGTGCTGAGTAGGTGGTTTAATCCTGAGCCATATTGCTCTTTCCAACCTGTGATAGGAATCACGGCTTTGTCCGGTGTGTTCACTCTGTCTGTGCTTCTTGCACGTTAGTTATTCAGTGCCCTCAGTTCAGTGGTCGGGTTGATCATTACTGTTTGCTGGGGTTGTGGCCAAAGAACCCTTATTTCACTTAATAGTGCCCCCAGAGCTCAGGATAAGTGATGCTTGGAAAATGAGCATACCAAAGAGAAACTGTGACCTGCTTCTTCTAATGGAGAGGGTGACCTTTCTCAAGTCAGTAAAGTGAAAATAAAATACTATGTGCCGACTTCTATGGTATATGGTCTATAGTACAGTAAGATGGTCTGTGTGTGTGTGTGTGTGTGTGTGTGTGTGTGTGTGTGTGTGTGAGAGAGAGAGAGAGAGAGAGAGAGAGAGAGAGAGAGAGAGAGAGAGGGAGAGAGAGGCATATGCATATTTAATACAGCAGAATATTTATGACAGAATATTGCTACAATTGTCCTGTATTGTTGCTGACTGTTATTTTCTTCCTATGCTTGGTTTATAAATAAATGGATGTTGGTCGCAGGTTCACTCATCTAGGAAGGCAGCAGTTTACATGAGGATCAGGCTGCAGTTCCAGGTCCACCAGCATCTCTGAAGTGTGCTCTCTACAGGAGAGGGACACTGCTGGATGGGAATGACACAGGGTGAAGAATGGCCTGAACTCAGAGAAGAATGGTCTTGGACAGAGACCCTGAGGGCTCTCAGCATCAGCATCTTCAGCAGGAATCTTTGATGTAAGCCATAATAAGAGGAGATGCTGCCCCACATGGGGATCCACTGGGGGGTTCCTACAGGAATTGACATGCAGAATCTGTAAGTGCAGAACTCTTTGTCAAGGTAGGGGACTTTCCTGTACTTCTCTGTAAATGTGTGATAGTATTTACAAATAGGTTAGGTTGTTAAAGAACTGTTTTTTCATTAAGTCAGCAAGTACCTTAAAAGGGTGAATCATATTCGTTCATGTGCATGTGTATGATGTACATAGGCACATGTGTGTTCCTGTATGGAACACAAGCACATATAGATGCTCATGCTCACTCACATGTGCAGATTCCAAAGCTGACAATGGGTATCTCTTTCTAGATCCAACTCTACTGCTTTACTTACTGAAGCAGGCTCTCTCAGTGCATCTGGAGGTCACCAATTCAGCTAGTTTAGCTGCCAGGATCCGGAGGGATTCTCTACCTCCCTAATGATGGGATCCCGCATGGCTTCCACCTCTGCCTAGCTTAACCTGGGTTCTGAGGCTTCCACCTCTGGTCCTCACGTTAGCCTCGCCAGCACTTTGTCCACGGAGCCAGCCAGGGAATCATGATTATAGGTCTTCTCATTTAAACATCTTTTATTCCTTTGGATAACTCAATTTATAGTGGTGTGTTATTTCTTTAAAAAAAGAAATTCAAGTCAGTTAGCAAATGGAAGAAGAGTATTTGTGAAAGCAAAGCCCTCAGACTTTGCTTTTTGAGGTGTGTGTGCCAGGTTTGGAATAAAATCCTTAATATTCTCTCTCTCTCTCTCTCTCTCTCTCTCTCTCTCTCTCTCTCTCTCTCTCTCTCTCTCTCTCTCTCTCTCTCACACACACACACACACACACACACACACACACTAAAGACATGGTGTCTCTCTTCTTTGGAAGTCTGAGGAACTCTTCCTTGTATCTTCCTAGATCTGTTTCTTGTTTCCTGTCAGGAGAAGTTTTAATTAACATTGCAATATTTAAATTGGGATTTCCCATTTCTTCTCATTCTAGTTTGAAGTGTTAGACCTTTTCCAGACTGATATCCATTTTGCCTACATCTTCAAATTTTGTGTCTTTACTTAAAAGATGCTGTGGTGCTTGTCTGGTTATCTCCTCATTTGGAGTCTGGGTTTGGACCCCGCATTTCTCCTCATTTTAGTGACTGGATTTCCTCGAGCCCTGTGTGTCCGACTGGTCTTCATACAGAACCACTCTGGTATCGCTGGTCATGATTTTTGCCCATGTTTGTTCCCTATTTTATCCCCTTCAAGGTCACATCTCTGGACCACTCCTGCCCTGTCTTGCTTTACTCTTGAGCTGACACCTACCACTGTGATCTTGGTTTCTGATGAATACATTTCACCTCATGAGACCCCCACTGAGGTGCAGACCTACTGTGCTGTGGGTCTCTTATGCGTTCCTTTTCCCAAGCCTTTTTAGCAGGATGACATTTTACGCTTAGGACACACTGTGCTGTTTCCCAGTCATCTTTTGTCAATGGTTTCCCCTTGCCCGTGGGCGGCAGCGTGGCTCCAGCCTCATCCCTCACCCTGTGAGAGTGCCCTCCACACACGGACTTCCATTTTGCTTCGGATTTTATTAGTCCTGTCATTCAAATTTTATATGTATTTATGTTCTTTTATTTACAGCTTTTTTTTTTGATTGTTCCTTTGACCAGCTAGCTTCTAAGAGGCCTTTGCTGAGATCCCGAGTGATAAATTTCCTCTCTATTTTCGCTCGTAATTCTGTCTGTTGTGCTTTTTATATTGCAAGATGCAATTTTAGAGGCATGTGCATCCCCGCACTCTCCCTGAACTGATAGTTGCCTCTGCCGACACAGTATGCAGAGCCCTTAAAACACACTCAGACTAGTGATGCAGCCCTGACTTGTATGATGGAAAAACAAAACAAAACAAAGCAACCTCTTGGTGGAATAATCCATGTAAACACCCCTATGGCGCCCTTTAATGATGCCATTCGTTAGTCAGTGTAAATTTCCATATCTATCTGTGTTTCTTATTAGGGATCAGCAGTGCAGAGCTCTGGGCTCCCCCAAGGCTTGGAGCACTAGGAATGGGAGACAACTGGACCTCTCCCTGTGCAGTGACACTGGTCTCCTTTTCAACTCCTTTCATTCCTCTCTCCTCCTTTTCCTCCATCATCCCTCTCCATTCCTCCTCTTCCTTCTTCCTTCCTGCCTCCCCGCTCCCTCCCTTTGCTGTTTCCTCCCTTTATCTCTTCCCTTTTCTCTCTCTTTCCCTCCTGCTCTTCCAGCCTTTCCCACATCTCAACCCTGTTGGATGACTCCTTATTTTCTTCTCCGAGCCATAAATTACATACAGCAAAGGACACAAAGGCTGTGTGTGGGTTGGTCAGCGAGTCTCCAGAGACCTCTCGTGTATAGTCACCCCAGGCTGGACTCATTTGTGTCTCTGCAGTCATGGACTCTTTGATCCCCTCTTGGCCACCACAGCTTTAATTTGAGCCTGTCTCCCTTCTTTCCTCAGGGGCCACTCAGCTCCTTATATCTTTGTTGATTCTTGTGAAAGGAATCCTGGTGGGTCTCACCTGGGCAGTGGTCTCTGCAGCTGGGCTTTCTGAGTTGCATTGGAGTCTGTTCTGCTTGGTTGCATGGGCCAAGCTGCATCCCAGTGGGGCCCCTGCTCACTCTCCATGGCCAAGGTTTGAGTGGAGTCCTTCCATCATCGGTCTTGTATAAAGTTTGTTAAGGGTTGATTAGCTCCGAATACATATTTTCCTTTTACCTGTCAGTGGTGTGTTTTGCTTCCATGAGAGGTTTGTGAGCCTTTGCAATCCCCTCTCTTCCTCTCCCCTCCCTCTTCTCCTCTCCCCTCCCCTCCTCTCCCTTCTCTTTCTCTACCTTTTCCTCCCCTCCCCTCCTTTCCCTTCCTCTCCCCCTCCTCTCCCCTCCCTCCTCTCCCTTTCCTTTCTTTCCCTCTCTTCCTGAGTTCACAATGCTACAGCCAAGTTCAATGGAGAAACAAGTGAGCTCTCTCTCTCTCTCTCTCTCTCTCTCTCTCTCTCTCTCTCTCTCTCTGTCACACACACACACACACACACACACACACACACACACACACACACACACGAAAATTTAAGAGGGTCATGGAACCCTGACAGTTAAGTGATAGTTCAGTTTTCAAAGTTCCACAAATCCTTGATAGCTCCAAGTCCATCAGAAA
The DNA here is from genome assembly GCF_049852395.1 of Peromyscus maniculatus bairdii. NCBI lineage: Eukaryota > Metazoa > Chordata > Mammalia > Rodentia > Cricetidae > Peromyscus > Peromyscus maniculatus. The sequence continues at coordinate 56,362,945 of NC_134871.1, forward strand.
GAGTAGGTCTATCAGGTGATGAGTCGGGATCTGGGATGAAGGGAAAATAGAACCCAACTGCATGTACACATGTTGCATGTATGTAAAGCCAAAGTCTGATGTCTTCTTGTGTAGCTCTCTGCCACATTCATTAAAGCAAGTCTTTCAATCAAACCCAGAGCTCACTGATATGACGAGGCTGGCTAGTGGGCTTGCTCATTCAATCCCTGTCTCTGCCTGAAGAGTGTTGTGAGCCACTACACCCTGTGAGCATTTACATGGACAATTAGTTAATTTTCTGTTGATGTTAGAAAAACCTCATGGCCAAGGACACCTGTGGAAGGAGGAGTTGGAGGTCACGGGTCCCGAAGGGTAAGAGTCGTCAGTGTGGGGAAAGCAGAGTACCAAGCGGTAGGCATGGTGGTTGGAAGAGGATGCTGAGAGCTCTCATCCTGAACCCCAATCATGAAACAGGGAATGAACTGGAAGTGGCGCGAGACTTTTACTTTCAAATCCCACTCCCAGTGACATACTTCCTCCAGCAAGACCACACCTCCTCAACATCACCGAAACAGTTCCACCAAAAGGGAACCAAGGGTTTAGGTGCTAGATACTATGTGGGACATTCTCATTCAAATCATAACACAGGGGTTCTGGGGATCCAAATTCCAGCCCTCCCTCTTGTATGGCAAGCTCTTTAACCCCTGACCATCTTCCCAGCCCTGCTACCCTTTTCTAAGGTTTTATGCCTGCCTTTGTCCTCTTTGTTCTGGGCTGTCTCTCCACAGATTTGAACCAGCTTCGCCATCAGATGTTTTGGATATGAATTCCATTGTTTTGGGGTACCGGTGCTGTGAATGTCTCCCCCCCCCCCCATATCTCATTTCTCACTCCTGTAGAATCTCTTAGGGAACATAAGCTCCCGAATTCAGCATCCTCAAATCCATCAACAGTTTTATGCCTGAATAAATCTCATCTTATCTTAGCAGTAAATAATAGATTAGCTTTGATGTAACAGCCCGGGCATAATTTTTCCCTGAAGAATTAAAGTTACTATTGTAGGTTCCCTGAAACATTGTTGCGAGCCAGCTGGGCTTTTGCAATGCTTGGCTTTACCTCCTAGCTGGGAGCCTTTCGATTTCTTTTAGCTTTATCTTGAGATTTACTTCAATTTTTTTCTACACTCCCCACATAGGTTTCTTTTCAGCACTCCGAGTCCCTGCAGTCTGGGGTCTCATACTTTCTACTTCTTAGATTTTATTTGCCGTTTTCTTCTTCTTCCTCCTCTTCTTTTTTTTTTCAAAATTAATTTTCATGTGGGTTTAATCATGATGCATTTGTTCATGCATGTCATTGTATATGTGGTCCTTATTCAACCTCTGTGTTAGCTACTTTTCTGTTGCTGTGATAAAACACCATGACCAAAATGTGAATTGCAAGTGGGGCAAAGCTATAAACCCTCAAAGCCTGCCTCTGGTGACCCACTTGCTCCAGCAAGACTGTACCTCCTAAAGGTTCCATAACCTTCCCAAGCAGGACCACTAACTGGGGACCAAGTATTCAAATCCATGAGCCCATGGGGACACTTATTCAAACCACCCCCCCCCCCCCCCCCCCCCCCCGGCACCTTCTCTCCTTGAAAGCATCTATCTGCCCTTTGACTGTTTAACTTCCGTGTTCTCAGCAGCTCTGCCCTGCACCCTCGTCTCTCCCATTGTCTTCCATACCTCCCTGTATTTTCCGTCTGATTGTGTTTCCTCCTGGTGGCTGGTGGACCCCGCCAAGCTGCCACTATGGTTCATTCTTAGCTGTACCCAGCTTTCAGTGTTAATGACTGCACTTGAAGATTCAGCCCCTCCTGTTGTTTCCTCTTCATTATTGCTGGAGTGTCCAATCTTCAATGCCTTCTGATTTCTTTCTAATCATTTTAGTAGTACAATGCACTATAATGCCGCAATTTTTTTTTCCCAGTCTTTATGGCAGGGCCAAGTGTTATTTTGTAACCTCTGGGGATATTAGCTTCCTTGGCTGGAGATGTGTCTCTGGAATACAGGAGTGCTGAGCACTGGCTGGTACCTGCTTTTGTACACCGGGATTGGAAAAGAGGAGCCCCCAGTACCACCATAAGGACCTGCCTCTGTCCCGTGTTTAAACTGTTTCCTCTCTTGGTATTGATCACTGGCTCCTCAGTGTCTACTAGAGAGCAGGAGAAGGATCCCCGGGGCCTGTAGATCCACCAGCACTCTTGCCTCACTTTTGGAACCCCTGTGAGGCTCCCATGGAATACATCACTTTTCCTTTTTGTTCTAACCACACATTTGTAGGTGTGGAGAATGAGTGGAGATCGGTACCAGAATGTCACTTTCTTTGAGAGGCTCCTCAGAGGACTCCCACTCACCTAGAGAGTTAGTTCCTGTGAGTTTCCACATTGCATGCTGGAGACCTAGGACTCATGCATGGTGCTGTGAGGTGAGGTTTCTATGGAATAGTCGGGCTAGCTTGGCTCTGTCTGGGGACTACAGTGGGTTATGTAAAAAGTTCCTCTCTTACTTGCCTCCTCATCCACCTGACACCCACTGACACATCATGACAATACCACAAAATACTCACGGGGAAGAGCCTGTTGAGAAATATTGGCCACAGCTCAGCATAGTCGGTGCTCTCTTGAACTCTTAGAAACCAAAGGAGACCACCCCCAAAATTAACATTTTGTCAAAGGACAGGGAAGGGATGAGTATTTGTGGTAGTCAGTGGTTTCTGAGGAGAAAGAGAGAGAGAGAGAGAGAGAGAGAGAGAGAGAGAGAGAGAGACCACTTGTATGTTGTCCCTGCTCCTTTCAATAGCTGCTGACTCATATTCTTGGAAGTAACCCCAATTAGATTCATCGGCATACTGTTTTAGGTTACTTTTCTATTGCTGTGATAAAAACACTATGACCAAGGCAACTTACAGAAGACAATGTTTATTTGGCTTATGGTTCTCAAGGATTAGAGTCCATCATGGCATGTATGGGGAGGTGGATGGCAAAAAGTAGCAGGAGCAAGAAACTGAGAGCTCACATCTTGAACCACAATCGCAAAGCAGAGAACATGAACTGGAAATGGCGTGAGGTTTTTATTCCCAAAGCCCACCCCCAGTGACATACTTCTTCCAGCCAGGCCACACCTCCTAATCCTCCCCAAACAGTGTCACCAACTGGGGACCAAGTGTTCAAAGGACTGAACCCTTGGGTGAACATTTCTCATTCAAACACCACACCCACCAAGCTAGACAAGAAAACAAGGGATTGGTTTCTTGTCTGTCAACGATGCGCTATCTGGGGTGGGTAGCCCTTTGTTCATTGGCCCAGGCCAAGATCACACAGCACAGCCCCTTGCTCTTGGACTTCTCAGCCATCAGGACCTGGGAACCAGTACATGTCTGCTGTCTGTTACGGCAGCAGAGACTGCTGAGCCCTAGAGTGGTCAGGTTTGCGGCAGCAGGCCCAAAGGAAGGGCTGATCCGGGGGCTCTCCCTTCTTTTTTTTAAAAAAAATTTATTTTATCTAATTACCATTTTTTCACTTGTTTTACATACTGACCACAGTTTCCCCTTCCCCCTCTCCTCTTGTTCTCCCTTTCCATCCCTCTTCCCTGCTGCACTCTCCACCCCTCCTACCCCAGTGTCCATTCAAAAAGGGGCAGGCCTCCCATGGGCTTGAAGAAAGCATAGCACATCCAGTTGAGGCAGGACTGAGCCCCCTTCCCCTGCTCCTTCCCTTCCCCCTGCCCCACCACTACATCAAGGCTGAGCAGGCAAAAGCCAACTAAGCACCCGGGAGAGGTCCTGATCTCACTGCTTGGAGCCTTACAAACAGACCAGGCTACAAGCTACACAATAGCCACACACATGCAGAGGACCTAGGTCAGTCCCATGCGGGCTCTCTAACTGTTTGTCCAGAGTCCATGTGCTCTCATGTGTTGGGGTCAGCTGTCTCTGTGGGTTTCTCCATCATGAGGTTGACCCCCCTGACTTGTACAATCCCTCCTCCCTTTCTTCAGGAGGACTCCTTCCCAGAGCTCAACCCAGTCTTGGCTGTGGATCTCTGCGTCTGCTTCCATCAGTTACTCAGAATCCTCCCTTCTTATCTCTCCTCATTCTCAGACTCTATCATTACAGTCTGTGCAGTGGTGGGGAACACACATCCAGGGACCTGCCTGAGCAGCCTCAAGGAGGTGGCTTCTGTAGCACTTGTTTCTTCTGCTCAGATCAGGGGTAGCCTCTGCTAAGGGTTCCTCCACAGCATAGAGTGGAAGGCTGCTGCTCTCAGACCCAGGAGGCCTCCGTGCATACCTGTTTGCAGTCCTGGTCAATGCCTCTGTTTCCACCTTAGAGGTCATTTGCCTTCTCTGCAGCTTACAGCAGTGAGCCACTCCTCTGCTGTCTTGGCCCTTCCTTCTGCTCTGGGGGTGGATCCACAGTGCTGGGAACACACCACGTCAGAAGAAGCAGGGATACCAGAAGGCAGTTAGAAAGGTTAAGACCCTGAATGGCCCCTGGAGTCAGATGAGCTGACCCTCACTCCATGGCTCCCTGTGCAGCTCCCACAGAGGGACCCTACCCCCCATTTACTCATGTGACTCCTGTTTCAACACCTGAAGAATACGACAGAAGACATGCTGTCCTGTAAGACACATGCTGGCTGGACTTCTGAGCTTAGGAGAGAAGCACCACTCAATCAGGAAAGGCCCAGTTCCTGGTGCAGGTGTCTTGGGACAACAAGCATGTGCTTAGTCTAGGGCTTAGCCTAGGCTCTGGGGCCTGAAGACAGGAGAAGCCTTTTTCCTTCCTCCTTCTGTCCCTCACATACATGTAAACACACACACACACACACACACACACACACACACACACACACACACACACACACGTAGCAGGAATCTTAACAAGTCTTATTAAGAACAAACTTTAGCCAGGTTTGGGGGTGAATGGTGGAAGATCAGAGAAGCAGGACAAGACACAGCTTCCTAACCTTGCCAGAGTCTCAGATGATCCTGTTTCCTCAGACTGGATGCCTCTGAGTCCTCATATCTGAATGGATCTCAGCTGAACTGTTGCTAGAAGCCTAAAGCTTAACCTGCTAAATGCTTCTAGTTTCTGGTCTTTACGTCTTATATATCTTTCTGTTTTTGCCATCATTCCCTGGGATTAAAGGCTCACTTCTTGGGATTAAAGACATGTGTCACCATGCCTGGCTGTTTCCAATGTGGCCTTGAACTCACAGAGATCCAGAGGGATTTCTGCCTCTGGAATGCTAGGATTAAAGGTGTGAGTGTCACCATTTTCTAGTCTCTGTATCTAGTGGCTGTTCTGTGCCCTGATCCCAGATAAATTTATTAGGGTGCACAATATTTTGGGGAACACAATACCACCACCACCACCACCACCACCACCACCACCCCCCCCCACACAGAGATCTTAATAAGCATGTAGCCATGGATCCACAGACACACACACATAGATACAGTGTACATAATCATAGACATACATACATACATATACATACGCACACACAAAGACATGCAGACACACATCATGGCCTTGGACACACCACCTCTTATTTCCCCTCACACTTTGGCCTTGAGCAGCACAATGCTTCCCTGCCCTCCTCAGGCCTCTGAGGGCTTCTCCCACATGTTCCCAATGTTCCCCAACATTCAGATAGATACCCATAATTACCCTGAATAAATACATTTCACAGCTGAAGTTTTATTTCCAGAAGTGCACCCCTGGCCAACTCTTATTTGTACTACAGAACCCAATGCCTGCAGGACCCTTTTGGGAGTCCCCTGGACCTAGAAAGCCGAGTTCATTACCATTTCAGCCCCAGGTAACAGAGTCTGAGTGACCAGGCAGGCATGGATCTGCAGGGCTTGGCGCTCTCTCGGCATTGTGGTGCTGCCAAGCTTCCCACATCCCAGGGCTCACAGAAGATGTTAGTGGCAGATTGTGTCACCACCCTCCTTCCAGTCCACATGATGGCGGTCATCCAAGTGACCCATGTGGCCCCTGGAGATACCAAAGTGGCCCTTAGCTCCTACAGAAACATCAGTCCTTGGTCCTGGAACACCCGCCCCTTGCAATCCTTTCCTGCCAGGTAGACCGGTAGGCTCATCACAGGTCTGTGTGGAGGAGGGGGATTTTGCAGTCTATTGCATACTATGGTTTGAAAATTACAACAAAAAGAAATTATTCAGAGAGAGAGAGAGAGAGACAGAGACAGAGACAGAGACAGAGAAAGAAACCAAAAGGCATACAAAATCGACTCCACTTTTTTGTTATTAATTTTAACAGATGTGAAATTACTTTGTCAATTTTCCATAAACATTTACAAATGCTTCCTCTTTATTTTTCTTCACATCTCACCACCAGCTTTAATAAATAGTTTAGAGGTAGGCTGTATCCAAAGCCACACAGGAGAAGCATGAAGGGGGCTCCTTTAGAACCCCTTATGCCCTATTCTTCATGAAGATGGCTACAGCCCCCCACCTTGCTAACCCAAGGCTCCAGAAGCCATTAACTGATGTGTGATCTCCCTGGACACAGTGGCTGCCCAAGTGCCTTCACCTCTGCCTGCTTGCTGTGGCTGGGCTACTTCCTGGTACAAAAGCCTCTATACTCTTCAGTTTGGAGGCATGCACATCCCACCACAATGACAGACATCATCTATAATGGAACCCGGGAGGCAAACACCACCTTTGGAGACATTCTTAACGGTTGAACGATATAATGTTCTGCTTTCCCATAGGTAAGATTTTGTTTACCCACCTATGAGCTTGTGGGCATCCAGCTTGGGATATCATGAAAAACAGTCAGCATTTAAGTCCAGGTCTTTGTAGAGGTGTTTCCATTTCTCTCGGGTGGAGGCTGATGGGTGGCATGATGGGCTCATGGTTCTTCTATGCTTAGCTTTTGAAGAAAGGGCCAGATTTATTTCCAAAGTGGCTGCATAAGAAGATAAGTCACTCCCAGGTCCATGCAAAGCTTCTAGAATCCTCTCCCACTGACACCTGCTCTCTATCTCTCTGAAGTCATTTTACAAGTGTTATCATCTCTCAATGGGACTCTAATTTGCATTTTAAGATGTCAAAGTTTATCTTTTCATGAACCTAAAATCATGTGCTTTTTTCCTGGGCACCATGCCCGTTCAGATACTTGCCACTTTTTAGAACTGATTTTTTTCTTTTTGTCTTATTTGGGGGTTCTAAAAATTCTATATGTGGTCTTATTTGGGGTTCTACAATTCCACATCTATATTTGGATGAGTACAAGTCTTGACCATAAACATAATCTAAATTTATTTTTCTCAATATTTTATTTTTCTTATATTTTCTTATTTCCCTTTAAAGAACAAATGTTTTAATTTTTGATGCAATGAAGTTTATCAGATTCATTTGTGTGTGTGTGTGTGTGTGTGTGTGTGTGTGTGTGTGTGTGTGTGTGTGTGTGAACACTCTTTAGGTGTCATCTTTATGAGAACTCAGCTCAGCTAAGATCACAGATCTCAGTTTCCTCTGATGCTATTTCTGTGTGTTCTAGATTTTTATAGCTTTACAGTAAGATTTTTTTAAGATTTATTTATTTTTACTCACCCACATGCGAGGGAGTGTGTGTGTGTGTGTGTGTGTGTGTGTGTGTGTGTGTGTGTGTGTGTGTGTAAATAAGTGTAAGTTCCCCTGAAAACCAGGAAAAGGGTGTCAGATCCACCGTAGCTGGAGTTACAGGCAGTTGTGAGCCGCTATGTGGGTGCTAGCAACAGAACTCAGGTCACCGAAAAGAGCGGCAGATACTCTTAAACCCTGAGTGATGGATCCAGTTAAATTCTGAATTCTTCTAATGCTTCTCTTTCTCAAAACTGTCTTGGCTCTTGTGTGCAGGATACGGTTGTGTTTATGTATTGAGATGAACACATCTTAACATAAAGAAAAGTCTGTTGGCACTGTGAGCGTGCAGTGAGCCTCGCCATCCTGACCGTGCTGTGAGAGCTAAGCCAGCAGCAAGGAATGCCTCTTTATTTAGACCTTTACCTCTGCAGCTCCTGATCATTTTCTGTGCATAATCCCAGTGTTTTTGCATATATTCTCATCCATTCGCCTGTCATGTGTGCATGCATATGCACATAGATGGTGTGCACGTGCATGTGTAGGTGTGCGCACATATGTGGCCTTGTGGGGCTAGAAGTCAACACTGCAAGTCTTCTGTTACTCTTCATGTTGTTTTTTTGATACAGTGCCTCTCATTGAACCTGGAGTTTACCAGTTTGGTTAGATAGGCAATGCCTGTGTCCCTCCAGAGGCCTCCTGTCTCTTTCTCCCCAGACTGGGGTTATGGGTGCATGCTGCTTGTGGGTATACTGGGTCTGAACTCCTGTCCTTATGCCCGAATAGCAAGTAATTTATTCTCTGAGCTGTCTCCCCACCATCCATAAATATTCCATTATTCTTTTGTAAAAAAAATATTATTTTTTGTAAAAAAAAATTTCCTGTATTTATTTTGCATAGGATGGGGGTGCAGTGAGGGTCATTAGTCTCTTTCTGCCATGTGACTCCCCAGGGATCAAACTCAGGTTGTCACGAGAGACAACAAGCACCTTTCCTGCTGAGCTGTCTCCCCAGTCCCTTCCAAATATTTCATTATTTTTGATTCTCTTTGCAAAGAAATTTTCTTCTAATTTTATTGTCAATGATTCGTGATCCTCCTGCCTCCCTCCGCCTCTTATATTCTATCTGTGTGCATCACCCCCACCGGCATGAAATACAAAAGCAGAACACAGATGAATGTGCTGAATGTGGATTTGTGTCTCGTGACATTGCTGAATGTTTACTTTCTTTTCTCTCTCTCTCTCTCTCTTTTTAAAGATATGCTTTAGCATTTACTAGATACAAGATATATTGTCGATGAATTCACTCTATGAAGGAAAAATAGGCTGAAGTAAGAGGATGAGTGAACATGTCCATGGTCTTTTCTGGAGATGTTCACACTCACCTTTCAGGATGAGGGAACAGGTGGGCACAGCATCATTCAGGATATGCAGAGGCCTGAATTGCCCACCAGCAAATTCAGAGTCCAATGGTGGCAGGTTCTTTTCCATGCATTCTGAATGTTCACGAAGAGGGGATAATAATCACCTGCCTTACAGAATAAGTAATAATCACCTATACTTACAGAATAAGTAAATTATGTGAGATTGATATTATACATGATAATTATCCACAGTAAAGTGTGATAGAGGTGGAAGGAATACCTTACAAATCACTTTATGGTACCAGAAAACACGACACAGTCACTACAATTAAACTATTATTTGCTTTTTGAGACAGGCTCACATGTAGCCCAGGCTAGACTTGAATGCACTGATGTAGATGAGGCTGACCCTTGAACTTCTGATCCTCTTGTCTCCATCTCCCAAGTTCAGGGATTATAGATGAAAACAACCCTGCTTTGCTTACTAACTACAGTTGGTTAGAAATGGATAAGAAAATACCCAAATGGTTAGTAATTATGGTAACACACAAATAATCCATGATTCAAAGAAGTCACCATGAAGACTAGGGGGAAATAAAAAAATCAAAAACCACACTGAGCTGAATGAAAACAAAAGCACGATGTATTAAAATACATGAGCTGTGGTTTAAATAAAGCTTAGGAAGAAATTTATAAATTTAAATGCATAATTAGGAGGGAAGAAAGTTTTAAACTTAATGATCTACCTTAAGAAGCTAGAAGAAGAGCAAATTAGTCCCAAAGAAGAGAGAATAATAAAAATAATAAAGGGTAGAAGAGAACTAAATGAAATAGAAAACCTGCAATTAAGAACTTAACAAAGTGAGCAGGGTTCTTTGAAGAGGCTAATGGAATCTCTGAAACCTTGGCAAGAGTGAGAGTAAAGGGCACACAGGCAGACACAAGCCACAGGCACAGGCAATCAGGTGGGGGTGAGGCGAGGGGGTGGGTCTCAGCAGGAGGAAGCGAGGATGCCACTCAGGGATCTGTGGGTGTGAAAGGGATGATCATATGATGCTAAGAAGAGCCAGGCATTTTTACAACTCAGGTACACTTGACACATGCATCAAAGAATGTAACTTAGCACCTGCCCTTGTATTTAGACTGGGCAAGCCATTCCAGTATGAGGAACAGGTTCCTAAGAGCCAGCCAATGCATTAGGAACAGGCTTTGCTCCCGTTGCTAGGAGTCCCACAAGTAGACCAAGCTACACAACGTCACATAGATGTGGAGGGTCTAGGTCCATCCCATGCAGGTTCCCTGGCTGTTGGTTCAGACTCTGTGAGTCCCTATGAGCCAGGTTAGTTGTTTCTGTGGGTTTTCTTGTGGTGTCCTTGACCCCTCTGGCTCCTGCAATCCTTCCTCCCTCTCTTCTGCAGGATTCTTGAGCCTGATATGTCATGCTTTGTTGACACCCATGGGAGGCCTTCCTCTTACTGAACAGAAACAGATGAGGAGTGGGTTGGGGGGTGGTGTGGAGGGCAGGTTGGGGGAGGAAATGAGAGGAGAGGAGGGAGGGAAACTGCAGTTGGGATGTAAAATAAATAAAAACACAAAATAAAAATCATAAAAATATAACTTAGCAATGTAAGAAGAAAAAGGAAATCTGAACGGTCCTGTGTACTCATTGAACTGATAAATATTCATAGTACATGGAATCATAGAAAGTCTATGTCTAGTTTGCCTTAATGATTAACACTGAAGCAGGAAATATAGCCAATCATATTCACTCTATTTAAGAAAAAAGTAGAGAAAAATAATAGCCACTTCTAAAGTTCATAATTCCACCATAACGCTGTGGTGAAACCTAATAAAGTATTTAAAAATGAAATCAGGGTACATGCTCTCATTGGTGTGGACCTAGAATTGCTAAGCAGGGATTGTAACTTCTGTAGTTACTTATAGGCAGTTGATGTGCATCAGCAAGCTGGGATGGCCCTTGTTTACATTCTGATGGACTGAGTGAGTCACCACAGGAACAGAGGGCACAGGTGGAAGTCTACAGCCAGTGCCTCCCCTGAAGAACACTGTGTATCCTCATCCTATGGTCAGAGCAGTAAAGAGCAAGCTGGCAGCACTTTTTCATGTTACATCGGGACTCCTAGTAAAGGCCAGGAAACCAAAAAGTATAAATGGCATAAATATTTTAAAGGAAATAAAATGTCATTTTCCACAACAGAAAAACAGTAGGTTATTATTTCAATTTGATATTACCACAGAAAACAAATTAATCTTTCTTACATAACAACAATAAACAAAAATTAAGGATAATAACAAAGTCAACAAAGCACTTAAATATAACTTTGCTAAATGCCACATGTGACCTTCTGTACTTGGAAAACATAGGCATGTGTTCTGATGTCAAAGAAGAGGCATGTGACTGGGGAGGTGTACTATGTTCATAGAATGGGGGACTCAGTATTGACCAATCATGTTCTCACCTAAAGCTCTACAGAGTGAACACAATTCCCTAAAAAACATGTCCAGGCTTGTTTTTAACTAATGGTCATAAGTTGAGTTTACAATTCATATCACCATGCAATTTTTGAAGTATGTGAAACAAAAGACAGTCTGATGATTCAATTCATAATGGATCTCAGTGCTTGTGAGACAGCCATAGTAAGTAGGACAATGGGCTGGCAGTAGCCATTTAGGACAGAGATCAATGGAAGTAAGAGTCCAAATTGACTTAGACCTAAAAGGCAATTGATTTTTGACAAAGACATTGAGGTGATTCGATGGAAAGAGGGAAGCCATTTGCAGAAGCAATGCTGCGACCAGACATCCATTTAGAAAAGAAAATCAGCCCCTCTTTCACAAAAATTAATTGAGATGATAGTTTCCCATGTTAAAAAAAAATCTATGGCCATAAAGCTTTTAAAGGAAGACTAAAGGAAGCAATTGCAGTCTGAGAGCAGGCAAAGGTCTTGTGCAGGAGACAAAAAGCAATAACCAGAAGAGAAAATAAATTGACAATTTGAGCTTCCTCAAAATTAAAAGCTTCTTCACATCAAAAGACACCATTAAGAAAATGGAAAGGGAAGCCATAGACTGGGAGAAAGCATTGGCAACCCAGGACAGCACAGCAATGCAAACCTTTGTCTCAGGACAGATGGCCTGAGTATACAGGTTTAAAAACAGAACTCGGTGACAGCAGGTTGAACAAGTATAGGCCAAAGATAGAGGAGCTGGGTAGTATGGGGAATGTAAACAAAATGTAGGTCTTTTCTGTTAACAGGGTTAAGTAAAACAAACTCCAGTTTTATATATATGTGTGTGTGTGTGTGTGTGTGTGTGTGTGTGTGTGTGTGTGTGTGTGTGTGTGTGTATCACTTGGCAGAGATTCAAATCCTTCAATGGTAACACTTCTTGAAATTAAAATACATGCTCAAGGTCACATCCTGTTTTCAAAAATTATACTTTGCTTTTCCTCCATTCTGAGTCAGCCAACTGCCTAAGTGTATGTGGAACCAAGCTCAGACCACTCAGAGTGAGGCACAGGATTCCTTTGTCTTAGGAATAAAAGCCCACTGAAACCCAACCTGGTCGTGCTTGCCTGCTTCATTATGCATGGCTACACACCCTTTTGCACAAACAAGTAAAGCTGTGTTGAAATACGTTGTATCATGTGGTTGTTTTCTTGGGATTCTAAACCACTTATAACAGTGGCTACTACCGGGGAAAAGATCCATGGTAGCTAAGCACAAGGAAAGGAGACAAAATTTTCACTAATTACAGAAACACAGACTTGAACAATAAAATGTCTCCTTTGGAGGTTTGAATGGGAATGGCCCACATAGGCTCATATCTTTGAATGCTTGGTCCCGAAATAGTGGAACTGTTTAGGAAGGATTAGGAGGTGTGGTTGTGTTGGAATAGGAGTGGCCTCATCAGAGTAGATGTGTCACAGGGTGGGCTTTGAAAATTCAACCGCCCACACCAGGCCCAGTCACTGGCTCTCTGCCTGCAGCTTGCAGATCAGATTTGAGCTCTTGGTTACTTTTCTAGCAGTGTGCCTGCCTGCCTTTATGACATAAATATTTTATCCCAAGTTTTTGAAGAAAGAAAAAAATAAATAAATGTGAATAGTCTGTGGTATCATTTATTCATAGCAATCTTACAGTTTTATCAGCTTTCATTCTAAATTTCCCCTTTGAGGCTATAGCCACTCCTCCCCCAGGGGCCTCACCTACTCCCAGTGAAAGTCACAATATTTTCTTTAAATTTTAAATGTTTATTTACTTTCATTTTATGTATATGAGTGTTTGCCTGTGCACCATGTATGTTAGAAGAGGGTGTTGGATTTCCTAGAACTGGAACTATAGCATCCATGTGGGTGCCGGAACTTGAACCTCACAGTCTCCTGCAACAACAGTCAGTGTTGTTAACCACTGATTCATCCCTCCAGTCCCCATAAGAGTCCTAAGAATTTCAACACTGCAAGTGAATAAGGAGGGCTTGTCTCTCTTTAGTCCTTTCCATCATGTCCCGTGATGGTCACCTATGGCACGTGGAGGCTGCTCTTCTCCATCCCTTCTACAGAGGTTCCCCTAAACCACCTGCCACATTACTTCAACCCAAGATGACCTTGTGATTCTTAAAGCCAATGGGGAAAGTAGAAGTGAACATTTGATTTTCTCCCCACAGTGCCTTGGGGTTGAGTCAGTGGATTCCTGATGAAAACAGTAAGATCTTTGGAAGAACATTTATGTAAACTGTAAAGGCCATCCTTCCCTCCACGGCAAAGAAGGGTCCTCCATTGCTTATCCCTCTGCTTTGTGCTACAGTCTTCTCCATGTCCTGTTCTCTTGGGAGAGGCTCTGTGGAGTGTATAAATGCTTGCTGTTTGCTTGTGTGCATTCTGCTGCTTCATTTTTGCCAACTTGACACATACCTGGAAAAAGGGATCTCAAAAACCGAGGAATTGCCTCTATCAGATTGTCCCATGGCCATGTCTGTGGGGCATTTTATTGATTGCTGATTTGGTTTGGAGGGGTCCACTCCACCTAGGCAGGTGGGTCTGGGCTGTATCAGAAAGGTAGCTGAGCAAACCAGGGGGAGCACATCAGTAAGCAGCACTCCTCCCTCGATGGCCTCTGATCCAGTTCCTGCCTCCAGATTCCTGCCTTGAGTTCCTATCCTGACTTTTCTCCATGACAGACTCGGAGTTATAAGGCAAATCATCCTTTTCATCTCCCAGGTTACCTTTTTTCATGGTGTTTATCACAGCCACAGGGGGAAAAAAACATAATATATGTGTGTGGGAAAACAAGAATCTGACAACACTGTTCATTTTGTAGTAGCACGGACTTTTATATAAATATAAATTCACTTTACATCAGATAGAAAATACATACTTATGATTGCTTCAATTTCCCTTCCACTCTCCTATATTTTCTACCGGTTCCTTAGTCTCCATAAAAGACTCAGGACTCTAGACAGTGCCCTCCAGAGGTTCTGCATCTTCAACCCTGTGGTCTCCTGAGCATTGCTCCTAGCTGATGGCTCAGCATGGTGAGGCAGGGGATGCATCTGATGGGCAAATTGGTGTGAGGATTCTCCTCTAATCTGGCCAATGTTTCCCTAGGACTCTGCTATAGTTTCAGCCTTTCTTTGTCAGCCTACCGTCTTCCCCCTGTGTAGTTGTCCGACAGCTCCCTGTCTTCCTCCTTCCCCACTTTGTCCCCCACTGACTCTCCTGCAAATCCAGTCCCATCCTGGCTTGGTCCTCAGCACAGCCATGCCTACCTGTATGTATCCCTGTGTTCCATTCCTCCTCTTCCTCCTTATCTTCCTTTCCTTTCTTCTCACTCTACCTCATCTCACCCCTACCCCCCTTCATCACCCCACAGCTTTTCTTCTGTGGTCCCTAAACTTTTTTGTTTGACCCCTGCTTGGCTTTCGGTAGAATTTGCTTTCCTGAGCATTGGAAATCAAACTGTGCACAGGACGGAACACAGCCTAGCTGATTACAGAGTGGAGTTGACAACCTCAACTCTTCAAGCCAGAATCAATAAACGTGTGTTTAATTAGAATCCTTGTGACCATGAAGATGTGAAGAGCTGGTGGAGGCTGGCTGGGGATAAGGACCATCTGTGTGCACTTAATCATATGTACAAAACTCCAAAGGTAGAAATCTTCTTAGAAAAGCACCCTGGACCAGAGGGATCATTTGGACAACCTCAAAACAGCTGCCATGGATGGTTGCCACTCTCACCAGTAGAAGGAGAACTCTAAAGCCGAGTGGAGTTGAAGATAGAACATGTTTATTTGCAAAAACAATCCACAAAGGAAAGTCTGCTCCCATAAGCAGGATATACTTTGTCTGTCAGCTCCTGGGGACCTAAGTCCACAGCCACTGAGAATGCAGAGATGCTGTCACTATAATTGATAGCTTGGACCCAAAAGTGGCCGTGGCAAAATTCCTCTTGCAGGGTTGCTTCAAGTACAGAAGCAAGAGCACAGACAACAGTCGTAACTGTGACAAGTGAAGTCCACTGCCTGTGACCAAATATGCCATGACTCAAGCTGATCTACCAGAAACCATGGCACCCATAGGACCAAGTGTTGGTAGCTTTTAGTGAGAGATGGCCTATCTCAGCGGGAAAGGTGCCCCTTTTCAAAGTGTTTCTGTATGTCTTGCCCAATGCAATAAGACAAGAAAAGAAGTGATACATTATAGAAAATGTTTTAGACAAAGCTTTAAAGGAAATGCATTAGAAACAACAACACACTTGAGATACAAGTTCTCAGAGAGGGAGCTGGGTAAGAGGCCATCCCAGCAACAGTTTTCTAATATGAAAATTCCGACTCCTCTCCACCCAGTCTGAAACTCATGCACAACACACATTCATACATTTGACCTGTGCAAGATTGCTACCTAGACTTCCTGCTTCCTTCCATGCCTCTTTCCTCCTTGTGGCAGTTTGAATGAGAAATGCCCCCACCATGGGTCCAGGCATTTGGATACTTGGTCCAGAGTTGGTGTTGCTGTGGGGAGGCCTAGATGACCTTGCTGAAGGAGGCATGTCAGTAGAGTCAATCTTTGAGAGTTTAGGGATTTGCACCATTTCATGTTTGCTCTCTACACTTATGATTGTGGTTCAGAATCTGAGCCCTTAGCTTCCTGCTAACGCCACCATGGACTCTCAATCTCTAGAATCATAAGCCTAAATAAACTATCTTCCATAATTTGCCTTGGTCGTGGTGTGCCTTGTTTCACAGGAACAGGAAGTAACTAATCCATTCCTTCTCTTCAACAGGTCTTTATCCAGCCCCTAATATATTCAAGGTGCCCTTGGAGACCCCCAGAAGAGAGAATGATGGAAACAAAAAGGGAAAGATGCTCACAGGGACCTTCTGCTTCAGTGGAGAAACTAGACAACTGAGTGGTAAATACACAGGACAGTGGTAGTTGCTACTTTAAAAGAATAAGACAAGGGAAGGGGGTCGTTGTGACGAGGTGGGGCTAGAGTGACTTGATGGAACTTGGAGTGACATGACGTTTCTTTGATGTTCATCAGACCCTGGAAGAACTTCATTACACACAGGTTCTGATGTAGGGCTTGCTTTGGTGTTGAAAGCAATGCATTCAATAGAAACCTGACTTTGAATTGCAATGTGGCTTCTGTGGTTTTCTCAATGCTGGGCAGAAACATCTATCCATAGTTCCCAGTCAGCCCAGTGATCTGGAAGGCAAACAATTGGACTGTGCATAATACAGTGTACTGATGAGTCAGGAGGCGTGGTATGGGTACTCTGTGCTTTTTTATTTACCCTCTCTTCAGTTTGTGATGGATTTATCAGGATGTGACTGTGTTATACACGAAGACTACCTATACTTCTTAATGGTCAGAGGGCTATCTCTTCTATGGACACCCAGGCTGGGTTCCTTGGCACTGCTTACCTTATTCTGTAGCTATACATCACATAATTGTGATCATCTCCCTCTGTCATTCTTATCTTTGACTTAAAACACTAACCTTCTTGAGGTTTCCTCTGGTCCTTTGTGACACCGTTTCCCTTCTGAACCCATGGAAGGGCCTCTCACTTGCCTCTCTGCTTTGATTTCTACCTTTACACACTATGATTCAGTGACATCCTAACATACAATAATCAACCTTGTCTACTGAGCTTCCCATTACTGTAGAACAAAGTGAGACAATGTCCTCGCTGTAGACCCAGTGACTCAGGGTCTCATCCTGGGGTCTTTCTGGTCTGCCCAGTTTGGTCTACTTTAACCTTGACCATGCAGCTGTTTCTCAAACACTAGGCGCATTGTTCACCAAACCATCCCACAGCCCTGCTCCTCTATATAGAATGTTCTTCACGACTCACTAGGCCACTTCACTCCTGGCTCCACTTGAATTCCCCTTATAAGAGAAGACATCCCTTATGACCCTGTAAATGGACTTCCCTTATACATCAAGTTAGTAAATTGCCCATTAAGTCATCTACAGCGTCCCTGTTATTCTCTCTGGTCTAATAATACCTGCATGCCACTTGATAGATCCATTTTGGAGTTCGTAAGGGAGAAAGTTTACAATATAAAAATATTGAAAAATCCCTGCTTTGTTGACCAGGAAAAGCAAAACTAGAGAAGAGTGGTCCTAGAAGATGTAAAAGTATACAGGTGACATCATCAAAGTGGCATGCCACTGGTGCTACAAACATCATTAATTGAATGAATAAGACAGGAGAAGCATGTTCCTGTAAGTATCAGATTTTAGTTTATAGTAGAGCCATGAAGGAGGCATTCCAAATTCTGAGAAGAGATGGACTGTCCAATCCATGCACAGCATAAACACCCAACCACATAAGGAAAAATAGACATAAAGAACAGGTGGCATCAGACATTAGGTTCCAGACAGTAAAATCAAGCATGGAGATCTGAAGGAAACCAGGGAGTTTATCATAGTGATTCAACACATAAACCACCTTTTCAAACCAAAGTGTGGAATTTGGAAGCCACTAAGGAATGAGAAATGTGGTAAGGTTTGAGCTGGTTAGAGGGAAATAAGCTTTTGTGGATAATAATAAAGTAACAACACAAGCAAAGAGAAAGCAAATGGTTCTCAGTGTGAAAAAAAGCTGAGGTTGGGGTGCAAAAAAGAGGAGCCCCGATATAAACCAAACATGAAGTAGGTCATCCATGTAGCATTGAGCTGCACAATTGACTCAGAAGCCCAAAAATCACAGAGACAAATATAAAAGCTAAATGTCACGTGTGCAAGTTAAAATACTATTAAGACATCTGTGCTAAATGAACATGCAATTTTTAAGTTGGAAATGTCATTACTGAAACTTGCATAGGCTACATTTGCTCACATGTGCATGCTGCATGGAGAGGCATTGTGGCGTGAGAAGAGATGCTCTCCCACCTGGCATCTCATACCCAGGCATTCCTGCTCAGTAAGACAGCACCACAGTGCAGTCCTGACTCAAGCTTACACTGCACACCATGTTGTAACCCTGCTGTGCTTGACAGAGGCATGAGGGTGGCATTTGCCCTCTGGTTTGGCCACTGCATCTGTGAGGCGGTGTATGCTACCACAGACTAGCCCATGGGTAGGAGCCTCCTACTATGGAGGGCATTCCTTGACCAAAGAATGCTAGAAGGACATCCCCTTGAGGAGTGTAGTCTTGAACCCATGCGTGGTGATGAGGGCTAAGCCAGTACAAGTAGGGAAGGCAGGTTCAAGCCCACAGGCAGCATTCACTCCTGTGGGACCCTGTCCCCACAATGGGAGGTGACCCGTGCCAGCAAGCTTCCATCATGTGAATAGCTGTCCCTACTGCTCAGGAATGGTCTATGTCAGGGCTCAGCCTCTGTATGGTTTCAACTGTTGGCAGACCAGACAGTAGTGCACATTCAGGACAGCCTCCCATGGAGCCCTTGGGCAGCCTCCAACACTGAGACCATGGTTACTTTATTCCTGAACTACTGAGCAAGCCCTGGGTTGGAGGGAGGTAGAGACTAGCCAGTGTCACCCTGTCCACTTGACTGCCAGGAGTCTCTTCCAGGTGGTTGCCCTTGCAGTGGGCATCTCGTGAGATACAAACATCATCACAGGATCTTTTCATCCCAGGACTTGGTTCCACAAACATCTTTGCGGTCAGCAGTCTCTGCACCTCGTTCTTTCCAAGCCATTAGCTAATGCCCACAGTGGAGAGCAGGTTCAGCCTGCTGGCCATCAGCCATCTCTCACTCTGACACCGTGGAAACCAAACACACAGCCGGGACGGGACTTCTGGTCTCCGGGATGATGTCCCTCCACTGCCGCCTTCAGGGCTACCTGAGTGGAGCTACTGCACACAGCTGTTCATGTTCAGGTGTGTCACACAGTGTGCATGCCAGCCTGTAATTCCTGTTACTCCAAAGGCTGAGGCAGGAAGCAGAGAAGCTGAAGGTCAGTCTGGACAATTATTGAGACAAAAACAAAAGCAAAAACAAAACAAAAAACAAACCATAGCACCAAGGATGTAGCTCAGCAGCGGCACACTTGCCTGCCATGTACAAAGCTCTAGCATCAATTCCTAGTACCACAAAAGTTAAAGGTTTAGGGATGGAGAAGTGGCGCAGTGGTTAAGAGCACTTGCTTCTCATCTAGAGGACCTAAATTTGGATTCTAGCACTCACAGGGCAGCTCACAACTATCTGTAGCTGCAGCTCCAAGGTATCTGATACCTCCATCTCTTTGGGCAACTGCACTTATATACACATAGACACACACACACACACACACACACACACACACACACACACACACACACCTCTATGTAATTAAAACTAATGAAAATAAGTATTTTGAAGCAAAGTTTGGTTTTCCTCAGTAGCTGTGAGCGACCATGGGCTCAGGATGACTTAGTGACGGATACACAGATGCCCACACCTCATAGAACCCCCTAGCCATGTCCCCAAGATTCCTTCCCATCTGATGGGTGATGAAGCACAGCTGGCCATATCCAACCACAGCTAGATAACGAAAGAATAAAGGGGTTTTCCAGGCTAACCAATCAGGAGGGGCTAGAAAGCTGGAACAAGGACATTGTCTAAAGGACAGGGGCAGGGGTGTGGAGCATCACAGCTGATGCAGGAGCCCCGAGTTGTCCTTTGTATTTGCATCTCCAAGGCTGAGAGGTTGGTGGGTGGGTTTTCCACTCGCTGTCCGGAGGCACCATATGTTACACATAGTCAGATGAGGGCAGAATCACATGATGCCAGTCCAGTCTTCTACCTTGCTAGCAAAGAGGACACAGAGTCACTAAACCCACACTCACCTGAGTAAAACGGGGAGAGCCTGAGTGTTGAGTAGCTTCTCCTGGGGAGACACAAATGGATGCCTATTGATCCCAGACAGAGCACTGAAGACAGACCAGAGAGATGACTCTACTCAAGTCTAGCAGAGTTATGAAAGACCAGTGAATTGGGGTTCCTTATAGGAGGGACAAGAGCAGGCGTGAGGATGTAGGGGAGTGTGGGCTATTTGAAGGCAGCCTGCATACCTGAGAAGCCCAGCCCAGCCTGGGTGACTGCTCCGGAAAGCTTTACCCCTGAAACCCTATGGATAACTCTCCTCTCCCCAACAATTGTCACTGCTCAGAAGCCCTGGTCAGCAGCCTTGTTTGTCTTGTAAGCTTCAGGGTCTTCCTGGGTCTGTGGTTTCATTCACTTCCGGAGCTTTAAGTATCCTTCCCGGATGGAATGTTTCAGTTTAGAAATTGCTACCCAACAGGGAGTGAGTGAGAATAGGCTTGAGGGACCTCCCTCCTGGGCTCCTCCTGCCTCCTTCGGCCCTCTCTGCTTTAGTAAGCATACATCACAGGCAAGGCAGGAGGCTGGGCCCTGAGTGTTGACAGAAAAGTGTTCACACCTGCTGCTCGCACTCACAGAGCCAAAGAAAAGGTAATTTTCCATTTGTCCTCAAAGAAAAGACTTCCAAATATGAGTGTTCTCATCCTAAATCGCCCTGCTTAATGCCTGCCACTGGGGACAAAATGAGCAATCTGTTGGCCTGGTATTGCTGAGCCAGGATAGTGGAGAGCCATTAATACAGGAACAGGCTTGGAGGGAAACTCCCACTTCCCAGTGGCCCGCATTGCTCTACAATTTGCTCTAAATGAGATCCTGCGCCCCCCTCCATATGAGAGCTTGCCACAGACCTTGCTTGCTCAATAGATCTCCCATCCCACCAGTCTACCAGCAAGGAGGCGGGGATCCCCTTTCTCCTTCTCCATTTCCCAGAGGTCCAGGAAGGAGTCCTACAGAGAGCTGGCTGAGTTCTTTTCTCTGCTGGAGTGGGGACAGGCCTCTGAGCTCTGCCACAGTTTAATTTGGGGGTGAATCTGAGTCATTTGCCTCCCCATTGCTGCAGGCGTGAGTCACACTTAACTCTTACACTTAGGAACTGGAAAACTGGGGGGTAGAAGCACAATTAGCTGGCTAGACAGTTCGGGTCAAATCAGATAGTGAGGTGCAGGAAGCATGGCCAGGACTGGGATGCAGCTGCCTGTGGTCAAACAGACATTTGGAATGGATCTTGGTACAAGGAAGCAGGTCAGCCTTGTGTCAAAGGAACCCAGGACACTGAGGTCATGCATGGTACCATCTACAGCTGACGTGGTCTTAGTGGGCAGAGGGCAGGGGAAACTATCAAGGCCTCAGGCACATCCACTGCAGCTAAGGGGCTGCTCGGTAGTCCCACATCTGATGGCTCATTTTTGCCCTGAAATTTCTGCTCTCTCACTAGAGAAGGCAAAATGGGCAAGGAGAGGGACTGACCCCCTCATAGCATACAGGTGTTGTGTGACTCTTCCTAGGGAGATAGGGCCAAATGTGTCTTCACTCCAGACAGGGCACTGAGAACAGACCAAAGAAATGACTCCTTGGAAGTCCAGTGCAGTGAATCAGTGGGTGTACTGGGGTTACTGACTTGGAGCAGAGGCTGCTCAAAGTTGGCTGCATCACAGAAAAGCCCTTCCCAGCATGGCCAAGGACCTTCCTGTGCAACTTATAGGCAGCTCCCTGGAAGAGTCTTCTCCCCCGCAACTGCTTATAAAGCTTTAGGGAGGGGGCTTGTGAATTTTGCAATTCTCTGAGATTCCCAAGCCTTGAATGTATCATTTCCTCTGTGAGTCTCATAGAGGCTCCTGCCTCCTTCTAGGAGGGAGTGTTTCAATTTGGAGCCATTAGTCATACAACAATAGGTCTGAGGGAAAGGCACAGGGTTTCTCTCTTGGTGTGCAGAGGCAGCAGATCCGTTCATCCTTAGATGGGCGCCATCTCCACCTTCCTCCCCCTGTACTGTGCTTAAGATGTGTTGAGGGTTTGGTCCCCGCTCATGCTGTAGGGAAATGGTGGAACCTTTAAGAGATGGGACCTAATGAGAGGTCTTTAGGTCACTGGGGGACCCCAGTCTCTTCCTTTTACTCTCTGTGGCCTTCCAGCAGTCAGGTGAGTCATTTTGCCCCAGAATATGAACTTGGTGTGATGGACTGTCTTGCTACAGGCCTGAGGTGATGGGAACAGTCATCATGGGCTGACACCCCCAAAAAAGACAGAAATAAATTCTTTAAAAGTTGACGGGTGGAGGTACTTGCCACATCCACAGGAAGCTCACTAACACTGTGTGCCTGTGTGTGTGTGTTCACCGCAGATGTTCGTAGGTGAGGCTACCTCACAGATGCCATTTGTACCTGAGGCTCAAATAACTTCTCTCAAGATGCAACATTTTCCTCCTTCCTGTTCTCTTCAGCTGCTTGTTTGGCTAAGGCTGGCACACTCCCCACCCAGGGAACAACCTCGGAGAAACACTATATTCCTTGAAGTGGGCTGATATCGTGAGTTGCCCCACTTGGTGATGGGTAATGGAGCACATAGAGAGCACATGTGCTTGGGGGTCACTTCTCTGTGCATTTCTGACAGGGTGCCTGTGCCTCTGAACACAAGGTGAGGGGGTGGCCACCGAATCCCTGTTGCCATTCTGATAGAGACAAAACCCCGTTTTACTGCTGATCACGTGAATACATAAGCAGAGGTTGCCCCAGACAACAAGCCTGTCAAGGGTTTCATTCAGGAGCAAGCTTCTCTGTCCAGCCAGAGTGGGGGATGGGAGACATTATGGAGAATTTCTGTGAAACCCTTGTAAAAGGTAAGACATCAGTTTAAGTGGCTTTGGGACCTTGCTGGGCTGCTGTGACCAGAAAAGGTCACTGGGCAGGGAGAGGCTGCTCCTCCATTCCTCCCAGCCCCACCTGCTCTGGGTACTATTGTTCAGCATCCCAGTGCAAAAAGTATTTTTAAATGTACTAGGTGAGTAGAACAATTGCTATTTGGAAATAGTCTGTTTTCCTGTGAAAAGCTGCCTGGGAACGCTGCTTTATTCTTCTGATCTTTCCCAGGAAATCAAAGCTGTTGGCATCACACAGACCCTGGGGCGATGCACTTTATCCAGCCCCACTCTTTTTTATTTTTCCTGGGGCTTCCATTGCTGTCCTGGCCATCAGCAGGCCTGACAGATATTTGTGAATGGTTGGTTAGAAGCAAGCAGGTGCTTATCTGGAGGGCCATATCTTCCCTGGTCCATCACTTTCAGAGGAGGCTATAGGCCAGGGTTGTTTAGCATTCCTGATTAAAGGGGACTCTTCCTCTGCTGCAAACACTTCCAGCTAGCAGATACTGACTCCTGATGGCAGCAGTCACCTGGGCACTGAGGGGAGGCTGGAGCTGTCCACAGAGGACAGTGCTGAAAGCCATCTTCCGTACAACCCGAGTGCTGGGATAGAACAGCAGAATGACAAGGGACTAGATGCACTCCGAGAAACGGCAGAGTCTAGCAAGATGCTCTGGAGTTTGGGGCTCACAGCAGTAAGTTGGAGCCCCAGCTTCATCCTTCTATCTTGGCTGCATGGAATCATCTTGGTTGCTCTGTCATACACACATATCATATTCCCACTGAGCTGCTGTTTGGATACAGCACACTGAGACAGACAACCTCTTGCAGAATCTTCTGTTCTCAGAGCTCCAGGACTCTGGGCTCCAGAATGAGCCAGCTCCTCTATGATGTGGCAGAAGGCCTGGCATGAAGCACCAGCCTCTGATCCTTGAAGATTCCCTGCTTCCTGGGAATATGGACTTAGTCCAGGGTCCCTCTCTTCAGGCCAGTTCTGCCCAGAGTCTGGTTTAAAGACATAAGCAGGACTTACTCCCACATCAGCTGACCTGGTAAGGGGACCTGTGGGAAGTGGGGCAGTCCTGTGTGTGTGTGTGTGTGTGTGTGTGTGTGTGTGTGTGTGTGTGCATGCTTTTGTGTGTTTATGTGAACACACATACAGGAGCTCACATCTGATTGCTGAGGAGATAGGAAAATCACCCCAGGGCTGTCACATGGCCAGCTCTACTGCCAGGATTAAATTAGCATCTAGGTAGACATGAGAAGGATAGTTTCTGCCCCCTCCTCCCTCCCTCTGCCTCTTACTCTCTCCCTCCTGTCCCCTCCCTTTCTTCTCTCCTTCCTCCTCCCCTCCCCTTCTTATCTCCTTCCTATCCCCTCCCTCCCTTCCCCCTTCTCTCCCTCTCTACTCATCTCCCTTATTCCCGCCCCTTCTCTGCCCTCCATTCCCTCTTTCCTTTTCTTCTTCCTTCCTCCTCCTCCTTCCTCATTTCCCTCCCCCTTTGCCCCTCTGAATTCTTCCTTCTTTCTCTTGGTCTTCCTCTCCCCACCATTCATCTGCATTCTCTCTCCCTCTCTTCCTTTGCTCTTTCCTCCCTCTTCCTTTCTCCTCTCTCTCCTACACTTTCTTCCTTTAATATCTCTCTTCTTGACCTTCCTTTCCCTTCCTCCTTCTACATCAGATAGCCTGGTGGCTTACTTATTGCAAATGCTTTTTTCCTAAACCAAATAAATTTTCCTCGCTTCTCTCAATTCCCATTAATTGTGATTTATGTGAACTGAAAAGTCTTCCATAGCAGCCTGGATGTTTGGAAGCTCTAAATCTTAGGAACAGCTGTCCCTAGAGTGTGAACACACAGACACACACAGACACACACAGACAAACAGACACACACACACACACACACACACACACACACACACGGAGGGAGGAGAGTGGGAAGGGGAGAGAGAGAGAGAGAGAGAGAGAGAGAGAGAGAGAGAGAGAGAGAGAGAGACCACTTGACCTATTAACAATACTTAGGCTGCTACACAGCATTTTCATACTGGCAACTGCACCACGCTCCATCCTCCCACAGGGAGGAGTAGGCCACTGTTAATCTCATTTCTCTTTATCTTCAAAAATATATTTATTTATTTTATGTGCATGTGTGTGCCCAGGTGTTTGTATGTGTTCCACATGCATGCAGAGCCTGTGGAGGTCAGAGGAGACATCAGATCACTTGGGACTGCGGTTACAGGTGGTTGGGAGCTGCCACGTGGGTGCTGGGAACTGAACCTGGATCTTCTGCAAGAACAGCAAGTGTTCTTAACTACTGAGTTACCTCTCCAGCCATAATGTCATTTCTGAGTCATGAAATAATGACCTCAGAGAAGCAAGGGGAGCCAGCGCAAGCCTTTCTAGCCAGGTGCTCCTCATCAGTAGGAAACCAAGCCAAGAGCCATAGTGAAGAACATCCATGTAGTTCAGCCTTTCTCTTGAAGCTACCTGTGCAGTCAGCACAACCTCTGGAGGTGTGCCTGTGTGCAGAGGCTCACTCTGAGATGAGCGACGTGGTCCAGCTGCAGCCTTGAATGCTTAGATGAACTCACCCACTTCACACAAAGACACTGGGTTATATGGGTGAGTGGCTCCTTCACACAGTGTCTTCACTGGTGTTTTCCAAGGTGGCTGAGCAACGCTCCCAAATCTAACCAATGTTGGAAACCTCAGAACAGACTCTAGTGAACAGGGCAGGACATACTTAGCCACAGCTGATTGTCATCAACTATTATCAAATGAATTCTCCGTGTCTACTGAGTTGTTTACTAGATGCAAGGAATTAGTTTGTTGACACTAACAGTCAAGGGAAAACTAATAAATTCAGTGTTGTCTAGTGTTCCAGACACAAGAACTCACCGAGTCAGCAGGATGCTATCTGGCTGTGGACTGGCTGAGGTCATCCATGATTCTAATTTCTAGGGTTTCAATATTTTATGAGGCTTCATATTAGATGGCAGGATCCTAAGGCCTACAGGATTCTACACCTGGGTGAGAGCTTCCATCTGGAGTCATTTAGTTGTGCGTTCCAACTGGGAAGCACTTAGTCACTGGGCTACAGTCTCCTCAGCCAGGATGATGCCTTCTCTTCACTTAGGAGCAGAGAGCTGTCTGGAGAAGGCCCGTTGCTACATAATACAGTTTTCCATGGAGTTTGTGTTTGCGCAGGTAAATACCTACCAGAGAACTGGGTGGGGAAGCCTAAGGACTTTTCCTCTAGCAGTTCTTCAAATTGTCTAAAGAGTCACCCCATATTGATGACAGGTCATTTTCTGATTCATCTCTACAAACACTTTTGTTATTAACCTTCATGGATTAAGTTTGAAGAGGGTGTACATATTCTAGAGCCACTGGGTTTAGGGGGCAAGGATGTTAACCTCAGTCTTCCTAGTCTCAGGAAGGCCAGTCAGATGGCCCTAAGGGATCAGGAGGTTGTGTGGAAGTGTCCACACTGCTGTTGGAAGCAAAGAACTTGCTTTATTTACTAAACAGATACCTGATTCTACCAGTCAGTACTCCATTTTTTTTTTTTACCAGTTAGTGATTCTTGAATGTAGCTCAAAGTTTGAAAGCTTTGCATTTGGACCCCATTCTTCCACTCAAGCTGAGGTGTTGACCCAACTCTCAGACTCTTTTCTTGGATGGGTAGATGGACACTACTGTCCCTTGAATTCCCAGTACTTGTCTGACAAGGACTGGTGCCTGCTCCTGTCTCTAGGACAAGAATACAAGATACTTCACGGGTTCAATTTGAACTAAAGAGGGTTGAGGCCACTAGAAACTATAGCCTTGTATTAAGCACAGTTAGATTTTATGCTGTACACATGGAACAACCTGTAAACATCCATGTCATTTATTTTTTCCACTCTGGCAAAGGATAGCTCTGAATGTAGAGGGGGGTCTGAAAGTAATCTGAGGCATCCAGCAATCTTCTTTCCTGGTGTTTCCACCACACACAGTACCTAGTGCATGAACGTGTAAGAAATATCAGCTTTGCTTGTAAAGGTTTGATGCTGCCCAAAGGATACAACTATAGGTCAGACCCACCCCACCCCCAATGGAAAACCTTGCTATGAATGGCAGAAGAAATGATGTGATTAAAAATATGAAACAGTTTGGCACTGGGCAAACAGTAGGTGCTTATGACTTGTTGTTTATCACTGAGAAAAACTAGAGGCATAGGCTCAATGCTTGAGAATTAGAGGGCTTTCCCCTCAGTAGGAGGAGAGACAGTTACTCCTCCTGCCTCTGACTGTGGGTGAATCACTGACCCTAGTTGCCTTGGACAAGGCATGGACATTGGGAGAACCTCGGGGTGGACTCAGACATGAGCAAGGCTGCTTGGGCTCTGTCTCGACACTGCTACCTTCACTTCTTTTTGGAGTAGAACCAAACTCCAACAAGAAATTTCTGGGGGCTTTCACTACTTGTACCACTTAGCTCATGGTTGGGCAGAAAGGAGTGTAGTGTTTCCCCTTGTCCCACGTGGACATGTGAAATGTTCCAGAGATGCTTACTGAACTGTTGATTCTGAACTGTGTCTCTAGGAGGAGAATGCTGTGTGATTGGTCAGTACAGGTTCCCTGTGCATATCCTGGGGCTCTGTGTGAAGAGATAACACAATGAAGTCATCATTCCTGGCATGGCCCCCCAGAGAGGAGCTCCTTGGTGGAGAAGAAGTCAGGACCACAAAGAGGATGAACTTCCACTTGCTTCATATAGGGCCGCACCCTGGCAGGCTGAAACTTAAAAACTGAAAGATGTTCCAGCACATGATTTGTAAGGACAACACATCTTTACCCTTTGGGATTTTGAATCCTGGGAGAAGAGACAGACGTGAAAAAATCACTGAACTATGTGTACAGTCTTGTTTTAAAATCCTCTGTGAGCAAAACTGAGCAAGGAAGAGAGGTATGAGAAGTTTGTGTGTTCCCAGAGTCTCCTGGGTGGGTGAGTATCACAGTTCCTCCAGGTTTGAAAGAAGAGTGGGGCTAGGGAGATGGATGGTATAGGCACACATCCCAGATAGGTGGTAGGTAGGTAGATAGATAGACAGACAAACAAACAAATAAATATATCCTATAGATGGGCACAAAATCCCAATGTACTTTCATCATGAGTCCACCACAGATGGTGGGTGGGTAGAGATAAAGAATGCCTTCTCTATGCACCCAGTCCAGATATAGCTCCTTTATCCTTCTAGGATGGAACCATTTTGAAGATATTATCTCCAAGGTAGGCATAGAAGGGGCTTAGAGAGGATAGACATGGGGCTCAGTTACAGGGCCTCAAGGAATTGGTGTATCACTACTGTCCTACTTGGTAAGGTGGTGTCATAAGGCTCTAGGCTCTAGTACTATGACATGAGATATGTGTTCTTTCTGCATTCCCAGTGGTGATGCTGATGATGTTTAAACATGTGGCAAACGTGCTGCACCGTCTCCGAAGGGGAAGGTAGGGGACTTCAGTCTAGGCAAAGCCTCAAAAGAAAAAGAACTGGATGTGCGGGCAACATGGTGACATTCTGGTTATGGTCATGGTTGAGGTTGCACAATAGAAGGCTAAGAATAGATGAAGGTGGGCACAGAGCTATGTGGAACACAAGTAATGGGCACTTTGGATACTCCCTTGGACAATGATTGGCAATAGAGGTGTGAAAATCAAAATAGGCATGGCCATTTTAATGCACAGATGGCAACTCACCAGCAGCATCTGAAGACATAGGCTGGCAATGGGGCTGCTTTTAGGAGCCTATCACAAAAGATCTTGTAGACAAGGGCATTTGGGGTTTATATAGTCAGGCATCATGGAGGGAGATAAGTGGACAGCTTCAAATATTTCCATTTAGAGAGACAGATCAGATGTTAGAACATGACAGGAAAAGATCACTGAGAAACAGAGAGGTAACTACTAAAAGTAAATCCTGGTCTCATATCCCCCAAAGAACCCATAATTTCCATCATCACCTTCATTGCAATCATTACTATCACCATGATCATTGCTTTTGGTACCATCATCATCTCTATCACCATTACCATCAACATCATAATCACCATCATCATCCCTACCACAACCATCACTACCAATATCATTATCATTGTCACCACCACCACCACCATCATCCCCAACAGTATCATCCATCATTCCCATCATCATCATCATCACTATTATCACTGCTACCAACATCATCACCATCATCATAATCTCCATCACCACCACTATCAACATCATCATCACCATCATCATCATTACCACCAATATCATTATCATTGTCATCATCACCATTATTCCCACCAGTATCATTATTCCCATCATCATCCTCAGTTATCAACATCACCCTCATTGCCATCATCACATCACCACCACCACCACCACCACCACCATCATCACCATCATCATCACCACTACCACAACAACATCATCAATGTCATTGCCACCACCATTATTTTCAGGAGAAAGATGTTCAGAGGAAAGGCTGGTGATAAGCAGATGCAGCTGGTCTAAGACTGAAGAGCACAAGTCCTCTTCATATTGCCAGGCATGATCCTCCCTGGATCCACTTCTACATTCTCTCTCTGTGACATTTCATCCTATCCCTTTGCCAAATTAAATCCATGTAGGCCAGCATCTAGAGGTCT
The DNA here is from genome assembly GCF_049852395.1 of Peromyscus maniculatus bairdii. Lineage (NCBI taxonomy): Eukaryota > Metazoa > Chordata > Mammalia > Rodentia > Cricetidae > Peromyscus > Peromyscus maniculatus. The sequence continues at coordinate 56,392,815 of NC_134871.1, forward strand.
GTATAGCTTGGATCTTGCCTTTAAATTCAAAACTAGCATTTTCAGTGACCAACTAGAAAACACAACTTGGGGATATCCTGGTAGCACCTCTGGTATCTGTACAGCACTGTCTGGAAGCTTCTTTCAAACCTGTGCTCTTCCCCCAAAATAGAGACCCCTCCTTAAGCCACATCATTGATGACCACATCCTGGAGTCCTGGGCCTGTTTTCTTACTGGCCTCTCTTCTGTCACTATTCCTCCCCATAATCATGCTAATGCCTTTTTCTAGCTATTATGACTTTATAGCTGGGATGACAAATTCCCTGGGTTACTGACACAATACTTGGTCTCTCCAACATAATTTCTGCAAAACAGCCAGATGACCTTTTAAAAATGCAGTTGGACAGTCTTGATCATGCTATTCTGGTCTCAGCATCCCTAAAGAGTTCCCATCACTCCTCAGTGAAATCCCATTGGGACTCTGACTTAGCTAGAACTCTTCTATATTGTGCTCCGGGTGAGGGTGACCCAGGGCTAACCATGCATCTCCCCAATGAGCTGGGGGGGTCCTTCCTGCCTGAGATTTGTGCTTGCTGTTTGAAATGTTCCTCAGTGTGCCTCTCTTCACTTTTCCACAGAACTCTGTTGCCTTCTGGAAGCTATTTCTGACCTTCCAGATGAATGTGGACCCCTGGAATGCTCTTGCCCAGAACTTTTTACTAAAAGTGACTACAATGAGCAGCAAACAGGCACCTGTGTGGCTGACATTTTCCTGTGACTGGAAACTCAGGAAGGACCTGGATGCCCTGTGACCTTCCTTACTACTAAATTCGCCATTTTAAAAATCATGGCTGTGGGGCTGGGAGGGTTAATTAGTGGGTAAGAACAGTTGCTGTGCTAGCCAAAACCTGAGTTAAAATCCTTATTACCCTTGACTGCATGTACCTGTCACTTCAGCATTGGCAACAGGGAGAGATGGGTCTGGGAAGCTCTCTGGACATCCTGCCTAACTGAAATCATGGGTTTCAGTTAAATGAGAGACCCTGTCTGAAGGGAATAAGGCAAGGAGTGAAAGAGGAAGATATCTGATGTCTTCTTGTATACCCATGTGCAAACATTTTGTGTGTGTGTGTATGTGTATGTGATGACAAGACACACAGTGGAAAGAGGTCACATGCAATTAAGATCAACAAGGTCCTAGAATTTTCTCTGAGGTGTTAAAAACAAAATTTAAGGAATGGTTAAAAGAATAGGAAGATTAAAGGAAATGTAGATTGATAAAATACATGTAATGGATATAAAAAGAATCCAGAGAATAATTTAATCATTAACAAATGTTAAGAATAAATACAAAACAGAAAATTCAATATATCAGGAAGTAATATACCACAGGAATATGTGCACTTGTTCGGGTGTGATTTCTTCAAATGTGAAAGTGTAGGAGAAAGGCAAAAAGCTAGAAAAACACACAAGTGTGTCAACAATAGTAGAAAGCTGCTATAGGCAAACCAGTGTTAAATGAGGAAAGTGGGGTTTAGGTCAAGAAAATGCATTGGAAATGCAAGGATACAGGTTTAATAATGGCAAAAGTGTCACACAGGAGGAGGACACCCCAGCATTATAGTGACCAGGCAGGGATGCTACTTCAAAATGAGCAGAGCAGCACTTAGAGATGGACCATAGTGGGAAATGCAGAAGAATCCTTTCAGCAACAGCCATGAGCAGCAGTAACTCGGGTCAGACTGTAGAGGACTCAAACAGGAGGAAGCAGTATGGGCCAAGAGTATCTATAAATACTGTCTCTGAGGGTAGCACACGCAGAGGTTGTTCCTGAGGACACTGGGGCCATTTGCCAAACCTCCTTTCATCTGGAATGAAAACCAATTATGAACTCTCTAATTCATAATGGGGGTTTTGAGTAGACTTTGTATCAGTCAAATCAAAGGGGCACTCAGAAATAACAACATCACTATAGGATTCCCAACATCTGGAATTTAAAATTAATTTAAAATAACAAACTTTGAGAAATGAAACGTATGTACTGACCTGAATAAAAATAAAATGCATTGATGTTTGCAAGGGTTATGTCTGTGTTTGGAAAGGAATCTGTGTCCCATAGATGTACTTCTGTGTCTAGTTATAACATAGCCACAGAATTTGAAATAGTTAACTATGCAAACATAAGCAGAAAGTGGTTGGTTCCTCCCATAACAATCATACCACTATTGCATCAGTGGGCATGTCTTGCCAGGACAGTCATTACTGTAGTTTGCAGGGTTCACAGCTGGGTAAACCGATGATTACTTTTCTCCCCCTGGTGGCACACATAGCACCCTCTAGTGCTTTAAAAGCTAAGAAAAGGAAGAAACAAAGTGCTAAAGAGGCCCACAGAAATCCACAAAGATACCCCCACAAAAGACTGCTGGCAATGGCTGCTCTCAGAGACAGCCGGGACTGACCTACTCTGATGATGGGATGGCCAAACACCCTAATAGTTGTGCCAGAAACCCCATCCAAGGACTGAGGAATCTGGATGCAGACATCCACAGCTAGGCCCCCGGGTGGAGCGCTGGGAGTCTAATTAGCGAGAAAGAGGAGGGTTTATATGAGCGAGAATTGTTGAAACTAAGGTTGGATAAAGCACAGGGACAAATAGCCAAACGAATGGAAACACATGAACTATGAACCAAAGGCTGAGGGGCCCCCAACTGGATCAGGCCCTCTGGGTAGGTGAGACAGTTGATTGGCTTGATCTGTTTGGGAGGCATCTAGGCAGTGGTACCAGGTCCTGGGCTCGCTGCATGAGATAGCTGTTTGAAACCTGGGACTTATACAGGGACGCTTGGCTCAGTCTGGGAGGAGGGGACTGGACCTGCCTGGACTGAGTCTGTCAGGTCTTTCTCAGTCCTCGGGGGTGGCCTTGATCTGGAAGTGGTGGGAATGGGGGGTGGCTGGGGGGAAGGGGAGGGGGGCAGGAAGGGGGAGAACAAGGGAATCTGTGGCTGTTATGTAGAACTGAATAGTATTGTAAAATAAAAGAAAAAAAAATAAAAGCTAGCCAGGAGCAATGATACTTCTAGGTCAGTACCTGTTTGGTTTCTCCATGTCCTATGACTCAAACACATGGCATGTTCAGCAATCAGTTCTTCCTGTCAACTTCTGAAGGGTAATCAAGAACAATGACAATAGCTTGTAATGTCTAGGCCCCAACAGTCAAGAGTGTTTGGGCAACACACACTGGATTCAATTCGTTTAAAAGAGGGAGAGAGAACATGAAGATGGGTTCTTAGGGAATTGTGGAGTGGATCGGGGGAGCAGTTGGAGGAGAGGGAATGAATATACCCAAAATATGTAGTATGGAGTTCTTAAAGAATTGATACAAACAAATCTTTAAATAAAATGTAATACACTCAGAATGTGCTCAAATATGAGTAACATGTGGACCCAGATCTTAAGCTGCTAGCAGAGTAGGTGAGGCCTTTGTAAGGAACAAGTTAAGAGAATTTGTAAAGGATTAGCCTCAAAACATTTAAGCTTCTGAAGACTGAGAAAAAAATATAATTAAAATCCACTCATAGTGTAGACACATCTTTGAATTAATTATTGTTTCACTCTACTTCACAGATGGAGATGGGAAGTGATGTGATTTGGAGGTGTGTACATGGTCACACAAAAGGATCATAACTCAAAAGCCCTGACACAGGCTTCATATGTTAGGATCAATCTCACAGTAAGACTCATGATATCCAAGGCCTGACAGCCTCCTGTGGCCTCAGGGGCAAACATAGTTTCCTCTGAGTTCCCCATCCACTTGTCTGTTGTGGTGAGGAGCCAGAGGTCTCATGGTGTAGGTTCTATGTCCAGGATTGATGGCCCAACACAAATGGCATCTCTCAGAAATGCCGACTGCTGAGTAGCGCAAGCAATTCCCAGGGTGCAAGATTCCAAGATTTGTTACTACAGACAGAGATTAGAAAACAAAATATGGTGAAATTAAGTTTAAGCCTCAGAAGGCTTCGGCACTAGCAGGACCATTCTGGAAATCTCATTCATTCTCATCAAACTCCATTTTCAACAGGATCTAGACAAGGGCTAATGGCAAGTAAAAACTCGAGTTATCTCTGACTTGAACTAAATAGAATCTCCCAGACAGTGAGCCCCTGGGAGGTATTTGTGAACTAGTTGAGAGTCTTCATGCTGGGTCTGATAGCTCCATGAAGTAGATAATGCAGTGAGTGCTGCTTTATTTTGTGTGGATCAAACAGAGATTGGCTCCCATGGGTTTAAGTACGTGGTGCAGGTGCCCAACTCTGGCCTGGCCTAACCCCAGAGGCCTGTACATTTGTCAAAGGTGGATGGCACGTGAGCCAAGGTATATGGAACCTATAGGATGGAGGGAAATGCAGAGGGCCTTCTGTAATCCACTTGCCAATACTCACAGCCTTCGGCATTCTCCCCTCTGCATACATGATGCTCCCAATGCACAGAGGGTGGCAAGGTGAAGGATAGCTGTTTCTCGATGTGATATTCTGTTACATAGGTCTCCATCTTGACAGCAGACCACAGATCTTCCCTTTACTTGGCCAACTGTAGCACTTGTGGTGAACCCTGTTTATGTAGGTGATGAGGACAGATGGCTTCTGGGACTGCGGGTGGCTCCCAAATTACAGTTAGAAGCTACATGCTTGACCGGGTCACAGGACACACATTCTTCCAATGTCCAGAGGGGATTGCAAGCAGAGCTTCCATCATCCAGGCATCTAGATGAGAGGTTGGCTGGGTCTGACATATTGATTGCAGCATTTTTGAAATCTTGAGCTGAGCATTGAGCTTGGTGATAGCTGGACTTCTCCTGGTTTGGAGAATCTGGAGCTAGCAAACTCAAGTCACTTAAGCTGCTAAGCGCGTGTTAAGTTTGTATGCAGTAACAGATAACTAATGCCAAGATAGGGGCATCAAAGTATGGGGATACGGGGCATGCAGGACTGCCTGTCTCACTGAGTGACATAGGGGGAGGGGTAGCAGAGGGTTAGAACCCAGAATGGACAGGCTCAGATACGAAAAGATCCTTGGCTCAGGCCAGGCAGTTAGTTAGCGTGGTAGAGAGCTTGCCCAATATGCTTGAGTTCTTGGCTTTGATCCCAAGCACTACATATATCAGGCATGGTGACCTAAACCTATACTATAGTCTGGGCACCAAGTGGATAGAGATAGGAGAATCAGAAGTTCATGGTCCTTCTTGTGTACCAACACTTGTGTGTCCTACTCAGGAAGATACTGCTAGCCAGGCCAGATCATTTGGGTGGTGATCACCCAGGATGTGGCAGGAGAAGCAAGAAGTAGATTACTGGGGGGAGATACTGGGAGTTTCTGGTTCACTTGTAGCCCCAGATGCCACCTGCATTTATTACCTACACAAACAGGCCTCTATATAGAAAAGCCAAGAAAAGAGAGTATCTGTGGTCTGCTGTCAAGATGGAGACCTAGGTAACAGGATATCACAGCAACGGTGAGTAGGTGTTTGGTGATGCACTGGGCTTGGGGTGTAGGAAGAAGAAGGCAATGAGTGGTGACCCTGGATTCCTGACTGATGCCCTGAAGGGATGAGCAGGTGTGCCTGTCACTGCCATGGTAAACGGCTGTGGAGGGAGGGACTGAGGGTTCTCTATTGGTCTCAGCAGCTAAGCAGACCTACAGTCTTTTGAGTCTGGAGTCTTTTGTGTGTGGTGTGAGAAGGAGCTCCAGTGTGGGTTGGCAGAGCAGAGCTTCTGCTCAAGGCCAATGAGGCCACTTAAAGAGGGAGCCTCCATGAAAGGGTGAACAATGACCCTGAGCTCTCTGGATGTCCTGGAAGAAGGTGGACTCTCATCGGCCACAAGCCAGAGTTCAAAGTAGAGACATCCCCTGTGTATACACATGAAATACTTGGTCCTTGTCTTGTGTAGGAAGCAGCATGACCTCCATGGACTACAACAATCCTTGCAAACCTCTGGCTTCAGGTATACACACCATGAGCCGCCCCTCTCCACCTTGAGTCTGTTCAAGAGATTAGGAAGTTCACGAGGATCCAGGGGCTCCCAGAGTGCTAGAGGTGAGGGGTGCCTCTCTGAGGCAGGGGAAGGAGAGTAAAAAAGATGGTCCTCTTACCAAGGGCTTCTTTGCATACACTCAAATGCAAGGAGACATGTACTTTTAAATCCAGATCCTCAAATCCATCACAGACTGTCAAAGTGCCTCTGTGTTCAAAGTCTGTTCCCATCAGATGTTGCTGAAAATAGCCCCGTGCTGACCAGTTGCAGCTCTTATATAAGATTTAGTGCTGTCCTCAGCCCACACCTGTCAGGGATGTGATGTGACAGGCTGTGTTGGAGCAGCTCAGGGTGATGGATTTCCAGCTAAATGAGAGGTGACTCTGTGAGCACACGGGGACACACCCTGGCAGGCAAGCTTGGTTCTGCCTGAATGTTGGTGGCACAGATGAGGCTCCCACAGGTCCCCCTGGGCAGCTGCTGGGGTCTGTATGTGGTGTCATAGCTTTGGCTGCCCTTATAATGGGCCAGGAGCAAGAACTATAGGTTCAAAGCAGACCTCCCACCTGCATCAGACCAAGTTCTAGGCACACCCATGGGCACCACAGCCATTTTTTTTTGTCCTGGACCATGTCACAGCCACAGGATGATATGGTTTTTCCACACCATGAATCATGACCAGGGCCAGAGCATCTAGAGATTCTCATGTTCTGCACCAACCAGCGAACTTCTCTCTAACTCAAAGACCCCAGAAGCCAGAACTGGGTACCTGTCAATCTTTCAGATATTCCTGGTCCCTTTTAAGGCCCCCATCTCTGCTCACCCTCACCTGGGAGTTTTCCCAGCCTAGTTACAGTCCTGGTACCAGTGAAGACAGGTGGTCAGGGTCATTTCCAGGCCACAAACCCAGCCGTCCCCAAGTGCTCAATACACTCACTCAGTACCTGTCCCCACTGTCTATCATATCCCTATAGCTGCAGACATATATCTCAGGCAATTCAGACATAGCCATCCCTCTTGTCTCTGGGGATACAGTCTGTAATGGTTATAAAGATATATGTGTATATTTTAATACATTTAAAATTAAAATATAATTGCATCACTTCCCCTTTTCCTTTCCTCTCTCCAGCACCTCCCATTCTCAAATTGATAGCTTATTTTTCTTTGACAATAGATATTCAATACTTTTTATATATGTATATATGCATATTTGAAGAAAAATACACATACAAATATATAAATGTCAGCTTGTCATCACCTAAAATCACCTCAAAGGAACCTCAGTGGAAGAATGTCAAAATCCAGTTAGCCTATCAGCACAGCACACTGTAGATGGAGGCATTACTTCCTAGTTTTGGGCCCTGGGCAGTATAAGAGAAGAGCAGAGAGGTCTAGCTTGAGTACTAAGCACCCAGAAAGTAAGGCTGCATCTATTCTCTCTGTGCTCTTGGCCATAGGTATGGCATGACTAACTGCTTGAGTCCCTGCCTTGATGCTCCTGAAGTGACGGATTGCAATTTGGGATTGTAAGACAAATAAACTCTTTCTTCCACAAGTTGCTTTTAGTCAGGGTAGTTTATCACAGCAACAGAAAGCCACCTAGGACAATGGTCTGTGACCCACAGAGAATGGCTGACACCTCAGGTACAGCCAGGTCCTGGTTATCTGAAGCATACAGACTAATGGCAAACGCCACACGTTAGGCACCATATGGGATTAGCAACAACTAAGAGTAAAGCCAACGGTGTTCTCATTCAGGGCCATCTTCTGCTCCAGTCGTCCACCCATGTCCCCTGCCTCCTCTGTCAAAAGTAAATGCTCCCCACGCACTGTGCATGTAACGTTCGCAGTTTTAAGTGTGCTCGCGAAACAGCATGGGCTGCTCTGTCTTTCTTCACAATTAGGTCATGGAGGATTCTACCTTATCTGGACCTCTGTGGTCTTAACCTGTGGCCTTTAACCCTTATCTGCTCAGAAACCTTCTTCTTCTTTCACCCAGAACGGCTTCCCATCATGGCTGTCATGAGCCACCAACAGCACACTTGGTTTGTGCACCCTGGGTGAGCGGCAACTCCTGCCCTGAGTTATGGAGCAGGATGGCAAGGGCCTTTATCCCATGACCCAGAACAGGGCAGAATTTTTAATGTGTGAATTATTCATTTTTGGAATATTTCATTTCGTATTTCCAAACCAGTCACAAGGGACTGCAGGCGGCTTAAAACAACTGTGAAAAATAACTCAGAAAACAACTGTGCAGAAGAAGGGCAGCTGCAGCCTCTGGACTAAGAATGACTATGTCTCTGAGCTGTCTTTCAGCACCTCTCCCTCTGCTAAAGACCACCCCACCCCAGCCACCATCACCTCTCAGGACGCAGTGCTGATCATGAGCTTTGCCTCTTCCCCTTCCTGGCCATATTCCAGCCTCAGCTCCCACTATGGTTCCCTGAGTGGACCCTTCGCTTGGGTGACTTTCTGGGTGACCCTGAGAACAGCTGACATCACTGAGCCTTCATTTTCTCACTACCAGAGGCGATGGTTTCAGGATTGGTATAGAATGCTGTAGCTGAAAGTTTTCCTGTGTCCTGCCTGGCCCCATGGTACCTCAGTTGTTTATAAAATAATCACACAGAGGCTTAATAATATTTATAACTGCTCAGCCATTAGGTCAGGCTTACTACTGACTAGCTCTTATGCTTAAATTAATCTATAATTCTTGTCTATGTTTAGCCATGTGGCTTGGTACCTTTTCTGAGTTCTGCCTTCACATCTTGCTTCCTCTGTGTCTGGCTGGTGACTCCTGACTCAGCCTTCCTCTTCCCAGAATTCTCCGCTTATCCCACCTATACTTTCTCCCATCTACTGGCCAATCAGTATTTATTTATCAACCATCAGAGCAATACATTCATAGCCTACAGAGTGATATCACCCATCATTTCCCCTTTTCTTTCTATTTAGAAGGAAGGTTTTAACTTTAACATAGTAAAATTACATACAACAAAACAGTTATCAAGCAAGAATTACAGTTACAATATCTAGTCTATTTGTATTTGGCAAAATTAAAGAAAATATTCTGTCTATTCTATATCATATATATATATATATATATATATATTTGTGAGTCTAAAGTTTCATATCTAATTTATCTTTTATCATAACCAAGGAAAACCATAATTACAACTATCTAGTCATCAACTACACCAAAGAACCCAGAAGGAAATAATATTACCTAGTAAAACAGGAAGTACAAACAAATGACTTCCAAAAAATGAGTTATGACAGAAACAGCCAGCTTCCTGGACAGTCACTTGAGGTTTCTCTGTGCATTGGGGGCATCATCTTCAGCCTACAGGCTTAGCATATCTGACAGACTCATTTGTGAAGTAGGATGTACAAAAGGTCCACAGCTTGACCTCACATTCGGTGTGAGTATTCCATGTATCAGATAATAGTTTTTCTTATATTAGTTATAACTTTTGTAAAATTTTTTGAATTTTTTTAGACAAAAAGGGGAAATGTAGTGATTTTAATTGTACTTTAATAAATAAAGTTTGCCTGGAGATCAGAGGAAATAGCAAGCCATTTTAAGTAAACAAAGAAGTCAGGTAGCAGTAGCATACGCCCTTAATCCTATCACTTAGCAGGCAGGATCTCTGTGTGTTCAAGGCCACACTAGGGAAGAGAGCCAAGTGTGGTGACACACACCTTTAATCCCAGTACCAACCATAGAGACCTGGAGGTCTGTACAGACAGACAGAAAGTGACAGGGCTGTGTAGGAAGAGGAAGTGAGGTAGCTGGACTAAGAGAGCCAATGAGAGGGCACAACAGCAAGGCAATAAAGACGTGGGTAGACAGGAAGTAACTTGCATTTGGAAGCTGCTGAGTTGGTGAGGTAAGGTTAGCTGTGGCTTTCCCTGTTTCCCTGATCTTTCTCTAAGGCTTTCACCTCTGTATTTGGCTCCATGTTTTTTATTTAATAAGACCATTTAGAAATTTCGTCTGCAGGATGCCACAGCAGGAGCCTGGTGAGTCGTGTCTGTGTGCTGTCCTGTTCCCTCCCTTTCTCTACCTGTGTCCTCATCCTGGCTTCAGGACTTGAAGAACCTTCCCAGAGTTCTATCAACACTCGGGATTCTCAGTAGGTCGAGGTGGACACCTCCCTTGGCCTCCTCCTGCCACAGGTTTCCCATTTGCAAGCCCTTGCTGTCCATCTCACCCTCCATGGACTTCGCTGACATGCTTATTATGAACATCTGCAATGGATCATCTTGATTGTCAACTGGAAAGGGATGTAAAATCACCATGGAAACAAACCTCTGGGCATGCCTGTGAGACATTATCTAAATCGGGTTAAATGCACCATCCCATGGCCCTGGGTTTGGACTGCATAAAAAGGAGAAAGTGAGCTGAGCACCAGCAGTCGCCTCTGTGTGCTGACCTCCGACTCAGTGTGAGCACCTGCCCCAAGCTCCCACTGCCAGGCCTTCCCTGATGGGCTGTGCCCTGGACTTGTGAACCTCAGTAAACTCTTATTTCCTGGAATTGCCTTGACAGGCATTTTGTCCCAGCAGCTAAAACAAACAAACGAACACAAAAGCAAAAATGCACAAAAATCTAATCAGAAGATTTGTACTGAGCTGTGGGTGGTGGGCCATTACTGGAATAAATGTGAGGATGATTCTTAGGTCTTCAGAGTTGGTCTGCAGGAGGAATGTGGACAAGTTTGGAGCTTTGGCATAGAAAAACTCTTGAATCCCATAAGCAGAGATTAATGGAAGACAGGAATGATGAGCGAAACGTGGACAGCAGAGGCCTGGCTCATGAAGCTCCTATACTTCATGGTCACTGTAAAGAACGGGACTAGTAACATGCAGGCTTCATTCTGGACACTGATCTGGCTGCATTCTGCTGAGAATCAAATTCAAATTTAAATTAAATCTAAATTCAAGCCTGAGTTTTAAAAGTAATTTACTAAGGTGTTTGGCCCAGGGAATTTCAAGACAGGAGAGCATTCAGATCCGGGTATGGTGACTACTCACTGGTCTATCCAAGGCAACAGCAGGGAAGAAAGATACAGAAAACGCAGTCTGATGCGGGAAAGAGCTCAGGCAAGTTTAAAGATGTAGCCAAGACATTGTCTAAAGTCTCAGCCAAGTTATGAGCTGCGAGGTAGAAACTTCCTGTCTGCATTGCAGCAGGAGAGCCCCTGCCTCCTGGAAGGGGAGACCTCACCCTGCCAAACCTTCCAGCTCAAGAATCGTTTTAAAGAGGAAGAACGTGCATGGCGACTGTCCATGTTAGCTGTGACGCAGCCTCTGCTGGTGAGTTTGTCCACCACTCATTTCACGTTGGCTGCCCTGGTTACCATCACCAAAGCAACTTAAGGAAGGAAGAGTTAATTTCCGCTCATGGCTCAAGGGTGGGAGAGCCTGGTGCCAGAGATTGAGGTGGCTGGTCACAACAGGTCTGTAGTAAAGCGCAGAATTGAATGCTTTTTTTAAAAAAATTAAAGCCTAGGACTAAGAACCTTGGGATGGTGCTACCCACTCCCAGGACAGTCAGTCATTTCTCCGTAATTAACCTAATTTAGGCAATCCCTCATAGCATGCTCAGAGCCTTGTCATCACACTGGTTCTCAAGCCTGTAAGGTTGGCAGCAGTGTTAGCCATCCCAATGGTCATCTCTCCCTGACCATATTCCTGTGTCACTTTTCTCTTCACAGTACTAATCATTTTTATGTCCCTGTGCGTCAGTGTGTACCTGTGTCTGTGTGCGTTTGCCTGTGAGTATATGTGTCTCTGTGCATTGTCTGCATGCTTGTGTATCTATCTCTGTGTATCTGTGTGTGCATATGTGTCTCTCTGTGTGTGCATATGTATGTTTCTGTGTGTTTGTATACATTTCAGTGTGTGTGTATGTGTCTCTCTGTGCATGTCTCTGTATGTATGCATGTGTTTAGGTTTGTGTCTGCATGTGTATGACTAGATATATGTCTCTCAGTGTGTGTATGTATCTCTTGTGTTTATGTGTGTACATATGTCTGTGTGTGCATGTGTGTGCATGTGTCTCAGTGTGTATATGTTTGTGCATGTCTGAATATATGTCTCTCTGCATGTACAAAAGTCCGTGTGTGTGTGTGTGTGTGTGTGTGTGTGTGTGCATGTTTGTCTCAGTGTGTGTATGTTTGTATGTCCTTAGGGAAGGAACCAGGAATGTGAACATACTTGACAAGTGGTCTTACCAATAAGCTCTACCTGAAGCCCCTCTTCTTTAACTCATCTGAAAATCCAGAAACCTATGATGTGGGGGAAAGCATGTATGCTGTCTATGTACATATATGCACAATATATACATATAACATGTATAGCATATATAACACATATATGTCCCTCACTTACTATACCTGTATACACACACAAAAGCAGGGGTATGTTTTTCTCAGAGCCCATCAGAAACACATTCCTTCATTCACCTCCCTGCCTATATCCACTTTGAAAGAGCGCACACCTCTTCTCTGCACTGTGACATTCACTCCCTCCATCCTTCATGGTGACATCCTACACCTCCTTGCCCCGAGACTTCCCCTATCTCCTCCCTCCACTGAGACACCCAACTCCTCCCTCTACTTCACAATCCAAGCTTCACCTTTCTGGCAAGACGTCTCCTCCTCCTCCTCCTCCTCCTCCTCCTCCTCCTCCTCCGCCTCCTCCTCCCCCCCTCCTCCTTCCTCTGCTGTGACACCCGCTCTTCTCTCTCTACACAGTGCTACCCAATCCTCTTCTTTCCATGGTGACACCCACTCTTCCCTGCCTTGTTGCACCCCAAAAGCCAGATACCACAAGCAACTCAACTTTTACCGTGTACCCTCGGCATCTCCACTGGAAGTCAGAGGTACCTGGACCCTTTCCTGTCTCACATGTGCCTTCCTTTCAATCCACCAGTGTTCTGCCTCCTGCTTCCTGTGTCCTTCTCTTCTTTTTCTGGATGTAGAGTAGGTCTGGGCACAACAGGGTCCCCAGCCACATGTCCACATTTACCTCCTGCGTGTAGCCCGGATCTAAGCAGGACTCCTTCATTCATAGTGAGTTTCAGAAACTCCAAAGCCTCCCAGACTGAGTCATCTGAGGAAGGCAGGTACCAGCTCGAAGCTTTTACAGAGCAAGTGTGGCTTGTTACAGTGGGCACACTAGGCCTCAGAGTGAGGTCTCCATCTCAAGATTGAGGCCACACACCACCCTGCTCCCTCTACATGTGTTCCCAACCCAGGCTGCCTGGTCCTGGCCCCTGGGGATTGTCATACATCTGCTACTTCCTTGTGTCAACATGAAAGTTCTAATAAGGCAAGGCCCTTCATTCCGCTCTGATTTTTATTAAATTCATCTCTTGTGATTTATTGATTTTCTTAAAAGAAAAGTAAATCCATTTCTCATTTTTTTTCAGCTTATTACCAGACACTTGGGTCTGGGACACAAGGAGCCAGAATTCTGTTAAAAGTGTTCAAAAAAGCGTTTCCCAAATCCAAATCAATATAAACACATGGATACACTGTTTAATGTTACAAAAAAACAAATGTAAAAGTTACATCAAAATCTACTGCTTGACTGGCCAGGTAGAGCAGCTCTGATGGGCTCTAGCACGTGCTCTAGCTCAGGGGCTCTGGGTGGGAGAAGGCTGGGAGAATGACGTGAGAGCTCAGAGTCAGCTCCTCCTGGGGGGGGGGGTCAATGGGCTACAGCCAGAAAAGCAGAAAAAGGAACAGCAAGCACCAGAGGGGCCTGGAAAGTCTGCAACAGACAGATGGGGAAGAATTGCAAAGCCTATATGCACCAGACTAATGGAGGGTGGGCTATTCCCACACCAGGCCCTGCTTTCCAAGGTCCAACCAGCATCCTCAGACCAGATCTTCCTATGTACCTATGTCCCACCTTCTAAAGGCCCAGCTTTTCCAGGATTGACCTCCTCAGGCCCAACCTCTCTCAGATATGTATGACCTTCCCTGGTTCCATTTCTCCAGGGCTGAGCTTAGTGTCCCAAGTGGCCCTTGTGCTCTGGAGGAGTGTTCCATAGGAAAGATGCTTGTTTTAGTTCAAGCATGTTCTTAGAGGGAGAGACTCAGCCCCAGGTCCTTCCTAGTTTTCTTCCTATGGGCAGGAGTCCCGTGAGACCCAAGGAACAATGCAGCTCAAGCCAGCAGAAGACCCTTGAAAGGCTGTGTGTAAACTTGGGCTTGTGTATTCCTGGATACACAAACAGAATACATGGGGATGCCAGCTTCTGCACTCATTCACAGGTATGTGTGGTCAGTATTGATGCCATGACAAGACACTGTCATCTGCAAATTTCATGGTTGAGAACCATGCAATCTAGTTACAAAATTATTGCAAAACAAAAAATTCTGATCGAATCTTAAATAGGTTTATCATTTTGTATTTGGCCACTTTCGTGGCTATTCTGTGATGCGTGGGTCCTGTGGCCTGCAGGTTGGATAGGCCTGGTGGAGTCTGAATAGAGACCATGAGGCAGATCTTTCATTAGCCACTGGAGGACACACAGGGAAGATCCAAACAAAAAAGTAGGAACTTGGAAACTAAATTGGCCAGTCTAAAGAATTGGGAACATAGGGCCTGGATGCAGCTCTTGCACAGACAGCATCAGCATCTTGTCCTCCTTTTTCTCAGAGCCTCACATCAGAAGGTGCAGAGTGTCCAGGGTGAAAATCTAGGTTTCTTAGCACAGGAACAACCCGACCATCTCGGTTCTGGGGAAAGACAGTGGGCAGACATTGGTACCCAGAACACACTGCTGTTGGAATTATCTGAGAGACTTTAAACACATCACAAACACACTCACAGTCAACAAAAATCAAACTGAAACCGTAAGCCCTGGAGGGGGTGAGCACAAAATAAAAAGCACACAGACAGGCTCCATCGCAGAAGGGAAGAGAACTCAGAGAAAGGAGTGCAAAGACATTCCAGGAGGAAGCACCCCAGCCTCACAGAAAGACAAAGCCAGGGACCTGGCAGCAGGTAAGGTGTCCAGGGTTTGTGGTATCAGACACGGGTTGAGAGAAAGAACGTGAACCTTAAGACAAAAACGGTTTGAGAAATGTTTGCTGAAAACTCTCTGGGTTTGGAAAAATACAAAAACTGACACAATCAAGAAGCTCAACAACCCAGGGAAAATGAGCATGAAGGAAATCCGACCCAGGCACACAGAGAAGCCGAGAACAGGAAATGTACGGGGGTGGGGGGCGGAGCTTTCAAAGTCGAAGTCAGTACCATGCTGATGTGTCTACAGGGATGCAACACAGGCATCTTCTCCACTTGAAGCCGCTGCGGTGGGATGGATGTGGTGCTGAGCTTTTCAAAGTGCGGAGAGGAGAGAATGGCTGTCTCAGAAATACATATCCACAGGAAATAACCTTTCAGAATGAGGATGAAACGGAACATTCTCAGCTGAAGGAAGCCCTGGTGTGCTCCTTGCTTTCCTCTGCACAGTACCTGATGGAAGCGGAGGAGGACGGGTTGTTTGGGTTCCTTGGTGGGGCAGGCGTGGTGGTGGAAGTCACTCTCAGCCGCAGCATCAGGAGCCTGGGTGCTGCTGGCTTACCGGTGGACCTGGAAACAGAGAGAGGAATGGTAGTACTCCATTAATTTTTTCCTTTCCCGTTGCATTAAGTCTGGGACCCCAGTCCGTGGAATGGTGCCACCCACATTCACAGTCTCCCTCCTCTGCCAGCCCTTTCTAGAACGCTGTTATAGAGAGAACTAACATCTGCCTTACTTAACAGATGCCCTGAGCATTCCTTAATCCAGTCAAATTGGCAATCAACATTGAGCATCCCATCTGAGAATTCAGGGTTTGCAGAAATGCTCGAAAAGATTCTCAAGGGGAGGGCTTTAGACGGAGGAAAAGGACAGAGGAAGGAGACGACGTGGGGCGTCACAAGAGAACCAATGCTGAAGAGCCTTCTGCACTTTACAGGCTTCAAAACATGTCTGACGCTGAAAGCAGAAACACTGTGCCCTTGCCTGATGGCATTCCCACGTAGGAGACATAATGTGTAAGACGATGGTCACACGGGAGCCGGCAGGGGCCCCTGGAGGAGGCCAGTTTTCTGCAATGAGCTTGACCTGATGACATCCTGTCCCTAAAGCGACTAGGAAGCTAGGTGCACTGTATGTATCTTCTCATTCTCAAGATTAAACTGTTGCAAAGCAATGTCCCTCGAACCACTGACTACAGAATACTAAAGACATTCCAATAGCCCCAAAGGAGGAAGGAGATGGAAACGTGAAAAACAGACAGAACAAAGAGGTAGAGAAAAAAATAAACATAAAGAAATGATGGAAACAAGTTCAAATGTATCAATTAGAGCAAATACAGGTCTCTACTCATATAAAAACAACAACAACAAAACAAAACAAACAAACAAAAAACACTGTTAAGGAGTGGATGTAAATATTACTCATAATGCCCAGGAGAACTCACTTCAAATATAGTGTCATGAGCATATGAATGGGGGTGGGGGGGAGGAGGGGGGCTGCCATTCTGAGTACTGATCACAAAAATTGGGCCTGTGGTACAAATACCAGACATGTAGACCTCAACGGGATAAATGAGGATGTTGAGGACTGATAAGAGAATATATTCACCGGTGAGACACAGTGATGGCAGCAGCATCTGCTCTAATGAAAGAGCTTCCAAAGCAAGGGAGCAGAAGCTGCAGGAACCAGGAGGAGGAAGGTGTGGATCCTCGGCTCCAATGGGAGATACCACACTCCTGTGAGGAAGACCCCGGACTGGCCCAGCATCAGCCGGGTGGTGACACGCACCTGCTGTGAAATTCTGCTGTGATCACTGTTTTCAGGATGCCCTGTTGGAGGAAAGCAAACTCACACTTTGAGCTGTGCTCAGGGCACCCAGCCAGACTACCTCTGAGGTCTTAGCCAGTCCTCTTTCCTGCTGTAATGGAATTAAGCTAGGAATCAACAACAGAATGATAAACAGACCCCTGGAAACTCATCAACACGGCAGAGGTGGTAACTGGTCGAAGAGGAAGTCTGAAGGGAATTTAGAAATA
The DNA here is from genome assembly GCF_049852395.1 of Peromyscus maniculatus bairdii. Taxonomy (NCBI): domain Eukaryota; kingdom Metazoa; phylum Chordata; class Mammalia; order Rodentia; family Cricetidae; genus Peromyscus; species Peromyscus maniculatus. The sequence continues at coordinate 56,409,905 of NC_134871.1, forward strand.
TTTTTAACCGGGTAACAATGAGCATAAAGTATCTCAAAATTTGTGAGCTGTAGCTAATGCAGCTCCAGCAAGGAAATCTAAATTGTCTAATGGCTTTGTCAGAAAAGACGAATGCTTTCAAACAAATACTCTTAACTTCACCTGAAAAATGGAGGGTGAAGAGCTGAATAAACACGGGGGAAGTTAGGAAAGATGACAGGGCGAGAGCAGAGGTCAGTGGGGCCGAGAACAGCACTAGGAAGTATCCAGACACCGGAGCTGATTCCCTGTGAAGGTCAGCCCAATTAGCGCAGGGCTAGCAAGGGCAGATGGGAAACAAGCCGTTATCATCCTCAGAAACAAGGATTTGCTTTTTTTTGTTGTTGTTGTTAAATAAAAGAATAACATAAAAAGAGAATCTCACACATGTAAGTAAATTGTACACCTCACAGGAAATGTACCACGGTCTTGAAAATCAGATTATCTAAAACTCACCCAAGATGAAATAGAACCTCAGTCGTCATATTTCTGTGAAGTCAATGGAATATGCAGTTAGGAGCCCCCCAAGAAAGAAACTTCCTGGCCAAAGGAACATTCCACCCAATACCCAGTTCTTAGAAAACTATTAGATATGTAAGACAAACTGAAAAAAGAAAGGGAAAAGTTTCTTCTTTCGTTTTATAAAATAAACATTACACAAACACTTGACCAGGTTGAGGTGCAGAAGCGGGAGCACAAGCAGAGGAACGGGAAGCAGAATGGGAAAGATGGAGAGGGAGATGGAAAGAGGGGAGGGAGAGAGAGAGAGAGACAGAGAGAGAGAGAGAGAGACAGAGAGAGAGAGAGAGAGAGAGAGAGAGAGAGAGAGAGAGAGAGAGAGAGAACAAAGGAAGATGAAATGTTAGCGCTGCCCATGTCTGCAAATCTACTCAACCAACTGCTGGTTCTGGCAGCAAACTTACAATTAATATATTGTCATTCAACGGGGTTTGTTACAAGAATTCAAAACTGGATCAATGTTAGAAATGTAATGAATAATAATAACTATTTGAGAAATAATGTCATATAATTATTGGACAAAACGCAAATCTATTTACAAGAAAAAAAGCAAAACAAACTAAGAAGGGAAGTAATGGGCCTTTGTCTCCTGAAGGGCATTTCTCCAACTTACAGCTAGCGTCTTACTTAACAGTGGCACAGTTACTTACCCCTAAAACTGGGAAAAGAATAAAATGTTCTCATTCATCAGCTGTATTTGACATTATAAACTTGTATAAAACAGCACAGGCTCCTGTTATCGATTTTGGTTGCTCACCAAAACCAAATGGTAAGAGATGGCACCACACACTCACCACACACTTTGCTTGCAGGATATAGAGAAATCTAGAACTTACTGGGAAGCTTCTTCCCTGAAGGCCAATTTTCATAGTGCTGGAAGTTTCTGGGCAGACTGCAGAGGGGCAGCAGTCCTTAGTGGTCTCACCTATAGCTGGACCCTGAATGCTATAATATCAACCTGCCAGGCAATAGTGGCATGTACCCACTGACACAATAGTGGACTGAGTGATGTGGGGGTAACCAACTGCTTTATTATTAAATTTGAGGCCTGTTGCATAGGAGGAAATTTATGTCTCACAGGCTAAATCCAGTCCAAGGCTCATGTATGGGGAGTTGATAGGCCCTGGGGGGCAGGGGACCTACTACTGTTGTTTTGCTGAATGGATAGTTTGTCAAAACCACCTTCCAAATGGATATCTATACCCACAGATTAGTGTTGCCCTTAGCACTGGTCAGAGGACTTTTGTTTGGAGGGTAGCAGTTGTTGCAGAGACTGTAGCTGTTTCAAATGTTGAGAATAAATGACTGCTGAGTGCTTGACCCTATGTTCCAAGTCTACATCACTCCCTCCAAGTCTCAGAGGATGTAGCAGAAGAGGGGGCAGAGAAAATTTAAGAGCTAGCAGATGGGGAGGAGTACTGTGAGATGCTGGCTTCTAGGCATGGCGTGGCCTCTGCAACCGTGAACTCACAGCTGCTGTAGTTACCAGCACAAAGTGAACTCGTCAACACTCCAGCATATGGTTAGGGGAGGTTCTCAGCAGGCCCTACCCTTTCCTGAGGACCTCAAGGCTACCAGGGGCAGGGAGGTCATTTTCTCCAGTGATATACTTTCTAGTCAGCTATCTGAGCTCCAGTAAAAAATGCCCCCTCCCATGCCCATGTAAGCAAACCCAATTAGAAACCAAAGATGAAGATATAAAAATAAGAGAGGAATTTGTTGGGGAGAATAGGAGGTGCAGCAGGAGTAGAAGGGGGTGAAGAAGTGATGAGGGGGATCATCAGCAGGAGTAGAGGGGGTGGGGAAGTGATGAGGGGCGGTAAACATGATCAAAGTACATTCTGTGCATATATGGAATTATAAAAGAAGAAAACCAAAGAATTTTTGTAAGACAAGATAATTTAAAAATTTATATGAGATGCCAAGTAAATTAGATCAAAGCTTTATGAGAGACAATAATACCAGGAATTGTACTGCTAGACTGTGAGTCTGACTCCAAGATACTGTAATCAAGGCAGTGTGGAAGTGACAAAGTGAAGGATAGATGGGCTGTGGATGCAGACTTCCCCAAAAGGACCTGAACAGAGCAAACGTGGAAATCTCACGGTTTTCTTAGAAGACGAGGGATGAAGTTGTAGCACAGTGGTAGAGTTCTGGCCTCTCGTGCCTGAGGCCTTAGGTTCAACCCCCAGCACCACAAAATAAAGAAAAAGCTAACTCCATCAGAAGTGGAAAAAGGCCAGCTGAGAGCCTCTATCTCCACGCCACCATGACTGTGCCATCGTACTGTTAAGGCAGTCTGTAGAACCTCCAGCATAAGTTCAGTAGAAAACCATCAGGACCAGGGCACTGGGGAGATATTGTAGGGGCCACACTGCTGGACATTTAACACAACACAACCCACAGAAGAACAAAAGGACACCTGGGATTGTATTAAGGACAAAAGCCCTTGTTGCAAAGACATTGTTAAGAGAATAAAAAATGGAGCAGGGATGGACTACATTGTGACCCCCAAGTTCAAGTCTTAAGTCCCAAACTCCAGGAATACTAAATGCATTGGCTCCTGTGGCAAGATCCTACCCACCTAATTTTCCAACTTGGGAAAGAAAAGCTTGGAGCCTGGTGTGGTGGTGTGTGCTTTTAATCGTATCACCTGGAAGGCAGAGGTTGATGGATCTCTGAGTTGGAGGCCAGCCTGGTCTACAGATCTAGTTTCGAGTCAGCTAAGCTTAGGAAGTAAAGGAAACCTTTGAAAACAGAGTTAGAAGATGTAATTGAACAAGGGGGCCATGTTCCAGCCCCAGAAAGCAGCAGAAGCAGCTTGGGCCACATGGTTCTGGTTTTAAGGATAGAATAAAGGGGCTGTGGAAATTGCCTCCCAAACTAAGCAAAGCTGCTGAGAGCAGGCATGTGTCAGGGGTGTCCCTGAATGGAGACCTAGAGAGGCCATTGTGTGAAGCTGTGAAGTTGAAGCCTCGGTAGCCTTGGAGACTCCAAGAAGTTGGAGATTCCAGAGTTGTGGGATTCCTGCTGAGAAGAGCTGCTAACCAGGTATAGAACCAGCCCAAGAGAGAGAAGTCTGTTGCAGTCAACAAAGCTGAAAGGAGCTGGAGATCTGAAGAGTGCTTTGACATCACACATGGAGATGCAGAGTTTGGAGTTTGCCCAGCTGGTTTTGGGTCTTGCTTCGGTCCAGTATTTCCTCACTGTGCTTCCTTTGCTCTGTTTTGGAATGGTAATGTATGTTCTGGGCCATTGTATGTTGGAAGTATGTGATCTGTTTTTTGATTTTGATTTCATAGGGGATTACAGGTCAGAACTTGTATGGATCTCAGAAGAGACTTTGAACTTTGGACTTTTTAAAACATTGTTGAGACTGTGATAGACTATGGGGACTTTTGAAGTTGGACTGAATGCATTTTTGCATTATGACATGGCTACAAGCCTTTGGGGGCCAGGGAGTGGAATGTGATGGTTTGAAAGAAAATGGCCCCTAAATGGAGTGGCACTATTAGGTGATGTGACCTTGTAGGAATGGGTGTGGCCTTGCTGGAGGAAGTGTGTCATTGTGGGGATGGGCTTTGAGGTCTCATATATGCTCAAGCCACCCCAAGTATCTCAGTTCCTGTTGCCTGCAAGATGTAGAACTCTCAGCTACCTCTCCAGCATGTCTCCCTGCACACAGCAATGTCCCACCATGATAATGGACTAAACCTCTGAAGCTGTAAGCTGCCACCTCAGTTAAGTGTTTTCCTTTAAAAGAGTTGCTGTGGTCATGGTGCCTTTTCACAGGAATAGAAACTCTAAGACAGTTCCTATAACTGAAAGTTTCCAAGGATGTTTATCTTTAGGAGTGGGTTGATCCATCTTTCTACTCACTGGTCCCATGTAACTGCTTGGTTTCATTCTCAAAACAGCTCTCTCCACACTGGAGCAAGATGGGCAGCAGACAACCCCAAGGGCTATTCTACCAGCTGTGATGAGAGGCAGCCGGTCTATGAAATCATCCATAGGGATACAAGGAAGTTGTTCTCAGTCATTTGCCAATCTCTGACCTCACTGGATTTCTCAGGAATATTAACTTCTTGTCCATGAGCTGATGGACCAGGCTGTGGCAGATGATCCCTCTTGCTTTCTGACATGGGTGGGGGGAGGGGCATGAGGAAAAAGCTTGGTGGATTCCATCCCAGTGACATGGAACTGGCAAGCTAGAGGGCAGGGCCATGGGTAGGGGTCATGGGTCAGGAGCAGAGCTGGGTTGGAACCAGGGGTGGGGCCAAGGGCAGGGACAGGGGCAGAGGTGGGATCAGGGATGGGGGCAGAAACATGAGGCAGGGCTGAGGAGACCAAGGGACAGGGACCAGGCAATGGGGACAAAGTTCTATCCCACTGTGTGCTTCAGAGAGCAGGCTCATCATTGAGAGGCCAGTCTGGGATGTCTAATGGACCGCATCCAGTCTGGAGCTAGCTGTGTCCTGAGACAGTTTCTGTGACTCTCTCATCTGTGACACAGGATAATGCTGTGCTTCCAACCCTGTCACCTGAGTCACTGGTGCTTGGGTAGGATGAGGGGAGGCAGCCCCTTGTAGGAGCTTTGGTCTTGCTCTGCTGTTGTTGGCTCTGACTGCTTTCCTTTACCTGACAAGTTACAGCCATGGTAAGAACTCAGGGACTCTTGGCTGCTTATACTGCTTATACTCAGCATCCCTGGAATCTCACAGCTTTATTGACATGCATATCTCTGCCCGGGAAGCTCCTACCTCCTCCCACAAGTAAATGCCTGCAAGCCTGCAGCAGTTGCCTATGAGTGGCACACAAGCAGTTCTTCAGCTTTCTCTCCTCTCTTCTTCACTGACCCACAGACAACCAAGAAGCTATTGGGTAGTCTCCTATGGACACCATGGTATCTGAAGATGCCAATCCAGAGTATAGCTGATGTCAATTGCCGGATGTATTGGTTCTCAGCCCTCAGCTGGACTTGAAAGCTGGGCACGAGGCAGGGCTTCATGCAGGATGCATAGCTATTATATCACCACCATCTATGGCTCTCCAGTGCCAGGTGAGTCCTGAGGAACATAGCCCCTAGGGGACCCAGAGGTGCCATGAGTCACAGTGTAAAGCAGAGCTGCCCTTCTGTGCCTGAGCCTACCCATGGGCCATTGTCCCTCCTAATCCCTGAGCCCACAGGGGATGCCATTCACTGAACCCTGGTGACAAGAGTGACACCAAGTGTTCCCAGAAGTGCCTTACCAGGGTTAAGAAGTGGCCTCAGCAGAGGGAAGGGTTTGTCAAAATGTTCCTGTTAGGGCACCTTGAGAAGAATTCCTTCCGAATTAATTACCATGTGCTTCCTTTCTGTCTGGATGTAGCTCTGCAGAGGAGTCATGGCTCTGGGCTTTTCTGACGGTTTCTAGACTCTAAACCTGCTTGGACAAGGAGCATGGTGTAGCCCATTGAGCTCCAAGCTCCTGGACTATAAAGCAGGGATATTGCAGCTTCTCAGGATCAGGGTTGGGTAAATAAGATTAGGAGATGGGGAAAATAACACTACGGAAAATATCTAGTGGGGCTTTATAACATGTCTTATAGGCTGGAAATCATCTTGTCCACCTTCGTGTATCCCAACACTGCAGTTGGAAATCCAACAGCAGTGGAGAACAAAGCAAATGCGTCACTAGAGGTTGGCTTATCTGAAGAGAGATTGGGAGGTCACAGGTCCCAACTGTCTCTTCATAGTTGGGTCATTCTCTACAGTGTGACCAAGCAGACATGAAGAGACCACCTGTCCCATCTGCAGAGCCCTCGCATGCTCCCCGTGACCTGCCAGATGAATCCGGAGAAAGCACAGGCAGAGGGCAGCAGGTAGCCACACTGCCTAAGTGAGGCCTCCCTGTACCCAAAGCCTGGGGGTTGTAACTTGAACAAAAGCTGAGCTCTCTCCTGGCGGAGTAACTAGAATTCTGTAAGCAGAAGGAAGGATGAGGAGAGGATGCTGTCCTCCCACGGGCGAGCTTCAAGAGCCCCCGCCGCCGATGGGGAGTGATAAGGAGCTTAGCTCAGACACTGCTGTTTGATCAAGTTGCCATCTGTGGGATTTGCCGACCATGAGTGGGGCTGGGGATATCTTCCTGCTACAGCCTGGCTAGGGCTGTGCAGACACACTTTATCTGATCCTGGGGGAAATCACTTTCTAAGTAAGCCAGCCACGATGGCTTCAGAAGACGGCCACTTCCCCACAGTGGGAAGGTCAGTGTGCTCCCCAACCCCCCTGAAATAGGTGATTGTGAGCAGCAGGCTGCATGTTAAACACCTCTTTCCAGGTCTCAGGGAATGCCCCCAGAACTGCATGGAGAGTGGGATACTGCATGCAAAGGCAAGCTCTTCCTGGGGATGAGAAGTACCTCGGACAGAGCCTGAATGGTTCCCCTGCCTTGATGCTCAATACCTTGATGCCCTGAAAATGTCAGCTGCTTTGCCCTGGTGGCAACATTCCGTCTTCTGTGCTGGATGCCATTGTATCAGAGACTCATATCTGGGACTTACTCTTCACTCAACAAATATTGAGTCTCCAGCATTAGCTGTCCCCGGAGGGATGAGATTCACCAGGACCCTGCTGGCATAACACACCTCTTAAGACTTGCAATAGTCACCTCAGGTATGGACTTTGATGGAAGATCATGGGGGCAACAGAGCTGAGGGCTAGGTTCCTCAATATGGGATCCAAAATGACAGCCATGGGGAAGGAAGCCCCTCAGCCCTTGGTCTATGCAGTGAGAGGTGTCTGGTTTTCCTCTCTGGGTGCCTCCCCCTCAATAGCTCTACCTGCTGCCAGCTGCTGCCTGCTGATCCAAGAAGTCTTCAAATGGTAGCTAGGTAGCTTCCTGTGCCACTGGCTGGCTACCATATTCAATTTAAGTGATGACTGTTTCTCATCGGGTAGACAGGTGGATGGACAGATAAACACTAACCTGTGGTGATATTGTCTTCCCCAAAATATCGTGTACCTTAATAAACTTATCTGGGGTCAGAGAACAGAAAAGCCACTAGTTAGGCAGTGATAGCACACACCTTGAATCCTAGCATTCCAGAGATAGAAATCCCTCTGGATCTCTGTGAGTTCAAGGCCACATTGGAAATAGCCAAGCATGGTGACACATGCCTTTAATCCCAGAAAGCCAGCCTTTAATCCCAGAGAGTGGTGGTAGAAAGCAGAAAGATATATAAGGCATGAGGACCAGAAACTAGAAGCATTTGGCTGGTTAAACATTTGGCTGGTTAAGCATGTGGCTGGTTAAGCTTCAGGCTTTCGAGCAGCACACCTCAGCTGAGATTCATTCTGGATGAGGACACAGAAGCTTCCAGTCTGAGGAAACAGGACCAGCTGAGGAATTGGCAAGGTGAGATAGCTGTGGCTTGTTCTGTCTCTCTGATCTACCAGCATTGACCCCAATAACTGGCCTCGGGTTTGATTTTATTAATAAGAACTTTTAAGATTCATGCTACACTAACCTGTCTTAAGTTATCATGCTTGTGTGGCTTCTCTTGAGATGTAAAGAAAATGTCCATTCTTCCCAGGTAGGATGCCAATGACAGATCAAAGAAACAGTTCAGTCATTTCTAGCTTGGTGAAACAATGGGTTTACTGGGGCTGTTTATAGGAGTATGGGTGAGGGGCTACTTACAGGAGCATGGACAACTTAAAGATGTCCTGGGTACCAACTCATGAGAGCTGCATCCCTGGCTCCCCTGAGTAACTTGTAGGTGTCTTGCAGAAGATTGCAGAATCCTGCTCCTACTTATTTCTGCTTAAATAACCTTGGGTGAAGAGGCTTCTATTTTTTTTTAACTTCCTGGGTGGTAAGAACCTCTCTCTAGGAGGGAGTGATTCAGTTTTGAGGAAGTGGCCTCACAACCTGCTTTGTGCTGGGTGCAACCTGCATCACTTCCCGCCTTGGGAATTAGTGAGAACAAGGCAGACTCTCCAACTCCTCTTCTCAAGGGACCTTGACAATGACCCAAGCTCTGTGTGCTCACCATGATGGTTTCTGGTCCGCCTCCAGGTTTGTGCACAGAGGGATCATGGGGAATTGTGACTGTCCTCATAATCTTATGTCACCAAGCTGACATGGTCCACCCACATGATAGGGAGTTGCAGTGTACCCTGATGCTGTTAGGGGCAGTCTCCTGCTTCAGAGCTGGAATCTTTCCATCACCCTAAAGGCCAACTGGAACAGCTGTGCCTACCCAAGCTACAGTCAGTCTCCAGAATATCAATATGGCAGCCAGTCAGACATCTGCTCTAACGTGGCATGTGGCTTTGGGTGATGGCATTTTGTTTTCCAGCTGAGACTGAGGCCATGTTTCTGTCTTTGTTGCTATATGTCAGTGTTGGAGCAGGGTCTCATGTCTTGCATCAGGCCTAGAGGCAGTCCATCTGTCAGCTGTGCATTCTTCCCAGCATGCATTGAGGCCGGGTATAGTGAGTGGCATCCTGATAACAGCCATATCCCTTGTAATCTCGTGCCCTTGGGTTTCTGAACAGGATGTGGGCTCCTAATGCTTGCTTCCTCTAATGGGCTCGCCTTGGGTATAGGATACAGGCAGTTCTCACTCAGGTTGAGAGACATCTACATTACATGTAAATAAAGTGAAGAGGGACCCTGTGACACCACAGGTATTCGTGATGTCTGCTTATGGCCAGGGAGACAGCCAGTTGCTGAAGGGGAAGTGGACAAGCGAATGAGCCATACTAAGGATTTGGACTAATTCAATATGGCAGTGGGGGAGGGGAAGGCAGTGTCTGAGATGTCTGTGGAGGTAGAACAGTTCAGTCATGCCGTTCAATAACTGCATCTAGCATCAATTGCTTTCTTGAGATGTGCCAAATACCATTCCATGCTTCTCACATGAGCTGAGCCATCCAATCTTACAAGGACTGTAACAGGTTTATCAGTTACCATTTCACACATTAGAAATGACACTGGCGAGACCAGGGTCACGTGGACAGAGCTGAGATCAACTCACGCATCTCATCCAAGTCAGCCGGAAGCCAGACTCTGGGCAGAGCAGCCTCAGAGCTGTATGTGGCCTCTATTCCTTGAGCAAGAGGGTGGGAACTGACAGACAGAAAACCTCTGTGAGGTAGCCCTGGTGATGGAGGGCTTCGGTGAAAGGGACAAGTGCTGGGAAGGCAGAGATAATGGTGAATGGATATCCAGAGGAAGTTGGAGGAGACCTGGTGGCTTGAGAGGAAGGGTATTTAAGGGACATGGAGAGAAGCAGGAATGCTTAGAAGAAAGAAGAGGGTGGGCACAGGTGTCTGAGATGTGTGAGGAAAACTATTCCACTTACAAGGGACTTTAGGAGCCACAGGAGGGAAGTTTGCCCACCTAGAGATACTGAAAAGGGAGAGAATGTGAGCCCAGAGACAACTGCCTTACAACCAAGCTGAATGGCTCAAAGGACTGAGAAATCCCTGCTTGGGGCTGGATCACAGCCGTCCCCACAGGCTTCAGTGACACTTGATGGAACAAGTGAAGAAATACGGCTTAGCCAGGAAACCAACCTGAGAACTCTGTGAGGCAAGGTGGCACAAAGTCCTGATGGCGTTAGGCTGTGTTCCCTCACGTGTATGGAGGAGAGAATACACTATGCATAGGGAAATGACAGAGCTGGGAGAGCGGAAGTGATGGCCAGGTTGGGTGGGGTGTCTGTGACCAGAGACCTCTGGGGAGCCAGGGCCATTCTTTGTGGTCCTCAAGAGTTAGTATTCTGAGGAAACCCTTGCCTCACCACTAGAGCAAGGGCCATGGGGTGGCTTTATCTTCCTGTAGGATTCTAGGGTTGGGTGACGCAAGTGCAGCTGAGATCTCCTGGGGGTCCTGCAGTGCCATGGGGCTAGTTTCCACACCGCACAGGCCATAGATGGATACTGTCTTGTAAGCCTCAAATGACTTGGGGACATGGCACCAGGTCATAATAACCCCAACTTCCCTCTGGCATTTCATTCTGAGTGGTATCCTGGTGTCCCTTAGATGTCTCTGTCACCCTGACTTTTGCACCTCTGGAATCCACCAGCCACTGAACTTTCGGACCCCAGTGTCTCTTCCCGTTGGAGTCCCTGCCTAGCTTTTACATGCCCTGCAAAATTAGATGTCTCTTCTGGAAATGGCTTTCTCTGCTTAGGAGAGGCACAGAGAGAGGTGCTGGTCTCCTCCTGCAGAAGCTTCTGTGAGGCCTTGTGTTCATTTGCTGAGAAAGCTGACATAAAGCTGCTGGGTGGCTTAAACAATGGAAGGGTGCCATATCACAGCCTGGATGTGACAAGTTCAAGGTCCATGGGGATGGTTCCTCCTGAGACCTCTCTGTCTAATCCCTGTATTCTTGCACAGCCATCCTTGGACATGTCTGACATGTTCTGTCAGTCTCTGCCTCTCTGTCTCTCTCTGTGATGTGTGTGAGTGTGTGTGTGTATTTGTGTGTGCGTGCATATGTGTGAATGCAGGTATACGTGTGCCACTTAACACATCTGGAGGTCAGATTAACAAGCTTGTATCTTAGTCCTTGTCCTGGACAGCTTTATTTTTGTCCACTTGACACAAGCTAGAGTCCCCTGGGAAGAGCAAAGCTCAATTGAGGAAATAGTTTCATTGGATTGAACTGTGGCATATCTGTGGGGGCATTTTCTTGACAAATGGTTTGTGTGGGATGGCTCATCTCACTGTCCTGGCTGATATAAGAAAGTAGACTGAGCAAGCCACAGGGGGCAAGCCAGTAAACAGCATTCCTCCACAGCCTCTGTTTCAGTTCCTGCCTCCAGATTCCTGCCCTGACTTGGTTCCATGATGGACTGTAAACTGTGGGACTAAATAAACCATTTCCTTCTCAAGTTCCTTTTGGTCATTGTCATGGTTGCTTCCCATGACAATGGACACAAAACCAAGACAGTCCTTGTCGTCTACCTTGTTTGTGACAGAGTCTCCTTGTTGATTTTCTGCTGTGTGCGCCAGGCTTGCTGATTTGAGCATTTTCTCACGTCTCTACCTCCCATCTAGATACACACAGGAGTAATGACATTACAGACACCCTCACTATGCATCCAGCTTTACATGAGTTCTGGGGAGTCCAACGCAGGTGTTCCTACTTGTGTGGCAGGCACCTTTACCCATGAAGCCGTCTACTCATCCCTATATGTGTTCTGGCATCATTGCACCAGTTTTGCTACCTAAGATCTACCCACATCCTCTCATTACCTCATTCCCTTCTTTAGTGAACCTGTGCTCAAATGCAGTGGTATAACGAAGTTCTGAGGATGGAGTTCCAGCATATGGAAGGCAGAAGTGAGTTCACTCGTCCCTTTTAGGCATGGCATGGTGGTATGCCTCTTTAGTCCCATCAGCTTCCCTCCTCACTGTCCTATCGGGGTTTGGAGATGATAAGCAGCCTTAGTATAGGCTACGGCTTGAAGGCTACATCTGCTCCTCCACTCTCTTTAGCCAAACCCATTGAACCCACAAGCGTTGGCTTGAGATGTATTTGCAGTAGTGATGCCCTCAGAGACCCCAGTCAGAGGCCATTTCCATCTATGTGTCCTGAGTCCTTGGCAGGTATTGATGAAAGACTGTAAAGGGGAGAAGCAAGGGCTGGGGTGGGAGCCGGGAAGCTGAGTCCCACCTCTGAGAGGGCACTGGCCCGGGCCTTCAATCTTTAATTTGCTTTATTAGCTGGATTCACTAGACAAGCCAGATACATATGTTCCTTCACACAAGGGGGTGATTCCACTTCCTGTCCCCTGGGAGGAAACACATGCCAGGGCTGAGACAGACAGTTTTTTTTTTTTTTTTTTTTTTTTTTTTTTTTGTGGGAGTTTTTAATGCTTTTCGGTATTAAACTTTCATAAGTGTTTTGAAAAATTCAGGAAGGAACTTCAAACCCTGTGTGTTCTGTGGCCGTGACTTGTCGGGGGAGGCAGCACAAAGCAGTGTTGGCAGAGGGGTGGGTTTGAGAGCCAAAGGCCTGGATGCAGATCCTGCCCTACCTCTGGCGGGCTGCTCACTCCCCCAGCTGATAACTTCCACACTCTTACAATGCAGTGGGAAGGGGGATTTCGTGAAGGTGGGTGCCAAGGCCCTGGTGACTGAGCCCTGGAGATCTCTGGGCTGGAAATTTAACCCTCAACTCAGAGGTGTTGGAGACAGGGGGCCTAGCAGAGGAAGAAAGGGCTGGGGGTGGGGGCTCCACAGGCATGCATTCGGGCCCTTGTCACAAGTATAGAAAGCGTCTAGTTCCTTCTTCATAGTCACCCCTTGTGCACATGTGAATTTCCTCTTCTCCCTCTCCCACCTCCTTCCAGGGATGAGACTCAATGGTCAGGTGGAGATCACTCGATTCTGGACCCGTCTCCCAGCCTCCAGAACCATCAGCAAGAAGCCTTTGGACCAAAACACCCAGTCTTAGGTACTCTGTGAAGCTGCCTCACATGCATTGAGGTAATGCCCCAGAGAATGTTCAACAAATCAGAACGGGCCCTAGGATTCAGCAGAATGGCCCCAAGTCCTATCTATAGATGAGTGGGCTTCTGAATGCAAAATATCTGCCCAAATGGAAATGCCTAACAAGGTGAGTTTTCACTCAGCAAACATATGTGCCTGCCAGGGCTTGGGTAAGTTAGGGCAAATCCTGGGCACAGTGTCCTTTGGGATCTAGATAGGTGATGTGACTACCAATAGAACTGACAGACCAAAGCTCCAGGTAAAGGGATGAGGAGCCTGGGGCTTTAAGACCATGTGCCATGTGACCATCAGACCAAGACCTAGGCTTAGTTCTGTGCAATCCTTGCAGGAGTTCTGGGGTAGGGTAAGATATAGGGTGAGCAGAGGTGGCAGAGGCAGCCCAGGCTGGACCATCACAGCATAGGATAGATACCTCCTTGTCACATTTGTTACTAATGCTGGGGAAGCCTGGGTGTGGCAGTGTCTAGTCCCAAACTTCCTCTAAAATGAAACTGTGTAACTCCAAGTTCTGGTGGATGAACACCAGTAGAGTTCTCTCTTACCGCAATATGAACTGGATGACAGGCTAAAGAGAAAGGCAGAGCGAGCCAGCTGCAGAGACAGACGGGAATGGAAGGGACATAAGGACAGAGGGAGCATACTCTTGGTCTGTCTGTCTCATCTTGTCTCTGTCTTTGTGTGTTAGGCAGAGCTCCCGAAAGGGGAGTTACAATGTTGGCTTACGGGGGCACATTAGTCCAACAGTGGCCATCTGCATCCTGGGGAGGCCAGAGACCGGATATCTGCTCAGTATACGAGGCTGGGTACCTCGGTAGTCCCAGTCTGGTTCTCTGGGCCTGAGAGATTCCTCAAGAGTCGCTAGTCTTCAGTCAGTATTGAAAATTCAAAGAGGCCGGGTTCTGGTAGCAACAATGGATGCTGTCACCAGGATGTGGCAGCCCAGCAGTGAGAAGGGCTGGCAGGAGACAGAGGTCTCAGTATCCCCTTGGATCTTGGTGTATCTGGCATGTCTGCTGCAAAGTGCTGCCTACTGGGGAAGGGTCACTGTCCCTTAGTTTTCCTTTCCTGGAAACCCCCTCACAAACCCATCCAGGTCTTAGCTAATTCCAGATCCAGTCAAGGTGATGACTGAGTCTAACCACCACAGCCTGCCTCTGTCTCCTGTTTTTCTCCTTTCATGGTGCCATCCCCTAGAAACTTAGGAAGCTGATAAATTGGGATTCTATTCAGGTGAAATGCCCAGATTGTACCCTGAGAAGTATGGAGCAGACCGGGCATTTCTAGAGTTGTGGGAACCTGGAGCGACCCAGATGCCTCCCATGACTGAGCAGCAGGGCGGCTGCAGCAAACCCAAGTGGTCATTCTCCCCTGGAGGTGTGGATACAGGAAAAGGGCAGAGTGTGGGGGCAGGGAAGGGCTGCTCAAGGGAGATGGTTTTCCTGGAATGATGGGCCCCTGCCTGACATTTATTATGGTGACCGTGCTGTTCCCTGTCCTAAGTGACTTCATATTGTGAAACAGTGGCTTCAGGCTGTGCCTCACCCTGGCGACTCCACTCAAAAAGCAGCATTTGGCTTCACCGTGAGTGAAAACGCAGAGGAGGGATGTCCATGGGAGACACCAGTGGCTGTTGAGTACCAACTGTGTGGGACAAACCTAGCAGTCATATTCCTGAAAGTTAAAAGCTGCCACTTACAAACTTAGGAAAGCAGGCTGGGAAATAGGAACACTCGGGCTTATTAAACCATGTCAGAAAAAACCAGCTGAGAACTCACAGAACCCAACAGACTGAGAAAGGGTACAGCTCTCCCACCTGGACCCCACTGGGCAGTAGCTACCTAACGCTGCACTGGCAATAGCCCTCAGAGTATCAGCCTACCTGAGTGTGTGGGGTTAATGTTGAAAGCCTGTGATAGTCAGTAGCCAGCTATTGAGAGAAATTGGGATCACTTGCTGAAGTGCAGCCAGTGAGGCCGACATGGCTTGTGGTCATCATCCGTAGTCATTTAATACATCCAGATACTGTGGAAAGACGCAGACATGTCGACCTACATTTCTGACAGCATGCTCATGATGTTTAGGTTGAGAAGAGTGTGGGGCCTGCAGGTCACAGCAGGTTAAAAAACAACAGCAATAAAAGTGCTTGGATGTGCTCTGGACCAGCCCCAGAATTCTAATCATTAAGAAACTATATCAAAACCTGTTTACTAACTTCACAAGAAGAGGTTTCTAGAATGAGCCAGTTCGCATTAGTGGCAAGTTCATAACATCAACCCACATCCCAAAGAAAACAGCCCGAAGCTTCTGAAAGCGTTCCGATTCTATCATTCTAAGCCCAGAAAAAAAATTCAAGTCGAAGGAAATAAAGTGATTTTCGTGCATGAGAAACCACAGGAAATCAATTTTCCGTCTATGGGTTCTTTGTGAAAGACAGCTCGACAATATACCTAAACAAAATAACTATAAATAAAATCAAGAGCTCCACAAGCAGTATGAAATGGTGTGGAAAAAAAAAGGTAGATTTTGCTGTTGATCTCAAATTAGTAATAGTGAAATAGTGAGATAGTTGTGAACAGGAACATGAGGCTAAAAGTGACAGAGAAGACCTCCGTACAGACAAGGGGCAGAGTAGTGAAAAGGGGCACATTCAACACGTCGCTTCCACAGTTGAGGTTAAACTGTTCCTCTCTCTTAGAGGAAATGTTTTTTTGGATGTGTGTGGCTGAATGATCCTCATCAGCTCTTGGTAAACTTGGCTCTTGGCTGAAGGAGAAGTTAAATCTTTAGCCTCTCTGCATCGTTAGAAAGCCAGCTCCAGTTAGAATGTTGATCCTTTCAAAGTGGGAACGACTAGAAAATACCTTCGCAGGGTTGGATGGCCCAAATTTCAAAGGATTGTAAGGGGTAAAGAGTGTTTAAAGAGAAACAATTAGAACAAAGTGATAGAGAGAAGATATTCCAGGGGGAAACTCTGTGTGTGTGTGTGTGTGTGTGTGTGTGTGTGTGTGTGTGTGTGTGTGTGTGTGTGTTTATGTATGTGTATGTGTGTGTGTGAGTGTGTGTGTGTGTGTGTGTGTGTGTGTGTGTGTGTGTGTGTGTGTGTGTGTAATGGCCTTCTCAGGACAGCATTCAAGGAAGAACCAAAGGGGTAAAGGTTACAGAATCCTAGCTTAACATCAATGTTCTATTTTAGCAAAAACAGGAAACTGAAAACGTCATAAATGTCCAGCAGAGTCAGTTAACAGAGCAAGCCTGAACAAAGGCTAACAACACATTCCAAACCAAAAACATCCTAAAGAAAAGAAATTAGAAAATTAATTTATTAGTGTATACATTAGTAAAACACTCCAAATAAATAGGAAAAGTCAATATGGCTAAGAGAGTTTGTTTGGCAACATTAATGCAGTATGCAGAGCTCTGGGACGGGGTTGAGTAAACAGCGCAATCTCAAGTTGAAACTATGGGGGACGAAGCCTTTCATGATTATGGTGCAGTTTAGAGGGAGAGAGCTTTGTCTCAGAGCCAATTTTGTGCTCATAAATTTGATATTTATGATGAAATGGAAATTTTATAGGAAAGCATAAAATACAAAAATTTACTATAGGAGAAACTGAACTCCAGGATGGACTCGTAACTGTCTTACAAACTGCTTGACAGTCTTCCCTTCCTCCTCCACCCCAAGTACCACCATCAAAGAGTTGGGAGGTGGGGGTCAAGGGCAAGTCCCCTGGGCCATCAAAGAGCAGGCATTCCTCGTTTCCCCAACACAAAGGAGCATTAAGATCAGAGGGCCCACCCTACTGCTTTATAAGACCGAAATGTTCTTGACAGGGACATTGGACATGAGCAGTAAAAATAATATGGTATACTAATTTATGCTGCAGGAGTATGAACACAGACACTAACCCCACCAAATCAGGTGCAGTTGTGTGTAAGAATGTGAAGGCAGGCCATGGGACCAGACTTTATTTTTGGAATGCAAAGAGTTTTACATTTTGTGTGTGTTTGTGTGTGTGTGTGTGTGTGTGTGTGTGTGCATGTGTGTGTATGTGTCTGTGCATATGTGTGTGTGTGGTGAAGCACTAATACCATTAAGAAATCAGAGGGAAAAAAATGACCTCAAGATTCACAATGCTAAAACCTATAATGAAAGTTAAGTCCCTAGTTTTTAAATAAACAATCAACCAAACAGAGCAAACAGGTATGTAACAACAGCCATACTACAGGAGTAGAGAGGAAACTCCAAGACTCCAAAAATGGCTTCTTTACTTTGTGTGTGTGTGTATGTATATGTGTCTGTGTGTGTATGTGTGTATATAAATGTGTATGTATGTGTATGTGTGTGTGTATGTATATGTGTATGTATGTGTGTATATGTATGTGTATGTGTGTATATGTGTATGTATGTGTGTGTGTATGTGTGTATGTATATGTGTATGTATGTGTGTGTATATGTATATGTATGTGTGTGTGTGTGTGTGTGTGTGTGTGTGTGTGTGTGTGTGCATACATGTGTGGAGGTCAGAAGAGGTCATGTCAGATGCCTTCCACTTCATTCTGTGAGACAGGATTACTGGAACTCACTGATGAGCTAGGTCAGTTTACCAGCAGTCCCACATGTCTCTTGTCCCTCTCCATCCCCAGGACTGGGGTTTCAGGTGCATACCACCACACATGGCTTTTTACATGAATGCTGAGAAGGTGAACTCAAGTCCTCATTCGTGTGGGGCTCACATTTTAACCACAACAGACCCCCTAGCCCTGGAGTTACAGGAGGCTGTGAACCACCAGATGTGGGTGCTGGATACTGAACTCAGGTCCTCTGCAAGAACAATACACACTCTTAACTCCTAAGCTGTCTCTCCATCCTGCCTAGACCTGGCCGTGTGCTCCCTTAACCCAGCACTGTCGGGATGTAGGCAAAAGGATTGCTGGGGCTTTCTGGCTCGCCAGCCTAGCAGAAAACAAAACAAAACAACAAAACAGTGAGCTTGAGGCTCAGTGAGAGACCCTGTATTGTAGAAATGAGGTAGAAGGGGTTGCATCTTCCCTGGCCTCTGTGTGTGAATGATGTGAGTATCTGGGGGTGGACAGCTGCACACAGTGCACATACACCACACACGAAGCACATCCACATACAGTTACATAATGCAGGTCTTAGAGGAGAGCAGCAAAATGTTTCACAAATACACAGCCTGGCTGAAGGACTACACGCCTTCCCAACTGGGGTACTTGGTCCAGAAGTGGCTCCCTGTCTCTCCCCTGGATGCTGTTGCTTAGGAAACCAACAATGTCTCAAGCAGCCCCTCAGCCTTCAGGGAGTATCAGCCAGCACCCCGCCAGCTCAGAGCCTACAGGGGCCAGCAAAGCCCTTCCCAGTGACCATCCCAAAATAAGCAGTCCATCCACAGACACAAAAGGAAACAGGCAGCTGATTCAGGGGCTTGGCGTCATGGGAGACTCTTTCCTGGCTTAGGCCCATGCTCCTTTGACATATCTCCCATGAGCACCCTGTGCTGGTGTTGTGCCTCCCTGACTCCCCTTTCCTTGGCACCTAGCAATTCCCTGGGCTTTTTAACATGTTCCTCCTTAGGACAAAATTCAGGATAGCACCTTGGCTGGAGTGCCCCCCACCCGTGACCTCTCACCCCTGACCTCCCACTTTTGGACTCTATCTCTGACCTCCTAATTTTGGGTTCCCAAACTTAGACTGGGTTGGGACACTTGCTTCTGCAAACTTTGCAGACACCAGGACACCAACTTTACCTTTCACTCAGGTCCAAGAGGCTAACAGTGTCTATGTGGTCATGTCTCTTCCATATCTCCTCCTGCATGCTGCGATTGACAGATGACCATCACATGCGGAACCCTCTATCTACATGGTGCGCTTACTGTAATTTTTATTTAATGCTATCCCCAAATTCAAAGTGAATTTTCAGGTACCATATCATTCAGCTCACACAAGGGCCCAGTGCATCAGGATTTTAGAATGGTGGGGCTTGTAGGGTCACAGATGTCATGGGTGGCCAAGTCAGTCCTGAACCAGAGCAAACCATGTAGAGCTTTGCTGAGCCAGGCTCCCAGTCCCTGGTGTGGCAATGATCTCCTCATCTGTCCCCCAAGGATGAGGGCCTTCCATTCACTGAGCTACCAGGCACTCCTGGCTGCTGGATGCTGGCTGGACCATGATGATTGCCTGGTATATCACATGTCCACTGTGTCCTGGGAGTGGCTAGACTCCCAGCCACAGCTGCTGTTGTCTCTTGGCCCTTGAGTCACATCACAATCCTAGAACAGCCATGGCCAGTCTGTGTTGCTGGCTCCTATTGTTGTTGAAGTGGCTCTGGAGACCTGTCGTGATGAGTTCTGTGGCTGTGGTGGTGACAAGCACAGGCCAGGAAATACCCAGAGGTTCAGGGACACACTGAGCTGTGCTGCTTCTGTATATGAGGCATCCTTTGAATGTAGGCAGATGAGAGTAGATGGACCAGCCAGACCCAGCCAGACCCAGCATTACCTCCCATTTCACTTTCCCCTGGCCTCAGAGAAGGGTGTCCTCTGTAGAGGGGGTTGCTGACCGGGTTCCAGAAGCTCCATCATGGGTGACCGGGGATGACAATGTTCTCCACATGAAGCCCATGAACATTAGCTCTCTAATAGCCTGGGTACATGTGATGGTATTGACTGCATGGCAGCCGCAGTACTCAGTGGTGAGTGCTAGCATCACCAGCCTGGAGCAGACATGCAAACAGCTGCCCTGTTGTAGGAGTCAGAGGGTTGACCAAGACTCCTGCAGGGTGAATCACAAGGAGAGACAGAAGTCTCTCTCCCATGTCATTGCTCCAAGAAACATCTCCATCCTCCAAGGGATTTTCATGCCATTGACTCAAAGCATGGATGTTCCCTCATGGGTGCTCCCTCATGGATGCTCCCTCATGAGTACTCCTTCATAGGTGCTCCCTCATGGGTGCTCCCTCATGGGTGCTGCCTCATGGGTGCTCCCTCATGGGTGCTGCCTCATGGGTGCATCCCTATGGGTGCTCCCTCATGGGTGCTGCCTCATGGGTGCATCCTTATGGGTGCTCCCTCATGGGTGCTGAGAGTGGGGTCTTCAGGTGAAAGTGCCCATAGTGACAATGCAGATAGATGTAGGACCCCACCTCCATAGGGCAACTAGTGTGTGTGTGTGTGTGTGTGTGTGTGTGTGTGTGTGTGTGTGTGTGTTCTGCTCTGCAGGGTGCTCTGGGCTCCCCCTTCTGAGGTGCAGTCCTAATTAGCTTTCTGTTGCTGCAGTAAACACCACGACCAAAAGTAACTTGGGGAAGAAAGGGTTGATTCCAGCTTACAACCTACAATCCAATATTGAGGGAAGTCAGGGCCAGAATTCAAGCATGGTAGGAACCTGGAGGCAGGAACTAAAGCAGAGGTCATGGAGGAACACTGCTTACCAGCTTGTTCCTCATGCTTCCTTAGAGTACCTGGGACCATCTGTCCAGGGGTGGCACCACCTAACAGTGTTTCTAAACCTTCCTAATGCTACCACCCTTTAATACAGTTCTTCACGTTGTGGTGACTTCCCCAACCATAAAATTATCTTTGTTGCTACTTCATAACTGTAATTCTGTTATGAATCATAATGTAAGTACTTTTGGAAATAGAGGTTTGTCGAAGGGGTCATGATCCGCAGGTTGAGAACCACTGACCTACAGTGTGGTAGGCCTGCCCACATTAATCATTGATTAAGAAAATGTCCTTGCAGATTTGCCTACCAGCCAACCTGATGATAGCGTTTTCTCAATTAAGGATCCCCCTCCCCAGGTGACTCTAGCTTGTATCAAGTTGATAAAACCTGACCAGAATCTGTCCAGAGTTGCATTAGCATTTCCTGCAGGGGTCAGCAGAAGTAAGTAATGAGTAAAAGCAGTCTCCGGAACCATTCCCAACAAAGTGGATTAAGTCTCTTTGGCAGTGAATGAACTTCCTGGTGGAGGTGCATCCAATGGCGGGGAACTCATGGTAACTATTCTCACTGGTGGAGGCGTAGGAGACCATTGGAAAGGAGACCATTGTGTGGAACTGTGTGCACAGTAACCCCAAGCATGAGCTTGCTACCCAGGTGAGCACACAGCTCCAGTGTTCCCAAGCAGTGGCTCTATGTCCAGAAATGTGTCTGTAAAATGACACAGTTCAGTCCTCCAGGGGAAGAGGGTTCCCACAGCAAGAGGATTCCACTTTGCAAGCAGCACAGCTCAGGGTTATGTACCGACAGTCGCCAGGACCCATCACTCATTGCAAATGGTCCCTGGCCACTGTGTGCTGTGAAGAGAAAGTGTCTTATTATTGTTCTGAGCCCACTTGTGAGATGCTGCTCCAGCTTAGCAGGGAGAGGAGAGCAGCCGGGATCACATTGAGCTCAGCTCCCAGGACGCAGGATATTAAATCAATCAAACTAAATTAAAAGCTTTGGTCATCTCTTGAACTCAGGGTTGAGAGGCGGCTCTTTCCTCTCATTCCAACTGTTTCCCCGAGAGGGTGCCCAGCCTGCGGGGATCTGCAAGGGCTGTGTGCTTTGAATTATTTAAGGATTGAACAGGACTAGGAAACCGAAAAGTATTCTGCCCCAGAAAGTTTGCTGATGGCTTCTCCTGCAGAGACTCAGCGGTGCCAGGTGTTAAAGACAGAGAAACAGTAAGGAACGGTAAGGATGGCATTCAGGCAGGTGTGACTGTCATTCCAAGTCATCTCAGATGAGGGGACCCAACTCAGCAGCAAAAGGAATGTTGCCTTTTGGGGATTTTTTAAAAGAAAAGCTCTCATGTATTCCAGGCTGGCCTTGAACTTGCTTAATAGCCCAAGGTTGCACTTGAACTTCTGACTGTCCTGCCTCTGCCTACTGAGGGCTAGGATCACAAGCGCGTATGAACACGTTTCCTACATGAGAGTCAACCACTCTATCAACTGAGCTACGTCCCTCACCTAGTGGGACTGCTGCTGTTAGCTCCTCCCATCTGAGAGAGCCTCCTTCCACTTTTACTCTGAGGTGGAGGGCACTCTGAAAGGTGTAAGATGTAGTCAATAATGCAGATCAAACCCCATAGCAGTGGGTCCTGGCACTTGGGAAGCAAATGGAACCTGAGCCCCTTGCCTGACACCCTTGCTCACCAACTCTATGGCACCATTAGCTGTCTTCACATACTCACCCAAAGCATGCTTGCTGAGCCCTTGTTGTAGTCCTGGGTCACAGCAGCAATGTGACATAGATGATATTCCAGTTCTTGGGAGACTACAGTGGAATCTTAGGTAGGTTCAGCAAGCAAGAGTGTGCAGTGGGAAGTGGGAGGGGTCACCAGGTAAGTAGCAGGGATGCAGAGACCAGCAGAATGGATGGGCATCTCTGGTTGGGGAAGGACACGTGCAGGTTTTGGGTGGGCTAATGTGAAGCCAGGTGCCTGGAAAGAGGCAGTGCGGGCTAAAAGAGGAGAGATGAACACCACCAGAGAAGGGTAGTTTAACCCATTTGCACAGGGTTTGGGGTGAAGCTTGACTAGCTTGTTGTAATGTCAGTGTAGAGCTGGGGTGGATTTTAATGGAGCTGGGGACAGATCTCCATTCTAATAGGAGCTTTGGTGGCCCCTGGTAGAGGTGACAGTTGGCTTTCCCTTTCTTTCTTGAAAACTGTCTATTTCTTATTATGTGTGTGGGGTATCCCTCACCCCCACATTTTCCCCAGAGTACTCTTGAGTAGGAGCAGTAGGAAATATTAGTTAGAAGGACAAAAGTGGGAGAAACAGAGAGAAAATACAGGATAGCTTCGAGAGGGCCTGGATCCTAATCTCAAGCGAATTAAAAATTACTGTGCGGTAAATTAAAAAAAAATACAACTTGTCAAAATTTGTGGGATGCAGCAAAAATAGTCCTGAGATGAAAATGTATAGTGTAGAACACACACTCTGGAGAAAGGGCCAAGGTGAGTCACCTAAGCTGTTAACATAGAAAAATCAGGGAAAAAAGGAATGTAAGCAGTAGAGAAAAGGAAATAACGATCAAAGTAGAAGTTGATGAAATTGAAAACAAATCAGTAAAGAGAAATTCAACAAAATAGAGATCTGTTTCTTTGGAAAGACCAAAAGGTTAGCAAGTCTCTAACCAGAGTCATTAAAAGCAGGGAAAACACAAATGACTTGTGTGAGAAGTGAAAGCAAGGACACCATTACAGGTCTAACACGGTGCAAAGAGAGTGCAAGGAGTCCGTGAACAGCCCCCGTGACCACAAACTACTCAGTCCCTTCGAAGATATCACCCGCCCAAAGTCACAGAAGAAGAAATAGAAATGTCCAATAGTCCTATGCCTATTTTTAAGAGGTTGGATCATTAGTAAAACAAAACAGGAAGCGCCGAGTCTCCATGGGTTCTGAGGGGAAAGTCTGTAGCCTTGACACATGGCCAGGGTCCACGCTCAAGTATCCCTTCATAGTTCGATCTGAAGCCCCGCCCCCTTATTCCGACCTTGCCTCTTCTCAGTTTCTGGATGGTTAGAGCTGCTTTCAGGAAGAAGTGTGATTGTGTACACTGCTGTTAGGTCCTTGATCGGAAAAATACCTTATTCTGCCAGGACAGGCTTCTTTGACCTCCTCATGGAATGACTATTCTTGAGTGATAGCGTCCTCTTGGGGTAGGTGGAGCTGGACCTGGCACTCAAGAATGAGATGATCCACAAAACATGTGTTTCCTTCCAGCCCATCCAAGCAATGGATAAGGACATGAACCCCCTCCCTGTCTCTCAGTCCCCTATCAGCTACCTCTTCTGCTTCCTACCCTGAAGCCAGGCTCAGCCATATTTTCTCAGGGTACAGAACAGACACCATACATCTGTCCCTTCAGGTAGGTTTTCAACCTCTTCCATGGACATTAAGTTCAGCCCAGAATTTCAAAAACAGACAGGGCACTTTCCCACTTCTCAGACACCTTCTGGCTTCCAAGCCTGGCTATCTCTGCTGTGTGTATTCCCTGTGGAGTCATGGGTATGGCAGGCTCAGAGCTACTGCAGACAGAGACCGGTGCCCTGACCTCACCATCTTCAGAAAGGCCGAGAGAGCTGTGAGCTCAGAAGAGCCTTTTACAAGAAATTGTGTGCTCTTTCTTTTCCCCCTGATGGCTAAAGCCAGGGAATCGAACATTTTTCAAGGAGAAAAAGGAGCATAAATCAGGATGAGCAAATGCCCAATTTCTGCTCTCCAAATGGAGGGGATAAAGTGATAGATGCCTGGAGCAGAGGACTTTATCCCTGTCTTATCAAAGTGACCTTCAGTAAGGTGACTCCAACCCCCCCCCACACACACCTTCAGTTTCCCAAGGGGAGGGAGCAGAGTTTAGGGGGTGTCACAGCAGATGGATGCTCACTTCCTTGTCCCCTCTGGCATGGCTACCTGCTGGCTTCCACTTCCCGATAGTCCTGGTAGTCTGAGACCCAGTCCTTCCACTGGTGACCGGTTTGTGTCTCTGCACTGTCTGGAATGTGGGGGACAAGGAGTCTGCTCCCCTCAGCATTCCTTTTGTGTTCACCAGGTTGAGAGTTTCCTGCACTTTCTCACAGCTGGACACAGCTGTCTGTTTCTTATTCACATCCTGAGATCTGGTAGCCATACCTCTAGAACAAATGTGGGTCAAATGCTTTGAGCCGCTCTAATCCCAACCCTAGAGAAAGGAAGGTTCAAGGGAGGTGTTCCTACCATGCCTAAGCCTGTGATCATGCATTTTTTTCCTTAAAGCTCCCTGATTCCCCATAATTTTCTGTGTTTGTGTGTGCATGGATGTGTGTGTGTGTGTGTGTGTTCTCACACATACATCTATGCAGTCATGTGCATGTATATGAACATACTTGTGGAGGCCAAAGGACAGCCTCAGATGTTCCACCTCAGGAGCCATCCACATTGTTTTCTAAGACAGGGTCTCATGGCCTGGGGCACACAGTTCAGTTAGACTGGCTGGCCTTGGAGCCCTAAGGGTCCTCTTGTCTTCGTTTGCCCAGGGCTGGGATTGCAAGCATGTGCCACCACATCTAGCTTCTTCTGTGGGTTCTGGGAACTGAACTCAGGTCCTTGTGCTTGCAAGGCAAACATTCCACTCACTGAATCATCTCTCAGGCCCCCATCTCTTTAACTAAACAAGATCATAATAATTCGGAGTGCAGTAACAGGGTGTTACAGATGTTTGCACAATGACTCGCATGCATCAGGCACGAGCCAAACAGCTGCCATCGTTGTCTGTTTGGTACTTCCTGGATATTTATTTCAAAAAATGGTCTAGCTGTTCACTGCTTTTATTTTGTAGGAAGGAAATGGAGGAAAACACACGGTAACCAAATCTCAATGGTTCTATACATTCTCGAGTGTACCCACGCCGGCTGGACACAATACATACATTTTCCTGCTCTTTAAAGGAATTGTGTGCTTTAATTAAGAAAAAAGAAAGTTTTCTCTGAGCGTATTAATTATCTCGCTTGTCATATGAGGTATTTGTTCTGGATGACAGGCCATAATTAGTGCAAGAACAGACTGACGGTCCTGTGAGAAGACAGAACAGGGAAAGGCTGGGCTGGCACCCGCTCAGGACCCACACTGAGAGTAGGAGGGGCCATCAGGCAGGGCCTCTGGGTTCAGATGGAGGCTTGGGAGAGTAGTCTGCCTCTGTGCATCCCCAAGGTGCCCAGGCCACTGAGTCTTGTGCTTAAATCCCCAGGAAGCTAGTCTCCCTGTTTGTGCAGGCAGTAACAACAGTGGCATTTCTATCCATTCCCACGTGGAGCAAGATCCTGATGGGGGGCATGGTTCTCCAGAACTTTGTGCTTCTCGTGCTATCTTTTATGGAACTGACAGGGAAGACAATGTGTGGGGAGACACACAGCCTTCTTCATGAGCGGGAAACTCAGGACATGAGCTCATGTGTTACGTGTTCTCTGAACTTGGGGAGAAGTAGACATGAGTTAATGTGGCATGTGTCTTGTGCATTCAGGGAGGGGTCCTAGTTACTCCAACTGCATAGAGGTCCAGGACTCCAACCTGGCAGCTGGGGCAAAGATATGAATGAGAACACCCTGCCTGCAGGGAGAGCAGGGATTTCATGGAAACAACAGTAGGAATACAGTCCTTCGCCTCCAAACCCCAGCCCCTCCACCTTTCCCGGACTGTGTCTTCATTCTCTCTCACAGACAACCAGACCCATGAATTATGGCTAAGAGCCAAGAGCCAAGATGGGAGCCCCACCCCTCCTCTCCCAGTGACCCTTGTGCTCTGCCTCTCCATCTGTCCTCTAGTCAGTTACAGAGGGTTCCTCAGCAAACTGGCATGGCCGTGGAGGTGGGACCCCCATCTTAGTGACACCCATGTGTCCAGGGACTGGCTAAGGCCTGCCTAGGATGGCCTTATGTGTGCTGAGTGCTGAATCTAGTTGGCTCTCTACAGTATAGAGGTAAAGACAGAGCCTGACACAGCTCAGCCATGCCTTCTCTAACACACAGAGACTTGTTTCCAACACAGAGAGGGGAAGGGTTGGCCACTGGAGGAGAGAGGCACATCTCTGGCTCATCTCTGGATGTGTAAAGGCTTGTTTGGTGGCGCCATCCCTGGCAGCATGTTGTGGCACTTACAGACACTTTTGTTAGACAGATGTTAAGTGCATTATTGGGTTTAAGATGTTATTATGAGAATTCAGGGCCTCTGCTTCACCACAGTTCACCCCAAAAGGTTCCGATGCTTGAGAATATTCCATTTTCAAGGTTAATTAAAAGACAATCAGGCTGATTTGCCTTGGGGGGATCTCCATGCACACAGGCCACCATGTGAGTGTCAATTTTTATTATCTACGAGCCTCTTTGCCAGCCCTCCCTCCCCCAGGTTGTCCCATCTCAATGCATCTCAGCAACTCTCTTCTTAAGGAGTTTTGACAAGACACGGCCTCCAATAAATTTTATACAGTCTGTAACGTAGGAAAAAATCACTACTTCAGAGAAAAACATGTTTTAAATATCAAAGTACTGAAGAATACATTCAAAATCTACAAGGAGTCCTAAAATAATCATGCCCTGGAGGCAATATTAGCATTACATGGGATAAGATTGTACCAGAGAGGAAGTGGGCACCCTCAAAGCTGTGTTCTATGGTCCAGGAGCTCCTCCTTACCTTTCTATGCCTAGATCCCTGACTGAACCTTGGAACACTGGTTCTACCATCTGTCCTTTTAAAGGCTTATTTATTTATTATAAGTGTTTTGCCTCCATGAATGTATGTGCATCATGTGCATGCAGTGCCCACAGTGGCCAGAAGAGGGCATCAGATCCCTTAAAGCCAGACTTGCAGATGGTTGTGAGCTGGTAACTGAACCTGGGTCTTCTTCTAGAGCAGCAAGTGCTGTTTACTGCTGAGCCATCCTGCCAGCCCTTGGTTTTAGCATCTTGAAATATAAGCTAGGTTTAGACAGAAACAAATCACTGCTATAGTCCAATTGTCCCAGTTAGAATTCAATTCCAGGCAGTCACCCGAGAAGTAGGTTTCTGGCTTCTGGCTGAGGCTGGAGTACAGCAGCTACAGCCTGTCAACAGACTAACTCACCAGGAAAACATACGATAACTATCTATGTAAGCCAGCCACTTGGAAGTAGATCAATGGGACTCACACCCAGTTCTGCAAGCCTGGAGCCAGCCCAAGCATACTCACAGACCCTCCTGCCTGATAGGACCTTTGGAAAATATCTCAGGTTTGGGAAGCAATCCCTTCTAACTCTAAATACTGACACTGATCACTTCTTTGCAGGAGGAGCTCCTGCTATTTCCACCTGTGAGAACAAGGTCTGCTGAGCCCCTTTAGCTCAGACATGCTGTCTGTGCACCTGCAACCCTGCTGCTGGGTCTCACTGAAATTTCCTATGACAATCACCATGGACCAGATCTCTCCCGGGAGCGCACCCTGCACCTCATTGTTTTTGTTTCGGAGTGTGGTGAAGGCAATTGTCTTAGTTAGGGTTCCTATTGCTATGAAGACACACCATGACCACAGCAAGTCTTTAAGGAAAACATTTAATTAAAGTGGCAGCTAAGAGTTTCAGAAGTTTAGTCTGTTATCATAGCAGGAAGCATGGTGGCATTCAGGCAGACATGGTGACGGCTACATCTTAATTAAAAGGCAATAGGAAGCAGTCTGCGCATCACACTGAGTGAAGCTTGAACATAGATGGGACTTCAAAGCCACCTCCACAGTGACACATTCCTCCAATAAGGCCATATTTACTTCGACAAGGCCACGCCTCCTAGTAGTGCCACCCTCTCTGAGACTATGGGGGCCAATTACATTCAAACCACTACATTCCACCCCCTGGCCCCCAAAGACTTATAGCCACATCATAATGCAAAAATGCATTTACTCCAACTTCAAAAGTCCCTATGGTCTGTAACAGTCTCAAACTTGTTTCAAAGTCCAAAGTCTCTTCTGAGACTCAAGGCAATATCTTAACTGTAATCCCCTGTAAAATTAAAATAAAAAAGTAGATCACATATTTCCAACATATAATGGCATAGGATATATATTAGCATTCCAAAACACAGTGAGGAAATACTGGACCAAAGCAAGACAGAAAGCCAGCTGGGCAAACTCCAAACTCTGCAACTCCATGCCTCATGTCAAAGCACTCTTCAGATCTCCAACTCCTCTTAGTTTTGTTGACTGCAACACACTTCTTTCTCTTGGGCTGGCTCCACTCCCTGTTAGCAGCTCTCCTCACCAGATATCCCACAGCTCTGGCATCTGCAACGTCTCGGGTTGTCCAATGCAACCCAGGCTTCAACTTCACAGCTTCACAAAATGGCCCCTCTGGGCCTCCATTCAGGGACACCCATACACATGCCCAATCTCAGTGTCTTTCTTTAGGTGCTGAGACAAATTCCATAGCCCTTTCCTTTTATCCTTAGCTCCAGAACCATGTGGCTGAAGCTGCCAAGTTCTGCTGCTTGCTGGAGCTGGAACATGGCCCCTTGTTTAATTACGTCTTCACCAGCTTTCTGTTTTCCTTTACTGCCTATGCTTGGCTGTCCTTGAACTTGCTGTGTAGACCAGACTGGTCTCAGACTCAGAAATCTGTCAGCTTCTGCCTACCCAGTGCTGGGATTAGAGGCATGCACCACAACACTGGGCTGTAAGCTTGTCTTTAATTCCTTTTCACAAGTTGGAAACTTAGCTGGGTGGGATCTTGCTGTGACGTCACTCCCTTCATTCCATTTCTTAATCTGTTATCTCCTTGAACACAGGGTTTAGCTCTATTCTACTTCCTGGTGCCCCATTTCTCAATCTGTAAATTTTGTATTTTTATTTGCTCAGCTTGCTCGGTTTCATCATACATCTTCATCAGAGTTAACACTAATAACCACATGGCAGATTCTATACTAGGCTGTTTTGAGATTTCCTCTGCCAATGGAATTAATCTAAAACTCTTTACTTTAGCCTCAGGCAACCTTTTGGACAAGGGCAAAAAGAAGTCACATTCTTCACCAAAGCATCACAAGACAGGTCTCTAGGCCATATATTAACATTCTTCCCCTCTGAACCCTCTTGATTCCCACAGTCCAAATCACCTTCAGCACCTCTGTCTTCCATGCTCCTACTAGTGTGGCCCATTAAGCAGTGCTTTAGCATCCCACTGCTTTCCTAACCCAAAGTACCAAAGTCTAAATTCCTCCAAACAACAACATGGTCAGGCCTATCACAGCAATACCAGAGACGCTGGTACCAACTTCTGTCTTAGTTAGGGTTTAATTGAGGTGGCAGCTTGCAGTTTCAGAGGCTTGATCCATTATCATCATGGCAGGGAGAAGGGCAGCATTCAGGCACACATGGTGCTGTCTACATCTTGATCAGAAGGAAGTGGTTTGTATATCACACTGAGTGAGACTTGAGTACATATGAAATCCTAAAGCCTGCCTCCACAGTTACACACTTCCTCCAATAAGATCACACCTACTCCAATAAAGTCACACCTCCTAATAGTGCCACTCCCTTTGGGGCCATTTTCTTTCAAACCAACACTGATAATGCAGGTTGTTGTAATGTATAAGGGAGCAGCTCATGGAAACCCATTATGGCTCCACTTCTAGCTGCAGGTCTATAGACTTGAAGGTTACTCTTTTTAGGGAAGCTTTCCTGGAGGGTCAGCCCAAGGAAGAGAATAAGACATGAATGAGAAGGACAGCGAGGAGGCTGAGGGACAAAGGTGTTGGGGAGAAAAGGAGGAGGATCTGGGGAGAGGAGGCCTCGAAGGATGAGGTGCAGGTACATGACAGGACCACTTGGGAAGAGGCTTGGTGAAGGCTCCCAAGTGGATGGAGTGACTGGGGAGTTGCCAGTATGAAGGTCCTGGAATCCCCAACTTAGATAAAAGAGCTGTAGGCTCTTCCTGATGACTTTTCTGAGCCCCAGGCTCAATTGTTCCCTTGCTCTCCATGTCCACAAGCTCATTTGTGGCTTTAGCATACTGTTAAATTAAGCATGCTTTCTGCCTGACTTTTAAAAGAAATTCCCTGGAGGATTGGCTGTGATATTTTTCTCCAAGTCAACCCTCACTTACTGAAAATCTTGCTTCTATGAACAATAGCTCAGAAACCTGAGGGGCTGCCCTTACATTGATATTTCTTATTCACCAGCCTGTGCTGGCACGAGGGTAGGATTCATTCATTCATTTATTGATTTGTTCACTCACGTCTGTGTTCTCCCACACAGTCACACCATCTGTTCTCTTGTGTGTATGTGTGTATGTGTGTGTGTGTGTGTGTGTATGTGTGTGTGTGTGTACCGAGAGAGTTCTAGCCATCCTCCTGTCTCTACCTCCCCGTGCCAGAAGTACATTTGCACAGAGAGCACCTTAGTGACTGACACATATCCCCAGCCCTCAAGAGCACTTTCTGAGCCTGCATTAGAAGTTCTGAAGGATTTAGAGACCCATCAACCTTAGTCCCTTGCTTGGATGGACAATGAGGCCATGTTCATTATGTATCTATTGGTTTATTCCATAAACATGTTCTTATTGGGTATCAGACGTGACCCTTGATTCTGGAAGCAGTGGTAAACAGGTGAGGTGTTAGGGGTCTTTTAAGCTGGATACCAGCCCCTCCTCACAGTACAGGGGTCGAGCAGAACTCCCTCATGTCTCTAGCCCACCTGCAAATACCACATCTCATGAGCCATGGAGAATATACATTTTTCTGTCTATGACACAGGCACAGGTGTGTAGCTCACTATGGGCCTGAGCAAGCTATATGTAGGTGTATGTGTATGTAGGTGCTAGAGACCAGAGGTGAGACATTGGAAAGTCCCTTCTACACATTGTCCTGGAGAGTTGATCTGTATGGGATTCCCCTGGCCCCAGAAATGACTGTTGTTAGGGGAGACTGGCTAGTGAATCATTTGCAGGCACAATGATACAAACAGAAGCTATATCCTGCATTTGTAAATACTTACCCCTTAGCTTGTTGCTCTGAGAAGCAAAGTCTTCAAGATATGATGAGTCTGGAGCCCTGGCTGGGTGCTGGGGATAGATGCTGGTTGGAGAAGCCAGCAATTCTGGTTTGTGGCTCTAATGAGGCATGGGTACCCTCACTTGGCTAGTGGTCACTGGCCAAGGACACAGTTCCCTCAACATAGCTGCCAGGACATAGTTCATCCTCAGGGTTGGCCTGTGCTCTGTGTCTGTCACACACTCACCCTACCATGAATGGAACTAACAGTGCTGACTGTCAAAGATGTCATAAGACAACGATTAAGGTGCAACCATGAGATTGCTGGGGCCCCATGACCTCACCCCTGCTCTCCAACTGATGTCTTGGGGTCAGGCATTGCCACACGGTTCGAGCAAAGCTCAGGGGTCTTTTCTTGAGAGCCTGGATCACTCAGTATAGAGTTAACTGTGCTGTAGGAACAAGCCAGCCCCACAATGGGTTCTCATGTGGTTCAATCCCTCACGGGTCTGTCTGTGGCTTTTCATGTGACTCCCTTCCTGTGACAGCTCAGATTTTGTAAGACTCGGACACCAGAACTGTGCTGCTCTTCTTGGTTGTCAACTTGACGACATCTGGAATTGACTAGTGGCTTAGTACACCTGTTACTATCAAGGACACATGTTACTTGATTGAATCATTTGAGGTAGGAAGACCCACCTTAGATCTGGGCCACAGTTTCTCGTGGCAGCCTATAGAAAGTGCATGGAAGAAGGAACTCCTTGCTCTTTGCCTGCTTGCCCTCGCTCTCACTGGCAAGTCCATCTTTCACTGTATGAGAGACTACTTCTTTGGAATTCTGGTGCACACTGGAGACTACTCAAGATATCTGGCCTCGTGGGCTGAACAACTACTAGATTCTTGGACTTTTCATCAAGAGACAGCCATTGTTGGAATAGTTGGATCACAATCTGTAAGCCACACTAATAAATTGTAAGTTTATATTTATATATTTAATACAGCTATATACAATTATATATGTGTGTGTGTGTGTATGTGTGTGTGTGTGTGTGTGTGTGTGTGTGTGTGTGTACATATATTTCATTCTCCAAGTTCTGTTTCTCTAGAGAACCCTGACTAATATAAAAACCAACAAGGATCTCCACAGCCTCCAGCCCACATGGTACCACCATCCTTCATAGTCTAACCAACTGCAAGGATCTTGGGGAAGTCTTTCTGAGGAGCTTTGGAGTGAGGACGAATATGATGAGAGGCTTTGACATCTCCATGAAATCTCCAGAAAAGAACAGGACCTTAAATTGCCCCCAAACCCAGCCCTTTCTCTCTTAAACTGTCTTTATAGACATGTTTTCATCACAGTGGCAGGAAAAGAAACTAAGACACAAGGACAATAATGCTATGAAACCCTTGAACCAGGAGAACGTCTGCCCTGCCTCCTCAGGGCCCTGTGGCCAACTGTAGAAGAATGAAGACAGGGGCCACATCTCAGATCTGCTCAGAGCTCAGTGTGGATCCAGGCCAAGGTTGGGAGGTACAGGAGTCACTGCGGAGACCCTGTGGCTAGGGGAGGATTTGATGTCCATGGTTAGTGTGTACAATCCTCGTCCACAGAGAGCATCCTGGCATGACCAGCCATGCTCATCAGAAGATATAAGCTAGAACAGAGCCTCAGCCTAGGAGAGCCGAGCAAGGTGTATGCATGTGGGATCCTCTGCTGCTCCCCAAAAATGCAGTTTGGGGCAAAGGCTTAGCTCTGCAGCTGTGTGAATGAGTGGCTCATGGCGGCCAAAAGCTGTCTGTGAAATTAGTGCAGCCCTGTTGTACTTGTAGTGCCAGACTCCCCAGGAAGCAAGGCCACCTGGAAGACAGCCTTTCTGTAGGGGTCAGCAGAAGATGATGTGAACAAGAGCGGGCATATGTGCAGCAGCCATGGTGGTTCTGTGTGTCGGGACCTCTTCTGTTTTGGAGGAAACAACAGGCAGGAATGGGGAGCTGGGGGCCACTCTAAAGGGGGAGGTTGTGATCTACTACCAATTTCTCTTTCCAATGTAGACACGAGAGAGCTGTTTCTGACAACACTTTTGCAGAATATGCTCAGCTACATAGGAGCCTAACATTTTACTGTTTCCATGGCAATAGATCTTAATTATATTAAGTGTCTGGACAGCAAGATCACCAGGAATGTCAGCCAGCAGCTTCATCTGCTAATACCAAGTTCCACTGGGTTCTGGCACTATTCCACGGTTTCTGGTGTGAATATTTACCACTGGCAACATTTGATCATGTCTCTCTCTCTGAATAGCCTCACATTCCCCAGAACCTCCCACTTTGCCCAAACTCGACCCTGGACCTGTCCCAGACTTGTTGCCCATAGCTCCCATAGTTCATGGCACCTAATGAGTCCATTGAGGTCAGGACTTGCTTCATGTTTTGAACACAGAACATGACCCTACCTGCACACGTAACTATGTTCTGTTTTCTGTTCAAGGTTTGTCACAGTCTGAATGGGCAATGTCCCACAAAGGGCCACCTGTTTGGTGACACAGTCCTCAGCTGGTGGTGTCATTTTGATAACCTGGGGAATTTTTAGGAAGTACCAGATTAGCAACAGGAATTTGTCCACAAGTCACGAGATACGTGTTCCATGAATAGAAACCTCCCAACCACTAGGGGGCAGACTTAAGCTCTCTCTGTCTCTGTCTCTCTCTGTCTTTCCCTCCCTCTCACACTTCTTCTCCTCCCCTGCCCTGTCTTCCTCTCCTCCTTGCCTCGTACCTGTCTTTCACACCAGTTGGACCAACTTGTGTGCAAACAGCTTCACATTGCTGCGGATGGACCTGTGTGCAAACAGCTTCACTTTGCTGTTGATGGACCAGTGTGCAAACAGCTTCACTTTGCTGTGGATAGATCTGAAAGCCACTCCTACCACATGCCTTCCCCATCATGCTGGATTTTATCCCCCCAAATGGTAAGCCCAAATAACCTCTTCTTAATTTAAGCTGTTTCTAGCCATGTGTTTGGTTACTAAAGAATTGAGCAAAACAAGGTCCAAAGGAAGCATCTTTTCTTCCAGGAATCCTCATTCAGCAGCTGCCTCAGACAGTTTCCCTCCAAGCTCTGTGCACACACAGTCTTTAGTTAGCTGCTCTATGGCTTTAGTAATGCTTGGCCAGGCAATGTAGCTGTCCCCCATCTCCCTACTTCAGATGTTGGTGTGTGCCAGCTCTTATGACCACAGAAGTAGTGTGTCCATGTCCAGGCTTCTACTCTTTGGGTTTTACAAGTGTGGGTGATGACTCTTACTCGACCTAAGTACCCAAGGAATTACAAAACTCACTCGAGTGCTCTCTGCTAATAATTAAATTGGAATCAGTGGAGTTTAGCACACATAGTGGTGTTAACTCAGATTTCAGCTTGGATTCTCTAGCTTGCTGGTCAGCAGTGCACTGTGTGTGAAGCTAATTAAAATAGTCACAGTATGGAAGACACTGGCCTGGACTCTAGTTCTTGCAGGACACAGAGAAAAAAGCATGGAAATATGGAACTCAGCAAATATCTGCTGTATAAATTGCCTCTCGAAGTGGTGTGAACATGTCCCCAAGGAACATCCTAGATGGCCAGCAAAGGTGAGGCTAGACCCAACGTTCTCACAGCCGACTGTCATCAGAAACCTAGGCATTCACTGAAAGTGGAGCTTCATAGGTACAGAACAAACTTTTTTTGCCGCATGGGTATTGTGACGAGATTATATAAAGCTTGTGGATTGTGGCATCTGTACATTCTTCAACTTCAGTAAAGGTTGGTGGCACCTGTCATGTGACCAAGGACCAGGCTGCACAGACTGGAAGGCTTGGACTCCTAGCTGTGGAAGGTTCTTGGCCATCTTAGATGCGGTGCTCCTGGTTGCAGATGTTGGACGCTGGCCACGTCCTAAGGTTCATAAAAAGGGAAAGCTGGTTGGTGAGCATGGGTGGCTGTGGCACAGCATGCGTGGCTGTGGCACAGCATGCTTGGTATTGGATGGTCTACCTCAGTATCTGAGAGCCAACCAGTGGCTGAGCCAGGCTGATAGACCCATTCTGGTACCTGCCAGTATTGAAAGGCTGCACAGATGACCGTACAGAGACTGTGTGACTCGGTGCATTCATAAAGTCCTGTCTCGATGCTCAAAGGTGGGTGCATGGACCAACCATCTACTTCCTAGGCCCTCATGGGCTGAGATGCTAGAATAACAGCTCAACTACTTCTGGAGCTGCAGAAGCTGAAGTTATGCTTCATAGAGTCATTTAGAAAGTGATTCTCAACTGACCCCCAGTATTATGGGTGGGTGGGGGTCATTCCTCTGAACCCTAGGCTTCTCAGGGCCAAGTTACTCAAGACTGTCCAGCTGTTTCCAGGACTGAAGATGTTTAGGTGGGGGCTGCTGGCTTCTTCCTGTAGTTGGAAGGGGACCATCTTGGGGCTTCTGAGGCAGATGACTCAACTGTTTCCCCAGGGCCCTGAAGATAGAACTACTCAAGATGTGCTGCGTATGTGTTTTTAGGACCATGAGTAGATGTACAGAGCCCTATGATTTCTCAGTGCTCTGTGGGCTGAGGTCTCAAGATGGGCTACCCTGATGCATCCCAGGCTGTGGGAGGGTGCACATGATCTCAGGACATCTCCTCGCAGCAACAGCTGGGCATGGGAAGTGCATGGGTCTTGAACTCTGCTGGAGACGGCACAGTAGTGGAGTCTAGTTCCTTAGTCTTGGTTGAGGTTTGCACATGCCCCTGGAATTTCCTGCAGTGAGTGGTCAGGTATCAATGGTGAGAGCAGAGTTGTCTGGGAATGGTCTCCTGCTTGGCCCCTGCCCATCCTGCCATGGCCCTCTTGGTTCAGGGTACTTCTTTGGTGTTGGAAAGGGATGCGCTATGCTTAGTTTCTTTCTGTGAGTCTGCCATGGAACTCCCTCCTCTGAAACACCTCTGCCCCTTTGCCCTGTACTCAAGTCCTGTGCCTCAGGCACTATAGAAATTGCTGTTGTCTTTCCCTTGTTTTATTCCTCCTCGGAGGGGGATGTTCACTAAGCATGTCTATCCAGCAGCTTTGGGGATGTCTGTCCAGTTTTACCTTACTGTCTCTATCCACTCCGACATCCCCACTGAGTCAGTGGTCCCATGAGATGGCGCTCAGATGAGTCCCTAGCTGGCTGCTCCTTGTCTCCCCCTTCAGTGCTATACTGTGGCTTTCAGTCTTTTCGCAGCCTGAGGGATGTCCGTCCTCTACTGGTCCCAGGTCTCCTACTTCACCCCTCTAGGTAGGACATAGAGCCAATGCTTCTGGGCAGTTCATACAGGGCTGGGACCTCCAGCTCCAAGGAGCTACTCTTTACCTTTGCCACAACAACGGACAAAGTGACTCACTAAGCAGGTGACTGTCCTCATGACTGTCACTGAACTGTAAGAGCACACAGTTTGACATGAGCTTCCCATGAAGGGCTGTGTACAGATCTTTCTAAAATTAAAACAAAAGAATACGACACCGGAGAGAGGCTGCATGCACCCAAACCTGCTGGCCCAGGGCATCTCAACAAGTGACACAACGCTGTGGTTTGAATGAGAAATGGTCCTCAGGGGCTCGTGCCTTAGAACGTGTGGTCTGCAGCCGGTGGCACTGCTTGAGAAGGTTGTGGAGTCCTTAGGAGGTGAAGCCTCGCTGGAGGAAAAGGGTCACTGTTGGTGGAGCTCGAGGCTTTATAGTGAGGCTTGGCCTCACTTACTCACTGGTTGCTTCCTGAGTGTGGATGCGATGTGGTTAGCCAACCTCCTATTCCAGCCACCATCCCTTTGCTGTCTTCTACCATGTCTTCCCTGGTGTGGAAGATCGTATCCCCTGGAACTGTGAGCCAACACAACTTCTTCTTCCTTTAAGTGGCTTTCATCATGGTATCTTTATCACAGCAACAAATAAGACTAAGACTCACAAACACACTGTGCCATTTACCCATCCACATCCATCTTGTCCACTTGGAAGTTAAGAATAAGGTTCAGACATATACCTGTAACCCAAGATCTCAGGAAGCAGAGGCAGAGGACCACTGGAGATTCAATGATAGCCTGTTCTACAGGGGAAGTTTCACACCAGCCAGGGCTACTTATTTTAAGACCCTGCCTCAAAAATGATGAGGAAGAGGAAAAGAGGAAGAAGAGGAGGAAGCATTATAGAATTGTCAGGACATAGTGAAATGTAGAAGACCATTCCCCAACCCGAATGTAGACACACACACAGTTTGTGACACAGGATGGACATTACGTCCATGGCAGCTTCACCACTTACTAGGTGATGGAGCTGAGTGGGTGAGGAGCCTGGGACCTGAAGCTCTGTGAGTGGGTGGCTTTGTCTACATCCCTTTTGTGCTCCCAGCTTCTAGATTGGGCCCACCATATTCACACTTGTTGACTAAATCAATGTTTTGGAAGATATGGTTTGGGAGGGAAGTAAGAAGTAGGCAGATGGAAGAAATGAGATGGAGGTGGGGACCCCATGACTTGGACCACTGAGGTGTCAGGAGCTGCTGAGCTCATGCAATCCCTCACGAGGTTGGATGAAAAGCATGCTGGACTAGACCTGTCATCTGCATGTTTCAGGTTGGACTCTGCATCGACATCTATTAGAGGAGCTGGGGAGAAAGGGGCCAAGTGGAACAATGTGCACCAAGTCCATGTGACACTGGGAAAGAGTGGCTTCTGAGGAAGAACCGGTTTCTGTTATAGTTCGTTGTGTGGTGTGTGTGTGTGTGTGGTTGTGTGATTGTGTTGCTTGTGACATGCCCAGTGTATATGGTCATGTGTGTTATGGTCCCATATGGTATATATATATATATAGTGGGTGTCTCTGTTTCTTATGTGCATGAGTATTGTGTATGATTGTGTTACATGTTGTATGGGTG
This sequence comes from Peromyscus maniculatus bairdii, assembly GCF_049852395.1. Taxonomy (NCBI): domain Eukaryota; kingdom Metazoa; phylum Chordata; class Mammalia; order Rodentia; family Cricetidae; genus Peromyscus; species Peromyscus maniculatus. Next base: position 56,448,378 of record NC_134871.1, read on the forward strand.
ACATAGGTTCTGTATTCATTTTTTAGGTGTGATGCATGTGTTGTGTGCTGCATTTATATTGTGAGCTATACACTATGTGTGTTTCAATGATATGCATGTTGTATATGGTATACACGTGCATATTCCATGTTAGGCACATTATGTGTTTGTGTGTACTGTGTTCTCTCTCTCTCTCTCTCTCTCTCTCTCTCTCTCTATATATATATATATATATATATATATATATATATATATATATATATATGTATGTATACACACACATACACACACGCACACACTGTGTATGTGTTGTATGTTGTGTCTGCATGCATGTGTGCATGTTCTATATTGTGTGTTATATGTGCTATGTTCAGTATATGCATGATGTGTGTAGGGGTGTGCTTTTGTTAAGATTGGCAGATGTAATGCAACCTGTCCAGTTAGATTTGAATTTCAGATGAACAACCAGTATCGGTTGCTGACATATGTCACAGAATATTTATATACTTTCATACCAAAATTTTATTCATATCATCCACCCTTTACCAGCTGGCTTGGACCACCCTTGAATGTATGTGGGTGGGTAGGTGGGTGGGTGGGTGGGTGGGTGAGGTCCTATCCTGACCCTTTCTCACTGTGTGACCTCAGGCAGTTGAGTCAAGGAAATTGTTATCATAGGCTTATCTATAGTGCTTCTTACAAGTCATGGATGAGATCATCTGTGGGTCTCTTTGTAGCTAGAGTTTTCCTGCCTTGCCCACAGTCAGGACAAATCTTTGTCACCTGCCAGTCCCACAGCTGCTCAGACCCAACCAAGTAAACACAGAGACTTATATTGCTTACAAACTATATGGCCGTGGCAGGCTTCTTGCTAACTGTCCTTATAGCTTAAATTAATCCATTTCCATAAATATATACCTTGCCATGTGGCTCGTGGCTTACCAGCATCTTCACATTCTGCTTGTCCTGGTGGCAGCTGGCAGTGACTCCTTCTGCCTTCCTGTTCTTTCTTTTCTCCTCTCTGTTAGTCCCACCTATACTTCCTGCCTAGCCACTGGCCAATCAGTATTTTATTTATTGACCAATCAGAGCAACACATTTGCCAAACAGAACATGCCACAGCATCCCTTGGTCTCCTGTGAGCAGAGACAGTATGTCAGAGGTCCCTTGCAGTTCCATCTATCTCTGTAAACATGTATTCATCCTGGACTCATGTGTGTGCTGCCTTACTGCCCCCTTCTCTGGATGAACCTCCCATCTCCACACTAAAAAGCATCCCTCCCATGCATCTCTGGTGCCTCAGGATTAGGCATGATCCCTTCTTTCCTCCGGGGCTCCACTGCTTTCCTCAGCTTCTCCCCAGACACTCCCAGACAAGTCCTGCCTGGTTTCATGAGCCCTGTGGGCCTTGACTTGGAGTGAGTGCCCTGTGTGCCTATGACATGCAGGTGCATGCTGCACAGGAGCAAGAGTCATGCCTGCCTTGGTGCCAGAACCATCTGGGTCCGTGTTCAGCAAGTGCCCACCAGGCATGGCTTCCATATGCAAACCAAGCTGTCTTTTGCCCATCAGAACCACTTCTTCCTGGAATAGAACTTCCAGCTGCACTCAGCTCAGAGTGGTGTGGCCAGAGCAGGCAGCAGTGGCCATGGAGTTAGATGGAAAGCATGTCCTCATCCTTTATGAGGAACATGGTGGGCTGAGCGTGCCCCAGAAGAGACCTCCCAAACCTGCTCCCCAGATCTATGAAGTTGACCTTGCTTGGAAATGAGGTGTGCAAATGCATTTAAACTATGAATAGTGAGACAAATTAGGTTAGGCTCAGAACCTGACTGTAAATTCTTATAGGAGAAGATACCTGGGTGTGCAAAGATGTGTAATGTTGGAGATTGAGGCGGAAACCATAAGCCAATTGATTCTAGAGCCACCAGGTATAGGAAGGCATGAATGGAAGGATGGTCCTCTAAGGCAGAGGATAGAGTCCAGCCCTTGTTACTTCTCTGCAGTAATTTGAACAGGATGTTCCCCCAGAAATGTCAGGCAGCTGAATACTTGGATCCCAGTTGGTGGCTGTTTGGGGAGGACTAGAAGATGTGACCTTGCTGAAGGAAGTGTGTCACTGGAGGCGGGCTTTGAGGTTTTAAAAGAGCCATTCCATTTTGGTTAGCTCTGTCTGTTTCCTGCTTGTGGTTGAAGATGTGAGTGCTCAGCTGCTGCTCTTGCCACCTGCCACCTGCCACCTGCCACCTGTCATCTGCCACCTGCCACCTGCCACCTGTCATCTGTCACCTGCCACCTGTCACCTGCCACCTATCACCTGCCACCTGCCACCTGCCACCTGCCATCTGTCATCTGTCACCTGCCACCTATCACCTGCCACTTGCCACCTGCCATCTGTCATCTGTCACCTGACACCTATCACCTGCCACCTGTCACCTATCATCTGCCACCTGCAACTTGTGACCTGTAATCTGCCACCTGTCACTTGCCACCTTCTACCTCTGCTCTGCCTTCATGGATTCTAACTCTCTAAAACTATAAGTCCCAAATAAACTCTTCCTTCTATGTGTTGCCTTGGTCATTGTGTTTCATCACACCAATGGGAAATTAACTAGCACACTCCTTGTTTCCATAATGTTAGAGAATCAATTGCTGGTGTCTTAAACCATGTAGTTTGTGCTAATTTGTTCTGGCAGCTACAGAGTGTGCAGTTAGTCAGAGAGAAACAGGCAATCAGACACCCTGTCACTGTCCACACATGGACTGAGTGCATTTGTCCCAAGAAATACAAATCTTAGAATGCAAAGTCTACCCTGAATGAGTAAGTGGCCCCCAGACACACCAGGAGACATTTAATGTTAGCAACACAGCCTTTAGTTACGCCAGGACTCTGAGCAGGCCCTTCCTTAATGCATTTGGTCTCCATAGCAACTCCAGGACATCTGTTTCTCCTTATGAGCAGTCCAGTCATGGGTATTTAAGTAGAATCTGAAGCCAGTAGTAGCTTAGAGGAGTGAGACTCATGGGGTAGGGAGGTCCCTTGCAAACTCACAGCATTTAATCTAAGCCTATGGCACAGGTGGGAGGCAGCTTGCCAGAGTGGAGGGAGGGGCATCAAAGTCAGGGAGCACAGGGCCTTTGAGGAAGGAGAGGGCAGGTGCTGTGATGTTAGAGAAGATCCCAGCTCTGGGTGCAGACTGGGGCTCTGGGCAGATGCTGAAGAGAAATGAAACATTTTCCCTCTGGGAGCAGGGAGGGGAGACATGATGGAAAGGAGCACCAGCTAGTCAAGAGGAGTACCATGTGGCCTGGGTGCCATGTGGCCTGGCAGGGGAGACCGGATGCAGGAGGAGGGAGGCAGAGAGGCCCTTGTTCATTAGGAAGGAGGGCCTGTGCTGCCACATGAAAGTGATGTGAGATGGCTCTGCCAGGCCCAGCTGGTCTGAAGGATTTGGGTGGCTCAAAGTTGTGTGGAAACATCAGCTGCCAGGGTGTCTAATGCCACTGGTGTCCCCATGGTAGGCCAAAGGAGCTGGAAAAGGTACTGATTCATTGTGTTACCATGCTGCTAGTCACTGTCAAGAAGATCTTGGAGAATAACACCGTTAGTAAGGTTGGGTAGACGGGGTGGGCAAAAAGGAAGATGTGTGGACTCCAGGGCAAGACTCCATGCACAGTGGGGGGTGTGGATTGGTACCCATGAGCTATTCTAGGTCACCAACTGGGACAAGAAAGTGTCAATGATACCCACCAGCATTCTCTGCCACCCTGGCTTATTTCCTCCTTACTGGGAAAAAGAACTCGTGTGTGTGTGTGTGTGTGTGTGTGTGTGTGTGTGTGTGTGTGTGTGTGTGTCTGTCTGTCTGTCTGTCTGTCTGTCTGTCTGTCTGTGTATGGGTGTTCATGCCCATGTGTATATGTATGTGGAAGCTAAAGGTGAATGTTGGGTATTGTGCTGGCTACTTTTATGACAACTTGAGACAAGTTGGGGTCATTTGGGAAGAGATAACCTCAACTGAGAAAATGCACTGACCAGATTGGCTTATGGTGCATTTTCTTAACTGATAATTGATGTGGGAAGGCCTGGATCATTGAGGATGATGCCACCCCTGAGCTGGTGGTTGTGGGTGCTAAAAGAAAGCAGGTTGAGCAAGCCACGAAGAGCAAGCCAGTAAGCAGCATCCTTCCACGGTCTCTATCAAGTCCTGCTTGAACTCCTTCCCTGGCCACACTCAGATGTGAAATTTCAAGATGAAAGCCTTTCTTCCCCAACTTGTTTCTGGTCATTGTGTTTTATCACAGCAATGGAAACACTAACCAAGACCACTGTCTTTTTCTATCCCTCTACACCTTACTTTTAAAATAATTTGCATTGAATGTGTTCTTTGTCAATTTCGTGTGTGTATATGTTACCTTCTGATACTGTAACCCCACCTGTTCTCATCTCCCTCTTACCCCATGACGACTCCTCCCTATGCCACACTCCTGTCCTTTTGCTTTGTTTCAAGGCCTGTTGAATTTAACCAATGCCATCTATGTGACCACACATTTGGAACTGTCCCTTAAAGCCTGGTGAAATCATCAGTGGGCTCACAACCAAAGACAGTGACTTTCCTTCTCCCAGAATCCATCAGCAGCAAGCAGTTCAGGAGAGAGCAATAGTGCAGAGTTCAGCCCTAAGCAGGGCATTCATATCACCTCTTCTAAGAGAACATTGTGGAAGAAGCAGCAGGAAGACTAGAGTGGGGAACCTGACAGCAGGATGGAGCCCTGTGTAGTGCAGTGCAGCTGTGATCCCAATGGGACTGCACAAGATCGAAATCGTCAATAGTCATTCATCAGATGGAAAGAGGTCCGCTTTACTTTTTGAGACAAGGTTCCTCACTGAACTTGGAGCTCACTGATTAGGATAGAGTGATTGGTCAGGGAACCCAAAGCGTCCTCCTGCCTCCACTTCCCTAACCTTAGATTATAGACACACATCACTACGACATCACCATTACAAACACACATCACCATGACATCACCATTACAAACAAACATCACCATGACATCACCATTACAAACACACATCACCATGACATCACCATTACAGACACACAATGCCATGACATCACCATTACAGACACACATCAGACTTTCCATATGGGTGCTAGGGACTGAACTCATGTCCCCATGCTTGGATGGCTAGTGTTATACCTACTGAGCCATTGTCCCACCCATGCCTCTGATTCAGAACCACTCTTCTGTCAACTAACTTAGACAAGAAATGATACAAGAGAAGGAACCATGAAGGGGGATAGTGTGCTTTGGTTTAGGATCTGCCATTACCTCATGTGGATTTGTTCTCCTGAAAGCTCGCTGGAACAGGAATAGCCAAGCTAAAGCAGGATCTGGGTGTAAAGGGCTCTGTGGACATAATGTCACCCCAGTAGTCATTTGTACCACACACAAACCACTGACATTTGACCCTTTGATGAGCTGAGATGGTAACGTCTAAGGCTCTGTCACTCATCATCAATGATGTGCCAAAGCTCATGGAGACAGCAAGCTGGAAAATAGAGGAAGCAAAGTGTCTGATGCAGAGAAAATGTCTGAATAAGAGTGTGTGTGCAGCCCTCTCCACAAAGCTTAGGAATCATGTGGAAGAGAGGGCAGAAAGACTGTAAGAGCTGACGACTGTGGACGACAGCATAGAAACAGCTGCCCAGACATAGCAGGGCCATTGTCCATTTGAACTCATGGTGGTTGCGACAACATGCACAACGAATGTATAATCTCAAGGCAGACAAAATTCCAGCAAGAAGATGGGAGGTGGGCAGGAAGTCTCACCCTTAGCTGAGGATTTATTGGTGACTGATAGCTTTTGGGAAAGGGACATTCAGTTTTCTTTAAGGTTGTGACCCCTGGTAGGTTGACAACACACCAGGGCAGGTCCCATACTCCAAAGTATTTGGACAACACGAACTGGACATAATGGGTTCAAAATGAAAGAGTATACAGACTTGTTGAGTAAGTAGGGAAGGCAGTGGAATCTGAGAGGAGTTGGGAGGGTATCATCAAAATACATTGTATAAATTTCTCAAAGAATTAATAAAAAGTGTTGTTAAGGAATAATATGTGTACAGTGGTCCATTTTTATTCAGTGGTGGGGTATACTCCAAGACCTCACAGTGGGTAACTGGAACGCTACATGCAAGTGCTTTCCTTGGTGTGATCTGATGTCTGAGATATCTATGAAATGACTAACTGGCAAGTAGCATACACAGTGTGTAAACACTGGGCAGAGACAACAGGGACCTGGTAGGAGTTATGCATCATCTTCCAACTCAGCTCAGTGTCCCATGTAAGGCTCATCAGCTGTTCTTTTCTGTGTTTGTCTATGTCATACTTTCTGAATGTGATCAACAGTAACTAAAATTGCAGGAAGTAGAACTGCCAATATGGAGAGGCTGGATTGCATGTGTATTTGGAGTTGCATACCTGTGTGTACCCAATGCACACACAACCACACATGCACTTGCAAGTGTTGGCAGGGAAAGATATGAAATTGTTGCAGTCCACTCTCATGCTGTGATGAACACCAGGATCAAAATGAACTTGAAAAAGAAAGAGTTTGTTTGGCTTATACCTTACAATCCATCATAAAGGGAAACCAAAGCAGGGACCCAAGCAAGGCAGGGATCTGGAGGCAGGAATTGAAGCAGAGACCATGGAGGAATACTGTTCACTGACTTACTTCCTCTGGCTTGCTCAGCAACCTTTCTTATATAGCTTAGGCCCACCTGCCTAGGGATAGCACCACCCACAGTGGGATGGGACTTCCTACGTCAATTAAAAACTGTATATGTTAGAGTTGTGTGTCTTGGTTCTCTTGTGGGACTCCTAACAGTGGGAACAGGGGTTGTCTCCTCTTATAGGCTTTTGGAACCCTACTCCTCATCCTGAGTGGCCTTTCCCACCTTAATACATGGGGAAGTGCTTAGTCTAACTGCAACTTGATATGCCATGTTTTGTTGATACTCATGGGAGACCTACCTTCCTTAAACAGAAATGGAAAAGGGGTGGATTGCGGGGTGGGAACACAGTGGGGTGAGGGATTGGGAGGAGAGAAGGGAGGGGAAACTGTGGCTAATATGTAAAATAAATAAATAAATAAATGGATAAATAAATAAATAAATAAATGTATTTGAGAGAGAGAGAGAGAGAGAAAGAAAGAAAATGTCTCAGCAGCCAGTCTGATGGAGGCAACTCTCCAATTGAGGTTTCTTCTTTGTGAGTGGCTTTAGGTTTGTGTAAAAGTTGATAGCTGAAGTGAAGTATGACAGTACCCAACAGCAGCAAAGCTGTAGAGAGAGCAGCAGGGCTCGGGTCAGTGGAACCCAGCACATTGGAAGCCAATCCAATTGGCTTCCTGGGATTAAGAAAAAGCAGGCCCTGCCCTGGCACCCGAAGCAGCTGCCCAGACTGGCTGCCATCAAGCCCCAGGGACCCTCCTATCTCAACCCCTCCAGAGCTGGTACTACAGGCCTGTGCTGCCACCCCTGGCTCTCGCGTGCTTTCTGGTGATGTGACTCAAGCCCTCAAGCTTGAGAAGCAAGTGCTTTCCTCACTGAGACTCTTCTCCAGCCTTCTCTTCTGATGCTCTTTTCTCTCACTCTCTGAAAGAGACACTGGCCCAGAGTCCATGCTGAAGAAGCAGGTGTCGATGGAATGGAAGACCGCAGGGTCGACAGACCGGTGGAAATCCTTTTCAATTTGTTTTTACAAATGGAATGGAATATGAATGGTGAACTTTTAAGTTCAGGCAGCACACAGAGTTTTTTAGTATAAATGTTTCTCAAGTAATGTGTGTGAGGCACTCATTCTGAAGAAGCATTTGTTAGTCCGAAATTTAAATTAAACTAGACTCTGGGTGTACTGAGTCACAGTCGGGACCCAGTACCTGGGAATCTGAAACAGGACGGTTGCTGCAAATTCCAGGCCAGTCTGGGATTAGTGGTGACTTCCTGGATACCAAGTCTCTAGAAGAAAAAGAAAAAAGAACAAAAGACTGGGTGAGCCTTGGGAGACTGTTGCTGAACACTCGTGAAGACGGGAGTTCAGGTCCTCAGAGCCCACATAAAGGCTGGGTGGGTGTGGTGTCTTGAAGCATGCCATTGTAGTTTTGGAATGTGGGACAGGGGATTCCCCAAGCAAGCTAGCTTTTAAGACTAACCAACCATATTGGTGGCCTCCAGGTTTGATGTAGAGACCCTGCCTCAAAGAATAATGTAGAACACACACACTGGGGGGGGGGGGCAGGTGCTGCTTGTGGACTTGCTTGCATGTAAACATTCACACATATTTATGCACACCACCCACCCACATATACACATGCATGGAAAAGAGGAGGAAAAAACCCTTCAAGTGGAAAGTCTGAATCTTATTTGGCAATTCGACTCTAAGAGTGAAGGCATTTGTTGTTATCTTAGGAAACAACTTTAACATTTGAGCAGTGAACCTGAGGCACAGAACTGGCTAGAAGCAAGCCTTTCTCTCTTCCCCCTTTCTTCTCTCCTCCTTTTACAGGGCCCCATGAACTATCTACATTTCACCCCTTCACTTTCCAGACAGGAGACCTCCCCGCCTAGTGTAGAAGCCTCACTCAGATGCTGAATGGGAGAAGGCTCATCTCAGCTGCAACAGAGCCGGAGCCGCTGGTGTGCTAAGGCCTCCTCCTGAGACCTTGGGGACAGGCTGCATGCTGAGCGAAACCTGCCTGCTTGCTCCAGTTGCCCTGACTAATTTAATGACAGAAACGGGGCTGATTAATCCCAGATACTCGGCTGGCATTTAATCTCACTGAATGTTAGACAACAATCTCATTATGTGTTTATGTCTTCAACATGATAGGCAAGGAATGAAATCAAGCCATAAAATCAATTATTTCTGCAGAAATTGTCATAGAAGACAAAACATCATCAGGAGACAAAAGCAGTTATGATTGGGGCTTAATTTGCCCTGTGCTGGTTGTGAGCCCTGTGTGACGCCCCACAAGGCTCACCCAGGCGTGGTGTTGCAAGCCCTGACACTGGTTACAAACTGGACCTTGAGAACAGTGTTCCCTCTGTTCCTCCCTCTCCCCTTGGTGTGTGTCTTCCTCCTTCTCTGTCTCATACTCTCTGAATCCACCTCAGAACTGGAAGAAGGGCTGGAAGATGGCCCAGTCAGTAAAGTCCTTTCTTGCAGGCACTAAGACCCGAGTTTCATCCCCAAGAACCCCAGTTAAAAAGCCAGGTATGGTGGCAAGTGCTTGTAAACCCAGCGCTGGGGAAGAGACAAGAGGATTCCCCAGGGCTTGCTAGCTGGACAGTCTAGCTGAATCCTTGAGTTCAAGGTTCAGTGAGAGACACTTTCTCAAAAAAATGAGATGGAAAGAGATAGAAAAGACATATGATACCAACCTCTGGCCTGTGTGCATACATGTGCACGTGTGCACGCATGTACACACATACACTCACATACACACACACACACCTTATATACATATATACACACATGCATGTGCATGCCTATACACACATACCATATATACATATATACACACACACTTACATGGATATGCACACCCCCCACCCACCCTACCCCCCAAACAAGAGATCTCTCAATAAGTGGGACTGTTTGGTGGGAATTGTGTCATTATACTGCAGAAGGGCCACTTCTTGCTCATTGCCTCATCTCCCTCAGTCAAGGGTCACATATGGACTGCGATACACACAACATCACAACCACAAACCTCTGAGACACCAGGAAGCAGGGAGGGGGAAGAAAACAAACTGAAAGTTAGAAGACAGATCGCTTGACTAAAATCTGCTACTTTTCACTTCAGGAGGTTTTCTCTTAAAGCCTCGGTTTCCCCATTTGCGAAGCTTGGGGATAGCGAAAGGTGGCTTTCTCATGCCTGATGTGACCTTCCCTCAGAGAGGATGCTGATGCTGGGACTCTGTTCCTTTGCACGGCATTCAGGCCATCCGCCGGCAGCACATTTTGGGTATTTGTCATTTGAACAACCCATTGGCTCAGAGGCAATCACCCAGAGGAGCTGCGGCACAAAGACAGATAGGCCAGGAACGACCCGCGCCTCATCACACAGGGAGAGGGGAGCAAGGATCCATCAGGCAAATGGCACCAACACCTGCTTGCTCATCGTACTTCTAGATTAAAAACATAATTTCCCCATGTCTCCAACCCTGATGTATGAGATACTTCTGGAGACAGTAGAGAGCTGGGATGGCCTGGGGGCAAGTCTGTGACCTCCATCATTGGTGACTGGTGGCAGTGAGGATTCTTTTGTTGTTTACTTCTGTAATTCAAAACTCAAGTGTACTGGGCAGTGGTGGCGCAATGCCTTTAATCCTGGCACTCAGGAGGCAGAGGCAGGCTGATCTCTACAAGTTCGAGGCCAACCTGGTCTACAAAGTGAGCAAAAGGTACACAGAGAAGAAACCCTGTCTCAACAAACAAACAAACAAACAAACAAACAAACAAACAAAACTCAAGTGTTTAGAACACAGTGACTTGCAGTCACCTGTTCAGCCATCTATGTGGGTCTGTGAGTGAGGGTGTGAAGGAGAGAACATTGTGTTGGGTATAAAACAAGGCTAATAAAGGAGCGGCAGCTCTGCTGACTTAGATGTGCCCACTGGTTGAACCAAGCCCGAAGTCTCATCCCATGTTTATTCTTGGCACCTGTGTTAGTCACAGTTCTGTTGCTGTGATCAAATACACCGAGAGAAAGCAACTTACGGAAGGAAGGATTTGTGTTGGCTTTTAGTTCTAGAGGGATGGAGTCCACCATGGCGGGGAAAGCATAGCAACCCGAGCAGCGAGCTGGCTGGTCACATTTGATAACATAGGAGAGAGAGAGAGAGAGAGAGAGAGAGAGAGAGAGAGAGAGAACAGGAAGTGGGGTGAGCCTATAAACTCTTAAGCCCACCCCCAGTGGTATGCTTCCTCCACCTAAAGATTCCGTTTATCTCCTCCTAACAGCACCACCAACCGGGGGCCAAATGTTCAAATCCATGGGTCTGTAGGGGACATTTCTCATTCAAACCACTATAGCGCCATTTGCCTGACAAAGATCATTCAATTCTATTACCAGAGAAGCAAATGAAGCATCGGGAACGAATGTGACTTTGGAATCACATAGTTAGAAATGGAAGGCCCTGAGGCTGGTCCAAGATTAGAGGCAGAAGGTGGAGATTTCCTCCCTTTCCTAGCTCTGCTGCACAGGGTCATGAGGCTAGCCACTTTCCTTTCATTTGGCCTGCTGAGGGAGGGGGAAGGCTGGGCCTCAGAGATCTCCCTGGCAGCCCTAATCCTATCTGCCTACACTGAGGTTTGTTCAGTCCTGGAAACAGCAGGACAAGCAGTAAGGACATCAGCAGAAAGTGTCTGGTTCTGATCCCCTTCCTTCCCCTTCACAAACCCCCCGGGGACAGGGCTGTGGGTTTCCTTGGGAACTTGGCATCAAGGGCTGGCTCCTTGTACCACTTGTGCCTCACCTCTCTCTCGCTCTCCTGAGGCCCTTATGCCTCATCGTCCTTGAGCTCCCATCCTCAAAGCCATGTGGAGGGGTGGGTAAAGATCTGAGAGTTTGGAAATGTTCCAAGAGTCGTGATTTTCCCAACAATGGCAGGACTCGCAGTGTGACCATCACCTATACATGGTGGTTCCATTTTTAAGGGAGCTAGTAGCCGCGCCTAACATTTCTTTGGGATGAGTCTGGCTTGTTATGCCTGAGACATTCAGGGTATGTATAGTGAGGGCTGTGTCTCTCACTTGCTGAGGTTGTAGAGAGCTGTGGGAGCGATGGAGCTTACATATATGATAAGCTGGTGTGGTAGTTAATCCCAGTTGTCAACCTGAGGAGACAGAACCACTTGGGAAATGGCCCTTGGCAATGTCTGAAGGGGACTGTCTTGATTATGTTAATTGAAGTGTCAAGATCTGCCCTCAGTGGGCAGCACCATTTCCTGGGCTGAGATCCTGGACTGTTATAAAAACGAGATATTGAGCTAAGCACAAGCATCCATTTCTCTCCGATTCTTGACTGTGGCCGCAGCAGGACCAGCTGCCCCCAGCTCCTGCTGCTGTGACTTCCCTGATCGCAGTGGACTGTAACCTTGAACCATGACCCAGAATAATTTCTGATTCATTAAGCTGTTTTTGTCATTTTTTAAATTATATCGGCAGGAAAAATAACCAATACAGTTGGAATACTGCAGGAAGCTGAGTACTTCTTTGGTTCTGTTCATGCTTATGGCCTCACCCCTTATGGGCCAGGTGACATTTCTACTGTTTCTAGGGCAAGAATGATAGCTTCTAGGGGTGCATGAAGCTCCAAGCACACATATAGACATGTGCACTCTCTGACCACAGTCCAGAGCCCCTTCATGAAGATCAAAAGGAAGAGATGTAGGTGGCTGGGGGACAGTGAGAAATGGCCTTGGGAGTAGAATATTATAGATGCATGGGGACCTGTGCTGGCCTTCCTGCAGGCACAAAGGAAAGCCTGTACCATGGAGCGTTTATGCTGAAAATGCAGAGCATATGGAGCTGTATCACATATTTATGACCTCATTTGTGTATTTTAACATTTATTGAGTACCTACTGTTTGTCGGGGGCCATGCTTCAGCCACTGGAGAAAGAAAAATAAGGAAGTCTATTAGGAAAAAAGTAACGTGGATCATTAGCTCACAATTATCATTACAGTGACAGAGAGGCTCATACAGCATGCTCTGGTAAACAGGAGGGAGACTCAGTCCAGGGGAGTGGGGGGAAGCAAGCACAAGTGAATTCAAGGCTCTTTGGGGAAGGGTATGGCTCACATGCCAGCTCTCGCTTAGAGGCTGGGATACCAGGCAGTGTGGCACAGCCTTTCCAGGTCTCTGTTTCTGTGTCTGAACAGTGGGGCAGGAACATCACACCTGCTGGCAGGGACCCTAGGAACTATGTTCCATCACGTACGTGAGATTTCCTGAGAGTAGACTTGCACTCTCAACAGCAACACACGTGTGCACGTGCATGCCGACGCTAAGACAGGAGAAAGGAAGGAAGGAGGGAGAAAAGAAGAAGGGAAGGAAGAAAAAGAGAGAAGATGGAGTAGAGGGAGGAGAAAACAGAGAGAAAACAAAAGGAGGGGGCTAGAGAAATGGCTCAGAGGTTAAGAGCACTGGCTATCCTTAGAGAGGACCCAGGTTTGATTTCTAGCACCCACATGGTGACTCACAACCATAACTCCAGTTTCATGGGACATGATGCCCTCTTCTGACCTCCATGTGGACTGCACATATATGCTGCACTGACATATTTGCAGGTAAAATATCCATACACATATAATTAAAAAATGAAAGAAATCAAAGAGAAAAAAGACATCTAGCTATCTGAACAGGTGTACAGGCTAGCTTGGTTTCAGTGATCGTTTCAAAATGTATGTGTCTGTCAAAGCTTCAAGTTGACTAAATTCTACGCTCTTGACATGCATGGTTTCCAATTTTTAATTGTGTCCTAATAAAGTTGAAAGTTAAGTAAGATAAAATGAGGCTGTTTTGATGGATTATGCTAAACGGTGTGAGCAAGGGTCCACGGTTCTCTTGAAGTAACTATGTGTACCTGGCACCAACGCGTGCATTGGCAGATATGGAATGTATGCCCCCAGAGGTAGTAGGCCTGAGCTTCATAGGGTCCCCCCTCCACTGCCACCACGTGCCAGGTTATGTCAGTAGGGGGAGCTCTTGGGGTCTTCAGCTTTGGAAGGTGTGCTGGCTAGTTTCATGTCAACTTGACACAAGCTAGAGTCATTGGAGAGGAGGGAATCTCAATTGAGAAAATGCCTCCATAAGATCAGGCTGTGGGCAAGCCTGTGGGGCATTTCCTTAATTAATGATTGATGGGTGAGGGCTCAGCCCTTTGTGGGTGGTGCCATCCTTAGTCAGGTGGTCCTGGATTCTTATAAGAAAGCAAGCCATGAGGAGCAAGCCAGTAAGTAGCACCCCTCCATGGTCTCTGCATCAGCTCCTGCCTCCAGGTTCCTGTCCTGTTTGAGTTCCTGTGCTGACTTTCTTCGATGATGAACTGTGATGTGGATGTGTAAGCAAAATAAACCCTTCCCTTTCCAACTTCCTTTTGATCATGGTATTTCATCACAGCCATAGTAACCCTAAATAAGACAGAAGATATGAAAGCTTAGCCTGCTTGGCCCCCCTGCCTTAGTTCCAGTTTTCAGGGACTGAGTTCTGAGTAACTTCTCCCTTCCTTCCTGCAACAGCTGTCTGGGCCTCCAGGAATCCATTTCTGTGGGATCCTTCCTTTGTCCCCTTGTCAGTGGAAAACTCCACAACAGGCCATTTGCTCTTTGATTTAGGTGGGCTCCACCATCTGGGGTACCATCTGTGTGGACTGGGACATCACCTGTATTTCCCTTGTATTTGGACTCAAGGGGAGCCATGAGTGTTCAGGTTGTTGGGTGCACTGCCTGAATGGTGTCTTGGCTTCATAGGACCTGAGGCATGATGTACTGTCTTTGTAATTTTTTTAAACACATAGGACATGATACATGGTAATTTGAATATTTTTTCATGGAAAAACAAGGAAATAAGAAGTGGTTGGAAATTTAAGGTGTATAATAGCGCACCAATTCACCCCCATCCCTTTACTAAAGGAATCTCAGTTTAGGGTTTAAGTTTTAAATTGCCCCTTACTATAGGCAGCTGTAGAACCCAAGAGTACAGGGCGTGAGGGGCTGTAAGGGAAACATGCCATGCTGTCAAGGAGAAAGACAACCTGTGTGGCAGCCAAGATGCTCCCAGAGGAAGTACAAAACTCATGAGACCTGGCTCAGTCAGGGCTGAGCTTCTGGAGCAACATACCAGGAGGTTATCAGTGCTCCCACACAGGTGCTCAGCAGCCCACCATTGACAACCATGCCATTACAAGCATGACTGTGCCTTCTCTTTTTATTGCATGTGCAATTTTAATGGCAGACTCAAAGAACCAGGTGGCCTTGGAAGACATAGCATCAGTGCAGACGGTTTAGTCACCTGGAGTCACGTCAAGACTACCAAGAGTGAAGTGTTGGAATGACCTCATCCAACTGCAGTGAGCCTGAAGGTGCCGGGTGAGCCTCTGTGTGGGATTCAGGGAAAGGAAAAATATATGAAGGGCTGGGAGTAGAGCTCAATGGATAAGTGTGCTTGCTGTGCAAGCCTGAAGACCTGAGTTCAAATCCCCAATATCCATATATTGAAGCCAGTCAGAACCATGACCATTCCTGTAACCATAGATGGTGGGGTGGCAGGAACAGGAGGATAACTGGGGCTTGCTGGAACCCCATGTATCTCTAGGTTCAGTGAGAAACCTTGTCTCAGGAGAATAAGGTGGAGAGTGATAGAGCAAGGTGCATGGTTTCTCTTCTGGCCTTTGCAAGCAGGCGCATAGGTATGTTTACTCACATGTACATAACAAGTGTGCATACACCATACATGTGTAAATAAGTAGATAAATAGATACATAGATCAACAGACATATGGATAGATGGGGCCATAATGGAAAGTAGGGAGAGAAATCAGTATTGAATCACTCAAGAAACAGTTGATTGACAGCTACAGACAACTGAATATTGCAGGCAAAATGTATTCTAGTGTCTAGGCAGCCTCAAGGGTGCTCTCTTCAAATCATGTGTTCAGGATGTCTCCTAATTCTGCAGACTTTGAGCCATTCTCACAGGGAACAGGGGAGAGCATTTGTGAAATACTGAGGGATTGCTGCTGATGTCTCAGTAGCTCACAAATAATTCAGGAGCCCAGTGGTTTACATGAGAGCAAATACATTGTGAATGGTTGTGGCTGAGGGCATCACAATGCCCCTCCCCCATCCCAGAACAGAACAGGGCACGGGGCAGCAAGTGCTGCAAGGCCTACTATGCTTAGTGACACGCAGAGATGACATTTGAAGAGATGACTACTGTAGGGTTGGGAGCTAGGGACAGGATTGGCAAGAAAAAAAAAAAAAAAAGAATCTCCCAAACCCCCCAAAGCTGGCAACTGGAGAATTAGCTAAAAGAAAACAAAAACAAACAAACAAACAGACAGACAAAAAAGAGGCTCCTTTGATTTTTAAAACATCACTCTGGGACAGAAGGCAACTTCTGGGTCTTTATCAGTGCTCTGGTCATAGATAACACAAAAGTTCCCATCCAGTGGGAACTGAGTCTACTAAGCACCATAGGAAGTCCTGGCCTACTCCAACTGTGGCACAGACCAATTTGCGAATGCCAGGCTGTCTTCTGGGGTCTGGTGAGAGAAGAGTACAGTCTCCCAGGAATGACTCAGCTGCCCCTGGGTTCCTATGCTCTGCCCCTGCTTATGTAAACCATGGCAGATAGAAAATTTTTAAGGAAAGGAATATGTCTGTGGAATTGTATCGGTAGAGTTGCATCATTCGGAATGAGCTCTCTAATGCCCTCTTCTGGCCTCCTTGAGCACCTTCACTCATGTGCATAAACCCATGCAGACACAAGTTGACACAATTGAAAATAAGACTTTAAAATATTGAGAAAGTGTGTGTGTGTATGTGTGTGTGTGTGTTTCAAAGGATACCTTTGTTCAAGGGCCAAATGTCTGTGTACTTTGATGGTTTCAAATGGATTCCGTGTCCAGGGGAAACCATGGATGCTGAGGGATGATGATTTTATCAGCTTTGGTCTCTTCCTCCTCCTCCTTCTCCCCTCCTTCTTCTCCCCCTCATCTTCTTCCCCTCCTCCTCCTTCATCTCCAAAATAAAATTCAAAACACATGAAGAAATCAAATGTAATCCATTGATTTCCAAAGAAAACCTGCAGCTGACGTGCAATGTGAGGAAGAAGCAACCATTTCCTGGCTCAAGATATCAATACTCTGAGGTCATTTGTTACCTGGTGTGACTGGCTGGAGCTAGCTGATGTGATGGCTAAGTGACCTAGATACTTAATACTCCAGATGGCCATCCCTGTAACTCTATAATACCCCAGGTCTTCCTCTCCCCTTGGTTTAAACTCTGTCCAAGGAGGGATCTGTATTCTTCTGGAACAAATCTTTGGCTAGAGATGTGGATTCCTCCAATCACCTGGATTGATTAGCATGGTGGGTGATGCACGATCATGGGAGGAATCCCTATAAATATGTGGTTGAAATAAAACAACTCACAAAGCAGGGGATTGGGGCTGGGGAGGTGGCTGATTCTGTAAAAATGTTTTCCATGCAACATGAGGGCCCTCATTTGGTACCCAGAACCTGCATTAAAAAAAAAAAAAACAGCATAGCTGCATACATTTGTAATCCCAGTGCTTGGGAGATGGTAGATCCCTGGGGATGGCTGGCCGGCTACCCTAGACTGTTTGGTGAATTTCAACTCAAGCCAATGGGAGACATGTCTTAAAAAATAAGGTGGATAATTCTCAAGGAAGGCTATCTCTGAACTCTACCTGCACAGACATACTTAGAGAAATACCTGTACATACATATGGACCCACAAGAAGATGCATTGCCCTCCCCCATTCACAAATGAACTTAATTTCTTCAGGTGTATGGATGGTCAACATTTTAGGAAAGCTTGACTTAGGGTTTATTTTTACTTTATGATAATGTGAAAGCAATATGTACCAGACAGAGATCATGCTGTAAACTTTGTTAAACTTTTCCCATGCTGCTGGCAATGTACAGAAAGCAGCAACTTACATGCATCTCTGGTTGACACTAACAAGCTGGGCCTCACAGCCAGCCAGGATGTGCAGTGTACTGGTGGCCAGCTATAAAGCTTAGCATGTCAGTCCCATTCAATGAATTTTGACTGGCATCCTAAGTACAGGAGCATCTGTATGAACAGTAAAGATGCACACAGTTATATGACATCAGGAGTTAACTCAGCCTATTAGGTAGTTGATATAACTTGGTAAATATTAAGCAAAGGAACAAGATTCCCAGGTGCAATCAGGGAAGAGAAACCATGGGCGTTATAATGTGAGACATTTTAAATGCCAGTGAGCATTTCCCAGTCTGGTTCTGAGGGCTTCTCCCACCTCTGAGGTTTGCTGTGCAGGTTGTAGAAGATGGAACTCTCCTGGGATTGATCCTGTCTGCTGATCTTGGCATGTGCTCTGCAATACCGACTCCCAGTGTGCATGGCTCCTGAAGGACCGGGCACTTTCATCAGCAAACTTAGATCCCATTCTATTCATCCATTCTCAGTGAATGCTCCCAAGATGCACATTGTTTTCCAAAAATGGAATCTGAGATTCACTCCACTCCTCTCTCCCACAGATAATTGCCAGTGTAACAAATCACCATACATCTAGGGTCTCAAAAGACATGCAACGCTCAGGCAACATTGGAAGCTGAAATCTGGCATGTGTTTCAGCTGTTGGCAGGGCTGCATCTATTCTAGAGGGTCTAGAACAGGGCTGGAGGACAAGTGACTGTGGAATGCTCAGTCACAAACAGGACAGCCTTGTCACACCTGAGCACCAAGGATTCAGGGTCTGTCTTGGAAGAGGGCCCTGAAAAATTAAGAAACAGGAATCAGGGAGAATAGGAACAAAGCAGTGTCTTCTGGGTATGACAGGACCGTTGCATCCATGAACTCAGAGCAGCTGTGGTTGCCCGCACAAGATCTGCAGAAGATCAAGCCTGATGACATTCCAGCATAGAAGGGAGGATCAAGACCCCCAACTCCCTAACTGATGAGCTACAGACAATTTGTGGCTTCCAGGGAGAAAAAGCCAGTTTTCTTTAAGGGTGTGGCCTCTGGTAGGTTAACCATGCTCCAGTGGGTGTTCTAACACCCACAGGTATTTGAGTAGCACAAACTGGACTCAGTGGGTCACTACAAAAAGGACAGGATGTTCAAATGAGGTAAGGATGTGAGCAGTGGACCTGGGAGAAGTTATAGGAAGGAGTGCCCATTGAATATGATAAAAATACATTGTGTACATGAGTGTGAAATTCTCAGAGAATTAATACAAATATCACATCTGAAGAAGAAAAAACTGTAACTTGTTCAAATTTAGAAGAGTTATGGATTTTTATTTATTTATTTTTAAATCACCATTTTGACAACCTCAGGAGCTAAGTGGCAATGAGGATCCAAGGACAGTTTCTGTCCATGACTTAGATTAAAATCCAGCAACAGAGAGATCATATTGTCACCGCCTCTATCCGCGACCAGACTGCAGCATCCATGAGGGTAGACAGCCACCAGGTGTGCTCACCAGGTGATGCCCTGCAGTTCACAAGGCTCTATGTATAAAGTACTTTTGGAAAAAAGCTATGCTATGAAGAAACTCAATCCTCCATCTTCCATTTACAAAGGAGAAGGGTTCACCCAGATGACATGAAACAAGCTTGAATGCTTGGCTTTCAAAAAAATGAAATGTATGACCTAAGAGGGGGCTGGAGGCCATGGCTGAACAGATGAGGGCAATTTAATGCCCTGTCTAGATTCCAGTGAAATCCAAACCACTACATAAAGCCTCCCACGAGGGCTGGGAAGGTGGCTCAGTGGGTAAAGCCACTGATGCTCAAGCATGAGGAACCGCGTTTGGATCCCCAGAACTCAGGTAAACACCTGGTGGGTGCAGCAGCCACCTGCCAGCTCAGAATGCAGGAGGCAGAGGGGGGACATTCCTGGAGCAAGCTGGCTAAAGGGACCAGCTGGACTTGGTGAACACTGGTTTCAGAGAGAGACCCTGCCTCAATATATAAATCATATGGCAATTGAAGAAGGCACCTAAGGTCTACTTTGGCCCTCCACAGTCATGTGAACATATGTGCCTGTGTACGTGCACACATGCGTACACCCATACATTTAAACACATATGCACCTACACATGCACACAGAGTAAAATAAAACTGAAGGATCTAGAAATACATGTATCCATGTGTAGCCCAAGGGCTCTGCCACTAGATATTAGCTAAATGTAAGTAATGATGGTTAGTGGTGTTAGACATTACCAAACGTTATAAGTTAAGGTAACTAACTGTAGTGCTTACTTTTCTATGGCTGTAATAAAGCGCCATGACCGAGGCAATTTACAGAAGACAGAGTTCATTTTTGGCTCACAGTTCCACATGGTCGGAGTCCACAATGACAGATTAAAGCAACAGGCAGCAGAGATGGTGGCCGGGCTAAAAGCTGAGGGCTGAGAGTTCATATCTTGTCCCACAAGCAGAGGCACATGGGAAATGGCATGATGCGTTGAAGCTTCAAAACCTGCCCCCAGTAACACACTCCTAACAAGGCCATGCCTCCTCCAAACAGCACCACGAACTGAGACCAAGTATTCAAACTCCCAAGACTATTGGGAACACCTTATTTAAACCACCACAGTAACTTACCCATTTTCAAATTTGTCAAACTGGGTCACATGAGCCACTTTTTAATAAGTTTTTATCAGATCCCCCCCCCCAATTCTCTGCTCCTCTTCCCCCTTCTCCCTTTCCCAGTTCTGTTGGGCCCTTTTGCCTTTCTAGAAAATTCCACTTCTATGCTCCACACAAACTGTATGCATGTGGGGTCAAATATCCATGTAAAATCTAGCCCATATTTTATAGATACACACCAAAGCCTTCCAGAGTGACATGACACAATACTGGGTGATTGGGGGAAAAAGGATGAAAAATATGAAATCTCTTTGAGACTCAGTGAATGGACACGAAGAACTTACATGCTCTATCCTCAGGCGTGTCTGAGATGTTATATCATTTCTAAAAACCCCGGAAACCATGGATTGTATATCTAGAGTGGCCACAATTAGTGGATAAAATTGCTTCCTCCCCACCAGGCAGCAAATCTTCTCACCAGGAAATGGGAAAGCCAGACCTGAAAAGCTGGGTAAGCTTTTCAACCCGCCTCTCCGGACTTGCATAATCACCCACCTCCACCTTCATTTTATACCTGAGAGGTTGCGCAGCTGTGCACTGTTCAGAAGCCATGAGAAACCCTGCTTCTGGTCCTAAGCAGCAAGCAAGCATCTTTCCCCTCTGTCCACCACAATACCTGCCATGTCCTTTCTCTCACAATAGATATTCAATACCCAGCCTAAGCATGAATGAGGGGATGGATGGCTGGGTCTTTGCACAGCTGCGATACCATAGCTTATGAATGAATGGATGAGGTTAATAAAAAAAGACCATGTTTTGCCCCGAAATTGCTTCATGGTTCTTCTGGGTCCAGAGGCTCCTTATCTATGGACATTGTGTCTATAAATCCATATCTACAGAGCCAGGCTCTTCTGTGAATGACTTACCAACTTCTCACCGCAGGCCTCAGGATTCAGAAAGACTTGGAGAGCGTTCAGCGTCAAAGGGAAGGTTATTTCTCATTGAGAGCTGTGTGCGTGGACAAATGGGGAAGCGGAGGTAAGCAAAGGAAAAGTACTTCCACTGGAGCTGGAGCAGTCCCAATGGACTTGGAGATTCATGAATCTCCAAGTTGCTCTCCCAGTCTGTTTTCTGTATCAATAAAAAAAACAGAGGCATGGGCTGGGTGTGTCTATGGGGCATATCAGGAGAGGTCTACTGAGGAGACAAGGTCTACCTCATAGATGAGTAGATCATCCAGTGAGCTGGGAGGGACTCCAGGCTGAATAAGACAGACAGTAATCTGTGAAGTAATTTCACCTCTCTCTGCTTCATAACTGCATTCACAATGTGATCCACTGCCTTCTGCCTCTACCACCATACCTTCCTTACCAGGATGGACTACACCCTCACACTATGAGCCAAAAGATACCCTCCTCCTCTGAAGATGCTTCTGTTAGGCATTGGTCATAGTGATGAGAAAAGTAACTGATATAAAAATCTCATCCAGGCTGCTGTAGGAAAGCAAGAGAGGAGTGGATGGCCCAAGAGGAGGCCACCTAAGTGATGTGTGATAGAGGACAGTGGTTTAGACTGAGTTGTGGATGTTAATATCAGTGAAACCAGGTAATGCAGGATCTGTGAGCCTTAAAGACAAGAGCCTCAGAAAGTATTACCATGCTTCTGGGCTGAGCAATGGGTAGGGTCTAGTTTCTTAATATGTGGGCTATAGAGGCTCCCTGGCTATAAGTCTTCCTTACCATGACTCCTGGTAAAACAGCAATGCACAGGGAATGTCTGTTAACTAGAACTGGATCCTGGACATAGCTGTAAACTAGAAATTAGAACAGCAATTCTCAACATATGGATTGCAACCCTTTTGACAAATCTCTGTCTGCAAAAATATTTACATTACAATTCACAACAGTAGTAAAATTATAGTTAGGAAGTAGCAGCAAAAATAATTTTATTGTTGAGGGTCACCACAACATGAGGAATTGTATTAAAGGGTCACAGCATTAAGAAAGTTGAGAACCACTGAATTAAAAATGTTCCGGGGGGGGGGGGGCGGAAGCTATAGAGTAAAATCATTCAGATCTAGACTCAGATTAGAAAATGAGGTCTTCAACATGGACAAGGATGTGATAGACATGTGAAGGTATTAGTTGCTTTCATCTGCTAAAATACCCAACAAATGCAACTTATGAAGGATGGGTTTGAGGCTCACAGTTTGAGGGTGCAGCCCATCATGGTGGGAAAGGAGTGACCACAGGTGTGTGAGGCAGCTGGTTGTGTTGTATCTGATGTCAGGAAGTAGAGAGAGATGAGTGGTGGTACTCAGCTCAGTGTCTTGTTTTTCTTAGAGTCCAGGACAATAGTCTGCAACCTGCAGCTGTAGTGGGTCTTTCCCCGCAATAACCCAATTGAGAACCTCATTCATAGACATGCTCAGAGACGCATCTCCTAGGTGACTCAAGATCCTTTTAAGTTGACGATCAATATTTACCAGGAGAGTAAAGCTGATAAAAAAAATTCTGCTCAGTTCCACCAACTGGGTACCAAACATTCAAACACATGAGTCTATGGAGGCTTTTATCAGTCAAACCACCACAGGTGTACTGGCCAGCCAATGTTGCTGAGCCATGTGAAAGAGCTAAAGCAAGCAAGCAAACAAACAAAATAAACAAACAAATACCTCTCCCCGCAACAAACCACAGCCTGGGAGAAAATATTTACAAATCTTATATATGACTAAAGACTGATACCTAGAATACATAACTAATTTAAAAATTATAAGAATATATTTTCAACTTTATTTTTATTTATATATATGAGTGTTTACCTACATGGATGTATATGTGACATATGTTACACTGCCCAAGAAAGCCTGAAGAGGGTATTGGATCCCTTGGAACTAGAGTTACAGATGGTTGTGAGCTGTCATGTGGGTGCTGAGAGCCAAACCCAGGACCTATGCAAGAGTAGCCAGTGTTCTTAACCACTAGGCCACTTTCCTAGACCCCAATTTTCAAACTGTAATGATTATGACCAATCTAATAATATAATAAAATGAACAAAGGCATTTAGAAGCATGTTGTTGTGGAAAGAACAGACAACAAACACACACATGAGAAGTGTTTACACCAGGAGCCAGTAGAGAAACCCAGTTAAATCAGCATTGAGACACCTATGCTCACCTACTAATCCATAGAGAAAAGAGGCTAAGAAATGGGGTTCCATCCTTGTCACATATGGGGATATAATTTCATGACTCTAAAAATTAAAAGACTCCAATACAAGAAGACCTTGAGGACACAAGCCTGGCTCAGATTACAGCAGATTCTCACAGAAGGTCATCTTGTAATCCAAAATTATAAAGGATGGTGTCACAACACAGCAAGAGTGAGAGAAAGTAGAAGATGAGGAACCAAGCTTGAGCCACCTGGATGAGACTGAAAGTGACTGCATAAGTGGGAAACATTGATGGACAGATGTCAGTCAGTAAATCTACAAAAGATCCATGCAGGACCTCTATGAATAACAATATCATCCAGGGAATCTGGGGCCCACTGCTCATTGGAGAAGCAGGTTAGAAGAGCTGAACTGGGGAAAGTGGTCGGCTGGAACTAGAGCGGTGGGAACGAAGCAGGACACTGCACACAGAGAAAACAAATGCCATCACTTTTCATCTTCATGCTACACTGCAGCTTAGACAGATCAAAGAGCCTCCCAGAGACTCGAGTGGTTGTGGGGTCTTCTCTTTCCAGGGAATGTTGAATATTTGATGGATTTTACACTGTTGTTTTCTGGCCTTCATTTGCCTGCCACATATCAGCATATATGGCAACCTGTCATGATTAAGACATTATGACGTGATGTAGGGATTGACACGGAGAGATGGAAGAAGAGAGAAGCCAGAAACAGGTCCAGGAATGCATTGACATGAATCAGACTTGGTCCTACACTGCAACAGGTGAGGGTGGTATCTTAGCTACTTTTCTATTGCTATGATTAAACACCAGGAGCAATGCAACTCAGAAAAGAAGGCATTTGAGTTTACAGTTTCAGAGGAACTCCATGAGAGCAGAGTGAAAATGTGGTGGCTGGAGTTGAGAATTCATGTCTTGAACCACAAGTAAGTAGGAGGCAGAAAAAAGCACTCGGGGAATGGCATAAGTCCTTTGAAACCTGAACACCCACCCCCATTGGCACACCTCCTCCAACAAGGCCAAGCCTCCTCATCCTTCTCAAACAGTTCCACCAACTGGGAAGCAGGTATTCAAACACGAGACTATGGGGATCATTCTCAGATGAAACCACCAGAGGTGAACTGCTCAGTCAGTGTCACCAAGGCAGTCAGTCTTTAGGAGGAGATTTAAAGTGGAATAGATCTCCCACATCTATCTAGCTAACTTGTGGCATTGTGTGGCTAACTCTCAAAAGATCACTGTAATCAAATCAGCAGCATCCTGGCTTCTGAAAAAAGCACGGTGTCGAATGTGAAAATAGTCACAGTTCTCTGCAGAAATGTTATGTGGCAGAAGTGAGCTTTAAGTAAACGAGGTAGAGATTCTTGACCTGAGATCCTAAGATACAAAGTCTAATGTCCCAGACCTGAGAAGTATGGAATCTGACATGGCCCCACATCCTTCTGGAGAGCTGTACTAGTGACTTACCTTGTTGTTGTGATAAAACATCTGACAAAGGCGACTCAAGGATGGAGGTTTACTCTGGCTCACAGTGGGGAGGTGTGATCCATCACAGCAGGGAAGACATAGCTGCAGGAGCAGGGGGCAGGTGGCAGCTGCTCACACTGCCTCTGCACTCAGGAACAGAGCAGGATGCACGCTGGTGCTCGGTTCACTTTCTGCTTTTTATTCAGTCTAGGCTCTCAGCCCATGGGGCAGTGACATCTTTTTTTTTTTGTTTGTTTTTCGAGACAGCGTTTCTCTGTGTCGCTTTTCACCTTTCCTGGATCTCGCACTGTAGACCAGGCTGGCCTTGAACTCACAGAGATCCACCTGCCTCTTGCCTCCTGAGTGCTGGGATCAAAGACATGCGCCGCCGCTGCCGCCGCCACCACCACCCGGCAACAGTGACATCTTTAGTTAGGAAGGCGACTCTCTCTTCTCCCTCTAAACCTTTCTGGAAACACACTCATAGACATATCCAGAGGTGTGTGTGCTTCCGCTGTGATTCTACATCCAGACAAATTGAAAATGATGATGAACCAGCATCATAGGCACCAGGATGTTGCTACAAATGGAGAACAGGGGTCTGACTTCTCCTGACTAGACCTTGATCAGGAAGCAGGCTCACAGCATCACAGTTTATTACCACTGGGCTGTGTGAATAAAGTATACGATGAAATATAAATTAATTTTATGTTCTGAGATGGCTCCTATTCCCCAAATGTTTCATTACACATAGGAAAATCAAAACAACTCCAAATTTGCAAACTCTGAAATAAAAATCATTTCTGGTCCCAAGAATTCCAGACAAGGGATGGCCTTCATGTTTAAGGACTCACCCGGTGTCCATATTCCTGTGTCTCTTTATTTATTGCTTCTAGGAAGCATATGCATTAGTTGCCTTATTTTTTTTTTCTTCATTACCTTCAAGGTGACTAGATAACACATAGAACTTACTCCTTTGGCTGAATCTAGGTCATGGGCCTGATTTCCCAACCACACTCAGCACATCCTTATCCATCTTTTGATCCAATGGGCATCTAAAGCCACCCTGGAGCCACAGGTAACTCAGCACACCATAGCTATTTGGGCCTTCTACAGCGGCTCTCCAGTATTGCTCATTCTCTCCCAGCTTTGTCAGATGGGCACTTTCCTACTGGGTATCGCCCCTCCCCTAGCTAGCCTAGAATTTCCTTGCACAGGGCTGGGTGGGAGCAGTAGGCACTTAGCATTTATTTATTACCAAGCAATGTCAGGACTTAATGACACATAAATCACAAACCATGAAGTCACAGCTCTCCATCTTCCTGGTTTAAAGTGCTGTTGGGAAGCAACTATCCAGAGAAGCAGGGCGGAGGTTCTTGCTAGTGTCCAGGCTTGTGCCTGGACGATGCAGGAAGCAGAGCCTTTTCTTCTTGGTACATGACTCAATCTCGAGAACTCGTTCTTGGATGCATGAAGGGAAGAAGGGAGACTGTCTGATGACGCAGCCTGGATTGGCAGAGGGAAGAGGCTCTGAAAAGTAATGCCTCTGAGCTTTAACAAGGGGCTGCTGGACAAAATGGGTCCATTTTGCTGAGTTTCAGGGAAGTTTGTGGGCTTTTCCCTATTCCTTGCTTCATGCTCTTGGTGCCTTGTAGATACAATGAGAACATCCCCTTCCAGTCCCTGAAACTCCAACCCCCCTCCCTGCCCCCCCCCACATCATGTTCCCCTCCAGCCACCGGGTCTGAGCTGAGTCACCTCTCTTTCAGAGAGCCCACTTTGTCCTTGCTCTCTGCTCTGTCTTCCCCCCTCCCCCATCATTAATGATCCGCCATGATGAAAGGCTCCACCGGGCCTTGTTCTCCATAAATGATGGTGCAGGGTGTGAGCTGCTCACTTCTGGGTGCTTGAGCATGAGTTCCAGAAACATCCTCCCTCGCCTGCTCTCAAACAGGCAATACATTAATTGTGCTCCTTCTGACCATGACCTCCAGGAGGAGAAACACAAGGAGAGAGAATCGCAAAATGTAGCCACTGTTGTGGTTGTTAGCCGCAGGAAGTACTCTGAGGATGGGAGAGGGGCTAGGGACATCAGCTGAACCATCAGGCCTTTCAAACAGCCTCCTTTTTCCTTCTGTTCCATCACTCTCATAAAGGTTTGGTCTTTTAAGTTGCACAGAGAAGGAATTTGTGATTTATTTGAGCAGGTTTTCTGAGAAATCTCTTTCACAGGTAGCCAGGAGCTGACCTGTTAGGAAGATAGATGAACTGCAAGAGTCATAAAGATTCCTAAGTGACACTCTTGCGAGAGTTATTTTCAGGGGGGTCACTGCTGCTGGGTTGTGTCTGCAGGCTCGTGCAGGCACCTGGATCTCCAAGGAAAACAGCCACAGAAGACCTAGCCTGGGGCTGTGAGCAATGAAGATTTTCATTTCTCCAGGTCATTGCAAGGCAGACACATCCATCTGAGTTCTCAGTCTCCTAAGTGACCCAGGCAGGAGGGACAGGACACTAGATGGCCTCGGGAAAGCTTGGTACACAGTTCTCTCTGAGGGACACACAGCCCTCCTATCACTTAGAATGTTTGCTTGTAGAGACAACTTCAATCTGACATAGCTTCCATATGTGCAGGAAGGAAATAAACTCATGATCATGCTGGTCAACTAGACACAAGCTAGAGCCACCTGCAGTAGAGGAACCTCGGTTGGTCTATAGCCTCCCTCAGATTAGCCTGCAGGCTATCATCTGGGGCATTTTCTTGATTAGTGACTGATGTGGGAGGGGTCCATTCCACTGTGCTACCCCCTGGGCTGGTGGTCCTAGGTTATATAAGAAAGTAGACTGAGCCAATCCAAAAGGAGCGAGCCAGTAAGCAATACTCTTCCATGGCCTCTGTTTCAGTTCCTGTCTCCAGGTTCCTGTCTTGCTTGAGTTCACACCCTGACTTCTCTCAGTGAAGGGCTATTCTATGAAATTATAAAATGAAAGACACACTTTTCCTGTTTAAGTTGGTTTGGTCAGTGTTTTTTATTTTTATTTTATGTTGTATTTTTGTTTTGTTTTGTAACAACAGAGAAGCCAAAATAGGACAGGGATGTGTTTGCATTCATTTTTGAGCAGCATGGTTACAAATGAACGCTTGTGAATGAATGCAAGCTGCACATACACTCGTTCTCCGGTTCTGTCAGTCAGAAGTCTGATGTGGATATCACTGGAGTAAAACCCAGGTGCTACAGGTGTGGCTCCTCCCAAACCTTCAGTCTATGAACTTGTCCTTCACAGCTTTGAGGACTCCTGCTCTTATCTGGCTTGTAATTTCTTTCCTCCCCAGCAGGGCCAGTGGTTGTACAATACAGAAATGAGACTCCCCAGGCATCCTATTTCTAAAGACCTTTTGGTGGCCCTGGGTTAGTGCCCAAGGATCACAGGTACCTTCCCTAGATGAATCTCAGTCAACAAACCTAATGTCTACATGCAGCCTCAATACCTTACAGGGATCAGGGTGCGTTCATCTCTGGGAGCTGTTCGCCTACCTGCTCACCATGCTATTCTTGCATTTAAGAAACATTCCTATCATCATTCTTCAGAACATTTTGATTAAGTTTTTTTTTTTTTTTTTTGGTTTTTCGAGACAGGGTTTCTCTGTGTAGCTTTGCGCCTTTCCTGGAACTCACTTGGTAGCCCAGGCTGGCCTCGAACTCACAAAGATCCACCTGCCTCTGCCTCCCGAGTGCTGGGATTAAAGGCGTGCACCACCACCGCCCGGCTTTGATTAAGTTTTGCTTGTGCTTGTGTTTCCACAAAATGCCATTTCCTGCCATCAGTGCTCTCAGAACATGTTCTTTACAAGGGTGCCTCAAGTGGTGTTCCAGAGATTCTTTCTGAAGCCCCGTGCCTCTGCTTCAAGCTTCAGTGGCTGGAACCACACGTTCCAGGCTGCCGTCTAACCAATGGGATAACAAAGGACACGAGATTCAGAGGCTCTGCTGTGACAAACCACCAGTTGTCCTGGATAAGATGGGTCTTTGTTCCCATCACAGACAGTGGGTGACAGGTTCTTGGTACCTCGCTGGCATTCACTAATAATATAAGCCTGCCCAGGATGATCTTATAGCCTGTGTGGCTCATCACTGTGCCTGTGATACCAGCATGGACACCATTAAGGCCCCCAGGGGTGTTTATTAAATGAGTGAGTGAGAGCCTTCCTTGGAATATAACAATCAGTCGTGTTTATTCTGGTGAGATTTACCAAGTGTTACTAAGTGTGCGAGCCACACAGTGCTGGTGTCATCTGTGTAAGTGGGGACCCCGCATAGTGCACATTCCTGGGAGCAACGATCTATTGGGACCGTCACAAAATGAAATCAGAAAACATCCCCAGAAAGACAGAACTTCCTGGAGACAGTGAGTCAGCTGCTTCAGGGGGCAGAAGCACTTTGTAGATTCTGAAGGATGGCCACTGTCCCGTGAAGGTGCCACATGTGATATTACAGTGCATGAGTGAATGTCACACCTCTGAGTGAGCCCATGTCAGAGCCAACCCTGCACACATGCAGGGAGGAAGTGACTCGTGAGCAGTGTGGGTATCACCTCTCCGTGGGATAATATCAGGGGACTACAGAGCTCAGATGGAGAAGTGTTGAAATAGGACCTCAGATGATGTGTCCCATGTCCGCACTCCATTTTCCATCCAAGAGCAGCTTCCTTATCCATCATGCTCCCACCCTTGCCTCTCCCACTCCTTCTCTCCGCTGTGTGATAATATACAATAACTGTATGATAATATACCATAGCTGTCTAGTAATATATGATAACATATATGTTATCACATAGCCAGTGCCCAAAGGGCCTTGGGGTGTCTTCAAACTTGTTAATCTTTGGCTCTGCAGAGTTCCACACTGGGAGTTTTGTGGCTGGAAACTGGTAACATGTAGAGAGGAGATTATCATCTATCTACCATCCTGCCCATTTCTTTTGACACAGTTAAAGGAATATCCTTCCTGGAAAGGGGCTACTTGGGCCCTGGAGAGACAACTGGGCTAAATAAATTGGCCATCTTGCCTTGGTTCACAGTCCTCACTCTGAGCTGAACAGAACCAAGAGCCAAGGGAAAGTGATAGACAATGAACTGGAAGACTGGACTTTTTCTCAGGACAACATATTGAGTGGAACTTCATAACTTCATTTGTTTTTGGAATTTCATTTCAGAGCCCCAAACCAAGGCATCGATGGAAGAAGCCACTTGTGTATCCAAGGGGGTACTGACCTTCAGAGTTCTCTTTCCAGGAGGAAGAAATTTAATTTCATCTTGTCTTCCCATATTTGTCCACGTTAGACTGCATTAAATGAGTTATTTTTAATCATTGTTCATAAATCACAGCAAGGGTACGCCCTGAGGCACAAAACATTTGCATAAAAATATTAATTGCCACCATCTCTTCCCGTGGGCTCATGGGAAGGGAGACAAATGTACAGCAAGGGATGGCAGACATGGGGTGTGCTCAGGACAGAGGGAGGGTGGGTGAAGGAAAGAGCCTTGTCCCAGTTCCTAGTCCTCTTAACCATTCACTTCAGTACCCAAAGTGTTCTTGGAGCTTCAGGAGCCTCTTCAGATGCAGCCGCCACCAAGAAGCCCACTATGATCCCTCCAGTTCACATAATCTTTCCTCCATTGTTATCTGTGAGTTCTGAGCCATATCCTTTGGCATCATGAACATTCCTCCTGGCTCAGGCACCTGCCCACCTCACACAGAGTTCATAGCTCCTGCCAGGAGACCGAATAGCAGAAGGACCCAGTGGATCCTCAGAACCTTCTCTCATAGCCCATTTTACTCCTGTCCCAGCCAGCCTGCTCTGAACAGATGAACATGTGTATACACCACAGCTATGAGCTATAAAATCAATCATTTTCCCCAGTCCTGTTCTTCCTTTGATATATGGTTTCTTATCTCACATGAGACCTGTGACCTTAATCATGGCCTCTAGTTCATCCTTCGGGCTCTGTGCTCTTACTCTGCCCTCCCAGTGTTACAGAGTCACATTCTGCTCCACCCCCAGGTCTCAGCTGCACCTAGATGCCACAGGTCCTGCTCTCCATGCTATCTTTCTGTGTATCCTGACACTAAGAGAGTCTGGGTACCATCTGCGATGATCATTATCTGAGTTCTTGCCTCTTTTCCCTGCTAGCTCCAGTCTCCTGCAGCTCCAGTGCACCCAGTGCACCCAGACTGGTCCAGAGCAGCCTCCATTGAGTCTCCTCCCATCTTTCTCATCTATGGACACTAGAGCTTCTCCTCTTCTTCATCCATCCATCACTGTATCAGTAACAACTCTGCCAGAGGTGAACCAGTTCACCTTTGAACTAATATTGCTATATCTTAGGACCTGCCTGCAGGAGAGGGGGCCTCGGAGGCTTGAAATGGCCTTCATCACCCTGTATCTTTTGAGAAGGCCCAAAGTGGTCCTCTCCTACCAGCCTAACTGTCCAAGTCACTCAGCACATGCCAATCTGGTTGCCAGGACCTCAAGCCTGAGCTGCACCCATAATGAGCCCTATCAGGTTCTTCCATCCTTTGTTCTGAATATTCTCCTCAGGTACCTCAGATCTGTGCTCCCCAGTATGGGCTTATGTGAAGTCAGGGAGGAGACTCCACACCCCTCCTAGCCTGAGTGGCTGAGGGTTCTCTGTTCAGATAGTTGTGGAAGGCTCAGCAGTGAGCCATCCCCTTCCAGGGCTTTTGTGGCCTTCTTGGTCTTACACAAAGCAGGATGCTATAAGGAATAAAGGGCAAAAACATGATTCATCCAGTTCATGGTTATAGACTTCAACTCTACCACTATTACACCTCCAGAGGGTGGCAGAAAAATCACAAGGAAGAAAGTTGCACAGGTAGCCAATGATACCAACGAGGAAGTGCCACTACTGGACTCATGAAATCCTTGGCCTTAGATGTCGGGTCTCCACAGCAAAGCGGGGGTACTGAGGCATAGAGTGCTAGGCTCCATGCCATGTCCTTTACTCTCCACTTTATGAACCTTGAAGAAGGATGTACTCGGCTGGAGTGCTGAGTGCAGCATGGCCCTCCAGGACCTAAGGAGGTGAACACAGAGGATCTAATTTCCATTGGAGATAGGGTCCCTGGGTTGGGACATGAGTTGAATCTAAGACCATGACTTCAAAACAGGAAGCAGGTTTGTGCTAAAAACTAACACTTTCAGCCTTTGTTCTCTTCTTGAGTGGCTGTTCATGACCAACAGTGATAACAAAATGAAATGGTCCAAATGTCTTCCTGTACCAGGAATTCTGGGAAAATGTCCATTCAGGCTGATCACCCAGCAGAGGTGAAGAAAAGACAATAGCTTGGGCAACCAACTGGGAAGTGTTGCTTCCCTGTTCTTCAGAGAAAAAGCCTAGGTAGACATCTCTAGGATTCGAGTATCAAGCACTGCTGACCCTGAGAGCCCAGCCCAGCATCACTCAGCTTTGCAGCAGGCTGAGCTGGTCTGCAAACCGTCTTCAGCTCACTGCCAGATTCTGCATCACAAGCAAGCTGCTCCAGCTCCTTGCTTTCCTCTTGTTTTATTTACTCATGTATATACTTTTTGTAAAAGGAGAGAGCCAGCTCTGAAGTGACAGCCATCATGTGGCCATCAAGATTCCAGTGTCGAGGTAAAGGCAGCTTCAGAATACAAGTGTTGTTTCCTATTTATTTCCGGCCTTGCAAAACATCTCAAGAGCTTGACCCACATTATAGAAGCTTTTGTGTGTATGAGCAAAAGGTATCACGGAAGACAAATTCGATACTTATGTAACTGGAAGGGCTTGCTTGGGGCAGAATCACAGTGGCTTTGTGGGCCTCTGTGTAGGTAATAGAGGGGCCAAGACCCTGTGGGTCAAATCACTGGGGATGTTGTTACTGTCTTCTGAGTTTTGTGCTTTTATAAGTCCATTCGTCTGTGCTATTGAGTATCTGTTGCCTACCAGGCACCACAGAACATGCTGTGACTTTGAGGGGTAGAGAAGAGGGCCCACCATTTCATAGCTGTGGCACCAGGAGATCCAAGAGCTCATTTCTTTCATCCAGTAACTCATCAGTGAAGGGTTCCACATCCAAGTCCCCTGAATTGGGGCACTTGTGCACACACAATGACAACCAACGCCAACAAGACTTAGAATTGCTGTACCTCTTGACCATAAATCACCCTAGACTTTCCTTGTTTGAGTTTTATACTGTTCCTCTAGGCCTTTTGGTTCAGATGGGAACTCTTGTTTCTGTCAGCCCCTGCTCAATTCCATATAGGTAGATTGTCCAAGTCAGCTGTTAACAGCACACTCCAGAGAAGGACAGGTCACAGTTTTCTGAGATGCTGGACACTACTAGTCCAATGGTCCCAGGTAAGGGTAAGGAGCATCAAAGGATTATTTTAAGAAATTGAGTAGACCCAGGGTCAGCATCAGGGCACAAAATGTCTGGCCCAGTTGATGTCTATGTCTACAATAGAAAATGGACAAGAAGGACAAAAAGTCACTGATATACTCTAATTCTAGAGAGCCAGGTGAGGTTGAATCCACTGAGCAGTTCCAGAGGGAGAGGATGGAGAAAGCCCAAGACAACCAAACATTCTCCCTGGGCACAGCATAGTGTTACGCATGGACCCCAAAAGACCGGAGGTCCTGGGTATTGGGAAGCCCGCCTTACAGAGAAGTTGAGTGGACAGAGAGGGACACGGAATGTGAAACTGGCTTCATCTCAAGTCTTCTGGGCTTAATTCTGAAGAGTGACAGCATGGGGAAGAAGAGGCGATTCCCTGTTCAGAGAGCCATGCTGATGTTCCATGGAGTGTGGCATTATCTTTGCTTCAGGCTGCCAGGTAGGACCTGACCACAGCCTGAAGGCATAGCCTCATCACATGGACTCTGAATGGGGATTCTCCTTTGATGGACATCTAGTGAGCTGAGAGAGCAACTCAGTGTAGCTAAAGGAATCAGGCTAGGAGAGGAGATGTAGCTATGTAACCACCTTGATCACTCCAAAGGCTTGATAATCTGACTACAGTTTCTGCACAACCATGTCTACCAGGACAGCCTATATGTGCCCTTGTTTCCTTACAGCTGTCGGGGAAGTACAAGGCCCATGCAGAGAGTTCCCGCACACTCTGAAATAAACACTCATGGGCTAGGGGTTTGCAAGGACACACAAAATGAAGGTGACTTCTTTTGCTCTTTTGACCCTCGCTCTACAGCACCTGAGAGGTCCAGAGAAATAAATGTGGCAGAAGTGGTGTTGGGGACAGGTAGCAAGAGGGTTTTGCTTTGAGTAATCTGAAAAACATGGCAGGCACCCTGTCCCCATGCTCAGCTGAGGATCTGGGATCAAAGGTCCCCACTCTAGCCACTGATTTGTCCTCTGGGGACATCATTACCGGGATGCAGTCATTTGTTAGTTTCAGTTTTGTGCAGCTTAGATATAATGACTGTTGAGTTTCCTCCACTTCATCCCATGAAGCAGTGCTTGTTTTGCTAGTCAGAGAGCAACAGAATCTTACAATGAAATCATCTCCACGATAATTAACCCACTCACGGGGAGAGCTAAGAATGCAATAGGGTCACATATTAATGACAATGATCAGGACCCAAAGAATCTATTGATGCACCAAGCAGGCCTAAGGATTGGGGGCCCCCTCTCGGATTGATGCCGTGCGGGGTTGGAATCCTCTTTGGGTGGGCAGCTTGCAGGTGTTAACAGGCACCGCTCCAGCAGATGCCAGCTAAGCCCTGCTCAGGCTTCCTCCCAAATTACGGCTATCTTTTCTGCTCTCTTCCTAGTAGATGTTATTGCATTTGCAATGATTCAAATAGGTTTTCTGCAGGCATTAAATTTTTAGTAAACAGACCCAAATTAACAGCAATTCATGACATCTCACTCCAGGGATCAAATCAAAAGCATTCATTTTATATCTAAATATCTCTTCGTCTCTTTTTAATGAGCGGGTATGCTTGTTGCTGTGCGAAGCAAAATTAGACATATGTCCCCCTCCCTCCTCCGCCTCTCCACTCCCACGCTCTCTGTCCCTCCAGGAGAGCCGGCATGATCACCTTAGGAAGCAGAGGCGGGGTGTGTTAATTTTCCATAATTCAGGAAAACAAGGCTGATATCTGAACTCCCCCTCCACAGAGCTCTTGCCTCATCTGCTATAATGGGCTGCTGGCTAATGAACACAGCAGCCTGTTCTTATGGCATCAGCAGCCAGGGCCTTCCCAGAACTTGATTTGAGAAGATGATTTTTTTTTCTTCCCATCACTCTTTGTGGTATGCAGGCATTGAAGGAACTCTAGCATCCACGAATGACCTTGCCGGTGGCAACGTTGCATTTAGTGCTGATGCAGATGGCTTCATGGTCCAGGGATGACAGGGCAGGTGGAAGGCTGTGGGCAGCCGTGGGCACACAGCACTTCTGTGCTATTCTTATTGCAATGATTAAATATGCACTGTCAGATCTCAGGACGGCCAACTGTCCATCATCCTGGAGTTGGGCCTTTGGCTTCTAGGGTGTTTGGAAGGATTCCACATGATGGGTTGGGACCCTGTGCTTCCCTGGAAAGAGAGATTTCCAAGTTTCTGTCAGCATCTTCAGGTCTTCATTCCAGGCTTGGTGGATGGTCAGGGGGCTGCCCAGGGTAGCAGACTCCAGGAGGATTGGAAAATAACTTCAGGTTAACTTATGGAAAACTTAATCTGCTCCTTCAGCTCCACCTCCCATCACGGCCTCATGGACGTAGTAATGAAAGGATTGTCACACTGAAGACTAGAGCTGGGCCAGAGGACTTTGGAATGAGAAAGGAAAGGCTGAATGGGACCGCTGGTCCTGCCAAACTGCCTGGCCAGATCCTTCTTTTACTTGAGTGCATGATGTACTTATAAATATGCAGACAAATACTCCTAAATGTAAAATAAAAATAATAAACAATTTCAAGAAGAACTGGTGATCTGGTGACTACCAGGAGGTTCTGAGTCTTCAGAAAACAAATTTGTTAGCACCTTGAGGCTGGGTTCTAACCTCTTGCACAGTGGGGATCCCCCCGCCCCAGTCTCTGCTATTTTGTTACTGTAACACAAGTGGGCTGGTCCATGGCTTTCTGCTCTCTCTGGAGAGAGCGTCACAGTGTCTGGCTTTCCTCTTACTTCACAATGCAGCCTCTCCTTACTTCTCTATTCTGGTATTGTTCATTTTTTTTCATTCATAAAGCCCACCAATCTTTAACTTATAGTGCCATTTCCACATGTATTGTCTTTCCTATTTATTTTTTTTCATTTCACTACAAAGCAGATGCTCAAGAGAAATATTCTGCTTTTATACCAGAACCTAGAAAGAGCTTGGTACTTAATACATCTTATGTAAACCTGTATTGCATAAAGTAACTGAAGAGATCCCAGTCTACCTGGTGTAATTGATTGTGGACACTTTCACCTGTCACATCCATTTGCAAAGCTACAAGTAGAATTTTTTTTTTTTTTTGGTTTTTTGAGACAGGGTTTCTCTGTAGTTTTGGTGCCTGTCCTGGATCTCACTCTGTAGACCAAACTGGCCTCAGACTCACAGAGATCTGCCTGACTCTGCCTCCTGAGTGCTGGGATTAAAGGCGTGTGCCACCCTGCCTGGCAGAAACCATTTTTGAGGAGGAAAACTTGGGTCTCCTTTAATGCCCAAGGAGAGCTGAATGATGCCACACTCTCAATAGCAACTCTGAAAGCAGATGATAAACATGTCTCAAAATGTCCAGGGGAAGTTTTTTATTCCCTATTATTTTATACCCAGACCAACTTTCACTTGTATGTAAAGGAAGAACACAGAACACAGACATTTTCATGCACGAAGATCAGAGGCACATCTTTTCCATCACCCCTTCCCTTTGGAAGAAGATTCAACAATATATGCATCAGCAAAACTTATCTTTAAGGCACTGTGCTTCAGGAGAGGGATCTAGAAAGTCTTGTGGGATGAGTGTGATGACAAAGTGTAGCAGTCAGGGAGGAGCTCACTCAGGCTGAGTGTGCAGACCAGGGTATGAGAGCAAACCCAGGAGAAAAGGAAACAGATACCCTTCAGCTGAATCTATGCCCTGGGAGGGAGAAGAGCTTTTACTGGGGCATCTTGGGGTCTATGAGTCCCATATCATCATAATACAAGCTAAAAGACAAACTTAAAGGAGCCCGTGGATAACCTGGAGGAAAACAAACAGGAGTTCATCATGGGAAGGTGATGGATGTGCATTACATATTCAGAGCAGGGGATGCTATTTACATATTCATGACAATGTAAAGATGAAATACTCATCTGCCACAAAATCAGATGTAAGTATGCTAGGAGGAGGGGTGGGTGGAGAAAAGCTAAGATAAAGAAAGGGGAAGGGGGGTTGAGATGAAGGCAGGAGAAAAGTGAGAGACAGATAGCCTAAATAACATTAACCCTTTTGGTTTGGGGGTTGTTTGTGGTGTAGTTTTATGGTTGGTGGTGGTGTTTTATTTTTGTTTTTTGTTTTTTTTTCAAGATAGGGTTCCTCTGTGTAAGCAGTCCTGGCTATCTTGGAACTAATTTTGTAGATCAGGCTGGCCTTGAACTCACAGAGATTTGACCACCTCTCCTCCTGAGTGCTGGGATTAAAGTGTGTGCCACCACCACCTGGCTTGTGTTGTAGTTTAATGTGGAATGATCCTCAACAGACTCACGTATTTGGACACTTGCTCCCAGGTGGTGGCTTTGTTTGGGAAGTTATGGAACCTTTAGGAGGTGGAGCCTTGCTGGATGGAGCAAGTGGGTCATTGGATTATAGCCTGGCCCGGTGTTTCTCTCTCTCTCTCTCTCTCTCTCTCTCTCTCTCTCTCTCTCTCTCTCTCTCTCTTTCTCTCTCTCCCCTTCCTGTTGTGGGTGAAATGTGGTTTCTCAGCTTCCTAGCTGCTATGTGCACCTTTTCTGCTGCTAGACCTTCTCCATCATGAGACTGTGCCTCTTTGGAAACCTGAGCCAAACTGAGCTCTTTCTTCCCCAATTTGCTTTTTTCCAGGGTATTTTATCCCAGCTACAGAAAAAGTAACTAATACAGCTTGTGTTTGGTCAAGGGGTTCACAATCTGATGGAAGACATGCAATCCACACATCAAATCACTTTCTTCCTGTTTTCAAACAGTGCTGTGATCCCACAGGTCACCTGGGGCAGGAAAACCTCGAGTTATCATTGTTACTGAATCCAACAAGAGCTGACTTAAATCTTCACATTTCATTCACTCCTTCTGTAGCTCTGGGATTCAAGCCCAGGCCTTGCCATGCTAGGTAAGAGCTCTACAGCTGAGCTGCACCTACATCTCCTAAGATTTCTACAATTTCTACATGTCAGATTCCAATTCTGAGTTTCAAATCCAGCTTAAACATTTTCTCTGTTCCCTCACTCGCAGCTCATCTCTCTGTTTTCCCTTAAACTGATCTTGACCTTGCTTTCTCTTTCTTATGGTCCTGCCATTTTTTTTCAAAGCATAGTTACAATTACTGTGCTGCAGTGTGTCTTTTCTTATCCTAGTGAATAGGTTCCTAAAGTCAGTTTGAAATTCAAGATGTGGTGTGCATGCAGGGCTCTGGTCACTGGCTTGCCTCCAAATTCCTATGTAGGAAAAAGAATCCTAAATGCAACAGGGTTAGGTAGAGACATTAAAGAATGTTTAGGTCAGGAGGTCTCCACTCTCATGGTGTCGTAAAAAGGCATGATGGAAGGAAGGGGGGGACCTATCCTTTGTGCCTTCCAATGGCATTCTCTATGTTGGGGACACAGAAGCCCTCCTCTCTAGACAACATAACATCTGGCTTGGAAGTGGAGATCAGCTCTTTTTAGATACCATGCTTGTAGCCCCTTATCTTGATCTCCCCAGCCTTCAGAACTATACGAGAATAATTCCAGTCCTTTCTAAATGAGACAGTCTATGCCATTTCTGTTACAGAAGCCCCCAGATGTTGCCCACCTTAGATAATTCACTTGACTGGTTTGTTGGTTATCAGGAGGGTTAAAGCTCAGCCTAGGCTTTTGCATAGATTATTGTTTTTCCCCTGTAGTTTTTATTTCCTGACTTTTATATTCTAGGTGTGTTTACTAAGTACAGATAAGTAAAATGTTATATTAGTCTCATAAATTGAATCTTTTACGGTTTTGCATACCTTAATGTCTAACAGTTATACACTGTGACTTTCACCGTTTGCAAACTTGACTGTATGCATTGAAGAGCTCCATCTGACCTTTCCTCTGGTTCAAATCACTTAGTGAGCAGCTTTCCTCTATATTAGCTACCCAGCACAGCGTAACAAATAGCCTAATATTCCATGGCTTTGAAGCAGGCATTATGTTTTTATCTTCAGGTTCCTTTGGGTTGGGAACCGGATGTGGCAAAATACTTTGTCTCTGCCTCAGGGAGCTTCACAAGGCTGTGAACAAAGGACAGGGTGTCCTCATCTGAGGGTTTCGCCAAGCAAAGACCTTCATCTGGCTCATTCTGGGAACTGTCAGCAGGACTCTGTCCTGGGAGATTGCCTTAGGGTTCCTATTGCTGTGAAGAGACACACAACCACAGCAATTCTTACAAGGGAAACATTTAATTGTGGTGGAAGCTTACAGTTTCAGAGGTTCAGTCCATTATCATCATGGCGGTAAGCACGGCAGCGTGCGGGCAGACATAATGCTGGTTACATCTTGATCAGGAGGCAAGAGGACAGTGGACCTTGTGTCACACTGAGCAAAGCTTGAGCAAAAGAGACCTCAAAGTCCACCCCCACAGTGACACACTTCCTCCAACAAGGCCACACCTACTTCATTCAACAAGGCTATGCCTCCTAACAGTGCCACTCACTTTGGGGGCCATTTTTTTTTTCAAACCACCACAGAGATGTTTACCAGTTCCTTCTCTCTTCTTAGACTCTGAAGAGAAGTTTCTAAAGATGGTGCCTGGCTTCACTCAGAATGAGCAATGAGAAACAAGAGCATGGGGAGCATAGGACCTGTCTGACCTCGGAAGTAAGACACTGTCTATTTTGCTAACTGATGGATGCTGAGATGCCTGGATGCCTGGAGCAGCCCACACCAAGGGAACATATTGGACCAAAGACGAGATGGGGGACCACACCTGCCCTTCCCTTTTAATACTCCATCTACTTAAGCTTTTAGAGGTAGATAGAGCTGCATGGGTTTGTGTGATGGCTTTTAATATTTTTTTCCTTTTTGACAGTTTCATACACTGATAAGATGCATCATGATCGTAAGTTACCCTGTCTCATCTTACTCTCTACGGATACATTCCCTCTTCCTCCCAACTAGTGACCTCATCCTGGTCTGTTTTGGTGCCTGTCTGGTGCACATATTATGAGCTGTGCTGTGTCATTAGCGCATTGACCACATCAGGTCCAGAAGACAGTGTCGTTGTCTCCCAGCGTCGTTCCCCATTCTCTGGCTCTTACAACCTCTCTGGCCCCCTCTTTTGTAATGTCTCCTGAGCCTCATAGGGAATGACACAGAGGCACCACTTAGGGCTAAGCACTCACTTAATCTCTGCACTTGGGCCAGTTATGAGTCTTTTGAATTGACTTAATTTGAATCTAAACGATGATGTGTTGTTTTGGGACATGTCTTCTCACTGCATCTCAGAGCTATCACTTCATTGTAGTTCTGTTTCTCTTGTCTTCCTGGAATGACCTGAAGTAAAGACGTCAAATGTGCTTTATCCATTTTCTGCACTAAAATTAAGGGCAGCATTCTTTTCTCAAGGTTAGCCTGGTCTCCAGAAGGGAAAGTCTGTCGATCTGCTCCATTATGCCACTGATTCCAGAACAGTAGCTGTAAACAGTAACTACCCTGTAAACAGTAACTACCCATTAATTTAATCCTCAGTCCTTACACACACTTCTGAATTTTGGCCAAACAAGGAAGAGATGAGGCAGTCAGAGAAGGTGTTGGGTGGTGGGTGCTGTGTCGGCAACAGTGATGGCCCCTGGGTCTCTCAGGTGGTGTGCACAACTTCCTTTACTGTTTTGCTTGTTGGAGAAAAATGAAAGTCTTAATCTCAGCCTGTTCAGCTACAGCATCTATCTTGGTTTGCTTTTTATTCTTGAGATAACCACCATGGCCAAAAGAAACTTAGGGAGGACAGGGTTTATTTCATCTTACAGCTTACAGCCAATCATCCAGGGCAGTCAGGTCAGGAACTCAAGGCAGGAACCTGGAGGCAAGAAGCCATGAAGGAACACTGTTTGCTGGCTTGCTCAGTTTGCTCTCTTATACAAGCCAGATCCACCTGCCTAGGAATTGTACTGCCCATGGTAGGCTAGGCTACATCAGTCAGCAATCAAGAAAACATTCACAGACCAATCTGATGGAGACATTTCTTCATTTCTCTTCCTACTTGTGTCAAGTTGGCAACCAAGATTAGCCTTTATAGCTACTTTGCTTGTCAGTGGAAAAGCTGTGAGGTGATATCATCTCTAATGAATTCAGTTTGACTCTGATTTCAAAACCTGGCCACAAGCTGGGCCAGTTCATACTGTGTTCACTCTCCTCTAGTTCCACGTTTCTGACCCTATAACCCTGATATAGATTAGCTGACCATGGTGATGTTTGGGTCCCGAGGGATTAGATCAACTTTTTCTGCATAGGATCTAGTAAGACCAGAAAGGGGGAGGAGTCTCCTTCTTAACTGTCACCCACTAAATGACTATGCTGCCCCTCAGAAGGCTTGGGGAACAGTTTAAAGCATCCTGTGTATGTGCTTTGTAGGTCATTTCCCAAAAGGATCAGAATGACCTACCAGAGCTTGAGTTGTAGGAATAGTTTCAATTGAGGCCAGTGATCCTCATGGCAGACATAACTAGGATTTTGCCAGCAGCACTATAAGTAACTTCCAGAACACAGCCTAGGGAGCCAACTGCCTGTGTGTCGGCTCCATAATCTCCTGTTACCAAACACTAAGAAACCTCTCCATGCCCTAGTGTGAACAGCCACATGGAGCCAAGGACCACCTCAAGTATGTCTCCAGACCCTTGGAGGGTGGACACATTATTTCAATGATTCCTTAAGCCTTAGTGAAGAATGTGATCCCTACACTTTTAATGATATAGCTCAGGGGGTCACATAGGAAATACTCTTCTCCAATCCTCATCTTCCTGAGTGCTCACATCATGGGAAACAACTTCCCAGTGTGACCTTGGACTAAGCGGTCCCCAGCTGTAGAGCTAGGGATGCTGCAGTTGAGCACCCTGTCCCAAAATGGCCATGTCTCTCCAGAGTTTTTGCTTTAAATGACTCCAGAAAAGGTTCTGTGTCTGCTGCAGCAAAGGGACACCATTTCTGAATGCAAACCAAACATGTGCTCAGAGCTCCATCCAGCTGTTTGACTAATGACTGCTAGGTCCCATGGAACACATCTAGGCAGAGACAGCTGAAATGTTATCATGTTATTTCTCCTGGTCAAGCAAGCCCATCCTTCAGCTAGCCTCAAGATCTGACACAAACAGGTCAGATCTCTCAATCCCTCTGTGGTCTCAGCATAGACCCCCATGGTCTCACCATTGGGCTGAGCAGCATATTACAGGCTTGGAGAGGTCGAGGAGTCTTGTAAACAGGGGCATTCCTTTGGGAGATACCTAACAAAGGTCCCTATGCCACAGAATATGGAT
The DNA here is from genome assembly GCF_049852395.1 of Peromyscus maniculatus bairdii. Classification (NCBI taxonomy): domain Eukaryota; kingdom Metazoa; phylum Chordata; class Mammalia; order Rodentia; family Cricetidae; genus Peromyscus; species Peromyscus maniculatus. The sequence continues at coordinate 56,491,111 of NC_134871.1, forward strand.
TTGCTGGCAGCGGGGCTGAGTGGCAACTTACACTCACAAGAGATCTTCATGAAGATTTTCACATTCAAGGATTCCCAGTTTCCCCTGTGACTTCCCAAATATCTAACATTCCATTTTTCTTTGCACGAGACCTCCTCAGTCTTAATCAGTAACACATGTAGGTCAAGATGCTCATCTTAACTTGTCCAGTGGTAATATCTCCAGAGAAGTGACCAGAAGAAGTAAAGCTCCTTCTAGTCATGGTCATGATTGACATCACCATGGTACTTGGAGCTCACAGTCAAAGATGTGTTGATGGGATTCTTGTTTGGGGCTCATTTGGAGTCTCAACATTAACATCAGAAAGAATTTGAGCAGATAAAATTCACACCAAGAAATTTTAGTGAGGAGACCTCAGTGAACACACTCCTGAGAATGTCTGAACAGAACTAAAGAGGGGTATGAGGCAGCCTGGGAAGAGAGATCACAGGGGAGCTGCAGACCGTTAGACCCAAGGGCCAAGGGGAACAAGGCGGTAGTATCAGGTCTTGTGTAACCTGCTGTCTCTAAGAGGTGAAGCCATGAGAAATGAGGCTCCACTGATACAGTATGGGGAGGGGATCCTGTTTGTGGTCCGTCTCCTGCTAGAACCCCTGACTGGGCAAACCCAGCAGTATCCAGCATGTGACAAGATGATTACTCAGTCATCGGAATCTGGGCAGAGGTAAGTGGTCACCAGGGAGCATAGTTGATAAGTCATACAGTTCACCTTTTTCTTTCTGGATGTTTCTGCCATGCTGTTATGTGGAGATGGACCATAGTTTCCTGCGGCTTTTATCTTGCTTAGATGCATAGTACTTCCTACTGAGGTAGACTTGGCTTTTAATGTTATGCAGATTATCTTTTCAAGTGTGTCTATTTCTTGATTCTCTTTTCTTCTTTATGGAAGTTTGAAATCACAGTAGATTTCCTCATTGTGTCACTCAAGGACAGCCTTGAATGGGTGCAGCAGAGTATTTAGCAACATCTACAGCAGTGGTTCTCAATCTGTGGGTCATGACCCCAAAGGGGTCACCTGTCAGATATCCTGCATATCAGCTATTTACATTACAACTCATAACAGAAGCAAAATTACAGTTATGAAGTACCAACAAAATAATGTTATGGCTGAGGAGATCACCACAACATGAGGAACTGTATTAAAGGTTTGTAACTTTAGGAAGGTTGAGAACCATTGATCTGTAGGATCTTGGATTCTATGCCTGACACCATAAAAAAAAAAAAAGAAAAAGAAAAAGCAATGTTGGAAGACCATTCTCTGAGTGGATAGTTCATTTTCTGTTGCTGTAATAAAATACCATGACTAAGATAAATTAAAAAAAAAAAAAAAAAACGAGTTTATTTTGGATCACAATTCCAGAGGGATAAGATAAGAATCCATGATGGTGGGGCAGAAGTGTGGCAGCAGAAACAGGAAACTGAAAGTTCATCTCACCCAAAAGGAGGAAGCAGAGAGAGCCAACTAGTAGTAGGCAAGGCATTTACTCTTGGAGGCTGCCCCTGGTGGCCTACTTCCTCCAGCAAAGCTGCACCTCCTAAGGCTCCTCAAACGGCATCACCAAATGGGAACTAGATGTTCAAATGTCTGAGCCTGTGGGAGACATTTCTCCTTTAAGCCACCACACAGGGTTTAAATCTGATTCCCCGAGGTTTCCAGCCATGTGACCTTGAGCAACTTACTTATGGGCTCTGTCCCTTGTAATAAAAATGGGCCAGGTAGGAGACTGTGGCTTTTGTATGAGGATTACAGGGATGAAAATGTTGATAGGGAAGCTCTAACATAGTATAAAACCATGTCTTCTTCACTGTGAATCTTTACTGTCAATGTTAGTTTTCTTTGTCTATTGTTAGGACACGTTCTTAAGAGCGCGTGCCATCTTTGACCTGTAAGCATCTTGCATATCAGGTCACTCTAGGAAATACAGCCTTATAACACCCTTCCCATTTGTAGGGTGACAGCTCTCATTTCTTTATTCTCCAGCCCTGGCCACCACTATGCTGCCCTCTGTTTCTCTGAGTTTGACTCACCTGGGTAACCTGCATAAATGGAATCATGTTGTCCTTGTCCCATCAGAGTCTCCTGTCACACAGCATCATGCCCTTTGGGTTCAGTGTGTCCTCAGGAGTGGTGCCATTTATTCCTTCCTAAAGTTTAATCACACCCCATTATGGAGGTTGCCTTTTGACTCTTCTAATAAACTCTCCATTTCCTTAACTTTGAAAGCTTCCAAGTGTGTGTCTCTTGGGTTGGTGTTTATCCTCAAGGTTCATATCTCCCTTTGTTGTTGTTTTGCTATTTCTAATTTGTTTTCTGGAATGCATATTAACTTTTATGCTAGAGACATACATTTGGTTTATTTTTTAGAAGAATATGTAAAAATGCTTGGATGAATTCTTAGTAAACATGAATCTAGTAAAATACATAAAGGTCAAGATTATAGTCTAAGGAATAATACAATGTAATTTAAAAAACAGTACTAATGTAGCCACAGTACTGTTCAAGAGTGGGTTACTGCTGACAAATCAAGAGGTTTCTGCCATCTCCACATCCATCAAGCCCCTGAGAATGAGGAGCCCCTACCCTCCACCATCAGGGCAAGACCCAAGTAGATAGGTATCACATGGGTCTCAGCTTTGGAAGATCACCTTTAAAGCAGCCTTCCTCACTACCTTTTCACATGAGTTTTCACATGGACGTGCATTTTCATTCCCTCTAAATGGAACTCGTAGGTAATAGGGTAGAAACACTTTTGTCTAGTTTAAACACCAGCAAAGTGTTTTATACAGTAGCAGTTGCACTGGGGACATGCTCACTTTAAAGATACGAAAGATATCACTGTTCTGAATCCTTACAGATCTTTGGCGTTGTGGGTATTTTTAATCATAGCTGTTCTTACACATATAAAGTGGCTTTCCTTTATTTAAAGTTGCATTTACATGTATATTTTCCCTCAGAGGCTGAGAGTTCTGTGCATCTTAAACGAATGTTGAATTTGGCCAAATGTCTTTTCTCTCCCTTCCGATTAGTACCAGGAAGTTCCCTTTCCTCTCAGTGTTAAACCAACCTTGCATTCCTGTGCTTTCTCCATAGCAGAGTTCATATTTAGATATTGCTGGGTTCAGCTTAATATTTGATTGTTAAGAGTTATTGATTTATTTATGTTTGATAAGGACATTGTCTACCATTTTCTATATATATTTTTTTCTTTTTCTACCCCTTTCATTTAATTTTCTTTGGAGATCTCTAAGAGATTTGTCTGTTTGACTGAAGTCATTGGTGTTTTAGTTTAAAGATGACCTTGGCAGGTTGGAGACAAGGGACATCAGAAGTCAGACCGTGCAACAGACCTCAGGTGGGAGGTTTATTGGGGGAAGAGAGGGAACGCAGAGAATACCTCTGCAGAAGAGGGTGGAGGGGAGAGAGATGAGGAGGGCCTTGCCTTTAATAGGGAGATGTAATGCATGCGCATAGGGAGAGCTCTACTTAGCAGCACAGAGGCTGTGGAGGATGACATAGTCTGTCAGGACCCTTAGCAGGCCAGTGTAAATTCCTGAATGCTAACAATTCAGCATATAAAGTTGTGGTCATAAAATCTGTCTATGTCTTATATACATAACCTTTTACTGTTTATACTGTATATGGCTGACCATAATTTTGTGTTCTCCACATTAACACCATTTGTGTTATCTATCTATCTATCTATCTATCTATCTATCTATCTATCTATCTATCTATCTATTTATTTTGGTTTTTCGAGACAGCGTTTCTCTGCGTAGCTTTGTGCCTTTCCTGGAACTCACTTGGTAGCCCAGGCTGGCCTCGAACTCACAGAGATCCGCCTGGCTCTGCCTCCCGAGTGCTGTATTTATTTATTTTGAATAGTCTTATTAAACATTTAAACCTTTACCAATTTTTGAAAAAGAAATTCAAGGACCAGAGTTGTAGCTCAGATGGTAGAATACTTTACTAGCATTTCCCACACAGACCCCAAATTTGGTGCCCAGAACCACATAAGCCAGGTGTGGTGGTGCATGCTTGTAATTCTAGCAGCAACAGGAGCATCACAAAGATTTTTTTAAAAAAAAAATCGGACATGTATGGGTGTTTTGCCTGTGGGCATGTGTGTGTGCCATGTCTGCCTGGAACCACCGAGGCCAGAAGAGGGCATTGGATCCCTTAGGACTGGAGTTACAAGTGATTGTGAGCTGCCATGTGGGTGCTGGGAATTGAACCCAGATCTTCTGGAAGAGTGCCCAGTGCTTTTAGCAGCTGAACCATCCTCTCCAGTCCCCAGGATCATTAGTTTAAAGCCGGTTGGAGGGGCAGCCCAGGGTGCATGAATCCTACCTCAGTTACAGAAAATGAACTTAGCTTGTTAATTTCCCCGCTGCTCCTGCAGTTTGTTAGCCACGCTCATGGCTTATTATTTGCTTCCCCCTGTTCACTTTAGGTTCAATTGTCTCTTTGTTTTCTAGTTTCTTGAGGTTGAGTTTCTGCTGAGTAGCAGTGGGCAGTCTTCCTCCAGGGCTCGGATCTGTCTAACCACACATTTGTGGCCCTAATAATCTTGCCATAGATCAGTGCATCTCTCAGCCCTCATCTGAGAAGCTTCTTTTTCCAGGAAGGGGAGATAAACAGAGACCCACAACTGCTCAGGGAATTAAAAGAGTAGAATGCTCAGCTGTAAGTGGGACCTTTAAATCACACCCCCTCCTCCTCCGAAGCTCAGCTCAGGGATTGTTTCAGAAAAGGGATGGGAAGACAGAAAGAGCCAGAGTGCAGAGTGACCGCAAACAGAGTTTTCCAGATATGGCAGGGCAGCTCTACACGTGAACTTTATGGTGATGGTGATGGCAAGTGCAAGACCCAGAGAGGCTTAAGCCAGAAGACACCCAAACTCTGAGGAGGAAAATGGTCAGGAAGTTCTAGCCCTTGCTATTGGCAGCCCATAGCTGATGGGCAAGGGGGATGTGGTTTTCTTTAAGCGTCTGATTCATGGTAGGGCAACCATTTTCCAGTGGACCACATATCCCAGAGTATGTGGCCAGCAGAAATAGACTTGATGGATTTATAAAGAAGACTCATGTCAGGGTGGGTAGGGGAGGAAGAATGGGTCTATGGGATGCTGGGGGAGGGGTGGCTATGACCTAAGCACACTGTATGAAAATTTCCAAGAACTAAATAAAAACAAGGAAAAATGCTGCTAATATTAGCATTTAAAATTGTAAATTTTCTAAAAGTACCATTTACTCTTGCTTTACAAGGACTGGATTTGTTGCATTTTAATTATTATGACAGTTTGAAAAATGTTTTAATTCCTCTGTAATTTTTTGTGCTCATGTTTTATTCAAGAGTTCAGAGGATTCAAGATAAACATACAAAAAAATTTTATTTTTGGTAACTAGCAACAAATAAACCAAGAATAAAATTAACCAAACAATTTTATTTACACTTGCATCCTGAAACTTAGTGAAACCCAAAAGAGCTTATGGTCTATATATGGAAATTTACAAGTAATTATTTAAGATTTATTTTATTTTAAAAAATTGTTGTGTGTTTGTGTGTGTGCACACATATTTATGGGTCAGTGTGAGTGCAGCTACCATCAGAGGCCAGAAAAGTAATATTTGATCCCTTGGAGCTAGAGTTGTAAGTTGTAGTGAATTGCCTGAGATAGGTGCTGGGAACGGATCTTAGATCCTCTGGAAAAGCATACTTGTCTTAACAACTGAGCCATCTCTCCAGCTCCTATAAAGTGTTCCTGAGGGAAACCTTAATCCAACAAAGTGAGAGACAGTCCACGGTCATAGATCTGATGACTAAGCATTGTGAAGAAGCTGAGTGCTTCCTTTAAAGCCATCTGCAAAGTCCCAAATCACAGTATGTTTTTTGTGTTTTTGTTTTTTTAGGAGACCTGAACACACAGCTCTTCAGCAAGCCCTAGCACTGAGCTGCACACCAGCCAGCTAACTGACTGCTGATGTGAAGATAATCCAAACAGGGGAAGAATAGTCTTTTAACTATTTTGTGTTTGGATAACTGGAGATTGATATGCATAAAATAAGTGAATTTGGACCTTTATCCCATATTGCACCCCCAAATTAACTCAAAATTGATTATAGTTTAAGCAGGGGCACAGAGTCTTTTGCAAAACTTAGTGAGAATCTTGTAACATTGTGTTGGGCAAGGAGCTGCTAGATATGGTGGGTAAAATATGGTCTGCAGAAGGAAAAAAAAAACATAAACTGAAAGCTTTGATGTTTAGGAGGTTGGGGAGATGGCTTAGTTGGACCAACCTTGAGGATCTGAGTTCAATTCCCAGAACCCACAGGAAAAGCCAGTTGTGATCAGGGTGTCACACCATCATACCCCAGTGATGGGGAAGAAGGGACAACCAGATCCCCTCCATCTGGCCAACTACCTTAGCCTAGTGGGTAAGTTTCAGGCCATTGAGAGACTGCTGTCTCAAAATCAAACAAAACCAAAAACCAAACACAAAGGCAAGTGGTGCCTAATGAATAAGGATAGGGCAGTTGTTTTTTGACTTCCACATACACAGGCACCACAAAAATTAGATGCACACACAAACACACACATATAAACACAAACATAATCTCCCCTAAAATATCCACCACACATGCATACACACAAACATACACAAACACATGCATATATACATAAGCATACACACCAATACATACACAAATCTTTGGCATTTAAAAGACTCCAACACAAGTAAGTAAGAAATAAGTAAGTAAATGAAAAAAAAATAAGTAAATGTCTCTAGAATGAACAGGGTAGATACAGAAAGTGAAAATGTATTCACCACTCATGTACTTGATGAAGGGTTTGTATACAGAACTTGAGCTAGTAATAATAAGATTAATGGTCCAATTAAATGCTGGACAAAGACTTTGAATGGACAATTCTCCAAGGAAGATAATCACAAAGCCCAAAAAGCACATAGAAAGACTCTCGGCATCATTAGTCATTGAGGAAATGCAAATTAAACCCAAAATGAGGAAGTGTTTTCTGTGCACTAAAGGGTACAGAGGGCGGCACTGCCAAGGATGTGTGAGGCTGGACACTTAGGACACAGCAGGGACTGTGGGCAGCTTTGTTAAAAGTTAGTTATAGAGAGGACCATCAAGATGGCAGTGGGTAAAGAAAGGCATTTGCCACCAGGCTTAATAACCTGAGTTCCATGGTGAAAGGAGAGAGCAGACACCTGCCAGTTGTTCTTAGACTCCTACGTATATGCCATGGCATGCTGGTGCCCACCTCCTCACAAATCAGTTCTTGTAATAATGTCTTAAAGCAGAGGTTCTCAATTTTCCTAATGCTGGGACCCTTGAATACAGTTCCTCATGTTGTGGTGATGCTCAACCATAAATTATTTTTGTTGCTACTTCATAACTGTAATTTTCCTACTGTTATGAATTGTAATGTAAGTATCTGTGTTTTCCAATGGTCTTAGTTGACCCCTGTGAAAAGGTCATTTGACCCCCAAAGGGATCGCAACCTACAGGTTGGGAACCAATGTTTTAAAGAGTTATATATAGGGCCGTATAATTCTATTTCTCAGAATATACCCAAGAGAATAGAATATATAAGTCCCCACAGAGATGAGTATGCAGAAGAGCACATAAGTATTATGTGAAAATGGGATGATTCCATGTTTGCTGTGATTGTAATGAAAATTCCTAAGCCTTGCTGCTTTACAAGTAAGTGTGTTATTTTCTCATGATTTAGAGACTGCAAGGCCAGCACTCAGCTTCCTCATCTATTTTACCTCTGGTGAGAGCCTTTATGACTGTAGAAACATGGAGGAGAATTGGTCCCTTGAGTGGAAACATTAACTGTCTATCTGGGTGTGTGGATAAGCTGACATGATGCTTACCCACACCATTGAACATGGTAACCCGTGCTCTAGGATTCCAGGTGGAAGGACCCAAAAGTCACCAGAAGAAACCAATTGCCACAGGGCACATATTCATGACTATCTTGATTCATGACATGCAGAAAATGCAGGTTTATGGAGACAAAAAGCAGATGGGTGTTGGCAAAAGGCACCTAACAGGGGTGGATGTTGAGTTCAAACAGTCTTGATGAATGCATGGCGTTTTAAATGGGTTCACGCCTCATGCTTGCACAACTTTGCAGGTAGTGAAAGAGATGGGATAGAGAGCTGGCTCAATGATTAAGAGTATTGGCTGCTCTTGCAGAGGACCTGGGTTCAATTCCCAGACCCACATGGCAGCTCACAGCTGAGTGTGCCTCTAGTTCTAGGGGATCCAATGCTTTCTTCTTTCGTGTATGGGCACCAGGCATGCCATGCTTCACAGACATACATGCAGGTAAAGAAAGCTCTCATACTTATAAAGTTAAAATAGTAAATCTGTAACATGTGGAGGGAGGGAAGATGAGACTGTTTAATAGCTAAACATTTGTGATTTATTTTAAGTATTAAGTTCTAATTTAATCTTTTTCTATTCAGATAGCTCCCAATGCAGGATTTCTATGTTGAGATATTCTTTTCAGCCCAGAGAATCATTTATGTTGCTCACCATCCCATGTGCTCTGAGAATGATGTGTGCAGTGACTATCGCTTTCTCTAAATACCAAATTACTTCCCTGTGATTGACAGTCCTAATCAAATCATTCCTGTATTTGGTGGGGTTTTCTAATTTGATATATCTTTAAGGATTTAAGTGCATGTGAACACATCTGAACTATGTGTTAATATATGTGGGTATGTGTGTGTTGCACACACTTATAGGTCGGTCAGAAGAGGGTGCTAAGTATCCTCATCCATCACTGTCTGGCTACTCCTTTGTGACAGGGTCTCTTCTTGAGCCTGGGGGTTGGGTTTCCTCCATGGGGCTAGAAATCAGTAAGCCCTAGCTGTTCTCCTGCCTCCTTCCCTCTGGGAGCTAGAATCAAAAGCATGTGCAGGATGTCCGGCTTGTTACATGGTCACTGGGATCTGAACCCTGCTCCTCATACCGGCACAGCAAGGTCTCTTAACTGCTGAGCCATTGCTTCAGCCACTTGGTTTTGTTTCTCTTACACAGTCTATCAACTAAGAGACAATTTCGAACAGTTCTGCTTCCAGAACTGTGTGTGTGCTGTCAGCTGATGCAGGATAGTTGCTGGGGACCCTTGTATGTGCTGTGATGTCTTTGTGAACCATTGTGGCTTTTATTCCGAAGAGAGTTCCCTTTATATCTTTAGTTGCAATCTCACCTCTGATTGTATTCGTTCATACACCACTCTAGGCACACCAGAATTATTCTGTTTACAGTTTTTATGCTATATTGCCCCCCTACTTTTTCACCCTTCAATCCTTTGTTTTTATGTTTTAATATATCCTCTTGTAAGTTGTCAGTGAAGCCTTGATTTCTTTTATGGATTCTAATTGTTTCTGTCCTTTAATTGGGGGTGTTATTTCCTTGCTTATAGTTTGCATAACCATCAACATAATTCAATTTAATGTTTCCTTTTTGTTTTGTCTGGGTTCTATTCCTTTATATCTACTCTCCCATCTTCATCAAATCTATTAGATTTGCATTGTGTTTCTTTGACTGGCATTTTGTTCTATTTTTGTGCAAGTATGGGTTTACAAGAGCCTGGGGCAACAATGTGTGCCCTGGACTTCCCGGTCTTTGAGCATTCTTGTCAACCTGTTTCACGGTGTCTTAGAGCCTTGCTGCTGTATCCCTCTGTGGTCACCTCCCCGTGCCTGCTGTGGTTCTTGGAATATATTTTACAGCACAGTGCCTTATTAAGCCCACAGTCCAAGTCCATTCAGGAATTTCTTCTTGCAGCCACAGCCCTCAAGAACTTGCTCCTTTGGTGGGTTTCACTCTGTGTCTACTTGTAGGCTTACTTTAGCACTACCCTAGCTTCTGGGTATTCAGAACAGCTAAGTTCATCACCTTTCATGTGTCCACACTCATTTCACTCCCACTTCTGAACAGCACTTCCCTGCTTAATAATTTCTCTGTTCCCCACAGCGCTTTAGAGATGCCACCCAGCTGGCCTCTGGCCTTTGTGTTTCTGAGCAGAGGTAACATGGTCCTTCATAGCTTTTCCTCCAATTATGTTAGATGTCCTCATCCATGTTGCTTTGACATGCTGATTTGTGATATGTGTGGGGCTGACGCTGTCTGCAGTCATCCTACTGGGACTCATTAACATGTTTGAGTTTCATCCTTATCAAATGCAGGAAAATTTCAGCCATTAGCACGCACATCTGTGTGTGTGTGTGTGTGTGTGTGTGTGTGTGTGTGTGTGTGTGTGTGCATGCCCATGATCATTGCACCTTTGTACAGAGGCCAGAGACAACCATGGCTCTCATTCTTTAGGCGTGTCTACCTTGCTTTTTGAGGCCCATGCCTGGCCCATGCTGGCTCATCAGCGAACCATAGGCCTGTCTCCACCTCTTTATCCCTGGGATTACAAGCGCACCCCAGTGCTTTGCTTGCTTTGGAAATCAAATTTGGGCTCTTGCATGTTTAATGTAAGAACTCCACCAAATGACTTAGCCATTACTTTGTACAATGTTTCTTCTTCCCAAGTTCTCTCTCCTCTCTTTGGAAGATCACTTACTGTGGATCTCAGGCCACTCAGGAACTCAAGTTAGTTTTTCCACCTTGAGTCCTTATCTTCTAATTAGCGTCTTGTCCTCTGGCTTCAACTACCTTCTGCAATGACCCCTTCCAGAAAGTTCAAAGATTCAGAGACCACACAGTTCCCTGGGAGTCTCTTTTGGGTTATCTATTTCTATTTCTTCATTGAGATTCCCATTTATTCTCTCACCATGGTCACCCTTCACTTTAAATCATGCTGCATATTGGACAGAGCTACATGGAAGCCCTGGTTTGTTGTCCCACATCCAGACGACTCAACATCATTTCTCCTACTGATTGTTCCTGCTGCCTGGGGCAAGTTCTACCCTGTTCCTGCCCTGTCCATCTCTCCACAGCACTATGAACAAAGTGGGGGTGGGATATATTTCAGGGGGAGATTAACCCTTCCAAGTGTGGTGACTTGTTATTGTTTGTTGACTTTTTTCTGTTAATGTGTGTGTGTGTGTGTGTGTGTGTGTGTGTGTGTGTGTGTGTTCATGTGTATGTGTGCATGTATGTAGAGAGGCCAGAGGTGGATGTTAGATTTCTTCTTCAACCACTTTCACTTTATTTATTTGTTTGTTTGTTTGTTTTTGCTTTTTCTAGACAGGGTTTCTTTGTGTAACAGCTCTGACTGTCCTGGAACTCGCTCTGGAGACCAGGCTGGCCTCGAACATACAGAGATCCATTCTGCCAGCCCAACCACTGCCCAACTTCCACTTTATATTTTGAGACAGAATATCTCACTGAACCTGACGTTCACCAATCCTCCTGTCTCTGCCTCCCTTGGCCCATAATTACAGGTGTGTGCCCTAGTGTCCAGGTTTTTATGTGAGTGCTGAAGAGCCAAACCCAGGTCCTCATATAGTCAGTGTCCCCCAATCAGTTTTTACTATGATGTCTTTGTTGTGCACAGCATTGGGCTTCGGGTAATGTGCTTTGCTCCCATTTATCTGCACATCCTTCTATACCTTCTTTGTGCTTTCTGCCTCATTTCTCCCCTCTGTTCACCTTGACATTCCTCTTCCATTGGCCTTCCATGTGATCCACTTCTACATGGTCCACTTCCATGTAGTGGTTTTTGGTCCTGGCATGTAGGAGTCAAAGAAAAGACCTACTGGCTCTGTGTTGAGGTTTCCCTGTTCTCAGCAAAATGCTCAGTGGTTCAGTGAGGTTTCTGTGTTGGCAAAGCTTTGGGTCCCTGGGTTTTCAATCACCTTGTAGTCCTGTGGATTCTGTCAGCCCTTATGATTCCCATGCCTGGCAGTTGCAGCCCAGTTCTGGTCCAATGACCCACTGCTCACACTCCCTTACCCTCTAACTCTTTATTATAGCCAGAATGGGTTTAGGGTGGGCATACCTCAAGGTCTCTATACCAGACAATGACCTGAGGCAAAGCTGGATCCAGAGTGTCCCAGCCACTGCTTTTGCCTTCCCAAGAAGAAGGCTGTCTGTCCAGCCTTTTGTCTACCTGGAGCCTGGTGAAGACTATGGTGAATGAAAGGTCTGCTTATGGCTTATCATTGCTTGACCTCCTGTAATGGAAGCTGACACTGGAAGTGATGTTGACGGGGCTCCCAATTCTGAGGAGTCCAGCAGAACTCCAGCATATCCAGAAGGCTCCATCGCTATTGCTAAGTCTAAGCCTGTCAAGCTCACTTTCTCCCTGTGATGTTATCTCTGGGGAATTCTTCTGTTTCCACACCCCCCCTTTCAGAGCTCACATGGGCAGAGTATAAGACCTGTTTACACACCTTTAGGAAATATTCACCTGTCTCAAACTCAGGAGGACTTGGTTTTATATTTTCTTCTGGAACTCTCTTTGTTTATTTATTTATTTTTATTGCAGCCACAGATATCTGTGGTACATCTGGAAATATTTACTGAATAGTGTGAAGCTTGGAGGGAGGAGCATAAATATTTGTTGACTTTAGTTATGGAACTGAATGGTGGGCTAAAGAATGTTAGTCAGGTCTAGCTTAGTGAGCCAATAAGTTTGGATGAGGAGTTAGGTATAGAATTATGAATAGGGGGTTATCTATAAAAGCATGGATATAAAAAGCCCACCCCAGCCAGAAGACCACTCACAGAAGTTGCAGCCTTGGAATATCTTTCATAACATGGAGGCAGTTCTCCAGGTCAGAATACCCCCTCTCTAACAATTGTTACTGCTTGTGTAACCTGGGGGAGGGGCTTCCTTAATCTTGTAAATTTGAGGACATTCCTGGGACTGGTATGCTGTGGAATAATCTTCCTGTACACTGTAAAGATTTGTCACTCGAATTGCTTTAATAAAATGCTGATTGGTCAGTAGCCAGGAAGGAAATATAGGTGGGTTGACCAAACTAAGGATGATGGGAAGGAGAAGGGCAGAGTTAGGAATCGCCAGCCAGACACAGAGGGAGCAGAGGATGAACATGCCATGCTAATAAAGGTACTGACACATGGCAGAGCATAAATAAGGAATATGGGTTAACTTAAAATATAAGAGCTAGTTAGTAATAAGCCTGAGCTATTGGCTGAGCATTTATAATTCATGTAAGCTTCTGTGTGTTTATTTGGGACTGGTGGTTAGGATAGGAAATGTCAGTTTACAATTGTATGTTTCATTTATTTACTGAGTCTTAAGAACCCCCTTTCAACTTAAAGGAAATATCCACACAACACTAGCTAGGATAGGGGTCACTTTGCATTTGGTTTCACGTTCCCTTTGGAATCTCTGGTTTAACAACCCCCTCTCCTGATCCAGCTGCAAGGCGCTGCTGTATGCCTGATAGCTCAGTGTGTCTATTCCTGCTCCTTTTGTTCCGATCCTAACCTGGGCAAGTCCTCCAGCTGTGGTTATGTAACCTATCTTGACATCTGCTGGGGTCAGGTTTTCAGTTTGTTCATTTTCTTAGCGATCTCCTTGGCTATTTTTGGCCTTTTGTATTTTCACATACCCTTCAGAAGAATCTTGTCAATTTTCATCAAAAAATCCCTAGTGACTCATGGTGAGATCATGTTGAACATATATATATATATATATATATATATATATATATATATATATATATATATATATATCAGTTTGGAAAGAGATGACACTTCCCAGTGAGTCAGCTGGAGCCTTAGGGGGGGCAGCTTCCCATCTACAGAAGTTGTCTTTATTTTCTGTGGCTAAATTCCATATGGGGCTATCTTTGGCTTTCTTTAGATTTGTTTCTGGTTAGTTGCCTTTTGGTAATACTGGTGGTAGACCAAACAACCAGAATCAAGCTGTCTTCATTTTGGTAGATGGCGAAAGAGGGATTTTTTGCAGCATTTTTTGTTTGGGCTATTGTTTTGGTTTTGTGCCATGAGTCAAATGTCTCTACATAACTTAGCAATAAATTCTAGTTTTTCTGTAGAACCCTGGATTTCCTATGTCTACATATTTGTCCTTTAATGTGAGAGATCCATGGACTCTATTATGAGCAAAGGCATTTATTTGGGGGTTAACTCACTACCATGGGAGATTTCTTTTAGGGTCCAGGAAAGCTGAGCTATGTTCCATGCTGATTTGCCTCGTCCAAGATCTCAGCATCTAGTACCATAAGAAGGTGAAGAGAGAGTCACATACAGGCATCCCAAGTCTTAAGGGTCCCAAACCAGCATGCCCAAGGGGCATGTACTTCAAGGTCATAGGCAGGTGTAACAGTTACCTGCTGCCTCACTAGGGGCGGTGCTTCAAGGTCATTGCTGGAACAGCTACCCACTATAGTCCTTCTCTTCCCATCTTTATCCTTCCAATTCTTTGCCTTGCCTCCTCCACCAATCAATGTCTTTAACACCATGTTTAACAGAAGTGAGAATAGAAAATAGAATGGTCTCTTTGTACTTAATGCCAAGGTTTTCAGTAATTACTATTAGATATGAAATGTGTCTTGGGGATTTTGTAGACAGAATTATTGGAATAATGATGCTATCACCATTTAATCCTTGTTTGGAGAGAGTGGTCAGTCTGAAAATATGTTAAAAATTTGTGTATGTGCGTGCATGAGTGTTTGTCTATGTCTGTGTATGTGTGTATTCATGTATGTGTATGTGTGGAGGGTGTGTATATATGTGTGTATATCTGTGTGTGCATACATGTGTGTAGTGTGTGCATATTTGTGTGGTATGGTGTGTTTGTGTTTTGGATGTGTGTGTATGTGTATGTGTGTGCTGCACAACTCCAAGAAGTTATATATTCTGGCCACTTATTTCTTTTATTTTAGGGGTGCATTGATTTATTCAAACATTTATCTGCTTTGCACCCAGGAACACCTGGCTGTGTTATGTTTTGTTTACCGCCGTCTTCTTCCTTCTAATCCTCTGTTTAGTGTCTTCACACCTATATTGAAGGACAGAATTTCATTACTTCCTTGTAATATTTTGTTTTCAGGTCTGTATGACAGTAATAAACTGGACTTAGACTGCCTGGCAGCTTGGGGTCCCCCTTCAACAGCTTTAGAAGATACTGTGTGGAGGAGACTCGGCTTCCTCTATTTGGAGAAATTCTATTGTGAATTGCTTTTTTTTTCGGTCAAGATTTTTGTTTTGTTTATTTGTATGGACAGGTACCCAGGCAGTTGTTATGTAAGAGACATGATTTGTTCAATATATCTGGGACTACTAAGATTTTAAAAATCTGTTCTTGACCATGTTTAGAAGCTACAGCTTAAAGGTTTTGTTCCCATTTCACTGGAGTTTTCTAATTTATTATCTCAAAGTTGTACCTGCTAGTCCTCTCTTTTTTTAGGAATTAAAGGAGCTGTAATGAACGGCCTTTTATCATACCAAAGATTGATACATTTTTTTCTCCTGAGGCTTGCTTAGTTGGACACATTTCCTGCCTTTTCTATTGACCCTTAATTTTTTCTCTTCTTCTGTTTCAGTTTGAGCCATGCTTTCGTTCATTGACTTCTTTCTACTTGCTGACAGTGATTTGATCTTCATTTGCAAGATTCTTAAGAGGTGAGGCTAGGTCACCAGTTCTATTTATTTTTCTTTGTGCCTGCATTTAAGATTGTCAATTTTCCTCTCTTATTTTGATAATGACACATTCTGTAACAATTCTTGTGGTCATGAAGACCTTTGAGATCATAAGATGTACCTTGGAACTTTACAGCTTAATAAGACTATTTTTCCTAAACGAATATCATTTTAAATTTATTCTAAATACTTATCCTTATACCCACAGATAAACATAGATTTCACCTCTCATCAAAGACACTTCTTTTTGCAGCAGATGGACACTGTTGCAGATATCTAATACTGGGCAAAATTTTTGGGGTGCCCAGCCCCATGTAATATATATACAGCACAATCTCTATACTGAAAGCTCAGGGAATACCTTGAGAGAGGTGACAGGAATATTTTAAGAGCAAAAAAAAACCAACCATGGCATTTGATGCTAGGTAGTGTTTTTAATATATGACTGGGAAGTTACAGCCATGAACTCTCAACAGCATGGCCACCTAGACAAGACCTGCCCAGTGGCACTAGTTGACATGTCAGTGTAGATGGGGGAAATCTACAAGGCCCAGCCCTACATGAGGAACTTTAGGCAATTAATGGCTGCTGCTAGAAGGAGAATCATCCTTCCCTAGACCCCTGATAGGTTATTCAGTCCCAAGTGGTTAGCTCTAAGCACATATACATACCAGCAGCACTAAAGAAACTTAGTAGGTTTTGTGTGTGTGTGTGTGTGTGTGTTGCATATATACACACCTATACACATATGTATGCATATATACACATAATAGAGAAGAGGCCATGAACTTGAGAAGGAGGTAGAGAACATGGGAGGGGTTAGAGAGGGAGAGAGTGGTATGTTAATGATGTAACTAGTACTCATATGAAATTAAAAAAAAATATTTAAAATTTGAATAAAAAGAACCAATCTGTTTCTCATACTCAGTAAACATAGCAATTCTAGGACCAATTTTGAAGCAGTGACCTTTGTGTGGTTGTGGTATACAATTGAGTTATATATCATCGCTTCTCGGCCTTTTGGCTAAGATCAAGTGTACAATTGAGGTATATGTATCACATTCCCAGTTATTATGAACATTGAGGATCACTGCTCTGTCTTCCTAAGGGTCATTGGGTGCAATGGTAGACACCTTCTCTCATATCCTCGCTTTCTTCCATCTCATTTCACTCTCATTTTCCTTGTCTTTTCTGTAAGTTGTTGCCATCCGTGTCGGAGTCTCACCGCTGCTGGCAGTGGGATGAAAGCCGTATCTCTGCTGGTGGTTCTGTAACACACATGCATTCCTTCAGTTCTGGAGGCTAGATCTCCAGAAAGAAATGTCAACAGGCCTGGGCTCTTCCACAGCCTTGGAGAACAATTCTTCCCAGGCCATGGGTCAGCTCTGGTGGTCTCTGGTGTTGCTTGGTGTATAGGGAACTACCTTCTTTCTGCATCTTTTCATGTCACTCTCTTATGATTGATTACCTGTGTAGGTCAGTCTAAATTTTCCCTTGTCGGAAGCACCCTGGCCATATCCCATGAGAGCTCACCCTAAACACTTCCTCAGACTTCAATTGTTCCTAAAAGGCCTTATTTCAGTTCGGATGGTGCCTACAGACACTAAGGGTTAGGACTCTTAAGGCGCACAGTGCATCCTAGAACATCCACTCTGTCAACCTAACTTTCTCTAATACACTCTTCCTATCTGGGGATCTGTCTTAGTCCCTATGATCAGCCTTCACCTGGTGTGTTGCTTTCTTATGCAGACTGGCACTCAGGGTGTCCTCTCCATGGGAATGTCACTTGGCTTCACCCCCCTGCTCTAAATTGAGCCATGCTCCTCTTTGTCTTCATACCACACCCTCCTCCAATCACATCACACTCCCTCCATTCATGTCAAGCTCCCGCCATTCACACTACACCTCCTCCATGACATCAATCTCTTGAGCTTCCCAGCCCTGCTAACATTTATAGCATTATTTTGTCCCTGGAGGCAGCTCTCTGCTTGGCAGTGTGGTTCCCTTGATATCTTCTGTGGTCAGGTTTCCTGGGTGTTTCTTTGATGATTGTTTCTATAAAAATGGAATCTTGCACGCTAATGTTCTTGGTCTAGCACAGTAACTGTGCGGTGCTTTGATGAGTCACCAAGGAAAACTAGGTCAGTCCCTCTGTGGGGATCTGAGGAGCCTTGTTTCCTGGTGTGGGAATGATGTGGCATATGCAAACGATGATGCAGGGTCGGTATACACGTGAATGTCCAGTGTCTCAGGATTCTTCCTTCTGATGATCTAGCAGGAGCCAGTCAACCCTTCCCCAATCCCTGGGGTGATGTCTCTGAGTGATGTGCTCTTGTTTCCTTCTATCAGAGGAGCACGAGGGAGCTGGCACCAATCCATGCCTTATTTTACTCAAGGAAGATGCAGGACATATTGTGGCAACAGGAAGGATGCCACTGGTCAGGACAAGTGCAGACTGCTACCAGGGAGAAGTGCTATGTGTCAGGCAGGTACAGCTAGGACACATCAGGGGAGATCCCAGTAAGCAGCTGGAGCTTTGGAAAGGGACATTACAGGACACCAGTCAGAGCACCCTTGCTGCCCAAAGTAAGGGCACCAAATTCAGGAGCTAGCAGAGATATTGAATATGAGGGAAAGGGCAGAAAATTACGGAAATGTATCATTGTAGGACTGTCGAGCAAAGGCAGTGAGGGAAGGAAGATACAGGGCTGAGGTGGAGAGTGGCCACTTGGGCATCTCACCAGGCATCTCAGTGGTCACATGTCAGGGTAGGAGGACAAAGTATCAGAAAGTAACTGTAGACAGATCCCAGCCTCAGCATCATCAGGCCTATGAGTTCTGGCTTCTAGCTACAGGGAAACTTTCAATAAACAAGTGGTTATTGGGACAGGTACAGACGTACAGGCAAGTTTAAAAAGTGAGCATTATATGGAACTTATCTCTAAGTACAACAAATATAGATCTGTAAAAAAAAATTACTACTGTTACTTTGTTAATGGACATAATATTGAACTGCTGTTTAAATCATCCCTTTGGACCCATAGGTGAGTGCAGCACTCAGTCCTTACTAGAGAAGCTTCTTTGTGTAGAAGATGGTGGCTATGGCAGAAACTCACAACTGGTCAAAGTCCAGAGAGTATCAGTGGCATGTTCAGCTGCAGATGATGTGTTTACACCAATCTTCCCCAAGGTCAAGGGGCCATCACAGAAAATGGGGCGGAAAGAGTGCAAGAACCAGAAGGTGGGGAAGATTAGAGCAAACCAGTGTCTTCCGGACAGGTCAGGACCACAGCATTCGTGAGCTCATAGCACCTGTGGTTGTCTACACAAGACCCGCACAAAATCAATCCAGCCAACATCCCAGAGTGAAGTGGGAAGGAGCTAAGGGCCCCCATCTTTAACCAAGCAGCTTGGACAGCTGATGTCTTCCGGGGAAGAGACAGACAGTTTTATTTAAGGATGTGGTCCTGGTAGGTTGACATTCATGCTCCAGTAGATGCCATTTATGCATATGGGCAGCAAAGTGAACTCACTGTTACAAAAAAAAAAAAAAAAAAAAAAAGGAAGGCACACAATTGGGAGGAGTGGGAAGGTGGGGGTTGGATCTGGGAGGAGCTAGGGAGAACTGGAGGTGACTGTCATACAAATCCATCATACAAAATACTAGAAGACTTAATGAAATATTATATTATAAAAGGTCTTTAAAAAAAGAACATCTAGCAGTTAGTCGTTTTCTGACTCCGAGAGGGTGAGCACTTAGGATGCCACGTGGAAGCCGAAGCCGCTCTTCCCCGGTGGCCCCTGTGGCCAACCGGGCCCCTCAGATGAGGGCTGCTCCCAGACAAGCACCTGCAGCTCATCCTCTGGCAGCAGTTGCCCCATCTGCAGTCGGCTCCCCTGCCGCTGCCCCTAGGCAGCCAGGCCTGATGGCCCAGATGGCCACCACTGCAGCTGGTGTGGCTGTGGGGTCCGCAGTGGGGCACACCCTGGGTCATGCCATCACTGGGGGCTTCAGTGGAGGTGGTAATGCTGAGCCCGCGAGGCCTGACGTCACTTACCAGGAGCCCCAGGGAACCCAGCCTGTGAACCAACAGTCTTTTGGGCCTTGCTCTCTTGAGATCAAACAGTTTCTGGAGTGTGCCCAGAACCAGAGTGACGTCAAGCTCTGCGAGGGCTTCCATGAGGTTTTGCGGCGGTGCAGAATTGCAAATGGTTTGATCTAATCAAGAAGTTGAAACGAAAGAGATTGAAGTGGGATCTACATAATTGACAGTGCACGTGTGGACCCTGACTGAACCTTCCTTCTAATAGCTATTAAAGAGTTCTAACTGTGTAGATATTCACTGAGGCTTGTTGTAGTGTTGGGACTGGGCAAGTGATAGCCTCCTGAACCAACTGTGTTGTTTTTGTGAGTTAATGAAAATAAAGTTGTTTTCTTCTGAATAAAAAAAAACAACAACAACAAAAACAAAACAACAAAAAAATAAACCAAAAACAAAAAACCTCACACTGGCAAAGTTAGCATGGAGAGTTCTCATATAGACCATGTCTACGTCTCCCTCACCCACATCTTAAAACTTATGGTCTGTGATTGGGGCAGACAGGATGTAGTCTTACTAATGGAGTTTCATGGTAATTTTGGTTGCTCTAGGGCTGCCTAGGTCTCTGTTCTGGGATCTCATAGACCTTCTCCTTGTCTCATTCTCCTCATCAGCTTCCTGCCTTGACCCCCAGCCCTGAGGATTTCTCAGACTCGCCTTGGTGTTGGTGCCTTGGAAAGTCTGAGGGAGCCCAGGTCAGGCAAGCCAGAGAATGCCCCTCAGACATTGTTTTCTTACTCATTAGGGGTGCAGTTTGAGTGAGGAGAAGGAAAATGTCCTTTCTTTAGCATGGGGCCGTCCCCTGCTGTCAAGGTGACTTGTCACTGTTGGGCTAACTTGAGTCATCCAGGTGCCATTTCCTAATTTACTTACTTTGTTCGGCCCCGTGTTCATTTCCTTTACGTTACCTTTTTCTCCCTTCCTTTTATCAACTTGTTGAATTGAGTCCATGATGCCTTTTGAAAATATTTTGCTCACTGCTGACATGGGGTCATTTGCTGGCGGTACCTGGCTGTGTTTTGTCTGGTGTGAGATCCTTCCCGCAGGCAGGGTCGGGAAGGTCTCCTTTGCTGGGAGTTCTTGCTGGCTGCTGCTGTCTGAGGTCTGCAGCCTCCTCACACATCTGTTTCCTGCCTGAGAACCACACCATCTCCCTCATCTTCTTTCTGCCCAAGGAGGCCTTTATTTGTGTTTGCCCTCACTCTCTAGACCAGGGAAGGTCCTGAGTCTTCTTTTATGATCCTTGTATTTATTTTCTACAGGGTCAAATATGACCCTGTTAAGCCCTCATGGGTATCTGAATGAATTGGCTTTCTCTGTTTTAGAAGTCTTACCTGTAATTCACTCAGGATATTTGGAAATGGAAGCCTTTACCTTCTGCCATAGACATGTTTTCCCCATCTGATCTGCCTTATTCTTGTGGGTCATAGGTCAGTGCAGGGGATGTTCATATTCAGTCCTGACACTATCATTACAAGTGTCTGCCAATAGTGATGAGCAGGGCCTTTCCAGGGATAACAACAGAAATCAGGGAGGCCAAGCCAGCTCTCTTAGAGTCCTGTTCTAAGGAAGGGAAGAAGCTCATGCATCTG
Organism: Peromyscus maniculatus bairdii; assembly: GCF_049852395.1. Lineage (NCBI taxonomy): Eukaryota > Metazoa > Chordata > Mammalia > Rodentia > Cricetidae > Peromyscus > Peromyscus maniculatus. The sequence continues at coordinate 56,512,469 of NC_134871.1, forward strand.
AGGTATAGTCAAAAATTGACAGAACCAGAAATGTGCCTTCATAGGAGTCAGGGTGAATGATGAGGTTTGCTAGCTCTTTGAAGGAAGTACCTGGTGACTTGAGATTGAGTCAGGTACAGGATCCACCCTTAAAATCATGAAAGGAGTGGTATTTAGGCAAAGACGTGAATCTGTGAGTCAAGAAACACCACAGGGGTCTACATACTTAGCTTCACTGTGGTTGTGTTAAGAGGTAGAAAGTTGATTGGCGGGTGACAAGGCCTTTGGAAGAGATTAATGTAGTTCCCATACAGCCTCAGTTGGTTCTCATAAAAGTAGGCTGTGATAAAAAATGAGACCAGCTTTCCCATACTTTGGACTCTTGTCTCACCATGTTGCCCCCACATCTTGCATTGGGTTGTTTTGTGATGTCATTTGCTGAATCACACTGTAGCTGAGGCACCTCCCCAGAGCCAAGCAGACCTTAGCATCCAGTCTCTGGAACCGTGATTCTAACCGTGACACTAACCTCTCTTCCTTACAGATTACCTACACTTGAGGATTTTGTTATAGTCATAGAAAATAGCCCTGATCTACGTTTCTGGAAGGTGTCTCAGCAGCTTGAAAGATGAATCAGGATGCTGCAAACTGGAAGCAATGTCTGTATAGTTGGGACACAGGATTTCCCACCTAAGTGATTGCTCTGGTAGCCCAGTGGGGAAACAGGGCCATATCTTCATGGCTTGCATGGAGGTGGTGAGGCACGCCTGGCTTTATTCTTGAGGCCAGTACTGAAGGTGACTGTGGCATGGCTTTGGGTGTTAAGTGCTAGTAAAATAAATACTAGTGTGGAGAGAAGTGCCTTCCACTTGCCTGCTGCTGGCACTCAAGATGCTACACCCTGCCTCTGCTCTTCCATCTTCCCCTTGCTCTCTTCCCCTTGGATGCGGGCTCCAGCTGGCCCAGACCTGCTGTTCCATTCCACATCTTCACAGTACTAAATATTTTACTCGACACTCAAGAGTCTGGGCAGAGAGAAGGCAGATCGGTGCATCAGGCCAGTTCTCCATGTCTATCAGGCTTCTTAGCACATGAGAATCAAAACAGTCACCTTCTACCTTCTGTGTGGGTCTCTGTCACTACTCACTGTCCCTCAGATCTCAGGGACACTCTCTGAGGCCATCCAGCATGACACCTGTGGAGAACCCATGTCTCTGGCAAACGTTAACCCCAAACATGCACAGTTCTCTCGAGCTTTTCCTTTCTATTGAGTTGAATTTAAAAAATGTTTACCTGGGGAGCCTCTGCTCACAGATCAAAAGTGTGGCAGAACCCATCTGTACTGGTTTGTTTTAAATGTCAACTTGCCACAACCTAGAATCTCCTGAGAAAGAAGTTTCAGTTTAAAAACTGCCTAGATCATGTTGGCTCATGGGCATGTCTATAGGGGATTGCCTTGATTGTTAACTGAAGTAGTAGTGCCCAGTCCACTGTGGGCAGCACCATTCTCTAGCCAAGTGGTAATGAACAGTGTAAGAAAGCTAGCTGAGCATAAGCATGATAGCCAGCCAGCAAATAGCATTCTCAATGACTCCTGCTGCTTTGACTATGAAGTGAGTACCTTGGTCAGAGGTAATCATTGTGTGGAACAGCAAAAAGGCCTGCCTTCAAGTTCCTGACTTGATTTTACAATGTTGGGCATAACCTCATAACCTGGAATTGTAAGTTGAATAAGCTGCTCTCTCTCTCCCCCTGCCATATGTTGCTTTGGTCAGAGTGTTTTATCACATCAACAGAGATGGACCTAGGTGCCCAGAAGTACACTAGGACTGAACAGATCCAAGATCTCCTTGAATAAGTGTGAGGACTCTCAGTGTCCAAGTCAAATCCTGTGACCCTATCAAGGCAGGTCAGGCCATCCCTAGGCCATATGCAGAAGGACTCTTAAGTCCAAATCTTTGGGTGGCTTAAGAGAAAACCAGGAGTAAGCAGAGTGGCTGTACCTAACCCCAACCACTAGAGAGGCTAAGGCAGGAAGATTGGAAGGTCAATCTAGGGTTCTAGGTCAGTCTGTGCAACATAGTGAGGTCTTGTCTCAAATTAGAAAGTCAAAGAGGGCTGTGAATATAACTCAGTGATGGAGGGCTTGCCTTCCTGACGTTTGTGATGGAGGCCTTTGTTTCAAATCCCAGTATCACAGAAGAGAGTAGAAGCACTTGGGTTCTCTTTGAGACAGAGGGCATTCTGCTTTGACCTACAATCTGTTCCTCATCACACAGCCATAGGGGTCAAGAGAGGTGATGTTGGGGAGGAGCCAGATAGGAATGATGCCAGGATCACACATTCCCAAGTAGACTGGATTAAGAGTAAGGCCAACTTAAACTATAGTGTGAGTTCAATGGTTACCTAGGCAATGAAGGGAGATCCTGTCTCAAAATAAGAGGTTAAACAAGGGTGGCAGTCTGCAGGCATAGTTTATCGATAGAGTGCTTGCCTAGTGTGACCCAAGTTCAATGTCAAATTCAAAAGCATGAGAGGGAGAGAGAGAGAGAAACACAGACAGAAACAGAGATTTCTTTGTTGAGGGTTTCTTTCTTTTTTTTTTTTAAAGATTTATTTATTTATTTATTTATTTATTTATTTATTTATTTATTTATTTATTATGTATACAATTTCCTGTCTGCATGTATTCCTGCAGACCGAGAGAAGGTGCCAGATCTCATTACAGATGGTTGTGAGCCACCATGTGGTTGCTGGGAATTGAATTCAGGACCTCTGGCAGAACGGCCAGTGCTCTTAACCACTGAGCCATCTCTCCAGCCCTGTTGAAGGTTTCTTTATCAGATTCTACTTAGTTAGAATTACTTATTTAGCTATGTTTTAGTTATTAGTTATTTAGTTATTAATTAGAATTAGTTATTAGTTAGAATTAGTTATTAGTTATGTTTCTTTGGCCGTGATAAACACCATGACCAAAAGCAACTTGGGTGGGAAAGGCTTTTGTTACATCTTACAGCTTAGAGTTCAAGAAAAGTCAGGGCAAGAACTGAAGGTAGGAATGTGGAGGCAAGAACTGAAGCAGAGGCCATGGAGGGATGCTGTTCACCAACTTGCTCTCCATGGCTCACTCAACCCGCTTTCTTATAGCACCTAGAGGCAACACCACCCACAATGAGCTGGGCACTTATCAATCATTAGTCAAGAAAATGCCCCCACATGCTTGCCTACAGGTCAGTCTGATGGAGAGAATTCCTCAGTAGAGGTCCCCTCTTCCCAAATGACTGTTTGTGCTAGCACAGACTCAACTCTCATTTACCACCTAATATCCTCTCTGACCTGAAACAGGGGTACATAGGGATGGACTGTCAAGGTCCTGGTAGCTTAGGCCACTTGGCTTTCCATCCCCATCAGGAGACAGTTATGGCCTCAGCCAGTGTCAGCTGCTGTAATAAAATTCCCTAGACTTTGTACCTAATAAAATAGCCCTTGAGGATCAGGGTTCGGGAGGCTGAAAGGAAGTCCATGATCAAGACGTCAACCTGAGATATCCAGCTTCCTGCCTCACAGACGGATCCTCATCATCATCAACAGACAAGGAAACAAGAGGTTTCCCTCTTTCATAGGGCACCGACCCCAGTTATGTGAAGCAAGAGTCTCCTCTCATCACTTAATCCCTTCTCAAAGGCCAAATCTCCTAATAAAGTTGCTTGGAAGGTTCAGTTTTCAAACTGTTCCGAGGCAGAGATGACCACAGTGCCAGAGAAGAAGCTTAGAGGTGCCCAGCAGAGCACCCACCCTCGCCACACCACCCGACAGGAGCCGAGAGGATGTTGGCAACATCACCGGTCCAGTCAGGATCTGCAGGGTCCACTCACGGGCCTTAGGAAGCAGAGTCATCATGCCAGCCTGGCGGGAAGTGAGCCTCTGAGGCTGTTTGCTTGTTGTCTCTTAGGCCGGTGGTGGTGAGTCATTTGCATACCATTCCTGTCTTCTCCAGCAAGGCAATTACCACTGCTCACTGCCAAACCTGTCGGCTCCCTACCAGCGGGCCTGGAGGGGAGGCGTCCAAATGAACACTAACTGTTGATCTTGAGCTCTTCCTTCTCCCAGGTAGGAGGGAGGAATGGCAGCCACAAACAGGATGTGGTTGACGTTTGGTTCCTTTGAGGGAGGAGGGTGTCTAGGGAAGTATCCAGAAATGTCTTCCACATATTCCACTGAAGACAGATTTGCTCAGCAGTGTCTTCCCCTCTGCGCTGTCACAGAGCTTCAGACTTGTGAAAAAAATGTCCCTTTTTCTGTGGCCTCTTCTGTACTCCAAGATTGTTTCTCGGACCACGGGGCCCACCCTACGTGTCCTCTAGTAATAAGGCCTCTAAGGAAAGTGGAGCCTGGAGCTCCCCCTAAGGAAGGGCAGAAAAGTAAGGCTTCAATTCACAGCCATTTTTATTTGTCTGGGGGAGTCTCCTGTCCATGTCAGTGTCTGTACATGACCCGTCCATCCAACACTCACTCACAGCCTCAAAGGCAGAACATGTGGGAATTATGATCAGATAGGACCCCCACTCTACAGCCACTAGAATCAGAAACACCACCAAGGCTCAAGGGCCGTCAGTTGGGTATTTGTAGTTTTATCTTCTCACTTGAAAGATGGGGAATGAACAACAGTTTTTTTTTGTTGTTGTTATTGTTGTTGTTTGTTTGTTTTTGTCTCCCTCCCTGGACCTGGTATAATGCCACAAATTTAAATAGCTGTTACAATGTGCTGTGCATAATAAATGGCAGGGTTGACTGCCCTGTCCCAGGAAAATGCTGTTCTGGCTAGTGTCCGAATTTATCATGACTCTGCCTAACTGATTATTTTGCTCCGATTCTACACCTGTCCACTCCATGACGATGAGGTGCTCACCTTGCTGCCGACATTTCTCCACCTGCTCCCCCAAAGCCAGCCCTCCTCACTGCTGGCCCACATCTTTCCACTGCTGCTTTGCTCCGAGTCCATCATCGGAGCCACTTGCAAGAAGGCAAACTTGAGAGAAAACAAACGAGCTGCTGAGTCTCCTGCAGAGGAAGCTGCAAGGAAAGGTCGGGCGGTGTACTAACTCCAGCTCATCTTGCCTTCACCTCCAGGTAGCCCATCCTTAATGGACCTGGGGTGTTTGTGCCCAAATATTTACTGAGTTCATTTTGTGTGCTGAGCCAGATAAAGACTCTGGCCCTGAGATACTGTTTCTAGGCTTCCAGCTGTCTGCTGACTGCTCCTTGTGGGATTGCTGTCACTTGGAGTGATGGTTGCATCTCCTGGCATCCCCAGGATTAAACACTGTGAGACAGTGCTGGGTTATAGAGTGACCATGGGCTTTAAACACAGAGTTCCATTTAAGATTGCTTTCTCAAAGTCTTACAGCTATCCTGTTCCCCCACCTCCAGCTAAAACAGCATCATGGAAGTGGGGTGGGCAATCTGAAGAGAAAGCTGCGCAGGGCTTAACTACCTTTTCATCCTACTTCAAGTATGGAATATTTGAACTAACTATATATTACGTGCAAAGAATGCAGGTTGGATTAAAAATAAGGAAAACATCATACTTGTGTGATTGGTACACATATTTTCTAACCAAAAATTAAGAGTTGGAGAGAAAGGCTCTACCACTTAGGAGTGCTGTGCTTGCCTAAGCCAGAAGTAGAAGGAATACTGTCTGGACAGTACAACAGCCTCTGTGATGAAGGGACGGTGAGATGTACAGGTGGTAGGTCACTCAACTCAGAAGTAAGCTAACATCTCAAAGCCACAACCAGAAACAAACCATTGCTGGAAGACAAAGCCTGCGCCTGCTGGTGGGGGCCAGGGGTACCAGCCTTCCATCAAACATAGTGTAGAAAGCTTGAGTGTGCTCAGCCATAGCCATACCCACTGCGCATGCACCATACATGCACACACATATACACATACACACAGACAGACAGAGATATGTATAACACTTATATACATGCACATGCACACTTACACACAGAGACCCAAACACACATAGAGCACCCCTAGGTGACTAAAACAAAAATCTGGAAACTATGACCTGTGCAGAGGTAGACGTGTGTAGAATAGATCCAGGAATCCATGGCACGGGCTATACAGGGGAACCTCACAGGGTATCTAAAGACTTCCAAACAGGCAATGCAGGTAGATGACACAAGGGAGTGGGAAGAGTGTTATAAACCACATGGTCTTTTACTTCTAGTTACAGTGGGCCAAACAGTGTGGCAGACATTTTCTTCAGAGGTTCATAGAATGTGGGGGTAGGGGGAGAGAGCAATCAGGGGCTGATGTGCAGAAACAGGGAGGGCACAGCTGATCCTGCAGCACAGCCTCGACCCCTTGTCTACAGCAGAACTGTACAAGGTGCACAGTGGAATCTTCTGTAGGATAGGATGTCTCTGATGTAGCATCCCTGGCTACATGTGCCTCTTGAACACTTGACATGCTTAACTGTGGCTGGGAAGCATGATTTGTAGCATTATTTAATTTAGCTAATTAAATTAAGTTTTTATTTATTTTTAACTGATGCTTAAAAATGTAAATGTTGTATATGTTCATTAATGAGGTACCATGTGGTGTTTTGATACATACACAATGCATATTGTTTAAAGCAAGTGAGACATCTCTGTCTCCCCAAATATTTATCATTTGTTTATAATGGAAACATTCACCCTTCTCTTGGCACCTCCTGGGAGGTGTGCAGTCTGTTACCATCAAGAATTTAAATGCATGTGACTAGCATGACTATATGTGGCTATACAGCTCTGAAGCATTCACCACAAGTGGAAAGGGAGCTGAAAGAGCAATAGGGAATTTTTATCTGGTATTATAGTGTCACCCTGCTTAGGCTGGCATGAACTGAGTGATGCCACAGACATTCAGGATGACTGAGGTCTACAAGTAGCAGCCAATAGTAAGTTTCTGGCTGCTTCTGCAGAAGAAGTCCTAGTGGGATTCACTAGTCTGTTTGTCCCTTGGTCCGTGCTGCTTCCATACTGCTGCAGCACAGCTGAGCCATTTCAATGGAGTGCATGGGAATAAGAATCACTACAAAATGATGTCCTTAAAGGATCAATGCTTGTCTCCAGCTGAGTGTAGCTAAGAGCCCTGAGATGATTGGCATTTATATGCCAGTCATGGAGGTAAGTGTAAATCCTCTTTAGAAACCCATTGTCCGTGCTATCAAATATCTCTACAGACTTTCATATTTAGTAGCTAGCATCTACTGAAAAAATGACATGAGAAGATGTCAACACATCCTTAAACCCCAAAGAAAAAATAGAAGCATGGACCAAGCAGCATGGACCAAAGAACAGTAGTTACATATCTACTGGGGGGACTCAGAACACCAAGTACCAAATAATTTTTTAAATCAATGCATACAACATCCCTAAGAAAGCATGATGAAAACTGGCAATTAGCAAAATAGCTGGTGAAAAATTCTAAAGTTACAAAGTGAGATTAGACAAAGTTGTAGAGAGAATGAGCAAACTGGAAGACAGGTTCGAGGAACATACTGAGCCTCATGCTCAGGAGTAAAAATACTTCAGAAAAACATTTTAAAAAGCAGCAAACTTGACATGATGGAAAGTTGAACATTTGTATAACTGGAGTCATGTAGTGGAGAGAAGGGGATCTGTATTTTAAAGCAGGAAGGATGAGAATGCTCTAAAAGTAACTGCAAATATCAAGTTCTGCCAAGTATGAAGCCAGGAATGCACATAGATATTACATAGAAAACTTATTAAAACCAAAGACAAAGAAATGATAAAATGAGCAATTTTCTTCAAAGGCTTTCTTCAAAGAAGCAATTATAAAATGACAGCTGATATCTTGAGAGAAAAAAAAAATGAAAACCAGATGATGGGCACATTTTCAAGGCACTAAAATGGGAAATTAATGAGAAAATAATTATGAAGTCTTGGTTTTTTTAAAGTAATCTTTGGTCAAAATCATTACTTTGGAACATGTTTGCAATTTAATGCAAACAGATATGATACAAACCCAAAGACTGGGGAAAGTCTGAATCGCCGTTAAAAACTGATGTTGTTTTACCAATGGGAATAAGAAAGAAAAGTGTGGTCTGTTCCCATGCAAGATGGTAGATCGTGTCATGTGATAATTTGTGTGTGTGTGTGTTTTAATAATGTGTGAGACTTCAGTCTCTGTCTTGAGAATTGCCATCTGTAGCATTAACTCAAATGTTTTAAAAAGCCTAATTTGTGAAGAAGAAAAAAAAAAACACTGATGTTGAAGTAGAGGGTGGACAGACCATCTTTTAAATGAATATTTACATTTCACTGGATACTCATGAGGATGAGTCTCTAATACCCTATAAAATGAAGGAAATAATTTAGATGTAAATAGAAATGATAAATTATTGAAATTTACTGAAATGACCAGAAGCTGTTTTTGAATGAACATGGGGATTCAAAAGATTTATTGATCAGATAGAAAAGCATTAACTCTAATAACAAGGATGGGTGTAGCACATGATGGGGATGGGGAATGTTAGGGTTCTTTACTGAGACTAACAAAGTGAGGTTGTGAGTTGATGAACATCTGACATCTGACAGCTATGGGCAGAGATTTTTTTTTAAAAAAAATAAGATGTAAAAATAATTTTCAAAAATCCTAAAACAGAATAAATTTCAAGTAAAGTAAAGATCTTAAGTTCACAAAAGTTCTGTAAGACTGAAGTACAGCCTGAGACACATCACAAAGGAGAATTTCCAATCAGTAAATGTGACTAACTCAGGCTGTGGGTAAATAAGTATGTATTCTACTATATTCACCCATTTTATGTTACTATGATAAAATGCCTAAGGGTAACTAATTTTTCAAAGGAAAGAGGTTTGTTTATCTCACAGTTCTGAAGGTTCATGGCACAACGCTGGCTCCAGCCTGGCTCTGGTGAGTGCCCTGTCTTGGGATAATCTTTTTGTATACTGTGTCTCTGTTTTACCTCACCTGCCTAAGGCATCTTCTGATTGGTTTAAATAAGAGCTGAATGGCCAATAACTAGGCAGGAAAGGATAGGAGGAACTTCTGGGTAGAGATAGTAACTCTGAAAAAGAATCTGAGGCAGGAGGTTCGTCAGCCAGATGCGGAGGAAGTTGGAAGTAGGCACTGAGAAGAGGCAATGAGCCACGTAGCAGAATGTAGATTAATGTAAACGGGTTAATTTAAGTTTTAAGAGCTAGTTTGCAACAAGCTTAAGCTAAGGAAAAGCTTTAATAATTAATAAGAAGTCTTCATCTCATTATTTGGGAGCTGGCTGTCCAAAGAAAACCCATTATAGCCCTGTAGGCTATTTCCCATAGTGGTAAGAGCACACCCATGTAAGGAAGGGAAGACACTTTAAGAGACAAGAAGCCAGAGGGGACCAAAGTTCTGCAGCCTCTCTCTTGGACTCCCTCCTTGACCCAGTGACTGTCCTCCAGCTTTATCAAAATTATGGCTCTGGGGCCCACCCTTCCAAGTCATGGCTTCAGGAAACAGCTATGCTGCAAACATCCAGGAATGCAAAATCCCACCAAGGGTGTGAGGAAGCTGTGGCTCCATTTGAGTGTGGCCAGAGTTTAACTGCCATAAAAGCCCACAATGGCGCTCCGAGGCCCACTTCTCCTGAGTCACTTGTAGGTGTATAATCACTAATAAGCACACATAACATGTTTATAATAGCACTGTTCTTCAAGTCGGCAACTGAAAATATCCCAGAGGCCCATCAACAGCAAAGTGGATTAATGTATGATGAGGACTTTGCACAGTGATATATCACAGCATTTTTTAAAAAAAAAGCAATGACAGTGTTGCAGGAAAAGGTAGATAATTTTCACAGACTTGGAGTGTATGTGTTTACTTTAGAAAACCGCAAAAATGACCGATAGGATCAGAGATAATGACAACACTCACATTAGGATGATGGAAGGGGAGGTGGTCACGAAAGAATGTTGTGGATGTAGGTGATGTGCTCTACAGACATAGGTGACATTCTGAGTGGACACTGGTGATGTCCTATTTCTTGGCATGGAGTGTGATACATGGGCACGAGTGTGTCAGCTGTACGATGCTGTTAAGTGAATACTTTCTAAGATATTGTGTGTGTATGTGTGTGTGCATGTGTATACACACACATATATGCACACATACATATACATACACATAAATGTATATATGCATACATAGAACATATACATATATATGTGAATTTATATACATTAATTCAAATAACTGAAATATAAGAAAGAAATATCGACTTGGAATTGAGCATGTACTATCTTAGCTAAGTCTGAAGAATGAGATAATTATCTCCATAAGAATGTTTACAATAATAGAATATATTATGATCTGTGTTTCCTATGTGGCTCCCATGTGTTTCCACAGCAGACACTATGAAAATGTTGAGTATAGACCAGTTTTAGAATTATTGCATGTAGGGCTGGGGAGATGGCTCAGCCATTAAAGACTAGGCTCACAACCAAAAATATAAGAATTATTGCATGTGAATGACATATTGTTGATGAGGTAAAAATACATGTGCATACATACATGTGAATGTGTGAGTATGTACATGTGCGTACACATGCATGTTTTATGTGTATGTGTGCTGCATGTGTACATGTGAGTGTGTGTGTTTTAGAATAATCATAAGGAAATCAACCCCCAGCCTCCTCAGCAGGAGGTGCAGTTCATTACTGATGGGAAAAAAGACAACTATAGTAACAACACGTCATGTGACTGAAATCTTGAAGGAAACAGATGAGGTCACTGTTCCTGGATTTAGCCAGAGACGGGATGGTGCAGGTGAAAAAGGCCACAGCAGAAGATGGGTGGCGCAGCTTTCCCATGCCATGTTGTGTAAGATTGACATAGCTTCACATTTAAGAAGTGACCTGTGATTATCCATCGAGTGTACTGTGAATTAATATTGAGTAACAGCTAAAAGGAGCATGTACCTCAGAAAATACCACACACACACACACACACACACACACACACACACACACACACCACAATACATGCTTACATGCACATATACACAGGCAGACAGATGCATGAACATTCACACATACACACGGGCATACAACACATATGCATGGACACACAGGTACATGCACACACATCACAAATGCATACAGGTGCATGAGTCATGAAATAACCCCCAAATGTTACAGATTCTCAGAGAATAACAGGAGATGTGAGCTGATTAGTCTCTTTGTCATCCTGACACAAGCTAGGGCCGAGGGAAGAGGGAGACTCAATTGAGAAATTGCCCGTGATGCATTTTCATGATTGACCTGAGAGGACCCATCCCACGGTGGGCAGTGTCACCCCTAGGCAGGTGGCCCTGGGTCACATGAAAAGGCAGGCTGACACCTTTGATAGCCTGGCATGGGGTACACACTTTTAATCCCAGCATTCAGGAGGCAGAGGCAGGTGGATCTCTGTGAGTGTGAGGCCAGCCTGGTCTACAGAGTGAGTTCCAGGACAGCCAGGGCTACACAGAGAAACCTTGTCTCAAAAAATAATCAAAAATAAAGCCAGGGGTGGGGTGGGTGAGGTGGGGGTGGAGGGGGGGTGGGGAATGAGCCAGCCTCTGCTTCAGTTCCTGCCTCCAGGTTCTTGCCTGGAGTTCCTGACCTGACTTCTCTCGGTGATGGAGTGTGATGTGGAAGTGTAAGCTGAAACTGACTTGCTTTTAGCCTTAGTGTTTTCTCATAGCAAAGAAAGCAAACTAAGACAAGAGAGATATCCATTCCATCTGATATAATTACGATGTCACAACTAGATAAGACAGTGTGAGCAAGGGACTCTATTAAATTTCATGTTAGTCAGATACGTCCTGAGTCATTATTATCAAGATCAACCAGATCTAGGAAGAAGAGCAGGTGACAGCTTCACAAGGTTAATGATGAGAATACGGAGATAGCTAAAAAATAAAAATAACTATCACCAGGGACCCACATTAAGAGAATAAAGGATAAACTTTATCTCACTAGGTGCTGCAGAAGCTTTTGATAGAAGTCAAGCCCATTCCTGATAAAAAACCACTTAGAAAACATGGGATAATGAAATGCTCTTATCTTGATCAAAAGTATTTACCAGCAAATGGAAGACACATCTTACTTAGCAGAGGAACACTCATGGTGCTTTCTCAACCAAGCCCCAGGAGGGTGCCTGCTCTGTATAGCCTAGGACTGCTGGCAATTCTCAATAAGGGGAAAAATGAAAGAATAACACAAGCCATGACCAAAATGGTATCGGTTATATGATGATTCTCTTTCCAATAAAGATGCAGAAGTGTGAAGTGACGCCAGAGAACCGGTCAGCAGAGTTCAGCCATCAAGCTTAATCTCAGTCCCTGAAAAACCAATGGCTTTTCCTTAAGCAGCAACAACCAAATAGAAAATATAACTTGAAAAAATTCCATTCACAGAGGACTAAAGATAAGAAACATCTCCAGACTATGCTTGTCTATCGAAAGAATGAGTATTGGCCTGACTTGATAAAGAGACCCCGTCACTGTCCGAGGCAGGATGAACTAAAGTCAGCCACCCAGAGCACCTAGTGGGTTTGCAAATATAAATTATTGGTTTGGAGACATGACCTTCTGCTGGGCTGTGCAGGGCACTTGTTCCTTCTCTCTGTGGTTCTGTACCTCTGTGGCCTTGGGTTCCCAGGAGGTTTATATTTGAAAATGGATAAGATGGAGAGGGATAGCGTGAAGGATGACAAGTGGTTGCTGCAGGCTGGGTGGGTCCTGCCATGTCTCTTCACTCTCTACCCTTTGGAACTGAGGCATCTAGTGGCCCCAAAGTGAAGGAAGATGGGAGTCATTGCCCAGTGTCCAGGAGGATGAAGAGCGTGGCTGGAGCCTCTGACCTCCACATGCTCACTGTGATGCATGTGTGCTCTCACACACAATAAATAAATAAAAGGGTAATAAAATTTATTTTTAAAGATATTTGAAAAGTATGTTCACAGTGTATTCTCTGCTCTGGGCAGAATCAGGAAATCATTTTGCAGTCATTGGTTTAGAGGCCACAACCCTCTGATGCCAGTCCATTATAAGAAGTCATTATTGAGCAGATCATGTGCTTAACACAGTGAGACTCAGACAGAGGTGGCCACAGTACAACTCCAGTCTCAAATATTGAAGACCTATCAGAGAGCACACTCAATGTGTGTGAATTGAGCAAACAAAATCTTGCACATGCTTGTTAAACCTTCTTGCCATGACAGACATGATGGAGCAATGAGGATGCTGGGATCTGTTTCAAATATCAGTGACACTGTGGGCAGAGTGAATGGTTCAGATGCTATGGTGATGTCAGGGATGGAATGAGTTGTTTGCACATAGAAGAGCCTAGGTGCTAGGAACTGTAGTGAAAAGTAGGTAGGGAAAGCTTTTGACCTCTGCAACTATGTCAACAAAGAATTTTAATCATCCTATTTTATCCACTCAGTAGTTTCAGTGACCCTTACATGAGTAGAGGGATGGAAGTTATCATCTTACATCACAATCATAGATGCACAGTATAAAATGTAACAGGTGTAAACGTGCACAGCTGAACTTCTGAGAAACAAAGAGGAGTCCTCAGGGATGGAATTACATAGTCCCAAACAAACGCAGCTGGACAAGGCTGGAACCTGTGTTTCTCTTGGGGTATCTTCTACCTTATAAAGTGAAATCCTTTTGTGAGACAATCTGATGTCTTTGGAATCATGCAAAGGACAAAGATGTAACAGTGACTCCTATCAGGAACTTGAAAGACAACACGTCGGGGGACATGTACCAGAAATGAGATGAAAATCCACCTGTCAACACAGAGGAAAACACAACCATCCAAACCAGGACCCCAGGCAAAATAAGAAATGTGATAGGAATCATTGACTCATCTGGATCTGGAATTGAAATCACATTTGTAAACTGGCACAGAAGATTCCAAGTGATGCAGTTGCTATGAAGTGGACATGGGCTCGAAGTCCCTGAGCCTGAGGAACCTCAGCAGAAACAAGTATCCAGTTGATACTCTTCACCTCAAGCCACCAGATGAGCCTTCAATGTAAAACATTGAAAACTCAACCCACTATCTTGATCAATAACCTCCAGATGCAATATGGAGAAAGTAATAGATTTGCCAGTATAATGAAGTATCATCCTAATAGACACATGTATGTATCAAGATACAGCAAAACTCAAAAGATAATGCCGAAAACATCAAAAAGGCAAGACACTGAAAAACATCAGGGAGAGTTAGGGGAATTGTCAAGACACAAATTTTTTTTTTAAGAAATGATGCAACTCATTAATAAAATCAAGAATGGATGCCATGTTGAGTACAGAGTTGGTATAGCTAAAGAAAGAATTGTTGAATGGAGGAATTCCCTGGAAAAAATTTACAGGGAGCATTTAAGCAGGAGAATGTGAGACACAGAGAAGTTTACAGAGGAGGACTGGATGAAAAGAGGCAGCATCAGCTAATTGAGGTTCTGATATTAGAGAGAATGGGAAACATATTTAAATCCCCAAACAGTCAGATGATGAAACTGTTGACCACTGTTCATCTTTGCATAACTCTAAGCAAATATTGGCCATGTCGAGTAACATTTTCAGTAACTCATTTCTAAGATTACAACTGTGTGACTAGCTAAAATTAACACAATATTTGAAAGTGAGGATGTAACAAAGCCTCTGTAAAGTCCTTATCATTAAATGTAAGACAGCAATATGGAATCTGAGACCTGGCTGAGTATGCATCAGCTAAAACATGTCACTTTGTAAATATTAAAAAACAAATCTGTGATGAGCCAGTGAGATGGCTCAGCAGGTAAAGGCTCTTGCCACCAAGCCTGATGACCTGAGTTAGAGTCGAAAGAGTCCACATAGTGGAGGGAGAGAAGCAGCTTTCCCAGTGCGCCTGACTTCTGTATGTATACCGTGGCTACACAAACACACAGAGATACACAATAAATAGATCATCAGGAAAAAAAAAACACCTGTGTCAAATAAAAATGTTGACACAGCAGAAAGAGCTGTAACAAAAACCAAGCATAAAGCATTAGGAAGTAAAGTCAACTCCGTCAATCATGAGAATAAAAGCAAACGGATTAGACACACGTTGCAGATAGTAAGGCAGACATTCTATTAGAATTGTCTAGTGGAGTAATATCTGTAGGGTACACAGTTAAGCACATACATGCTTTAAAGATAAAATAATAAAGCCAAGTCTGTGGGACCAAGCAGAAGGCAGAAAGAAGCACTGCATGTCACCATGCTGTCATCTGTTTCTAGAATGCTGGGCCACCACGATATGCTTCACAAATTTCCAAAGACCGACACTGGTATTAGTTATTTGAACAGAGTGTAATTTATCCAAGAATCAATTAGTTGGGAAATGTAACAGTTGAGGGATTGAACAATGCATCTCCAAACAATCTGTCAGTCAAAACGTCAAAGCAAAAGCCAGAAAATGTTCTGGTTATAGAAACACAGCACACGGTGCAGAGCTGGGGAAGCACTCAGAGGGGAACTAAAGCTTTCATGTTCATCTGTACCTATTTTAGTGTGTGTGTGTGTGTGTGTGTGTGTGTGTGTGTGTGTGTGTGTGTGTGTGTGTAAGTGCTCACAGAGGTGAGAATGGGGAGTTAGAGCTCCTGGAGCTAGAGTTACAGGTGTTTATGAGTAGAATTGTGCTAAGAAACTAACTTGGGCTGTCTTTAAGAACAAGCCATACTTTGGGCCTCTAAACCATCTCTCCAGCCCTACTACACATTTTAAAAATCATTAAAGGAGGTCTAGCAAGCTGGCTCAGGAGACACCCAGTTCAGATCTAGTGAGCTGAGTAGAAGAGGAGAATTGGCAAGTGGTCTTCTGATCTCTATACACACCTTATGGCCCACGCACCCATTCAACCAACCAACTAGCGAGCTAGCTAGCTAACAAACCAGCCAACCAACTAACCACCTAACTAACTAACAATAAGTAATGTTTTTAAAAAGGTGAAAGGGTGGGGGCTGGAGAGAGGGCTCAGATGTTAACAGCACTGCTTGCCCTTCTAGAGAACTGGGGTTCAGTTGCAAGCGTCTACATGGTTGTTCACAACTGTCTGTAGCTCCGGTTCCAGAGGACCCAATGCCTTCTTCTAGTATCTGAGGACAAGTATCTGAGGACAACATTCATGCACATAGCACACAGAGATAGATAAACACTATCTTATGTTCAAGCTAAACACTGTTATGTATAAAATAAAAATGAAGGATTTTTTTTAAAGATAGAAGGGCTGTTTTGAACAAATGACATTAAAAAGAAGAGGGAAAAAAGTAAAAACAAATTACTTTCATTTTACACAAATAAAATTTTATATGCAAAGGCCATTTCTCCAAAATACATAGCTTGTCAAACAGATTCAGAAAGTAAAAAGAAACTCTAATGACTCCAATAAGTGTGATAGCACTAAGTGGGCAGTTAGAAATCCAACTTGCTAGTTATTTCTACCTCTGGTGAAGACAGAAGGTCATGAGCAAGCTCCATTCCCAGGTCAATGTGTCAAAGAGCAGGAACAGATGGTTCTCAGGCTCCCCTGTGATAGTGAGCAACAGTGTAAGGGGATGTGCTGCTGTCAACAGGCCTGCATCTACTCCCCCCACCCCCAGCAGTCATGGACTCAAGGTGCCTGGGCAGAGCTGAACCCTCAAACTCTTTCAGACCCACCTGTGGCCAGATGAAGAGATGCTGACGTTGTCATCGGCAGTGTCTGGGTCAACCACAGTCAGATCTAGCCCAGAGCTAACGCCAGCTAACTCTGTGAGGCATGTGGGTCTTTGTTAGAAAACCTTGCATTTAAGGTTCCAGTCCACCATGTCTGGCTAGATCAGTGAGCTCATCGCAAAGTGGAAAACTCCATTTCTTGACAGGACTCTCTCTCTCTCTGCATTATTTGAATAGTGTCTTTAGGCCCAGATGCTTGATTTGATTTGGAGGATGACCTTGCACAAAAACTTCCTGTAAATGCTATATGACCCTTTGCACAAGCCTCCCTCCTTTTCCTGGGCTCTGGTATTTGAATGGGTGAGTCATTAATGTTCAGCTGTCCTCAATCAGGTCTGCATATGTAAATTAGGTGTGTTCTCTCCCTTGTTCATCCATCCTCTCTTTCCCCTGACCTGAGCTAAACAAATCGGCCTCAGGGCTTCAATAAACGGAGCCCGGTCACTGAAGCTGACTCCTGGAGGTCCTTTCCATCTTTCTTACAGCAGTCTGAACCCCGCTCTCTGTTTCTGCTCCCTCTTCCTGCTCCAGCTGGTGGCCAGTGACCCTCAGAGGAAGAAGGAACCTGCAGGTCATCAGGGTGCACCCCAACTGCATACATACTGGAATGCCCCCCCAGCCCCAGAAGCAAATATGGACCCAAAACATGAAAATGAAGCAACCCCTGGATCTACCGCATTTTTACTCACTGACTGAGATGAAGTGGTCCTAGGTGTTCTAAGAGCCTTACAGGCAAACAGCACACAGACTCGGAATGAAGGATGTCCATCTGACTTCTAACTAGCAGGCAAGCTGGTGAAAACAACTTTTGTAAAGATCTAATGGTGTAAGGTGAAATACAGGCTCGAAGGGGATGGAGTCCTTGTGTAGAACAAAGACGGTAGTTCTGAAAAAGAGCAAAGTGAAAATCTAGGAAGAAAAACACTGTATCTGAAAATCAAACAAAAAGTGACGAAATGGGCTTTGAAGTCGATTAGAGACTTAAGGAGATAAGAGCGGTGACATTGAAGGCAGAGCAATATGGAGCTCCCAGGTAAGCAGACAAAACACTCCGAGAAGAAAACAAAACAAAACAAAAAGCAGAAACACAGTTGTAGAGAGATGTGTTGCTGCAGTGAGGAGGGAGGGGAGGAGGCCAGGAAGGAATGTCACTGTGCTCCCTCCATTTGATGAAAGAAAACGTCCTGCGCAGACGCAGGAAGCTCAGCGTGTCCCAACAGACTCAGTGGTAGGACCCGCCCAGCGTCCTGACGTCATATCCTGCTTCTTCTTCCTCCCTCCCTCCCTCTCTCTCTTCACGAGGTTGCCTGCACATTCATTTTCCTTTCTCTCCTTCGCTTACTGTCTCTCTCTGCCCCTCTCTTTCTTCCTCTTTCTCTCTATTCCCCCCCCCCCCTTTAATCAAACTTTCCATGTGGATGCCATGCTTGCATGGTGTGAATAACTTTCCCCTGTGCCCCTCGGCCTCCGCCTGTATGGTGGGTCTCCTTGGCTCAAACTCGCCAAGGCCTCTTGCGCGCCATCTCACAACACACAGTGCTCCACCTATCACATTGAATCGCTGAAAAACTGAAGAAGAAAGAAAAGGAAAAAAAGAAAAGAAATAAGAAGCAAGAATGAAAAGGCAGCCTCTAGAGAAGGAGGGTCAGTGTCCCATGACACTGAACCACAGTGTAGCTGATAGTTCATTAGAAACAAAGCCTGCCAGGGATCGGGGAACACAGGATCACCTTCTCAGGACTCAAACCAAAAGAACACAGTAACCTGAAATTGGTACCCAGAAAAACTAAAGTCAAAAATCTCATGCATCATCTGGTATGGACTGATGAACAGTGAAGGTAAGAGCCCATTCCAAATGCTCTCTACTCAAGAGAGCAATGGGGTGTTATTACCCCATGTTGTGTTCATAAATCCCAATGTCTTCTGTATGAGTGTGGAATGCATGACAGTAACTTGCCTGTCTGTTTATAATTAAGACTTTTAAAAGAGTGCGGCAGGAAGAACCAGGCAATAAGACAAGAGTCAGCTGAGGGAAACTATAGTCCACATGATCAGAAAGAACTACAGCCCAGGGAACAAGGCCAGAGGAATGTCAGAGCCATGAATGCATGATGTATTGGAGACTGTGTGCCTCATTCTCCTGTCTCAAATATGTGAAAGGCAACGGCTTGAAGCAAAAATAACATGAAGGATCTATGATAGGATTGAAGACACCCAGGCAAATAAGGCACACAGAACAATAGTTACAAACAGCAGGACACACACCCTATGTAAAGCATTCATATCTGGAGTCTGGCATGTTAATTTGATGTAGACCCCAGTAAGATAAGAATATCTTCTGTAAATTCTGGAAAAGTCCCTAAAAACAAAATGTAGAGCTAAAAACAGAGGGAGATCAGATGTAATAGGAAGTTGTAGTAAAGAAATAAACAGGCTCAATGAATAGAGTGCCCCACCATGCAAGCAGGAGGAACTGAGTTCAATCCCCAGCACCCACACAAACTCCTGGGCACCACTGTGCTACACACCTATGACCCAAGCACTGGTAAAACAGAGACAAGAGGATCCTGGGGGCTTGCCGGCCAGCCAATCTAGATGAAACAGGAGCTCCAGGTTCAGTGAGAGGGGCCGTATCAAAAGATACAGTGAAGAGTGATTAGAAAAGACACCTGATGCTGACCTCTGACCTCCACAAGCAAGTAACTGCATACATACGTGCACACCACACACACACACACACACACACACACACACAAACACACACACACACACACATACACACACACACACACACACTCAAAAAAATCAAGTTAAATTCAATGCATATGGCAGCAGGTAGATTGACCCGCTGTAGTGATGAGCCCTAGACTCTGAAAGTTCTGGTATCTTCCAGCCTCCCTCCCTGGAGGGGTCACTAAGGTAATGTCCATCCTACCACAAGCAGCAAGGAAACTGGAGAACAGGGCAGAACAACCATTCAGTGGCCTTTGGAAGAAACATTGATGCGTCCGTGAGGCAAGAGAGATAGGTGCTGAGAGGCTTGCCCTGGAGCACTGGCTTCTGCCTGGACATAGCTTCTGGACCATCCCAGACTAGATCCCCAAACCCAGCTCCATTGGGGAGACAGAACTAGTATCACTTAAAGCCAGGGCCCCTGGGGTTTTCAGTACACAGTGGACGGAAGTGAAGGGCTGCTCAAAGCGTGAACCCTGCAACACTACACAGGAGGTCCTGGAGGCCAGGCCAAGAGGGAGACTGGGCACTTGTCTCAGGTTGCTTTCTTGACAGAAATGTTGTGATAAACAACATAATCATAGCAACATGGGGAGAAAGAGTTTATTTCAGATGATAGGTAACAGTCCGTCACTGAGGGAAACTGAGGCAGGAACCACAGGAAGTAACCTGGAGGTAGAAACTGAAGCAGCGACTATGGAGGAACACTGTTTACTGGCTTGCTCCCCATGGCTTGCCCAGTTTGATTTTTTTTTTTAAACACAACCCAGGACCACCTGCCCAGAGTGTACCACCCACAGAGCAAGGGCCCCTTAACATCAATCAGTAATCTAGAATGCTCCACAGACTTTCCGTCAGGCCAGTCTGATGGAGGCGTTTGCTCAGCTGAGGATCCTCTTCCCCAGGTTTGTCAGGTTTGTGTCAGGTTGACAAAAAAAATAAATAAATAAACGATCCCAGAAAGGGATCCAAGACACTGGGAAGTCGAGAGCAGAGGAGGAGAAAGGTCTCACTGAGCAGAACCCAAGGGAGGGCGTACAGAGAGAGGTACAGAAAAGTGTAGCATAGCCCAAGATAAGAGGGGGATTAAAAAGTCAATTGCAATTTTGTGTACTGAAAACAGTAACCATAAAATATCAATTATGGAAACAAGAAAAGCTATAAGATTCCTAGGAATAATTTAAACAGAAGCGTTGAGAGCCCGAAGAATAAGATGTGTCAGTCTTGACTGAAGACACTAAGAAAGAGCTGCATATCTGACATGATCTCTCTACACGAGAGGAGACAGGCTTGTTGCTATAAATAATAAATCATAACATAAATATAAATAAATAAATAAGTGCCCCCTTTGTCAGACTAATCCAGAAGGTTAGGGACTACTTCAGAGAGTATGTAGACTTGAGTTGAACTTGTTGTGGAATAGAGAGGGCTCAGAACCACCAGGGGAGTTGCCAGGTACAAGATTTTCTGTGAAGATTAACATTGGGTAGGAAGATCGCCCAGTGGTTAGAACATTTGCCACACAAGTATGAGAACAGAGTTTAGATATTTAGACCGTATGTCAGCACTAGGTGGGCATGTGGTCCTCTTGTAATTCCAGCCCAGGAAGGCAGAGATTGGGGGAGGGGTCCCCAGAGCAAGCTGGTTAGCAAGACTAGCCATATCCATGAGCTCTAGTTTGTTTAAAAGAGCCTGACTCAATGAATAAGGTGGGGTGGGAAAGTGATCAAGAATGATTCCCTACATCAACCTCAGGCCTCCACATGCAGGTGCACACTCACATGGATGGAAACATGCATACACACACATACACACTCAGAACTGGAAAAGGGAAAACTGGGTAATGCCAAGTGAGTGGTGTTAGCACAGAGAGGAAATTGTGGACTAACAGGGGAGGAAGTGAGGACCCTGACAGTCAGTCTGTGAGATGGACAGCTGGACAGTGAGAGGGACTGTGGTGGTATTGTGTTCCTCAAAATATTGTGTACCTTAATAAACTTATCTGGGGTCAGAGAACAGAAAAGCCACTAGTTAGGCAGTGATAGCACACGCCTTTAATCCTAGCATTCCAGAGGTAGAAATCCATCTGGGATCTCTGTGAGTTCAAGGCCACATTGGAAACAGCCAGGCATGGTGACTCACACCTTTAATTCCAGGAAGCAAGCCTTTAATCCTAGGGAGTGGTGGTAGAAAGCAGAAAGGTATATAAGGCGTGAGGACTAGAAGCATTTGGCTGGTTAAGCATTTGGCTGGTTAAGCATTCAGGCTTTTGAGCAGTAATTCAGCTGAGACCCATTCCGGATGAGGACTCAGAGGCCTCCAGTCTGAGACAAGATCAGCTGAGGATCCGGTGAGGTGAGATAGCTGTGGCTTGTTCTGTCTCTCTGATCTACCAGCATTCACCCCAATAACTGGCTCAGGTTTGATTTTATTAATAAGAACTTTTAAGATTCATGCTACAAGGGACAGTCTCAGATGGCTGAAGAACACCCAGGACTATGCTGTCTATGTGTGGCTGTGGGGAAGGGTGAGACTGTTATGGAAGTCTGCAGTGGAAATCCCTAACAGTAGAAATGAAAACGGCTCAGTAGAAGACCTGAGGTCACCTGTAATCCTAACTCAAGAAGATCTGATGCTCTCTTCTGACCTGAGGGCACCCACATGAGTGTGCATATACATACACACAGAGACAATAAAGAAATCAAAATCTTCAGTTTTTAAAAGATTGTTTTTATTTCATGGGTGTGGGTGTTTTGCCTGCATGTGTGCATGTATGTGCACCATGTATGTAAAGAGGCCAGAAAGAGTGTGTTGTATCCTTTGGAACTGGAGTTACAGATGTTATGAGCTGATATATGGGTGCTGGGAATAGAACCTGGGTCTTGGCAAGATCAGAAAGTGCCCTTAAAGACTGGGCCATCTCTCCAACCCCCAATCTTCACTTTTTTAAAGATAAAAGTTATTCTATGTATTATTATTATTATTATTATTATTATTATTATTATTATTTTAGTTTTTCTCTTTTTGAAATACAGGGCATTGCTATTATGCTTGCACTGGTCACAAACTCAAGCAACCCTCCTGCCTCAGCTCCCAAGCAGCTGGTTCTACAGGCATGTACCTCTACACCCATACTACAGACAGACTAGATCCTGGGATGAGATATCTGCAGGGCATGTAGCTGGTACAGGATCTGAATCCAAAACACTGATCAATGAGGGAAAAAAATCAAAATAGAAACATGGTCAAAAAACAAAAACAGGATTTTGAATACACATAGGAAAAATCTCCAAACTCATTAACAGGAAGGTAGATGTAAGGTCTGCACAGTTCAGAAGTTCAAGAACCTACTGTTCCAGGGCCCTAGAGGAGGTGACACAGTGGGACCCTATGTTCATCTGCTGGGTTCCCAGGCCTCAACCCAATACCTAGAGCACTGGGGAAGTGTGTGTCTCACAGCCCCGGAATATTACTTCTGCCTTTGTGGCCAACCTTGAGATACATAAGGGGGAAGGCACATGACATTGGCCTTCTCCATTCAAATTAGTTTGACACAAGGAAACCCTGGAAAACAGCAGAAATCCATCAAGAGGAAAATAGATAAACAAATTGCAGTATATTCACATAACGCACTCGGTGTGGAGCAGACAGATGAGCTGGGGTTTTGTGCGGAGACACACATAACTCTCCATGCTGGGAGGATAAGCCAGCTTCAGGAAGATTCATACATTTTAATTTCATGTAGACAGTTTTATAAATAGAGAAATAAAATGCTGTGCACAGGAAGGCCGCAGACATGAGAACAGGATGATGGGTGCAAGGACTCAAATAAACTGTAGTTTTTAAAGGAGTCACCAAGACAGGGGACGTGACCCAGGGACAGCAGCAGGCACCCAGGGCCACATTTTTGCATGGCATTTCATGTTCTGACTGAGTCAGGGACTCTCTTCAATCCCACTATATATGTCTTTACTGTTTTCTCTCTTTTTAAAAAACAAATTAACTTTTTAAAAAAATTTTACATCCCAACTGGTTTCTCCTCCCTCCTCTCCACTTGGTCCCTCCCCCATCTCCCCTCTGTTTTCACCCCTTAACACTCCCCAATCCACTCCTCCTCTATTTCTGTTTAGGAAAGAACAGTTCTCCTATGGATATCAACAAAACATGGCATATCAATATTCAGTAAGACTAAGCACCTCCTTATGTGTTTAGGCTAGGCAAGGGGACCCAGTATGAGGAGTAGGGTTCCAAAAGTCTGTAAAAAGGTTGGAGACAGGTGGGTGGTGTTGGCACACACCTTTAATCCCAGCACTCGGGAGGCAGAGCCAGGAGGATCTCTATGAGTTTGAGGTCAGCCTGGTCTACAGAGCGAGTTCCAGGACAGGCACCAAAACAACACAGAGAAACCCTGTCTCGAAAAAACAAACAAACAAACAAACAAACAAACAAATAGATGAAAGAGTCAGAGACAGCCCCTGTTCCCACTCTTCAGAGTCCCACAAGAGGGCCAAGATACACAACTAAAACATATATGCAAAGTGCCTAGGCCAGTCCTGTGTATGCCCAACCTGACACTGCCCATGGCCTACCAAGTTGAGGTTTCTCATTCTTTTCTTCTGCCTCTTCTCATCTTGGGCCTCTGTGTTCCTGCCCATTGGATCGACACCCTCCATGATCATGGAGAAGCTCCTTCCCTCACATCATAGGCTTACCTTCCATGTGCTTACTAGTCAGTAAAGGATGCTGGGGGTTTAATGGAGCAACTTGGAGGTAGTGATTCTTCACAGAGCATGAGCAAGCCCAACTCTTAGTCATTAGTTTCCCTCTTCCTCCCTCCCTCCCTCTCTCCTTCCTTTTCATCCCTCTCTCTTTTCCTTTTTCCTACCTCCATTTCCTCTGTGCTGCTTTCTCTGTCCCCTCTTCTTTCCCTCCCTCACTTCCTCCCTTTTCTTTTCTACCCCTTTCTTCTTCCCTATCTCCCTTTCCTCTTTCCTTCTTTCTATCCCATCCTCCCCTTCTCCCTCCCTTACCTGCTTCCTTGTTGATTCCACCCCCACACTCCTTGCCCTGTTCCTTCTTTCTTCCCCATATTTTCATCTTTAACACTCATGCCTGGCAGGCATGAGTACAGAATCAGAAGTCACAACGGGAAACAGGTGTCTCCATGGAGCCTCCTCCATCCCAGGATGAAGAAAGGTGTTCCCAAGAGATAAGTCTTAAAACAAAACAATGGGGGGTTTGAGGACAGTGACAGTTATAAGTGAGGTTGGCCTCACTGTAAAGACCAGCCTTGTGCAAAGGACCTGCAGGAGGTGACAGAGAACTGTGTAGACTATCCCCACTTGCAGTATTCCACATCCCAGAAGTGAAAGGAGTACAGGAAGGGGTAGATGGCGGGATCTAGGTCACATTGGAACCTAGAGAGGCCTGAGTGAGTCGGGAACCCTTGGGCTGTGAGCAGAAGTGACGGCATCATACATGGAGAAAAGTGTTAGCGGTGAGGCGAGGGAGGGGGGATGGGAGTGTGTAGATTGACATCCCATAGCGAAGACTACGTGGGTCCAGGTGAGGGTGGGACAACATGTATAGGTGGCTTCGGCTGACAATGGCCAGTGGCAGGTTGTAGCTCGATGATGTAACCTGGACTTTATTCCTCATGAGATGGACATGATTAGACAGAGGCTCAGCTGTCTCTTCTCTGCAGATGTGTGAGCGAAATAAATGATGTTAAAGTCATAAAACTGGGTTCCAGCTTTTAGTATCAGAAGTGTACTGTCATGTTTCAACCATGCTTCATTCTGGGTGTGAGTGAACACTGGGTGTTAGTGGACACTGTGTGTGAGGGGACACTGAGCATGTTGTGAGGACTGTCATAAAAGGCTTGGAGACAGAGACCTAAAGGAAAGGAGGAAATGTTACTGAGAGTATGGTACAAAGACATGATGCTTGGCAGAGATCCCTGAGTACCTGGCAGGGACACATATGGTGGTATTTTATTTGTACTGATTGTACTGATGTGATTTTAATTGTATGTTAATAAATAAAGTTGCCCGGGGGTCAGAGCTATTAGAGCCATAGCAAGAGCATGGTGGTTGTGGCACACGCCTTTAATCCCAGCACTTGGTAGACAGAGCTAGGTAGATCTCTGTGTGTTCAAGGATACAGCCAGCATTGGAGACATATGCCTTTAAGACCTGGAGGGCTGTACTTACAGGCAGTGATGAGGCAGTCACATGTTTGGGTTTAC
This sequence comes from Peromyscus maniculatus bairdii, assembly GCF_049852395.1. Taxonomy (NCBI): domain Eukaryota; kingdom Metazoa; phylum Chordata; class Mammalia; order Rodentia; family Cricetidae; genus Peromyscus; species Peromyscus maniculatus. Next base: position 56,538,235 of record NC_134871.1, read on the forward strand.
AACCAATGAGAAGGCAGAACAGAAAGACTATTTAAAGACAAAAACACAGGATGTAGGTCTCTTTCGGAGAGGTAGGACCACCGCAGGAGGAAGGGTAAGGTTTTAGCTCTAAGATCTGACCTCTGGGCTTTCTCTTTTACATTGGTTCTGTGTTTCTTATTTAATAAGACGGTTGGTTACATCTACAGACACATGTCAGCACCAGTCCATGGGAAGATTCCAACTCTCAAGAAGAGCCCACTCTGATCTGTCCCTGTTGTACAAGACTTCTTCTGAGTCAAAGAACCTCCATCTTTGGGAGTGCAGCTGTGTCGACGCTGCAAAAGATCAGCTTGTTTACTGTTGACATTGTCTCACAGGAGGGGCAGGAAGGGTGGTTGGATGTTCACCTGAGTATGCAGACCCTCCTCTCAGTCATTTTTACCCCATTCTATCCTCATTGCACATGGTGCCTTCCTCAGAGAGGGGCTGGTATAGATAGGCTGGAGAAGACAAGGGGAAGGGTGCATCCATCTATGTGGCCATGAGGAAGACTTCATCCAAGCTGGGTGAAGACTTTCCAGTGTGATTGCTTTAGGTTCACGCCAAGCTCCTGACAGTAACCTCTCACTCATGCTTGGTAACCAGCCCCATTCCATTACCTCATTGGTTCCCCAGGGAGGCCTTTGGTTTGTTGGAATATTGGAGTGAGGGAGGTAGATATGTCTTAGTTTCCCTAAGGGAGAAAATTCTTGCAACAGCATCCCAGGGCTAATGTCCTTGAGCAGTGACCTTCCTTAGTGGACCCTCTGAATTCAGAGACTACAAACAAGGTCCTTAAGGCCATTTCCTTCCAACTAGTTCGCTTGGGATGGTGGTTCTATGGAATGTTGGCCAGTGTGCCATGTGGACCTCAGAAAGCCCCATGAGAGTTCCCTATTTAAAAAAAACAAAAACAAAAACAAAAACAAAAAACCAATACCAAAGGTTCCTGTGTGAATGACTCCTGGGAGTCCTTCCCCTATGGAGGACTGAATCCTGGCAAACACCTGTCTGCAGCCACCATAGACACCCTACCTCAAGATGCCACCAGATTCTCTGCAACCACAGAATCTTCACACACGATGGTGGCTGACCTGTGCCCCTGAAGCCTGGAGTATCTTGTTATACAGTATTACATGGCTACAGCAGACTTCGGGCACAGGAGCTGGCACCTGGTCAGCGCTCAACAGCAGTACCTACTGCATTTGTCACAAACTGGCAGTGACACTTTCTGACAGTTGACATCCCTGGAGGATGCTGATCCCCTCTAGACTCAAGCTACAGATGACAACAGGCAGGCGGCACTATCAGCTGTTTGAATTAGCCAGAACCCTGAAGTCATGCAAGAGGAGCCAGCTACATGTGTGACAACCCCATCCTGGGGCCATCCTGGGAAGTCTAGGAGGACAAAGTGAGATATCTCAGCTTATGGAATCATGACTGTGGATGCCCTTTCCAGCTCCTTCCTGGGCCTGGGCCTCCTGCCCCTTCCTCTGTTATTTGAATAAGACATGCCTTGTATAGAGAAATGCCTTGTTCTTGATCTCTTTGTTTCTGAGCATCCATCACTAGCTGTGGGCTCTGGGTGGAGGCAGCCTGAAGGATGTCTCTTTTATACTGATGGAGCCAGATTGAGCCTCCACCCCCCCACCCCACCCCCGGAAGAGAAAGATATGTGCAGTGTCCCAGCAAGACAAGGCACGGTTTCTCCACTCTGCCTGCTAAGAAGGCCTGGATTTCCATACATAAGTAGATTAACACAATGTGGGAAGGCAGGCAGGCAAAGCCCGAAAGAACCCACCATTCATTAACTTCTCCACACCCTGATAGGATCACAGAGGGCTGAGCCAAATTTCCACTTTGGTACCCCATCACAAAGCCCGTCTGCCCTTGTACCACCTGATAATTCTGGCTGCACCAGAAGCTGGCTGATGTTTCCCTAGGGAAAACGTATTCAGCTAGGGGCCTAAGCTGTGGGCCAGGGGACCCCCATATGCCCTGCTTGAGCAGAGCCTGGCACATATGGGTGGTAGGTTGTATCTCTGTGCTTGAGCATTTCAGAAGGAGACTCGGTGCCCAGGGTTGGGGCTGTGAAGCCAGGTAAACTTATGGAGCTGCCCTGTACTACCCAATGCTGCAAGCATCCAGAATTTCACACTGTAGGAGGAATCAGCCTCTCAGGAGTGAAACAATAGATGCTCTCTTTCAACAGAACTTGGAGCAGGCACAAATGTGGGGATTAAAAATACAGCCTGGGAGCAAGCACATATGTGGGGATTAAGAATACAGCCTGGGAGCAGGCAGCATGTGCCCAGGGCAGTTCAGAAATCAAAGATGGTAGACAGAAAGGACAGTTAGGCCAAGTGACCATCTCTGTTCTGCAGCACTGGACAGAGGGCCATATGCCAACAGCCATGGAGGTGGGGCTCATGTCAGCATAGATGAACTGAGGAATTTCCTTCATCGGATTGGCCTGTGACAAGTCTGTGAGGCATTTTCTTAAAAGCTAATGGATGTAGGAGTAGGCACAGTCCACTGTGAGTGGTGCCATCCCCAGGAAGGTGGGCTTGGGCTGCTTAAGAAAAGTAGCTGAGCAAGCCAGGAGAAGCAAGCAAGCAAGCAAGCAATATTGCTCTGTGGCCTCTGTTTCAGTTCCCACCTCCAGGTTCCTTCCCTGACTTCCTTTAGTGATAGACTGTGACCTAGAAGTATAATGTGGTGGTATTATGTTCCTCAAAATATTGTGCACCCTAATAAACTTATCTGGGGTCAGAGAACAGAACAGCTACTAGATACAGAGGCTAGAAAATGGTGGCACTCACACCTTTAATCCTAGCATTCCAGAGGCAGAAATCCATCTGGATCTCTGTGAGTTCAAGGCCACATTGGAAACAGCTAGGCATGGTGACTCATGCCTTTAATTCCAGAAAGTGAGCCTTTAATCCCAGGGACTGACGGCAGAAACCAGAAAGGTAGATAAAGCGTGAAAACCAGGAACTAGGCTGGTTAAGCTTTCAGGCTTTCAAGACGGAGTTCAGCCGAGATTCATTCTGGATGAGGACTCAGAGGCATCCAGTCTGAGGAAACAGGATCAGCTGCGGAACTGGCGAGGTGAGTTAGCTGTGGCTTGTTCTGCTTCTCTGATCTTCTAGCGTTCACCCCAAAACCTGGCTCCAAGTTTATTTTTATAAACAAGGCTCTTTAAGATTCTTGCTACATCATAAGATGAAATAAACTTTTATAGGAACACTGTTCACTGGCTTGCTCCCAAGCTTATATTCAGCTACATTTTTTTGTATACATCCCAGTCCTACCTGCTTAGGGATGATACTGCCCACAGTGGGCATTTTTCTACCATATAAATCATTAACCAATACAATCTCTCACAGATGTGATCATAGGCTAGTTGGTAGAGTCAATTCTTCAGCTGAGGTTCCCTCTTCCCTAGTATATCATGTTGACAAACAGGAACCATCACAAGGACCATCATCTAGGGCTTAGTGTCTTTTCAATGGGTACAGTCATATAGGTTTAGAATCCCATAATGTGGAGAGGTCACTTCTCCTGGCACACCTAGTTGAGGACTCCCAGAAACTAAGTGCCAGGCAATAGATTTCATATGAGGACATTTTCTAGCACAATGAAGCCAGCCAGACTGAAAGAATCTCAAGACCTGTTTGAAGAAGTCTAATATTGCTGACCCATGAACACGGAGGTTCCCAGGGGAAACTTGGATCCTGGCCTGGGGTATCTAGTGTCTAACGCTGGATGCTGAGCCATGGAAGATGGCACAGTAAGTCAGCCAGAGCTGGAAGAAGCTGTTCCAAAGCCTCCCAGTTCAGCACCACTTCTGCCCAGGATGACACTAACCGCCGGGCTGAGAGTCTCCAGGAGTCTCAGGCTTGTAGGTCATTTGTCAGAAAACTGAACGTTTTTTATTTCATTTTACTTTTAGAAATATATTTTTTAGAAACATTTTATTAATTTTAGTTTTAGAAAAATAAAATTGTTGGCTAAAGTCTAAAGAAGTGTGCTCTCTTACCCACAAAGGCTTTGGACACAAGACCTCGAGTAAGTTCTCAACATACTGGCCCTGAGAAGAGCTCAGCACTGTCACTGCTAGACAACTTGTCCCAACACCTTGGTTGAAATGCTCCTGTTTCAAATTCTTTCACTTTGAAGGCATAGCCTTGGTTTGAGTCTCATCTGAAGGCAGGGCCGGGGGAAGACTTGCTTTACCTCACCAGCATGGCTGTGGCGGGTTCAGTTCCTCCAGTGTTGGTGATTGAAGGCTTTCATTTCTCACTAGGTATTGGCCGGAGACCTCCTCTCCAGCCAGCCCATACTTCCCCCAGCTCCAAGTGAGACAGGGAGAAAACATGATAGTAAAAAACCATGGTCTGTCTGTGACCTCATCTCCGAAGGTCACTTTGGCCAAGTCATGTTGTGAGAAGCAAGCTTGGAGGGGCTGTTATTACTTAGGGAGGAGGCCACATGGGGTGAACTCTGAGTGACACATACCATCAACCAACCATCACTTCAGACGCCCCACTTCCAGCTGAACCCTGGATCTCAAGGCATAACACACACACACACACACACACACACACACACACACACACACACACACACACATTCTGAGGCACTAAAAACAATGGGTAATAAGTAACATTTCTTAATCATTAAGACAAATTAATGTTTGCAGCTTTCAGCTCTTGAAAAACGGCTTGTTTTTAAAAATAAGAACAAAATGCCCTGAGCCGCTCCATCAGCCACTTAGCTGACCTGTGAGGAGGTGGGGCAAGGTCTTTGGTTCTTAGAGGCCATAGCTGTAATGCTTTTGTTTTGGCAGGTGATCCCCTATACTTCAGGCCCATGCTAATGTTGAACTTATTACACAGCAAAGACTGACTTCAAATTTATAATTATCTTCCTGCCTCAGATCCCTAAGTAATGGGATTTTAAATGTATGCCATTTCCTGCTGTTCCCACCATTGTCTGGAAGGGCATATTAGTGGGTGCCACCACCAGTGGCTACTTGGAGGTTTCCCCATGACATCACAGCTTTGTCTTTCTGAGTGCATGTGTGCTGCTTCCTGTCTGGCCTTAGTCTCCCTCATGTGTCCTCCTCTATGTAACTGCCCCCCTCCTTCTGTGACCTCCCCTGGTCTTGGGGGTCAGATGTTTCATCTTGACTCACAGTTTGCTCTTCCTGTGGGTATGTGACTGTCCTCATTTCTTATTGCTACACGTCTCCTGAGCTTCTCAGGGGAGCCAAGGTCATGTTCCTGGGGGCCCCAGTATCTTCCTGAGTGTCTGCACATCATGGCTTCAGAGGACATTCGCTGGCCTGGGCAGAGGTTCAGATGAGATGAGATCACACATGAGGTCAGCGTGAGTCGGGGATGGGGCTGTGATCGATCCGTCCTAGAAGAGGGAGTGGCTGTGTGAGGTAGAAATGGAGAGAGATGGCCCCAGGGCATCTGAATTCTGAGGTAACTGTCCTTCCTGAGAGACCTCAGGTCCCACCAGCTAATCATCACAAGGTGCCGGCGGCAGGTAGGGACTGACGGTCACATGCAGATGGCAGGTGTGGACAGTTCTAGAAGATCCCCGCTGCCAGGCCCTGTCCAGCACTGAAGGTGTTGAATAAGGCAGAGTCAAGTACCGCTCTCTGCAGTGAGCCCTCTTGTCAATTTTCCAAAGAGAGAGGGCAGGTCCTCCCTCCTGCAGAGCTGGGGTGGGCTTTAGAAACACCAGGAAGGTCTAGTCAGAGGAGGGCAAAAGGAGTTAGGGTTAGGGACTAGCTAAACACCCTAGTAGAAGAGACAGCAGACAGGAATCAGCGAGCATTGTGTTCAGCATGGGGATGGACTCACCATGCCTTTAGGCAGACACTGTCAGAATAGAGGACACTGTGTCTGTCCATCACAGGGTGCACGGAGTTTGGGGAGGTGGCAATCACAGGATGTGAGCCCTGGCGCTATGCAATGTCATTTTAGCCTCTGTGCGGGGCCACTGTCTTGAGAAGACTCTATGTCCACACATGGCCATGGTGGAGGTCTTGACCTCTCAAACCCCTGACCGCTTTCCCAGCTGACTTTCAACGGATTTCAGCTAGAGTTGTTGGAGGAGTGGCTTTCACATGAAGTAGGCTGCCAGATCATCTAGCAACTTCATAGAAGATGTTCTGGGGATGCCTTTAGGGAGACTGGGACATTTTTTGTGGAACCTTATGAAAGGTCGTTACAAACAGGAGTAATTCATGAGGTTTCACTCCAGTGCTGGAAAACCCTGAAGACAGAGCCCTCTGTGCACAAGATCTTGTGTGGTGTCTTGTCTCCATGTTGTAGGCACATGAGGCCCTCAGAAGTGGTGGGACAATGGCTTCCCAGGGAGCTGTCCTTTGGCCTAGTGTCCTGGGCTTCCCAGAGAAAAGGATGGACATGTAACATCCACTCTTTAGGAAGGAGCCTTAAGTATGCCACACGTACTTAATTTCAAACCTTTCTCTCAGGTGAAGAGGCAAGGAGGAGTCTCCTCTTGGTCTTCCTTGGCCTTATCCCCATGGTGCCAGCATCCGTCTGTCTATTCCGGGTGTCTGCTGCCACAAGATTTGAAGTCAGTCCTATGGGCAGTTCCCTACCTTACTTTGAAGATACGATTACCCTGACATTGTACATATGTTCCCATTATGTGGTCACCAACTGTCGAGGACAAGGGACACATGTCATGAAGCTGAGTACCAAGAAGCTGTGGGTGGGAAGGAGCTGACAAGGGGTGCCAGGGAGCACCTGGAGAGAATGGTGGAAGATGGCTGGGGAAGCATTCTTCGAGTTATTCTGGACCCTGTTCTGAACATACTGGGAACCATCCCAAGCTGGAGGAAGCGGGCTGAGCCCCATCCTTCCTGTGTGCCATGCCCTCTTCCCACCTTTGTGACCACAGGGCCTGCAGATGCCACTTGTTATCACTGGTGCTTCCCACACATCACTCATTTCTTATGAAAGAGAAGAGAGAGAGAGCAAGCCTCCCATCTATCCCCCAAGGGCACCTTGGAACCCAGAGCCTGGACCTGAGACGGGGGTCCCTTGGGCCTCCTCCCCTCTATCAGTTGGCAGTCTGGGTCTGTGGGGCTCTCCATATTGCACCTCAAGTCCCCTCAAGTCCAGAGCTCAGAGAAGGTAGCCACCGTATGCAGCCAGTGCTCTCCCCACATCAGTGTGAGCAGACTCTGAAGCATGGATGGTTGGGCACAGCCATGTCTGTATGCCCTCTGGATGCAGACAGAGTAGGGGTTAGAGGGATTTTATTAAGGGAAAGATGCATTTTATAACTCTTAAAGTGGTTTGAAGCTGAGGGTGGTGGCCATGGCAGCAGCAATGTCACCAGACCCTCCAGGTCTGGACCTCACACTTGCATTTCAAAGGGACTTGGACCTTTTTCCCATTGGCCTGGTTTCTGGCTGCTGCTTTGCGAGCTCCACTGGAGTTCTGACCTCATCACAAATTTAATGAATTTTGTATTTTTTTGCACTAGGGCCTTTTGAAGTCTTTTTTTAAAAAATGTGAAAACAAAACCATAGCAAGACTCTTTTTATGAGAGAGGAATGTTCACATTGAACAACCACTGAAATGCAGAGACAGACCTGGGAAAAAAATCAGTGTATGTGCATGGACTCTTTAGAGCATTTGCCAACATTAGCAGAAGTGTCCCAGACTCTGGTCGGGACAGCAGGGATTTTTGATAAGGAATTGCTGAGCTCAGAAAGCAACATGCTGGAAGGTGTGTTAAGGAACATTTATTTTGGCAAAATAATGGGAAAATGTACAACTGCATATTTATATATGTTTATAAAGACACAATATGCATATATCTTTTTATATCTGTAAAAATGTAGATATATGTGTGCAAGAACAGACAGAGGAGTGACGTGTGTGTACATGTGTGTATGAACACACACACACACACACACACACACACACACACACACGCATGCACACGCACATGTGCGCACACGCACACACATTCATGTAAGCTCATGTATGCACTGGGGAGAATAGTGAATATGGAGTACTTCTCAGAGCAGGTGATGTTAAGAAGCAGTAAGTGAAGGGGAGGGAGGAAGGTCAGTACAGAAAAGAAATAGATACACACATTCAGAAACATAATGCTGTGCTTTTACTGCACATTTGTGAGGAATGCATCTGAGTATGAGATATACATAATAAATCACCTCTGACATAAAAGGGAGTGAGAAGAGCTAGAGAGAGGGTTCGATGATTAAGAGCACCAGCTACTTTTCCAGAGGACCTGGCTTCAATTGACAGACCCTACATGGTAGTTCACAACTGTCTGTAGCTCGAGTTCCTCTTGCCTCAGTGAGTACCAGGCCTGCAGTGCACCGATGTAGGCATAATGTCCATGCACATGAAAAAGTAATAAAATAAGTTTTGAAAGGAAATGAGTCAGTGTGAGAGAACAGAGAGATGGTGTCCATCAAAGGGAGCTATAATCAGCGCAGTGATGTTTCAGCTGAAGTTACTGTCTCAATTGACAGAAAACTGTCACCGTTATTAAGGGCTGAACTCTGGCAGTCTGGCCACACTGCCTCTGAGTGATACTGGATGAATGGTGTAGCCTATACCTTCTCTGATTTCCATAGGCTGGGACTCTCTGCAGAGGCCATCCTTGGAGCTGAAATCAGGGAGCATACCCTAATTGTCCCCACTACCCATTTGGCCACCTCATCCTGGTTGTGTTACCGCTTCCCCAGTCAATTCTCCCCATGAAGCTGTGTCACCCACCAGTCAATTCTCCCCACTCAATGGCTCTTTCCACACACACACACCAATCTGCCATCACACACCCATAACTGGCAAATGTTGTGGAACCACTGAAAACCATACAGGAGAATGGGCATCCTTAGGCCTCTTCGGAGGGAGAAAAGTTTAACCAAGTCCCATGTCAAATCAACATGGAGGACATATAAGATCCCAGATGAAACCTTAGGGCCAAAACTACAAAGCCACCTACAGTAGCTGCCTGGAGGCCCAGGGAACATCGTGAGAGAGGGGTTGGATAGACTGTAAAAGATATATGACACGGTGGAGGCGTAACAAGATTTCTACACACACACACACACACACACACACACACACACACACACACACACACACACACACGACATGAAAGTAAATGCTGGACTAATTGAAGGGAGAAAGGTCCCAGAAGGTATGTGTGTGTGTGTGGGGGGGGGGCGTGGATAGCAGAATGTCATGGATGAATATGCCAGAATACATTAAATGCAAATAAGAAACTGTCAAGAAAAAACAAAACCCTACCCAGTTTTTAAAAAATCTAAGAATTAAATTTAGCAAAAGCTACAGACCCACAGACTTAAGATGCACCCAGGACCTGAGCATAAGAAGCCAATGGGAACCCCACCAAGCACTGTCACCTAATACTGCTTCAGCATCGGGTTCCCAGTCCTCCTGCTAAAGACAGCTGAACAGCGGGGCTTTGTATGTGAATGGAGCAGGAAACAACTCTCCAAGGTGATAAATCAGTTACCTTTCTGGTGGCTGCAGCCAATTAGATTGGCAAGAAGCAACTTAAGGGAGTGAGGGTTTATTTTAACCGTGGGGGCATGGCCTGATGGGTCACTTTGCATCTGCAGCCAGGAAGCAGAGAGTGATGAATCGGTGTTCCACTTGCTTTCTCCTGTTTTTATTTTTTGTTTTTATTTTTGGTTTTTGAAGACAGGGTTCCTCTGTGTAGCTCTGACTGTCCTGGAACTCACTATGTAGACCAGGCTGAACTCAACCTCACAGAAATCTACCTGCCTCTGCCTCCCTGACTACTGGGATTAAAGTGCACCACCACTGCCTGGCCTTTTTTGTTGTTTTTTAATTCAGTTGGAGTCCCCAGCACATGAGAAAATGCCATTCTGTTCTTCTCTCCTAGGTTAAACCTCTCTGAAGCTGTTCTTACTGACACACGCACCAGAGTGTCTCCTAGGGTACTCTGATTCCAGTAAAGTGGACAGTGAAGATGGGCCATCACAGGTGGAGAGAAGAAAGACTGGAGCAGGTCTCAGGAGCAACAAAACACCACTGTAGTGGGCCTCCCAGCTCCTTTCTGTCTCATCTTGTCACACTATGTGCATTTATATGTACGTGTATCTATTCACCTGTACACACATGATGTGTATTCTTTGCCTATTCTCACGTACATGTAGGCAGATGTGTTGTGCACATGGACATGTTTGTATAATGCACAGGTGGTTATGAGAGGTGCCTTGTGCATGGTGTTCAGATATGGGAATATGTGCAGTGATGGGTGTAGGCATGCGGTTATGAGACATGTCTTGTGTATTGTGTGCACAGATGTGGATGTGTGAAGTGGTATTTGTGCATGTGCCTTGTGTCTTGTATGCATGCTTGTGCATGTGTGCGATTGTGTGCTGTGGGGTGTGTGCATGATCTCTTGTGCACAAGCATGGCTACATGGTGGTGACCACACTTCTGCACGGTTCCTCTTTCAACACGTCTCTTGCAGGATGCTAAGGTATTCTGACTCGAAGAGAGCTCTTTTATGTTCAGAATTAATGCCCCTGCATGAAAATGCTAAGGAGTTAGAGACCATGCTGTGCTTCGTGGGCCTGGGGGAAAGCCTGTCAGAACTTTCTCTCTCAGCAGTCAAGAAGGCCGGATTCCTCCTTGGAGTACAGACATTGGCAGCGGGCCCAGAGGATGGGTCCCCAGGCCTTCCCACCTGTGCCTTCTGCCCACATGCCCAGCCTCCATGGTTGGCAACATCTTTGAATAAATAGCAGATGAACTGATTGGATTATCAGACTGATTTTATTCTCTGCTCTAATGAAGAGCCCCTATTATGCAAATGCATATGATTGTGACAGCAAGTGTTTTAATTACAAATTCATTCCCCAAGCCCAAAATAAACTTTTGCCATGCTGGGGTGGGGGGCTATGTGTGTGTGGGGGGCTGCCATAACAGAAGGAAGATATCTAGACTCATTTCGGAAAGAATGCATTCCAGGAAAAGAAAATAATTAAGCTTCTTAGAATTAACCTGCAGACGTTCATCTTTATCTTTTCTGACTCAATGAAAGTTAGATGGACAAATTGGCCATATTCATTCTTGTTCTATCAAAAAAATTTAAAAAGTGAAAAACAAGGACGGCAACAACAAAAACATACAGCCTCAATATCAGTAGAGGACCATGTTTGGGGAGAGAGCAAGACTCAAATCTGGGATGATCCTTCCCTTCTCTGCTCTGTCCTCTACCAGTCATAGCTGGAATGTGTGGGTTGGCAGCCATACTACTCCTGGGGTGTGACTTCTGCAGGAGCTAGGAGGGTGACCCAGGTGTTCTGCTTGCCTGTGAGGGAAGAGGAAGACACAGTTGAGCCTGCTTATTATTTTCCAAGTCCCCTTTAGAGGGCCAGCCAAAAGATGGAGCTAGAGGCCATACAGGGATGCCATTCAGTGGTCTCACAGCATGAGGGATGGGAAGCAGAGTGAGGGCAGAGTGGTGTTCTCCATTCCCTGTCACTCTGCAATGGCCAGGTTCCTTTCCTATTGTGCCCGTTGAGTAACGTGACCTTGGACTTGACCCTTGGTGGTCCAGGAAGGCTTCTTTCCCTTTCTGGTAACTTTACACTGATTCTTTTGGGAACCATGAGGCCTCGTACTCAGGCTCTAGAGTCAGAAGAAAGATTAGTCTTAAGTGTCCCGACAGAGTTCCCTCCTACCAGAAGTGGCCTGTGTCACCTACAGACTCCAGTTGATCCCATGCTTTTTCAAAACACAGCATTAAACAAGCTTACTCTTCCCAGCGCGACCACTTCTGAGCCCTTGGTGCTGATAAGTGACTACTGTTCAACCTAGACACCTCAGCCCAGGAATAGTGAGCAGGTGCTCTGCAGGCTCACCTACTTCCCAGGAGCCATACTGGGCCTGGAGCTCATAGGACAAAGCAGAGTCCCTCTATCACAGTACTCTGTGGCCAGCTCATGGGTCTGAGCAGCAAGATAAGGGGGTATCTTCCTACTGCAACTCCATGCTTTCCGGGATGCCAACTGTACTCAGTTGGTCCCACACCCAGCTCTGTCTAGTTTACTGTCTTTCCGTGGAGTGACCTCATTCGGATTCATTGTGACTTTTCAATGCTTTTATCAGCATCTATTAATTATACACAGCAGTGAGTCTCATGATGGCATGTTCACACATGTGTATAATGTATGTTGATCATATTTTCCCCTGCCAGTCACACTTGACCCCTCCCACTCCCACTCATCCCCTTTCTCTTCCCAACTGGTCTCTCTTCAGCTTTTCCTTTTTGGGGGGTCTTTGTTTTAGTCACCCAAATTTCAGAATTTCAGAATTTCAGGTTTCAGAATTTCTTAAGGGAACAGGACTGAGGGTTTATTTCCAGGCATGCAATCACTTCACCTGTGGTGTGGCTATTGGTGAAACTGCAAAAAAACCCACAAAAACACGGGTGAATGTGGTCAAAATACATGGTACACACATCTGAGTCTAGCGCCTCTGAGGTATGACTGTGGCTGCCTCTAGGACATCACTCTGCCTTTGGTAGCTGTGGCTTGCAGCTAGTCCTGCTGCCCTGAGCTGTCCTGGGTTTTTTGTTTGTTTCATTAGGTTGGTACAGTTTTTCAGAAGGATGAGACAGAGCTGATTTTTTTTTCAAACACACACACTCCATCCCTGCTTTGACAAATGAATGGTAGCTAGCTTGACCCACAGTGTTTGGATAAGTAGTTTCCATCATAGTGTATGGGGGATGTTGGCAGAGGTGATGCCTGAGCCCCGGTAGGGAAATGGCCCTAGTGAGGGACACTGCCCCTCTTGTTGCAGAGGGAAGACACCAAGGCAGTTTTAGTGGGAACTGAGCACTCTTTAAAGATACTGGAACTCTCTGGGACTCTAGAAACACTCATTGCAACCTCAACACCCCAACATTGGTCTGAATTTCTATCCATGTTGGACAATTGTGGTCTCCATTAGCTCCTTGTCTGCAACATTGGAATAGCTCTGCCTTTTAGTGCCACATACCTACAGTCATTCTTCCATCAAGGGGTCCTTGTGATGTTCAGATTTGGCATACGCCATGCTGTAGTTGGGACAAGGAAATCTGTGATACAATGATCTGACTTCAGGAGCTATCCACCCAACATCAGCTGGAGAGACCAGAGGTGAGGCTCTCCACAGACAGCCTACATGGGGTGGGCAGAGCCACAGCCTCATTAACTTGGAACTGGACCCTTTGCCAACTCATCCTCATCTGTGACCCTCGGCCACACCTGGACTGAATCGGTACCTTCCCTGCTGACCCACGGGAACTGTGAGATAATCAGTGAAATGGATGCCCATCTGAAGGATATTACCAGAGCTTCACACAAAGCCCAGGGATGCTGACACAGGCCAGGACTGGGCAGCACACAACAACAGGCCTCCCCTGGTCCAGTATTTCATGCTCTATTGACAAGGCCATTTATGTGTACAGTCGGCCCTCTGCTACAAGCCTCCACCCTGCTCCAAAAGTGTCCCTTTCTCTCTGACAGCAACTGCTTCATCACAAGCCCCTGAAGAAAGGTGCATACCCACCTCTGCAGCTGCTGTGAGATGCTTGGGGGGTCTCTTGGGAGCAATGCCCTGCATCCTCGGAGCCCCCCTGCATCCAGCTCCTTGCTTCCATCCCAGCCTGGTTTGCTACAGCATAAACTCTCCTCCTGCACATATCCATGCCTTGGAAGTGATGACTGGATGATTCGTTTTGCAAAATTTCCCCGAAAGATAATTACTCAATTTTCATTCATTTAGACTCCATAGCTTTCACACGTTTCAATATTATCTGGCTAACATTTTTCTTTCCGTGATTGGACAGAGGAAGAAAGGGTCAAATATGTGTCTTGGAGCATTTTCCCAGAACTTGAGAAAATCTATATATGGTTGAGTCTGTGAATAAAGGGACACGTCTGATGTGACACACCTGAAGCCCAGAGGGGTCGGAGTCAGCTTTCTCAAACATGGATGGACGTAGTCCAGACTGTGTTTGAAGATCACAGCTGCCGACAGTGACGCACGGTGGTCTTATTATCTTCATCATCATTATTTTGGACAGTAGTCATTGGTCATTTCCTATGAGGCAGGCTTTCTACAAGAGTAGATAGATCAGAGGATTGATTTTTTTTTAAATCTCCATAACAATTTGGCACAGTTCTGTAAATACACGCTTTATAGACTTCCTGAAACTGCCTGGCTGGGTGCTGGCCCTGCACGGATTTATTGCTTGCCGCTGACCCAACGGTGTGTAATGGGAAACCTCTCGCTGCCCGCCATTGGGCTGGCGTGGCTCGGAGGCCCACCTGTGCCCATGGTGATCCAGCCCACTGCCATTTGTCCTCAGCTCCAAACAGTCCCCAGACATATTGATCTCGGGACCAAATGTCAAATACCCCACTTTCCACAACAAATGTCTCTCTTGGAAGTTCTGTGTAGATTGAATTTTTATAAATCAAATTGCAGTTGTGGAGCCAGGAAAGAGGAGTGCTGTTTATGGGAAGCTTGCTGTGTCCCTTCACAAGCAAGGAAAACTGCACTGTGGGAAAGACTTTCCTACTAACTGCTTTGCAAGCTTCGGAACACTGTTTTTACTTTTATGATATCAAGGTGTGGTGTGGTGTGTGTGTGTGTGTGTGTGTGTGTGTGTGTGTGTGTGTGTGTGTGTGTGTGTGTGTGTGTGTGTAAGGCAGAGATTGATGTCAGGTATCTCTCACTATTGCCGTTTTTTACACCAGGAGACACTTGGTGTCTCAAATGACTCTAAGTCACTGGTGGGCTCAACTAACCAATTGATCAATCAATCAAGAAAATACCTGGAAACACTTCCATCTTCTTGGAATCTCTGCTGGGGGGGCGGGGGCACTGCAACTCAGAAACGTGGTTGATCTCAATTTGCCTTCAATCCTCTTTGGTCTGACACCCTTCAAGCTCATTTCCACATAGATTCCTCACATTTCTGCTGGTGAAAATGAGCAAAATCTCATGTTTTGGTTTTTTTTTTTCCCCCACACCATATGCTGTGCTCTCTCCTCCTCTCAGGCCAGACTTTAAACTTGTCCCTCTGCAGGATGGAGGCAAAGATTCTCCCATAGGTGGTGGAGCGAGAGGGCTCGTGATGGTGAGACTGACATCATTTTGCAAGTCAGCTGACTTTGAGGAGCACACAGCGACGTTGCCAAACACGGACAGGTTAGCTGAACTTCTCCGCGTTAGAATGACTTCTGCTGGCAACAGATCGGCAGAGAGGATTGGGAGTTCAACAGCCCCAACTTCCTGCGCATACTTGCATGAGCTGCTCTTGCAGAGGACCCAGGTTCAGCTCCCAGCACCCACACCAGGCAACTCAACACCATCTGTCACTCCATTTCCAGGGGCTCTCCGGCCCTCTTCTGGCCTCTGTGGGAAACTGTGCACCTGTCCTGTATGTACTTTCACATGAGCAACGTTAAAGTACACTTAAATAAAAATCAATTAACTCTAAGGAAAGGTTCCCAGCGTTACACCCAGATGCAGCCTGTTCAAGTCTCAGCACTTAGCATTTCCCCAGTCAGCTGTCTAGCTCTTACAGAAGATCGTCAGTAGTCGTGTGGACTGAAATCATACTGGCAACCTGAAACCTGGGCAGATACACCTTGCCTCTGCCTACCCAGAATCCTCCTGCCATTGAAGGAAAGAACATGACATTGAAGCAGCTCTGAAATACCCTTGGCCCTTGGATTATGATTCGAACCGAACTTCAACAGTCTCAAGTTTTGTGCCTTTCCTACCCATAGCTCTCTAGCGTGGGAAAAGCTAGCCTTTACCCCTCCAAGCATGCAGTCCCATGGTAAATACACCACTACACCATGGTGATCAGGTGACACAGCCATTTGGTCCCTTGCAGCATTTGATGATACCCACCCCCAATTCTGCACTGCTTGCTGTCAGCCCAGCACATTTGAGCTTAATGTCACATTAAAGGATGTGACCAAATCAAGCCCAGAATTCCATCTTGAGGATCCGTTTTCTGGGCTGTAACTCTTTGGTGCTACCTGCCCTAATAGCCCGGTTCAACTGAAGAAAGAAATTATACAAGTTTCAACAGATAGGCTATAACACAGGGACTTGGCTACACAAGAACTTCAGTGCTGAAGGAGTGAGAAGAAAAGATAGGTTAAAGCTGGGGGAGGAAAAAAAAGGGGTGGCTTTTTTTCTGGTCCCAGGAGCATGGAAGGGGGCTGCCAGGAGCATGACCTGACCCTCAAGAGTGGAGCAAGTCCCCATTGCCACTGCTGCTGCCCATGAGAGAGTGCTTCCTCCGGCTCTGGCTCCGGCTCCGGCTGCCAGCCTGGCTCCTGGGAGTCTCTGTGCAGAGCTTGTTTGGATGCCTGTCGGTGACAGCAGAACAGCAGACGATAGCGGCTCAAGTGGGTGATTTGCTGGGAACACAGAACTTGCTCTCCAAAGAGAAGAAAGACAAGTGCTCAGAGAACCGGGGGTGGGGGTGGGGGGGGCGGCGTTCCAGGGCTGAGAGATGAGAATGGGGGAGGGGAGGCCCTAGGCCCCTTATAAGAAGGATACTGAGACAGGCACAGGAGAGGCTTTTGAAGGCATTGCTCAGCAAATTGCACTCCCCCTTCTCCGATGCCCTGGGGGAGAGATGGCATCCAGGTTGGAGCCGAATTGAGGCTGTCATTCTTCTTTTTGCTTTTGGTCTGCAGGTGTGGAGAGAGCTCCTCTACCCACTGTTCACAGCTTGCTCATTACCGTGCTCAGCTCTGCAAGTTGGGGCCACCACCCCCTCCCCCGTCTCAATTGCCTTCTGCTCCATGAGGGAGCCTCACAGTCATCCTTGCGTCTCTCCTCCACATCTGCACTGATGTGTTCACCATGTGCGGTTAGAGTGATGTGAACGGCTGAGAAAGAGGCAACCCTTGTGCACAAACACAAATGTATTGAAATGGGTGGGGAATGGCGCTATAGATCTTATTTGATTTCTCACGTTACACAGAGATCTACATATTTAATTTTGTTGTTGTTGATGCTGCTCTGTAGCTCATAAGCCCTGTCTGACAACCAAGTAGAACGTCACGTGCCGCCTTCCTAGACTAGTTTATCTAAGCTCCAGCCACAGACTCTCAGATGCCTGAAGTCCCCAATTACGGCCAATTATGGCCGTGTACCCAAATTCAGTTGTCAAGGCTTGGGTTTGCGTCCCAGATGGCTAAGGGAACTGATTCTTAATTCCCTTTTGTTAAACTGAGGAGTTGTTTCCATGCCGTAGAGTTTACCTTATAAAGAACACAGGGACTCACATCGCCGCAGTCTAATTCCAGGAGATTTTCATCAGCCCATAAAGAAACCCCGCCTCATTAGCAGTCACTTCCCATCCCTGCAGCCACGGCAAGCCATTGACCTACTTTCTCTATGGATTTGCCAGTATTTCTTTCCTTTAAAAATGGTGTTTATGAAGTTATTGGCCAGTAGATGAGAAAAGTTCAATCAATTATATGCCTCAGTCCATAAAACATGACCCACTGCCTGCCCGCCCGCCCTCACTCCTTCCTGCTCTCCCTCCTTCCTTCTTTCATTAATTTTATCTTCCTTCCATTTTGCTCTTTCTTTCCTTCTTTCTTTCCTCTTCCCTCCCTCCCTCCTTCCCTCCCTCCCTCCCTCTCATTCTTTCTTCCTTCTTGCCAAGATCATCATCACCTTCTTTTCTGCCACCCATCCTGATGCCCTGGATAACTGGTATTAACCGCGGTGATCACACGGGTAAAAGCCCTTCTGTGTGAGTTGGGTCTGTGTGCATGAGTGTGTGCCGAACCTTCTTCCATCCTCAGTGCTCTGACTTGGCTATTCAGAGCATATATATAGCTTTGTTTAGGAGTTGAAACATTTCCTCCTGAAAAAAAGCAGAGCCCCAAGAACCGGCTGTGGCAAGCACCGGGCAGGAGCTGTTTTGGAGCCCAGCATTTCTCTTCAGACCTGGCAATGAAAGCAGCCAGAGGTATTCCTGCTCATGGAAGCTTCCTCAGAAAACAACCTTGAGATCAATAAAGACCTGAAGCACCAGGAATTGGGAAACATCAGACATTTAAATCTGTAAGCTTGCAGTATCACTGAACAAATCTCATCGACCAACTGCGGAGGACGGCAGGCAAGGGATGTATTTAACCTGAAACCCGTATCAGGAAGCTATCTGTGTTCCTGTCTTCCTGTATCTGAATTTACCTCAAGGCAACACGCTGCCATGAGCAGGAGATTCTCCTTATGAAGTGAGAAATTACAAAATCGGAATATCATATTGCTTCAGGTCTTGTTGTCAATGGTTGTAAGACAATAAATACTAATAACTGTTGACATAAAATTAGGGTCATGCAGATATGATACAATTTACTGTAGAGATGCAATATGGTACCCAAGAAATGCCTCCACCCTGACAGAGCAATGCAAAAACAGCAAAATATAATCACATATCCACAGCCTTCAGTTTCCAGGAATTGTACAGGGCATGTGAATAATCCAAATCATATCATGACAATGCAGTCAGCGAAATACAGGTACTGAGAGATCCCAGCACCTGAGGAGGCTGTGCAGGTTGCCAGGGGAGAAAAGGCATCAGTGGTCTCACCCAGTCAAGAACCCTGTGATTTAAGATGCCAGCTTGCCAGGCATGATGTACCTGCTGGTACAATAGTAGCTCAACTGTTACAGGGACAAGTGACATCCTCTAGTTTTGAGGCCCATTCCACGAGAAAGAATTCATGCTTGATACTGTCAATCCAGTTAAAAGCCTTTGGCTGGGGATGTCTTAGGTACTAGGATGGAGCTTAACTACTATTGCTTAGCTGAATTGACCAGCACCATACTTTCTTTGAAACACTTATGTTGATTGACACCTGTAGACAAACACTGCTCACAGTCTTAATTAGAGAAGATTCTTTTTCCAGGAAACAGGAGTGAGTGCAGAGGCTGCTCAAGGTACTGAGCAGTGATGGTTGGGTGTTCAATTATAAGTAGGATGATTCATATCACCACCACCCCTCCCTAAGGCTCGGGGAACATTGTGGAAGAGGGAGAAGAAAGAGTGTAAGAGCTGGTAAAAAGGGAGAGCGCTGTGAAAAGCTGTCTCCAGGCATGGTATAGCCGGTGCAGTCGTGATCTCACAGCAGTTGTGGCTGCCTACAGTGAACCTGTACAAGGCTGGACTTACAAATAACCAGTTATAAATCAAGGAGAGGCCTACCCTTCCCTGTGGACTACTGATGGATTCTGGGAGACGGGGCATGCACTCTCTTCTGTTGTGTGTATACCTACATGCTGATGAACCCATCAGGCTTCTCTGAAGGTCACACGGTCAGCCCTGGCTGTCAACACGGTCGCCCTAGCTAACCTCAGTGGGTTACAATGAATGTGGAAAAATGGCTTGTGCAGTGGTTGGGTGACTCAGATCTGCAGGAATAGGGTCCTGAATGGTGAAGTTTCCAGAGGGAGGACCAAGAATGGGGAAAAAAGAAGGGGGAGAAATGAAGTCAAAAGCAATAGCTGGGAACAGGAAGTCTTGTGTAAGCTGATGATGTGTGTGAAGCCAGCTTATAAAGTATAGCACTTTATATAATACCTGTAGGGGGAAAATGGCCAAGGGGAGCTGAGAGCAAAATCAGATGATATTGGCAAAGAGAACACAGGATCCCTCAGACACAGCTGATATCTACAGCGGGGGGGGCGGGGGGGAGGGCGCGAAAGACAGGTCCCCAGAAGTCTCAGCTTTGACTGCTTCAAGGCAAGGACTCCAGCCCCAGACCAGCTTTGCCAAGTTTGCTCCTAGACGAGGACACAGAATTGCCATTCCCTTGTCATTTTATCACGGCCTCAGAGAAAATCTCCCGTTGGTCTGGTTCCCAGCCAAAGGATAATAATTAGCGTGAGGGAGATAAGGGAGGATTGAGGGTGGCAATAAGCAGAATGCAATGTGTGTGTGTGTGTGTGTGTGTGTGTGTGTGTGTGTGTGTGTGTGAAATTGTCAAAAATTTATCTTGAATTTTTTTAAAAATCCAGGCCCTGAGAAATACAGGGAAAAGTGTCTTAGAGTGAATCTCCAACAAACTCTTTAAGAGGAAGAATGAAGTTATGAGACAGAGCAACTAAAGGGCCAACAGACACACAGACCAACCCCCCGGCACAGCTGCCTGTGTGTGTACCCGTGGTCTTGAGCACACAGGCACGGAGATATAGGTTGCTAGAAAGCACTTAGGAATGCTCAGAAAATGCAGACACCCACAGTGTGTTGGATGATAGCAGAAACTGGTGGTTGAAATTCTCAGAATGGAGCTGGAATATTATGAATTAATCCACCGGGGACTCTATTCAAAGAAAGAATTTATGTTTCTGAATTATGTCCTTAAAGATGAAATCATATTCTCTTTAGGATTTTGCTTCAAAAATAACCACACAGGATGGGGTAGGTGGGTGGAGGCACAGCAAAAACCGGCCTGGCTGCTGATCCAGCTTGTGAATGCCGAGGGATCGCAGGGAGTTCATGATCCAATTCTCCTATTTTTACATATGTTTGAACTTTCCAATCATTAAAGCTAAGAGCAAAAAGAATACTTCTTGGGAAGACCTTGGTCTCCACATACCCCGCCTCTTCCTTATTCTGTGAAGTGGACCCTCACTTAACGTCTCAGACCCTCTGTTTCTTCATTTGTGAAGGAGAGATATGGCTGTTAATCATATTGGAGAACATTTAATTTAGCATATAAATCATGGCTTGCAGAGACATCTGTTACTCTACAGATATCCGGCTCAGTGTGCGGGACTTCCACAGAGAACTTAATGAAATGGCCTCAGTCAGTTAAGGAAAGCAGTCTGTAGTTGTAATCAGAAAAGTCCCCTAGTCTGTTCCCACACATAAAAGGACTTCAGAGGATAAATCAAGGATGGCGGTCACTAGGTCAGGGGGCATTTGTAAACCTAACTTTCCCAGTGACTACCAAACTGTCAGCCTTTGTGTCTGGGCCTCTGTGTAGTATCTTCCCATCTGTTGCAGTGTGAGTCTTATTTTTACATAACTTTTGCTTCTGTCTCAGTTTCCTTTCTATCAAGATAAACTCCATGGCACAAAGCAACCTGCCTTAGAAGAGGTTTATTTCACCTTACAGTTTACATTTCATCATGAAAGGAAGCCCCGGGCCGGAGCTCAAGGCAGGAACTGAAGCAGAGGCCACGGAGGAGTGCTGCTTACTGACTTGCTCCCATCGCTTGCTTAGCTTGCGTTCTTATAGCACCCAGGATTACCTACGCAGGGGTGGCATTATTCAGGATGGACTGGGCCCTCCACATCAACCATTAAAGGAGACAAAATGGCCCACAAGCTTGCCTACAGGTCCATCTGATGGAAACACTTTCTCAGGTGAGGTTCTTTCTTCCTGGAAGACCCCAGCTTGTGTCAAGTTGACAACAAGCTGGTTCCCACAGTGTTGTTCACAGATCTCTCGTCCATTCTTCTTGCCTGTCCTCAAATAGCCTGTCACTGGGTGTACCAGCATTTCTGCTCATTTTCCCCTGGGGAAACCCAAAGGCCCTGGCACAAGCACTTTGCATACTTAGACCGATATTTTACTGTCAGGCCTCCATCTCACCCAAGTCTTTCCCCCTCCCCCACTCTGCATCCTTAGTCTGGTGTCTTTTCTGAAAGAGAACCTAATTTGGGGCCCTCTCACTCTATCGCTTTTACCTTGACACCTGTGCTTTCCAAAACATGGTTGAAAAGACTGACTCCCCCGGAATATCACATAGTCACACGGTATATTACACATATTATGTTAAGTAGAGCCGAAGAATCTGCTTGATGTTTACTTGAGAGCTTCATAGAGGGCAAAGTTTCAAATGTATCTCTTTAAAACGTTGTTCTTTATCCTTGAGAATTCTGTACTGGTCCACAATGAAAACATAATCATATCTACCCACTATTTACCCTCTTCAACTGTCCCTGCTTCCCTCCACAATGGGCTGGGCTCTCCTACATCAGTTAAGAGTAAAGACAGTCCCCCACAGACATACCCACAGGACAATCTGATCTGGGCAATAACTCCACCGAAAGCATCTTCTCAGGTGACTCCAGGCTGACTCAAGTTGACATTTAAAGCTAACTAGAACACATACTTATCAAACACTTTTCTGCTATGGTGAAGGGTCTGTCCTTGGCATGTTTCTAAGTTAGTTTACTGTTATTAATGTTGTTGTTTTTATTATTACATTTTTATTTTTTGAGAATTTCACATAATATATTTTCATCATATTCTTTCGTGTCCCCCCCATTCCTACCTATCCAACTTCATTACTTCTCTCTCAAAAACTAAATAAATAATAATAAAACAAAAGGAGCACATACAAAATAACATGAGGGCAATTTGTATTGCACAACTGCTCCCAAGCGTGAGGCCTACTCTGGAGTGTGGTTATGTACCCCTTCACTCCACTGAAGAAAACTGATTTCCCCTCTCCAGCAGTTATCAATTACAAATAGCTGCTTGGATAGGATGGGGTTTTGTGCATCTACTCCCACTTCTCCATGCCAGGATTTTGTCTGGTTTGAACTTGTACAGGTCTTGTGCATGCTGTCAGTCTCTGTGACTTCATATGTGCATAGCCTCATGTCTGGAAGACTGATCCCATGGAGCCATCCACCAACTCTGGCTCTTACAGTGGGTCCACCTTCTCTTCAGCATAGATCCCTGAGTTTAAGGGGGTGTGGGGGGCTTTATGAAGACACTCTTTTTAAGGCTGAGTGCTCCAAAATCGCTTGCTCTCTACACAGTGTCCAATTGCAGGTCTTTGAGTTTAATTCCTGTTTACTGTAGGAAGCTTCTCTGAGGGTTGAACAATGTCCTGTAGATACATTTAGTATGCCATTAGGAGTCTTTTTAATCATCTTTTAGCAGAATAATAGTAATAGGTTTTCTCCTAGGTCTATGATCTATCTAGTCTCAAATTCTTGGCCACTTTAGTGGTGTTGGGTTTGGGTTCCATCTCATGATGTGGGCTTTAAATCCCTAAAAAGCAGTTGGCAATACCCATAAAATGTGTGCTACTATTGTACCGTATTGGTACAGGCAGGTCCCTGCTGTATCTCCCAGTGTTCATTGCTGGGTTAGACTGATGATTACTTTCCTCCTCTAGTAGCGTGTATATATAGTACCTTTCAGCACTGCGAATGCTGGTCAGTGCGGGTGAAGCGCCCACTTGAACACCAGCTCAATTTATTATTATTATTATTGAGTTGCACATCTTTTTTTTTTTAACTTGTTAAGATTCAGGTCCTCAATTACAAGTCCACATGCTCAACACTCTTACTTCTGTGTCTTGTGAAAAGATATCCGAATGAACAAAAGTGTTCTCCATGTTTTTTTAATATGTTCTTCACAGACTTAATTTTATTCATTTTAACAGTTGTTTCATCTATTCTTTGTCATTTGAATTTCCATAAACTTCAGGGCAGTCGTTCTCAATCTTCCTAATGCTGTGAGTCTGCTCCTCATGTTGTGGTGATCTCCAACCATAAAATTATTTTGTTGATACTTCTTAACTGTAAGTTTGCTACTGTTATGAATCATAATGTAAACATCTGGCATGCAATCCCAAAGGCGTCGGGACCACCATGTAGACAACCACTGCTTTAGAGTCACTGTGTTCCTTGCTTTGTTTCTGTGTATGTGTGGTGTTGGGGTTTGATTCCAGAGCTTAGCACATCTAAATAAGTACTCTGCCACCAAGACCATCATTTTCTTGCTTTCTAAAAGGGAAAAAAAAAACCTCCCAATTTTGTAGCACTCTCCTGAACCTATAAATTTACTAAGAGATAATTCACATCTTAGTTTTGAACTGTAGGCTTTATTATTATTCATGTAAAGCAAGGCCAACAGATCAGTAGCTGAGTAAACAAAGCACCCTATGCATCTACCCCACAGGGGGGGGAAAAATCAGTTGGAGGGACTTGATCAGGGACCTCAGCTTATGGCAAAGGCAGTACAAATCAGGCAATCAGGAATAGTTATCTCCAGTTGGATGGTCCCCAGCCTAGGATGCTTAAGACAGAAGGTCTTCTTGCTTCAAAGGGTAAAAGTGGTGGGTAGAGGTGACTGTGGCATGGGTTCTGAGGCAGCCTTTCATGTGAATGGGGCACTGTGGGTAGGCTGCTTCCTCTAAGTTTGGCTGGGAAGGCCCATCTCTCCCCAGTCAATGAGACCCATCACCTAGAATGTCAAGAATATAGAAAATAAAGTGCCAGCACAAATTTTAAAAATGGTAACTATTTCAGACTATAAATGTGGGATTTCTTCATTTACTCAGGGGTTTCAAAATTTCTTTCTTGGCACTGCAGCTTATGATATACATGCTAAACACATCTTGTTAGATTTAGCCTTGAAATGTCATTCTGTTTGGTGTGTAGTAGTTACTAGTCTCGTTGCTGTGAAAAATTGCATGCGAAGATGCCATTTAAAGGAGCAAAGGGTTGTTTGTTTGGTTTTGCTCCTTGGCTTATAGTTTAAGGGTACATCATTTCATCAAGGCTGAGAAAGTACTTCTGTTCACATTGTATTTGCAGTCAGGAAGGGAGAATAAACAGGAAGCAGGGCCACAGTCATGAAGCATCAAGTCCACACCAGTGACCCATTTCCTCCAGGAAGGCTACAAGTCTTAAAGGTTCCACAACCTTCCCAAACAGCTACCAGCTAGGGACCAAATGTGAACACACGAACCTGTGTAGGGTATCTCTCATTCAGATCACAACAGGTACAATTTGAGACAGAGCTTGTAAAAGTCCAGCATTCAACCTTTATGGCAAGTGTGTAAAATTAAAATACATGTAACCTCTAAGATTTATTTTAGCCTCCCACCTGCCGACTTGCTGAGTGTAATCATTAGTCGGTGTAGCTTTTGTTTCTAATTCAGTCCATGTTTTCTTCTGTCTTTCTGTACACAGTGTGTTCATAGTATTTGTTTAATGACTTGGATTACTGATCCTGTTTTCTTCTGTCTTATCTGTGTCTCTGCTTTGGCTCCCATCCTACTTTCTGACATGATATGGTTTCTGCTGGATTATGGGCACTGTTTTTAAGGGTGTTGGCTGTGGACGTTGGAGCACTTTTAATATCTCACTCCATTACAGCAAGCAGTTAAGCTTTCTAGTATCAGTATAATTTTTTTATGTTTCATTTTAAGCTTTATTAGGAAATAGATAAACTGTAGCCAATTCCTCCCCATAAATACTGTGTTTTTAAGGAAGTTAAAGCCTCAAATGCTGTGTGATGCATTAGGGACACAGGCACTGTGATCACACACACACACACACACACACACACACACACACACACACTGAATGTCTAGTAACTGTCAAGAAGATTGGCACAGCATTTGGAATTCCTGATTATGTTCTGTTAGGATTTGCTGTCCAAGTTGATGTCCGGAAGTATTTCCAGATGTAGCTCCCCTTCAGATTAGTGAGGCTGCTGAATGTGTTGTAGTCTATGCATTTTGCACTATTCTATGTAGTTAAATGTTTCCACTGAGTTTCATTTTGTATTTCTATTTTGATGACTTTTATTTTCATTAGTTCTCATTATGTAAATTGAAATCGTCTAATAAAATAAGGCAGGGCCTGAAAAAAATTTAAAAGGCCATTACATTTCAGTGTTCTTGCTTATAAATCAATAACATGCATCTATCAATTTGATAGCATCAGGGAAAATAACACAGAAAACAGGTTTGATTATTTTTCAAATTTCTGCTTGTGAGATTACAGGTTAGTAGATATTTAAGAAAATATTCTCTGGTTTTGATATATTTCCTCAACATGACAATGGTGATGATAATAATGGGGGTGGTGATGATGATAATGGTGATGGTGATGGTGATGATGATGATGGTGGTGGTGGTGGTGATGCTGATGATGGTGATGGTGATGCTAATGATAATGATGATGGTGATGATGATAATGGCGATAGTGCTGATAATGGTGATGATGGTGGGAATGATTTGCAATGCTGGGGATGAAATTCAGGGTCTTATATGAAATTCAAGGTCTTACTTACATGAAGCAAGCCATCTACAATTAAATTGTGTCCCCAGCCTTTTTGTATTTTTTTTTTAATTTTGAGATTGAAATAGAATTTTGTTGTGTGATATTTTGCTTGTGTTACAACAACAACAACAAAAAAAAAGCTTGCCTGGAGATTTGAGAAGCAGAGCAGCAGCCACTTGAGACTTCTTACCTCTACAAAATCTCAGATCGAATAGGGGGGCCCCCTGAGATCCTGTCTCCACCTCCCTAGTGCTGAGATTAAAGGCGTGCACCACTACCACTGGCTCTGTTTCCCTTTTAGGCTGGTTCAATCTCTTGTAGCTCAGGGTGGCCTTGAGCTCCTGGTCTTCCTGTTTTCTCCTCCCAAGTTCTGGGATTAAAGGTGTGTGACACCACTGCCCAGCCTCTATGTTTAACTACTGGACATCTCTGCCCTCTGATCTTCAAGAAAGCTTTATTTGTCAGAACACAAATATCATACAAAAGAATTTCACCAAGTTGTCCAGGATCACCTTGAATTTGTGCTGTAGCTCAGGCAGGAATTGTGTCAGTCTTCTGAGTAGATGGCATTGGCAGGGTCTTGCTCTACTATGATTGTCTTTGAATGATATTTGGGGGGGAGTAAAAGTTAATATTATCAGTGATAAGAAAATCTCTGGTTTTGCTGCAATGGCTGAAAGGGAATCAAAGATTACCCTGAGTGCTGATTGGTAGGGACTGTGAGGCTGACACATAGAGTTGGGGAAAGGACACGGTATTCAGATGGAATCTGTAAGTATATTCATCAATGCCCCAAGTACAGACACCTTGGTGTTTAGTAACTACATTTCTGGGAAGACACTCAAGAGGAATATGCGCTGACAGGCTCTTGAACCATGTACAAGAGATTTGTGGCAGCACTGTTCACAATAGCCTCACATAGCTGATGGCTCAGAGGTCCATCAACTGAGGGATGTAAAGGAACCATAACAGCACCTTGTGGTGGATTTCAGCGCAGGAAGAGTAGTCAATGCTAAAGAGCAAAGTGCGGGGGGCCTCTCCAAAGCACAGAGATGAAAAGAACCACCCCAATATACTAGGGAGCAAAACGGAGGTGGGGGGAAACAGAATCAGGAAAATCACAGTGTCTGGAGTCATAGTAATGGTCACTGTGGTGGCTGGAATTGGGTGGAAGAGAAGCTGTGCAGTGTTAAAATCCTGTCTCTGGGCTTGAGTTGGTATCTGAGAGCTTGGCCAGCATTTGGTTCTGAGCATCATGGGGCTCTGAGCATCGCAATGTGAATGCCAACAGGTGGGGCAGTACCTTGGGTGCACCTGATCACCCTCAACAGAATTGCATCTGGGTAGATGATGCTCGTGAGGGTGGCCGAGTTAAGGAGAAGGCCGGCTAGCTTTATCCAGTCAAGACCTTGGTTGTTATTATTTAATGCCAGGGCCTCGGGAGATAGCTGAATTGGTAAATCAGCTGCCACACAAGCATGAGCACTACAGTTTGGATCTCCATGACACACATAAAGCTGAATGCAGTGTAGCAGGTGTGGTAGTGCACATTGGTCATCCCATTCCTACAGCAAGATGAGAAGCAGAGACAAGAGAATTCCTGGAAGCTCATGGGCCACCCAGCCTAGATAACAAGAGACCCTGTCTCAGACAATATGGAAAGTGACAGCTGAGACCTGAGATAGTTCTGACATCCATATGCATGCTATGGCATGCCTGTGTGCTCTCTCTCTGTCTCTCTCTCTCCCTCTCTCTCTCTGTCTCTGTCTCTCTCTCATACACACACACACACATACACACACACACACACAAATTTTCACACAACTAAGATTAAAAATAATAAAACTGTCAAAGAAATAGAAGTCCAGGATGTCAGTCCAGTGGTAAGAACATCATCACTAGGTCTTGGTGTCACTGTAGGGAACAAAATAATGAAGCTGGCCTGGTTGGGATATTTGGGCTGTTTGTCTAGTGTCTATAGTTTCAAGCCAATCAAGTTATGCAAAGGGGGACTGAGGATGTATCTCACTTGGTGGACTGCTTGTCTAATATGCATGGTGGCTTTGGCACACATAAGCAAGGCATGGTGGTGCATGCCTATAATCCCAGCACTTGGGAAGTGGAGCTAAGAGGATCAAGATCCTCGTGAGGGTGGCCGAGTCAAGGAGAAGGCCAGCTAGCTTTATCCAGTCAAGACCTTGGTTGTTATTATTTAATGCCAGAGCCTTGGGAGATCATTTTGGGATACATGGGGAGTGGCCTCAACAGCTAAACATTAACTTAAGGATCCTGATCTCAGGTTCACTGGCTGCCCTGCCCAAGGAAGCAGAACTTCTCACACTACAACATTGGGCATAAGTAGTTACCCTGCTCCTCCACAATGTCTCAGAAACACCGCTGCTGCTGTCCTGCTTAGAGATCCCCATCCTTCACAAGGTCTCTGGAAAACCATCCCTGGTATCCTATGTAGAGGGCCCTTGTTACTAGGAACTTCCTTTTGGTTTCAATACAATGAAGAAGTGATGGTGTGGACTGTGGACTTGATGGGATGTAGAATGACCCTGGAAAAGCAAATCTCTGAGCATGTTTGTGAGGGGCTATCTAGATTAGGTTGACAGATGTGGGAGGATCCATCTCAAAAGTAGATGGTGCCATTCCATGGGCTACAGTCCCAGATTAAATAAAAATGAGAAAGCCAGTGAAGCACCAACATTCATTGCTCTCTCTTTCTGACTGGGGATACCACGTGACCAGTGAACTCATGCTCTGACCACCCTGTTGTCTTTGCCTTGATGGATTCTATTCCCTTCAACTCTAAGCCCAAATAAGCCCTCCCTTTCTTGAGTTACCTTTATCTGGCATTTTGTTTGAGCAAAGAGGATGGGAACTGATGAAGTTCCCCTTTGCATAGAAGACCAGCCTAATCCAGTCTAAGGCTGTACACAGACTACCAGGCCTGGTAAAGGGAAGAAGTCCTTGTCTGTATGACCAACCTGTGTCCGGTGTGCCCACTATCCATTGTGCTCTTCTCTGAATGAGGTCCTGGATAGCCTGGCCTCTGCCGTTATTTCCTGTACTCTCTCTCTCTGCCATCACTCATTTACGAGAGAGGGCTGGGGCTTCCAGAGTGATCTCCCCGTACCCTGTCTAAGAAGAGGAAATGTTAGATGGCCAAGAGGCAATTAAGTGGGAGACAACTTCATTGATTCTTGCTTTAAACTTTTGACTCACCTGCACCTCAATTTGAATTCCTTCCCATAAACCCTACCAATTGCCCGACACAAAGCAATGGGTAGAGAGCTCCAGGAGCCAGAGCTAGAAATGACAGCAAATGGCTGCAAACGCAGCCTGAATGCACACTGTCCAGTTTTTCTCCACGGTGGCCAGAAGTCATTAAGCATGCGCTTATGAATCTAGCTTAATATTGATCAACAGCGGGGTTAAGGGGGGGATGTTGAACCTTGAGGGACTGAGAACTGTGAGATGGACTCAATGATTTTCTTCCGGGTGGATCATTAGAGAGATCTCTGTCATCATGCAATTTTCCAGACAGTTGGATCAATGATGTCAACTCTGACCCCAGGGTCTGAGTGATGACTCAGGTTTGGGAGTTCTGGATTAATGGACAGAGGAGACAGTCACGTCCTCTCTAATGGATAGTATAGAAGCACCCAACGTGACCCACAGGAAATTACTCACTAGACTGTTCCTGAAGACAAAAGCAATCGCCTGCCTTCTCCTCCTGGGATCTCACTTATTTTAACTGCCACTGCACATCAAAAATGTATTTTCTGCGGCGAAAGGCAGCGTGCTGAGGTCATCGGAGCTGCTTTTCTGTCTGAGGTGTTGTCAGTGATGGAGAATTCCACCAAGCTACAGAGATGTCTGTGTATCACAAGGCACTATGCAAGAAACCCAGTCAGACAGCATCTTCTCTGTGCAGGCATGCTCCAATCTGGAGACTTTGAGTTCCAGTGAATCCTTACCTCAGTACCTCACCCAACCCTCCCTCCCCTACAAGACTACTGAACAGGTGACAAAATGTCTCCCACCATGAAAACCTCATTCTCAATGACCCTTGGTGTCTTACTTCTGGTGTGTCCTGCACCCCCCCACACTTGTCTTCCATCCTGGAAACGTCCTTCTTATTCTCAGCATAGTAGACTTCCATCCAAGTGCACATTGAAGCCCTCCTCCTTGAAAACAAAGTCCCCAGTGTGATGATAGGCACATGCAGGTCATACCACGCCATTGTAGTTGACCAGTCCCAGCTGTAAGAATGGAGGTGTTCCAAGGCAGCCTATGATTCTCCTAGGAAGACTTGGTTCTGCGCATATGGTGCTGGC
This sequence comes from Peromyscus maniculatus bairdii, assembly GCF_049852395.1. Taxonomy (NCBI): domain Eukaryota; kingdom Metazoa; phylum Chordata; class Mammalia; order Rodentia; family Cricetidae; genus Peromyscus; species Peromyscus maniculatus. The sequence continues at coordinate 56,568,774 of NC_134871.1, forward strand.
CTGTGCCACTTGAGTTAAGGTCCTGACAACCCCATGTTTGCTGTTCCTGGTTTACACAGACAGCATTCTCCACCTGGAGTGGGCACTTCCTGCCACCAACCTCCAAGACGTGCATTTGATCTTTCCTAATCCAGCTGGGGGCCCCAACCAGCCAGGGGTCATGGGGTCAGTGTGCAGCCTGTCACTCAGATGGCCAGACAAACTCCCAATGTCCAATCTTCTGGAGAGTTAGAGTATGGCCTTTGTACCCCTTTTCAGTGAACAAAAAATGTTAGGCAGAGGGATGGGAGAAGCTCAGCCAGTGAGAGCCCTGTGTGTCTTGCTTGTTCTTGGGTGGCTCCCACGCAGTCAGTACAGTGTTTAAAGGTCAACTATCACACATCAGGTTTCCTTGACTCTCCTACTATCATCTTCTACACCTTTCCTAATGGAGGACAGGATGCTGTGGGTGTTACTTTCCTCATGGGCCAAGGGGATTCTCCTGGCCCAACACTAGCTTAGGCTGAGGTCGTTAACCTTTTTACACCAGGCTGGCCTCAGTTCCTGACACCCAGATCATGGAGTTATAAGGATTCTGCCCCACTTAACTGTGATTCAGCACTCTCCTGGTCCCTCTTGGGCCTTGGCCAACCTGTGTATGTCCTTGTAGACTCAGTCTTGACAAGAGCCCTGCCGAATCGGTGCATTAGGATTTTGACACCCTCTTAGAATCTGAACATCCTAAGCCAGTCCCCCATCCTCCACCAGCCCCAAGGAGTGCTTGCTCACTCTGGCCTGCCATCAGCAATAGACTATAGTGTTGGCTTAGCATAAATTGCTTTCCCATGTCAGTAATTTCCATTATCCTGAGACCCTCACTCCTGCACCTTGGTTGCAAGTCTCCTGCTCATACCATTTGCTGCTCCATCTCTGTCCCTCTCTGCAATATCACATTGCAGCAATCCCTATTCCCACCATTACAGTGGCCTGAACACTCTTCCTGGCTCTGCTTTCATAGGTCAGGAGCAACCTCTTCCTTTAACTAAGTGTCCTTAGCTATGAACACATTGACCTAGGTGCTTGACACAAAGAAGAGATCCTGATTTATTTACACTGTGCCCAGATCCATTGAGGTATGGCTTTGACCTGTCTGAGGTCCCAGCCTGGGCATCCACTCTGCAACCAGGGCTTTTATGTCTCCATGACCTTCACCTTGGATGGTGAAGGCTGGTGAACTTACCTTTCTTCACATCTATAGTAGCATGATGAGCTTTGTCTGCATCCCAGTTACTGCTCATGCCACTTGGTATGATGACTACTCTCGGTTGCCAACTTGACCCAGTTGGCAAAAAAGGAAACTCAATTGAGGAATTGCCTCTGTCATAACTGGCCTGGAGCCATGTATGTGGGGAATTTTCATGATTCCTAATTGATGTAGGAGGGCTCGTCTCACTGTGGGTAGTACTGTCCCTAGGCAGGTGAATCTGGGCTATGTGGTGATATTTTGTTGGTGTGCTAACAAATAAAGCTTGCCTGGAGATCAGAGTGTGGAACTAGCCACTAGAGGCCCGGCAGTGGTGGCACACACCTTTAATCCCAGCACTTGGAATCTCATGCCTTTGATCCCAGTACTTTGAATCTCATGCCTTTGATCCCAGTACTTGGGAGGAGGAAACAGGAAGTAATATGGCTGGGCAGAAAGAGGAAGTGATAATAGGGGAATGGAGACAGGAGCTTGGCCCTTTCAGTCTGAGGATTCCTAGAGGTAAGAAGTCTTTCTAGGGGCTGGCTGCTCTGCTTCTCTGATCTTTCAGCTTTCACCCTGATATCTAACTCGGGTTTTGATTATTAAAGCCGATTAGAATTCGAGCTACAGGACTGGATAAGAAAGGCTGCTGGATTTGTGCCTAGAAGCAAATCCCTGACATCCCTTGCCTTCATGGTGGGCTGTACTTTGTTAGGTGAAAGCAGCCTTTCCTCTCCCAGTTGCTTTTGGTCCTGACGCATATCACAGCAACAGAAAGCCCATGAGGACATTTGGTAAGTCACAGCCCGCATTCCAGTTTCTCAGCTATAGGGTAGCAGTGCTGCTGTCTCTCTTGTAAGTAGGTTCTGAGGAGTAAATGTCCTGGGACTTACAAAACATGGAGAGTGGGGCCAGACTCCTGTGAACTCTTGATCGGGATGGCTCCGGTGATTGTTCATTTCTACTAAACGGGGCTCAGCCTTTCCACTTGGAATGATAACTGCTTCTGGAGGAGTTGGAAGCTAAACACACTGAAGTAAGAAGTGACAGACAGACAGACAGACAACACACACACACACACACACACACACACACACACACAAGTTTGCATGCACATCGAGGAGAGAGACAGAGACAGAGAGGAAGGAGAGGAGAGGGAGAGGGAAAGATAGGTTCCCCCCAAATTTATACTACTTTGAAGTCCTAATCCCGTTTCCCAAGTCATAAATTTGGAAACAAGGCCATTGCAGATATGATGGGTAAAGATGAGGTTTTAAGGGTACGGGCTAGGCCCTGAACTCATGCAACTGTGGGCCTCAGCTGGCTCTCATCCAGTCCTATTTGAAGCATACACTTAGGGGAGCCACCATGAGTAAGAGGATGCAAATCAGGATGATGCACCCACAAGTTAGGATGCCGAAGGTCTTCGGCACCCACTAGAAAGTGGGAGACAGGCACAGCACCCATTTCTAGCTCTGCTCTCAAGCCTTGGGGAAAGCAGCCCTCCTGGTTCCTGGTACCTGGATCTTACATGTCTGATTTCAGGAATGGAGGATGACATATTTCTCAATACATTACTTGGATTTGAGCTCAAGCTATGGTGATTAGCAAAGCATTATATGGCTTCCTTAGCAAAGTCTACACACACACACACACACACACACACACACACACACATACACACACCTTCACACACACACACACACACACACACACACACACACACACACACCTTCACATGCACACACACACACACAGAAAGAGAGAGATAGAGACATATAAACAGAGAGAGGGATAGAAGGAAAGAGAAAGGCATTGGATTTTCTAATGTAAGAGAGATTCAGGGAGTGATGGGATTTGTATCTTTATTCATTTATTTTCGGTTGCTATGCTAAAGGACCATGACCAAGGCAACTTAAAAAAGAAAGAATTTAATTGAGCTGAAGGTTCCAGGGGGTTAGAGTCCATGATGGCAGAACAAACCCATGGTGACAGACAGCTGAGAGCTCACATCTTGATCCACAAGCAGAAGACAGAGAGAACATACTGGATATAGCATAAAGGTTTGGAAACCTTAAAGTCAGTCCCCCGTAACACACTTCCTTCAGCAAGGCTACACCTTCTAGTCCTCCCCAATAGCTACCAACTGGGGACTAAATGTTCACATGCTTGAGACTTATGGGGGACATCTCATTCAAACCAGCAGAGTATCTTTGGTCCCCAAATCTGCTTTTTCCTAAACTGGCAGCTATATGGCTGTTCCCAGAGGCACAGCTTCCTTCTACCCCTGCCCCTGCTGGCCTCTGCACATCTTCCACCCAGGATATCCAATCTGTACATATTCAGTCTGCCCCCCTTGTGTTCAGCCAGGACCAAATGCCACTGAGTCAAATCTTAGACCATAGCCCTGCCGAGTCCCCATCCCTGCTAAGAAGATCTTTCTTATTTATGTCTCTACTTTTGCCCAGGGAGGCCCACCCCAGTCCACACTGGGGGTCTCCTTGAATCCTGTCTCACGGTCATCTCTCCCATGAAACCATCACTCACTGGGCAACAGTCCCGTGTCATGTTGATCGCTCCCCCTCCACTGTCCCTGATGAAGGGGGATAGAGAGATGGATCCAGCTAATGTCCACTGGCTTGACCAGAGTTTCCACTAGAAATCTTGTTTCTTGACTAATGAAGCTTCTAGTCTGAAAAATAGCCCTGAAGAAGAGCTGCACATCAGAGTGATAGGCAGTTATAGGCACTCTATGGATATTTGCTGCATTTAATGGAATTGAATTTCCTAAAAGTTGAACATTTCCTCCATCAAATATCCAATATGTCTTGACCATGAGCGATAGATAATTCAGTATCTCATCGCTCAGCATTTGTGGCCAGAGACAGACAGTTTGTTAAGGAACAAAGGCACATTGGGAGGGGATCTCCTGAAAGTCGCTCTGGAGTGCTCATTAGCTCTGTCCTTTGCAAAGAATCTTGCCTGATAGCAAATGAAGGAAGCTGGGGTGCAGCTGCCCTCACAGAGTATTTCTTAGTTGGGGTGCTTTGACTTGATTGTAAGACCACACTCAGTTTTCCCTTCTCCTTAAGGGAGATCATGGTTCTCAGAAGTAGACGTCTACCTGCCTCATAGTACAAATGCTTGAGGTCAAGGGAGAGTTGGCATCAAGGCACTGGCCTTGGTTCTACTTAGTATGCTTCCCATGGGAGAGAAAGCATGAAGATACTAAGAACCCCTGCTGAACACAGGTTTCTGGGACAGCGGTGCTGGAAGTAAACTAGTTGCCACCTCCCTGAACATATTTCTATACTTAGCCTTGGTGTTTTAAGATTTAGTTTTATTATTATTATTTTTTAATTAGATGTAGGTGTGTGTGTGTGTGTGTGTTGTGTGTTGTGTGTGTGTGCTTGTGCATTGAGTGTAGCAGTCTGGAGAGGCCAGAAGAAGGCACAAGATCCCTTGGAGCTGGAGTTACAGGAGGTTGTGAAATATCCAGTGTGGGTGCTGGGAGCCAAACTCATGTCTTCTGAAAGAGCAGCAAGTGTTCTTAATCACTAAGTTATCTCCCCAGCTCATCCTTGTGTTTTAAAGTAAAGTTGGAAAATGTCCTATGTGTCTAGGTGGGTTCGGGCATTGTGAGTGTTATGTATGTGTCCCATGAAATTGGGTTGTCACATAAAATGTGGGGTAGCCATGAAACGTTAATTTCAAAGATGCAATAAGTAAGTATTTAGTGTCAGGATGCCATGGACTCTAAAGTTTAGGCTCTAAATCTGCCTACCTTAGCAGGTAGGGTACTTCAGCAAGTAGGACTCAGCTGATGGCTCTCAACCATAGCTGTACAGTGTCTGAGCCATGTCTAATGATTGGATGAAACCATCACCACCATCTCTATAAATGTGAGCTCCCTGGGTCCACTCAGGATAGTGCTGAAGGGACACTTCACAGACCTTTCTAAAGCCCCCCTTTCAGATATCCATCCAGTGGCTTACCTGTTTTCCCCTCCTTCCATCTAATTGTCCATCCATCAATAACAGACAAGACCTCAGTGATGGACACTCCTATGGGTGTTGGGCACAACACAACACACATGTGGCAAGTCTATGCCACGTGAAAGGTTCATGACCACTCTACCAACCATGATGATGGAAGGTGATGAGAAGTAATGTCCAGGCATGGCAGGATTGAAGACAGACATCAAGACTGACACATGAAAGAAGCCAGTTGGCAGAAAAGACTGAAGCCTTTCCTCACCTGGGTTCCATGCTACAAATAGAGCATGCTCAGAATAAGCCCTTAGTATGCAAATGTTGTATAGGCAGATGCTATGGAAATGGCCTTTAAAGGGGCATGTGGCCCTTGGCCTGGTCCTTCTGAGCAGATGCCTTTTCCCAGTGCTAGCCCACTCCCATTCTCAGGACATTTTCTTTCCTTAATAAACTATCTCTGCTTTCACTGCCTTAACTCATGTCCCTGGTACAATTCTTTGTCCTAGGACAAAAGAATGCAGAAACCTCAGATGGTGTCCCCCATACTCAGATCTTCACCTCAAACAACAGTCCTGGCCAGATGCATTTAGAGGTTGACACACCCCTCTGTGATGTCCCTTTTCTTTTCGACGTATTGGAAATATCCATTATCCAGCCTACTGGGTAGATGTCTGCCAAGCTTGAAGTACCAGGATATGTGACACTGGAGGGCATGGGACACATGGCGTCCTGAGCACAATGAGGCACAGGGCACTGGAGCTGGGACATAGGCTTCCAGAAGAAATGAACTCTACAGAGCAGACTGTCCCCCCCCCCCCCCCGAGCCTACTGTGGGACTACATTCTTGGCCAGCTCTCCGCTGGCCCCAGCCTGCTCCCCTCAAGTCACCTCGAGAGCAGCCCTGTTCCACAACAGATGGCTGCAAGGAAGCATGCCCAGCTCTGCTTCCCTGAACCAACCTGAGATGAGTTTTTAAAGCCATGCTTTTCAAAGTTTCTGCCCCATCCCTTTCACTATCCACGGAATTCAGAAACTAAGAAAGGAGATGCATTTTGTTGTAAATCTACAAGAAAGCTGAGCCGGAGAAAGTAAGGGATCTGCGCAAGGGCCGCCTTGCAGGTCAGCCCGAGTCAGACTTGAATCTGATCCCTGGTCACAGGATAAAGTTTCACTCCCTCTTAGGCAAAGACTAAGCTGTGGCCTGCGTGACAGCTGAGTGTTCTCCCAGTATCCTCCATGGTGACCCCGAGCTTAATGCACAAATCCCATTTAATGTGCAGTCTGTGTCTGCTACAGAGAATGGCTTCCTACCCGTCACCCAGCCCCAGGTGGCTACAGGCCGGACAATGGACAGTGCATTTGGAGCTCTTGGTGAAAGGACTCATTGAATTACAGGGCTTTATTCTCCTAATGTATTGGAGACATAAATTGTCCTTATCTCAAACCATTCTCCACAAGATTAAAAAGGAAATCTGCATTTCTTTGTGGGATGAAGAATACGAGGCCAGAGGTTGGGTTTGGACACAATGGGGAACAGAGACAACAAAGAAATCCAAACCAGGGCTCACTGCTCATCCCTGTCCATCACTGTGCTGTCCACCTCTATGGAGTGGGGATGGAGGAGGAGAAGGGGGCTTTGGACCCCCAGTCCCTGCTGCTCTCTGGGCCTATGAATGTATAGTACTAGGTAACTGAGTCCAACTAAAACAAACAGCACAGGGCAGATGGGACATGCCTGGGGAGGATCCCACCCCATCCCTGCCCCACCTGGGGAGCCTGGATCAGAGTACTTCAACTCTCTGCCCCTCCTTTGTCCTACCCTAGATGTGTGTTTCGCTACAAAAGAGTATCAAGCCATCTGTGACCATTTAGATTTCAATTCATTGTAATTAAAATGAATTAGAGAGCTGAGGATGTAGCTCAATTGATAGAGTACTTGCCTAGGCACACGTGACACCTTGGGTTCAGTTTTCAGTACCGCATAAACTAGGTATGGTGGTGGATGCACACTTATAATGCAAGTCTTCCGAAGGCATTAATGGAGCTGAAAGTCACCCTTGGCTACATGAGGAGTTCAAGGTCGGCATGAGACACATACGAGCCTATCTCAGGGAACTGGAATTCCGCAGTCTCAGCAGCAATTTGAAGTATTCAATAGCCCCTAAGGTCTAATGGACAATTCCAGGCTGAGATGAAACCTGAAATGCACCCCTTTGGTATGAGTACTATTTTGAGCAGATCAGTGTTAAGAATGTAACTTTAGAATCCAGCCTTTACAAGGGACACAATAGTTTCAACAGCCTTCCTGCGCTGACAGACACCCTACTGAGACAATGTCTGTGTGTCCTTAGCCAATAGACATCCCTGTGTCAGGATTTCACACCCAAGAACTGAATTAACATCCAAGTGGATATTGGCTACTGGCAATACATACCCCTGCTCTCTACTCCTTTTCTCTGCCTTCTGCCTGGAAGTCAGAAAGCCTGGCTGAAGACTCTTGCTGAGAACCTCTCCCAGCCTCAAAAGGTCTAAGAGGCTTGCTCTTCCTCCATGGAGGCTCTGATCTCTTCTGCAACCCCAGTGTGCTGTATGTCTCTAGCACTAGCACCTCAACCCTCCTCAGAGTCCCTGCCATACTGTTGCCCCTCTGCCTGTCTGTCCATAGTGTTAATGACTCTTCTGATAAACGCCTTACTCCCAGTAACCAGTCTCATTGTCCCATTTAACGTGCCCACCCCCACCTAAAACTGAACCATCAACTGGAGGCACTGTCTAGCAGGGAGAGTCTCTGGTAACAAAGAGAAGTTAGCTTTTTGTAAGGAGAATTCCTGCCTACAAAGATACTCTGTCCATCAGGGTGGCCCCTCCCTCTCTGCTCCTGGAGGTGAGGCTGATTTATGCATCCATGGGAAGGCACCCACATCAATCAAAAAGCAAGCCTCACCTTGTCTGCCTACTGGACCCATTGCCGCCACTTCCCTAACACTGACACTCTCCCTGTTTTAGCAGGAGGAGGTGCCAGAGCTTGAGCCCCGAGCTGCCTTATAAATGCACGTGTCTTTATGGTACATGTATTAATAAACCGTTTTGTTCTTCATTGGCTATTCTGCCCTGTTTAAGTGATTCATCTCAACAGGAAGCTGCAAAGCACTGAGGGATTTATTCCTAACATGAATATATAGAGATGCCATATAGAAAAGGTCCAGGCTCAGAGCTGTAGAGAAGAAGTAGAGGAATACTGCAATCAGGTGGTAATGAGGTAGGGGCTACAACCTGGGGAGAATGTTTTGACTATAAAGGCTGTGAATGTTTTAAGGTGAATGGCCAAAGGGCTCTTATTATATAGACAGAAGCACAGTCAGAAAGGCTGAATGGAGTGTGGGAAGCGGGGATGAAGGAGCGTGATAGAGCATCATTAGTCAAGATGCTTCCCCAAGAGGGACACAGTTCTCAAGAAGGCTCTGTGTTGGGCTAGACGAAGATGTCCAAGGTTCCAGGTTCTGAAGGAGGTGAGTCTCCAACACTGGCTAGTGGCCTTTTGCCCTATTTGAACAAGGAAGACCATCCCTCCTGAGGCACACAGTGGGACTCCAGAGGGAGTATGGCCTTGCCCTGGGTAAATGAGGATCAACCATAATTCTCATCCAGCTCAGATGAAAAGGGAGTTTCTTTTTGCTATGAATTATTCACTGGGGGACCCTGAAAGTATCCTGCATGTTCAGGGAAAACATGCTGGGCAGAGGGAGCAGCAGCAGAGAGTGAAAAGTCATTCATACCCAGGCGCTGCATCCACGTGGACAGTTTATTATACTAGAGAGATGAAGAGAAAGATAGGAAAGAAAGGGAGAAGAGAGAGGAAGGGGACAGTTTTTCCTTAAAATGAGACTTTTATGCCAGGACACAGGGTGGCCCCAAGGGGCAGAATTTCAAGGGGCAGTTCAGTTCAGAATATTAACATCCTGTCTGACCTAAGCAAGTGTCTCAATAAGAGTTTTGTAATCATATAGGGTGATGGCATTTGGAGTATACCCACCCAAGCAGACACATCCCTCAGTTGGTATCTACAGACAATGACAGTCATCTGTTTCTTTTATATTTATGGCGGCAGAACAACAGGACAGTCCTCTGTCCAGAGCAGGTGCCCAGCAAGAGAGCTACACTCTTTTCTGGGCTCACCAGCTACAGTCAGCCATAGAGGTGCCTTTCTCAGTGACATGGTTTCTGAAACCCTGCTCCAGGTCTGATTCTGTTGCAAACTACCTCCCCAGGGTCAGCCCTTCTGCCCTGTCTCTTATCTAAAATGACTCTTCCCCACTCTCTGTGTATATACCTAGATCCATCCCTCTGCTGGCCAAAGGTCAGTTACCAAAGTCCATTGGTCTGTCCCAGAGCCTCTTCTCCCCAGCCTGAGCAGGGCAAACTCTTAATCCTCTGGCTGGATCCAGTGGGGCCAACTGCATCCATGAGACTCCTGTGACCCCGTGAGGAGTTGTGGAGGGATCTCGATGCATTTCCACCTGCCTCCAACGATGTCCTCAAAGATAAATCAGTGATGATAAACATCAGCATGTCTCTTGTCCCACCACACATTTAGTCATTCTTCCTAATTAGTCAGCTTGGGTTGCTACAGCCAAATGTGATAAACTGGAGCATGTGAGCCACAGAAGGTGTCTTGTTTGGGTGCTAGTGACTGGGGTGCAAGATCAAATTGCTGGCAGACTTAGTCTAGTGAGGCCCATTTCCTATTTCAAAGACACCTCCTCACTGGGTTCTGGTATTGTGGAAAGAGCAGACAGCTCTCTGGTCTTGTTTATAAGAGCACGAGTTGCATTCATGAAGGCTTCACCCTTGGAACTTCATTCCCTGGATCCTCACACCATCACCTCGGCAGTGAGGTGCCAGCACACAAATCCGAGGGAGACTCAGTCCTTCACACCAACCCCCCTGTCAGTTTGTCCCCTTTCCCCCATGCTTTCTCCCTCTCTTCCTCTGAAGACTTCATCCCATCCCATATTCCCACTCTCACTCCCCACATCTCCTCCGGGGCCTGGGTGAACCTGATGTACCTGAAAGGAGACGGGGGTTTAAGGGCACTAAACCTCCCAGGCCAGTGTCACATACAATCTGTCCTATCTCTGTAATCCATTCTGGTGCTGGTTTTCTTTGATAGCTCAAGTGTATCTCCCCCGGTCCATAGTCTCCAGTCCTTCTCTCTCCGCATCTTTGGACCTATGGGCAGACAGCCTGTTATTTTAGCGAAGAGCCCCATGTATGAAGGAGTCCCTCAGCTATCCATCTTTGTGTTGATTCTCAGCATATGGGGCAGGTGCTATGTGGTCATCAGTAGCCTCTAGACGAATTCAAGTATGGGGATTAGTAAGGCCACCCTCCTGGACTTGGGCCCGAGTACATGTAGCATCTTCTCAACCTGGCTAAGAGATGCTCTCAGGATGTGGGGCAGCATCCTAAGAGGCTTGTCTTCCTGGGACTAGGGCTTCACAGGCACACCTGAGTCTACTGCTCTGTGCTGCTGCCAGGGTAGGTGAGCAAGAAGGCAGGCTGTGGTCGGGGCATGGGTAGAAGGCTGCAAGCTTGTCTTCTTGGTCTTGAGAGGAGTGATGCTGTGGAGGCACTCCTCTGGGGGTAGGGGACTGCCTTTGCTTTCTCTCACGGAATCGACACTATGTGTTTCCTGGCTCCAGGCATGGAGTGCCATCCCAGGAACTACCCCTCTGCCCTTTCTGTACCGAATCTACTCCCACCTCTTCCAATGAGCTGCACGAGACGCTGCCTTTGGGGATGGCTGGTGCGAATGTCTGGGAACACCTGTTCTCTAGGGCTTCTGGATGCTGTGTTGTAGGCAGATGTCAGACAGTTGTGATCCATTTCTAGCACTCTCATTGTTACTCTAATTTCATCTCAGAAAATTGACTGATGGAGAGCGAGATGCGGAGCAGAGACTAATTCACAGCTAATTCTTCAAAACAGAAGCAACCGACTGAGCATGTAGGGTAAATGCTTTTTCTTCCAAGTTTGCTGTCCTGCTGGGAAGGCCTGGCAGTGGTTACTCTTGGGATCTTGACCTGCTGATGCTTGTGAGCATGGGGCAAGGGATGGTGTGTATGTGAAAAGATAGCTTTGCAAAATGCACGAAGGGCCAGATGCAGGAAAGGACATGGAGAGCCTATTACATACCAAGATGCCCTTAAACCTGTATCCTTTCAAGTATATCAGAGAGACTTTCCCCAGTGCCCTCACTGGGCTCTCTTGGATAAGAAGAGCTTGCTGTATGGCACACGACTGCAAATGTTGTGGGGATGGATGAGCCAACAAGACAGGCCAGGCAGATGAGGGAGCAAAGGAAAGACCTCTGCCTACACTCCTCTCAGCCTTGGCACTGTCCTCTGCAAGTGAAGCCGTGCCTAGGTACTCTGCCCTGTTGCTTGTTTCAAATTTGATAGACTTTGACTCATATAATACATAACATTTTCTATCTGCACTTGACATCATGTTTCTGGGATTCATTTATGTGGTTCTGCATGTTGATACTCTATCTTTTTTTTTTATAAATCATTATGGAATATTCCACTGTATTCTTGTATCACAGTTAGTTGAAGCACTCTAATCTTGACTGTCATTGAGGCTGTCTCCAGTTTGGGACTGCCATCTATATTGCTACGTGATTATTCCACAGACATCTTGGTGAATTTATGCAAATTGTTTTGTTGAGTTCACATCTAAGAGTGAACTTGCTGGATTGTGCCTTCTGTGTGTGTATGTCTTCCCTAAATGCTGTCCAACAGTTTTCCAAACTAGCTGTAAAAACTCCTCTCTTGCCAGCAGAGTTTGAGTGTTCCAATCACTCCATATCCCTGCCAACACTTGGTGTTGTCAAATCTTTAACTTCATCCTTCTGGAAGACGTATACTGGTTAAGAATGGGGATGCACACTGTTTAATAGATTTTTGGTGGGTGGCTAGGACATCTATGGGGAAAATGTCTATTCAGATTTCATGTCATGTGTTTTTATTTTCTCATTGCTTTGGAAGCCTTTGTTATTTGTGTATGATAAATATGTCTTCCTGGTCAATGCTTTGTAAAGGTCCCTGGTGTTTTGCTAAGCTCAAGTCTGAATGTAAATATCAATGCTGTGTTCCTCTGTGTGGAGAGTGCAGCTACAGGCCACTGAGACACTCTCCTCAACTGTCTTCCTTTCATATTGAGATTTATGTCTCTGGAAATGAACTTGGCATATGATGTGGAAATGACAAGATTTATCTTTGTCCATCAGCAGCTCCAATTGACTCAGCCATTTACCGAGAAGACATCATTTCCCGCTGCCTGGGACACCATGGCCATCAGTCATCCACCTGTGGTCCTGCATCTACTCTGCTCTCATCCACAGTGTCCTTGTTTGTCCTTGTGTCACAAGACCCTCTTAGCCACAGCATCTTTGCAGTTAATCTCGATTTCTGGTAGAGCCATCCCCCAGACTGCACTCTTCTTTGACCTCTGCCCTTTGCAGAACTGTAGAAATCTTAGAATCAGTTTCTAAGTCTGAAAACAGACTCTTTTGCATTTTCCTCAGGATTGCAATAAATCTATGGCTCTGCTCAGAAAGAATTATGTTTGGCTATTATATAGTTTAATCCACTTTGTTTTCTTTTTGCTCAAAGTCTCTAAACAGTATTTTGTAGTTTTCTATGAAGAATGTCTGCACATTTTGATGTTCATAGGAATTCAGATGTCCTTTCAATTATGGTTAATTGTATCCTTTAATTATTTTTATGTTTTTTAAAGTTGGTTGTAGCATATAGAGCCAACACTGAGCTTCATATTTGACCCTGCCTCCAATAACTGTGTTAGTTAGATATCTTGGTTCATTTGTAGACAGCCTAGCCCTTTCTAAATCATGTGATGACTTCAAGGAATGATTTTTTTATTCTAGTTCAACCTTCTAGCCATAATTTCTTTTTCATGCTTTATTGCACTGTTTAGAACTCTCTCAGTAGAAATGTGGCTGATGTGTCTGACTCATATCATTGAATAAAATACTATGTTGTTCTGTCCCTAACCAACGCATTCACTGTGGCCATTGCATAGTTCTTTTTATTAGAACCAGTAAGCTCTGTTTACATCAAACCCAATAAATATTTTTAATGACAATGAAGGACTGGGATTTTCAAATTTATCAAGTGTTTCCCTTGAGATGGTCATTCGATTTTGCAGAGGAGCTGCCCTCAGATTACATCTTGCATGCTTCAGAGTCTACTTTGCCTCATTTGTGAAGAAGCTGTATCACTCTGTGATCAAGGGCATCATTGCTCTTCTCACTGTTGACTTGGTATACTACTTTAATTTTCTTACATTAGGCGTTGACCTTCCTGAATCTCTAATATCATGCTTACAAGAAGTAGGTAGCTGTATTTTCTTTTGATGTGAAAATCTTTGTGTTTCAATCAATGTGTTTATTACATGTCTGTGCAATAGGGATGTGACTTTTAATTACTTATTTTTTATTTTTATTTATTTGTATATGAATATATCTGTGGGGTTGTGCATGTGAGTAAAAGCACAATAGAGGTTAGAAGAAGATGTTAGATCCACTTAAACTGGAGTAACAGGCAGTTGTGAATGACCCAATGTGGGTGTGTAGAACCAAACCCAAGTCCTCTGGAAGAATAGTTGACTCTTGACTCAACTTACCAACCCTTGAACACTGTTTTATTTCTTTTTAATGTGGATTCCCCCTTGATATTTCTATTTCCTCAAAATGATCTGTGATTCTATTTTTCTCTTCTCTCAACTGATTTTTAAAGCATATATTCCAGCCCCTCCCACCCCATTTTGTGTGGGGGGGTATTTTGCCTTCATGTGTAGCCACATCATGTGCATGTCTGATCCCCCAATGGTCAGAAGAGGGCATCAGATCTCAAGGAAGTGGAGTTACAGATGATTGTGAGCCACTGTGTGGCTGCTAGAACTTGGGACTTGAACCTGGGTTCTCTGGACAAGCAACTAATGATCTTAGCAGCTGAGCCATTTCTCCAGACCTAGTCCAATACTTTTATAATTTTTCTCCACCTCATAATTTGCTACGGCTACATAGTTAATAGTTAACTCATATTATGACATGAATCCTTGAGCTTTTGACATCTAGAATAGTTATTCACTGCTTCATTTTGCTGTTTGGCAGTTTTTTTGTTTTTTGTTTTTTTTTTGTGTGTGTGTGTGTGTGTACATATTGCTTTATGATTCTTTCCTGTCTTTATCTTCCTCATCTCTGTCAATACTTACCCTGAACACCATTATCTTTTCCAGATTCCTTACTTTTGTGGTCCATTTAGTTTAACTAGGACCATCTATGTGGCCACTGGATTGGGACTGTCTATCTACAGGCGACTGTCAGGGTGATTAGTAGGTACAGAGCTAAAAGGAATGACTCCAGCATTCTTCAGGCCTTCTATCTCTCAGATCTTCCATTTTCTCCTCTTCTGCACTGTTCCTGAGGATGTTCCTGTAATGTTAGAGAGGATCGTATAAATGCCTTATTGGAGGCGGAACACTCACCTGTCACTTATTCTTAGCTCCTTGCATAACCACAGGTCTCTGCATTCATTGCGAGTCATTGCAAAGAAGTGCTTCTCTGATTAAGGTTGAGAGTAGTTTTTTGTCTATAAGTATAAACATAAACACTTTAGAGAGTAGTTTGATTCCATGTAAAGTTAGCTGAACAGCAGTGTCCAGTTCCTCCTCAAAGCCTATGATTTTCCTTGGCATAACTTTTTGACTAGGTGTACAGGACCAGGCATGGATTCCCTCCTCTGGAGTAGGTCTTAAATCTAATTTGAGAGCAATGGGTTACATTTATAACACTACTACCACTATTGTACTAGTGGCCACTTCTTGCCTGGCCTTGTAATTTGTAGGGTTAGAAGCTGAGTGAAGACTACTGATGCTTTTTATCCACTAGCAACCTGCATAACACAATCCAGAATCATGATGGCTAACTAGCAGGGAGAAAGCTTTTAGCTCAGTTCCAGCTTGATTTCTCTGTGGATATGAGAATTTGACTTCCAGTGCTGTAACCATGCCATCCACTGTCTTTGTTACTTTGACTCTGATGAGAAATCAGTCTCTAGCATTGCCATGGTTCCCCTGTGCCTGAGAATTGCTTTGTTCTTGCTTCTCTCAAGATTATATTCCATTTTCAACCATTTGATTAAATGCACCTCTGCGTAAGTCTGATTAATTACATCCCACTTGGAGGAATTTGAGTTGAACTTTTTGAATGTGTGCATTCATTCACTTTACAACGCTTGGAAAATTTCAGGTATTATATCCACAATATTTCTTTGCCCCTTGTTCTCTCATTGTCCCTTTGGGAAGCTCCTACTGCACTAAGGCTGATACGTTCCATAGCTCTGCGGGTTTCTGAGATCCCATTCTCTTTCCCTGATTCATGTTTTTATTTACTTTACATTCTTCAACTTGAATGACTGTAATAGGCCCTTATTTAAATAGGGGCCATCCATATCACATCTTCTGTTCCCTAGACTCAGGGATCACTGAGGAGGTAGGAAGAGCATAAGAGCCGGAGGTGGTGCAGGGCTACAAAGAAACTGGTTTCCAGATGTGTCAGCATCTGCACATATGAACTCACAGTGATTGTGACAGCATGTACAAGACCTATACAAGCTCAAGGCAGACAAAATCTCCAACAGGAAGAGATACCCCATCCTCAAGATTTATTGCTGTGATTCTTGTAACCTTCATCATGGATAGTTAATGACTTCTCTGAGTTAGTCTTGTAAAGTCTGTATTATTTGCCATGTGGTATCCTGGGTTTATCTTCTTGTAAAGCCCAGTGGTTACGGACTGAATGTTGAAATCTTCAGAACCTGGAACCAATACATTTCCTGGTTTGTCTCAGAAGATTTGTCTTTTGGGAGGCATGTCTTCAACCAGCAGCCACTCTGCCTCCTTCATTTCTGTTTTTTTTTCCCCCTCAGGTCCTCCAGGTTAGAATAGAGCAAGGTTTCTCAGAGACCCCCTCTGGGCATCTCCTTCCTCTCATTCCCTTTCAACTCTCTGCATCAGCCTGTTGTTTATAACTAACAAAGAATGTCATAGGCAGTTGAAATGTTAAAGCACTTTATCTGTGACTGTTTTAAACAAATGATCTTTGTGGGAGACAGTGAGCTCCATATTAGCCTTGTTAGAGGTTGGCTCCCAGGAACCACTGGATATGTCAAATACTGATGAGAAGGTTTTTCAAACAAGCCCTGACTCTGTACTCTTTCCTCAGATACTGGGGGAAATGTGCTGTTATTTTTCAGGGCTTCTTGGAGCTGAAGAGCAAAGGAAGCTACTCCACAGACGGGAGTTGCTTTGCTTACGTTTGCTCATCTATTTTTCTGGAACAGATACTCTCCAAGCTCCTTTGAGTCCTTAATTAAGTGTCACAGTCAAACAACAGCTGGGTGTATTGATTCCTATCAGTTTTCTTCATTTGTTTTATGGACAGGTGAATTTTAAGATGTTTATGCTGTGTTTTTATTGTCCTCATTCCAATGACCCATTTTAAGCTCCATTTTCTTCAGCACCCCATCTATAGCGTTCTTAATGCCAATTTTTCATTATAAATTTAGTCCTTATTTTTCTAAACACATTCAGTAATTGTAAATGACTCCACTCTCTTAGTATCTAAGTATCTTGTGGGGTCTGTTTCTAATGTTGGTTTGTTCTCTTGGCCTTTGCTCCTTTGCTTTTTTAAGTGTGGGCTTTGAATCAGGTAGCCCTGATTGATTTTCCTTGAATATCAGATGCTGTATATGGAAATTGTGTGGATAATTTGGTGGCACTATCTTACTTCCAGGACTGCTTGCCATGTCGTCTGGCAGGCTCTTGTGCCAGGGCTATTTCAAAACTGTGAATCCATTGATTTGAAGCTTGGCTTCAGTGTTTGCAAATCCTTGTTTCATTTTGGCTTGCTCTAACTCTTGTATTGCCTCCCAGACATTCCAAATAAAAGTTTTGAAGTGTGTTCTAGGACCTTTCTTTCAGAAAGATAATAAAAAGTTCATTTTTCCTGACCACACAGAGATTCCAAAGCTCTGCTCAGTTTCTCAGGCCATCTTCTGTCACATAAAACATGCAATATCCAGGAAAGGCAAGATTAGTCAGGGCTAGCCTAGAGTGGCTGAGAATCCCCGAAGTCTCCCTGAGCTGCCAGCCTCTGAGTGGGGAGTATCTTTGGGGGCCAAGTGGTTACCTACTGGGGAGTTTTCTTCCCTAAGAAACATATCCCATCTCTGCACCCCTACATCTGTAAACATTTCATAGATAAACGTTTTTCTCTGAGGCTATTTTTCTGTCTGATTGAAGAATGTATTCACATATCAGAATCTACTTCAGCTTGTAAAATTCTGTAAAGGCTCATCAAGATTCCTCAATCCTCTCATGGCCCGAATGCAAACATCTTTTAGAACAATTTTATGTCTTAATGAATCACTAATGTGGGTGCCTTCTTATGTGCCTTGCAGACTGGTGACTGAAATCTTTGGTCCGGTCTGTTGCTTAGTGTATAGCACCATTTTTTGTTTGTTTGTTTTATGTTGCAAGCTTCCAGAATGAGGGACTGCTGTGACAATGACTGACAATTGTTGGGAGTTGATGGTATGGTAAGTAGTTTTATAAACATGGCAGTCTAAGCCTCTCATTGAGTTCCTGAAGAGACTGTCCATGTCAACAAGGAAAGAACACTCTCTAAAGGCCTTTTAGGTACTTCATCAATGACGGAATTAGATGTCAATGGAGTTAAGTCATCGGTTTGAGATGATAAGCTTCACAGCAGAGCTGGGATTAACATCCACAATCTTTCCATTTTGCCGCCTGCCATCTCAATATAAGCTGTCTTTCATGGATATGCCCATGCTGTCTGAAGCAAGGCCTTTGGCACCAAGCTTGGCTTTCTGCCAGTGCTGGCAAATCCCGTTATTTTCACAGTCGGAACACAGAACTACTATCGCTTTCAAAATTTAGAATTCATCTACGGGATAACTGAATTTTCAGACACTTCTCCCCCTTTATCTGGGAATATTCACAAGGCAAAGGAAGGTCAGCAGCTGTTTCCTGCGCTTCTGTGTGGGTATGATGCTTGTGTTGGTGAGGAGCGATGCCAGGAGGCTGCTGGCAGCTCTCATCAGATGACATAGAAACATCTGTTCCTGTAAACACCCTTCCCACAGATACATTTGTGGGGAACAAGTGTCTCCTCTGGCAATGTAACTACAGACCCGACTTGGTAGCCTTGGTTGGAATTTGGGTATTGTGTGGGCCTCTCAAGCAAAGCATTGGGGTCTAGAATTACCAGTGACCTGTGATCAGGAAGGGGTCCCACAGAGCCCCACAGAGGCACCTTGTAGTACCTTTCCAAGCCAAGAGTGATTAGCCCAAATTGTCTGGCCCAATGAGTAAAAGGGAAATATACCTCTGGGCTAATGTCAGGGTTGGACTCTGAAAACGCCCCTCTGCCTAGTCCTCAGGCACTGAGGGTAGGATTATGAGTAGCAGAACTATGACAAGGATGGGAGACAAAAAAGGATTAAGTGTCCAGTGTCACTCTACATTATGGTGAAAGTTCTTTGAACAGGTGCAAGGGAGGGCTGGTGTGCCTGGTGACTCAGGTGGATGGGAGTGTTGGTGGAGATCTTCTCTCCAGGTTCCACCAATCTCTGCAGTCCCACAATCCATGTATAAAATAATCACTCAGACAGCTATATTACTTATAAACTGTATGGCCATGGCAGGCTTCTTGCTAACTGTTCTTTTATCTTAAATTAACCCATTTTTATAAATCTACACCTTGCCACGTGGCTGGTGGCTTACCGGCGTCTTTACATGCTGCTTGTCCTGGCGCTGGCTGCAGTGTCTCCCTCTCCTTTTTCCTGTTTCCCCAATTCTCCTCTCTCTTTGTCCCACCTATACTTCCTGCCTGGTCACTGGCCATCAGTGTTTTATTTATATAGAGTGATATCCACAGCACGGGAGTGTCTGCAGCACATCTGACTTGAGACACCCTGAGAGTACTCATAATCCTGACTTCTGAATATGGTGCCACAGGACCCCAATGCCGCTGTTCACCTTCACTGAATATAGCCCGAAGCCCTCCTCCCTTCTCTTCCATGGTCCTCTTCTCTGCCAAACTGGCTGTGGCATTGTGTATGACAAGATATGGCTGCTAGAATTCATTGTAACCACTGTCAAAACAGCTATGTGACTCACCCATTTCCTGCTCACAAGTGTTGGCCAGGTTTCTGTGAACTCTCTGAAACTAACAAAGAAGGATCCATAGCCCTTCACTGTCTCATTCATGCTTCCAAAGCTAGTACCTCACAGACAACACTGACAAGTTCTGCTGCCTGCTTAGGATGTACTCTGGTGCCTTGCACCACTGTACGAGCACCTGTTATTTGCTGGTGTTTTCTAGAAGCAGAAAAGTCCTTAGGTCTTATCACTTCACAAGTTGGAAGTTTATCCTGCTGGAGTCTTGCTTGGAGGGCCACCCTACCCTTGTTCCAGTGCAGGGCAACAAGCCTCTCCTTCATGGTGTTCACCTCCTTAACCATTACAGCCTCTCTTTCAGACTATGCCTTGACTATAACATTAAGTTTTCTGGAGTCCCCCACCCCTAAACTGTACATTTTATATTGCTTTCTTTGCACCTGCTCTTTTAATTGTAAACCTGTCTAAGTGTTACCAGTCAGAGCTCCACAGACTCAATGTTATGCCAAACAAATGAGTGTTTCATTTCAAAATTTAGCCTCACGTAAATTCTCGGGGCACAGGCAGAAAACAGATGATTCTTTGTGAAAATATTATATGAACGGCCTCTACCCCATTTATAGAAACCTGGTTCTTCTCTGAAAACTCTTGGGCTGGGTCTCTACCATCTGCATTACTTTCAGCCATACTGTCTTCCAGGATCCTCCTAGGATGGCTCTCTAAGCTCTGCTTATAGCATTCAACCTTTTTTTTTGTAGTTCAAAGTTCCAAAGACATCCACATTCCTCCAGAACCAAACTTGTTAGGATCCTCACAGCTGAGCCCCACTCCTGGTACTGTTTTCTGTATTAGTTACCCTTTGTTGCTATGATCAAACATTATGGCCTAAAGGCAACTTATAGAAGGAAGAGTTTATTTGGGTTTGTGCTTGGTGAATTCATAATGGCAGGGGAGTCACAGTATGATGTAGCTGGAGAAGGAAGCTGAGAGATCACATCTTAACCACACACAGAAAGTGAACTGGAATTGGAATGAGACTACAGACTCCTGGAGCCCACTCACAGTAACATAGTTCTTCCAGCATGGCTCCACATTCCAATGGTTCCCTAACCTTCCTAAACAGCGCCACCAACTGGGTTTCAAGTGTTCAAATACATGAGCCTCTGTGGGACATGTCTCATTCAAACCACCACACTACTCAGAACACACAGAAGACAAACAAACAAACAAAAACCACATTGCTTTCAGAATCCTGGATTGATGAATGAAGCACTCCTGTCACTTTCTGCCGAGCAAGGTTGGCTCCAGGAAAGGAGAACACACATTTCTTTTATTCAGTGCATTCAACAAAAATGTGTAATTCAAAAAAAAAAATTAGAAAGTGCTAAACAGCCAAACTGCAAACGCACAAACTCCTTCCAGAATGTACTTAATGGCAACTATTAAACACACAAATGAGAACACTGATTTATCCTTTCTCCGCAGAGCAGTGCTGGGTTCTGGCAGGCTCGGGCTGTACTCAGTAGTAGCTGGAGATGCACAGACTCTGACCTACATTTCTTTGCTGGTTTGGGTGATTAAGATCACAAATGAAATCACTGTTAATTGACTCTATAAATTTTACATATGAAAAGAAGCACTTTTTTAATGAGTGCAACTTCATAATTTAGTTGTGTTTTTAATAGTGGCTTCGAAAATTAAAAAGCAAACAAACACATGATTGTTTCGAAGCCGCACTTCATGAAGCAGAAGAATCTAGTCTGGGTTCTATTTGTGGGGTAGCTCACAGGAGAAGCCCCATGGTGCTTGCAGAACCTCTCACCTCTCCACTCAGCTGGACATGCTCTTGATTCCTGGAGGAGCTCAGCCATGCCCCTGCACTGTGTCTCCCCCCTCCCCCCTGTTTTTTCCCATCATAGGGATCTGTCACCCATCTTTCAAGAGACAAATAATTTGCTAGGTCCCAAATCCTCACCTGAAACCCGTGACAAGATCACCAATACTCCCATCTACTTCCAAGTTTCTCCCAGATGTCAAAATGTTGACTTCGTCCCTGCTAAAATGTAGCTCCAGAAAAAAATCACATCTTTTCAAATTTTGTGCAATTCCTGTCATTTAGAGCATATGTTCGTGCATAATGATGTTCCTAAGTGAAGTGACATTTCAGAGTAATGAGGCTTCGCTGACAACGTGTGAGAGATGTGACAGGTTTCCTGTAATGTGGAAAAGGAACATAGACGACCCAAAATCCAACACCAAAGCCACCCAGCTGTGCTTGTGGCTCGGTCTTTCAACCTGCAAGGGATGTAGCAGGGTAAAGGTGAAGGCTGGTGCTGTCTCAGAGCATGCCGGGAGCTGGTGTGCAGCCTAATATATGTCTGTCCCCAGATTTTCCCACTGGTTAAGATTATGGGTGAGACCATCTGCCCCTGCGGTTGCAGAGAAGGGAGGACTTAGAAGATTGTGGCCAGGAGATGGAAGCCAGTTCTTCACCAGTGCAGAGCTGGGGTGCATAGTGGCCCGCCAGCCATCTTTCACTCAGAGGACAACAGTAGTGACCTCCCAGGAATGAACTGGGCAACTGCAGTGGTACTGGCTCAGTGCCTGGTACTGACTGGTACTCCTCAGTGACTGGCTGTGGGCAGGCTGCTGTGGTACAAAGATGTCCTCCAGGGTTCCTGCATTGGAAATTTGATCTACAAGATAGAGGTATTCAGAGGCGGGACTTTAAAAAATCAGTTAGATAGTCAGGGGCCTGTGCTGGTGGGTAGACAGATTAAAACCATCATCTTAGGAGTGGATTGATTATAAAAAGATAACTCTGCCCCCTCTTTCCTCTTTATCTCTCCTCTCCCTGGAATTACCTATCTGCTCCTAATCTTCCATTGTGAAAGACTTTTTCTAGGGAGACAAACAGGTCTACTCAGTCCTGATGAAGAACACGCAACAGACCAAAGTAATGATTATACCAAAGTCCAATTTAATGAACCTGTGAGTTTCCTGAGGATACCCTCAGGAGTGTACATGAGGAGGCACTTACAGGATCACAGATGACTCAAAGGTAACTGCATCAAGGAAAATCCCACCTCAGCCTAAGTGACAACTTATGAAAATTATATCCATATGACTGCAGGCAGGCGAACAGGTCAGAGAATCTCCTCTCCTCACCAGCCCTTACTGCTTATATGACCTTGGGGAGAGAAGCGCCAAGGTCAGTTTCAAGGATTTCCTGGGAGTTGTGAGTTGTTGACTTCCTGAATCTTAATGAGTCTCTCCTTAGAACTTCCTGAGTCTTAAGAAGCCTTCCTCCAGGATGGAAAGGTTTCTGTTTTAGGTTTGTTTGTTGTTTTGTGTTTTTTTTGGGGTGTGTGTGTGAGGTGGGATTGAGACAGTGTTTCTCTGTGTATCTCTGTCTGTTTTGGAACTTGCTCTATAGACCAGGCTGGCCTCAAACTCGGAGATCCGTCTGCCTCTGCCTCCTAGTGTTGGGGTTAAACGCATATGCCACTGCCACCCAGCTTCAGGATAGAAAGTTATAACTCAGAGAAAAATGCTGTTTTATACCTTCCACATTCCACTATGGGATGACTCAGCAATGAGGCTCTTGTCAGCTGCCAAGTCCTTGACCTTGTCCTTCCCTCCCCACTGGACCCTAAAACTGTAAATCTGTGTGCTTGAGAAGGTGTCCAGCCTCAGGCATTCTGACATGGTAACACAGGATGGACCAAGAATATTGGCTTTTATTTAAAGATGTGTCTTACTTTCGACAAAGTGGAAGGACCTTTATGGAGAGGCCTTGCTTGCTCACCTCTGTGGAGGAGGGCTGCTTCTATCCTTGGTCTTGTGGATACCAAAGGAGCTGGGCACAGGTGCATCTCTGACAGCACAGGGTTTTGCTGCCTTGCTGTTCCTCCATCATCCTCCATTGACTCTTGCTGATCAGCCCATGGCTGCTGACTCTACCCCATGAGAACCAGGGGAGCACAGCTTATCTCAGTCCACCCTATCTCAGATCTCTGAATAACTGGCTC
Organism: Peromyscus maniculatus bairdii; assembly: GCF_049852395.1. Taxonomy (NCBI): domain Eukaryota; kingdom Metazoa; phylum Chordata; class Mammalia; order Rodentia; family Cricetidae; genus Peromyscus; species Peromyscus maniculatus. The sequence goes on from NC_134871.1 coordinate 56,592,308, forward strand.
TTGCTGGGACAATGGCGGTATCTAGACAAGGGCAGTCCTGGCTCATCCACAGCAGCAGAGGGTACCAGAGACACTCTGCTGAGCACCTAAGCACCTGCTCTCAGGAACTGGACGGTGACCTCACTCAGGCTTCACGGGGACCATCTGAGAGCCCGTCCAGTTCATTGCTTTGCCAGGTCCTGCGTGTGATCCCTGACCAATGAAATTTGTCTTAGCAAGGCCCTGGGGCGAGGGAGGTAGAAGCACACTGATAGAGAAGACAAGCAAAGGCAGATAAATAAAATTAGTAAGGCAAAGGCGACTGCAATGGGTGCTCAGAGGCGGGCGCAGTGGAGAGCAGTGGGTGCTGAACAGGGGAACTTGGGGCTCCATTCCTTACTGATCCCTTGGTTCTTTTGTCTAACATTCATTAGTTCAGTTTTTGCCTCCTCCGAAAGCCTCCAAAAGCTACATTAATAATAGGTGATGTTTATTTAGAACAGTGGGAGGGCCCTGGGCTCAAAGGTCGACACAAATTATCTCATTTTGTTCTCAGCCTATCTTGAGAAAGTTCTGTTTTTTTTCTGTACAATGAAGAAGCAAGAAACTAGGCTCACTCAGGAAAGCAGGAACCTCCTGGTGGCCAGTGGATAGGAGTGCTCAGCCTGAGCCAGACTTCTGGCGGTTTGCTGGATCCCCCATTACCCGCCCTGCTCCAAAGGCAGGGCTCTGGATGGCTCTTCCACCCTGGAACGTCTCCAGCCGAAAGCACCGGCACCTGCAGACCTCATGTTCACTGAACAAAGGAAGAAAGGCAGGAATGGGCCAGATGACCCGATTCCCCATCTGTCACAGTGATTGTTACTATAACAGGAGCTCAGATCTGGTCAGAACAGCATTCAGCCCCATCACAGGCCGTACTGAGGCATAGTGACAGACACCCTGCTTCTCTCTGCCTGGGGGAGGTGCAAGGGGTACCCCTGAGCTTCAGGCAGTGAATCAGCCCTCTTCCTCTCGGGGAGGCCTTTGGGGGAAAGGCTCTCTAGGTGACCCTTGGCAAGTTCCAAGTCCCATAAGGACAGAGCACATGGTGTCTTTGTAGAGTATCAGACAGGATGACTCAGCTTGCGATTGTTGCCTCCAAACTGGACTGAGGGCCCTCCTTTCTTTATGCTTAGGAAATAAAAGAGGGTAATAGTGGATACTCACCATGTCTTAGGCAGTTTAGTTTCCACTACACTCTGTGAAGTATGCAATACCATTTTCTGAAGAGGCGAGGGAAACAGAGTCCACCAGGTTTTCAGAGCCCCTGGGTCCCATCGTTAGGTACAAAGATGGACAGGAAGTCTGGGGTTCAGGGGAAAGCACTTGGTCTTTGAGGAGGAGGTGGAGTCTGGCTCTGAGTGTTCACTGGTTCTTCTGACTAATCATCAGCTTCATACAGTATACAGGGTGCTGTCTACCTCAGCAGCAGCTCCCAAAGCCTACATCATCCAGGAACGTGAACATGTACCCAGGAAGCCCTGACATACAGCAGCAAGCCCAGGAGATGTGGTGCTCAAAAGGGTACCCTGGACCTGAGGTCACAGAGACCTGCCTATCCTGGAGACTCCGTGGTGATCCAGTACAGATCTAACCCACATGATGCTCTTATTTTGGAAGCTGAATGCTGCTCTGCTCTGTGGCATTGGGTCCATTTTCAAGTTGCTGTCTCCCTGCCTAACGTGTGCCCTGTGCACGGCACACCTTACTTCCTGTGCAGAACCCTTGCATCCGGCCCGTGAGGACTTGTGAGGGCATGGGCCCTGTGCTAGCTACATTTCTTTCAACTTGACACAAACCGGGGTCATCTGGGAAGAGGGAACCTTGACTGAGGAAATACCTCCATCTTTAGGCACGTCTGTGGAGATTTTCTTAATTAACGATAGGCGTGAGAGGGCCCAGCACATTGTGGTTAGTTCCGTCTCTGGGCAGGCAGTCCTGGGCTATTTAAGAAGTAGCCTGAGAGCCGTGTGGAGCAAGTCAGTGGGCAGCGTTCCTCCGTGGGATCTGCTTCAGTTCTTGCCTTCAGGTTCCTGCCCTGACTTCTCTTCATGATGGACTGTCATGAAACTCTCAGGTGAAGTAAACTCCTTCCTTCTTAAGATGGTTTGAACAGCGTTTTTGTCACAGCCACAGAAAGCCCCCTAGAACAGGTCCTGACAATTGCACAGAGAACAGGGTTTCTCATGTCCAGAGGGAGGGCACTCTCCCCTTGGACAGTAACACTGATCCAGCCAAGTCACTGCTTCCATTTAGTGCCCATGGCTTCAACCTCTTTGTCCTAGACGGCGGAGGCCGAGTGCGTTAGGAAAGTCCAGGAAGGGATGGGCTTCCTCTGTGTCTGTTCACAGGGAAGGAGGAGACTTCTGGGAATGACTGGGAAGGGAATATGCCCAGGGATTTATGCTGGCCTTCCCCCCGAGAAGCCCCCAGCTTGTACAAACCCCATCATTCCTGCTTTTATGTACTCATTACAGTGGTTTGGGAAACATTTCAAAATTAGACAGGCATTAGCTTAGCTTATAAAATTAAAAATAAGCGGTAACAGCTTTAATGGTGTTGTATTAAATGCCAGGCCTAATAATACCTCACATTACTTTAATATTTTATGGCTTTAAACACACTTTTAAATAACTTTTCATCTTGTATGGTTTTTCAAAACAACCCCATCTGGCGAAAGCAGGAGTCGCTGGACCGGCTCTCTCGTGGGGTGGCTGGCAGGCTGCGAGGAAGGCTGATTTCCTGATTCCAGACAAAAGCCTCTGTGTGGAGCGGGGACAGGTCTGAGGTGTGATGGAGAAGCCGCCACTGTGCACTTGGCATCTTCTTCCCCACACTGTGTCCCTCAGACCACCTCTGACTTCCAGACACATCTCTCAGGAAAACAGGGAATTCGGGGCCTCTCCCACTGACCATGGAGGACAGACTCCGTGGTGACAGCACATGCTCCCTTATTCTTGGGTTATGGCTAATGTCATCTGAGAACAGGCTTTTGAACTGCCCATGTCACTAACCACTCAAGCCGCTGCCTCTCCTCTAGTGGAGTAACTTGGGACAGTGGGAGAATATCATATGGAGTCATTGTGCAGCCAGCTGTGGTGAATTTTCATTGGTGGCCAGCATCCTCCTCCTCCTTGACTCCTCATCTAATTTTTTGTTTGTTTGTTTTTTCGAGACAGAGTTTCTCTGTGTTGATTTGGTGCCTTTCCTGGATCTCACTCTATAGACCAGGCTGGCCTGGAACTCATAGAGATCTGCCTGGCTCTGCCTCCCGAGTGCTGCGATTAAAGGTGTGTGCTACTACTGCCAGGCTTTAATTATTTTTTATAATCTTTTTAACATTGCATTTGATTGATTGATTGATTGATTGATTGATTGTGTGTGTGTGTGTGTCTCCGCACGCATGCATGTGTGTGTGCATGCGTGTACATATTCACATGCTATAATACACACATGCAGGTCAGAGGAGAGCTCTTCTACCACTGGGTCCTCGGTTTTCAACTCAGGTTTCTAGGCCTGACAGCAAGTGCCTTTACATTCTGCCCGAGTCCTCATCTGTGGTACAACCAACTCCAGAGACTCTGAAGCCATAGAGCTCTGAACCCTAGGGGTCGCATCAGGGGCAGATAGACAGTTCTTGGGACTCTCTCAATGGGAGTTCAAAGCAGCACAGACTTTGGCCTTGTACATCTGCAAAGAGGTCTGTGAGGATTCGATTGAGTATGGCTAGGGACTTGGGATGTAGGTCTCCCTAGGGATGTGGATAAAAGCAGCAGCCACCAGAGCAGCTAGCACTCAGCAAGAGCTCCGGAGTGGAAGGCCAGGCTTGTCGGCAGCTGCAACTCTCTCTGCAAAGAAGCCTTGGGCCAAGGAAAGCCCCTATGCCAGGGTTGGGGAGGCTGGAAATCCTCCGAGGAATCGAACACCTGTTGCTGCCCTGCAGGCTCAAAGAGGCATTGACTACAGCTGTGGGAGCAGAGTTGGAGCCTTCTTCCCTGACTGCCCTGAGCACTTCTGTGAACTTTGTTCTCCCAGTGACAGAGGGTACCACAGCATTTCAGAGGATGCCTGCCTGGAGTAGAGCCTGAACCCCACTGTCCTGCTCATGCGCACAGCTTCCTTAAGCCACACTCAACACCAGCTTGACAGGCTGACTGACCAGCCTGGGAAGCAGAGGACGTGGTCATGGTGTGGTCAGAATTTCAGCCCATCTAGCCATCTGCAAGAGCCCAAGGTCGTGACCACCCCGAATTCTTCCTGTGAATGCAGGCAGGTGGTCCTGTGGGAGACTCCTAAACACCAAAGTGGCCATTGAGGCCAAGCAGACTCCATTGCTCCATTGAGTAGCTTTGGAAAACTCTCCATCACTTTCTTACATCTTACTCTCAACCATGGGAAAAACATTCAAGAAGAGCCTGGCCGGTGAGATAAGCCATAGTGTTCACTCCACAGTAAGAGTGCGGCAGACCCAGGGCAGTGAGAGCAAAGCAGCTTACTTTATGGTCTTGCAAAGTAGCTCCGCGGCCTAGGAAAAAGGCAAAGGTGGTTAGCCTGACAATGTAGTGCAAAACAGTAGTTTTTTATAGTCCCTAATTGCATTGCCCTGTGCCCAAGTCCTCATTGGTTAAGTTCTTCAGGGAGGTACAGTCTTCTGTGTCTAGCACTCTCCCCTTCCCAGATCCCCTGTCCTGTTGCTTCAGGACACAAAGCCGTATCTAATGTATATCCTGGGGATCCATCCCCTCATTTTCTGATATGTGGCCTCAGTCATGCAGCAGACTGGCTGTAGCTTTTCAACCCCAGGATTAACTGACAACACCAAAACAAGAAGACACCAACAGCCAGCCAGAGAAGACAGGGGCCTTGAGCCTCCTGGTTGTCTGTGATGAGATGAGAGCTAAACACGCCTCATACAGAAAATGAACTACAATGGTTTATTTCTTACACCAAGAAAACAGAAGGAAGGCCAAAGACCTGGCTCCACTCTGGGACCCAAGAGAGAGGACAGTAAATGATGACCTTTCTCCTTTCTTCCCCAACTGATGCTCCCATCAGGGGTTATCCCCAGGTCATTCCCATCCCATACCCCCTGAACCTTCAAGTGTCTTCTCCTCAGGCACACTGCCCTGGGCACGGTGGCTTTGCCCTGGTTCTTGGTTCATGATGATTTAGAAAAGAACAGAATTGGATCTGTCGGCTCCTTGAGCCATGAAGACTCTCTTCCCCCAGCTCAACCCTCCAGGAGTGTGTCCTATAATCTGCTGGCAATGTTGGCATGACCGTTCACAGTGTTGGAGCTGCCTTCTTAGAAAGTGCATTAAGATGAGATGGGCAACAAGGTATTTTATTCTCTAGCTGTGATGCAGGAGGATCATACATCTTTCTATATGCATGATACAGGAAAACAAAAATTTGCAATCTCATTGATAAGATCCTGAGCTGGTCCTGAAGCCATTGGGGAATTTGGTGAGTTGATGGGCATGGCTGCATGTGTCTTTCTAACACCTACCAGGCCATTGAGCCTTCCTGACAGCTGACTGACTGCAAGAGAAGGTAGACTACAGAGAAAACTCATTTTCCACTTCCAGAAAAGAGAGGGTTCATTAGAAGAGATGCCCTCTAAGACTTCAGTGTCGACTGCTTCAGTGGCAAGGGCAAGATCTCCAGGAGGGAAAAGAAACTGAGAAAATGTCCTGAGCCAACACTTTTAGTCTTGGCCTGTCTTGATTTACAGGCAGTTAGCCTCTGGACCTGGGCCTTGGTGCCTCAGGGATCATGTCCTGTGGCACCCACATGGTTTTTTTTGCTATCAGTGCTCTAAGGAGCTTTGATGGTTGTAGTTTCCTAAACTTTAGACCAGTGCTTCTCAACCTTCCTAATGCAATGACCCTTTACTTCAGTTCCTCATGTTGTGGTGACCCCCCAACCACAAAATTATTTTCACTGCTACTTCATAGCTGTAATTTTGCTACTGTTATGAATCAGAATGTAAGTATCTGATATGCACATGGTCTTAGGTGACTCCTATAAATGGTCATTTGACCCTCAAAGGAGTCTCGAACCGCAGGCCATGGAAACAGATCTCTGGGTGTGTCTGCGACTGAAGCTTAAGACTGGATTAAGTGGAGTTGAGGAACCCATCCTACTGTGGGAAGTCCCATGCTATAGACTGGCATCCCAGACTGTGGGAAGAGAAGGAAGTAGGCTGAGGACCAGCATTCATCTCTCACTGTTTCCTGAACATGGACTCAGTGTGACAAGCTGCCTCAAGTTCATACTGCCGTGTCTTTCCTGCAGTGATGTACCTTCACACTGTGAGCTGAAATAGACCCTTCCTGCTTCAGCCACTTTTGCTAGGTATTTTGTCTAGGCAAAGAGAAAATCAACAGATCGTGCAGTTCACTGGGAATTCAGCAGGGAGAAAGGACTGCATGAAGGGGGAGGGATGGGGGGCAGGGAGGATGGGAGCTAGGGTGACTGGAGTGCTGCCGCCAACCTTTGATGTACCATGACTTAAGTTCTCATTTGTACAGGCTCAGGGCACCATAGGCAGTCCTCAGGTCACACAGACCCTGCTCAGCTCACTGTGGGTCTCCTCAGGGCTCCTTAGCCAACCTGCTTCTTCTGAGACTCACAACTGCCCCCACACACCAAAGGGCAGAAGTCCTGCCTCCCTCCCGAGCCTCTTCATCCTTCACAGACCACTGAGCCTCCCCATGCCTTGTGAACTTGTGAAACAATGCTAGCCTTTTCAGGGGGATTTATGCATCGTCTCCTGTCAATTACTTCTTTCCTTCTAGGGCATGCATGCTTGCTCTAGACCTTATAATCCCTAGACGCAAACTCCAGTTAAACCTCCAGTTACCTAGCCTTATAATTTTGGACTGTGAAGGTTGAAAAGAGTCCTCAAGATTCTTAGGAGGAATATTTTTTTTTTTTACCAATTACACTTCCAGGGCTAAAGATTACAATTTTATAAATACCCTTAGTCATTTCAGCATAATAACATACTACAGAATAATAGATTTTGCAGCATAAAAATAAAACAGACTAATATGATTTGTTTATATTGGGGATAAGTGATTTTGAATGGGGTTGCAGAATATCCATGTAATTATCTGAGCAGGGAAGCAATGTTTTAATCCATAGAAGAACATAGATTTATTTTAGTTCATTGTGAATGCTTAGCAAATACTGGCTGCTTTATAATCCTTCTCACCCCCAGATCAATACAGTATTTACAATGGACAGATAAAAGTATCATTTGAAAATGAATATAAGGCAAGAATGATCCTACCAAAGCATTGTTAAGTCTCAGTCAATCACGTTGAGGGTTAACTTCTAAAAGAACATCAAGAAGCCCTCAACTTCCCATCTCCTGGTGGCTGGATGTGTATCCTAAAGCTGTGTATGTATAAAGAATTTTCTCAGCTCTGGGAGGTTTTCTTGCAGTTCCTCTGATATTCGATTTTCCTGTTTTCTCCCCAGGGATGGTCTTTATCCCATTTTTAAGTACACTTTCTATTTAAGGCAATGCGGTATCTTAAAACAAAAAATGTGAGGTAGTACTTGGCTTGTGCTAAGATCACACCTCCTTTTCCCACTAGCATCCCACAGGTTGGTGTGGTGGGGATGAGGCCACTCCTCAGCCACCATGGACTGCCACTCTCTCACGTTTCCACTTCAGTTCTATTTAGTTTTCTCCTGATTTCACTTTTGACCCCAGGACCCTGTCTAGGCTCACACATCATCTCTAGTCATGTCTTCTGAGGCTTCTCTGGGATTTCGGGAGGACGATCTCTCAGACTTCCCTTCTTGCTGACGGTACCTGATGCTTTTCCATCATCTTAGGGATTTTCAGAGAAGGTTCAAGTGGTAAAGGGCCAAGCCTTCCACATGAAGCTGTAGCTGGGTCCTGTCACTTCTCGTTGGTGAGAGTGGCAAACTCACCTGGGTGACGGTGAGGAGATATCAGTTTCCCCTACGTGAGGTCCCCTTTCCACCCCAGCTTTCATACACAGTCTGGCAGAAAGTCACATGTGGTGTGCCATCAGCATTTATGGAGAAGGGAGCTATGCACATCCACAGAGAAAATCCACAAACTGAGATTGCCCTACTTAGGAGGAGAATCATCCTTATGCTATTAGGGTGCATACAGATTCAGTGCAGCCTTAATGTATATGTTAGGTAATAATCTAACCCTTCTTCACTAACTCTGTGGATAAGAGTGACCCAGATCTGGCATCTTAAGATTCTGTCCTGGCTCCTGTGTTCCTTTGACATGATTTATTATGTATGTATGTGTGTGTGCATGCATGTTTGTGCTTGTGTGTGCACATGTGTATGTGTGTTTGTATGTTTATATATCTATATGTATGTATGTGTGTGGGGCGTGTTGGTGTTGTGTTTGTGTGGGAGTGTGTTTGTAAATGCTTATGTGCGGGTGTGAGTATACTTATGAAAGGGTATTTGTATGTGGGAGTTGTTTGTGTGCCAGTGTGCATGTGTGTGTTATTATAGGTATGTGTTTATATGTAGGGAGGTGTTTTGTGCAGGAATGGGTATGAATGAGTTTGTGGGAAGGTATTTGTATGTAGGGGCTGCTTCTGTGCATGTGTGTTTGTGTGTACATATGTGTGGGTGTGTTTGGGAGGGTTGTGTCTGGGGTGTGTTTTTGGATGTGGGTGGTGTAAATGTGTAGATGCTGGTATGCGGGTGTGAGTGTGTTTGTATATGTAGCTCTTCCTTTCTTCCTGGCATTCTAAGAACTGAGGTCCATCTTATATCCATTGTGCCTTTGTTCTCAATCAGATATCTTCCCCAACAGGCATTGGCCCCTTTCATGGAAAGAGGGATGAGAAGCCAAGGCTGAGATTCTTGGTGTCTTGTTACTATTCAGAACCCTCACCTCTGGAAGATGCATAGGTCTCTACTTATCATATATAAATGCATTTGTGCAAATATTCCATCTGTGTGCACATTCAACCCACCAAGAATTCACTACCTACCGCTCCAACTCTTAAGTCTGCATGTAGTGCATGCAGGCCGCTGCCTTTACCTTCTCCTGCAGTGAGACCCTTTACTTAATTGTTCTGTCTCCAGTGTCCATCTGGAGTGGATTTGGAATTGCTAACTCACACTCCTGTGGGAAATAACTATCCGCTAGAGCATGGTGAATGTCTACTGTTACTTCTTTCTTCTGCCTCTAGCTCCCTCGTCTCCAAAGTCATCAAAGTTGACTTTTTCCTCCCCCCTCCCTGGCTGTAAGGTGGTGTCATCCTTGTAAGTACAGTTGTGTTCAGGCAGGCTAGCCTCTGTTCACTAAGTTCTTTGTGCTTTGAGAAATGCAATTGTATGTCACCCTCCCCTAATGGTGGGGTACCCTCTGAGTCCCTCCCCCTCTCTCCCTCATCCTGTGCTGACTACAGAAGGATTGACCACTTCTGTGGTTTTGGCCCTTCCAAGCTGCCATAAGATCAGACTCTCTCAGGGTGGAACTTCTTCAGACTCATTTCTTGCTTAGCATGTGCATTTTGGGTCAGTGAACAAGATGATGCTCAATTGAGGGTCCATGTTTGGCTCGGCAGTTCTCTCGTCGAAGTTCTTGATGTATGTGAATAAAGACACCACATGCATGAAGAATTTTGTTTCCTTGCTTGTTTGATTATAGGTGAATTTTCAAATCCTGGCAGTGCCAGGAGTATGTTTACTGGGCACTGAAAGACTGTGTTCAGGTTGATTTCTAAACTACCTTCTCAAGTGCCTATCCAGGAGCCTATCCATTGAGCTATTGCTCCATGCTGAGGTAGAAGCTGCTATTGTCATTTACTTATTTTAGAATTTTTATCACGTGTTTTGTGGATTACACTGTTATTTATAGTTTGCAATTTTCTAATGTCCACAGTCTACACAACGTTTTCCTCTGCTTATTTACCCTGTGAATCCTTCCTTTCATGAAGGACTTGCTCTGTTGCCATTTCTTAATTGATTTTCTTGCTTTCTTGCTGTGGCTTTATGAGTTTGATCCTTTTGAATTTTGGATATACACCTCTGTCAGTTTTGCCTTATATGAATGTTTTTTTTCCAGCCCACTGCTTGTCTTAAAGCTGCCCTTCGTAGACTAGCTGTTTTGGATTTTAGGAGACACGTGTGCACGTCTTTGTAGTGGTTAATCCTGGTTGTCCACTTGCTTTCATTGTGAAGCACCTAGGAGATCAATAAAGCATCGTCTGTGTCTGTGAGGGAGTCTCCAGAGAGGATGCACCAGAGGGGTAAGACCTGCCCTGAATGTGGGCAACACTTGTCCTCATCAGCTGGAGACTGGCTAGTGCAAACATCCTCCCTCCTCCCTTCTCCCTCCTCCCTCCTCCCTCTTCCATTTTCCTCCTCCTCACTGGCCTAGATGAAGTAAGCTTCTCTGCTCCCTCACACCCTCCCTGCCACACTGGACTGAAACTGTTAGGCAGAACAGACCTTTCCTATCTCACGTTTCTCAGGTATTTGTTGACTGTGATGGGAAGCTGACCAACAGGCTCTTTGCTCGGGGATATTTCTGTTATACCTGAGGCTGCCTCGACAAAGCCAATGCCACTTGTCACTTTTATAAGGGTATTTTCTCTCTTCTGTGTCCTTAGATATTTTTCTTTATTCAGCGGCTAGGTTTTCATTTTTCTTTTTAGCTCTATTGCTTCTATTGAACTACTTTTTGCAAAAGGTTTAAGGCCTGTGTCCAGGCTTATGTTTTTAAAATGTGGGGAGCCAATTGCTACAGCAGAATTTCTTGAAAAGACTTTTTCTATATCAAATTGCCTTTGTCCTTTTGTCAAAGATTGATGGGCTGCACTTGTGTGGGCTCTCTACCCTGTTTCATTGATTTGTGTCCATGCTTTTGTCAACACAACACTTTCTTGATTATCGTGCCTCTCAAGTCTTGAAACCAACTACCATGACACCTCAGCTCTCCTCCTCTTTAGTGTCATGGTGTCTCGAGTTCTCTCCTCTTTCCATATAAACTCTATAATTAGTTTATCAATATCTACAGAATACATTGCTGGCATCTGGATTTGCACCGAGTCAGTGTTGTGGGTGGAATGTGAGAAAAATCAGCATCTAACCAGTGTCATGTTTTTGACCCATGAGCACGAGCTGTCCCTCCAATGAATTCAGCTATTTTAATAACCTCCCTTCAATTCTCTTCATTTGTGATTAGATATGTATTTAAATACTTCATGTATCCTTGCTATTGGTTTAAAGTTTCAAATTACAACTGTCTGCTGTTAGCATCCCGGAGAGTAAGTGTCTTTTGTCTATTATTCTTCTACCCTGTGGCCTTGCTATAATTGCTTATTATTTTTGAGAGTTATTTGATTTGGGGGGTGTGTGTGTGTGGATTTTTCCAAATGCAATTTCAGGTGTATACTTTGGCTTTTTAAGGCTTTTTTTTTTTGTGACCCCCATGCTCCTTTGATGTGATTTATTGCATGTGTTCACAAGTGTCAGTGTGTTTATTTGCTTCTGTGTGTGTGTGTGTGTGTGTGTGTGTGTGTGTGTGTGTGTGTGTTTATGTATTTGTAAATGCACATGTGTACAGGTGTGGATTTACTTATGGGAAGTTTGTATGTCAGGTTCTTTGTGTGTTTGTATGCATGTGTGTGTTTGTATGGGCATATGTTTATATATAGGGAGGTGTTTGTTCAGGTATGGGTGTGTGCTTGTGGAAGGGTGTTTGTATGAAGGGGCTGCTTGTGTGTCTGTATGCATGTGTGTGTTTGTATGGGCATATGTTTATATATAGGGAGGTGTTTGTTCAGGTATGGGTGTGTGCTTGTGGAAGGGTGTTTGTGTGAAGGGGCTGCTTGTGTGCCTGTGTGTTTGTGTATATGTTCTTTTCTTATTCCAATATTATGGTTTTGCATGGTGAAAAGGTGCTTGCCAGTACCACGAAGAAAGGGTTCCATCTTCTATCATGAGCTGTGCAGTAAAGTTGCAACTTTGTAATGATATTCTTATCAAGGTCACTCCCCTCCAGTCCCAGGTTCTCAGGGTTTTTCTCATGAATGATGTGGACTTGATGAACATCTCCTCTTAACAGTAGATATGGTGCAATTCCTTTGGTTAATTGTTGATGCTGAGCTGGTCTCACACACTGTGGTAAGTTCCACTCAGATCGTTGTGTGTAGTTATTGTATATGTGGCTAGATTTGACCAGTTATCATTTTGTTGAGGAATTATTTTTTTTAAGATTTACTTTATTATTTGTGTGTGTGTGTGTGTGTGTGTGTGTGTGTGTGTGTGTGTGTGTGTGTGTGTGTAAGTACATGTAAGTATAGATTCCATTAGAGGCTAGAAGAGAGCATTGGATCCCCTGGAGTAATAGGCACTTGGGAGCCACTTGAACTGGGAATCAATCCCTAGTCTTGCGAAAGAGCAGCCAGTGATGTGAACTACTGTGCCGTCTCCCCAGCCCAGTGTTGAGGAATTCTTGTGAGATACTTTCCTCCGTGATTCTCCCTTTGCTAAATCTTCTAGTTGTGGTGTTACTGAAAGGCTGTCCTCAGAAAATGGATTCCAAGCTCTTCCCTCCCTTTGTTTCTCTAAGTAATTGGTGCTAGGTTTTAATTAAGTGATTGGTAGAGGCTCAAATAAAATCATCTTGGATTTGGTTTTTGTTTTGTTCTGTTGTCAGCTTATTGAATTAATGATTTGTTTTTTATTTAATTTACTTAATATAGATGTCTATTCAAACCTGTTCAAGTGATCTTTCCCTGCTGGTATAAATTTTGGTGGTCTGTGTCTTTTAAAAATTGATTTGTTTCATCTAAAATATAAATTTTATGGTCATAGCCTTATTTTCAGTATAATTTTTTTCATACAATATATTGTGGTGATTTTCTCCTACTCCAGTTCCTCCCAGATCCTGCACCTTCCTACCCATCCATCTTCATATTCTCTCTCCCTGACCTCTTGTTCACTCTCTCAAAAAAACAAAAATCAAAACTAACAGCAAAGATCCTGGTGTATCAACCACACACACAGGACAGGCCTCATGCCCAGGAGTTGTTGGCCAACACAAAATGAATTCAGTGCTTTTGTTTGTTTGTGTATGTGTGTGGTTGTCTTACATGAGGCTTTTTGTTTCGTCTTGTTTTGTTTTGGCATTGGGGGCAGATGTGTTTGTACTCCTTCACTTCCATCTTTTTACTAAGGCAATGGAGATCTTCCTGTTTGTGTGGGTGGGTACTGGGCTCAACAGCAATGATGACCCTTACTAAACTTATGCCGTTGATAGTATGTTTGATAGTTTGTCTGTTTTCTTGATTTTTCAAAATAGAAGTCTATCAGTATTATAATATCTTTCAAAGAATCAACTTGAATTTTGTTGATTTCCCCCATTGTTTTCCTGGCTCAGTTTTATTAATTTCTGCTCTATTTGGCCTGATTTATTTTCTTCTTGACTTAACCCCTGCTCCTTCCCCTGAGCTCTGACTGGGGGAGTCTAGATTATTTATTTTGTGTCTTTTCTAATTCTCTGATATGAATTTACTTCTATTGATTTATTTTTAATCATTAATTTTACTCCCTTCTACAACTTTCAATGTCTTATCATTTGTATTTAGTTCAGTGTCCCTTTACATTTCTCCTGTGTTTCCTTCTTCAATCCAAGCGCTCTTTAGAAATACGGTGTCTGTCTCCAAGTACTGGAGGGTTCTCAGGCTGCCTTTCTGTCACTTTCAGTATTCTAGGACTAAACAGTTTGTTTGGTCACTGGTTAAGTGTGTGTGTGTGTGTGTGTGTGTGTGTGTGTGTGTGTGTGTGTGCGCGTGTACCAGCATGTGAGGGTGCCCAGCACCTGTGTACATACATGTGGGGCTAGAGATTAACAACGGGTATCTTCCCTTTTCTCCTCACCTTATTTCTTTTGAGACAAGTCCTCTCACTGAACCTGGAGCTCAGCAACTGGACAAGACTGGCTGGTCAGTGAGCCCCAGGGACCTCCTGCTTCCACCTCTCCAGTGCTAGGACCACAGCGGGTGGTCGCACCCCATTTTTACTTGGATACTGATGATCCAAAGTCAGGTTCCCATGCTTGCGTGGTGGCCACTTCACCGACTGAGCCATTTTCCCTGCCTCTTCCCTTCGCTTTAATTTGCGAAGATGCCCCTGTGTCCTCAAATGCAGCCCGGACTGGCGAATGCGTTCCTCAACTTGAGATGACTCTGTGTTTTGCTGCTAGATAGAGTGTTCTGTAAATGTCAATGAGATGTGGCTGATGGATGGTGCTGCTCAGGTCAGCTGTCCCCGTAGTGATTTTCTGCCTGCTTGATCTATCCGTTGCTGACAGAGGGGTGTTGAAGTCTTCCAGTGGGAAAGAAGTTTTGCCCCTTGCTTCTTCCCTGTGTTGCCTGGAGTGTTTTGACACTCCACTGGGTACATATACTTTTAAAATTGCTGTGTCTTCTTGGAGGATTGACTCCTTTATCATTATGTAGTACCTTCCCTCGCCTGGTAACTGTTCCTCTTTAGCAGGCGGCTTTGTTAGTGTTTGTACAGCTGTTCCAGCATTCCCTTAATTAGCAGCCATGTCACTTCACTCTTAACAGGGTCTTTATATGGTAATTAGAGCCTTTGTGGGAAAACATAGACTTGGGTCTTGGTTTTAGCTACTTTGATAATCTCTGTGCTTTAATTCGCATATTTGGACCATTCACATTTAAAGTGATTTTTTTTATAAATGTATTAATAGATACCATATTTATAGCAGATTCTCTCTCTCTCTCTCTCTCTCTCTCTCTCTCTCTCTCTCTCTCTCTCTCTCTTCTTGGTGAGTTTATGTGTGTATGTTGTATGTACTTGCTAGCACAGGTGTGTGAATGTGTGGGCTCAGGTGTGCCAAGGTCAGAGGAGGACTCCAGATGTCCTTTCTATTACTTTTCATCTTATCCCCTTGGGATGGGGTCTCTCATTAAATGTAGAAGCGGGCTATTGTCAGTGAGCCCCAGGGGCTGTCTCTCCCCTGCAGAACAATGGGGTTAGAGGCCCACAGTCACATCTGGCGTTTTTGAATGGGAGGTATTCTAGGATCCAAATTCACATCCTCAGGTTGCAGCAAGTGCTCTTACCTCCTGAGCCTTTGGCTCTTCAGCCCCCATGTTTATGTTTTAATTGTGTTTGTTCTGGTTTTGTTCCCAACTATCTCCCTGCTTTTGTTATGTTGTTTTAGCCCTCACGTATGAATGAGAATAGTGATGTTTGCCTTTCTGGGTCTGGCTTCTTTCACTTAACATAATTTCCTCTTGTTCCATCCATTTCTCTATAGTTAGTTAATTTACTCTTTCTTTATGTCTGAATAATAATTGTCCTCTCCCCCTGCTATGTCACATTCTGAAGGGAAGTCACCTGAATTTGTGTCGTTCTCTCACACAGGAAAAGGGGCTTCCTCTGAACTTACCTCTTTCTCCCTGGCTTGCCGGTTCTGAATATAAGATGAATGTGAGGTAGCCAGGTCTAATTCATTTCTCTTTTCTGTCCCACTTTCTGTTTAGTAAGCTTCCTAGGCCTGCAGTTTACATGCTCAGCAGTCACTTCACTTGTCTTCTCCCCACTCTGTTTTTCTTTCTAGTACACATAGGTGACATCCTGCCATGGTGCTAATGTTTGTGCCTCCCTCAAACTCCACATTGGTGCCGAGTCCCCGGGGTGATTTTTGAGGTAGATGTTGATGAGGTCCTGAGGATGGGACTCTGAGGAACAGGTTTATAAGATCAGAAGAAGTGTGTGTGTGTGTGTGTGTGTGTGTGTGTGTGTGTGTGTGTGTGAGAGAGAGAGAGAGAGAGAGAGAGAGAGAGAGAGAGAGAGAGAGCAGAGTCCACTGCTACCTTGATCTTGCAAATCTCCAGAAATAGTTTCGCCACCTGGAGGAAGGTGTTTTACGCACAGCTGGATGGATCCAGACCATATTTGAGACTGTCACAAGGCCCTTGGGTGCTTGTTGGCTTGTCTGCTCCCTGTTTGCCTCTCAGCTCATGGGTCTCTGCCACCCCACCCTTGAGCTTGGACTGACCAATGGCTCATCAATTCTTACTGTCAGCGGATAATCTTTAGTTTCTGTTGTTCCCTTGATTCTTGGCATCTCCATCTCTCTGATCGCTCTCCTCCACTTGCTTACTGTGGTCCTCTTTGTCCTTTGGAGTCTTTGGACAGTCTACCCATTCAAGTCCCCAGCTTAGGGAGGAAGACCCTGCCTTCAGACTCTACTTCTAATTCTTCCTTTGTCTAGAGATGGGTTTCACCTTTTGGTGTTCCAAGTACTAGGAAACAATCCTGCCTGTGATAAGCACCCTTTTAGAACAGAGGGCATGGGGGGTACAATCTAGAACCCTGGTTAGAACCCGGTCTCCCCAGCATTCAGTGAAAAGGATCCTGTAGCTTTTAGGCAAGGGCATCAAGCCTACATCTGGTTCAGAGTTTCTCTGTCTTCACTGAACACACTCCTCCCCACCAGCCCCATTTCCAAGGTCCTCTTGTCCATTTGGTCTCCTTTTTTTTTTTTTTTCAGGTACATTTCTGGGCCATCTTCTCATGAACATAAGGAAAGATGCTTTCCAAGGTAAAAGAGACCATGGAGGGATCTGCAGGAGACCATGTAAAGATTAACAGGAGATCACGCCATGAATCGACAGGGGATCACATGAGTATTCACAGAAGACTACTCAGGTCATCCACAGGAGGCCACAGGGTGAGCCACAGGAATCCTTAGGAAACAACTATACAGTAATCTACAAATAACCAGGCAATAACCCACAGTAGATCCCTTGGGGAAGTGAGTGGTGAATTATGCAAAGTTTAGCCTGTTTTGCCCAATGGCTGGGCACTTTCATAGCTTCAATCTGAGGGCTGCTTTCCTGGGATCTTTGAATGAAGACATTATCCAGTTCCTCAAATGCAGAGTTCTCTCCCCTCCTCCCTCTCACAAACATCCCCTCTCTCACGAGAAGGTCTTAATGTGAGACAAAACTTTCTATGTAAAATCCTGTTTGGAAAAGCCAGATCTTGGTTTCAGGGAAACTGAGGTGGAGAACCTGCCTAATGCTTCAGGTTTTTCCACCAAGGCAGCTATGATTCTGTAATCTAGGCTCATGGTGGGAGCCCTATACCATCATCTTAGTACCTCCTGGTTCTCTGACAATCACTCCAACCGACCCTCAGCCTGAGGGGGCATGGCAGAGATCAAGGATGGTCAGGGAGGAGTGGACAGCAGCTTTCACAAAAAAGAATTTACACTGGGCTTTGATAATAGGAGGGATCCTGGTCCAGATGGAGCCTTGAGGCTTCTTCTCCAAGACTCTTGAGTCCCTAGACATGTGAACCTCTCCCAAGCATGTCCTGCCAGCATCGAACCAATGCCTCTCTTGTCTCCCAAGTTCCTTCCAGGGCTCCCCTTACAGTGTAAACGTTTAGCAAATGTTTGTTGAGTGAAAGAATAGAAATTATATCCTGGAATTTTTAGAAGTGCTGTCTTGGGGATGATAATGAACAGATAGAGTAATTAAAACCAGATGCCAAGGAGATTTTTAAATGTCTCGGGGGATGACATTCCCATCGTTTATTTGGTGAAAACTGCTCTCTGCTCCATCTTGAAGCCAGCTCTTTCCTGGCACTGGAGACACGATCTAAACAGCATTTAATTCCAGGATGCTCTTCCCTCTTTCTGTGCCTGATCCAGTTTGACTTTAGGCCAAGCCTGATTGGCCCAGTGCAAGCCTGTCTCTCCAGACATCACTGCAGGGAACAGCGGCTTCTTATTCTCCCACAAGCCACAGTTAGGACACACGAGGATCTCACAGCCCCTGTGTGGTACCCTTACCACACAGCAGGCCCTGGTTCCTCATTTGAGCAGAGATGGGGGTGAGGCATGGAGGGGAGGCTAGTGCTGGCCCAGAGGGAGGTGAAATAAGGGATAATAGACAAAAGTGGAGGATGGGGCCCAGGAACTGCCAATATGGGTAGATGCTGAAGGGGCAGAAAAGGCACAGGAAGGAGAAGAAAGGAGAACTCTGAGGTCACCTGGATATCTGCATACCACAGTATTGAGGAGGGCTCACAGAAACTCTGGGGTTCTGCAGGGAGGATCCTGATAGTTGAGTTAGGGACTAACAGCCTAAGATGGTAAAGCAGCTAGATCTGTTCTTTCTGGAGGCCAGTGGTTGAGGGGGAACTAAGGATCCTTGTACCACAGGAAGCCCAGAACCAATGCTTGAAGTACAGTGGGAAAGAGCCAAGCCAAAAGGGATCTATGACAGAGAAGAAATAGGAGCCTGGGGCATTCTGGCCTGGGGATCAGTTGTTAAAATACAGGGCAATCAACAACACTGAAAGCCACTTGGAAAGATACACACACACACACACACACACACACACACACAGATGCACACATACACACACACATACACAGATATACACAGGTGCACACACATTTAAAATCAAGGTCTTAAATTCATGCCAGCAGGGAAGTTGTTGGTGATCTTGGAAAACAGCGGGATCAGGGAGCCACAAGCAGAGGCAAAACTAAAGTGAGTTTAGGAAACTGTGAGAAGCAAAGATGAAGACAGACATGGTGTTATGCTGGGAAAGTGAGACTATAATTATTGGGGAGAACAATGACATCAATGGTGAATTATATCAGTCCTTAATTGGTTTGTTTGTTTTCTTGTTTTTTTGAGACAGGTTTCTCTGTGTAGTTTTGGTGCCTGTTCTGGATCTCTCTCTGTAGACCAGGTTGGCCTCAAACTCACAGAGATCCCCCTGCCTCTGCCTCCAAGTGCTGGGATTAAAGGCATGTACCACCACCACCCAGTCAGTCTTTAGTTCTGAAGGTGGTACATGCACATCAGTCTGCAAGATGTTGGAGGATATTAGGGTTCAGTGGGCACTGATCACAGTTGTTAGGTTCCTGTTTCCTGGCACAAGGGGTTGTACAAAAAGACATGGATAGTTACAGCGCCAGAGACAGCAAGAATACACTTTCAAGGGAGAGTCTATGCTGGAACAGGAAGGTTTGAAGTGCAAAGGTTTTCGCCTGTGAACAAAAGATGGGGACTTCTGTGGGTCATTTGCAGAACACGGGCTTTTCCCAGCATGCTCTGTCTGTTACATGTCCACAGGCAGGGTTGCTGGAGGATATTTCACAGCATTCTTCTTTGCCAACAGGATTTTTTGGGTCATAGTCATACTCAATAAGTTTTACATGAGGCCTTTGGGAACCTCATTCTCTACCTCATTCTCCAATCTCATCCAGCGGCTCCCATCTTACTCAGCAGCAGCAGAGCCCTCATTGTGAGCAGCAAGGATCTGGGCATCTGGTCTGTCTCTAACATTGCATCTCCACATACTAACCATGCCTCTGCCATACAGCCTCACTGTTCGGCCAGGGCATGTATCACTCATGTGTCACTCATGTGTCTTGCACTGCGTTGATATCTCTGCTGGGGAACATTTCCTCCAGGTGCTGGGCTTCTTTGAGGTCTTCACTTGCTTATTTAAATGTCAGTGTTCCAACTGGCTTACAAAGTCTTCCCAGTCTCTGCAGCTCTACCTACTCTACCTCCCTGCTCAGTATTTTTCCACCCCTCTGGTTCTCACACAATGGATAGTCATTTTGGTTCTGGCTGAACTCACATGCGAACATTTGGACAAGATTTCTGTGGTTTTTTTTTTTTTCCCATCATGTTGTTTCTTTCTTTGTGTTCCAGACATGGAAGCTGCTTTATAACTTTTGCCTTAATAAATATCCGATATATGCACATGGCTATTTACAACACCAATGACCACCAACTATGCACGTCACACAATTTCTGCTTTCTCTAAATCAGGGTTGACTTTGAGTTTTAAATATGACATAACTCCATTTTCCTGAAATACTATGGTAGAGATTATCCCACAGCAGTAAGTTGTAGCATTTCACAGTAACTAATATCTTTACACACCAACAGTTGGCATCTATGGCTTTATTGTTTTGTCTACTTGATCTGTCAAAGAATGGAGAGTAACTGTTCAGCTCTCATGGGTACTTAACACATTCTCTTTGTATCTCAACCTGCCTTATCTCGCTCTGGTCTGAGTCTCCATTGTTAGGCCCATGAAGGCTCTCAGCTGTCATCTCCATGTATCGAAATGAACACTTGGTCAATAAGTCACTGTCCATTTTGTCCTGTTTCATGTTTCTTCGCTTTGATTTTACTCTGTGCTGAGCGTGGATTACCTCTTGAGCTCTCCCTGAGTTTTGTGTGCTACACACATCTGTCCAGCCCTTCACTTTTAATCTTCTCAGACCTCTTTGCTTTGGCCATGTGTCTGCTAGTGTGCAGGCTGACTCCTTTTTGTTCCAGCTTAAAGGTCTCTAGTGATGAACTTAATCCCTTCAAATGTTCTGCCAAAGCCTTTCGTTTGGTCCAATTCTTCGTGCTCTTTTTATTCTGATTGTCTTCATTTTGCCTTTGTAGCCCCGTCCTTTTGTGAATTAGGACTGTGAGAGTCTCTGCAGTGCTGATTCAGTTGGTTACCTTCAGCACAGCTTTTAAGTCTTACATACACAGATGTACACATACACGCTGAACATAAACACAAGCACACAGGCACAGATGCACGCATTCATGCTTACATGTATACACACAGGCACTCAAGTTCACACACATACACAGTATACACATATAGAGAGAGGTTGCAAAGCCACACTTCCCAGTATTCTGTTCATCTTTGTAAACTCTCTCTCTCTCTCTCTCTCTCTCTCTCTCTCTCTCTATATATATATATATATATATATATATATATATATATATCAATTACTTATGAATTAAGCCTACAGATTTTTAGGTTCTATTGTATACTCTACAATTTAACAATGTTTTTTTAGCTTCAAACCCTGTTCCTTACATAGATTCTAGTGTAAGAATTATTAATGATATGTGGCCAGGAGCCGCAATCACAGCAAACACTAATTGTGTATTTGAATTACTTTGGGTCAGGGTTAACATCCCCTCCCATGGTCTTCCTGTCCATTCTGGTTGGCTCTGTTACCTTGACTCTGTTTGCAGGTTGATTGGTGTGTCAAGTTGTTTGTCTAGACAGCATGGTTTGCTATATTTCTTTTTCTTTTTGAAACAGAGAATCACTGTGTACCCCTGAGAATGTGTCCTGGAACCCTGAATCCTGCCTGAGTGCCTGAGTGCTGAGATTATGTCTGGAAAGACTGGTATGTTTTCAAAGCCTTTGGGTCAAAGGCTTTAAATCTTAGATGAGACTTAATTTGGTTAAAGTTCAGTTTCAGAAAAAAACAAGAATAGGATATAGAAAAGCTTCATACATGCTTTCCTCTCCTAGAATGCCTTGGAGAGCAGAGGGCATTGCACCATTTTGCATCAGTAGAGGCTGTGAAGTGGGAGGCAGCAGCTTTTGCTGGGGGCACCAGGCACCCAACGTCCAGGACCAGGCATCAGCTTCACAGAGGAGGCTAAGGAGATTTCTCATGACCGGATTACTAAAATCTCTCATGCTTCTTATTCACAATGCATTTTCACCCTCCTTCCGTAGTTGATGGTAATGCCAGGCTTAAAGAGTGATAGGCTGGCCAGGCGGTGGTGGCGCACGCCTTTAATCCCAGCACTCGGGAGGCAGAGCCAGGCAGATCTCTGTGAGTTTGAGGACAGCCTGGGCTACCAAGTGAGTTCCAGGAAAAAGGTGAAAAGTTACACAGAGAAACCCTGTCTCGAAAAACCAAAAAAAAAAAAAAAAGAGTGATAGTCTGTCTAGGTCCTAGGCCAGGCATGGGGCCAGGCTCAAGCCATCTTGTCTTGTCTTGCAAATGTTGCTCTCAGGGTGACTTTGACCTGCTTCTTCTCCCCATCCCAAGGTCACCTTCTCATCAGTTTGTAATCCTCAAGGAGATGTAGCCCAATATGTGATCAAGTCAGATGAGAAGGGAAGAGAAAGGACAATAAGAATGGCCTCCTGGTTTCCAGGGCACCTCTCCCTAGGGGATATGCAGCCTTATTATCCCAGGGGATATGCAATCACACTGTGATTTAAAATGACCCTCTGGTTGTTTCATACAATGAAACTATGATTACTATGATTTTACTAGAACAGAAGGGGCTTGGGGCTGGTGCAACCAATACAGCATTCCATTAGAAGTGAGGTGAAAAAAAGAAGAGCAAGAAACAGAAGAGCACCCTTCCTGCTTGAGGGAGCCAGGGACTTAGCTCAATGGAGAGACAACAAGTCAGAGCAAAATGAACAATACTACTTTTATCTTGTACAAAATGCACATGTGTATCTATAATTAGCAAACCCATTAAGCACAAGTCTGATAACTGTGTTACAGAATTCAAAGTCTGAACGAGTAAGAGAACCTATCCATGCAGCCCAAGCAAGGGCTGAGTGGAAGATGTGCTTTGCTTCCAAGGGAATCACAAATGATCCTGAGCCTGGATGCTGAGAGAACACTGTTGGGGACAGAAGGAAACACACCTATGTCTGAGGGTTACTGTACTACTCATTTGTCTGTTGCTGTGGTGAAAAACCATAACTAAATCAACTGAAGGAAACTTCTGGATTGGGGTTTCAGAAGGATAGACTCCATGACGGCAGGGAAGGCAAGGCAAGATAGCAGGAGCAGAGAGCTGGCTGATCACATTTTCATCCACACAGCATGCAGAAAGGAAGAACAGGAGGTGATGCAAGGCTACAAACCCTCAAAAGCCCACCACCAGTGGCATACTTCCTCCAGCAAGGCCCTCATCTCAGAAAGGTTCCATAACCTCCCCAAACAACGCCATCCACTGAAGCTCACGTTCAAATACATGAGCCTGTGGGGCATGGTTCTCATTCAAACCACAGCAGTGGTTGACTTAGAAATCTACTCAAACTCAAGAGCTCCTTCAGATGACATACAGAGAAAACTCCACAGGGCTCAGTCACTGTGTCTGAGCACTGGTGCTTGCTTCCTGAGCCAGCCTCCTGATATGGTCAGTGGGAATGAACCAGGCCAGGCTGGAGGGGGTCTCAGCAAGACTGAGGCCGAGGTAAGTTTATTCTAAGCAATCAGACTTTTTATACACTTACCAAAGCAGAATATAATGACAGTTTTCAGGATATCATGGCAGTTGCAGGCTAGATGGATGTGTAGTACTAGTTGTTTAGCCAAGCTTCTATGTGTTTTGCTGACTTCCGGGGAACAGAGAAAAACACAGGTGGCCTGCATGCTTCACTGACTGAGGGAGTGCCTCAGTTTCCCAGGAACTGGAAAGCACACAGCGCCCCCAGGAGCTGTGGACTCAAAACTTAGAAACCCATGATGCATGCCTCTAAAGGCAGTGAGACCAGGCCAACTCCATGATCCCCTGAAACATGTACACTAGTACTGTTTCATTGCTGTTACCAAATAGTCAACAAGAAGAAACTTTAAGGAGGGGTTTATCTGAGCTCAAGGTTTGGGAGTACAGACCATGATAGTAAGAAGGCAGGAGAATAGAGAATTCAGAGTAGTACTGAGTCATCACGATTGACATATAAGAAGCCATTGAACAGTAAGGCTTGAAACCACTCTCCACCAGGATTACAAGTATGTTGCAGGGCATGTTCACAGTTTAAAGATACAGGGAAGCCATGACAGCTGGAGCTTGAGGCAGCTGGTCGCACTGCCTCTGCAGCCAGGAAGCAGAAAGAATGCCGGTGTTCAGCTCACACTCTCCTTTTTATTCAGCCTGGGACCCCAGTCTATGGCATGGGAGTGCCCTCCTTCAGGGTAGGTCTTCCCTGCTCACTTAAACCTTTCTGGAAACACCCTTATGACATACGCAGAGGTGTGTTTCCATGGTGATTTTTAAATTCATCTGAGTTTGACATTGAAGACGAGCTGTCACAGCTATCAAGCATTACAGCTGCACAGAGCTGACATAGCCATGATAGTTGCCAGATGCAAGATGTCAGCAGCTGGAAGAGGGGGTCCCTGGATCCGCTTTGCAACTAGAGGACTGCAATTGCACAGCACTGCGGAGACTTCACACACGCTTAGAATAAATGCCATAAAGAAATGTTCAGCGTCTGACATGCTCAGTGTATTAATTAATTAAATTATTCCACAATATGCATATAATATCACATTGTGCTCCATCAATGTATGCAATTGATACTTGGCAAAATTTCAAATGTCTCATACCCAAAACTGACAGGTAAGTGAAATATGAGTATGTTCGTTGACTTTATGTGATCATTCCACATTGTATATAAATATAATAGCACAATATATGCCATCCATTTATATATAATTATAATTTGTCAACTAAAAATATCATTAATTTAAAAATAAAATACACAAAGGGAATGAGAATCTATCAAAACCAAGAATTACAACAGAATAAATTACACAACATGTGAAAATACAGGATGTTCAACTTCACACTTTCACATTTTGATTCAATAGCTGTTCAAATAGAACATCCATGAACTAAAATATAAACATCAGGAAGTTATAAGATACTGGTACAGAACTAGATTTTGAGACTTGGGTAGTAGAATGAGGTCATGTGAGTTTCAGAATTCAAGGGGAAAGAGGAAGACAAGAGTATACACAGAGAATGGGCAAGAACTTTCCAGAGTTTATGAATGCTAATGATTCCCACAACGCTTGCCCAGCCTCAAGCAAGGTTGAATAACTGTAAGCCCGTGTCCTGATACAGCATAGCAACAAAGACCAAGGGAAGACCTGAAAGACATTATCACCGAAGGAGCTATGTGTGACAGGCCCTCATGTGGGTTACTGGCTTCCAGAAGTACCGGAAGACAGTGGCCACGTGTTGAGAGAAAATTATTGCCACCTGATGTTGTATTCCTGAGGAGAAGAGAGATGAATATTTTCACACAGACACACAGACACAGACACAGACACACACACACACACAAAAGCACATGCTCAGATCAACATCTGACTTGTGTAGTTGGACTAGGGTTATCCAAAAGAACAGATTCAAGGGCATGGACAGGGGGATGGGCTCTGTGTCCAGTGGAATAGTTAACACATCACTGAGAACAGGCAATGCTCTAGAAGACACTCAGAATCAGACACCACAACACTGAAAGTTATACTTCAGTGGTAAGGAAAGTGACTCTTGAAGGGACACCCAAAGTCCAAAGAGGACCTGAAGGGCTTGGTGCTGGGTGGTAGAGTGCTTGTCTGGCATGTGCAAGACCCTGGATCTTACACACTCACAGACACACGACACAGACTTGGAACGTGCACTCTCTTCAATAAACTGGCAACCGCATTCCCAGGAGTCAAAACAGAAGGTGAAGCTAAAAAGCTTAAAAAATCCCCAAAATAGCTTCTCTGTGTGGCGTAGGAGGAGAGATCATTGCGACTGAAGCCTTTGCACATAATGTTTAAAAAGCAGTTAGAGATATTGATTACCTTGAAATTTTGTGGAGTTTAAATTCAGTTCAAAGCTTGTGGGATATCCACAAAGATATAAATAGAACATGCAGTTTCATTTTTTTTAAAAAAGATGTGGTTCAGGTGTGATATAGGATGATGGTCCTATCTTGTTGTGTACATCATAATGGACAACACATCTGACATGTGGCAAGATACAGAACACAGGGAACAGGTGTCGAATACCATGGCCCTGAAAGAAAGGAAGAAGGTAGGAAGTCCTTACATTGCTTCCAGTTTGCATCTATGGATATTTTGCAGCTAGTATATATGAAAGGGGTTCCCATTAGAAGACAGGAACCTGGATCACTTGAGAAGATCATGACTACAGTTTGGGCTTGCTAACATCTGGAGATTTTTTCAGAGTCTGAATTCAAAGATGGCCAGGCTATCCTTCTTGATATGCAGGGTCACGAGAGTTTGGTGCTAAATGTTATGTTCTGTGGTTTGATGGATTTTCCTGGGGAGACAAGAACAAATTCCTATTCATACCAGATTGGGCACCAAGGATATACCAAAGAGACAATTCTATCCAAGTCCACCTTAAAGGATAATGAGTTTATAGTTTATTGGGTTTCCTTAGAGGAACATGGGGTGGTGGTGGTACTGAAGGGACATGGTAATTCAAAAACAGATGTACCATTGAAAAGTTCTACCCCTGCCTGGGTGACAGGCTCAGGAAATAGCATCAAGGAGTCTTGTCTTCATATCATCTTCTAGCCTCTTCCAAGACCACCTGTAGCTGAGGGAGAGGAACATAATTGTTATAATGCCAAGGGAGGGTCTTGTGACCCAAGTCCATCCATCTACCAGGGAGTGTAAATAGCTCTATTACAGTTTCCAAAGACCTAGCTATTATTGCATTGTTCTGCTTATTTTGTTGCCATGACTACAGGGTCAAGCATTTTGTAGGTCTCTGTAGCACCGTCTGCTCCATGACAGTGAGGTCATGTCAGGAGGAAATGACTTCTTCCAGACACCAGTCCAGATGTGTCAGACTACCAAACCAGGACTAGAGAGAGGTAAGCGAGCTCTCCTGACCCAAAGAGCTGGGGCAGCGTACATTCTGACCAGTTATAATGAAGCATCTTTTCTCAACAACTATGACATTAGTAGAATACCCAAAGGGACAAATTAGCAGTGGAAGGGGAATGTTAAGCAAACTACCACAGAATGCTTCAAATGAGCAGTGCTCATCAGCCAGCAAATACCTTCTTTGACAATCAGGCTGTGCTTGGCTTTAAGTCACCCCACATTGTATAAAATAGTAGCTTCAGACTGGGTCTCTCTCTGGAGACTCTATTATACAAGCAATATTTGGCTCCATTTTGAGTGTGGAAGCAGAGGTTGGATGCCTCTACATCTTGCTGCCACATAGACACCACCATCTTCCCAGCACCACCCATGGGGTCAAAGCCTCAACGTGGGCCCCAGAATATTGTAGGCCTCTGAGTGACACCATGGGGCCATTGGAAACTAATAAAATTTGGTCCTTGGAAATTGCTCAAACCCAGGGAGCCATTTTCTTCTAAAATTATCTTTTAAAAAATGATTTATCTAGTTCTGTTCTCATTCTCTCCCTCTCCCTCCCCCCCCCCCCCCCCGTCTCTGTGTATGTCACAATGTGTGTAGGTCCTCCCAGAATCCAGAAAAGGAGAGCACTAGATCCCCTGGAGCTAGAGTTACAGATGGTTGTGAGCTGCCTGATACAGATGCTGGGAACAAATCTTGGCTTCACAGTAAGTGCAGCAAAAACTCTTAAACACTGAGCCCTCTCTTCAGCCCTCATTATCCCCTTTTGGATGGGATCATCCTCAACTAATCCCATCCACTGCTGGACTCACCATTGCCCTGTGCCCTTCCCCCTATGATGTTCTGGATGCAGGTGACACATTCCTTGACTTACACCAAGTAAAAGTAATTTTCTACAACATATTGAATCCCAGCATTTTGAGGGAAGAGGCAGCCTGATCTACAAAGTAAGTCCTGGCCCAGCCAGCAATATGTCTCAAAAAAAAAGCAATCTTTTTCAAGAAGAAATATATGCAGAACCTCACCCTAAATTTTAGATTATTTATGTAGTGAAGTCTAAGATTGCATGGCTAATGATACTTAGGATGTTGAACTAAGGCAATGATTAGATGAGGATTTGGGGACCCTGGAACTGGATGAAGGTATTTTGCATGTGAAACAAAGGCATATTCAGGGGGCAAAAAAGCAGGTGGCCCAGCACAAAACAACACTTCCCCCTCCAAATGTCCATCCCTGTTCTTGATTCCCTTGAGATCCTTGTACTCCTTACATACGTTGTGTGCATAGAAGAGATGGGCGGTAATAAATGTGTTTTATAAGCCATTGCACTTGTTGCAATTTATTAAAGAAACAACAGGAAACTAATACAAATGGAAATTATTGAGGGAAAATTAGCAACGGAAATTAAGGGCTCAATACATGAGTTTACTGCTAATTCATAGCCAATAAAAGACTCAGTAAAGATATCCAGGCGGAAGGGTAAAAAATATCCAGGTAAAAAAGATACCCAGGAAGGGTAAAAAAGAATGAAGGGCATCACACACTCACACACACACACACACACACACACACACACACAGAGAGAGAGAGAGAGAGAGAGAGAGAGAGAGAGAGAGAGAGAGAGAGAGAGAGAGAGAGAGAGAACAAAGGGCCAGAGAGGGACTCAGCAAAGGCTCCTATAATAAAAATGAAAAATTAGGTAGTATGGATACCCTTTAGAAAAATATGAATTACCAATTACCTCAAGATGAAATCATTAGAGAATTTGAAACAGTAATTTAAAACCTCTCTTCAAAAATACCTCAAGGTCCACTCATTCTTCAGAAGTATTTGAACCATTTTGAGAGGAAAAAAAATTCATTTTTCTTCACCTCTTAAGGATGATGTGGAAAGAGTCTTCATGGAGTTACTGTGAGCATGCTAACCAACTTCCAGAACAGCCAAGAAATAAAACCACAGTGACGAATCGAATGTGAACTCAAACAAAACACGAGTGTGCTCAATGCAGGTGCATTTTTACTGCATTGTGAGTGTGCAGGGGCATGTGGAGGCCAGAGGCACCATTAGATGTCTTCCTCACTCATTAGCCACTGCATTTTTAAAATTGTATAATTAGTTGACAGTTGCATACATGTATTAATATAATGAAATGTAATCATTTTCACTCCATTATTCCTCTCTCTGACTCCACTCCCTCTCCCTTCTCAACAAGTCGCCCTCCTGTTTGCATGTCTTTGTGTGTGAGTGACCCATTGAGTTCAATTAGCTTCTAGCCAGAGCACAGCTGGCTGAGCATGCGTGGGAGATCATTTACTGGGGTATGAACAACTTCTCCGTAGCTACACTGGCTACACTCCTCTAAGAACTGTTGTTAATAGTTCCTCAAGGAAGGATGGGTTTCAGGGGTTCCTCCCCATCCATGATGACAAGTTGAGGGAACCAATCCTGTGCTGGTTGTGTATAGGTAACAACAGCTGTAGTTGGCTCATGAGCACTGTAGCCATGTGTTGTTCAGAAGACAGCTCTTTGAAGTAGATCTCATTCTCCAGTGCTCATTTTCTTGAGACAGGGTTTCTCACTGAACCTGGAGTCCAATGATTCCGGTAGGCTGATCGACTGGCTGGCCAGAGAGTCCCAGGTATCCCCCATGTCTCTGGGAGGTGTCCCACCCTAGCACTGGGATTACAAGCATGTGTTAACATGTCCAAGTGTTTGCATGGGTCCTGTGGATCTAAACTTAGTGCCTTATGCTTATGTGGTATCCAGTATTGATTGAACCATCTCCCTGGCTATTAAACCAGGTACACATAAAACTTCTAACCCTATCACAAACAGGTTTCCTCTTATAGTGTCAATTTGTCAGAGCATCAGCATCAAGTCAACTCAGCACATCTACAGATTAAAATTGGAAAATGAAAACAACAACAGAAAATTAGGTACCAACCTACCTCAAGACCCAGCAATGCTACTCTTGGGCAGAAACCTAAAGGATACTCAGTCATATCACAAAGATACTTGCTCAACTATGTTCATAGCAGCTTTATTTATAACAGCCAAAGGTTGGGAACAATCTAGATGTACCTCAACTGAAGAATGGATAAAGAAAACGTGGTACATTTACACAATGGAGTATTACTCAGCTGATAAAAACAATGACATCAGGAATTTGATGGCAGATGGATGGAACTAGAAAAAAATCATCCTGAGTGAGGTAACCCAGACCCAGAAAGGAAAGCATAGTATGTACTCACTCATAAGTGGATAGTAACTGTCAAGAATAACCATACTACAATCCACAAACTGAGAGACTGTAGGTAACAAAGAGGATCTAAGGGGGAACACATGGATCTCTCTGGGAAGGGGAAATAGAGGAGATCTCCTGGTTGGGCTGGGGGCAAGGGGACATGTGAACTTGAGGGATTGGCTTGGGGTGGGTGGGTAGAGGGGAGCAGTACTGAGAGAGATGACTGGAAAGGGGGCCTTTACAGAGTCAGGTAGAAGCCTGATGTGAGGGAAACTTCCACAAATCTGAAAGGATGGGCCCAGCTAAGACTCCTGGCAGTAGTGGATGCATAGGCTGAACTGGCCATGCCCTGTGGTTGGATTGGTAGTGACTCCAGTTGTCATTGGAGAGCCTTCCTCCAATGAATGATGGAGGCAGATTCAGCAACCCAGCCAAATACTGGGCTGTGGAGTCCTACTGAGGAGAGGGAGGAGGGATTGTAGGAAACAGGAGTGTCAGGAACATCACAGGAAAACCCACAGGAACCACTACAACCATCAGCAAGGGAGCATGCATGGGACCTAACTAGGCTCTTGGCATATGTGTGACAGTTGTGTAGCTTGGTCTATACGTGGGTCCATATTGTGGGCAATGGGAGCAGGGGCTGTCCTTGGTGCTCTGATTGGCTCTTGGGAACCTACTCCTCATTCTAGATTGCCTTGCCCAGCCTGAATACAGGCTTGATCTTATAGCAGCTTGAAATGCCATGCTTTTCTGTAGTCTGTGGGAGACCTGCCCTTTTCTGAGCAATTATGAAGGAGGGGTAGAGTGGAGGGGCAGTGGGGAGGGGCGGGGAGAGAGTGGGAGGAGAGGAGGGAGGAGAGGAGAGAGGAGAGGAGGGAGGAGAGGAGGGAGGAGAGACTGCACTCGAGATGTTAATAAATAAATAAATAAATAAACCAAAAAAATACTAATTCACTATTCAAAAAAAGAAAACAACAACAACAACAACAAAAATAGAAAGCATGAAATCAGTTGACTTTGTAAAATCCCTGTCCACTCATACCCTCAGAAGGCTCCTTGAACATAGTATTTACCTGGTTAAGCCCTCTCTTAATCAGGGAAATAGGATGCTGAGAAAAGATGTCATACAAAATGGTGAGATGCTGGAAGCATTGTTTCCCAATCTACAGTGAGGAAAACGGGCTGATGTCCTCCCTAGGAAGCACGTGGGAGAAGGATAAAGCTGTGCAAATGTTGAAAGAGAGAGATGGGCTTCTAACTGCTTTCAGATAGGAGAGTTACTTATACAGATGTCATCAGAAGCTGCAGGAAAAGTGTACTAATGGGGTATTAGCATAAACCAGATTTGCATATCTATATGACAACAGTTAGGAAAATGTGACTAGAATCACACCAATTTTCACTGAAAGCCACAGAGAAGTAGTTTATCATGCATGGCGTAAGAAGCTTGCTGAAGATGTTACCTCCTGGTAGCTAGAACACCCAGGTCAGTTGCTTGGCTGCTTGCAGCCTGCACCTGGCACTTACAGTGCCCCATATGAATCTTACATCTTGGTGCTGGGCTCTCTGACTCTGAGGCTGCCTAATGATGTCAACATGGAGTGTAGACAAATGGATCTCTGATTTGCCCTTTCAGAGTGGACTTGTCTTAAAATCCTAACATCTGACGTGCTACTCAATAGATATTTGGAATATTTGAAAATAGACACTTCCTACCTGGAGGAATCATAGTAACTGGATGTGACATGTGGTCATGGAAACTTGGCATATGATCATGACTCCGTATCCTCGGGATGAAGAGCAGACAGTAGACAATTGCTGGGGCACCTAGATCCCTAACTAGATACCCCAGTCTTAATGTCACATCACAGTCATGCTTCTGTTCCAAGACAATAGCCTATAAAAGCACAATTAATTATGAAACAAACAGTCCAAAGGCAATGGGATGGGAATAGAGATTAGTTAAGCAGGAAGCAGGAGCAATTATAAGATGAAAAGCTGGGCCATGAAGCCCATTCAGTGGGAAAAGGCACTTGCCCACAGCCCGATAACTTGAGTTCGAACTGCAGAAACCACGCTGAGGAAGAAGAGAACCTATTCCCACAAGCTGTCTGTAGCCTCGCACAAATACCATGGCACACATACTCCATATACACAAAATAAAATAAAAAATGTAATTTAAAAAGAGAAGCCAATAATATCAAAGGCATTAACATTTAGACCTTTTCTAGATCCACAGGCCACAGTGAAAACGAGGAAATGTACCCAATGAACTGCAAAATGGTCATTTGGAATGGCTGTCACTGACAGGTTGACCTATGATGTGACTTCAGATAGTTGAGGTCTAAGTTACATAAAGAACTCTTCCAAATCCATCATAGAAAACTCAATACAAATGCTCTAAAAATTTAAAGAAATGCATTCATAAGTAGAAAAGCCTATGGAAAATAGAAATGAGCATCGATAGTCTGACAGGACATAAGTCACAATTAGCTACCAGGAAACAGCCCCCAAGCTACTCTGGTAAGCCACTCCACGGTCTCCAGGGCGATGGACACTGGAGTCTGACAATGAGAACCCTAGCCAGGCTCTTGAGCGATGGGGACATTATCCATAGTCGGCTGGAGTATAAATTGATACAAGGACTTTGGAAGGCATTTGTCACTCCCCGGTAAGTGAGAATGTGAATGTCCTATGACCCAGCAATTCCACCCTTCATCTCATGTGTCGTTTATACACAGTTGAAGAGATGAATGTGGCCATGGACGTAATGAGCCTGCATCTGCGCATGTCAATGAGGACTAGAGACTTAGAACGCAGTGCCACTGACCAAAGCACACCATGGAAGAACAATTACAACCATGAAGAAAATGCCTGGGGCTTTTCTGAGAATTGCCACCTAGTCCAAGTGTTCCATGTGTATCCTCAGCCTTATGAGATGCACACAATCTACAAAGGAGCACACAGAGGGACATGGTCACAGGACAGGTCTTGCCCCATAGCTGCCAAGATGGAAAGTGGAAGCATGGGGATTTCAATTCAGGTCTCCAGGACCCAGAGGCTTGCCAGAGAATACGAGCTGAGAGATTTCAAACAGACAAGGCTGGAGCAGGCTGTAGGAGAACACCTTCCCAAGCGGCAAGACCATGAAGAGAGGCAACGGGGGCTGCTTGGCAAAGCTTAAGCCAGCTTCTCTTGGAGAAAGGCAGGACCCCATTCTGGCACATCTTCAGGACTGTTGCTGCCCCCTAGAAATCCTGGTGCTCAGGCCAGAGCATCTCTTCATAACTTAAAGCCATTCTTTAAATGGAGTGGACATCATCGGTAGTGAGGTTAGAAGTCTGTGTCCTCTAAACATTCCTACATGGAACCTCACCTCAGGATGATGGTTCCAGAGAGGGAGGGGTCAGAGATGGAGGGCCAGCACTATGATGGGTGTCCTCATCAAGAAGCCATTGTCCTGCCTTGTTGTTTCAATGTGGATAAAATACTAGAAAGCATCATCTGTGAGCTAGGAAGTAGTCCTCACCACACATGGGCTTCACAGTTGCCTTGGCTTTGGCTTTGAGTTTCTGGAACAGTGTTTTTCAACCTTCCTAATGCTGTGACACTTTAATATAGTTCCTCATGTTGTGGTGACCCCAAACCATAAATAATTCATTGCTACCTCATAACTGCAATTTTGCTACTGTTATGAATCATAACGTAAATATCCGATATGCAGAATATCTGATATGTGACCCCCAAAGGGGGTCTCAACCCACAGTTTGAGAACCATTTCTCTAGAAACACTGGGAACACATGTCTGTCGTGTAAGCCACCTGTCTGTTATATTTTCTCCTCTTAGCTGGGACAGATAGGTGACTAAAGCCACAGTCATCATACATGTTCTTTCCATGGGGTCAACCTTGGAGTTTTCATAAGGGGAAAAATGCCATCATGGTCACAGTGGAGGTGGCAATTCCTCTTCCCAGCTTCTGGGGAAGGCAGGATTTTTCCTGCCAAGTCACCCACCACAGCTTCCTAGTTGAGCTCTTTGAGTATGAGACCCTTCTATCCTATGCAGACTTAGTGCCATAGAAAGTCTGGGTCAATGGCCAGAGCAGAGGTGGCAGCAGGTCATTTGGTATAAAAGAACAAAGCTCTCACCACCACGCCTTAAAGCCAGGATGTTAGCTCTGTGACATGTGCAACATCAGCACACTCTGAACACCAAATGTGAAGGACAGGATGGAAGTGTGAGAGCTGTTCTGATAGCCAGCTTGATTGCATCTATAAACAATAAGCGATGAGCAAGTTGAGTTTTGGGGGGCTCATACCTAACCAACAGATGCATCAGCAGCCACAGCTCTGTAGTTGATAGAACCGTTGGGGGAGGAGACAGGTAGGAGGAGGGTCTCTGGAGGCATGTTCTTGAGGTTGTCTTGCCCTGGCGAATGCTATCACCTCCTGTCTCTGGCTGGAGGGAGAGTCCTGCAGAGTGACTGGCCAGGTAGGACCCAGGCATTTCTGAATCTGCATATCTCTGCAGTAGTAGGAGTCACCAGTAGTAGGAGTCACAGTGTCTGACCTGTCCTGGCTGTAAAGTATGTCAATACTACTTACCAATGTGACACTCTCATTTGGGATTTCCATTTGGCATATATTTAAAGCAATCTGCAGCTTCACACAGCTCCATTTGATGGTACCCACTTGTTGTTTCCAGGGTATATTTATATGAGGCTTGCGACCAATCAGGGCCTGCAAAGAGATGGAATGCTGAGTGACACATTTAAATGCCCCATGGGTCTTTGCTCACTTTTCACTATTCCTATAATTGTGTGTTTCACAAAGTTTGCACGAGAGAGATGCCAAACTCCCGTGTTGTTAAAAAACAAACAAACAAAAACAAACAAACAAACAAACACCCTGCTTTAAAACTGACGATGATGATCTCACAGTCCATGCCCATTCAAATGTTCAAATTCAAGGCAGGTTCCACATCATGGTATGAAAATGATTCCAGAGAAGAAGAAAAGATGAAGTGATCTGCTTGTTGTATTCTTGACCCAAATCCTCTAGACATAGCCCTCTGAAATCCTTTGGGGAAGCAGTACAGAATGTAACCAGCCTGGGCCTTGCACACCTGCCCTCCGCTCTTCTCCAGGCACAGCCATTCTGCACCTGAGTGGCCCAGGGGATGCTTAGCAGCAGGGCAGAATCTAAATTTCCAATATTTCCACATTTTGGAGCTGAATGCAATATGATCCCTTCCTCTGTGAGGTCCGTGGAGGTTGCTTTGAAAGAAATGGGATTTTATGCCTCCACTGTGGAGGAGAGATAATTATATATAGCTGGCAAGCACACTGTTCATTTGCATCAGTGTACCTGGACCTCCCTGTGGATGTCAAAGATGGACAGGACAGGAGAAGCCTGTCTGGACACACAGCTCACTGAGCTGTGCAAGACCTACTTGTGATGGGTTTACAGATCCACTTCTGTCTGCATTCAGTGTTACTGTCTGTAAGCCCCCCCCCCCAACCCCCCATTAGAAGACAGGTCCTATGGTACTGAGTCCCAGTTCAGGTCTATATCCCAGACATCTGGTAGATCAGCCACATAAGTTTTTTGTTGTTGTTGTACTTCTTTTTGTGTGATTGTGTGTCAGGTGTTTCTCACTGTGGTGTGCATATCTGCATGTTCACATGTGCACAGGTGTGTACCAGTGCATATACATGTGTGCGTGCATGCCTGTGGAAGACTGAGGTTGAAATCAGGAGTCTTTTTTTGATATCTCTCCAGGTTATTGATTGTGGCAAGGTCTCTCAAATGAACCTGGAGCTCACGGATACAGGCTAATCTTGCTAGCCAGCTTGCTCCATGGATTCCTCTGCCTTTGTCTTTCAAGCGCTAGAAAGACAGATATGTGCCTCCATGCCCACTCAGCATTTATGTAGGTTTGGGGGATAATGAGTAATTCTGGTCCTCACACTATTGAGGCAGGTGATCTCCCTAGTCAAAGGTTTTATTTGCAAGGGGAATATTATGATTAATAATTGAGTAAAGCAGGAAGGTGGGTTTAATAGTTCATCCATTCAGGTTACACAAGTGGCCAGTGAGGTCCAGGGAATTCTTCTTGTCCACCTAGACCCAATGGAATCCAACAGACTGGTGTGGTGTCCTGTGCTCCTGCCTTATAAGCCAGGCCTGGGGCTCCACGATGACACTGTTTCTAAAAGAATTCTCTGAACTTCTGTTACATTTTGTTTAAAACTCTTCAATCAAATTGTTCTACATATTAAGTCCCAAAGTATAATTGAGGATTTAAGGCTTTGGGCAAATTGCAATTATTGTAATATTTATCTGTCTTAAAGCAAGCAAGAGAGGGATCCTGTTAAACTATAAGACTTTAATGGAGATAATATTTAATTTCAAAAGTCTATAATTCATTTTGTGATGTGTCTACTTTTGAGCAGTGAGTTTTGATTAAAGTATTGCTTTCTTACTATTCTATTAAGAGAAGTTTCAAATACACACAGAGACTGAAAAAAAAAGTCTTTAGGCATCAGCATGCAGTCTTAGTCCTTTATGCAACAACAGTAGCTACCATACTTAGGTTGCCACAGCTCCAACCATAATTTTATTATTTAGTCAGCAAGTTTCTAGTCATTGGAATGTAAGTTTCAGATGTCACCTCTCATCAATGAACATTTAGATTTGGGACTGGTGAGATGGTTCACTAAGCAAACAAGCACTTGCTGCCAAACTTGATGACAGAAGTTCAATCCCCAGGCCCCCCAGGGTGGGAGAAAAGGATCGACTCTTACAGGTTAACCTTGGACCTCCATACTTATGACATGGCATACATGGGCTGTGACTGTACACCTACATCAAACAAACAAATAAATGCAAAAAAAAACCCATTCAGCATGTATAGGACTAACTTCTAAGTACATTTATAATTTTTCACCTAGAATTTTCATACTATTGATGGCTCAGATTTTAGGTTATTTGAATAATTTTGACAAGAGCACTGGTAGCTCTGGGAAGGTATAGACCATTCTACTTCTGCCCCATTTCACCACATAGTCCCTGATTTATGATGTGGTATTGGGGAATCTTGGTTAAGCATAATTATAGAGTAACAGAAGGTTTTAGCAAATGAATTCTTTCGTTCAGAATAAGTTTATGCAAATCATTCTTGCATTTGTACCATGAGAAATTCCATAGTCTGCATTGCTCAGCACACTACAGTTTGTTTACGAGGTGGGTGTGTTTAACTGTTGAACTGTTGGTGGACACATTTCTAGTTCAGGGCTACATGAAAAAGGTGTCAGAACACTCTTGAAAAGGGCTTTTCATAGACATATGATTCCATTTCTTGGACATATGTTTGTTTTAGAAGAAACTGTCCAATATTTTCCAAAGTGGTGGTAGCATTCAAAAATGTTGCCCAAAGTGTGAGAGTGCCAACTGCTGCATGCCCTCTCACCATCCCACTCCATACCACCATTGCTCTGAGACTCAGAACAAAAGCCTTGTGGCTGACTTAATTCCTGATTACTAATAAGGCCAAACATTTTCACGTATTTGCTTGCCATTTGTAATTCTCCCTTAAGATATTTGCAGATTCTAAATTAGTTTGCTTGTTCTTCACCAAAGAAATCAATAAAAAGTCCCTTAAGGGACATTCTGGAGTGTGTGTGTGTGTGTGTGTGTGTGTGTGTGTGTGTGTAATATTATATATAAGTACAATATGTACTATTATACACAAATATAATATTTATATATATCCATTTATGGCTTACTCATCAGTTTTATTAGTTTTGTCTTTCAATGAGAAGATATAAATTTTATGACATGAAAGCATTTTTCATTTTCCTTTTTTTAGTGACTGATGGTGACACACTAAGACATGACAAAGTTCCAGGTAATATTTTTGTGCTTTCTTCTTGGACTTTTATAGTTTTTAATTTCTGTATGTAGCATGAGGAAAGAGGCAAGGGTTCCAATTTTCCTACACATACCTTGCTCACCCAGCACCATGTGTTTAAGTGACTATTTCTTCCAATTATATCGTCATGGGGCTGCTGTGTTCACCTGCTTGAGTTTATGTGTACCACATGCATGCAGAAGCTTGTGGAGGCCAGAAGAGAACACTATATACCCTAAAACAGGGGTTTGTTAGCTGCCTTGTAGGTACTAAGAACTGAACTGGGTCCTCTGCAGGAGCATTAAGTGCTCTTAACCATGAACCATCTCTCCCATCCTGGGTCTACTTCTTTAAAACTTTAAATGTTATGCTTTGGGGCTTGGTTCTAATTATCTCAGATGTCATCTTACCATAGCCTGGAGTCATCTGAGGGAGTATCATTTAAGGAACTGTCTGGATCAGATTAGTCTGTGATCTGGCTAAGTCTGTGAGGGACTGCCTTGATTGATGATAGATGTGGGTTGATCTAGCCCACCTTGGTACCATCCCAAGCAGGCTGTTTAGGGATATATAAGAAAGCTGGCTAGCTGAGCAAGCCAGAGAGCCAACCATTAAACAGTGTTATGCCATAGATTCTCCTTTAGTTCCTCAATGAAGGATTGTAAAGTGGAGTTGTAGTTTTCCTTCCCACATTTATCTTTGTCAGAGTGTTTTGTCACAGTAACAGAGAAGGGAACAGAAAGAGGTTTTCTAAGTTCAAGAATCAGTCTCTATATTTCCACCTCAGAATCATATTGTCCTAATGATCTTAAATTTATTAACTTGATAAACTTATTATTTTTCAAAGATTAATTTCAATGGTGTAGGTATTTACATTTCTTCATAAAGTTTCCAAAAAAGTTGTTGAATTCTACAAGGATTCTTTATGGTATTGTGGCTTATATACCGTGTGGAAAATCAATTCAGGAAGCAGGAGTTACCAAATAGTCTGAAACTGAGGCTCCTCTATCTATCATCTATCTATCTATCTATCTATCTATCTATCTATCTATCTATCTATCTATCTATCTATCATCTATTTATCTCTATCTCTCTCCTTTTATTATAGATATGAGGCTATTCAGACTTTCTATGCCATCTTGGGTCTATGTGCCTTATTCAATAAATGTATCCAGTTTATTAAGTTTATTGACATAAAAGAGGTTTTCAAAACACAATCTTATTTCTTTTTACTATTTATAAGGCCTCTAGTGATGTCCCCCATTTTTATTGTTGCAACCATTGTGTGAATTTTACAATTTATTGATATTTTTGGTCTTCAAAAATCTGGTATCAGGAAGAGAAGACAGGAGATTGTAAGCTCAAAGCCTGCTGGGGTAGAGAGTGAATTCAAGGATAGTCTGGGCAGATGAGCATTTCCTGTTTCAAAATAAAGTGACAAAGAAAGGTGGGGGCTGGGGACATGGCTTAGTAAGGGAACTGCCTGGCTGGCATGCAGGGGCCTGAGTTCTGTCCCAAGAACCATACACCAAGGCTCATTAACTTCTCTGTTGCTTTCCTTTTCTATATCATATTGATTATAGTTCTTAATTTTCTTTTTTAAATTCATGAGATAGGGTCTCACTATGTAGCAGACCAGGCTGGCTTGGAACTCATAACCATACCCCTGCTTTTGCCTCCCAAGTGCTGTGATTGAAAGTGTCGCCGGGCGGTGGTGGCGCACGCCTTTAATCCCAGCACTCGGGAGGCAGAGCCAGGCGGATCGCTGTGAGTTCGAGGCCAGCCTGGGCTACCAAGTGAGCTCCAGGAAAGGCGCAAAACTACGCAGAGAAACCCTGTCTCGAAAAAAAAAAAAAGAAAAGAAAAGAAAGTGTCTACCACCATAGCAGGCCAATTCTTACGTGTCTTATTTTTCTTCCTACCTATTGTGTTCACTTCATTTCTATTTCTAGCCTCCACAGAAAGTTGACTTTCTATCGCCATGATTTTAAGAACTTTTACTGCTTCAGTTTCCCCCAAAACAAAGTGTGTCTTCAGAGCTGCACTGTGGGAGTTTAATCAAAACCCTGAAATTTTTATGTATTTTCATTTCCATGTAGCTGATACAATTTTCTCTTGTGCTTTTTTTTTTGTTGTTGTTTTTTGTTTTTTGATCCACGATTACTTAGGTATGTTGTTTAATTTTTATGTTTTCCTGAATATTATATTGGTGATTTCCGACCTAGTTTCATTCTGTTCAGTGATGGTATTCCATATTCTTACAATCACTTTAATTTATTGATCTGCGTTTTACAACCCACCTTATGGTCTTTTCTGGTGATCACATCTGTACTTGGTTGAAATGTGGGTTTGAAATTGCTGCATGTGACATGGGCACCAATAAAAGTCAGTTTGGTAAAGGTGGTTGTTAGGCTTTCCATGCCAGTGTTAGGTAGAATAAGACATCTGCTTATGATGCTAGGGACATAGCACTAAATTGTGTCAATCTAGTCATTTTCTTTTTAAAATTTCAGTTTTTCTTCATATTTTAGGTTAGTTCTTTGAGAATTTCAGACAATGCATTTAAATTGCATTCACCTCAACTCCTCCTGGATCTACACCCCTTCCCTACCCACCCAACTTTGTGTCCTATTTTTCTTTTTAAACCTATCAAACCAGTTTGTGCTGCCTATATATTCTTAGACTTGTGATCTTCCACTAGAGCATCATCTACTTACCAGGAGAGACACTCTTTTTTTTTTTTTCTTTTTCCAGACAGTGTTTCTCTATGTAACAGCTCTGGCTGTCCTAGATCTTGCTTTGTAGATCAGGCTGGCCTTTAATTCACAGATATCTTCCTGTCTCTGGAGATATCCCTCCCAAGTGCTGGGACTACAGGCCTGGCCCACCACTGCCCATCGAGAAACACTCTTAAAGATAACTGGCTCTCCCTCTCCAATCAGCTATCAATCACCAACAGCTCCTTAGCTCAGGGTGGAATTTTGAGCCCACCTGCCTGCGCTGTGCTGAGATTTGGTCAGACTTGAGCTTGCACAGGTCTTTGCACACTGTCACAACATCTGTGAGTTCAGACATGCAGCTGCCCCACTGTATCTAGAAGACACTGGTTGCTTGTAGCCACTCACCATCTCTGGCTCTTACACTCTTTCTTCCTGATCCTCTGAAATGATCCCTGAGGCTTGATAGGAAGTACATGATATAGACATCCAATTTAGGACTGAGCATTCTGCAGTTGCTTATTCTCTATACCTTGGCCAGTTTGTGGACTATGTATTAGTCACCATCTACTTCACAAAGAAGCTTCTCTGATGAGGGTTGATATACATATATATGTCAGATTATTTAATACTATGTCCATTTAGCAGATGTCTAGTTAGGGTTTCTATTGCTGTGATGAAACACCATGACCAAAGCAACTTGGGAAGGAAAGGGTTTATTTGGCTTACACTTCTATATTACTGTCCATCATTGAAGGAAGTCAGGACAGGAACTCAAATAGAACAGGAACCCGGATACAGGTGCTGATGCAGAGGCCATGGAAAGGTGCTTCTTAGTGGCTTGCTCAACCTGCTTTCTTATAGAACCCAGGACTACCAGCTTAGGGCTGACACCACCCATGAAGATGGCTGGACCCTCCCCCATCAATCACTAACTAAGAAAATGCACCACAGCTGGACCTTATGGAGGCATTGTCTCAATTGAGGTTTACTTATTTCAGATAACTCTGGCTTGTATCAAGTTGACATAAAACTAGCCAGAACAGCAGAATAATATCAGTAGATTCTCCCCTGGGGCCTATGACCTGTGCAGTCACAGGTTCTTGTTGCTAACAACTGTGACAGGCATGGGTTCCTTTTGTGCATCAGACTTAAATCCAAGCAGAAAGTGGTTGGTTACTTCTATAACACCTGTGCCGCTATTGAAGCAATGGCCAGGTCCTGCCAGGCTAGTCATTACTGTAGATCCCAGAATCCACAACTAGATAAAATTGATCATTATCATGTTTTCTTCAGTGGCTTGCATAGCTACTTCCACATGAGTGCAAACTTGACTTATTCTCTATGTTGATGGGAGAATGTCTTTCTGTACTCTGCAAATATGTGTTGCTCTGATTGGTTGATAAAGAAAGCCGTTTGGCCTGTGGTAAGGCAGCTTAGAGGTAGGTGGGAAATTCAAAGGGAGAGACAGGAAGAAGGCCAAAGGAGATGCTGCCAGCCGCTGCCAAGATGTAAAAATGCTGGCAAGCCACAAGCCACATCGCAAAGTATATAGATTCATAAAAATGGGTTAATTTAAGATATAAGAGATAGCTAGCAAGAAGCCTAGCATGGCCAGACTTTAAAAATAATATAATCCTCTGTGTGTGTTTATTTGGGACCAAGCGGCTGTGGGA
Source organism: Peromyscus maniculatus bairdii (assembly GCF_049852395.1). NCBI lineage: Eukaryota > Metazoa > Chordata > Mammalia > Rodentia > Cricetidae > Peromyscus > Peromyscus maniculatus. Next base: position 56,634,393 of record NC_134871.1, read on the forward strand.
TGTGGATGGGAGAGATTCCACAGGACCAGAGAAAACTCCTGGCTACATTTGGCACCCACAGTTAACTTTCATTGCAGCATAAGTTAGTCACTGGACAACAAAGTGCCCTTGAATCGACTGCTGACAGTATGCTATCCAAAATGGACAAACAGAACACAAAATAAAGGACTACCTATCCTTGCCAAGACAAGTGTGGTTGCAGCTTTGGTGACAGGTGTCCATGCCAGGACAACATGGCACCATCACTGAAGTGGCTTTGTGATCCAGAAAAGGTACAGTGCTCCTTTCTTTGAAGGCAGCTGAACAGGCAGTGGACCGATGGCTTCTGGTGTGCAGTGGAACCGTAGCTGAAACAGTTATTCTTGAAAGAGTAAATAGGCTGATGGAGTCTAACCTCTTAATGGTAGACTGGCATTTAATAAAGGAGATGAAGCCACCCACAAGCCAAGAAGAATGGACAGCCAAATTCCAAAAACATCAGCAATTTCTAGACTTTAAAATCCTGAATCATGATAGGACACTGGTGGAATTCATGTTTATCTGGTACATGGAATAATTCACACTGAATGTGAGGTCGAGCTGTAGGTCTTGTGTACAGCCTACTTCACAAATGAGTCTGTCAGATACACTAAGCCCATAGGCCGAAGATGATGCCCCAATATGCAGAGAAACCTCAGGTGACTGTCCAGGCAGCTCGCCGTTTCTGTCAACTCACATTTTTTTGGAAGTTGCTTGTTTGCACTTCTTGTTTTGCTAGGTAATATTATTTCATTCTTGGGTATCTGATGGAGTTGAAGATTAGATAGTTGTAGTTAGTTTTCCTTGTTAAGAAATTCAGAAAAGAAACTCACTAAGGATGTGTTAAGTGTATAAGTTTGAAAGACATCATAATAGTTTTTTGGTGGCAATATAAGTTAGGATAGAAAGTGAATTAGGTACATTTTGGACTCATCAAAATAGAATAGATAATGGAATATTTTTCTCTGAATTTGTCAAATGCAAATGGACTAGACATTGTTGATATATTTATTGCTTATATATATATATTATATATAGTTATTATACTTATTGTATATAATTTTTCTTATATTAACTTTTTTTATTTTTATTAGCCAAAAGAGGAGAAATGTGGTGATATTTTATTTGTGCTTTAATAAAGCTTGGCTGGAGATCAGGGGAGAAGGTCAGCCATTTTAAATGAACATGAAGTTAGGCAGCACACGCCATTAATCTGATCACTTATCAGGCAGGGTCTCTGTGTGTTCAAAGCCATAGTAGGGAACAGAGTCAAGCATGATGACACATGCCTTTAATCCCAGTGCCAACCATAGAGACATGGAAGTCTGTACAGATAGAGAGTGACAAGGAAGTGAGGTTGCTGGGCTAGGACAGTCAATGAGAGGGCACTAATGGTGTGAGTAAGACAGGAAGTAGCTTGACTTTGGAAGCTACAGAGTTGGGGAGGTAAAGTTGCCTGGCAGCTTTCCCTATTTCCCCGATCTCTCTAAGGCTTTCACCTCTATATTTGGCTCCGTGTTTTTTATTTAATCAGACCATTTAGAAATTCATCTACACTATGTTCTGTGACTCAAGCATGTGATGTCTCTAGTCAATGGGGTCTTAGCATCAACTTCTAGAGGGTAACCAGGAGCAATGGCGGCATCCTGTAATGTCTAGTGGAGTCCAGGAGACTCCACTGATCAACAACTCCAAGAAATAACCCATTTCTGGCATTGGGCTTTTTATTTCATAGCCTATGATGTCTACAGGAAGCATTGCCCACTATTATAAGGTAACTCTGTTTAAACTCTTATATGTGTGTATGTACATGTTGTAGGAAGTTTCTACAGGAGTAGACTTCCATATGACCTTTACAAAGGTCTTTTAGTTTCTCTCCCTACACTCTGTCCTTTACTCTGCCTTCCCAGTGGTTTTATGCTAGTGGCAACAGTGGGTGGAAGTGCAAAGATCCCCCGCCCCGTGGCCCCTTTGTGAAGCATCTCCACTGTGGTACCTTGTCTCAGTGTGGCACCTTAGCCGTGGCTGATGAAGGAGCTGTCACCTACTCTGTTATGAGCCATAGCCCAGGATGGACTCACTCCGGGTTTGAGATTGTGTGGGTTGGGGTGGAAGATGATGCCCTGTTCCTTCCTTGGGATAACACACAGCAGTGTTGCTGCCCCAACTTCCCCATGCTCCCTCCCCTCCTCCTCCTCCATCTTCCTGTGTTGCTGGTGACCATGGTCCTTTCCTGCCTCACAGTTGCATCTTTTCCACAATGTCACCTAGCCGTGCTCACACAGCCTGCAGCCTTTGTAGACTGGCCCCTTTAACTAGCAGTGTGCACTTCCATTTTCTATACTGTTTTTGCAGCTGACAGCTTCTCCACACAATTGCTGGTTCCTTGTGCTGGGGGCTCCTGCAAAGGGGCTATTGGATCTTCTGGTACACTGTCCAGGTACATAACCCAAGTAAATGGATTCTTCACCCTTGTGTTACAGACACTAGAGGACGAGTAGTGGACCGCAGGTCACACAGTCATCACCCTCAAACCCACGATCCGAGCCCAGGACCTCTCATGCCGCTAGTGTTCCACGAAGCAGCAGCAGGATAACTATTTGAAATTTAGGCCCTCTCAGCCCCTCTGGACTCTTTGCAAGCTCATCTTGCTTTCAGCATTGTCTGTCTGTCTACAGGGTTAGCCTGATGCTTTGCACAACGATGTAACTGATTGTCTTTGAGCAACCACCAGCATTTCTAGCTTAAAAATGGACCCTAGTCTATGAGTTCTGTTCCTCAAATGTCAAACCTTCTGCCAGCAACATTTATCCCCCAGGGAGAGTCCCACTTTAGGGAAAGGAGTTGAAAAGGGGGAGTTGGCTCAGACAGTCTGGTTTGAAAGCTCAATGGAGCTGCAAGAACAAGGTGAAACCCAAAAGCTGGAGGTAGGAATGTCTAGCATGGCTCACCCTAAGTGCTCCCTGGGGCCCCAATCTAGCACATGGGAGATGTGGGGAGTTGGGTCAGCATGACCTGAACACAAATGAAAGACAACTACTCCAGTGGGGTCGTCTATGTATGACTCATGGAGGGTGGCAGTGACCCTAGGAAAGGACAGATGGCACCTTCGGGGAGGATCTGTAAGCCTCATCTTGATAAATGAGAAGACAGCTCAAGCTCCATCTCTAAGGTGAGAGTCACCTCCTGCTTCTTTGTGGCATTTCAGAGCTATCTTCACCTCCCTGTGTAGTCTGGACTGAGGGAAATGGCATCTGTCCTCTAATTCGCCATCACCCAGGACAGACGTTGTAATGGAAAGCTAATGGGTGTTTCTCCTAGACTTATGTCTGCCAATGAGGTCAGCAGCGCTGTTCTCTTTTGGGGGAGAGGAAATCTGAAATCTAGAGGGTATACATGGTGCATCCTGGGTAATCCAGCCACAAATGGGAATGTATTAAAGCTGTCAAAGGTATCTGTGAGTTGAAGCATAAAATTTGGATTCCAGGTGATCAGTACTTTTCCATGTGCTCTCCATTGATCTCCAGTGGCTAATGTTTATCAGGGCGTGCATACCCAACCACTGGACAGATTAATCCCATATGAGAGCCTTCTAAAAATAGAATTAAATCAAGGAAGCAGTTATAAAGTGACACTCATGCACATCAATTCAGGCCAGCCTACACTGCCCATTTGGGCACCTCTTAGGAGCCAGTATGAGTTTGTGCACCTGTTATGACCCCTGTTAGGGATTAAAGGTATTGTGCTGAAAAAGCTGTCTGGCTTTCTGACAAACTAATTAGCAAACCTGTCTTGAGCATCCTCGAAGTACCTGGCCCTGCAGGCACAGAAGTGAACATACCCAGGTCCCATTGGAAATGTATGCTTGTGGTGGACTTGTTTAGCACAGATGCTTGTTAGCTTCCACACCTAAAAACTGAGGTACAAGCATGCACCTTCATCCTGTGTCTGAGAGATGCTATCAAATGCAAACTTGTCCCAGGATGGAAGTTGTTTGAAATCGATGGCATGCTAAGCAATTCAAGTCATGGTGACTGTATCCAATGGCTTCTGCCTTAAGGTCACAGCTGAGCTTTCAACATTGCTCTGTTGGTACAGACAGCCAAACTGCAGCGTGGGGTTTTCACCTGTCCACCAGTCCTGGATTTGCTCGGGATGCTGGATGCTAAAGGATCATTTTGGATAGGGTTGTCTGCACTCGTGTCCTGGGGGAAGGTAAGGGTTCAGGAAAAAGGATTCAAAGAGCTGCAGTCTGCTGAAGCCAAGGATGCTGAGGTAAATTTCAGCACAGCTGGAGGTGGCACATTTGTAAATAAATGAGATTGCACAGGAAGCTGGATCTGAATCTCCACAACAAATGTCTCTCTGCAGACTGGGAACTGGCCCACACCTTATCACAGTCTAATCTTGATATAAAATCACCAGCTAGCACCTGGACCTCAGAGCAAAGGGAGCTCCGAGCTTTGCCCACACTTTACTTCAACAAGGCAACACATTACCACCATATCAGTGATCAAAAGCTACACACCAAGCACCTGCATTCTTAGACCAGAGCAACAAACTGCAGCCCCCAGACCCTGATCTGCTGGTGTTACCTGGACATATTTGTATGGTAACTCTGAACTGCCGGATGGACCAGTGATAGAACTTCTCAGATAAATGAGGTTCTACTGGTCACCACACACCCTCTCATTCCCCAGATGACAGAAACAGTACTCATGCTGTGAGGAGAGTCCTCCAAAGGGTTGGATGGAAACTCTCAGAAGCAGATGAGTGAGCACAAGGCTTAGGAACAAGGACGAGCATGTCTCCTGAATGTCTGTTGAGTTGGACTTTTCTGAGAAAATTACAAAATTACATTGACAAGGAAATACAGTGTCTCACACAGAGAGACCTCAAGTACCTTGTACTTGGTTTCCACTAAGGAACATTTTATAAAACAGTGGTTGTCCATGGTCTGTAACATAGTCAGGATGTCAGTACTGATAAAATCTGGAGACAGAGAGCCTATCACTCAGCAACCCCCAAACCCCAGTTTTGTTTTTGTTTTTATAAACCAGCCTGCCTCCTTCCTGTCCCTCCACCCTTGTGGGCCTCTTGTAACCAGCAAACTAGAGTGTCTTTAAATGTCATTTTGAGGTTGATAATAAATCAGATCATGATATTCTTGTTTTGTTTCTGTGGCTGTACAAAAAAAAAACAAAAAAAAACAATTATCCTGGTAAAAAGCCATTTAGAAGAGGAAGGATTTGTTTTCTTTGAATTCCAGGTTACAGACCATCAATGTGGGGAATTATGGGCAGAAACTTCCAACAGCTACTCACATCACATCTAAGTCAAAAGCAGAGAGAAACAATGGCACGTATACTTACTTAATTGATCGCCTGTGCTCAGCTAGCTTTCTCCACTCATACAATTCAGAACACCCTGCCTAGAGAATGGTGCTGCCCACAGTGGGCTGGGTCTTTTCATGTTAATTAACTTAAGACAATTACCCTGTAGACACAGTCACAGGTCAACCTCATCTAAATAATTCCTTGTGGTTCTAAGATGTGTCAAGTTGACAGTTAAAATTAACCAGCATGTATAGTGTGTGTATTCTTCTGGAACTGTATTTTTTTTTACACAGCATTATACTTTGGGAATTTACTGAAGCTGTAACAACAGCTCTCTCCTCCTCATCACTGAGCAATGGCCCACAGTGTGCTGAGATCACAGTGTGATTCTTTTACCAGTTGCCTATGAAAGGACATCTAGGCTTTCTTAAACATGTCTTCACATGTTTATGAATGTCAATCTTAATTTTCTCTGGATAAATGTTCAGTAGTGCAGTTGCTACGTTGTGTGGGAGGGAAGTGTCAGGTTCTATAAGAACATTGGGCTTCTTTCTAACAGCTGCTCTGTCTGTACCCAGCATCTTCCCCAGTGCTTAGAGTGGTCACCAATTGTCTTGACTATTCTTATAGGTGTGATATGGCACCTGATAGATGATAGATAGGAGATAGGTAGTTACATAGATAGATAATAAATTAATAGATAGATAGAAAATAGATAGATGATAGATGGATAATAGATAGACAGATAGGTAAATAATGGAATATGGGTTAATGCTAGATAAAAATAGATGATAGGGGATAAAATTGATTGATTAATAGATTATTTTTTCATTGATTGACACTGGGAAGTGCAGCATGAATCTTAACACATCTTATTAATAAAAACAAACCCAGTGCAAGTTATTGGGGTGAATGCTAGAAGATCAGAGAAGCAGAACAAGCCATAGCTACCTCACCTTGCCAGTTCCACAGCTGATCCTATTTCCTCAGACTGGATGCCTCTGAGTCCTTATCCAGAATGAATCTCAGCGCTGAACTGTTGCTCAAATGCCTAAAAGCTTAACCAGGCTAGTTCCTGATTTTTACACCTTATATATCTTTCTGCCATCACTTCCTGGAATTAAAGGCGTGAGTCAGCATGCCTGGCTGTTTCTAGTGTGGCTTTGAACTCACAGAGATCCAGATGGATCTCTGCCTTCAGAATGCTAGGATTAAAGGTGTGTGTGTGTGTGTTACCATTTTCTGGCCTCTGTATCTAGTGGCTGTTCTGTTCTCTGACCCCAGATAAGTTTATTAGGGTGCACAATATTTGGGGGAATACAATATAACCACAGGGAATGGTCTAAAGTCAGAACCCTCCCCACCAGCCACTGGAAGTCTCAGGGTCATGGAGGAAGGGGCTATTTCACAGTTGACCCACATTGGCCTCTGATGGAACTTTCAACCCTGAGGCTCTTATTTTTATAATTTTTATTAAAATATATTTTTCTTTACTTTTACATATCAACCCCTGTTCCCCCTCCCTCCTCCTCTTCTGCTAACCCCGTCTACTCCCATCCCATCCACATCCCCTCCTCAAAAAGGGTAAGGCCTTCCTTGGGTAGCCAACACAGGCTGTCATACCATGTTGGGGTCAGACCTAGCCCCTCTCCCATACATCAAGGCTGAGTAAGGCATCACACCACAGGGAATGGGGTCTAAAAAGCCAGTTCATATACGCAGAATAAGTCCTAGTCCCATTGCCAGGGGACCCACAAACACATCAAACCATGCAACTTCCACCCACATTCAGAAGGCTTAGTTCAGTCCCATGCAGGCTCCCCAGATGTCAGTCCAGAGTCCATGAGCTCCCATTAGCTTGGGCCAGCTATTTCTGTGGTTTTTCCCATCATAATTCTGACCCCTTCTTGCTCTTACAACCCTTTCCCCCTTTCTTCAACTGAACTCCAGGATCCTGGCCAAGTGATTGGCTGTCTCTCTGCATCTGATTCCATCAGTTACTGGATGTAAGTTCTATGATGACAATTAGAGTAGACATCAATCTGAGTGCAGGGGAAGGCTAGTTCAATCACCCTCTCTACAATTGCTGTGAGTCTTAGCTGGGGACAATCTTGTGAGTTCCTGGGGTTTTCCCTAGCTGCAGCTTTCTCCCCATCCTCTTAATGGTACTCTCTGTCAATATATCTCTTTCATTGCTCTCCCTCCCTGTCTCTCTCCCATGTTCCCACCTCCAATCCCCTCCCATCCCTTCTACTCTATTCCCCACCACAGTTTACCCAGGAGATCTTAACCCTTTCCCCTTCCCAGGGCAATCCATGTGTGTCCCTCCTAGTGTCCTCCTCCTTACCTAGCTTCTCTGGGGTTGTGGATTGTAGCCTGGTTATGCTGTAGATATTGCTCTGTATGCAGTGAATGTGTTGCTCTGATTGGTTAATAAATAAAATGCTGATTGGCCAGTAGCCAGGCAGGAAGTATAGGCAGGAGAATCAGAGAAGAGAATTCTGGGAACAGGAAGGCAGAGTCAGGAGTCGCCAGCCAGACACAGAGGAAGCAAGATGTAAAGATACCAGTAAGCCATGAGCCATCTGGCAAGGTATAGATTTGTAGAAATGGGTTAATTTAAGATGTAAAATCTAGCTAACAAGAAGCCTGAGCCATTAGGCCATACAGTTTTAATTAACATAAGCCTCTGTGTGTTTATTTGGGTCTGAGTGGCTGTGGGCCTGGGCGGGACTGGAGAAAACTCCAACTACATGGTTATCCTTTGCTTTGTGTCTAACATCCACTTATGAGTGTGTACACACTGTGTTTGTCTTTCTGGGTCTGGGTTACCTCACTCAGGATGATTTTTTTTCTAGTTCTATCCATTTGCCTACAAATTTCATGATGACATTTTTTTTTTTACCTCTGCATAATACCCCATTGTGAGGCTTTTGAAAACAAAGCAAATGAAATGGGGTGGTTGGAAGTGCTAATGCACTAGTGTTTCTGGAGACACCAGTAATTAAAGCATCAGGGAAGTGACAGAGAAATGCTGTTGTCCCTTGTTGTTGTAGTTAGTATTGGTGGTGACAGTCCCCATCCTGTGATTCTGTGATATGGAGCAAATCACAAGCCCCAGAACTTCATGATCAGCTTACACATTTGTGCAACTCACAGAGGATGAGAAAAGATACTGTGTTTCTCATCAAGAACTTTGCAGGAAACTGAGACCAAGTGGGGAGGTTTGAGGCTTCTTCTTTTTTGTTTTGAGGCTTCTATTTGCCCAGGTGTTAGCATTGGAGATGAGGGATGTTAGAGACCTCACTCACCCCTGCCATGCAGCCACATCATCTCACAATCTTGTTGGCTATTTCCCTTCTGATTGGTCCTCTATGCTGTTCCCTATATGTCTTTGGACATAGGAAGACAGCAGGGAGAGTCTAACAGCCAGTCTGCTACTGTGTCTGACATGTTTCCAGCCCCAGCTCTGATTATCTCAGATGGTGGTAGTCATTTTTCCCATTAATAAATAGAAAAGGTAACATTGTGTGAGGGCTATGCAGTATTCTGGGGAATGGCCATAGAGCCTACTTGCTCAGCTGGGTAGTTCTGGCCATGCTGAGGTACATCTGAAGCCCATAAGTGTGGGTCATCACCAATCCCCAAGGCATCTGCCACTCAGTTAGGGGCCCCATCCTAGCCTTGTATGCACCCCATTCCATCCCCACATAGATCAGCTTATAGAAGCCTTTCTCTGGAAGCCCAAGAAGTTTCAAACCTGTTGTGGCAGATTCTGGCTCTGTGCAGAGGTTGGTCAAGCTTTGGGGCAGCCTTATAATCAGCCTGAGATTTTATTTTTGAAAAGATTCAGTGATGCTTTCAAAAGACCTCTCTGTGAGGGTTGCATGTGGTTCACATTTTATTTCTGAAATCAAGGTTTTTCTGAGGTAATAAGAGTCATATCTAAGGTGGGGAAGCAGCTCAGGAAACAATACCATTATAAATGTCTTCCCAGCCATGATCCTTCCTGATAGGAACACTGAGCAGAACGTTCTATGACTCTACTCTAGTGTGGCCATCTCCCAGCTCACCCACTGCGGTCGTTTGAAAGAAAGTGACTTGCATAGGGAGTGGCATTATTAGGAGGCATGGCTTTGTTGGAGTACGTGTGGTCTTGTTGGAGGAAGTGTGTCATTGTGGAGGCAGCCTTCGAGGTCTCATATATGCTTAAGTCACACCCAGTGAGACAGATCACTTCCTGTTGCCTGTGAGTCAAGATGTAAAAACTCTCAATTCCTTCTCTAGCACCATATCTACCTGTATGATTCCTTGCTTCTCACCATGACAATAATGGATTAAACCTCTGAAACTTTAAGCCAGCCCTAATTGTATGTTTTCTTTTGTAAGATTTGCCATGGCAATGGTGCTGTTCATAGCAATAAAAACCCCTAACAAAGATGGAAGTTGGGACCAAAGATTGGGGTATTAGTGTGATAGGTCTAACCATGCTTTTGTTTGAAGGAATATGGACTTTTGCCATGTGGTTCTGGTTTTAGAGTCAAGGATAGAAGAAAAGCATTATGGAAAAACATTTCTAGTCCAGTCCCATGGGGGCTCCACAGCCACCAGTCCACAGTTCATGGGCTTCCACTAGTGTGGACGGTCATCTCTGCACATCCTCCCATCATGATCTTGATGTACCTCGCCTGCATATGGAAGATGGTTGTTTGGCTCTAACTGTTTTGGGGGCACCCAGGCAGGGGGATCGGGATCTGTCCCTGGTCTATGGGCAGGCTTCTGGGAATCCAGTGCCTGTGATATGACACCTTGCACAGCCTTGGTGCAGTGGGAAGGAGCTTGGACCTGCCTAGGTTCAGTGTGCTGGGCTCTGCTGACTCCCCATGGGAATCCTTGATTTGGGGGATGTGGGGATGCGGGGTGGCTTGGAAGAGAGGGCTAGGGGGTGGGAGGAGGGAGGAGGGGGGATCTGTGGATAGTATGTGGAGTGAGTAGAAAATTTCTTAATAAAGAAAAATGAAAAAAAAATAAAATAAGTAAAGAAAAACATTCCTCTGTGACCAAGGAAAGCTACTGAGGCCAGGCATGTGTCAAGGGTGTCCCTGAATGAAGGCCTAGAGAAGTCATTGTGTGAAGCTGTCAAGTGGAAGTCTGGATTGCCTTAGAGGACCCAAGATGTTGGAGATGCCAGGGAGATGTGGGATACCTGCCAAGGACAGCTGCTCACAGGGAGTAAAACCAGCTCAAGAGAAAGAAGTGTGTTACAGTCAACAGAGCTGAAAGGAGTTGAAGATCTGAAGAGCATTTGACTTCAGACATGGGAATGTAGAGTTTGGAGTTTGCCCAGATGCTTTTCAGTCTTGCTTTGGTCCAGTATTTCCTCACTATGTTCCATTCCCCATGTTTTGGAATGATAATGTTATGTCCTGGGCCATTATATACTAGAAGTATGTGATTTGATTTTTGCTTTTGATTTTTAGAGAGGGTTACAGCTAATAGATTGAATGAATCTCAGAAGAGACTTTGAACTTTTAAACATTGTTGAGACAGTGATAGACTATGGGGACTTTTGAAGTTGGAATTAATGCATTTTTGCATTATGATATGGCTACAAGCCTTTTGGGGTTCAGGGAGTAGATTGTGGTGGTTTGAAAGAAAATGGCCCCCAAAGGGAGTAGCATTATTATGAGGTGTGGCCTTATTGGAGTGGATGTGGTCTTGTTGGAGGAAGTGTGTCACTGTGGAGGTAGGCTTTGAGGTTTCATATATGCTCAAGCTACACCCAGTTATACAGATCATTTTCTGTTGCCTACAAGTCAAGATGTAGAACACTTGGCTACTTCTCCAGCACCATGTCTACCTGCACACTGCCATACTCCCAGCTGCCATGTTCTCTGCCATGACGATAATGGACTAAACCTCTTTAAATGTAAGCCACCCTAATTAAATAATTTTCCTTTATAAGAGTTGTTGTGGTCATGGTGTACCTTCACAGTAATAGAAACTCTAACTAAGACACCCACAATTCTCAGAGTCATCTAGCCCAGGAACCCTTCTTGTTCTGAGTTCAAGGACTGTTTCATCCTCAGGCTAGATTAAATGGCAGCCTCCAAGGAAAGACATGTTCACAACCTAACCCCTGAGCCTGTGAGTGTGACCTTGCTTCTGCAAGGTGTTGCAAAACATGGACACCATCACCTACTCAAGAATTCTAGGCATGGGAAGGTGGAGGCAAGTACTGGCTAGATATTTTCCATCCTGGGGTCACTACAGCCTAGAGATAGCCTGGGATAGATTTTCCTCTAGCATCTCTAAGGCAGACCAACCCCAGACTTGGGATATCCACCCCCTCCACTGTCTCCACAGTACTAGGGAACCATAAATGTTGTTAATTAGTTTGTTTAAATGAATTGGCATGGCAGCTCTGGGTAAGTGTCGTACTCTTAAAACCAGAGCCTGGGAATCTGTATCCTATTCCAGTTGCTTACTGACTTTTTTACAACTGCCCAGACTATGAGACTGTAATGCTTTGGTGGACAGTCACTTGGGTCTGGAGCCTCTGTATGCAGCTGAGAACAATGCTCCCATGCTTGACAGTTCCAGCTCCTGTCTCCTCTGTGGCTGCTGGGGACCAACTCCCCATGTCAGCTCTGCCAATTTCTTGACAGTAATTCCTCGCTCATTGTTACAGGTGTCCCAACTTTGCCTCTTGTTTAATACCTTAACTGGGAGGTCTTGGTCTCCCTGATCCCCTCATCAGGAGATGACACTGGCAGAGTGACCATCCTCACACACAGTTAGGATGCTGATGAAGAGGAAATGAAATCCCTTCTTAAGGTCACAGGCTGAAAGTTGCTGAGCAGGGCTCACCACACCCCAGAGCATCTGCACCAAAGCCCAGGAAGTCACCAAGGCTAGACTCATATGGGTGTCACACATCAAGCCAAGCTGACTGTGGAAGTCAGCCTGCCCATGTTCAAATGGCATACTTACATCTCTGAGCATGCTGCCAAGCCACTGCCAGGAGCAAGTTGGGAATTTCTGGACACCTATCCCAGGAGTCAGATCCTGGTGAACTCTCTGCCAATCTTGTGAGTTCTTTGCTTGAATTGGTACCTACCTTTGAAAATTCACCATTGTTGTTCATGTAGCAACTGTAAATCCTTGGTGCATCTCCATAGGAGATCTTGGTGTTGTTCAGGGGAAAGACGAAATGGCACAAATTTTAGAAAATGTGATATTTAAAAGGCAGTTGGTCTTCAGTCAGAAAATATGACATTTTAAAGCCACCTTCAATTTTTCTAAAAGAAAAATTTAAAAGGTCTATTTCTGCCTAGAGAGAAAAATGTATAAAACAGGGAGTTTTGCCTGAGAGAAGTTGCATTTTCATTTTCTGTCTTTGTGAAGTTGAAATTCAAGAAAGAAGGTGAGACTCTGCCAAGGTAGATGGAGCTGGAGGACAAGGAGGAAGAGGAGGACTAGGAGGATGAGGGGGGAAAAGCGGGAGAGGAGGTTAGGAGTGTCTAGGCTTCTCTGAACCATAGAGCCCATCTGGCCGCACACTAAACCTGTAGACACTACCTGAAATAAAAACATTGAGCAGTATATGTACATTAGAGTCCCACAGGTAGAAATCTCTGTAAAATGCTCCACCTAGAAGATACTTCTGCAATCATGGTGCTGAGCTTGTGGTTTGTGCTGTTGTTTTCTTTGGTAGTTGTTTCTGCTGTTGTAAATTCCAGAGGTCCTGGATGGGAGAAGCAACCCAGCTTCAAAGATCATGGGAGGTCAAGGAGGGAGAGCTATCTCCCAGTGGGGACATCTGTATTTTCAGATTGGCACGTGTGGATTTGACAGACCCACTTGAGAAAATGGGTGTCCAAATGTCACCCTCCCAGCAAGTCCAGAGTTTTTGAGGTGTAAGTGTAAGCATATCCCTGGTCCACAGCTTGGCACTGGACTTGGCAATAATTCTGTGTGACCTTGAGGGCTCCAAAGTCTTCCCTTATCTTTCTTTTGACTGTGTGAGAAACTCTGATCACACTTCTTGTAGGGTGAGACATTCATCACTATGTACAGCACCCTGATCTATAGAAGTCAGTGAATGCTATTGTCACACTCAGAGGGGACAAAAGCTAGCTGACTGTCCACACCAGAAGACAGATATTTTCAACTTCCAAAGAAGGATGGCCAAAGAAGGATCCCAAAAGTTCTGCTCTTGGATGACTAATAACAGGTAGTGGTTTAATGTTAGTCACATAACAGGGGAAATGTTGACATCATCCTGCAGAATATACAAAGTGAATAAAGCTCTAAGAGGAGCTTCTAGACAGGTTCAGGAAGGGTGCATAGAGCAGAGGAGGAAGATTCACATGGGCCCCATGGAAACATGGGAGCCCATGTTGAAGGCATCACCACTTTCTCTTCAACTTCTTAAGGATGTTGGTCAAAGCATGTATTCGACACTGGTGCTCATTAGCCTGGAGAAGGTTCCTGGGCATTCCGTGGTGGTCTGGAGTGGAAAGGCACTAGCTCAACATTGCAGAAGGGCCCACTCTGAAGATAAAAAAGGGACAGGAGCTCCATTGTAAAAGCATGGCCTCAGCACAAGTGGCTTGTGTCCTATGGATCCTGTTATTGACCTCTGAGGAATGTAGTATTCCCATTCTGAGTGGAAGAGATAATGTTTTCTCCCAGGAGATAGGGAGGGAAAAAGGAGCCAAGCCTGAGGAAATCTTCAGAACATGGCCTGTGACATAGAAAGTTCCAGAGAGCATAGCTGTTGAATGCAACTTGCTGCATAGAGGCTTCATAGGGACCAGATGTGACTGGATAGTGCAAAGGTAAAACATAGGGGTACACTATTTTGTGTGAGTTGGGCAAGGGGCAGCTATCCTTAGGTTCACCAGAACTCTGGTTATGGGAGTGAGCAGACATCCTTCAGAGGTTGGTTGGCTCCACCTGATCAGCTTATCCCCCAGCCTAGATATGACCCCCAGGGGCTCATTAAATGATAAATGCTAAGAGAAGGGAATTTGAGGGAAGTCACTGGATGAAGAAAGGACTTCAAGCATCTTCATCAGACTTGAGGGAGGCTGGACAGAAATGTCCGGTGGTGGCTGAAGAACGAAGGACGTTCTCTGACTTCTTGGGGGACATGCAAGGCAAAGCTAGAGCTGGGTCAAGTGGTGGAGGCAAGTCAAACCAAAAGTGAGACCAAAGGTCAAACCAAAGGTCTCTGGCTGCTCCAAATGCCTACCCTAGACTTGTCTTTCATTGGCATTCATGGAAACAGTTCTCCACCACCCCAGGACCACAGACCCTAAGCAGCTGGGAAAGTCTCTGAGTCTGTTTCCTCCTTTCAAATTGTAGTTCTAATGGAACCTTCATGAAGTCACTCTCACACAATCCTGCTCCAACTCAAGCCCAGGCCAGCTATGTCCCAGCTGTGAGGACTGGGGGTCTTCTGCCAGGAAACTAGGGCAGGTGGCACCTGCATGGTGTGGAGGTCAGAATGGAAGAGGTTGGGTGTCTTCAGGGTGCCGAGCTGTAGACCTGGGTCCAATTAGAAAGGCTTCCAGCCTGAATTCCGAGAGAGTGCGGTGGAAAGGTGAAAGCCTGTGGTTGGTCACCCACACTCTTCCCAAAGCACACAGGAGAGCCATCCCTGGAAATTAGGAGGGAATGGCTTTGACTTAAAAAATTAATTTTGTTTTTTAAATTTTCTGGGGATTTTAAAACATTTTATTTTATTTTCTTCAAAACATTTTAAAATTTATTTAGTCATTAATTTTTGAGAATTTTATATATGCATAGAATATATTTTGGTCATATTCATCTCCCATTCTTCCTCCTAACTCCTTAGATTCACCTTCTCACCCCTTATTTTTAAAGATTTTCTTTACTCTTCAAATGTGTGTCGGTGTGTGTGTGTGTGTGTGTGTGTGTGTGTGTGTGTGTGTGTGTGTGCTCACATGAATGCAGATGGAAGGCCAGAAGAGGGCATTAGGTCCCTTGGAGATGGAGTTAAAAGCAGTGAGCGACCCAATGTGGGTGCTGGAAACTGAACATGGGTTCTCTACAGGAGTAGAAGATGCTCTTAACCACTGAGCCATCTCTCCAGCCCTAGATGATTTGATCTTAATGGAGGTAATACCATAGGTATAATTCCACCTGGACCCATGGAGGAACAATTAAGAAGAACAAGACACTTCCACACCCATGGCTCTTAGTTACCAGCAAGGGGGGTTCAATCAGAAATGGCCTCCCCGTGCCCTGTCTGGGACATGCTTAGTTTCTGGAGTGAGTCTTGGCCTGTTCCAATCACACTTACATCTGATCCCACTGTTGCTCACTTAGATCACTGTATCCTCACCTACCTGGGCTCCTAGCACAGTCTCCCTCCACAGTTTTTAGAAAGGTCTTTCTAGATCTTGCTTCTAATCAGGCCACTTCCCTGATTGGCAGCCATTCCCATGCTGTACCTTAAATCACCCACATGAGAAAATCCAATGTCCTCTGCCTGTCTGTTAAACCTTGGTGCTTCCCCCACACTTTCTGCCTCAGCCTCTGGAACTCCTTTTCAATACCCTCCCTCCAGTACCTGGCTTCCACCACTCGGCATGCTCTTCTCCCATCTCACCCTGTTTGCTCTGTCCCTATCCCTCAAGGTTGCAAGTATACATGTACTCCTCCCCCAAACATCTTCCTCCCAGGATGTGCTTGTGAACCAAACTGATCTGTATTTGCAAACTTCACAGCATTGTTTTACTCCCCTTGGTGCCAGCCAGCCCCACATGCACCACACTCCTCCAAAGTACCCATCTGTCTCCCCATTGCCTACGCCTCTCACCCAAGGAGGACCTGGTGGATAGTCTTCAAATCTAGTCAAGGCTTCCCTTTCCCATGCCATGAAATGACAGGCACCTTGGCCTTTGGTGTAAACTCTCCTGCTTCTTCTGTAGCTTCTAGAATGTGAAAGTGACACATGCAGGTTATTAATCTTCCTATCACCACCCAAGTTCTCACATGTGCTGGCAGCAATCATTCAACCCAGCCTTCCCATACTCTTAACGACTCCTAGCTCCTAGTTAAGGAAACTGATCAGACACTCAGATTTCTACTTTCCACCACTAAACAGCCCTCAGGATGACTCAGGAAGCAAAACCAGACAGACTTGGCCTCCAGTCAAGTGCTCTGTCATCCACTACTCATGTCCGGCTCTCCTACTGATATCGGGTCCTTTGCACTGACCTGATCTCACCTGGTGCTGACTCAAAACTGTCCTCAAGATGAGTAGACCTTTTTATGTGGTCTGTGTGGTCTGACCCAGGCTTGGTAGAGAGGAAGTTCCTTAATCAGTATTTTGAAATGAGCTTGTAAATAGGTGGTTGAGACCGCAAGCAGAGGCCAGCAAGAGCTGACCGTTTAGACATGAAGAATGAAAGGAAAGCCCCAAGGGTTTGAGCCATCGAGATTTTAATATGCATGGCCCTAAATGGAAGCGTTGACTCATCACAGAAGAACACACACAAAATCTGGGCAATAAGAAAGCAGGTAAAAATATTTAGCATCAAACAGGAAGGGAGGAGGATCAGGAACAAGCAGGAATTATAGAGAAATGAGGGAGTAAATGTTTAGGAAACTCAAGTTCAATATCCTGAAAGAGCGCAGAATCATTTCAGACAGGGAAGGTCTTTTCCACTGTATTTACAGAGGACATGAGAAAGTCTCCAAAAGTGAAGTGTGAAGTACAAGGCCACACTGAACTCCAGGAGGAAAAAGGTTGCCTGGCTACCCTTTGATCTCACAGCACAGAACTGCAAGAACATGCCCAGTGCCAGCTCTCATGGTGACCACAAAATCTTAGAGCAATTACACAGGGATGCACACACACTTGCCCCAAACACACACCTCCACAGATCATTCTCTAGCCCAGGGGTCTCTGGAACTCTCCCTTGTCATTATGAACAGCTCAGCTTCTAATTCCTCTAGAAAAAAATCATGGGAATTTTTGGGGCTCTGTGCAGTACAGTCTCTGCACCATGCCCAGTTCAGCCCCACTCCATCTCTGTCTTACTTCTGTATGCTGGTTGTAGTTTTTTGCCTGTAATCCTTGCCATAGGATTGCAAGCAAAAATGCATTCGAGTACTGTCCTTGTTTCCTGTTACATTTTGTGTGTGTGTGTGTGTGTGTGTGTGTGTGTGTGTGTGTGTGGTGTTTACAGCCAGGACTAGCTTTCACACTGCTAATGGGAACTAGTCCCTGTGTCAGGGGATTCTGGTGCAGCCCTGAGCACCCTTGGCTTCCTGGCATCAGAATCCGACGAGAAAGCAGCCAGAGTCTGAGTTACACTTACTCCTTTTCTTGCTAGGAAGGAATGTGAGTTCCGCCTGTGATGTCATAAGAAAGATTGTGTTGTCCTGGAAGAAGATCATCCAGTTGTGGGTCCAGCCTGAGTCACTGCTCCCTTCAAACCCAGTGTTGCCTAAACTAAGCCCTGAGGATGACTTCATGTCAGAACGATGGGTCTTGGCTGCTCTACTGGGGCCTACAGGTGGACTAATGGATGCAGACACTCCGGCTAAATTAGGGGGTAGTTCTCAAGATTTGCTTTAGGAAGTTGTATTCTGTGTATGTAACTCAGCACATGGGACACCTGATAGAGTAGAGGGGGAAAAAAACTAACCACAGCTTTCTCTCCTGCAGGGCAGTGACACCAGTACAGATGAGGAAGGGCAGCGCCCACCTTCACTGGTACCCTGATGTCAAGGTGCTAGGCATGCCTGTCCCCCAGGTCTGCTCTAGCAGCCTAGCATCCAACACCACCATGTCATCTCATTTACTCACCAGTTTCAGGGGGTGCATAATAATGTCCCCCATGTCATTGTTGAGGTCGTGGAGGCTGAGGTCATATGTTCTCTGCACAGACCCTCTGTATTGTGCCAGAATTAGAACTCCAGATTATTCTGGTAAAATAACAGCCCATCCTATCTGAGACACTGCCTGGGGGTGGGGAGTGCACCATGGTCCCCCCCTCCAGTCAGTGTTTCTGATGAGAAGCACCAGTGAGAACAGTCCATCACACCAACAAAACTGTGCCCTGCAACCAGGAACAGAGAGAGATGTGTTCTTGACATGCCGGGAAAGGAAAGTCCTCTCTCTCGGGATGTACACACTCGTAGACTATGTAATGATGTCATTTTGGAGTCAGGCTGATGGAACCTTGGAGAGGACTGATTATGGCACAGGAAGTGGGCAGCTTGGACAATGTGGGTGGGATAAGAATGTGGGAAAGGAGGGATACTGAGCCCATGTGGAGACCTTACTCAGGAAGTGGTCACTGCCTTCCCACACAAAGCCTCTAGGGGTGGGTGTACATGGGGGCACAGTTAAAAGTTCAGAAGCTCAGCCAAGGAACCAGACAGTCACTGCAGGCAGGGTCCTCTGCCTGTGATCAACACTTCCGGAGTGTATCAGCAGGCAAAGTGGGCCCTGGACATGAGGTTATAGCTCAGTGAGCCATCTCCAGTGAGGTTAGCAAGGAGAAGCCACACACAGATGGAGAGCTTGCAGTTACCCGAGCAGGGAGGGAACTGAAGTGTGTGTGTGTGTGTGTGTGTGTGTGTGTGTGCGTGTGCGTGTGCGTGTGCGTGTGCGTGTGCGTGTGCGTGTGCGTGTGCGTGTGCGTGTGTGTGTGTGTGTGTGTGTGTGTGTGTGAAGGAACTCTCTCTGGGTACAGGATTCTCAGGAGCAAAGGCTCAGAGAGGTGTGGAGAAAGCTGAAGAGCATCTGAGGAAAGAAAGGCTGTGGAGTCCCACAGCAGGGGAATGAGGTGAGACACGCTGCTGGAGGGTACCATGTCACCCAGGAAGCTGGCAGCCAGGAGCCCATGGCTATTGGCTTGTCGGAGAGATACTGGCTGTGAAGTGGCAGGATGAAGGCCAGCCCTCAGAGGAGGCAGCAGCCTTGGAGGAGGACTGGGGTGATCCCCCACTGCTGGGCTGGAACCTCAGCTCTTCTCTTCTATGTCTTGTGGAGTTGGGACTGACAGTCTTGTCTCTGGAGAGTATAGAATGATGACAGACTACTGTAGGTATGTTGAGAATTAGGGGAACAGTCAGGAAAGGAGTGCTCATGGGCCATGCTGGGTAGAGTCAACAGGATGCCAGCTCTTGATGCCCCTCATCCCATACCCAGCAGCTGTGGGTGCTGGATTTGGGCTGTCATCTCCCAAGTGACCTGTGCTGCCAACCTCTCCAGGTTTGTGTTGACACTCTGAACTTCTTATCACCCTACGGCTCCCCTGGGGGTGAGGACTCTTATCTGTGCCCTCTGCTTCAGCTACTGCCATTGTTTTAATTTTCCCTCACTGCCCAATACACACACACAAATAAAGCAATGAGAAACTCTGTTGATGAAAACAGTGACATGGCACACATATCCTTGGCTACATCAGTCTCTCTTGAAAAGTAACATCCTTTGATGCCAAGACAAGGGATCAGCTATGTGCTCTGCTTTGGTTAGCAAGCAGGATGCCTTGTGCCTGTTCTGAGCTAGCCTTGGGGGCTATTTTGGTTTCAGCATGCCAGTCCTTGCCACAAGCACGAGACTCCTATGCCTCTCGTGGCCAGCAGTTCCTGGAGGGAGAGGGAAGAGCTGGCAGAGGACAGCCATCCTGAAGCTGAGCCACCCATCCAACCTAGTCAAGACTAGCTGGTCTCAGCCAAGCCAGGACACAGCAGACACATACACCTGGTACTAAGTGCTCCTGTTGGGTAACTCTGTCACCTGTGTTAATTTCCCAGACCCTGCTCCTATTGTTTGGGGCTTCCTGACTCAGCAGTCATACCTGCCTCTGTCTCATTTATGGAACTGAAATGTTTTGTACCAAAGTTGGCTCAGTTGATGCTGTCATTATGTAGGTCTCACTTAGGTGACCTTATTGTTGCGATTTTGTGGGTACAGCTTCCCAGATGTTTCTAGAAGACATTACCTTGCAGCAGGCAGACTGCTCTCCCAGTTCTTTCCATCTTCCCACCCATCTCTTCTGTGTTCCCTCAGTCTTAAGTGGAGGGTTTGCATTTTAGTTGAATCTACTAAGGCTGAACACTCCATGGCCACTTATTCTTTGTGTTTTGACCAGGTATATGGCCTTCTGTAACAGCCCCCATCTTCTGTTTAAAGGGAGATTCTTTGCTGAGGGCTGAGAGCTGCACTTACCTGTGTGTATAAAGATAAACATTTGGTTTAGTTGGCGGTCATGAATTTGAGAGGGAGTGAGGGTGAGACACAAGAGGAATTAAAGAGGGAGATGTAAACATAGATGTAAACCCACGTACGGAATTCTGAAAAACATAAACTAATGTTTTAACACAAGCGATAGTGTTCAAGCAGGCGTCATCCTAGATGGAATTCAGACCTTGGCTGCTCTCTGGTCTTGGTACTGCATTGTACAGGGGAGCTGGTGGCACTTGTCCTCCAGAATCCAAGCTTCTAAAGATTTTCTTACTCCACAGCATGGAGGCACCTCTAGGCCAGGCTAACACTTCAGATGCATGGAATAAAAAGGATGTCTTCCCAGAAACCAACCCACAGCATGTGCGAAGGCTGCACACCCAGGCCTGAAGCAGGGTGGGAGGTCTTAGCTTCGGCATCCACAGGACGGACTAAACTGCAAACGAGGCCACAATCCACTGCCAGGAATAGAAAGTTATACATGTGGCTCTGCTCGGTCTCCACAGCCTTGTATCATCAGGTTAGGGCCTTGAGAACAAGGTCTGTGACTGTGGGGCCTAGAATAAGGATGGTGATGGATGGGCCCAAGAATCTTAAACCCCAAAATACCTGAGCCATAAGGGTTAGCAAAGGAAGCCCTTCTCTTGGGCTTCTCGTGGCTGGAGACTGCCCTTACCTGAAGCTAATGACTCTACCCGCTGTGGTAGATCTGATATCCAGCATTTCCTCCAAGCTCAGCATGTGGTCTAGGTCACTCTCCATACATTCTTCCAGCTCCTTGGCGCTGACTCTTGTGTCCCTTCTGTAATGCTTGGCAGCACCTCTTTGCCTATGGCCCAGGACCCAGGTCAGGGTCTCCAGGTAGCCCATTCTGCCTGGAAGGAACACCTGGGTGGTGGCTGGCTAACAGGCCCTGTCAGAACCCAGAACATACATGCAGGAGTGAGTGAATAGTGCACAGGGTCTGGAGAGGCAGCATGGAACGTCATTAGGGAAGAGTGGATGGGTATGAGAACATGCATCATGGCTGAAGAAGGTCATTACACTCAGTCAGGGAGCTCCCTGAAGCTTCAAGACTGACCAGCAATAGAAATGAGCAGTTCCTCCAGCTTGTTCCCCCTTTGAGGCAGGAGGGTAGGACCTGGGGGCCTAGCAGGTGGCATGGCAGCTGGGTCTTTTCTTCAGGACTGTGCCCATCAGGTTCTCTGAGGGCTTTGGCAGTTTCTGTTTTCACAGCCTAGAGCTGGTCACTGCAGATGCTGCTGCCATGGTGTGAATGAGACTCAGTGGGGAAGGCGTGATAGCAGAGCAGCCAAAGTCAGTCAGTGGTGGGCCACAGATGCCGGATAGACATAACCCTCTCGGGTTATCTTGCCAATGTAGCAATCAGTATCTTGGCCACAGGAGTGCTCTTAGTTCATGGAATGAGGTGGCATCTCATGTGGGCACTACCCATCTAACCAAGATTTAAAACTCAGGAACTTCAAGCAAAGACGGACATCCACTGTCACAGGTGAAAATGGTGGGTCTGATGGAATTTTGAGAACATGGGGCAGATCCCTTTGCCAAACTCACCAGGGGCAGCTGAGAAGGTTTGACTGTGGCAGAACAAACAATGGCTGAGTGAGTGCTGAAAAACCATACTGGGTGATAAAAAGCTGCGAGGAACTTGATTGTATACAGCGGTAAAACACAGGCTGCAGAAAAGCACTGTCAGTCACAGCATCTGACCCTGACCCTTCCAGCCAGGCACTGCTCTGAGCCCCATTGAGATGGACCATCTCTAATCAGACTCTGGTTTCTTGTTTTGCGTTGTAGGATGCCTTTGTACTCTGGTGAGAACTCCAGAAAAACTATGCAGACTGAGAAGGAAGAGGCTAGGGAGGGAGAGACAGCACCACATGTCTTGCTATGTCCAGTGTCACAGACTGAGAGCGGCCTTGAGTTAGTCTGATGGCCAAGGCATCACTGTGTGATGGGAGAGGGAAGATCTACATCTGAGCCTCTAGCTTCTAGGGGGCACAGATGTCTCTGCTGCAGTCTCCTTGGCTGGGGATCTCTGGGGACTCAGCATGGTCTTCTGGAGTTCTCGGTGTCATAGTGACTTTAAAAGTTTCAGGGACACCAAGGTTATGGGATTTATGAATAGAAGGTATCTGCAAAATGAGGGCACCCCACCCCTGCCACCAAACAGAAGAGAGAGGAGGAAAGAGGTTAATTAATTTTCTCTGAGGTCTCAGCCAGAGTCAACAGCGTACTAGTAAGAAAATTCCTCCTCACCACCCCACAAAGGACACACACTGTCTACCTTGTACTCCTGCCACCCCAGTGAGCCCACCACCTACCCCATCCATCTCCATCTGAAGCTACTGGCATAATCCTTCAGTTGATGAAGAGATCCTGTTGGGTCTTTGGATGTCCTCATATGAGGTTGGATCTCCTTCAGAAATGGCGCTACTCTGAATCCATTGGAAGCTGTGAGAGCTCTCTCACAGAAGGCAAGATGGCCTCCTTGAGCTTTGGGAAGAGGTCCCTAAGTGGCAGAGAGGGTGTTGGAGAGGGAATGCAGTGGGAGGTGGTTTAGGGGCCCCTCTGTGTCACCAGTATTTTGGTCTCTGTAGCTTAGATTACTAGAGCAGGCATCTGAGCAGCCCTGCTGAGTCTCATAGTGCTTCTGTCTCCATCAAGGTCGATGGGTTCAGTGTCTTTGGAAATGGGAAATCATCAGAGCACATAGTGAATAGTGAATAGCCAGGAGCATGGTAAGAACAAGGAAGTAAGGATGAAAGTGTGGTCCACCTTCATCATGTGGTACCCAGATATCCAGGGAGAATGGTGTCTATGTGCTCACTACCACAATCAGCATGAGAGAAAAGGTCCATAGACATAGTGCTTCTAGAAACTGCAGCCTCCCATCCTCTTGGCCTGCTCGACCCTGTTCATTAGGTAGCCTTGTCTGGTACAACCTAAAGGCCAGCAAAGGTGTGCTTGGGGCCAACCCAGTTGGGTATTAAAACTAACTTTCCTTCCACTTGTAATGGCCAAGGCCAGGGCTTGCTCTCCCTTCATCACAAAGCACTCTAGGAGCACCCATGTTTCTGGAATGAAGTACTTCCAGTGGCCATCTCTATGTGATGGGCAGCAACTCTAGTCTGAAACTCTAGCCTGGCAAATAGTGGGTCTTCAAAAAGCATGCAGTCAGCAAGCTCCACGTGGACCTCTGGATTCAGCAGGAATGAGGCTGCATGATCTCAAGGTCACCCCAAACTCTATTCTGAGCAGAAGAATCTTCCAAAGAGATCTAGGTCTGGTCCCCATGCCAGATGCCTGGACACACTGCTTTTGTGTGATGTGAAAGATCCAGTAGATATATATGAGGTAAGAATCAAAAATGAACTTTCTAAGTTACCCTGGTGCACCCCGAAATCATCATGGTCTTTCCAGGAGGAAAATAGGGGGTTTGACTACAGCAGAGAAGATGGCATGAGAACTGAGAAGATGATGTGGTGCTGGATCGATGGTGGCAGACAGGGCCACGAGCCAAGGAGTTTGGGTCTAGACACTGGATAAAGCAGGGGCATTCTTCAGCTTCTCCGGGAAGGGATGAGCCATGTCAACATTTTGATTTCTGCTCAGTGAGTCAGATTTCAGACTTCTGACCTCTAAACAGTAGGAAGACATGCATGTGTGTTAGTAGTCAGCTCACATCATCTCATCATTGCAGCAGTCACAGCAGGGAACCTCCAGGGATGTCCTGCCTATGTGGTCCCCCACAGGGTCTCACCTCCTCTCCTTGCTGGGGACTTGAGCACTGATTCCATCTGTAGAAGCCCCTCTCACTGCTCTCCAGTCATGGATGCAGTCTCCATCTTCCCAGGGCTCTGTTCATCCACACCTTGTCCACTGGTCCAAGTCTTCAGCATCATGGAAGGGAGAACCCCAGGGTCAGGGCTACTTTCTTCTCCTCAGAAGCCTTCTCAAACTCCAAGCCCAGGATGGATGATGGTCTCTTGCCCTCAGGCTGTGTTGGCTCTCCTGAGCTTGCTTTAAACATCAGTAATTAACCTGACAACTTATCCTCATTGCTATTAAACATCCCATCCACCAGGTTACTCTTAATCTACCTATCATGGCCATAAATAAGCACTATCAAACACATGCCAACATGTGTCAGGCATTTATTTCTTTAGAACTCATGCCAGGAGAGAAGAAGGCACATGGAGTGGGGCTGACATCTCTGGATGGCATATCTTTGGGTTGACATGGTATCCATCACTCTCATTCACAGGAAAAAGGACCTTGAAAATCCTACTTCATCATAGAATCTATGAGAAATGATTTAGCTGTTCACCAGAGTCTGGCTACTGGCCTGTGTGCCTGAGCAGACCACCTGCTGGAGAGCTTGCTCAGCTCCTCAGAGGGCTGAGCGTTTATGGAAGGAACATCATCAAGGCCCGAGTAAGTGGCAGTCATCACACAGGACGCTTCCCAGGAGTCAAGTGTGAGAATATCCATGGGCTCTCGGACGGATCCCTCACCTCCCTCATTAGCCGCCAGCTCGATCTGTCCACTGTTGGAATGCAGCAGATGGGCTATAAAATATGAAGCAGCTTCCCAGCCTGCACAAACTCCAACCGCAAGGCAAATAAAGTCTGATTAATCACCTGGAACAGAAGCCGACACCTCCGGCTTATTGAAAGGGTGATCATTTCTGTGCATGGTAGAGAATCTTGTAGAATAGCAAAAATACTCGCTTCAGTGGAGGACTGCTCCATGCTAAATAGGAGTGGAGGGGACCTGCCCTCACCTGAGCCTTGCTAGGACAGCCTGCTACAGCCCTGTGTTGTTACTAGGCTGGGATTCTTGACCTCTTCCAGGAAAGCATTTGGGGAATTATGTAGAGGAGAATGGGAAAAGGGAGGGTCAAAACAGGGACTCGAGAGCGCAGAACTGTCTTAAGAACAGACCCAAGAAATGCATGTGAGATGAGTGGTGCCCAGGGCCCCAGGAGGTCAGAGTGACAGGAGAGGCTTTTCTGCAGAGAGAGATGGGTTTCCCATGAGTCAGTTTTACATGCCAGGTGGGGAGTTTTTCACCACATGCGGTGCTACCAGCACTGTGGGGAGAGACTTGACCCATAGGTCTTTATTCAACCAATGCGCCCTGCTGTGGTGTCAACAGTGACCCATGTCCTCACACCACCAGGATGTGGTTTTTATGGTTCCTAGGTCTCAGTGGCAAGGGTCCCTCCTTAACGGGACCCCTAAGACTATCTCCTATTTTTCCTTTTCTGTTACCCCTGCAAATGCCAGGGCTGAGTCAGCCTCTCCATTCCACCATGAAAAGCACATACACAGCCTTTACTTCTGCTATTTCATCTTGCAACCCACCACAAGTGTGTGGCCTCAAGCAATTAGATGCTTTCTCAGAGATTCAGAGACCAGAAGGCCACACTCCTCCTGCAGGCTCCAGGGAAGGCCCCTCCCAGCCTTGTCCAATGTAGTGGGCTCCTAATATCCATGGCTTGTGGTACCCAGGCTGTGCTCATTTTACCTCTTCTCATCTCCACCTCCTCTACATTCCTAGTTCAGGGAAATCTCACCTTGAAATCTATAATTAACTCTGCAGGGACACTCGGGCAGTTCTGTGTCTTCAGTCCCCCTCTGCAGCTTTAACCGGCATGGATCAGAAGTGGCCACAGCCACTTCAGGTATCCCATAGTTATAGGGACACTAGTCACATCAAAACCGAACATGTACAGGCTTCCTTGTCACTGTTCTTCCATGGGTCGCATGCTGGATTTCTGGGGATCAGGGATTTGGCAGATGAATTTTCTTGGCACATAATTCTGCCTGTAACATACTTTACATCAGGCCAAGAGTGGTACGAGCCTTTGTGTTAGTTCATGGGACACACTAACAAAACCCCTGACTGAGCAACTTGTGGGAGAGACAACTTATCTGGGGTCACAGTCTCCTTTAAGTCCATGCTCTCTGGGCTCCATTACTCAGGGGCTGGTGCATGATGGGAATAAACATCATGGCGGCAGTGTGTGAGGTGGGACAAAGCTACGAGCAGGAATGGTGATGTGGGGAGGGACTCCAGACATCACAGCTGAACTCTGTCCTGAGATTTTGCTTTAAATGGATCCATAGGGCTGTGATACATGTGGGAGTGGGATTTTAATCAGAGCTCATGTAGAATATAGCCCTTGCTAAATATCAAAGTATAAATGTAAGTTTACTTGATATTGCAATAGTCAGGGCAGAAACAGCAGATGTGTGTGTATGTAGGTGACTGTGGTATGTGTATATGTGTTGATGAGTGCATTGTGTGTGTGTGTGTGTGTGTGTGTGTGTGTGTGTGTATGTGGAATGACTGTGGTATGTGTATATGTGTGTGATGAGTGCATAGTGTGTGTGTGTGTGTGTGTGTGTGTGTGTGTGTGTGCATGTGGGATAACTGTGGTATGTGTGTATGGTGTGCGGAATGCATGTAGTGTGTGTGCATATGTGTGTGATGAGTACATATTGTGTGTGTGTGTGTGTGTGCATGTGAGGGGGTGTAGCACATGCATGTGGGGTGTGTGCAGCATGCATGTGGTTTGTATAAGTGGTGTTCATGCAATGTATGCTTGTATGTAGTGTGTGTATGTGGTGTGAATGTCTGTTGTGTGTGTGTGTGTATGTGTGTGTGTGTATGTGTGTGTGTGTGTGTGTGTGTGTGTGTGTGTGTGTGTGTATTCTGTTCCCTAAAGCATCTTGGCCAGAGGGTGATGGTGGGGGTTGGACGGACGGACATACACACACACACACACACACACACACACACACACACACACACACACACTATATGTACTCATCACACACATATGCACACACACTACATGCATTCCCCACACCATACACACATACCACAGTTATCCCATATATGTATATATGGTGTGTGTGTATCGTGTGTATTGGAGGAGGGCATTGTGTATGTATGTTTAATATGTGTTTGTAGAAATACAGTGAAGGAAACACACTAATAGACGTAATTGTTATAAGAACAGGCTGGAGGCTGAGCATTTCCCCATCTCCCCTGCAGGTTGGAGGCCCAGTGAGCTGCTGATGTCATCAGTTCCAGTGTGAAGGTTGAATTCAAGGCGGTCCGGTGGTGTAAACCCCAGTCAGAGGCAAGCCACCACACCCCAGCTGGAGCAGGCAGCGGGACAGAAGGGCGCAGAGATTCAGTCTTCCTCCTCCCTTTGTTCTGGCTGGGGCCCTGGATGTCCACACTGGGGAGGGCTCTGCATTGCCCAGCCTGACTGTCTTAAAAACAGTCAGCCTCAGACAGAAGCAACATTCATGTGGGCTTCCTGAGGCTTAGCTAACTATGACATTAACCCTCACAGAATCTGTGCCCAATACATACATACAGTGCATGCTGGCTGTCCTCGCCAGCCACCGTGTTGTCCTAATAAGGCTGACAGTGGCCTTGGGCCTTCAGGGCCCATGAGGCAGGGGTGGGCAGATGTAGCCAGTATGGAGCTGAGCGCAGTCTGAGCCACTGCAGAGTTGGCCTGTATAGGGCATTGCTGGGCCATCCATCTTGCTAATCAGGTCACCCTGGCAGCCTCAAGTTGTCAGGGATGTCTGGCTGTGTCCCCAGTCAGATTGGTTGCCATATGCTATTCTGTTCCCTAAAGCATCTTGGCCAGAGGGTGATGGTGAGGGTTGGACCCCAAGCTCAGAGCAGAGGCCTGTTAGAGAGGAGGCTGGGACCTAATTCTGGGCTTCAAACGTCTTTAAACCTAGCAAGGGAGCATTTTCTGAACCATGTGACACCAGGACCCCGTCTTGCCACACAAGGCAACACACCAAAGTCTATTCCTGAGATGGCAGAGGGGAGGCAGTCCTGGGTCTCCTCCAAAGCATTACTCAGGGCAGACTCAGAAATTCCTTCAGAACCCAGCAGGTGCACTCTCCCCCAGCAAACTGAGGCCTGCAGTTTGACGTCCAACCACCAAGGCTCAGGCCCCTACTTGCCTCAGAGAGGAACAGCGAAAGCAGTCTATACACATTTGCTTTATAGGGCATGGGTGGCTACATGCTACATCCTGGTGACCACCCTTCCTTCTGTGAGAGAATTGGGAGGAGTGGGGACCGGTCCCAACAATTCTGGGGTAGGATTTCCTTCCATCAAGAAAGAAGCAGGTTACAGAAGAAGTGCTTGGCCTTGGACATGGGTCAGGTGGAGAAGCAGGCAGCATGCTCACCTCCTAGAAAAAAAACAACAACCCAGGCCCTTACCTAAAGATAACTCAGCCAGTAATCATTCCACTTTGTTCAGAACGCTTGGCTTCTCATCCATGGGACCAGTTAGCTCCTCCTTCCTTCCTCCTTTTTTCCTTATTTGAGAAGCAGAGTGCATTGAAAGTTCTGCAGGCCAGTGGGACATGCTCGGGTCTCTGCACCTCTGGGTGTTCCAGACAGCTCTATTATCTCAGTCTAGCCACAGAAGCGTGCAAGACCCTTAGCTCCATCTAAAAGTTTGTGAGCATGAATATTCTTAGTATGCCTGACCCCAGACACTTTGAGGAGTCCCAGGTTTTACTCCAGGGCTGTCAAGTCTTCAAAATTGAGATGGTGCCTTGGTAAGGCTTGCTTGCTATGGACATGCACCTGACCTGCAGACCAGAAGTTGTGCAGAGCATGAGCACTGGCTGAGGAACTCTGGCTTTGAGGGCTGGAGTTAAAGGCCTGTCATTTTTAACACACCAGAAGAGCAAAAGGACTCTTATTAGGTGGAGAAAGTGGAAAGAAACCTCAGTCTGCTCATGAGCATACCAACTCCAGTCTGTGCAGAGTCACCGTTCTATCCCAGTACTCAAAATACTTTTATAGCAATGGCCTCATTTGTCTTCATGATGTCATGATAAATAGGTAAGGGCATGGTGGGGGGGAGGGCGTCCTCCTGGGAGCATCAAATTGGCTTCTAGAGGTTCTCTATAGGGACAGTGGCATGTGGCTTTCTCCCATGCAGAGTTAGATCAAGCTTCGAGCACAGGTCTCCAGGGGTATTCTGTCCCACCCTACTTCAACTTATCCTACGAAAAGACAATTTTCTGTTCTTTCATTTACTAGGGGGTGGAGGACTGGGGACCAGGAGTCTCCACAGTGATGGAAATTGCTATTGGGGCACTAAGGTTCACTCTTCTCTTGGAATGATCATCTTGGTGTAAATACACAGGGGCACAGGGGAAGTGTGTCAGAACTTGGAGTCAGATGCATAAATGCAGTGTGCTAATGCACGTGCATGCACCCATATAATACAAGTCTATCAATAAGAAGTCGGGCTTTTCAAGCTTCCCATGGCTGTCCTAACAAAACACCTCAGCCCATGTGGCTTGAAGTAATGGGAATGCATCATCTCAGTTCTGGAGGACGAATCCAAGGTGTTCCCACAGGATCCCAGAGAGCCTCCTGACTCTTCCTGATTCTGGTACCAGGAGTACCCTCCCTCTTCAGCTCCATGAGCCCGGGTTCTGCCTCTGTACTCCTCTTCTAGTGTCCCTTCCCTTTATCCATCTACTTCCTTATTCTCATGAGAACACAGACCTTAGTCACTAGACTAAGGACTCATCTGGACTCAGCATGACCTCATTTTAGCCACATCTGCAAATCCAAATGAGGTCACATTCCCAGGGGCTGTGCAGGGCTTGAACACACTATGTTGGTAACAAGAATGACAGGAGTGAAGGTAACAGCTCTCTGACAATGACCCTGCACTGGCCCTGGATTGACTTGTCAATGTCCTTATGCCTATCATTGTATCAGAAGCTCAGAGGACCAGACACTCCCCACAGCCACCCTGATTAGGAGACAGAACAAGCCCACTGAAATGCCAAGTTCTCTGTTTTCTCTTCTTGAAGCAAAAATCCTTAGCTTGGTTGCCCCACCAGAGCCAACAAGGTCAAAGGGCAGAAAACAGTCTCTCCTTCCTGTTCAACCCAGGCCTGTCCCCCAGAGAGGTCAGAGGCCAGTCAGATGAGGTCCTGTCCCATCCCAAGGGTCACTTTTATCTCGATTTCTGCCTATTCTTCCTTGATACCAGGCTTAGACAACTGAGTTCTGTAGGGCTCACAATGCATTTGCTGGAGTCTCATCATACTCTAACTCCCAAGCATCATGGTGGAACATTTGCATGACCCCCAGGTCACAGGAAGCCAAGAGGCAGAGGCACAGGTCATACCATTTCCCCGGGTCTGATGGCCAAGCAGACTTCCTCCCTGGAGCTGCCTCTTTCTCCAGGCTCTTGCCCTCTCCGCTTTGCCAGGCAGCTTCCCCATCATGGCCTTATTAAAATGAGATTATAAAGTGGCCCTGGAGAGACTGGAGCTACCACATGCCCCATTGACATTTTCAATACATGCTGTGGGCAGGGTCCAGGCTGTCCTCTTAAACATTGCTGAAGTCTGAATGTCCCCCCAAAGTCCTATGTCCACATTTAACCTCCACAGTGGTGGAACTGAGAGCAGAGCCCCTGGGAGGTGACTGAGCCATGAGGGCTCTGTCCTCACTAATGGGGTTAGCACATAATCATGGGGCAGGAGAGGACGAGTCTCTTGTTATAATAATTTCATTCTGTTGCTGTGGTAAAACACCCTGACTAAAAGCAACATAGAGAAAGAAAGGGTTCATTCTGGCTCTCAATTCCAGTAACTGTCCATCTTTGCAGGAGAATCACAGAGGCAAAAGTTTGAGATGCTGGTCGCATCCACAGTCAAGGGCAGAGAGAAGGGAAAGCACCCATGCTGCCTGCTGGCTTGCTGCGCCTGCTCAACAAGCCTTCTTCACTCTTACACATATCAGGCCTAGCCCATGAAATAGTGCCACCCACAGTGGAGAGGGCCCCCCACATCCCTAAGCAATCAAGACAATATCCCACAAATGTATCAATCTTGTCTGGATGATTACCTATTTGGGACTATCTTTCTAGGTGAGTCTAAGTTGTGGCAAGTTGATAATTAAAACCAAACATCACAGATCTCACTGCCCTTCTGCCCCCAACCATCTGAGGATGCAACTTCAAGGTCACCATGCTGAGGATGAGAGCAGCTTTCACCTGACCCAATATTTGTACCTGGACTTTAGATTTTCCACCCTCCCAGACTATGAGAAATATATGTCTGTTTACAAGTTACCCAGCCTTGGGCATTTTTCTATAGCCACATGAAAGTATGAAGATTTAAGGGACCAATGTTCTTGTACAAAGTTCCCATGTCTACCATGTAAGCTGAAGATTCACATCCACTAACAGTCTAGATACATGTGCCACAGACACAAGACACACCCCTCTGAAGATGGATGACTGAACGGTGAGGTACACACACCACAGAGCTGTGTGCAGTCGTGAATGTTCCAGGTCAGCCTGATGCTACTTAGAGCAATTTGTTAAGGTAAGTTGCTCCATCTTACCCATTCTTTGGCCATCAAGGACCCTTGGATCCCAGAGACACCAGCTTTGAATTAGACTGAAGCCAGGAAGTCAGAGAACCTTCATTCCAGGGGCAGAATATTGGGACATCTTTGCTGCCCCTCAATGCACTTCCACCTCACTCTTCCTCCTATCCAGAGGTCTGTCCTGAACACATCATGACCCCTTCCTGCCCTCTGCCTTCCAAGTGGTTTCATTCAGGAGGCCCAGGAAAAACTGCGAAGGCAGGCAAGGAGGATGGAACCTGAGAGTGAGCATCCAGGAACCTGTCTACAAGTGTCTCTGGACTGTGTCCCTGGACAGCAGGAGCAGGGAACAGCCCAGCCTCTGAGTCCTTCTCCATTAGCAGCTCCCCTCCAAGGCTCCAGAAAGTTCCCACCCCCTCTTCTACCTAGCCCCCATTGGTAGTTGGTCAACTTCCCTCTACGATCGTCCCTAGCGTGCCCAGTGGCCTTCATGCCACTGGCTGCCCTCAACCCTGTTACTTCTCGGTAAACACAGGCTGCATTAACTGTCTTTAATTACTACTGTCAAGGCTCCAATTGATAATGCGCCTGCAGAGTAAATCTCTTATGAGGCACTTACTTCATCACGGTGTGGGGATCTAGGAGGTGAGGATTTTAGGGCTGTCACGTGGAGCTGGCCTGGTCTGGCTGCAGAGGTGGGGAACCCACCTGTTCTGCCAAAGGAAGGAGGGGACATTCATGGGACGAAGAATCCCCAGACATGTTGACACTTTGGTGAGTCTGGAGATGAGGGACAGCAGCAGGAGTGACAGTGACCAGTGTGGCCCCTTCCTGAGGCATAGGAGGCTTAAACCTGCAGGTTTCACACACTGATCCCGCCTGCAGAGGGTGTGTGTGAGGTACCCTCCCAGTCATCTTTTATATTGGCAAACTGAGGCAGAATTCCCAAAGCAGCCAGGTGAGCTGGCTGTATCCTGCTGAGGGCGTAAGCATCTGCCTGAGCCCCATAAACCAGTGACTGAAAACACCCTGCTCTGTCTCTTTCCCAGGACAGCTTGACCCTGCCGAGTAGCCTTCATGTCTGGCTGCCGCTCACCATGAGAGACGGGGCTGCCATGAAGATCCTCTCTCTCTTATTAAGGTCTTGAAAGCCTTTTCCTCTTCCAAGTTCACAGATGATGAAAAATGCATTTAATTCCACCATGGCCGTGCATTCATTTCTACTTTGCCTACACCACTCCATGGAAATTAATGTGTACCTGAGCTTCTGAGCATTTATCAATAAAAGCCCCGGTCTCTGTACCTTTGAACTCTGTGAGAATATTAACCATTGCCATGAGGACAGAGCCCTGGCCCGTCTGGATTCAGCAAGGTAATCAAACTCCATCGATCCCATTACTACCCAACTTTAATTAGCGCCCTATTCAAGTCTGTGAGGCCCTGTACAATATCACAAGCAAACGGTGGGCCTTCGTGCTTGCTTTTTAATTTCCAGCAATGATCCGATGATTATGAGAGTGTCCGTTCTACATATTTACACTGATTGCTTTTTCAT
Source organism: Peromyscus maniculatus bairdii (assembly GCF_049852395.1). Classification (NCBI taxonomy): domain Eukaryota; kingdom Metazoa; phylum Chordata; class Mammalia; order Rodentia; family Cricetidae; genus Peromyscus; species Peromyscus maniculatus. The sequence continues at coordinate 56,667,987 of NC_134871.1, forward strand.
TTACTCTACTTTCCATTATGGAACACAAATGGAGAGGTGTCCTGGAAGCAGCTTAATTGAGTTCAAGTTGTGTCGCTGGACACTTGGCGATGCTAAAAGCACGTTCCGCTTCAGCTAAGTTGCTATTTGGCCCTCAACCAAATGGATCTCAATTTTTCAAAGAGAATGCATCAATAAATACATGTGGGGGAAAATACAAAATAAACCATCCCGTTCACGTGGACTGTCCACATGGAAACATGTGGTGCTAAGATTAAACACCAAGGCCTCCAACAAACGTCTCACAGAATCAATTTTAAAACATACCTGGAAAAAAAAGAATACTACATGGCAGGGAGGATCTAACAGGCATCTGCCATAGACCAGGTATTCTGTTCCGAGATGCTAGTGACCCATTAGCCGAGGATAGCCTTAGTACCTGTGCATGCAGGAAGGAACAGCTGAGGTCTGGAAGGCAGCAGGATCTGTCCATATGGAGATGGCCATGGGCTCCAAGTCTAGGTATACTGCTACCCTCTCTAGTCACCCCAGTCCCGAGGTCCCGACAAGTCAGGTGACTCAATAACAGTGCTTTCGAACCTCCTGCAGGGCCAAGTCTTCAATGACTTTGATTTCCATGTTGCTGATCATTCTGTCCTTGTCCCATGTGGAGGCCTGAGTAAGCCAAGGTCCCATGGAGAGTAAGTCAGAGCTTGAGGTCTGAGTCTGAGAGGCAGCCCTGAGGCAGGAATCAAAACTACCTACACTGGATTCAGATGGAAAGAAGTGAAGCCTGGGTGGAGACAGCCAAAGGCTGCTCCACTGCACCAGTTCCAAGAGGCCTGGCCATGCCGCTGTGAGCCCTTGGTCCCACTGTGGACATTGGCTGGCCTTTGTGCCTAGATGGTGCCTGTGCCAGCTCCTCAAGGCTCCTCTACAGGACAATTGTCCAGGTTCAAATTCCACAAAGCAATCTTCTGGGCATCCACTGACTAACCTCACTTACCTTGGCAGACCCCCAGCTTCAGCTCTGTGTCACACAGCCAGTGTGGGATCAGCTCCACTGCCTCCCTGAGGGCTACTGATGAGAGTGGTCACACATGACAGTCCTAGGGTGTTGTTGGATGTTTTCACTTTTTACTCTTTGCTGTTTTGGGGGACCCACTACCCAACTCCCAAATAAATACCCACAGAGATTTATTCTCACCTATGAATGCCCGGCCTTAGCTTGGCTTGTTTCTTGCCAGTTTTTCTTAAATTATCCCATCTATCTTTTGATTCTGGGCTTCTATCTTTTTCTATTTGTATAGATCTTTTCTGTCCTTCTTATTCCATGTCTGGCCGTATAGCTGGGTGTCTGGCCCCTTCTTTCCTTGCCCCTTTCTTCTCTCTTCCCAGATTTCTCCTATTTATTCTCTCTGCCTGCAAGCCTGACCTATCCTTTCTCCTGCCTAGCTATTGGACGTTCAGCTCTTCACTAGACCAATCAAGTGTTTTAGACAAAGTAACACAGCTTCACAGAGTTAAACAAATGCGACATAAAGAAATGCAACACATTTTTGCATCATTAAGCAAATATTCCACGGCATAATCAAATGTAACACATCTTAAAATAATATGCTACGAATGCTGGAAGGCTGCCAAAGTCTAGACCAGTGACCTCAGCCTTGGGGAGTTCAGACATAGGTGAGGGGAGGGAGAAGGCTGAGGCTCAGAGGCTCAGAGTGAAGACAAAGCATTCAGCATGTCATTCCTGCAGCCCTATTGGACAAAAGCACAAAAGCACGGCAGGACTTGACAGACAACGTGAAAACAACCAAGATAAAGACACAGCCTAAGATCTGTCAATGGGAACCAGGATGGAGAAACATAAAGGCAGTGTGCCCAAGAAAACACACACACACACACACACACACACACACACACACACACACACACACACACACACTTTTAATAACATACCCCAGTGCCCTGAGGAGCAAGCACTCTCTAGGTCCCCTCTCTTAATACCTTCCACTGTGTCTCAACAGCACCTTTTGTCTGGGGACCCAGGCTCCAACTGACATGTCACTGGGTGGCATTCCATAGCTGATCCATAGCGGCCTGTAACTTGAACTACAGCAGCTACTGAGAAAGGAGTATGCGAGATACTTTCCTAAAAATATAACAGTGAACCAGTCATTCTGAGAAAAACAACAGGCAGTAATCATGAGCACAAATTGGTTATACGACATAAGCTTTAGAGTTTTGGAGAACCTCGGCTGGAGAAACGGCTCTGTGGTTAAGAAAAGAGCATGTGCTACTTTTGTAGAAAACCCAAATGTGGTTCCCAGCATCTATGTCAGGATGCTCACAACTGCCTGTGACTGCCGCTCCGGGAGATCCGGTGCCCTCTTCTGGCCTCCATCAGTACTGAACTCACATGCACACACCCACACACAGGCACAGCAATATATGTAATTTAAAAATAAAGTAAATCTTTAGGAAAAGAGGTTCCATAGAATCTGGAAGTATTTTGAAATGCACTTCCATTTTCCTACCATACATATGATCTGTGTACAACCAAACCATTTTTGCACAATTCAAGCAAAACAACATATTGCAATAGTTAGAATGCAGAAGGGAATTGAAGACCCATCTGTCTCCTATTAAGGCAATCACTGAGGAGATGCACAGAAATGTAAAAGAATGCCATTATTCTGGCTAGCTTATGCTTTTTCTTTAAAAAAATTATTTAATTTTAATTTTCATTAAAAGTAAGTTATGTTTACATGAAACGGGTTAATTGCAACTTTAAGTTAATAAATAAGCAAGTGTTTTAAATGTGTTCCAGTGTTAATTCACCATATGGTAAGATACCAATAGACACAAACCATGTGACCAAAGGTTTGCCTCACTCTGAATGAATACCTGACAAGTTGTTTAAGGGTAGGGTTAAATGTTGACTTCCGCTTCAGTGACATAGTCCACCATGGTGCTGAGGGAGGCATGGCAATGGGCGTGTCCTTCAGGTATGGTAGTGGGAGTGTGAGGCTGCTTGCTCAAATCTTGCTGGATCAGGTAGCAGAATAGGGGAAATTGAGGTGCGTCTTCTTCCCTCAGCTGACCCTCACTGAAATGCCCAAATATGTGCCCCCTAATGCCTTGGGTGTCCCTTAATCATGTCACGTGTGAAGTAAGAGTTAACCATCATGGTTCTCAGTAATACTTGATATTGGAAAGGGTCTCTAGGAATAGAACATTTGAGAACAACTGACCCAGAAGCCATAGTGTCCTGGCAAAGTCAATCCTTGGGCTTCTTGGGTTTTTGTTTGTTTGTTTGTTTGTTTGTCCCATTATCCATGTGTCACTTTGGGGGCCAATTGTCACGGCACAGGTGTGTGAGTTCACGCAGGACCGGACCATTGAATGAAGACCCAGTGGCACCTTAACAATAAATCTAGCCTTTTGCAGCTACAGGGGGATCCAGCCTCTCAGGACTGAAGTGCTTTCCCTTCTCCCAGAGCATTTGTGTTTTTCTCAGTATTTACACTTTAGCCAGTTTATTTCCACATGTTCAAAACAACCTGAAAGAAGTTCCCCAAAATACAATGCCAAGTGCAAATTCCTTGATCCATCAGGTACCACAGTTTTCTGGGTTTCCTGAACCAAGTGTCTGCATAGGCCATGTGTCCTTGGGAGACTCTCAGACAAGAGTCACATAGAGGGCAACAAGAGAAACAAAAGGTTACCTAGAAACAAATGATAGATTAGGGCTAGGTGCTGCTCTCCGGAGCCAGGCTAGGTGTAGCCCAGTGGGAATGCCACCATGTCCATGCATTGTTCCTTCCCCATTTCCAGATTTATTAAGGTATAAATTGACAAATAAAATGTACAACTATTGTAACTTGACACAAGCTAGAATCACCAAAGAGAAGGGAGCATCAACTGAGAAAATATCTCCATAAGGTCTAGCTGTAGGCAAACTTATAGGACATTTTCTTAATTCATGGTTTATGGGGGAGGGTCCATCCCATTATGAGTGGTGCCATCCCTGGGCTGGTGGTCCTGGGCTCTAAAAGAAACCAGGCTGAGCAAGCCAGTAAGCAGCACTCCTCCATGGCCTCTGGATCAGCTCCTGCCTCCAGTTTCCTGCCCTGCTTGAATTCCTGTCCTAACTTCCTTTGATGATGAACTGTGATGTGGTTGTGTAAGCTGAATAGACCCTTTCCTCATCAAGTTGCTTTGGTCATGGTGTTTCATCACAGCAATAGTAACCCTAACTAAGATAACGATTGATATGCTGAAATAAATATTTCAAGGAGCCACCTGCCCCCTCATGAACATTGCTGTAGAACTCAAAATAGCAAAAATGAAAACAACTATATCTGAAGATTGAATGAGAGACTGTGGCAACACACCAGAATATTATTCTGCTTTTAAAAAGAAATCCTACCATTTGTTTGCAACCCCAAGAGTGGAGCAGAGGACATTGCACTGAATGAAATAAACCAGGAAGAGAGGACAGATACCACACCATCTTCTTTGGCCTCTTCTTCTTTTCGGGGCATCTCTGGGGACCTCCCATTTGCTCTGCTCCCTGTCTGCCCTCTCCTAGCAGGGGCAGCCTCAAGCTCCTTTGGCAGGTGCTAGCATTAGAATGTACCAGGTGCTCAAGCATGTGACACAGGATCATCCTAGAGTTCACGTCCCCCAGTTGCAAGCAGGTAAGGGAGACACTTCCTGGCTGAATGGATAACACACATGAGTGAGGTCTGAGCAAAGGTCCTTGGACTCCTAGAGATCTTTTCTATTAGACAACATGGAGTAGACTCTCTATTCTCAGGGGACCATGGACAGGAGTGGAGCCAAGCACCCCCTTCAGACCAAGAACAGGGTTTTTGACTGCAGAGTTATGATCCACACAGGTCAAGATCATCCGACTGGGCTTCCCTGAGAGGCAGCTACGGAGCTGAGAAGATGAAAAGGCAAGAGAGCCATCCCTTGACCTAGAAACCAGGATACAGGAAGGTGAGGACCAGAGAGCCTCTGAGGAAGGACACAACACTGAGAAGAAGCTGAGGGTCCTTCTCAACAGCACGGTGACCTGTTCTCATATGTCTATGTCAGTACAAAGGGCATCTCTACTTCCAACGCTGTTGGAATCTGTGAAGGTGTCCCTGTCTCCATCAGCAGCCTGGCCTGTCTACGTGGGGGTTCCCTCTATGCTCCTGGTCTCCACCTTGGCCTGTTAGAAGCCAGCTGTAAAAAGATAGGAGAGTGGAGACTAAACAGACTGTGCAGCGCTCTCAGAGATGTAAGAGTCTTTATGCAATGAGACACAGTTATTCAGCAAAGGGCTGGGCTGATGGAAGACCTGAAGCAGGGCTAGATGCTTTCTTTTGGACACATGAACAGAGCAGGGGCTGCACAGGATGGGAGGAGACCCAAGCAGTCTCTGCTCTCTCTAATTGGTACTTATTGCTGGCACAGATAATCAAATCAGGGGGAAACCACAAGGAACCACAGGTTGATTCTCCAAAATAATTTCCCCCCTGTAGAAATGGAAAAGGAGAGACAAACAAATGAAACACTAAATCATAAATGAATTTAAATAGTCACCTTTGGGGGAGCAAGAGGAGAGATGGGGAAAGAGAAAGATCTCCGAACAGGCCCTATTTCACAGATTTGATTTGGAAACTGTATAAAGTTTAAATAATTCTTAAAGATTGAATCCGAAAGAAAATAAAAGCATGAAAAATTTAAAACAACCCCAAACAAACCATATTTGAAGTTGGGGGCTTAAGTACACAGAGAACTAAGGATTCTCATAATTGACTTTAAATTCAATATCCTAAGAGCACCTCCCCAAAAGGGCAACTCCTTAGTACACTCACTGTATTCAGAGGCTCCCTGATTGTAAGTAATGCTGATATTTTCAATTGTGCCCATGCACATTTGTGTGACAACACAGGCCGTAATTACACTGTCGTTGGAGCCAGGGTTTCCAACATAAAGCAACCAAATGTGTGCCTGTGAAGCCCAGAAAATGCAGGAGCCGAGCATCTGAGTGGGGTGTGTTGGTGTAAGTTGTTTCTGATTAAAAACAAAACAACAACAACAAAAAACCCAACATATCTGGGCCAGCAAGATGGCTCAGTGAGCAAAGTGTTTGGTCTATAAGCCTAGAGACTTGATTTTGATCTCTGTAAGCTATGTGAAAAGAAAGATGTGGTAGCATCCATCTGTAACCCCGGCACTCCCCCGCTGATATGGGAAGTGGAGTCAGGAGAATCGCCGGGAAGCTCAGTAGCCAGCTAGCCTGGGGTATGCAGTAGGCATCAATGAGAGGCCCCGCCTTGCAAAGGTGGAAGGGAAGAACTGACTCCCTAAAGCTATCCTCTGATCTTCACATGTGCACCATGGCATGCATGTATCCACATCCATATCCATCCACAACAAATGCATCAATAAAATAACCTTGAAAGCACAGATCTGTATTTCCATATTCACTCCTGTGAAGATGTCCAGAAGTATTTATTGGTGGTCCAGAGTGCTGACCATTCTAGAACCTAGACTTCGATCTCTAAACAGTTTCACCAAAAAGAACCATGGCCTCCCCGAGAAAAGTAGCTGAGTCCAATGCTGAAGATGCGCAAGGCAAGCCAAAGAAGTTGCAAGATTGCAAAGTGAGGAAGCCACCCACGGCCACTGTTTAGACACAGGGCAAGGAGACAAATTGGGCATCAGAGAAGATGACTAGAATTGATTGAGAGACATTTGTCACTCCCTAAGGACAAGCTAAAGGAAGACAACGCACCCCCCTCAACAGTCGCCAAGGCAATCACTCATCTCTAAATGATGAATGGGGAAAAGAAGAACCAAAATTGACTTTGCTTCCCTGGGTGAAATACACCTCAGGGTCACTCACTAGTTGACAAAAGAATTCTTTATGTAGAAATAGTCTGGCTTAGGTATTCAGGGAGACGGAATAGTAAAAATCACACTCATCATTCATCACTGAGCTGGGGGAACCCAGGGACCCAGTGCCACAAGACACACATGTTTTTAGAGAGGCAGGGATAGGATAGGTCACAAGATGGTCAGGCTGACTATACCAGCAGGGCAGAACTTCACAGCAGAACTGGGGTTCATGTCCTGTGGCAGGCTGCACAGGGAAGGGCCCACAGCTGCAAGGAACTGGATGACATCTCTGGAGCTCTTCTTCACATGCTGACAATTGAGACAAGGTCTCACTACATAGCCCTGGCTGGGCTCAGAGTCATTATGTAGCTTGGCTTCCAACTCACAGAGATCTGCCTGCCTTTGTCTCCCAAGTGCTGAGATTAAAGGCCTGGGCCACCATGCTTGACAGAAATATTTTTAAGAACACCAAAATAAATTATCATCCAAATTGTGACATTCTAGCACCAAATGGCTAAGACACCAACAATAAATTTAAAAAGCATTTCAAAAACAAAACGAAACAAAAAAAAAGAAAAACAAGGGCCCATCACACACTCAGTGACACTCTGGAGACCAACTCTAAGCAACAAGCCTGAATGTCATTGCCCTTGACCCAGACAAATCAAGCACAGAGAGACACTTTGCAGACGTGTGGATATGGCCCAGTGTGCTGAATCAGCTGCCTAGCATCACATGCTTAGCAAACAGCAGAGTGGGGACTTGGATCTGGGACACCGAAGCCCATATCTTTTCCATAGCAGGAGGGCTCTCTCTGGGGCAGTCTCTGAATTTAATGTGGGGAAAACACTGAGCAAGCCAACCTCGGAGAGGACTGACCGGGGTGGCCTTCTGGCATGTGTGATGGCTGAGGAATGAATGAATGCTTGAACAAAGCACATCAGGACACAGAGCCGTTGCCCCATGTGACTGTCCTCCAGTCTTACAGACAGACCCAGACTAACTGGAGAGGCTTGGGGAGGGGGGGGCTACAGACATCCAGCATTCCCTCAGCACACCCAGAGCCTAATTGTCCAGCTGAAGACAAGAGCACAGACCTCATTTCCGTGGTTAATTAAAATGACCAGTGGCATTTTCTGTTTCTCAGAAAGAGTTCAAGCTCCTCTAAATCTACAGGCTGCTTTCTCCAGCTGGGATACAGAATGCTGAGGAGCACACTGCCAGAGCAGAGTGAGGAGAGGATGAGAGGCCTTCTCTTGCCCACAAGACATAGTCTGGTCTGTCCACTGGCACCAGAAATGCATGGAGGCACAAATCTGTCCGTGAGCAGGCCAGGCCTCAGTGGATGGAGCATGCTTGATTTCATAGGAACACATCTGAAGGCCCTGAATTATGCTAGTGCCAAGCAGAGAAGGACCAGCTGGCCAGACATTTATTTTTCCTGTCAAGACTTACATATCTAAGGAAGAACACACAAGACCAGGCTGTTGCATCTGGGTGGAACCTCCAACACAGAGATTTCGTTCCTAAGACTCCTGAAAGGCAGGATGCTCATGGAAACTACTGTGGGGCTCTGTCTGGAAAGGATCCTTAATCTATGGCTGGACAGTGTGGTGAGCACAGAGGGGCCATGATAGAGGCAGGCTTGGACATCTCTGCTGGCTCCGTGGGCCTTTGGCTCTTAGGTTCTGCCTCAGGGTGTGTACTGAGGGTAGGGCACTGTGCAGGTGGCTCTTTTCAGGGCAGGGCGCACATTCTTAATTCAGGCCCATCTGGGAGGATGTAGACTTGGTCCCACAGTGAGCAGCCATGCATTCAGCGTCAGGCCTAGAAACATCCCAGGGATGGAGAACAACCACTGCAGATTCACCTTCTCAGCCTGTGTCTCTCATGCCCGCTCACCGCCCCATGGTAGCTACCTGCATCCAGCTTGAGATTTCCTTTGCTGTTCTTTGTGCATAGAAATGGCATGGACCACGCCAACGTGTCCTTCCCAAGGCTACTGGGGCATGCATGGAGAGTGGAGAGCTCATACGTGGCCATCAGGCCAAGCAATTCTCCCCTTGCTGACCTGGCTACAGCCTGGAGACAGAGAACCTGAGACCTAAGCCTGGCCTACTGATAGGGACAAAGTGTAGACACTTCTCCTGAGCCATGTCTGCCTGTGTTCACAAGCGTCCTCTTCCTGTAGTCAGCTTCATGGTAGCTGGCCGCCATATTGGCCATGTATACCTGCCGGAGCCTTGTCAGTAACAATCTGCTTAGTTATATAGACCTCCTTGAGCCTCTGGTGCTCCTTTTGAAGTTAGGACAGGTGTGTCCATGCTTAGGAAAACGGAGCCTCGGAGGTGTTCCTATGGAGCCAAGTGTGTCCTGGAGAAAGAAACATCCCCATACATACAGCCCTGCAAGCCTTGGGGTCTTGTCTTTTCTTTTTTCTCTTTCTTTTTTTCTTTCTTTTCTTTTTTTTTTTAAGGGAGAAAAGATTTAATTCACCTTGCAGTTTGAGGTAGAGTCCATCATGGCCAGGACGTCCAGACAAGACCTTGCAGCTGCTGGTCACATTTCATCTGGAGTCAGAAAGCAGAGGCCGATAGGTTCCTAGGGACTATAGGTTCTCTAAACAGGACCAAGCAGCCTTCTTTTGCTGTCAGTCCCACAGTCACACCAGGCTTTCCTGTCATCCACCTCATTAAGAAATAAAGCAAGTGTTAATATGTGAAGAGAGGGAGGGACCCATACCGATGTGTCAACAATTACTTCCTTGAATGTGTAAAAGGGGCGGGTGTGAATTCCCACATTCTCTGCCTTGTTTTTTTAATCCTTGTTACTGTTGTTACTAGTTTTATCATTAAAAGAAAGAAAAGGAAAGAAAGAAAACTCATTCTTAGGCCAACAGGGTTTGCTGCTTTAGCGTGGCGAAGGACCATGTTGACACAGCACAGCTCTTGACTCAAAGGGAATAAGACAGAGTGTATTCTTGAGAGAAATAGATGAGTGAGTAGTGTCTGGAGACACAGATGCAATTGTTCTGAATAACATGTTCCAGTGCAGAAACTTACATGGAGGTTTTAAAGTGACAGAACAAAAGGAAGTCGTAGATCAAGGCTCTTTGCAAACACATCAGTGGAAACAGCAAGCAGGCATTTACAAAGAAGAGGAGAATCTCTCCTATCGGGCATGTCCACCTTCAGGTCCACGGTGACACACGTGACCCAGGATAGCTGTGCATACAGCCTGACATGGAATCATAAACTTATTCAAAATACGATCTTTTTCCCCCCAAACTAAATTATGCTCTCCTCAGGTATGAGTTTTTGTTGTGCTAGACTGCCTTGGGATATCTTTAGCATTCAGCTTGGTGAAGGCTGTTAGTAAATCTTGACAGGTTTCATGTGAAAGTCACAAGAATGTTATGTCAGACCCAGATGTGGACAAGAAGTAACTATCAAGGGGACTAAAGACGACCTGAGGGTTTGGCTCTGGATTTGTGCCATTCTAACCCTGCACAAGCACCATATTCTAATCATTCAACTGACCTCGTCAGCTCTTAGGCATGGGTGTGGCTTTTTTTATCTCCTTTGAAATTTCAGTTCAAAAGTGTTTTTTCTCCACTTGATTTGCTTTGGATGCGAAGGATTTGAGACACAGTGATCTGTTGCCACACACCCCACATGCCAGGTATGTGGACAATGTCACAGGTTGATTTCTGAGGAACAACCATCCTGCCCAGTTTTAAAGACTCACGGAGCCACACATCAAAGTGTGGGGTTTATTCAAGTGTTTTAAGCCTCTGTCTCTCTCAGGATGTATTCCTATGCACCCTGATGGACCCCGGTTACCGGTCTGTGTCTAGTTTCATGGAGGACATTCTCGCTGGAAAGACACTGACCTGCCTCCTCTGTACCATTCCCATAAGGTGATGTAATAGCCTGTTCTTAATTCATCCTGAGGATACACTGGACTCAGGGAGACAGTGTTTAGGCTGCCACCCATTGTATAGTGCCATCCTCTGAGCATAACATCCATCGTCCTCATCAGAATGACTGTGACTACTAGTGAGAAAGAGATCTGACTTGCTGACTGTTGACATTCCCTTACAAAAGGAGGAGGTGAACAGGATCATTAGACCTCATCTAAGAGTCCAGCTGCTTTCTCCTGCACCACCCAGCCAGCTGTATTTGACTTTGACCTAATTGCACGTGGCTCTGTGGGCTCAGGGGTCCTAATACAGCATGTGGAAGGTTAACTCCAGCTGTGCAATGGTAGGGAAATCCTCACCCATGCTGCAGTGGTGCTTTCCAGTGGTAGGGTTACTGTGGGGGCCCCCATCCTACTGTAAGGAATCCCTCATGCAGGCTCTGTAAATAAACCCCATACGTGCATTCCCTCAAGCTGGACTTTGGTAGAGCCGTATTCCAGTTTGCCATTGGTGCCCTGTGAGGAGGGGTGGAGGATTATCTCTCCCCAGGGAGAGGATTCACCCAACACCAGTTGTTCTTATTGTGCTTGCTTGAACCCCAGCTCAAGGGGTGTTGTGTCTCACCCTTTCTCCTTCCCAAATCCAGCATATGCACATACCCCTTTTGTGTGTCTTGCGCATGCCTTGTTGGTGCCTCCGGGAGAGTGTACCAAAAAGCTTAATCCCAAAGAGTCAGAGCCTGGGGTCCAGCCAGGTTTGGCTGCTGCCTGAGCTATTCTCAGGCACCTCCTGTCCCCTCAGGCCTCAGCCTTCCCATCTGTAGAGCCGGGGTTTGGATGGCAGCTTGCTGTGGCTCCATCTGCCATTAAGGAATCCCTTGGGGTCCCAGACAGATGGCTCTCGGGCCATGCCAATCACTGCCAGCATCAGAGCGTACAGCCCAGGAGACAGTGCAGGCCACACTCAGTGCTCTTGTCAGAAGGAAAAAAAAACAACAGTGCTTAAATTTATCCAAAAGCCTTCCTGTCACATCCACCTGGGGCTGCTCTCAAGCTGTCTGATAAGGCAAAGGAAGAATCTCTTCTCAGGACAGTTGTCCAAAATGGGAGAACCATTCTCTACCAGGCAGAAGCTTGCTGTCCTCTGTCGGCTGCCTCTCCGCAGCGTGCACACAGGCAGGTTCACTCTACTGTTTGAATCCTTCACAGTCAGCATCCATGGGAGGATGAGTGACATTGGCTGGGGCCCGTGATTCCCTCAGATGACGGAAGCCCACTCTCCTGGCCTAGGCCCGCCCCTGCTACCAAGCCGATCTCCTTGGGAGGGGGTCACCCTGTAAAATGACCCCAGGGCCCAAATAAGGGTCAGCAGAGCCCTCAGCCACTGACTGACTGATTGATACTCATGAGTCGGGCTGGTTTCTTTTAAGCAGCGAGTGAGCGAGGAGGCCCCTGCGTTCAGCCCAGCTGAATCCTGTCTAGCTTGGCAGCTCATTGTGCTGGCTTGTCAAGAGCCTTTCTTACCCGGAGTATTTCTTCCACCACATTAGCCACCCCCTGAGCTTTGATCTGCAAATTTGACAAGCGAGCCTATTTAGGTCTTTATCCAAGCCATTGATAGAATCACTGGACAGGGACAGGGTGAGGACAGGCGCACTCCACTGAAGACCTCCCTCCACCTGGATATAGATCCATGAATCAATGATCCCCTTGCTGCCGTTCAGGCTGTTCTGTCCTACCTGCCTGCTACAGCTCCCTCCCCCAAGCCTCCATCTGCCTGGGATGACATAGAGGGCACTGCATAAAACCTCCTCTGAAGCCTGTATTAGAAGACTCCAGCCGGGCGGTGGTGGCGCACGCCTTTAATGCCAGTACTCGGGAGGCAGAGCCAGGCGGATCTCTGTGAGTTCGAGGCCAGCCTGGGCTACCAAGTGAGTTCCAGGAAAGGCACAAAGCTACAAAGAGAAACCCTGTCTTGAAAAACCAAAAAAAAAAAAAAAAAAAAGAAGAAGAAGAAGAAGAAGACTCCAGGCCTCAGTGAACGTGTCAGGATAAGCCCTCCCAACAGCCCTGGGCCATCCATGCTGGCCTTCCAAGCTCTGCGCTTGTCCTGCCCTGTCCGCCCCCACTGCAATGGGGAGCTTCATCCCTGTGTGTGCTGGGCCATTTCCAGGAGTCCTTCCCCTGGGGCCATCCTGTTAACCAAATGCTCTGTGCTGAAGCCTAGACACAGTGAGGCAGGTGTGCAAGGCATTTGGGTGGAGGCCATGCACCTTTCTCTTTCTGATCTACCCTCTCCCAGCTTAAGGAAGAGCTTCAAGAGCTACTTAGTAGGTCTGAGTGTGCAAAGGTCACATCTCCCCACTCTTTAGTGGATCTTTAGCAGGTCCGGTGCCACCTGCTCCTTGCCTTTGTCCTTTGTGGGGGATCTGTTTCTTTACGTTTTTAAAAGAATAAAAAAAATGATTAAAAGGTGGCATTTTGTGACACATCACCATGAGGTGAGATTCGGTTTTCAGTATCTCTAACTAAAGTTACATGGGAGCAGTGATGCTGAGTTCTGGTGGAGACTCTCCTCATGGCTGTTTCCATGGTGTTGTATGGAGTTCAGGCACTGGGCAGAGAGAGGCTGCATGACTTCCAGGGCCAAATGATGTGGTCCCTGGCCTCTGACAGAGGACCTCTTCAAAGCCCTAGGGAGACAGCTGAGCTCCGCACCAGGTAGAGGAAATGTCAACCCCTGGGGTAACTCACCACTCACCCCAGGAGAGTGTTGGCTTGCAAGCCAGCTTATCTGGCAGAGTACTGAGGGCTGGCCATGTGAGGGACAGGAAAGACAGATGTCCTCTATCCTTATGACATAGACATATAAAAAGGTCAACAAACCAAATACCTCCTTGTTATGAAAAAGGTCAACATAAAATGACAAGGGGCTTGTGACAGAAAGGAAGGTACGTGGAGGTGGGTATAAGAGAAGATACTAGAAAGAGGGCCAGGGCTAGAGGTGTTGGTGTGTGATCTGGCAAGGGCAGCAGGGAGAGACCAGGACAGATGAGCAAGACCTTGTAGGTAAAGGGACTGAGCTCTGCTCTTAGAGGACAGAGCACTGAGATTTTTGCACAGGACAATGCTCTATGAATGACTTGCTTCTTGAAAAGGATGCAGCAGACTTGCCAATCCATCACTCCTGTGACAGTGACCAGGGAGATAAGACACCCAGGCCTGTCTGTTGCGCATGATCTGTGTGAGGTACAGGGTCCTACAGGCCAGAGCCATGTGGTTTTTTGTTTTGTTTTGTTTTTTCCAAGGATCCCTGTCTGTTCCTTTCTTTCTTCTCTTCCTTCTGTTAGTTCAAACTCTCAGTGTACCATTGTGGAGGTTTGAATATGAATGGCACCCCCAAGCTCTTACATTTAAATGTTTGGTTACCACGAAACTGGAACAGTCTAGAAGGATTAGGAGGGGTGGCCTTATTGGAGGAAGTGTGTCACTGGGAATGAGCTTTGAGATGTCAAAGCCCATGTCAGACCCAGTTTCCCCCCCGCCTTAGGCAGGGAACAGAGCAAGCATGCAGGATTCTGAGTCGGGCCTAGTGGCCCTGGGCTGTGATTTAGGCTATGTGGGAGAATTGTTGACAGCCTGCTCTGACTACAGAGCGTACAGGTCCAGCCTAGAGAACCTTGTGAGATTCTGACTCAGAATGAAAAACTAAGATGGCTAGACGTTGTTAGCTCCGTGGTAGCAACATACACAGGACCCTAAACTGTATCCCCAACACCATGTTTAGAAGTGGTGCTTTAGGTCATGTTTGAGGTTAGACAAGATCTCTGGCATTGTACTCCATGAGTGAACTCTGTTCGCTTGGTGAGGAGAGAGAGCAAAAGAGATACCCGGGCTTTCTTCCTCTGTGTTGGCTTGGGACTTTACCACAAGAAAGCTGTCACTATGCACACGCCTTCTTTCTTGAACTCCAGGCACTACTAGTTAAAATGAACCACATTACCTCACAAAGTTGTCCAGCTTTAGGTGTTTTGGTACGCTGATGAAAATGAGACCAATATTCTGTACATCTGTCATTGGACTTTCTCTTTATCCCAGACCTCCTCAACCCCAACTCTTACCCAGACGAAAAGTTGAAGTCATTACTTCCCACAGCCCCACCTGTTCCCACCAGATTCTCCCTTTCTCCTCTCCCAGAAACCTCGCTGTCTACACTGTACTACTTTACACTACCCCATCCCATACCCCTTTGGTCTCTCTTCTTCCTACCCAAGGGCAGCTAGAATCTCTGAAACATTCAAAGCTTGCTCTAGAATCACGTTCTAGGGACTTTGCTTCCCCCACTGCAGACAGCATCCATTGCCACTAAAGCCCTTCTGTCCCCTTGAATACCATTTACCGATGGCTGCCTGGCATTTTGCCCATTCCTCCCCACAGGTGTATGGATGTCTGTCTCCTTCACAGACAGGTCTCCCATGCCTGGATAGTGCAGGTTCTCTCCGAAGGTGGTGGGGATTCATCAACTGATGTGACTGCTCCTTGGTTGCCAGATGTGCTGGGAGACATTCACAGTCACACTGCCTCCTCTACCTACGTGGTCCAGTTCTTCATCCCCTGGATTCTGACCTACTTTGGGAGATGCTCGGGGGACAGGATGCCTTCTGATTTCAGAGCAGCATTGCCTGACAGCCAACCCATGCTATGCTGCCTGTGTCTCTGGGGTCCCTCCAGCCTCCGTGCCTTGTCAGGGTTCTGCTTCCCAAGTATTGTGGTTGGTGTCTGGCTCCTCACATGCAGTCTCTTGAAAGCCGGCATTTCCAGCGGATCCTCAGCAGGGAACTTGCCTTGCACAGATGCCTTTTCAGCCCCTCAGCTCAGCTCTTGACTTGTCCTGCCTGGTGATCTTTCTGCATTCACCAGCACAGCTTCGACGGGCATCACGGCAGTGAATGTCACTCCCAGAAAGGTGCCTGTCACTCTAGGCTCAATTAGTCCCCACATGTTCATGTAGTTTCCCTCCTCAGCTGCAGAGGGTTTCGGGGGCCCCGTCCCCCAGAGGCTACATCTAAAAAATTTCAGGTTCCTCTAGACTTTTTCCTGCTCAAGATGCCGGACGGACATCAGGTAGTTCCTATTGTTTGCATAATTGGAGGCTGTCAGTGATGGAGGCCCCATCCCTCCACTCTGGGGACATATATTCCTTCCAAGTTAAAGTTAGTCTCTGCTGTTTAAGATTCTGCATCTGTATTCTACATGAACCTGGAGGGAAAATTCTTCTGTGCATCCTTCTGCCAGACATCCCAGCAGGTGACAGAACAGGGCAGCATGGGAGACTCACCTACAGTGAAGCATCTTTTAAATCCCACCTTACATGAAGTGTGGAGAACATGGAAGGACCGGGAAGAACTTTTTCATAGCTCCGAGCAAAACAACTCTACAGTATCATTTGTTGACTGAGTCTCGGTAGATCAGTGAACCCCACCACAAGGCTGGGGCAGAGTTGTCGAGTGTCCACCATAGCATGGGCAGCAACACTCCCAGAGACCCACAGCCAAGCAAGTAGATGTGCAACAAAGGCATTGAAGGAAATCTCCACCTATTCCTTACCTGACATTTACAACAATTTAGGAGGGACCTCAGCAGCCACATGCTAATACACATTTTGTGAGGATAATTCAAGGAAACCACTGGACAGTCCCACAGTGGGACAACAGACACAGTACAGAGCCATCTGGCTTTCAGAGAAGTTATGTGGTGTCACTTATAACAAACAGGTATAGTGCTGGGAGATAGCCCAGTCACTAAAGTGCTGGAAATATGGATGCACAGGCTGAGCTTGATCCTCAGAACACGCGCAAGAAGCCAGACATGGTGGCACCTCTTTCTAATCCCAGCACTAGGAGGCAGAGTCAGGAGAATCTTGGTCTCACTGGCCAGCTAGTCCAGCGTCACTGATAAAGCCCCAGGTCAATAAGAGACATTGTTTCAAAGGAGGTGAATGGTGTTCCTGAGGATGACATCTGAAGTTGTCACAGGTAAACACACACACACACACACACACACACACACACACATACACACACACAGAGAGAGAGAGAGACAGAGAGACAGAGAGACAGAGAGAGACAGAGAGAGTCAGAGTCAGAGACAGAGACAGAGACAGAGAGACAGAGAGGAACAAGAAAGTATAGTCAACAGAAACGGGGTTGGAGGGGGAGGACAGCCAGTAACAATTGTCCCCTGGGAGTCTCATAATGGGCTTTCTGGGCAGAGACTTTCAACCAGCCATGAGCAAACCAATGATGTCAAGGAATGGAAACCAGTAGAGACCGGTGTCTTATGAATACAGAAACAAACACCCTTAATGAAGCCCCAGAAAACCCAACCATCAACACAATAAATGGGGGTAAATACTCAAGAAAAACAAAAGTGTGTATCCACACAAAAATCAGTGTATACCTGCATAGGAATACTCAGAAACATTATTCACTGGAGCCAACGGGAGACACCAATGCCTGTCATCTGGAAAAGGCATAAATAGATGGCCTGATCACACCACGAGCTTGTGGGTCACCTTAAAGGAAACATGTCCTAGCAACCTGTTAGACAGCTGAGTCTCAGACACATTGTGCTAACTCAGAGGAGCTGGCCACAGATCTCAGGTATGATACACTCCCATAGTCAGTCAACAACAGGTGTGTCCGGGGAGTGGAGAAAAACAGATCAGTGCTTTTTAGGAGTTGAGAGGTGGGGGTGGTATAAGATAATGCAGATACAGACTTCCTTTTCAAGAAGGAAGCATTCCCAAGTAGCACAGTGTCAGTGTCAGGGAGATAGCTCAGTAGCAAAACACTTGCCTTGCAAGCATGTGGACCTGAGTTCAATTCTGAGAACCCAAGTAAAAATGTGGGGATGGTAGCATGTGTTTATAATCCCAACACTGGGGAGGCAGAGGCAGGAGGATGCCTTCAGCTTGCTGGTCAGCTAGTCTAGCCAAATTGGGGAGCTCCTGATTCAGAGAGTGACTTAGTCTCAAAGGATAGACAGCATTCCTGAAGGTGATACCCCAGGGTGAGTCGGTCCTTAGGCCTCTAGAACACAGGCATACATGCGCGCGCGCACACACACACACACACACACGAACACACAAACATATTTTCCACACACATGCATAACTTTTAAAATGATACAGTGTTGGTGAGCTGCTCTCAAAATCTACCCAGTGGAATGTGAACTTCAAACTCGCGACTTAGGTGGCACAGGAATGATTACTGAATTATACTGCAAAGTGTGTTCTGTGGATAACACTAGACACCCATGACTTGACTGTGGAGATGACATGTTTCATGCACAGGCAGAAGGACACGACAGGCAGTCCCACTGCATCTTCAGAGCTGTCCAGGATGTCACACCTGTGCAAACACCCTCTTTCTCCTGTGGTCCCACAGCATATGTCACATCGCACTCCACTGAAGTTTGGATTTAAAAAAAAAAAAAAGTTGTCAAGGAGCAGCTTACTCCGTAGCCTGTGGATTTGGCCCTGACCTCCTCCAGCACTGGCTTCCTCCCTCTCATGCACTTTCCTCTCACTCCTGACTCCTGGTGGAGTCCCAAAGCCCAGTTCACGCATTTACAGAAGTCCTCTGATCTTCCCTGTACCACACCCCACGTATCAAATTCACCCACAGGACCCCCATCTTGTGCCCAGTTTCTCCTTCTTCTTCCCTGTTAGTATTGTCTTTGAGGCTGTGCCTTCCTACTGCCCATCCTGCCCCTCTCCCATCTGCCCACCTTCTTCCAAGGTCTTCAGCTGATCCTCTCTTCTACCAGATGAACCCCAGTCCCCAGAAAGCCTGAGGTCTGTAGAACTGGTTGTGTTACCTCTTCCTCCTTCATCCGCAGACTGTCAATAAAAACCATGGCTGCTTTTGTGGACTTAAGATGGAGATCTCTGCCTAGGATGCCCTAGGATGCCATCCTGCTTTTCTCAAACAGCTATTTGTAAGTTGATACAGAAATGGCCATCTTTCTTCAAGCACTTTTCAGCTCTCCAATCCAGTGTCCATTTATTTGCACTCTGTGATGGAAGCCCCTCTTTTGGTCCCGATTTGTTACTTCTGGGCTTGTATGGATGCTCGACATGTAGTTGTGTCTGGCCCACAACCTGTATACCACAGACTCTCCTGAGCCTGTCTGGCCTTCTTCCTTGTACGCAAAGGCAGAATGAGGTATTGTCCTGCCTGTAGTACTGTGCTTCCCCCCACATCTTCCTGAACCTTCTCAGACCCTGATGGTGATCTCCTTTTGGGTCCCTTCAGTGCTGACCCTCCTACTTCAGTCTGTGGTGTCTTCAACATCTGTGCTGTAGCCAGAGAGTCCCGTTGGCCTCTTACTCATCCTCAGCTCTCAGCCAACTTCCGGGAACCATGTAGGTACTTCATAAAGGCAACTAGGTGAAAAGGATTTGATAATTTATGGCCAAAGATTGAGAATAATTGCCAATGAGAATTATATGCTAATAATGCAGATAGCTCTAAGCACATCCTGGAGTTTCCCTCTTAACCCAATTCTCAACCAGGGGACCATAAAATCAAAGGTCGGTCTGTTTAGCAGGAATGGTGATGAACTGTGAATCTTCATTGCAGCCAGGGAGGGCTGATTATATAGATTAGGAATGCAGTTCCACCCAGATCTCATGCACTCGGCCAGCTAGGAGGCAGGGCAGAGCCAGGGCTCAGGGGTCGCCCCATCTCACAGCTTCTGCTCCCCCAGGTGGCTCTCTGTGGAAGTGGGACTCGGGCCCCAGAGCAGGAGCTGCTGAAGGCTGGTGCTGCTGCTCAATCTTCCCATGTTGTTCAGAAGCTTTTCCAGGAATGTCTGGGGCTGACTAAGGTCCTTCTCCAATGGCTGGATACACATTTGACGAGTAACACCAGTGTCCAACTCACTTATATACAAACCCTGATACTCTGAGCATGGCCTCCATCCTGAACTTGTGAGCTAGCCTGGGGTAGCCTAGTGCCTCACTTCACCCTGCACACTCCAGTGGTGTGGACTGTCTGGGACAGGTGACACTCGGTTAGATGCTCGTGCAGCACATGAATTCATGGTTAAATAGAAATACAGGAAGAGAGGGGAGAAGGGACAAAGATAGAAAGAGAGGAAGAGAGATGGAGGGAGGGCATAGGTGGAGAAACGAAAGGAGGAAGAGGGGAAGGGTTAGGAGAGGGAGGGATAAACAGAGAAGAGAGGGGTAGATGAGAGAGGGAGTGAGGGAGAGAAGATGGAGGGAATAGAGGGAGGGATAAGGGAAGAAATAAATGAGGAAGGAAGGGGAGAGGAAGGGATGTCAGAGGGAAAGAGGCAGGAGGGATGGAGTAGAGAGAAAGATAAGGGAGGGAAGAGAGAGGGAAATGAGTGATGAAGGAAGAAGAGAGGGAAAGAGGAACAGATAGGAGGAATGAAGAAAGCAGGTCTACCATCAGCCACCAAAGGGACCTCTATTGGGCTTCACCTTGCTGTATTCTGCCATCATCCAAACTTCCTTGGCCTTGGCCTCACCAGCTCTAAACATTGTTGGTCCCTCTGTGTTTTGTTGGGTGTGGTTAGCAGGTGGGAAGTGTTCATGGCTCAGGGTCTAGCAGGCAGTGTGACTGATGAGTCTATCTGCTCTATGTAAGCATGCCTTGACTTTGGCCATCCATTTTCCCACTTATCCCATCATCTCTAGGGTTAAATTAGTATTGGTGATGTGCTACAGTGCCTCCCCAGGAAGAGGAGGTGCTGCCATGCAGGGAACTTGCTCTCCAGCCACGCCCTGTGGAGCAACACCCAGCAGACACCCAGGGCACTGAAGGAGCAACACAAAACAAATCCGCAGGTGACGACTTGGGTGACAGAGGTGGCATGTACTGTAATGGTCCAAGAAACTCATGACCCAGAAAATCATCTTTGGTGCCACTCCCAACTGTTAGACATGAAGCTGGCACCCTGGATGCTCTGCCCCCAGGCTGGAAGGTACCAGATTGGAAACTCACTTGAGGGTCTGATTAACACTGAAACATGTCTGTGTCTTTGGGCTGGTTAAGACTGGCAATCCAAGCATTTGCTTGGAGATAGGTACCCTAATCGCAGCATGGAGATGACCACAGAAAAAGATAGTGGTTCTATGTGAAGGGTTTGGATACATAAATTAGGAGGTGTGGATGCAGAGGTCTGCTGTGAACTCAGGAACCACATCTAACTCAGTTATTATTTATCCAGAGTCTGGATCAGAGCCTACCAAACAGAAGATATCTGATTTGGGTCAAGAATGGGTAAATGAATGTAGTTCTGCCTTTCTTCTGCCATTTGATGATTTTTGTCTTTGATTGGCATGTGACATTTGTACATATGGATGGGGTTATGATGACATGGCTTGACTCACATACACATTAAATGTTTGTCTACTGCTGTAAGCTCCAGATTCCAAGTGTTTAGGCATCAGTAGCTTCAGCTGGTTGGTCTATTGCTGAACCAGTTTGTAGTCTGGTCTCTGCCAGGGCAAAACCTCAAGGTTGACCTGTTTATATCTGTACACAGCCCCTCCCAGAAACCATGAGCCAGCTATAACCACCGGACTTCAGCAGTCGTGGAGAGGTGGACAGGATCCCTTGTCTCACATGCTATTTGGGAAGACCTGCCACTTTATTATAGAGAATCAATATTTGCACGGTGAGGAGGTTGTAAAGTTTTATAGTTGTGAAGAGAAACGTTTTCCTAACTATCCCCCAAAGAGACATAACCCAACAGGGAAAGTCGCATGGTGATTCAGAGCAAGGGGCAGCGACAATAACGTGTTGAGGACAGGTGGCCTGTGTGTGCACCCAGAGTCTCTAGACAGCTGCAGATGAGTCTTTTCAGAGCACACTGTGACAAAGGACAAAACTGGATCGGGTTTATCACTATACCAGTCTATAGGGAAGAGCAGCCCTGGGTGAGGCATGTCACATTGCTTCTCCATAGATTTTTCTCCTTATAAGTTTTAAAATTTTCTTCTATGTTTTTCATACTTTAATTGTATCATACTATGTAAGACAAAAAGATAGTATTTTCAAAAACTGGAAAAAATCACTTCAAATTTAGAATATATATATGTATATGTATATATATATACATATACATATATACATATATATATTCTAAAGTCATTAAAATCTGAGGGTATGAAAAAATTTTCTTGAAACACAAGGGTTCAAAAGTGATGTCACACAAAGAATAATGTTGAAAATGTTTTACTTAAATGTTGAAATAAGAGGAGATGTGGAAAAAGGTTTTTAAATGAAGATCATTGAATATGTTGAGAAATTGTGCTGTTCTTCTGAAGGATGGGAGACATCTGAGACCAAGCCAAAAGAAAAAATATATTCACAATAACACAGAGGTAAAGGTTCAATAGTATTAACATAATATGGATTGGGAGCAGTCTCAATATTATTAGATTAGTTATTAGATTTATTAGATTTGAGTGCTTGCTGGTCTGTGTCATATTGTGAAGTGATAAATATATTAATTAAAAAACAAGAAGCAAACAAAAAAACTGGTGAGCCAGTGTGAATAAAATATGGTTGCTGGACATGGTCAAGCATATTAACAAGAAATATAGAACAAGACGATCTTACCAATGACGTAAAAATGAAAGATGATTGTAATGAGCAACAATTTCTATTATTTACAGTACTGGATCTAAGCCAGGAGATCATAAGGGTAGATGTTCCTCACTGTCAACACTAACACAGTAGGAAGTGACCAGGACCATGGCAAACAGGAATGTGTTCACCGTGTGTTTTTGAAGATGTTGACCAAAAACCACATCTAGTTATCAGGACAAAGACCAGAGAAGTTACAGTATTTTCCAGGAAAGGCACAAAAGAGATAAAAGACAAGGAGAAAAAAGATAAGGAGGTAAAAGAAAATAAAAACCAAACAGTAGAAGTTTTGAGTAGAATTCTGGAAGGGAGAGGCTATGATTAGGGTGAACAGCAGACGGAGGCACCTTCTTGGAACTCTGGGCCAAATCTGGCACCATATCTCTAGTCAGCAAGGTCACAGGGTCATAGACAATGCATCCAAGCAGGAGGGAGAAATAAAACCCACCCCAATCTGGAAATTCAAAAGACCTCCAACTATCAGAATCATAAGTAAATATTTTAAGGATGCTGGGTACAAGATGAATAATAAAATTCAATGTATTTTGCGATTTGTAAGCAAAGAAGGAGAGAATAAGTTTTTTGAATGCTCTCATTTAGTTGTTGTGCTAAGCGCCACAGTGTGTGAGAATCTCTGTGATTGTTGACTTCCAGCCTATATCTATGCAGGAGTGATGGAACTGTACAGTGTGATGGATCTATTTTTAGTGGTTTTATTTTTTGAGAAATCTGCATACACATTTCCATAAAATCAACCTGGATGTACATCAGCAAAGGAACGGATAAAGATAATGTGGTAAATATGCATTATGCAGTTTCATTCAGCCAAAAAGAAGAGCAAAAAATACATTGTTTGAAGGGGAGTTGAGACAACTGGAGATTACATTGGAAGAATTGAATCAGAATCAAAAAGGCAAATATTGTATGTTTTCTCTCATCTGTGGGTACTACATTTTATATGAAGACATGGAATTATTATGCATAGATGGCAGGAACATAGATATGAAATATTCTGGAGGAGTGTAGGTGGGTGGTAAGAAAGGAGAGGTGGGTAGGAGTGGTAATGTCCTTTCCATACTGTAGGAAATTCCTTTAGAAAGCCCAATCCTGTATGCTGTGAATGTGCACCAATAAAACCGAATCAATAAATTGTTATGAACTATAAAATGATACCTTTTAGAGTAGCATTGAACAGACTCAAATACCTACACATTTGTCTGATCAAATGTGTTCAAAGCCATGAAATCAACACATATGTTGAAGATATTTCTTACTGGGTTATGACAAGATGAAACTTCTACTGTATGTGTGCAGAAACTTTCACAGTGATGTTTGACATTTCCACATTTTAATTCTACTTTATAAACAGATAAAAAATAAAACCATTTATGAACAACAAAAATACATATGTCACAGCAGTTTAAGAAGCACTGTGTATATATAATCCATAATTCTTTTTCAAATTTTGATTTTTTAAATTAACATTTTTTTTTCATTTATTTTGCATGCCAGCCACAGTTTCCCCTCCCTCCTCTCCTCCTATTCTCTCCCCCAATTCCCATCTACCCCCTTCTCCATCTACTCCTCCCCTGTCTCCATTCAGAAAAGGGCAGGTCTCCCATGGGCTTGAACCAAAAGCATGGCACATCAAGTTGAAGGAGGACCAAGCTCTTCCCCTGTATAAACCCTGGGCAAGGTAATCCAGCATGGGAAACAGGTTCTCAAAGGCCAGCTAAGCACAAGGGACTGCTCCTTATCTCACTGCTAGGAGCCTTACAGACAGACCAAGCTATACAACTGTCACACACATGCAGAGGGCCTAGGTCGATCCAGTGCAGGTTCCCTAACTATCAGTCCAGAGTCCATGAGCTCCTATGAGCTCAGGTCAGCTGTCTCTGTGGGTTCCTTCATCATGACCTTGACCCCCCTGGCTTGCACAATCCCTACCTATTCCCTTTCTTCAGGAGGACTCCCAGATCTTGGCCCAGTGCTTGGCTGGGGAATCTCTGCATCTGCTCCCATCAGTTACTGGATAAAGGCTCTCTGATGACAATTAGGGTAGTCACCAATCTGATTGCAGTTGATGGCCGGTTTAGGCACCTTCTCCACTATTGCTAGCAGTCTTAGCTCAGGTCATCCTTGTGGATTCCTGGGAGTTTCCCTGGCACCAGGTTTCTCCCTAACCCAGAAATGTGCCCCCTATCAAGACCTCTCTTTCATTATTCTCCCCCTCTATTCTGCCCCCAACCTACTTCCTTCATCCAACCTGGCCAACCTGCTCCCTCAGGTTCTCATTACCCCGTCTGCCCACCCCTGCCCTCAGTTCACCCTGGAGATCTCTTTTAATTCCCCTTCCCAGGGAAATCCATGCATCCTTCTTTGGGCCCTTTTTGTTATATAGCCTCTCTGGGGCTATGGATTGTAGGTTGGTTATCCTGTACTTTACTCCTAATATCCACTTTTGAATGAGTACATACCATGTTTGTCTTTCTGAGTCTCACTCAGAATGATTTTTTTCTAGCTCCATCCATTTGCCTACAAATTTCATGAGGTCATTTTTTTTTACAGCTGAGTAATACTCCATTGTGTAAATATATCACATTTTCCTTATTCATTCTTCAGTTGAGGGGCATCTAGGTTGTTTCCAGGTTCTGGCTATTATGAATAATACTGCTATGAACAGAGTTAAGCAAGTGTCCTTGTATGATTGAGCATCCTTTGAGTATATGCCCAAGATTGGTATAGCTAGGTCTTGAGGTAGATTAATTCCCAATTTTCTGAGAAATTGTCATATTGATTTCCAGAGTGGCTGTACCAGTTTGCACTCTTTTGGTGATGATCTTTTTCCATTCTATAGGCTGCTGTTTTATCTTATTGACAGTGTTTTTTTTGCCTTACAGAAGCTTTTCAGTTTCAGGATGTCCCATTTATTAATTGTCAATCTCAGTGTCTGTGTTATTGGTGTTACATTCAGGAAGTGGTCTCCTGTGCCAATGCATTCAAGACTAGTTCCCACTTTCTCTTCTATCATGTTCACTGTAAGTGGATTTATGTTGAGGTCTTTAATGCACTTGGACTTGAGTTTTGTGCATGGTGACAGATATGGATCTATTTGCATTCATCTACATTCTGACATTCAGTTATGCCAATACCATTTGTTGAAGATGCTTTCATTTTTCCATTTTATAATTTTGGCTTCTTTGTCAAAAATCAGGTGTTTGTAGGTGTGTGGATTTATGTCAGGGTCTTCTTTTCCATTCCATTGATCCATGTGTCTGTTTTTATGCCAATACCAAGCTGTTTTTATTGATACAGCTCTATAGTAGAGCTTGAAGTCAGGGATAGTAATACCTCCAGAAATTCCTTTATTGTACAGGATTGTTTTAGCTTTCCTGTTTTTTTTTTCATATGAAGTTAGTATTATTCTTTTGAGGTCTGTGAAGGTCTGTGTTGTGATATTGTTGGGGATTACATTGATTCTGTAGATTGCTTTTGGTAAGATTGCCATTTTTATCTATGTTAATCCTACCTATCCAAGAGCATAGAAGATCTTTCCTTTTTCTTATATCTTCTTCAATTTCTTTCTTCAAAGACTTAAAGTTCTTGTCATATAGATCTTTCATTTGTTTGAGCTTGCCCCAAGATATTTTATATTATTTGTGGCTATTGTAAATGGTGTTGTTTCTCTGATTTCTTTCCTAGCCCGTTTATCAATTTTATTTTATTTTTTTTTTTTTGGTTTTCCGTTTATCAATTTTATATAGGATGGCTACTGCAAGTGGAGTTTTCCTGCCTCACAGTCTCTCTCAAATAAACACACTGAGGCTTATATTAATAATAGATGCTCAGCCAATAGCTCAGGCTCATCACCAAGTAGCTCTTACATTTTAAGTTAACCCATATCCCTTATTTACCCTTTTCCATGTGGCAGTACCTTTATTAACATGGCACACTCATCTTCTGCTCCCTCTGTGTCTGGCTTGCGACTCCAGACTCTGTCCTTCTTCCCAGCATTCTCTGTTTGGCTCTCCCATCTAACCTTATTCTGTTCAGCTATTGGCCAGTCAGCTTATTTATTAAACCAACACAGTGACAAATCTGCACAGTGTATAAAGGGATTGTTCCACAGCAGGATACTAATTTTTTTAGTTAATCTTGTATCCTGCCATATTACTGAAGGTGTTTATCAACTGTGGGAGTTCCTTGGTAGAATTTTTGGAGTCACTTATGTATACTATCATATTGTCTGCAAATAGCAAAAGTCTGACTTCTTCCTTCCAATTTGCATCCCCTTGATCTCCTTGTATTATCTTATTGCTCTAGCTAGAACTCCAAGTACTATATTGAATAAAAATGGGGAGAATGGGCAGCCTTGTCTTGTTCCTGATTTTAGTGGAACTGCTTTGGGTTTCTCTTCATTTAATTTGATGTTGGCTTGCTGTATATCGCTTTTATTATGTTTAGATATGTTCCTTGTATTCCTGATTTCTCCAAGATCTTTATCATGAAGGAGTATTGGATTTTGTCAAAGGCTTTTTCAGCATCTAATGAGATGATCATGTGTTTTTTTCTTTCAGTTTGTTTATATGGTGGATTATATTAACAGATTTTCATATGTTGAACCATCCCTTCATTTCTGGGATGAAGCCTACTTTTGTCATAGTGTATGATTTTTTTTATGTGTCTTAGATTTGCCAGCATTTTATTGAGTATTTTTTCATCAATGTTCATGAGGGAGATTGATCTATAACTCTCTTTCTTTTTTGCATCCTTGTGAGGTTTGGGTATCAGGGTAACTGTATCCTCATAGAAAGAGTATGGCAATATTCCTTCTGTTTCTATTGTGTGGAAAAAATTGAGGAGTATTGGTATTAGCTATTCTTTGAAATTCTGATAGAATTCTGCACTGAAATCATCTGGCCCTGGGCTTTTTTTGTTGGGAGACTTTTAATGACTCCTTCTATTTCCTTAGGTGTTATAAGCCTATTTAAATTGTTTATCTGGTCTTGTTTTAATTTCAGTATGTGGTATTTTATCAAAAAAAGTTGTCCATTTCTTTTAGATTTTTCAATTTTGTGGAGTACAGGATTTTAAAATACAACCTGATGATTCTCTGGATTTCCTCAATGTCTCTTGTTATGTTTCCCTTTTCATTTCTCAATTTTGTTAATTTGGATATTCTCTCTCTGCCTTTTGGTTAGTTTGGATAAGGGTTTGTCTATCTTGTTGATTTTCTCAAAGAACCAACTCTTTGTTTCATTGATTCTTTGTATTGTTCTCTTTGTTTCTATTTCAGCCCTGAGTTTATTTCGTGTCATCTATTTTTCCTTGGCTAGTTCATTTCTTTTTGTTCTAGAGCTTTCAGGTGTGTTGTTAAGTTGCTAGTGTTAGATTTCTCCAAATTCTTTATGTAGGCATTTAGTGCTATGAACTTTTCTCTTAACACTGCTTTCATAGTGTCCCATAAGTTTGGGCATGTTGTGCATTCATTTTCATTGAATTCTAGGAAGTCTTTAATTTGCTTATTTCTCCTTTAACCCAGTGGTAATTCATTTGAGAGTTGTTCAGTTTCCATGAGTTTGTGGACTTTCTGTAGTTTGTGTTGTTGTTGAATTCTAACTTTAGCCCATGGTGATCTGCTAAGATACAGGGGGGTTATAATTTTTTTATATCTGTTGAGATTTGCTTTATGACTAAGTATGTGGTCAATTTTAGAGATGGTTCCATGAAGTGCTGAGAAGAAGGTGTGTTTGGGTGAAATGTTCTGGAGATGTCTGTTAAGTCCATTTGAATCATTACATCTGTTGATTGCTTTACTTCTCTGTTAAGCTTTTGTCTAGCAGACCAGTCCATTGCTGAGAGTGGGGTGTTGAAGACTCCCATTGTTAATGTGTGGGTTTTAATATGAGAGTTAAGCTCTAGTAATGTTTCTTTTACAAATGTGGGTGTCCTTGTATTTGGGGCATCAATGTTCAGAATTGAGACTTCATCTTAATAGATTTGTCCTTTGATGACTATGAAATGTCTTTCTCTATGTCTTTTGATTAATTTTAGTGTGAAGTCTATTTTGTTAGATATTAGAATAGCTACACCAGTTTGCTTCTTAGGTCCATTTGATTGGAAAATCTATTCCCAACCTTTTACTCTGAGGTAATGCCTGTTTTTGAAGTTGAAGTGTGTTTCTTGTATGCAGCAGAATAATCCTGTTTTTATATCCATTCTATTAGGCTGTGTCTTTTTATAGGCAAATTGAGTCCAATGATATTAAGGGATATTATTACCAGTGATTCTTAATTCCTATTAATTTTTGATTTTGTTGTTGGTGGTGGTTGTGTGTGTGTGTGTGTTTCCCTTCTTTGAGTTTTGCTGATGTAAGATTATCTATTGCTTGCATTTTTGTGGGTATAGCTAACTTCCTTGGGTTGGAGTTTTCCTTCTAGTACTTTCTATAGTGTTGGATTTGTGGATAGGTATTGTTTAAATGTGGTTTTATCATAAAATATCTTGTTTTCTCTGTCTATGGTGATTGAAAATTTTGCTGGGTATAGTAGTCTGGGCTGGCATCTGTGATTGCTTAGTGTCTGCAAAAATGTCTGTTCAGGACAAATTCTGGCTTTTAGTGTCTCCATTGAGAAGCTGGGCATAATTCTGATAGGTCTGCTTTTATTTGTTACTTGGCCTTTTTCCTTTGCAGCTCTTAATATTCTTTCTTCATTCTGTATGTTTAGTGTTTTGATTATTATGTAGCAAAAGGGCTTTTTTTTTCCTGGCCCAGTCTATTTGGTGTTCTGTAAGCTTCTTGTACCTTTATAGGCATGTCTTTCTTTAGGTTAGGGAAGTTTTTTTTATGATTTTGTTGAATATGTTTTCTGTGTCTTTGAACTGGAATTCTTCTCTTTCTTCTATCCCTATTATTCTTAGGTTTGGTCTTTTCATGGTGTCCCCGATTTCCTGGATGTTTTGTGTTAAGAATTTTTTGGATTTAACATTTTCTTTGACCAATGAATCTATTTCCTCTATGGGATCGTCAGTGCCCAAAATTCTCTCCTCCATCTCTTGTATTCCGCTGTATATGCTTGCATCTGTAGTTCCTGTTCTGTAAGATGAATTGCTAAGTGGTCTTTTTAATAAAAATCCTGGATGAAGCCAGATATTGGGGTGAAAACTGAGAGAACAGAGGAAGAGGACAAACCACAGCCAACCTCACCTCACCAACTTCTCTACTTCCAGGAGAGCTACTTCATGTATACTCACACCTATATCCTTTCTGTGCTCTGCAATCTCATTTTCTCTCTCTGCCTTGGTATATTTCTTCCTCTTTCTGATCAGCTCTATCACTTCCTGTCTGTCTGTATAGACCTCCAGACCTCTATAGTTAACTAGTGTTAGGAATTAAAGGCATGTGCCACCATGCTTGGCTCTGTTCACAGTGTGGCCTTGAACTCACAGAGATCCAGATGAATCTCTGCTTCCCATATGCTAGGATTAAGGGCATGTGCTACCACTGGCTGACCTCTATGTTTAATATAGTAGCTGTCTTTTTCCTCTGATCTCCAGCAAGCTTTATTTATTAGAGCACAAATAAAATATCACCACACTTACCCAGATTTTTCATTTCCAGAATTCTCTCTGTTTGTGTTTTCTTTATTGCCTCTATTTCAATTTTCAAGTCTTGAAATGTTTCCTTCACCTGTTTGATTGTTTTTATCTTTCTTTCTTGACTTTCTTTAAGAGATTTATTGATTTCTTCCAATTTTTTGTTTGTCTTTTCCTTGATTTCTTTAAGGGAATTTTTCATTTCATTTTTAAGAACCTCTATCATCTTCATAAAGTTATTTCAAAGACCATTTTCTTGTTTCATCTGCGTTCAGATGTTCGGGTCTTGCTGTTGTAGGACCATTGGGTTCTGGGTGTCATTTTGTCCTTTATGTTGTTGAATGTATTCTTACACTGGCTCCCCATCTGTTCTACCAAGTAGTGTAGGTGGTGCTTGTGCCTATAAGGGCTGCTGTAGTTCCAATGGGTGTGGGTGTCACTTGTGCCTACTGGGTCTTTTGATGTTGACAGAGAGGGCTGTCATGGGGAGGATGCTGGGGTACGTGTGGTTGGGTGTTAGAGTGGGTCCTGCAGCAATAGAGCCCAGTGATGGCAGCAGTGGTGGTGTAGTCTGCTTATGGGTCTCTTACCTGCTAACCGTCTGCTGGAGACTACATCAGAGCAGTGGACTTCCCCCAAGGTTGGGGGCAGGGTCCAGCTGCCTTGCTGGGGCTGAGCTGGGAGAGTGAGGGGCATGGGTGTGTCCTCGGTCTTAGGGCTTAGAGATTGAGGCAGTTTAGCTGGGAGACCAGTCACTCACCTGTTCTTCCAACTGCTGTAGGTGGTACTTGTGCCCATAGGAGCTGCTGATGTTGTACCGAATGGTTGGCCATCCAGGGGCAGAGATAGTGGTGTGGCCTACCCACAGGTCTATCCATAATTCTTAAGAAAAGTGTAAATCCCATCAAAACAGAGAGATACTTCCATGTTTACTATTGGAAAGATTTCATGATGGGAAAATGGTTAATTACTCTTAATTAGTTAATAGATTTAATACAATCTCAACTAAGATTTCAGAAGGATGTTTATGCATAGGTAGGTATTGGACAATTACATCTAAAGTTCATACAGAAAAGCAAAAAGCAAACAACAGATGTGGTGATCTGGAGGGAAAGAAGACAGTCATGAGCTTTGCTCAGTGTATGAAGTTCTAAGGAAAAACTGTAACCATTGAACAGTATAGAAGTTGGGTAATGGACCAAAAGACCAATGGACAGTAAGTTCACAGTCTAGAATGTTCACAACTTTGTTCTCAGTTAACTAATACCATAGTACTAACATTTTTTATTGTTTGAGAATTTCATGTACACATATAATTTTTTAAAAATTTGTTTTTAAGATGTGGTTACTGAACCAGGCCCAGGACCTCTGCAGGAACAGCAAGTGCTGTTAGCAATTGATTCATCTCTCTGTCTTCATATATAATATGTTTTCATCAAATATACCCCCATTCCATCCTCTCCAACTCCTCCCATGCCCCTGCCACTACCACCCCCAACTTCATATTCTCTTATGATCTATCTATCTATCTATCTATCTATCTATCTATCTATCTATCTCCCCCCCTCTCTAAACACACCAAGTTCACTTAGTACTGCCTGCATTTGTATGGGGGTAGGGCCATCTACCAGAGCATGGAGAGCTTTTCAAGGGCCACAGACCTGAGTGAAGTTAACTGATTTTCCTTCCCTCAGCAGCCATCAATTGCCAATAGCTCTTCAGTTAGGCAAGAGACTTCTTGAGCCCCTTGCCTATCCATGGTGGGAAATTGGCTTAGCTTGACCTTGGGCAGATATTGTACATGCAGTCCTTGTGAGTTCATGTCTGTCTTTGGCTTTTACCCCAAGACATTTGTTAGTACATAGTTTGACTCAACTGTAGACATAAGCAACAGCTAGTGTAGCGCCATCAATAGTGCTTGGTCTAGAAGAAACCATGGGGAAGTGAGACATTAGAGTTATCTTACACCATGAGAAAACATCAACTAAATATGGAGTCAACAGTAAATAGAACAAGAGATACAACATTGTGGAGGAAGCAGAGGAAGTGATGCATATGGCCTCCGAGTGTGCTGGCTTCTAAACTTGGGAAGTAGAAACAAGAGAATGAGGAGTTCAAGACCAGCCTCTGCTATATAGGGAGTTTAAATCCAGTGTGAGCTACATAAGACACTGTCTTAATAAAATAAAACAAAATAAAAGACTAGAGATACAAGTTATAATAGAGTGGGAGCAGACTCTTTATCGGGATGTATTTGTGCAGCCTGTGATCCCAGCACGTGGGAAGCAGTGCCAGGAGCATCTGAAGTTTAAGGTCAGCCTGGGCTACATAATAAAACTGTATCTTTAAAAGTGTAAATGATAGGTAAATCAGGAAGGAGACCGGGGCTGAAACCAGGTGAAACCTTTGTCTAGTGTGTCAGCGTGTGTGAAGCTCTGGACTTCATATACAGGAGGGAGATGGGGAGGAGAAGAGAGATGGAAGAGAGGGAGGGGAGAGGGACAGAAGAGAGGAGTGTGAAGAGAAGAGACAAAGAAAAAGGCAGAGGAAGAGATGAGGAGAATGGGGGAGAGAAGAGAAGGGAGAGAAGGAGGTAGAAGGGAGGGAGGGAGGGAAGGAGGGAGGGAGGGAGGGAGGGAAGGAGAGAGGGAGGGGAGCATCTCTGCATGGTAAAAGATGGGGAGCAGGAGCTCTCCCCTCTGTGTGTTTAATATTATATTGAAAATGCTAATCAACACAAAGACAAACAGATGGCACACACAGAGAGACAGGCTTGCACAGGAGATAAGAAACTACCACTATTTTCAGAGTAAACCATCTCTCCCATAGAAATCAATTTAATCTGCAGAAGAATTACGAGAGACAATGGGCTTTAACAAGGGCATTAGAGAAAAACTAAAGAAATCCAGATCTATGGTCTTGAGTTAATAGAAAAGCGTTCATCTTTATTCATTATCGTAGCAAGTGACAAAGGAGGTGCCAGTTTCCTAGTTTTGCTCTGAGTCTGAAGCTGCTCTTGACAGTCTGCTTAAGAATGAGTTTTTATGGATTGGAAGGTTTGGTGTGAAGGTGTCATCACAGCTAACGTGACGGGATGTTTATAGGTAAGCCTTTTTCCTGAAATTCCTGAATAGGATATTTATAGAACTTCCAGTTGATTTCAAACTTCACAAAGAAAAAAAGTCAAGCTTCTGGGAAACCCAGGAAAATGGTGAAGAAGGTCTGGGTGGATATGAAGCCTGCAGCATTTGATGGTTTTGTAGAAATGTTGAACAGTGTGGGAAGGGTTGGGGACACAATGGTTATTGTTCCCATGACTGTGATGAAATGCCCAACAGGAGTAACTGGAAGAAGGAAGGTTTCTTTTGGTTCACAGTTTGAGAATAAAGACCATCATGTCAGGGAAAGCATGATGGCAGGAGCCTGAGGAAGCTGGTCCCATTACTCCCCCAGTCAGGAAGCAGAGAGAGGCAGATGCTGGTTTCCATTTCTTAATAACCATTTTATCTTTATTTTGACTGTCCACCTGCATGTTTGTCTGTGCGTTACATATGTATGGTGCATGCAGAGGCTGGAGGAGAGTATTAGCTCCCCTAGGACTGGAGTTACAGGTAGTTCTAAGCTGTCATATGGATGCTGGGAACTTAACCTGGGACCCCTGTGCTCTTAACCACTAAGGCATCTCTCTAACCTCATGGATTTCTTCATTTTAATCAGTTCAGGACCCCAGTCCATGAAATGGGTGCCACCTACAGTTAGTTTAGGGTGGGTCTTCCCACCTCAATTACCTTGCCCTAGAAATTCTTGTAGACTGAAGTTTCTCAGCCCTGCCAGGACTCTCTTAGACAGCAGCTATTTTTATAAAGCAATCATTCAGAGGCTTAATATTAATTATAAACTGTTTGGTATATAGCTCAGGCTTATTGCTAACTAGCTCTTTTATCTTAAATTAACTCATTTCTATTAATTTATATATCGCCACATGCCTCTTGGCTTTACCTGTGTTTATTACATCTTGCTCCTCCATGGCTCTCAGCATCTCCCTGACTCCACCTTTCTCCTCCCTGACTCTTTACTTGGATTTTCTGCCTGGCTATAACCTGTCTTGCCATAGGCCGAAGCAGCTTCTTTATTAACAGGTAGCAACACATATTCACAGAAAGACCATCCCACAGTGCATTCCCTCACAGACAGGCCCAGAGGTTTGTCTCCTCAGTGAGTCTAGATCCTGTCAAGTTGGTAGTCTATGTTATCCATCACAGAGAGAATAAATTCATCAGTGAGGCAAAATAGGAAGTCCAGATTTGAACCTGTGATGCATATGAATCATGGGTCTAAGCTAGGAAAGAATAGACCAAAGGGAGGAGGCAGGACTGTCTGAGGAAGGAGATGAGACTGTCTGGGGGAGTAGTGAACTTCTCCTTCATACCACATGCAAAAACAACTCCAAGTGTACTATTTAAGGATGGCACATTTAAGCTATAAATCAATTTTTGTTTATTGGCATCAGGGATAGAATCCAGTAAGAAATCTTGCAAGGACTCCATCACTGAATCACATCTCAGCCACTTAATTTTCTTCTAGGAGAGTTAGAACTATTTTTGAGACTCAGAAATAAGCACTTATTTGTGAACTGCATGGTACATTAATAAAAATTTAAATTGAATAATTTCTAGCAAACTTAAATTGAAAAATATTGTTCACCAATATAAACCTTCAGGAAAATAAGAAAAATAAGTTGTAGTATAAACTGTGAGTTTTGCGAATAGAGAGTCAAAAAATTATTCATATTATAAATGTGTGCCAAAGTCTCATGAAGCAAAATAATCCAATAGAGAGGTTAGGAAATACAAGCATGGATTTTGTGTTCAGAACGAGGGATGTGGAGCTCATTTGTTAGGTCCAAATCAGGTCCCCCAGATGGCAGTACTGGTGGCAAGGTCTTAAATAGAAGGACACTGATGGGGCAAACAAAAGTGTAAACTTAACATTCCTAAAGGATCTTGTAAGGCAAGTTTCTGTTTCCTAGGAAAACTATTATCTCCCTTATCCTCCACAATGGTCGACCACCTCAGGCAAGGAAATCTAG
Organism: Peromyscus maniculatus bairdii; assembly: GCF_049852395.1. Lineage (NCBI taxonomy): Eukaryota > Metazoa > Chordata > Mammalia > Rodentia > Cricetidae > Peromyscus > Peromyscus maniculatus. The sequence goes on from NC_134871.1 coordinate 56,703,162, forward strand.
ATCCCAACGAATCCTGACAGCCTGCATCAGCTCAAGGACCCCCATCTTGCTGACTATCATATACAATCCACTTGTTTTCCTGACAAGCTGAAGTCCTCTGTTCTGGGAGGCAGACCAGAGGTTTGTTCTCCCAATAAACTTTTCTTTCTAAGGACAGTATGGTCCAGTCCTTTGCTTATTCCATAGGTACAGGAAGAGACAACGGTCTCAGGACATAGACAGTGCAATTAAAAATCACTGTGAGGTACATTCTCCACCTGTCTAGGACTATATTAGAGATGTCATATGCAGCTGGAGGAGGCATATAACCCTAGCCCTAACCCTAACCCTGCACTGCAGCCGATTATGAAACCAGTCCCCACTTTCTCCTGGAGGAGTGCAAGCACTGGGCAGCCTTCTTGTTCTACTTTACCAGTAGATAAAGAATAGCATTGCAGGCTCCAGGCTGATCAAGGCTGAAATGTCATGACATGCTCCTTGATTTTTCCCTGGAGAGACAAATGGCCCTTTACCCCTGGAAGGACATCCAAGACAGACCCAAGACTAAATTCACAAAGCCCATCCCAGTGAACCAATGCATTTATCAAGGTTACAGACAGGAACATGAGTGATACAGGAAGCTACAGCACAAAGCCCACCCCAGCATGGATGAGGACTGAAGAAAGCTGCATGCAATTCCATTGAGGAGTCTCCTACCCCAGCAACTATACATTGCTTCTGTAGCATTGGGTCTAGTTAGCTCTGTATTACCCTTTCTGGCTTATTTATGTGTTTATATTTGCTTGTGGTGTATGCATGATTATGTCTAATTTTTGTGTATCACTGTGTGTACACCCTCACTGAAGCCAGGAGTCAATTCTGGGCATCTTCCTTCTCTATCGCTCTCCACTTTATGTTTTGAAGCAGGGTCTCTCACTGTGCTGGGAGCTCACTAATGAGGCAAGACTGGCTGGTCAGCAATCTCAAATTGCTCATCTCTCTCTGCCTCCCCATGTCCAGGATTAAAGACACGCACCACCACACCCAGCTTTTACACAAGCCCTGAGATCTGAACTCAGGTCCTCATACTTTTGCAGAGAACACTTTCCCAATAGAGGCAACTTTCTGGCCCACCTTATGAGTTCTTACAACTTCCTTGCGAGTCTCCTGAACCTCCCCACTTCCTCTCACAAAGGGAGTGTTCCAACCTGGGGAAAAGAGCTAGGGGATGGATGTTAGAAGACCCCACACCCTTGGAAACAGTTCTTCTTCATGGGGCAAACTGGCTTCTGAAGTGATGTCTAAGATGGTTTTAATTGGAAGGAGACAAAGCAAAGAGAGTAAAAACTGAAACCAGGGATAATGAGCAAGTGTCTCCTCAATATCATCCTGAGACTGAGTTTCCCAACAAGAGGGGGTAGTTTCACAAGAAGGTAGATTCAGGAATGAACTGTAAAGCCAGTGATAAGCATTGGTTTTCATGACTGCATCTTCAGCAAGTGGATACATTTCTCAGTTAATTTCATTACAGTTAGTGTTTATTTTCATTTAAATTTTATAATCTCATTCATTTTTTTCTCTTGACAATTTATAGCACATCAGTGTGTACTTAATGTCTCCATTTTAAAAATATATATTTCAATCAGTCTTTTTAATGTTTAACTTTTTAATTTTGTGTTTTTATCCCGTTTTATTGATGTGTCCGTGTTTGTCCTTATGTTCACCAGATGCATACAATACACGTGGAGGTAAAAAGAGGGTGTGGCATCCACCTGGGTCTAGAGGTACAGGTGGTTTTGAGCAACCCAAAAATGGGTACTGGGAATGGAACTCAGGTTCTCTGTAAGAGCAATAAACACTCTAACCACTGAACCATCTGTCCACATTTAGTGTCTTTTCACTATGCATATCGTTTTGACATTTGACATGTGTGCTTTAGTTTTGAAGTTTCTTAGTGGATGTTGTGTGTGTGTGTGTGTGTGTGTGTGTGTGTGTGTGTGTGTGTGTATGTGTGTGTGTGTGTGTACTGAACATGCACATGGTTGAGTATACATGTGTGCACATGAATATAGCAGCCAGAAGTCAGTATTGGTTGTCTTCCTCAGTCATTCTCCACTTTATTCTTTGAGACAGGGTCTTTATTTGAGATAGGACCTTTCCCCGATCCCAGAACTCACTGGTTGACTAGACTAGTGCTGTAGGATGGTCTTTCTGTATGCTGTGAATATGTGTTGCTACTATTCGTTAATAAAGAAGCTGTACTGGCCTATGGCAACACAGGATAAAGACAGGCTGGAAATCCAAGAAAGATACAGCGAGAAGGAAGGCAGAGTTGGAGGAGATGCCGAGAGCTGCTTGGGGAGCAAGATGTAATAGAACACAGGTAAAGCCACTAGACACATGGTGATACATAGATTAGTAGAAATGGGTTAATTTAAAATGTTAGAGCTAGCTAGCAATAAGCCTGAGCCATAGATCAAACAGTTTGCAATTAATATTAAGCCTCTGAGTAATTATTTTATAAGCGGCTGTGGGCCTGGATGGATCACCGAAAAGCTTCTGGTTATGACTTGCTAGCTGTAAATCTCCAGGGAGCCTCCTGTCTCAGCATCTTCAGACTCTCAGCACCAGAGTTACAGATGTGCATGATCATACCTGGGGTTTTCATGTAGATGTTGGGATCTGAACTCAGGTCTGAATGCTTGCATGGCAGATACTTTACCAAATTCTTCACCCACTTACTAGATTTTGAAGACTTAAAATAGCATGTCTCCATTTAGGGTTAATATGAAATAATACTCCTCACTCCTCTGTGGCTGTAGGACACCTGACAGATATACAGATCTGCATGTCTGCAGATGCAGTGCTTGCACAGAACCTTCCAGAATAAATCTACATGATTTGAGTCTTCTTTATATTATCCATACTGTCTAAGGTCCTGTAGTGGCTGTGTAAGTAACCATAACACTGTGCTAACTAGGGAATGATGATTAGGAAAGAGTTTGTGGCACAGATGAGATGCTTTGACAAATAGTTCCTTTGAGCTTGCAGGTGGGTGAGAATCTGACCAATAATCAGTACCACAGATGACTGGTAGGCTCCACAGACAACTGGTAGACCCCACAAATGGCTGGTAGACTCCATAGATGGTTGATAGATCCCACAGATGGCTGGTAGGCTCCATAGATTATTGGTAGACCCCACAGATGTTATAACTCACAGGAAGACCACCTGTGTTTGGGTCATGGCCGCACTGCGCCCTCATGCCATTCACTGTCACTGCCCTCTCCAAGTTCAGCCCTGACATGTTCAGAGGAGATCTTCATGGCAGTGAATAAAGAACACACTCTGAGGACAGCATGTAAAGAGGCAAAGAGTGCTGTCTCAGATCCCCACCCAATTACAAGAACACAGGACACTGAGGCACTGGAATGGGAATGGCAAATTTGTTCCTTGCAGAAGATAATGTCAGAGGATGCTAGGGGAGGAGGTTTTAAATAAATAAGAGCAAAAGGTCCAAAAAGAACGTAGGGAGCAGTGAGATAGCTCAGGGGAGGAGGGTAAAAGCCCTTGTCTAGAAGCCTGGTGACCTGTTTCAATCTTAGAACCCCACATGGTGGAAAGAGTAAGCTGACTCCGGCTAGCTGTCCTCCAATGTGCATGCCTGTGCCTGAGCCCACCCCTGCACATAAATAAATGAATGCACAATTGTAAAAAGAATACAAACTTTTCACTAAAGATCGACATAAATATGTCAAGTGCCAACTATGAAACACATTTATGATTCATGTGACTGACAGAGCCTTGAAATGTGGGATCCATCTGAAGCAAAGGTAGTTTTGAAAACAGCCCTAATAGCCAAAATAGATAGCTGAGCTTTTCATGGCAGGGCAAGTCGAAAGGTATTGGGCACAGGCTTTTTATAAAAAGGATTCCTGACTAGTAATCTCACAAGGAGGAGTTACAAATGAAATTCCAATTTCAAGTCAAACAGATTGGCATAGTTTTTTAAAAATCTAACATCTGTAGACAAATATGAGACAATTGGACTGCTTAGATATCGCTTACTCAACACTCTGGTTGTGAAAAATAATTTGCCTTCACCCTGCAAAAGCTAAATATACTCATAACCTATGACCGAGCTGAGCACTTCTATAATTATAACCCTCCAAACAACAGCTATGACAAAAATTGAAAACCAAAAATTTACACAAACTCAGCAGGAAGTAAGTACACACGGGATGCTCACATCAGTGCTATCAAGAGCCCATTGACTTGCAAACAACCTAGGCAGGAGGCAGAATGGGCCACACTGTGAGCAAAGGGTCCATTTCACACAATTGGGGGTGGGGCGGGCACAGCTAGGGGCAGACCCAGGGACACACCCTTGACCTTCACAGCCAAATAAAAAAGACTACAGAAGAACTTCTGTCTTTTGTTTAAAAGAGAAAACCAAAGGAAAGCTGAGCAGCGGGCCTGCTGCTCAAGGTTACACACCAGTGTGGTAAAATAGTAAAGAAAACACAAAGATCCATGAGACAAAAGCTCACTAAGTGAGACTTTGGTTAGGATCATAAAGAAGGACCTGGGAGTTGACCCTCCAGGTTTTTCTACCTCCAAAGGGAAGCACATACCCAAATGCTTATTATATGTATTTAGACTATTTCACTTTGGGGGAGTCAAAACTTATTTATAAAGGATAGAAAGATAAGTGAAAGAAAATATTCTATTATATTTGGTACATAAGACCATGAAAGTGTGTAATAATAAATTAAACTAGGAACATCTTTTAGAAGACAAAGGAAACTGTAAAAGGAGACAAAAGGTGTCATGCCCAAAATCTTTCACCAAAGGAGAAGTAGTGGAATGACTTGGAGAAAGAGTCTGCACACACTTGCCCAAGGATGCAGGCTGCTCCCTCTGGGAAGTTGGAGTGAAGATGGTCATGGTGAGGGCTGTCCCATTGCCTTATTTACTGTGTGTAAGACACTCTCAAGTAGGCTGGGTGGTGGTGGCACGTGCCTTTAATCCCAGCACTCGGGAGGCAGAGCCAGGTGGATCTCTGTGAGTTCAAGGCCAGCCTGGTCTACAGAGCAAGCAAGATCCAGGACAGGCACAAAATCTACATAGAGAAACCCTGTCTCAAAAAAACAAAACAAGAGAGAGAGAGAGAGAGAGAGAGAGAGAGAGAGAGAGAGAAAGAAAGAAAGAAAGAAAGAAAGAAAGAAAGAAAGAAAGAAAGAAAGAAAGAAAGAAAGAAAGAAAGAAAGAAAATTGAGCTATGCATACAATACCCTGACTACCCATGACAGATAAAAGGTGGAAAATCATGGGGTGCTGAGAGATGGCTTAGCTGGTAAAGTAAGTTGGACAACCATCACCCTTGTAAAAAAGTTTGCAATGATGATGCATGCCTTAATCCCAGTGATACGAAAATGAAGACAGGCATCCTAGATCCCTGGGGCTGCTGGCCAGCCTCCCTAACCTAATTGCCATGCCCCAGGTGCCAGTGAGAAACCCTGTCCTAAAAAATCAAGGTGCCTGGAGTCTTAGAAGGAAGGCACCATGGTTGAACCCTCCCCCCCCCCCCCCCGAAACATTCATCTACACACATGCATATTTGTTGGGAATCTCTGCTCAGGTCTCACTCCCAATCCAGACCTTGCTCTTCAGAAAGCCCACTAAGGGTCAATTCCTTCACTGGGGCTGCTCAAGACCACTCCTACATGGTATTTAAGACCTGGTCACCAGACCTGCCACATGATTTCTATCCTTCAAGAGTCACGTGGGAGTTGCTTTGCTCTCTTAAAACCTGATCTTATTAATTTGGCTGGATTTGGTTTATTGCATTGGCAGAGGATACCCAAAAACTGAGGATCCAATACTTACCAATATTCACAGAGAAAAATATATGAAGAGAGACTTTTCAAGACTTACTAAAGTGCATGATATTCTAACATCTTGCTACACCAAGTAAGCAATATGGGGCTGGAATTCAAGCAGATCAATCAATCCACCAAAAGGCAAACTAAAAAAAAAATGCACACAGATGTTCATTACAGGACTGAGGCATCATTTCAAACACAGAGCTAAGATGAGCAGTGAATACCTGTGTGGAAACAATGTAGCGAGCTATTTAAAAAAAAAAAAAGCAATAGCAATGGCTTTAGGACCTCACTCCTCACATCAACAGATGTCTGAAAGGATTGGCAAAGATGAAAAGAAGGACCTAGAAAAGTAACAAAGGAAGTGGAGAGCAGTGGTGCTCTGTCCCCATCCATCTGTTTTGCAGGCCAGACTGTCTTGCCCAATGTAGCCCATACATGGCTGGAATCATGAGGTACTTCCCTGGAGCAGTGCCTGGAGGGACCTCCAGCAAGGACTTATGGAGTAAGGAACCAGAATCCCCTTTGCCTACAGCTGAAAAAAAGATACTCCACCTGCCATCTAGAGCTCTACACAGAACCTAGAACCACCTGGACTTGCTGGAGGTCACCTGCCAGTTGCTCTCCCAGCTCTTCCCTGCATCCCACTAGCTCTTAAATGAGTCCCAGTGTCACCCTGTCAAACGTGAGCATCCCAAGAATTCCTATGTCTAGTCCCCGATTTTCTAAGATCAGACATAATAGAAGAAATCACAAAAAAAATAGATTTACAAAGTCTAGAGTGTGAAAGACTTTTTTAAGACCACCATTAAAATCACAAATTATAAGAAAAGAAATAATTTTATTATAATTTTAAACAGCATGGTAAAAATGCATAGCCTAAAAGCCAATAGACCAAAACAAAATAAGCATATAAAAAATGTATGCCTATGTGTGACTATAAATAGACACAGGTGGAATGTTTATTATCAAGAAAAAAATCATCTTTCTTAAAATTTAAATAGAGCTACTAAGTCGTTAAAAAAGTATATCAGTTCAACAGAAAAACATAAAAGGAGTTGAACCGAGATTTTGTGAGGAACGGTCGACCTCCACTTCACACTAATGAGCAGTGGCGTCTCAGAGCGGAAAAAGCGGGGTAGGTTAGTCAATAATCTCATGAGATCAGATGACTACTCCAACAAGAGGCAGTCATCCCACTCAGCGCAGATCATTCTGCAAACCGTGAACTCAATTCCCAGGCTTTCTTTCCTCACAACTGGGCAATCAGGGGGTATCATCTTATGTGTCACCTGCCAGTTATGTTTGTCTGTTTCACAGCAAAGACAGCACACGGTTTCATCTCTACATACCGCACCCTGTTCATTTTAGAGCTTGCCAGGAACACGCATTTTTCATGCCCGTGCATCATTAGGCAAGCATGGCTCTCAATAATTGTGTAAAGGTTTCGTTTGGGTCCAGGTAGCTAGGCTAGCAGGGGTGTAAGTGTTTTCTGTCTCTAGCTAGATCTCAAGGCACTTTTGTCTTGAAAAATGAACCATTGTGTTTTGTCTCTTACAGTGTCACCAAGAGAAAGAATGTGAATGTCACCTCCACAAATGTGCAGGCTATCTCACCCCTCTAATAAAGATGGTAATGATTAAGGCTCCCCTGCCTAGGAGCTGTGCTGTCAGTAAGCTGATCACTAGCAACAAGCAAACAAATGGTGTGGGGGAGTCCACACCCTTGGCATCTCAAGAAGTTGGCAGAGGGTGAGGTAAGCTGTCCCTCTTATAAATGACAGAAGAGAGTATAAAATTTTGAATCTACTCTGAATGACACTTGGCAATATATTCAAACTTATTAATATGTCTAACCTTTGACGCAGCAATTCAGCTTCTGGAAACCGACCAATTTGTGTTCAGTGTTGTGTGCCTGGCGATGTTCAGTGTAGCCCAGCTCCTGGCAGCTAGAGTTGGGAAGGGAATGTCCATGAACAGGGAGAAGAAAGCTGCAGAAATAAATCCCCATGTAATAAAATTATGAAGTTGTTAACTTAAAAAAAAGAGCTCTATGTTTTTACTGAAATGGAAAACGTCTCTAGGAAGGTTAAACTGTGAGAGGGAAGTTCAGGATGGGTGGCCATGCCAATGTCTGGGTAGAAGTCAAAAGAACACCCAGGATGGTGGGTCCCCTGCATATGCACAGACTATCATGTACAGGGGTCCCAGGGAATTGCCATTATGCTGCCCCCCCATCCAGGCAGGAATTTCAATACTGGGGCTAGGACAGGAGGGAGATTTTCATTCTTGTCAAAGTTTTAGTTTTGATTGACAGTAGCTAAATATTATGAGCTACCAAATGATTCTATCCATATACTCTGTATAATGACCAACCTGGGTGATTAGCATATTTGCCATTTCCAGCAATGCTCACTGCTTGGTGATGAAACCAACAGAATCGTTTCTGACCTTTGTGGATATTCGCATGGGGCTTAAATATTGTCTCCAATAAGCTTTGGCATTTGAACCCGTTGTTCCTGCTTAGTAGCACTGTCTGGGGAGCTTTGAGTGGAGCAACCTCACTGGAAGAAGTCTATCACTGGTGTAGCTGGTGAGTTTTCCAGTCCTACCTGGCCCATGGTCAGGACAAAGCTCTCTCACCCGCCAGTCCCACAGCCACTCAGACCCAACCGAGTAAACACACAGAGACTTATATTGCTTAGAAACTGTATGGCCATAGCAGGCTTCTTGTTATTTAGTTCTTCTATCTTAAATTAACCCATTTCTGTTAATCTATACCTTGCCACATGGCTCGTGGCTTACCAGTATCTTACATGTTGGTACTCATGGTGGCAGCTGACAGCGTCTCCTGACTCAACCTTCCACTTCCGGGAATTCTCCTCTTTCCTTGTCCTGCCTATACTTCCTGCCTGGCTACTGGCCAATCAGTGTTTTATTTATTAACCAATCAGAGCAAGACATTTAACATACAGAACATCCCACAGCACCCTGGGGATGGGCTTCGAGATTAGATACTCTCACTTCACTTCTTGTTTGCCTTTTCTCCTTTGTGCTTGTAGGTATGAACTCACCACTTCCTGTTCCATTTGCTTGCTGCCATACCCCTCGCCATGATGGACTCTATCCCACGGGAACCATAAGCCAGAATAAACCCTTCCTTCTGTAAGTTTCCTTTGGTCATGATGCTTTGTCACAGCAACAGAAGAGTCACTGGCTCTGGGCACTGAGGTGATGGCTGAATGGGCAAAGTGTCTGCTATGAAATCATGAGGACTTGAATTCAGACCCCTAAAATCCATGCAAAATGCAGACACGAGAACACACACCTATGACACTGGGCAGAGAAAGGGAAGTCCCTGGAGCTCATTAGCCAGGCAGCCTAAAGGACTCAATGACTGTCATGTTCAGTGAGACACCACTTCTAAACCTAAGGTAGAGGGGCTGATGTTACCACTTAATAGTCATGAGTCCACTCTGCTCTTGCAGAGGACTCAAGTTCTGGGCTCAGCATCCTCCTCAGGAAGCTTACAACTGCCTGTAACTCCCACTCCAGGGGGTACAATTCCCTCTTCTGGAGTCTATGGACACCTTAATCCACATGTGCAGACACACACACACACACACACACACACACACACACACACACACACACGTAATTTTATTTTTTAAATATTTTTAAAGATAGTTTATTCTTTTTTTTTAAAGATTTATTTATTGATTATGTATATAATGTCCTGCCTGCACGTATCCCTGCAGGCCAGAAGAGGGCACTAGATCTCATTACAGATGGTTGTGAGCCACCATGTGGTTGCTGGGAATTGAACTCAGGACCTTTGGAAGAGCAGCCAGTGCTCTTAACCTCTGAGCCGTCTCTCCAGCCCCCCCCCACTTAATTTTAAAATAGTAAAAATAAATCTCTAAAAATTGTGCATGTGAGAGAGCAGATAAGAAAAGATATTTAATGTCAACCTGTGGTCTATACATATACATATATTCACACACTACATACATGATACATATACTATATACATCATACGTACACTACATACTATGTGCATAACACATGTATTACACATATATACAATTTTTTTTCAGGAAGTTAGGTCCTTCCTTGATCTACCTTCTCTGTAGCTCCTTCCTAGGATCCTAGTTCCCTTAGCTAGTCCCTGATGATGGGGCTACTGTGAAGCCCTATAACCTTGACCTACAGTGGACCACTGGCCCTACTGTGAGCAGAGGCTTCAAACTGTAACAGGCTGCTTTCCTCTGACGTGTTTCCAACCTGAGACAGATAGCTAGGAAAGTCTAGAAAGGCAGGAAGGCCCCTGGGCGTCGTGCCTATCATGTGAGAACATCTGCAGAAGGGCAACATCAGATTTTCTTCAGAGCTTATTATAAGTCTCAGCCCCAGATGTGCTGCTCATCCATAGTGCAGCCCTGGAAAGATCAGGGCAGCTCCCTGGGTGTGCTCAACTGTCCTCAGAATTCAACAAGGATGTTTTGGGAGCTAGTCAAGGTTCATGTACTGTGGCTCTGTGCGTACCTAGGGAAGGTGACAGTTGGGGTAAGTATTCAGCTTCTCCCAGGCTGCATGACTGGTGAGCAGGCACATGTCTGGAGACAGCCACCCTTTCCCCCTAAACAGCAGCAGCCTCCTGTAAAACATATTCTGGATTCTGGGAATGTGTCTCCTCAGCTCATGGACCACCGTGTATGTCCAAGCTGATAAACTTTCAGATTCCATCTCTCATACACTGGGATTTGGGTTGGTGGCAGATCCTGAACTGGAGACACATGTCCAATTGGATCTGCCCAAATCCTTTGCCCAGATTGTCTCCCTGCCCCTGGAAACCATGGGCCAATCAAAGAGTTCCCCTGCTCTGGCATGTAACTCTCTGATCCTTCAAGCTGGCCAGCACTCCGTGGAAATGCTGTCACAAATGTCAGCACAGCCTTTTCTGGGAGTTCAGCCGTCCTTCCAAATGAGGGCTGGCTCCGCTTAGTGCTTACCTGGAATCCGTCCACACACCAAGCACCACAGCAGCCAGGAGAGCCTGTATGAGTCTTATTCAAACCCTACAGAGACCCACACATTCCTTGGCAGAGACACTGGCCCATACCCCCAGAGTAGCAGCAGCTGTGTCTTGTCACAGCGTCTTCCAAACAGGGAGATGTAGGGCCTGCTCTGTAGTGCACCTGGCTTCCCAGCTGTGCCTAGATGCCCCATAGAAATCTCTAAGGCTCTGGCTCCTTGCTGGCAGAGGCTCCGGCCAAGCATGGCAGCTGTCAGCAGCTCCTGTGTGTTCCCATACACAGGAAATGTGCTACTCCTGCCTACCTGGCTATGCCACACAGACCAGGCCAGAGACAGCCTCCTCTCCCTCTGAACCCAGTCCTCTCTTTCTAGCTGAGGCAAGGCCTTGTCTTTTCAGGGTCATGTCAATGCCCACCAACCTGGACAGTTCGTGTTTACCTTCTCAATCAGAGGGCACAGCCCAAGTCAAGCAGAGATGTTCTTCCTGCCTGGTTCATGTCCAGAGTAAGATGGGAATGAACACAAGATATAGCAGGGCCATTTGCAGATAGCAGAGGCAGCATTGCTTGTGGTCAGGACATGGCTTGGGTCTGGTAAATGGAGACTATATGCTTCTATCTGGAAGAAGAGGCACTGGTTCCAGGTCCACCCAGGGCTCCTTGGGACCCTTGAGTTACTTTGTCTTCATAAGGCCATCAGCAAGCAGCACTGTGGGGAGGGGCCACCTTGTCAATTCCTACACAGAGCCTAGCCATGGTATGGGGTCCACACACTCACTAGATAAACAAGGATTCCCAGGGATCGTTGGAAGGGCACCCAAATCTCTAGCCATGACTGTGTGGATGGGAGAAGAATTGTGTGGAACATGAGTAGGAAGAGTACCCACACACCTCCTCACCCACCTCTAGGACTGTCCCTACCAATGTGAGGAATGATATTAAATCCTTCCTCTAGGATTTTGGGCTCTATGAGCTCCCTTCTGTCACTCAGGATGCCACAATTTCTAGAATGTTCTTCCATGATCTCCCTTCATCTATGGCTACTTTTCTGTCAATCTCAATCCAGCATTAGGCTTCTAGGACACACCTGTAGCCTATGTCAGGCAAGGTCACCTCTGGATTCCTGTCAGTATGCTTTCATTAAAAATGCTGTTCATGGTGGCATGGCATGAACATGAATGGCATATTCAGGCATGGAACATTTGATTTTGTCCATGGGGGGTGGACTTGTGTGTCATCTGTCTGTGTCTTGTGATCCACCTCACCACTCTGTGAGTCTCTTTTGCTCACTGTTATGACATTTCTACAGACTGGAAGGTATCCAAGGACATCAAGACAGAACTGGTGGCAAAGACCCTTCAGACATTGCAGTGATGGAGGGACATTTGTCATCTTGTCACTCAGTCACACAGAGTAGACCCAATTTCCTCTCAGGTGATTCTCCTGATCATGTATGGCTTTTCTTTCTCAGTGCCCAAAGCTAGAAAAGGATGGAGGAGGGTCTGTGTTACTGTCCCAGTCTGAGGGTTAGGGTAGAGAGTTCTGCACCTGAAGAAATCCACCCACATCACCTCCACTTTAGTCTTCATGGATGTACAAGGGTGGATGGACTGGAAAGGCAGAAGGCTTTGCAGGTCAAAGGAAATTCTCAGTGATTGGTGCCTCATCTTGTGGGTAACTCATCTTTGAATATCCACTCAAGCTCACCTGCTCATGATAAGAATCCCAGCTGGCCCTCCATACATTCTCCTCAAGAGAGGTGTACACTGAATGGTTGCTGACTGAACCCCAATTGACACATGTGCTCATAAGAGGGCTCCCCAAACACACCTGCCTATGAGACAAAGCACAGAACATTTTTTTAAGAAGCTGCTATCTAGCTGAACATGATGGTACACACCTGTTGTCCCAGCTACTTGGAAGGCTGAGGTGGGAGGATCATTTGAGTCCAGGAGGCCAGCCAAGGCTAGCCTGGACAACACAGAGATCCAGGGAAGAGTAGAGTTATACAATACTGTCTTGACACATTTGGGGGTCCTGTTGGTCTCAACCCATTGACAATTCAGATTGGTAGGACCTAAGATGCTTCTTCTTGCAATTACTCAGCATTGCCCAGGCTTATTTAGCCTTTAAGATCCACACTCACTAGTCTACTGAAATCCATTACATGTCAAACCTCTGGGGCAGACACCTGTAGAAGCTGGGGCCCATTGTCCATCCTTCCATTCTTTCTAGGGAAGAGGACAGTGATATTTGTTCTAGAGATGATAGTGTGTCCCACAAGAACTTTGCTCTGCCACCTTCTCTAAGTGAGTGGCTCCATTCCATCCAGTGGGATTTTCAAACATACTGTCTGGCTCCTGAGAGATTTCCTGATTGGAGTCCCTTCCCTGTTTACTCTTTGTCTGCCATTCTGTCATCATATTGAGGACATATATATTATACCTGGAGCTATGGCAATCATTTGTCAAACATGAGAAAGACCCAGAAAATCAGCGGCCTTGGCTTTAATGTCTTGAGGCCATGAAACCAGAGTTGCTAACTTGGGCTTCTCTGTAAATGGTGCTAATGAAATCGTCACTGTGTTTTAACCACTGTGTTGAGACAATGTCATTTGCACCTGCTTCCAAGTAGGTAGTTGAAAGAACTCCCTTCTGTCTGTGAAGCAGACTTGGAAATGTTAGACTTCTCAGAAGCACCTATTATTAATTCAATCCTGCACACTAGAGACGTGAGTGTGATTTTCCATTTTACAAAGCAGGACTCATGATCAAAGGGTTTGTTTGTGTTTCCCAGGGCCTCATTGCTTGTAAACAGCAAAGTCCAGGTGGACATTAACATGGTTTTGCTGGCTTGAGGGGGCTTGTGATGGAGCTCTTCTTGAAGGGATCTGGAACAGGAGCAAATCCAGATGAGCCCCGTGATGGAATGCACCCTAGAGTGTCAGTAGCACCCAGTCAGGGAAAAAGAGAGGAGATTGTCTGGGTCCTAAGGACACCAACATTGATCCTGAGGAGGCTACACTGGCAGATGTTGCTGGCCTGGTTTCTTCCTGGTGTGGAGGAATACTGGTGCACAGTTCAGGGTTTGTTGGTAGGTTGGCAATTGGACAGAGCCCAAGGGCCCTGTGGGGGAGTGTCCCCACATTCTTCATTCAGTGAGTACCCTGACAATATTTTTACCCTTCCACATTTGTGGAAGTTTGAGCCTCCATAATTTCAAACACCAAATCTGCTCCAGAGTTCCCTTATTTCTGCCAGATGTGGTAGATGAGGGCCCTAAGGCTGGGCCTATTCCTCCCAGGGCAAACTGAAGACACGAGGCTCCCTGCAACTCCTGGTTACCTGGAGGAAGAAGCACAGCCCTGGAAAGAGGAAGGTGGAGACCTGGACCTTAGTCCTGTCTATCTCCCAGCCTGAGGGTCTTGCACTCTAGAGGTGATAGCTGGATCTGAACATGGAAGGAAGAAAATGGCCTTCCTCCAGCCAAGCACAGACCAGACCAGGAGGCTGGTGCTGGCCTCTGGGGGCTCTAGAGCCCTCACTACAGGTGTCTCTTCAGAGAATGAGAGGAAAAGGGTGAGGAAGAGACACTGGGAAAAGATACCAGACAGTCAGTCACAAGCCCTCACGGATGCCAAGGATCCCACGACACTATATAAAACTCCCCACCCTCTGTTGACCACTGGGTCTCTCTGCAAATTTCCCTGCAATGCTAGTCCCCTAGCCTTGTCTAGATAGCCACCAGCCAGTTCTAGGATGGGATGGATAGGTTCTGTGCCCTTGGGCAGGGTCTTCCTGCTGCCACTTACAGACAGTGCAGACATCACCCCCCACCCCCCGGGACTGAGCTCCGCAGCCTGAGGTAAGGCAACAGTACTGCCTTATTTGGTAAGGTCTATTTTCAGCCTGTTCCCACAGAGGCAGCATGGCACTGGCAGGCGTGGGCTGTCCCTGATGAGGGGCCTGTGGGGACTTATGAACCCTGAAGAACCTTGATCACCCCTGACACCCATGCAGAGGCCCCCCAATTAGCCCAGGGAGCCCACAACCCAGCTTCCTGCTTCTGCCTCGCCTAGAATCCTCTGGAATCTCCAGTCCAGACTGGTTCCTGAGTTCCAAACAGGGCCACTTACAGCCTCCTCTTAGATACATCTTAGAAACCCTGGTAAATGGTTTCAAGTAGTCATACATGTGAAGACAATGGCACCGTTTTTTTCAAACTAAAAAAAAAAAATCCAAGTTGGTTGGGGTGGGAGCTGAGTAAGATGGCATCACACTGAAACAAAGACCCGGAACCAGAGTTCAAACAGGGTCTTTTAAAAGGGGGATAGAAAGATGCTAAGAGCCAGAAGACGAGGTTATGTCTCCTCATTAATGACAGCAGAGATGGCTGCCTAAATGAGACCTGAACAAGGGTGACACCAGAAGACATGTTAACTCAGAAGGGTAAAATCTCACAGGGTCCCACACCTAGACAAAGAACTAAAAGCAGCATAGGAATGCAAAGATGGGGAGAAATAGCTTTCATCAGGGGTGAGCCCCTTCATTGGTTATCCAATATCCAGTGACGATCTCTAAAGTCATAGACTTACAAGCAACACTAAATGGCTTGCAGGTATGTGTTTGTGTGTGTATACATACATACATACATACATACATACATACATACATACATACATGCAACAATAACAACTAAAGAAAAAAGGTCCGCGAATCTGAGAGGGAACAAAAGGTTATTGGAGGTATTTGAGAGAGAAGAGGAAGGTAAGAAATTAAAAAATTTAAATTAAAAAAATGCCACTTCCTGCCCAGGGAGGCCCCCAGTCTAACAGAATTGCATGACGGAGACTAAAATACAGATAATGACCTTCTCTCTGCCTTACCGAGAGCTGCTGAGGCAAAATGCCATGAGTGGAGCCCAGGCAGCCACATTTCTGTGTCAGCAAGTGACTCACCTGTGGAAAGAGTGTCCCAGTCCCTTGGGTCAGCTGGCATCTCTGGCAATCACTATAGGTGTCCCACTGTTAAGGCTGGATGTCTGCAACCTGCACACCCTCTCACTTCATGGGAACTTGAGAGTGGGTTTGTCAACGAAGAGGTAAAAAATGCCACCAGCTCTCTAGGGCACTCAGGGCTGTGGCACAGTAGGCAGTGAGGTGATTCTTCAAATTTGGTCAGGAGTCTCCACCTGCAGCCGTGAGACCAGGCCACATTTCCCTATATCCCTGCAGCCATGTGCACAGAAGCAGGAGCTTTGGCTTATTTCTGAAGGGAAATAGGACACTGAGACGGACACAATGCTAATCTTCTGGGCTATAGAAAGTGAGCAAAGCAGCTCACAGGATTAAATACTGCTCTTGATGCCGCCCACCCCTGACCAAAGGCCTGGAGAACCACACATCTGACCACTCAGATCAGCAGCCTTTTCTTGGAAGGATGAGATCAGACAAGGCCTGAGGTTGAGTGAGGAGCCCAGCCTTATGGGTGGTCCCAGCCATGTTAAGTGAGTGGAACACCCTCATACAGCCTGAAGGGGGCTCCACACAGGAGCACAGTGTGGACTGAGAGTCCAGCTATCACTGGACAACTCTTCTCTGTGATTTTAGAGCTGACAGTCTTCTGAATCCATATCTTGGATCAGATGCATGGCTAAAATGATCCCTGACTTGTACAAGGATCTGGAAGGTAGGGCGCTGGTCCTAATGATGATTGCAAATGCTCTGGACTTGAGGAAATAAAAGGGAGTGTTTCAGGTATACCTGGGCCATTCCCAGAATGATCTCCCTCTTTCAATAAAGGCTACCCAAGGCAATACATCTCCTGATATATGGTCACTCATGCCCAGGACTTGGGAACACACATCTGGCAGTTCTCCAGGTGTAGGTAGAGAGTTTCTCACCAGGTCCTGCCAAGCTCCTACAGTCCCACAGCCCACTTATAAAATAATCACTCAGATGGTTATATTACTTATAAGTTGTATAGCCATGGCAGGCTTCTTGCTATCTAGTTCTTATATCTTTAATTAACCCATTTTTATAATTCTATACCTTGCCACATGGCTCCTGGCTTACTGGTAAGGTATCTTACATCTGTTCTCATGGCGCCGTCTCCTCACTCAGCTTTCTGCTTCCCAGACTGCTCTTCTCTCTTTGTCCCACCTATACTTCCTGCCTGGCTACTGGCTAATCAGCACTTTATTTATTAACCAATTAGAGCAACACATTCAGAGCATACAGAACTTCCCACAGCATCCAGGGATCTTTAGGATGAATGAGGATCTCTGGTATGATAGTGATGACTCTGTTGTAGTCCGGTGGACATTCACATCCACAGGTAAGTCTGGTGTGCAGGTCTCCTTGAATTTCCCCAGTGGCACAATTAGGATCTTTTCTATTTCACAGACGAGCTAATCTGAAGATGGGCAGTTGTAGATTAAAGGGGGTAGTACCTGGTCTAACACAGTTTGAGGCCACTGCAGTTAACAATACTGCATTCTGTACTTGAAAGTTACCAGTAAAGCAGATTGCAAGTATTCTTATAAGACAGGGAGCTCCTGGAGCTGATAGCTATGGTAATCAGGCCACTCGTGATAACCATTCCACGACACATTCATCTATCACCATATCATGAAGTACCTCCCAAGTATATATAATTTTATCAACCATAACTCGATAAAGCTAGAGGGGAAAGAGATGGAATTCGAGGACACGTGTAAACCACGTATGTTGTCATCCAATGTCCAGGGTGAGAGCAGCGAGCACATGGAGATGCTTAGGATAACCTGGATCATCTTCCTTCCTTGACCACCTTCATCTTTGCCCTCATCAGCAAGCCACATAGCTCCCGCTTGCAAAACCAGGCTCTTTCATCACAAACCCAGAGCCTTGCCATGCCTTCAGGCAAGCTTTGCAAGGTGGGCTGTTTTGTTTTGTTTTGTTGTTTTTCTGGGATGGGACACTGTCCCCACAGCATGCAATTTACCTTGATGGGTGACAGACACCCTTGCTGTCAATGCCTCAGTGTGCTGGCTCTACCCTGAGGTCTGATACGTCTGCTGTTGTGCTTCTTTCCAGTCCCTGGGGAGTGCACACTCACCTTTGCTGAGAGCTACATTTATTTTTATCTGTTATTTATTCTCCTGACTCATGAAATTGCACCCTTCAGGATGCCAGTACAAAATGCTAAAAAAAAAAAAAATTAGCAAAAATGCATAAAGTGGATGAAAGATGTTGAGCTTCTTTTATCTCCTGGAGTATGAATTTGAATAATTATACTTTATGATCCTGGGAGAAAGAATTAAATAAAAAGTCAGCACACACACACACACACACACACACACACACACACACACACACACACACACAATCAAACCTCCCCTCCTTCAAACTTAAATTTAAAAAGCAAAACAACAAACCCCACAAACTCTTGGCCCAACACCAAGGAGCTGCTACTGTTCTCCAAGAAGGTGAAGACGAAGCCTCTGGAAGATCTTACAAATGGGACAGCTTGACCTTCAGCACAGTTCAGTGCCACTCATGTTTGATGGCAGCCAGCACATGGGGCACTGCCCTGGCCATGACCTTTTATAAGGACTGGCTATACTGAACCTTGTAGCTAGAGTTTTCCTGCCTTGCCCACAGTCAGGACAAATCTTTGTCACCCGCCAGTCCCACAGCCGCTCAGACCCAACCAAGTAAACACAGAGACTTATATTGCATACAAACTGTATGGCCGTGGCAGGCTTCTTGCTAACTGTTCTTATAGCTTAAATTAATCCATTTCCATAAATCTATACCTTGCCACATGGCTGGTGGCTTACCGGCGTCTTCACATGCTGCTGGTCATGGCGGCAGCTGGCAGTGTCTCTGCCTCAGCCTTCTGCTTCCCAGAATTCTCCTCTCTCCTTGTCCCACCTACTTCCTGCCTGGCCACTGGCCAATCAGTGTTTTATTTATTGACCAATCAGAGCAACAGATTTGACATACAGACCGTCCCACAGCAGAACCTGCTACCCAGCCCTTTGCAGGTAGTCAATGTCCCTGGTCCAGTTCAGGGAAGCTGCTGTTTACCCAGAATCTTTACCACACCCACTTATCACCCAAGGTCTCAAGAGCCCAGTGATGGGCTCTCATCTTTACTGCTTACAGAGATGCCAGGATGCTGTTCTAGGGCTCTATGTCAAGGACTGAGGGACTAGAAAGGGATGATGGAGTCATGTGCCACCAGAGCAGAGTCCTCTTGTAATACAGTCAGTGAACCAAGCCCTTTTCCAAGGCAAAAGGGGGCATGAGGTCACCCAAGCATTCTTTCTTCTCAGAAGCATCCCACAGAGACTGGAGAGGAGGTGGATGTCGATTCTGGTGGGTTGCATATGGGGGTAGCTAGCATGTTGATGAGAAGTTCTAGGCTCACCAGCACATCCTGAGACAGACTGCAGATTCCTGGAAAGGATGATCAAAAATGGGCTCTGCCTACTGTTGATATGGACAAGAAGGCCCATGTGGGCATATCTTGGAGTAGCTAGGGGCACTGGGCAGCAGAGAAACCCCAGAGCAGCCAGAGGACATTTCCTGATTACTTGTGGTAGGAAAAAAAGTAAGGAGTGAGGGGTGTTAGATATCAGGATGGAAGGTGTCTTGGGGACCTTCCAGGAAACAAAGAACCTCAGAGCCTAGAAGACAACTCAGTTTGTTCAAGGAGGAACCCTGGTAGACAAGGGCCATAATGTGGCCATAATAAGCCCTGGCAAGGCTGGACACTCCATTTGCTTGAAGTAAGAAAGAACAGACAGTCACCCTTAGCAAGTAAGGGTAAACAGAAATTGAACACACTGTATAAGGCAATGCCACTAGCAGCAAAAAATAAGGGGCCATATAAGAGTGTGTGTGGATGGGGGATTTCCCTTTTCTTCTTTGAAACCCCATTGCCTTGGACCACCAGGGTGCTCTGGGGGAATGCTCCAAGTTCCTTGTCACTGTCTTTAGTGTGTTTTCAAAAGGTCATCAGAAGCTCCATCCATCTACCTGCATATCTGGGATGGAACCAGGAGTCTACTATGGCATTCTCAGCTAGAATGAGCACAAACCAGTGACATTTCTGCCAAGGAGATGCCTCCTGAGGGACTAGACAGAGGCATGGGGCTGGGAGACAGACGCATGGGGCTGGGAGGCTATGGCTCTTCCACCTGACAGTTTAGCTCCTTGGGGTCCATGATGAAGAGGCTGGTCCATCTGAAAATAACTTATTGGAAGTAGGTTCTCTTCCAGAGACTTGCAGCCTACCTATAAGGCCCAACTTCCATCCTTATCTGCTCTCTGCAACCTGGTAAAGAGCCAACCTTGACCACCCTCATGGGCTCATCAACTCTCTTCTCAGAAATACTCTCCATGATCTGATGAGTCCCGCAGTATGGTGCATATTTCCAGACCTGTGCTCTTAGAAAGCCCCTGGTTGTGACCATTAAGGTGTGGAGGGCCTGGGCACCTTCCCCAGACCCCTGACACTGGAGTGTCTTACCTTGTGTAACTGCTGCCCATGATGCCTGTACAGACTGTTGTTCTGAGCACACGCGGAGATCTATCAGAGCAGTGATTGGCTGAGTGATGTGAGGAAAGTGATGAGGGCATGGGTGGTGGTGGTATAGGGAGTGGGTGTGGCAGGGATGGGCTGAAGTGGGGCTAGGCATAGAGTCATAAAGAAAGGTTGGCAGAATCTGCCAATGCATTCTGAGGTTGGTGAGGATAATACAGGGATCCCTTATTGGGGCTGTCAGTGGCCTGGAGACAGATACCAGCCTGATTCAATTGTCAGCTGCAATCAGAGAACACAAATTTCATGCTGTTGGATGAAAGAAGACCCAAGCCATATCACTTGTGTCTCCCCAGTGCACAGAAGGATATAAAGGACGTGGTACAACTTGGCACATGAGAAGAAGCCATATCCTTCTTCCTAACCTTGTTGATTGAGGTGAAGGAGTCTGAAGGAGAGGCCTCTCTATCCCTCTGTGTGGTTTTTCTCAGCTGTAATCAGACAAGTCACCAGTCTGTGGCCAAGGTGGTGATGGTGAGTGTGTGATCAAACAGTCTTAGACACTTCCTTGTCTCATCTCAGCCATGTAAGAACCAGGAAGGGATACTGGAATAGGATAGTTAAGTAACTACACATGGGTCAAATAGCCAATGTGTAGAGCTGAATGCAGACCTTGGACCATCAGAGTGCTCGGCAGGATGCATGGCAGCCTTTGTGGGAAGATGCTAAATGTCTCTCAAGATTAACAGCATTAATTAGATCTCCTGTATTATTCAGTGTGATGTCGCCAAGGGCTCCATGCTGGAAAGGTGCTAACTCAGAGTTCTTCCCCAGCCTTCCTTCTTTTTCCACAGGACAATGGAAGCCACTAGGTTCAAACGGAAGAATAAGAATTCTCCTGGGAGTATAGCACTCGGAAACTTCCTCTACCCAGGTCACACTGCAGAAGGGTGCTAGAAGACCTTGTGAACTGAGAGGACCTTGAAAAGCAGTGGGGACAACATGTGAGGAGCCAAAGCCAGCTCATGGGGAAATATCCAGGAAGCAATGTCATTGTACAATGACAGTGACAGCCCTCTGGATTGAAAATCACCCAGCCAGCTGTCAATGATTGAAAGGTCAACCTCCCTCTCTTCTAAGACTTCTTAAATTTTAGATGAATGCAATCCATCTTTAGCCAAGTGTCCCCACTGACAGGCGTATCGAGATTGGGGTTGGTGGGGGCTGCATATTATGCTGCCTGGGGCAAGAGAACAGGACTAGCCTGGCTTTGAGTTGGTGGAATTTAGACAGAGTTGGATCAAGACTGATTCCACTGCAGATGTAGGGTTGACTGTGGTGGGAGTTCTCTTGAAGCCACACACTACAAGGAACCCAGGCAGACCCAGGGGTCTTGGCCTCTGCCTTATGAAGTAAGGGCATTAGCAACTGTCAGGGGCTGTTTCAGATGCCTTGGGAGTTTGGGCCACCTTTCCCCTCCCAGCACTGCTACAGAGGTTCTTCACATGCACTCTTCTGTACCACATCTAAGTTCACTCCTAGTGCTGGGGCAGTTGTTGCTGAAGTATGGTGTAAGGTCAGAGTTGGCATTACTGAGTACCTTCAGAAGACACCAGGTAACCCTACTGCTGTGGCCACCATTGTGCATATTCAGAAGGACCAAGCATCTGTCTGTGTTCTGTGGTAATGAATTCACAAAAGACCACTCCACAGGTTATGAGGTACCTGGAGTTCAAGTAGGTTTCTATTTGACTTTCCAAATACCAGTGAGCGATGGCTCCCATCTGGATCATTACAGGCTATTCATTTTGTTTGGTGACCCAGTGAGATTGGCTAGGACTGTCTAAAGGACCATGAGTTTGGAGAGATCTGTTGGAGCCTGGTAGATATACAACTGAAGAGAGTGCCCTTTACTCCCAGAAATGATCAATAGCTGACATTTCAGAGGTAAAGGATGGGACCCTGTAAATCCCTCCTACTTCCTCAACTTACTGTTGGTAGTCTGTGTGGGCCCAGTGTAGGTAACTACAGTTGTGAGGTAATAACTGGGATAGCTGTGTCGAGTATCTGGTGGAGGACTTTGAATTGATGCTGCCCTGAATTGACAGAGCAGCAAACTCCCTTCTGAATATTCATACCAACACCCATAGATGAAAGCCATTCCCAGTCCCAATCAGAGGAGCCTCTTCCTACAAAGATTTGCAGAAAATTCAGAGGCTTGTGGCTGCCCGAGATAGAAACAACAAGTGATGGTTGTAGGTACAATCCTAAAAAAGACATACATATTGCTCCCTCTGAGGCTTAGAGAGCATTGTAGAAGAAATACATCAACTATGGAAGAGTTGGATGGTAGATTAGAGGGCTCTCCATGCAGTGGTGGAGTTTAGAGGTACAGTCTCGTACGTAGTTCCAGGCTTTTCATCATCCCCCTGCCTCAGCCCTACAGTGCTGAAGTTGCAGGTATGAGCCCCTCCCCACTCTGATAACAGTCAGATATCACTCTGATGACAGTCCCAGTCCCAAAGACAGTGCACCCTACTCCCAGAAGTCATCAATAGCTGCAAGGTGAGAAGTAAAGGATGGGGCCCCGTGAACCCTGGACTCCCTGCTGCTTTCATCCCAGACCAGCGCCTGCTTGGAAAGACACAAGTTATAAGCAGACCTGCTCTTCAAGTCTCCTGCAATGACATCAAGCTCTCACAGCTCTACCAGCACCCCTGCATCTCCTTCCCCCAAGCTCTGCCATGCCCCTGTGAGTAGGGTTTTGATAACTGGAGCTGTTGGGTCTCAGTCACCAGTGTTCACACTAATTGATTCATCCTCGGTGGAGAGGGGCCTGAAGACGACACTTTAAAGGGAAAACAGGTGCCTCCATTCCAACAGGGCCACGGCAGCCACCTGCAGAGCCCGGGGCTGCAGGGCATCATTAAACAAGAGGAAAGCAGCCCAACTTGAGTTGAAAATCATCACAGAACTGACTGGTGCTTTAAACGCCTCCCCAGAGACTCAGCTTTCCTTCGTTAGTCTCCTAATAAGGAACAGTGTATGTTTAAAACAACCCCCCCCCAAATTAAATCCTAGAATATACATTTTCTACTTCTCTGTAAGTTGGACAGTGTGCTTTAATCATTCAGCAATGTGTGGCTCACAGTTCAGGGACACATGGGTTGAGATGAAAAGGCCTGGTGCAGGTAGGTGCCACGTTAGCATTGGAGTCTCTGCAACCAGCCAAGCTACCTGAAGACACCATGAGAACCACCAGACCCCAAACAAAGGCTTGCAGTGTTGAGTGTGGGTGGGGAGGCAATCAGATTCCCTCTGTAGAGCTATGGGAGCATCCAAGAGCTGAAGACAGGTGGCATCTTCAGGTTGAGACTTGTGTGCTTCACTGTCCTCTGCCTCCTGTGTCTGAGGATGACCCCAGACAGGCTCCCCAACAGCCAATTAGCATGTTGCAATCCTCAGGCATTCTTTCTGACCTGGTGCAAGAGGAGGGTGGGTCTGAAACCATAGAAGACACTCAGTGTGGGAAGGAAATCCTGGAAGGTGCTCGCTGGGGAGCGCTGAGGATACACGTCTCAAGCCAGAGTAGGTTTGATGGATGATTTTGGAAATACACAGAGTTTCCTGCAGGAGTCGGAAGGCTTATGCTTGAAATATTGGTTTTTATCTTATTTGAAAATAATTATCCAGATAAATATTAATCTTGGATGACAAAGCATGCAAGCAGCACAAAGAATAGCAAGAAGGAAGGAGACAGAGGAAGAGGCCTGGCAGAGTCATCAGAAACACGCCCAGAGCTGCATCTGTGGGCCGACAGTCACATCTTGACACTTACAGAACCACACCCAGCCACAGTCAGACTGTGGAAACCTTTGGTTCATCCATTAATTGCTGTCTGGTCACCAGAGCCACTTGGTTTTCAGTGCTTTGCTTTGGGAAGGTGCTATAGTGCCAAGCCAACCGAACACAGGGCTCAGCTATGGTGCCCTTGTCACCTGTGGGGAGGGATGTGACATGCAGGCCCAGTACAGTACAGGGTGCTGGTCTGCTCATTACACTGAAATCTAGTGGCACACACTGGGGAGCTTTGAGGAGCTGGAGTTACACAAGGTTCTGAGCATTCCAACATGGGTGCTATGAACTGAACCCAGGTTCCCTGGAAGAACAGTGAGGGCCCTTAACTGTTGAGTCACCTCTCCAGACCAACTCAGGCTTCTTCAGAAGAAAAGAGGTTGTATAGATTCCAGACTGGAGGTGTTGGCTATGGTGCCCATTCTGACCCAGTTCTGGTGAACACACCTGTAGTGATAATAACGACAGGAATACCTGTCACCAAGAATTAGATGAGGAGAGAAGAGCCTTCTTTAGAGAAGGAGGTACCTTCCAAGGGATGCCCCTTATACAAAGAGGTCTGCAGAAGTAGCAGCCTTCATAGTCTGCCAGTCTTGCTTCCTGTTGGGGAGTGGGCCTATGACTCTTATGGCCAACACTATCCTTTATTGCCATCAGATGGCATCTTCAGCAACCCTATGTGTAGTGAAGACCAAGAGTGCTCCAGGAGTCCTCCAGCTTACAGTGCAGGATTGGGACTGCTGAGACAGCCAGTTCTCCAGGGTCTCAACCTCTCCAGTGTTAGGTGTATCCAGCCTGTATTCTGTATGATATTCTAGACAGTCTTTTGTAACATATGTGCATTCCATCAGTTCTGTTATTCCAAAGAGTTCAGAGCAATACAGTGGTCATGAGGTTGGGTTTCTGGAAATCACGGGTCCATAGGACAAAAGGCAACCACACAGGATGGGGTGATAGAGAGGGTCATGATGTAGTATGCGGGATATTACATTGTGTGAGGCTCTTTCTCTGTGCTTACATGCATGATGCTTCTCATGTAGTTGTGAACATTTGTGTGACAGTGTGAGCACGTAGATGCTCTGTGTTGGAAGAGAGCTGAGCTAGGGACTCTTTGTTTTTAAGGTTGGAAATGGAAGTCGTAGCTTCTGGAGGCCAGAAGCAATAGCTATAGACTCTGGATAAGGGAGCAGGGGTTGTCATTGAAGGTAGGCTACCCCCACTATAGAGGTTTCACCTAGAGAGCAGAGTCAGGGACATGTGGGCCTTGGAAGAAGCTCTGTGTCTTCAGAGAGATGTACCAAGGTGCAGTGGGCAAAGCTGACTGCCAGGAAGACTAGCCCTCAATGATTCTCAGGGGATATCGTGGTTTGAATCAGAGTGGCCCCCATAGGCTCATATATTTGAACGCTTGGTCCCCAGTTGGTGGAACTGCTTGGGAGGGATTAAGAATTGTGGCCTTTTTTGGAGGAGGTGTGTCACTAGGGACCTGGCTTGGGCGTCTTAAAAGCCCACGCCAATTACAGTAAGCTCAATCTGATTCCTTCTTGTGGATAAGGACGTGAGCTCTCAGCCGCTGCTCCAGTGCCATGCCTGGTTACATGCTGCCATGCTCCCCACCATGATGGTCACGGACTTTAACCCTCTGTAACTATGAGCCCCCAACTAAACATTTTTTTTTCATAGGTTGCCTTCATCATGGTGTTTTGTCGTGGTGGTAGAAATGTGACTAAGACAATGTGAACATTGCTAGTTGTGTGGAGAGAGCCAGGAATGCTGCTGTCAGCCTGAGCGTGGTGCTGGTGCAGGCATTTCTGTAGAGATATTTTACCACTGAACTGATAGGGGCCCTTGAGCAAGGTGGGCCAGTATTTTCTTTGAAAATTCAATGCCCAGCAGTGAGCCAAGCCCAGGCCAGGGCCCGTCTGTCAGGTCTAGAATAGCTACTGCTTGGGAACTGGACCTTTATTCCCAGTGTGGCCTCTTAAAATCTATTTTCATGACTAATTAACAGCACTGCATGTCTGTTAGCTCCAGACACCAGATATTCCTCACTGTTTTATATAATCAATAGTTTCTGTTGGCTTCTGATGCAGTAACCATGTTCTTTGCTCCTCAGTCCTGTCAGGGCATTTTCTGTTTTTCTAAAGTGTGTATATATTTACAAGTGTGTCTTTATGTGTGTATGTTCACATCTGTGCCTGTAAAGGTATGCATGCATGAGTGTGTGCATGTGTGTGTGTTTCTCTGTGTGTTATATATGTATGTCTATGTATGTATGTGTGCATGTGTGTCTATGTAAGTACATAAGTGTTTATTTATCTGTGTGTTTAGGCATGTGTATATGTGTGCATATTAGTCTGAATGTGTGTGCACATATAAATACATACATGAAGGAACCTTCATGGGTGAGATAACTCCTGTCAGATTTGACCACCTAACCAGCCTTTGCTACTTCAGGGCATGCCACAGTTGATGGCGGCAGCCTGGGTCTCTGAGGGCAGAGCCTGAGTCACGCTTTCTGTCCTCACTGCTGAGGACACTGGTCTGAGGTCATTTTCTTTTAGATGACAGGGGCATTTTTACAGCCACCCCCTTTCCTTTGATTTTTGTGACTCTTCATTGTTGGCTCTCTGTATTTATTTCTGTTTCTCTTCGTTGGATCTGTTACACTCTGTATATGGTGATTCATGGATTTAATTAATTCTGGAAAGTTCTTCGCATTATGTTCAATACTTCTCTCTTTTGTTTTTCTCCTTTTCTTCCCTTCCCCTTCTCTTTCCTTCATGAAGTCACATGTAGATGCAGGCAGCCTTACCTAGCTACCTTCCATCACCCTTCATCTTGCAGATTTCCACACCTACACTCAGGTACTGCACCCTGGGTGGTTATGAGCATGCTCTTCCATTCTCCTTGTCCTCTGTTCAGCAGTTTAAACTACACCCTACTCACTGAAAATGGAATATAATTGGTGTTTGTTGTGGAAAATTCTGTATAAAATAGGTCTGACCTCTCCAACAGTCTTCTCCCTTCCTATCTCGACTAAAATTGATTTCTTTCTTACATACAATTATTTATTGCCACTGTTTATCATTATTTGAAATAATTGATGGTTAGATAACTACTTGGATTACTACAAAGTTATTTTCCTGGCTTCCAGTGAACCACCATCCTAGATACTGAAAAGATGGAGCCTGCTTGTGAGGATGAGTCACACAAAGAAAAGCAGGCAAGTCCATGATTTATTTGTTTTGAAAGTAGATCAGCCATGACATATTTGTTTACTTACTTATTTGAGGGGACATGCATGGTGTTTGCCATGGTGTACACGTGGATGTGAGGGGACAGCCACTACATACAAATCTCCTGTTGATGTATATGGATTCATTTAATTGGTTCTGTTTCGCTGGAGGAGTGGTTCTCAACCTATGAGTTATGACCCTTAGGAGGTTGAGCAATCTTTCCACAGGGGTCACATATCAGATATCCTAAATATCAGACATTTATGTTATGATTCATAACAGTAGCAAAATTACAGTTATGAAATAGCAACAAAAATAAATTTATGGTTGGGGGTCATCACTGAGGAACTGCATTAAGGGGTCACAGCATTAGGAAGGCTGAGAGTCACTCTAGAGAACACTAATACAGTGGAGAATTTCTTTCCCAGCCCTCTTTTTCTGTGGTGGGAGAGCATTTAATGGAAAATTTCAGAGTCAGATCCTCCCTGTAGTCACTCCCCTGACACACCACAGTTCAGATCTCAGAATCCCTATCCTATGAAGCAGTCCTGGGACAGCTCAGCCCTCAGCAGGCACTACATTTGTTTTGAATATATACTTTTATCTAAGCCTGCCTACATTTGAAGGTTTGATCAAAATCGACTTCAGGGATTGAGGAGATGGTTTGGTGAGCAAAATCCTTAATGTACAAGCATGAGTACCTAATCCGAGATCCCCAGCACCCATGTATAAGCTGAACATGGTGGTGGTACAAGCCTATAACCCTGGCCGGGGGAGATGGGGGGACACTGAGACAGGTAGATTCCAAGAGCTCACTGGTCATCTGGTCTACCCAAAACCAGTGAGATCCAGGGTCAGATTCCTTGCTTCAAAACATAAAGTGGAGAGTGATTGAAGACACTTCAGTCTCCATGTGCATATTAACAGGCAAATCATGCCTGCACACACACACACACACACACACACACACACACACACACACACACACCAATCTATTTCAACCTGCTTATAGACTAGGAGATTTTCCAGGTGAGGCAAGTGTCCTAGTTTGCTTTCTGTTGTAAAATATACTGTGACTAAAAGCAACTTATGAACAGAAAGGGGTTTGTTTCCACTCACGCTCCCAGGACATAGGCTGTCTTTGAGGGGAGTCAGGCAGAACCTGATAGCAGAAACCTGGAGGCAGAAACCGTAGAGGAATACTGATTGCTAAGTTACTCACTGGCTCACGTTCAGCTATCTTCTCTTGTACAGCCCAGACCCTTCTGCCCAGGGATGGAACCACTCACAATGATACATCAATCATCAATCAAGACTATCTCTTATGGACACAGCCACAGGCTAATGTGATCTGAAGTTTCCCCTTCCCAGGAAACCCTAGGATGTCTCAAGTGGACAATAAAAACTAACAAGCACATTAAGTACACGAAGTCAGAAGCCCCTCCAGCCCCATACCACAATTCCCATGTCTGTCCCATGTTATTACCACTCACGCACTGAGATATCACTTTTCCAACTCACAGTCTCCAGCATCCACCCCAGTCCCACTTAGGGGACCAGTTCCCAGATGTGAGCAAGACCTGTTCGTTCATCATTCTTTGGTGCCACTCAGCTTCTCTGAGCGCCAGGCACAGCAGGTGATGTCTTTGTCACTCTGAGAACCTGAGACTCAGAAGATCTTTAAGCCATTCATCTGTGATGACACAGCCCCATAATCTGCTTGCTCACACCTTGAAAATTTTTTTCATGAGACCTTGATGGTTTTCGTGGTCTAGTTGTGCATGTGATGCTTCGCCTGTGTCCAGGCTCTATAGCCTTTTTATTTTACCACCTGAGATAGGCTTACCCTAAACTTCAACATTATGCTTACAACCGGGAGGGACTATCACTTTTTTTTAGGCACTTTCAGAGCCTAAAAACTGCCGTGTTTTTCCATCACAGGGAAAGTTCCTGGAAACTTCATGAAAAGTTCTAGCAGGCTTCAAACCGGAGGAATAAAATTTGATGAGTGGTGCTAGGGATGTAAAAGGGACCAGCCATCATAGCCAACGACTCCAAGCAGAGGGCTGGCAATCACTGGTTCCTCATTTCCTCCAGGCCTTTGCTCAATTTAGCCTCATCTCTAGTCTGTCCCTGATGGCTCCGTTTAAAACAGCAATCCAGCCTCAACCTTGGCCCTCCGCATAGCCAGGCATGCTTTATGTTCATCTGCAGCAGGTGCCACCCAGACACGCTGTATATTCTGCCTGCCACCCAACCAGAATGTCAATGTCACAGCATTTTCCTGGAGGCTCCATTAATGTATCTGTGACACCGAGACGAATGCCCACAATGCAAGAACTGTTTAATAAATATTTTAGTAAATGAATGGTGATGACATGATTTACAAGTGTGTGGCCTGTTCTCGCCAATATTTCAACTGGGATCTGCATCAACCTTTTGAGGCGAGAAAAAGAGAAATGAATGATCAGTGTTCAGACTGAACAGGAAGCAGGGGAGCCAACAGCTCAATTCTGTGGCAACAGGAGGCCCCTCTGACCCTAGGGGAGTGAGTGAGGTGATATTCATGTCCCTGGGCAATCTTAACAGTCTTGGACTCCACATCATTCTTCAAGCAGGAGGCTGTTGGTCCTTCAGGATGATTTCTGAGTGAGCTGTAGATGGACACGGAGGTTGTGCACAAATGAAATGCATGAGACTCCATATGCAAAATGCTAGCTAAGCTGCCTGTCAATGGTTGGCTGTCTCTGATTTCTGCCGTGAGGCATGTGTGGGGTCATCTGTGGTGGGGAGCCAGGTAGGGAGATTAATGATCATGGTTTTGTCTGCCCTTCCCTGGGAGTGTTCGCCTGTCATTCCTAGGCGCTCCTTGGGCTGAGTCATTGTGACTTACTCAGGGATGTCTGTTCTCATGAGATCTTTGCCCACTCCTGAGCACAGCGTGTCTTCATGTTCTGGGCACACTCGCAATCATTCTCCCTTTTCCCTATTGTGTTCCCCTAAGCCACAGTTTCCAGCTCACAGTGCTGTTCTGTGCCACTGACACACACCCCAGCCATACAAAATTACCCCATGAAGCCAGACTTCCTCTACCAATGCTTAAATAGGTAGCAGTGATGATGGGGGATGGGAAATGGTTCAGTCAGTACAGTGCTCGCTGCACTATATAAGCGTGAGGACTTGGGTCCAACCCCCAGGGCCCATATGAAAAAGCCCGGTGATGGTGATACACATTTGTAATCTGAATGCAGAGCAGGTGGAAACAGGTAGAACCTGGAGCCTCCCTGACCAGACAGACTTGCTGTATTGGTAAGCCCTAGATGGAAGTGAGAGATGCTAGCTCGACAAGCAAGTTGAGCCTCCATTCATAGGAGCACACATGTGCATTCATACACACACATACACACACACACACACACACACACACACACACACACACACACTCATGAGCTAGTGGTAGAAAGTGCACACAGGCTTTGTATTGACCATTCGGGCTTATCATTCATGTGCCACCATGACATCAGTGTTTCTTTTGACCTACTCTAAGGATGGGTCACCTGATCTAGCCAAAGTGTTGAGGGAGAACAGAGTCCTCTGTAAGGTCCAGAGGTAAAGTCCTCTAGTCCCAAATCATGTCTTGTTCCTAGCAACTGCCATGTGAGGGTCAGCCAGTCACATGGGTAAGACAGCTCCAAGGAGTCACAGGGCCTATGGAAAGCACTACAGTGAACTTTGCAACAAGTTTTCTTAGACAAGTTTTCATTCTGTCCAACAGAACAGAATAAACACGTCTGTAGGATTGGGTTTATGAGTACTGTGGGAATTCAAAACTGTCAAAATGATAAACCAAAGTATGTCAGTGTTCAGTGTGTGTTCTTATCCTCCAAAATTCACATGTTCAACCTTCTCTGTTTGCTCACAACACAAACTATTTAAAGCCCCAGACAGAGGATCCAAGAGATGACAGGTCTAAAAATGAGATACTATTTAACACACCAACATACTCAAACATTCATATACCCACACTTACACATGCACATGCATATAAACTCAGACATACACACATACATTCACATACCTACACATACAAATGTACATACACATACATGTGTGTCCCCATACTTGTATATGCACACATATACATGTGTGCTCCTACACTCACACATGCATACACACATACATACACATAACCATACATACACAGGAAAATATGCACATGTGCACACACATACAATTATTCACACACACTCATATATGCATACATTCACATGTGTACACCCACACTCACACATGCATAACTACATATATACAAGTGCAAACACATTCATGCTCACATATAGAAACACACCTATAGCCATAGGCTCAACCACACATGAACACACTCACACACACAGGCCCATGTTCAGCTGTGTCTGTATTTGGAGCATTGGCTGGTAAGACTGATCAGAGTGGATCATGGTTTCTGACCCATGTTGGTGCACACCATGGTTTTATGAACCTTGACAAGCTTTGCGAGAACATCATTATGGACAGTTCACAGCACGCCAAGTCGGATGTCCCATTCTCAATGTAAACAGCACTTTCGAGCTTGTGAAACTGTGAAAATGTTCTTGTCCCCATAGGTTCCAAAGATTTGTTCTCCCTGGAACTTTATTTATGTCACCGAGTCTCGGGAGTTGGAGTTGGAGGAAGCTGTTAGAGCGAGGAGGCCCCTGTGGAGATCTCGCTGCGCTGACGCACCTGGCTGATTCAGAAACCACTAAAAACCAGTAGGTTCGGAGCATTCTTAGCAGGCACAGCCTTTATCGTTTTCTTCCTATTAATCCTATGTTTTAAAATAAAATGATTCTGACAGGATCTGAATTTATTGAGTACTTTTTAATAAGTTCTCTGTGTTTCCTTGGTCAGAGTTTTAAACCTTCAAGTTGAGCCTCAATGTTCCAACATTGAGTTTTCTTAGCCTTCTCTGATTCAAAGATGTTGACTCCCACCCCCGGGCCTCAGTGAACCATGTTTCATCCTGGAATTCTCGGAACAGACCCTGGCTTCCATCAGTGTTCAAGAATGCTTGTCAGAATTCAGCCCAGCCTAGGCCACCTGGAGCTGCAGACTTCAGTGGTGGCAGTACCCAGATGATGCGGTCCCTAGATGTGGGCTGAGTCTCAGGGAAACATGGCTGCTTAGGGTGTGAGCACTAACGAAAACTTCTGTCTTCGTTTCATTCCAATGCCCAGTCTGGGACACGATGCTCAGGCACAGGGTCCTTGGAAGAACCCTTGTCGTCCAGACAAACCCCTTGTCAATTTTCCTGTCCCCACAGCCCTTGGAGTGCAGAACAAGTGCCCCAGTCTTTAAGGAACGGGGGTGAGTCCTGAGCCCCCAGTTTCCTGTGTATGAGAGAAGATGGGGAAAAGAAAACTAGAAGGGGAGCCCTGTAACGATTTCCCCATTTGAATCAGGGAATGGCAGGACAGTGCAGCCAGGAGAGGCTGGCCAGCTAGAGGGCCAGGCAACAGTGCAGAACACCCAACACTCCCCAGGCTAAGGTGGACAGGCTCGGCATCATGCCACGGAGCAAATGGCAGCGACTGCCTGCTGTTGGGATGCTGTTATTTATGGTTTTTTGTCATCTTTTCCCCAAACACACCATGCCTTATTCTTTGTCAGCCTCCGGCACTGAGCATGCATTATTCATTCACACAGCATCCTGAGAATCCTTGTCCTAACAAACACTCATCAGTATGTGTTTGAGGGTTCATAGGACAGCATTCCGTGTCACTAAGGACATCTAATGCCATTTGGTGGCAGAGGCTGTTGAAGTCTTAAAGACTCTAGGGCAGACCATTGTTCCAAAGAGAGGATCCTGGATTCATAGTCCAGGTTGCATGGGGCATCTTGCCCAGTGTTTAGAACTGAGGAAAGGGGTCTAAATTGGATGACAGGGAGAAGAGGCAGGTGACACTCAACCTGCCAGATGTGGAAACTCATAGTCTCTACTCTTCTTTACTATCATGAAGAAATCAGCTCAGTGTTGTATTTTGCTAGCTACCGTATCAAAACTGAATAAATTCTGTATGTGCACATGCAGGTGCACTTATGTGTCTGTGTACTTGAAATTCCACATTGCTCTTCACAGGCACACAGGCACACACACGTATACCCCAAGCAAAAGCTCTAACAGGTCAAATGATTTGTGTTGTTTACAATGGTGTTTACAATGCTGAGGATTTATGCCTCCGGTCTATTTGCTGAGTTGCAGCATTAGTCCCTGGGGTTGCTGGAGAAAGGCGCTTACTCAAGGAAACAGCTACAGAGGCAATGAGGAGGGACAGAACGGAGGAAAAGAGGGGGAGACACTCAGAGACACAGAGCTCAAGCCTGTGCTTTACAGCTCCTCATCCAGGTCCTCTTCAGGAGCCTGGGAGCTGTGTCCCCTCCTGATGTTCAGAGGACTGTCCATCTTCAAATGACCAAGGAGCAGATGCTTCCAGGTGGCTCTGGCTGGTCCTTTAGGGACTGACGGGAATCATTTTGGAGCTGAGGACCTGAGCTTCTCCATCATTCCCTGCCTATCTATGGTCCCCAGCCTCCTCAGGGCATTGGACAATTGCTGGTCAGGTCAGCAGTGTAACACTCAGAGCTGTGGAGAGCCCTTTTGGAGAGAGACTGAGTCAGTTTGCAGAGGACATAACTTATCCATGTGCTTGCTCTGTCTCTCAGCTGGCCATTTGTTGGCAAGCGCTGTTCACTGGAAAGACAATACCTCGATGGGATTACAGATCCAGGCAGAGGATCGACACGTCTTGGTCCCCTCGAGGAGGTGGGAGGGAGGACTTCCTGCAGAGGGCTGGAGCTGGTCCTGCTGCTGTGGGCAGCTGTCACTCCACTCTGCTCTTACTCTGGTACAAAAATCGTGGAAGAGCCACCATGAGTAAGAAGGAATGAATAGGTGTCTCCTTGTAAAAGTGAGAATGATGAGCCTTCAGGATCTCTTTCAGGTTTAAGATGGTGTTGCCTGGCCACAGTCATTCACACTCTAGATGAATTTCTGTCCCTGGCACTTATGGAGGTGAACTGGTGGAGGCACCCAGCTTTTCTAGTTCATTTATCTCCATGTCTGTCTGTTCATCTGTCCATCCACCCTTTAGTCCATCTGTGTACCCAGATTGGCATCAACCACCACCGCCTCCACTCACCTACACATTATTGACTTCTTCCTTCCACCCCTCCAACAACTCCCAACCATCCATCAACCATAACCCACTCACCTACCCACCCATTCAACCATCCTCCCATCCATCCATTATCTTTCACCCATTCATTTAATCACTCAATCTAATCTACTTATCAATCCATTCAATATCCATCATCCATTTGTCCAGCCAACCTTTACTAAACTACTTAGCTACTCTTCTACCCTACCCTCATTCATCTATTGACTAACTTATTCTTCCACACATTCACCATTCATCCACCCACCTATCATTTACCCACTCATATACCTTACACTCATTCATTTATTCACTAACTAACCTATCCCTCCATCTCCCTTATGGCCCACTCATTCTTCTCTTATAATCTCTCCTCTATCCCTTCTTTTATAGATCAGTTAGACAATCTCCATGAGATCCTTGACATTTTACCTGGGATGAGTCTGGGATGGGATAGGAGAAGCATTTGTCTCTGCCTTTCCTCTATAATGGATTATAGTTTGTTTTAGAGACAAATTGACTTCATGCTAATGCACCAGATGGAGTTGATGCTTGGCTGCTTCTCAGTCCAGCTGCCCAGTGTAGGGATGCAGGGATACAGGGATGCAGGGGTGCAGGGATGCAGAGATGCAGGGTGCATGAGTACAGGAGTCCATGGCATTCATGTGAATGATAAACAAAGGTACCTATGGATGCCTAGAGCCCTCCAAATCCCATGAGAACTCAACATTTTTTTGTTCTGGGTACCCACAAACAGACACCTGCCTCCTGCAGCTCTAGTCCTTGTGTGCTATAAAGAGACACAGCTCACAGTTATGCTGTTGGCTTTGTAGACATCCACAGAAACCACACAGGCAAGTGGGTAAACTGTGACTCTCGGAGAGTGGTGAAGAAGCAAGGTAGCTGTGGGGATGCCCCTGGGAGCACCCCACCCCACCCCCACAAGCTTCACTTCCTCTGGCCATATGTGCCAGTGAAAGACTCTTGGTGTCTTGGCTTGCTGAACCGCTCCGGTCTTGGCCATGCCTGGTCGGTCTCCTGTGTGCTCATCAGAATTTCTGGAGTTCTCTACTCTATATCCTCTTCATTAAAGGGCTTCCCCTGCTTATCTGCAAGGCTTCAATTAACATCACTCCCCATAATTGCTTTAAGATTAGGTCAATCCTCACTGACTAAGATGATCCTGTGACCTATCTGAGCTTTAGGGACCATTTACAGCTGATAGCCAGCCTCCACAGGAGGTGCCTGCACTCTCCCCCGCCCCCCGGCCTGGAGCTGCCTCTGTTGAGCGCACAGATGTCTGACCCAAATATCAGTCTCCATTAGGCCATGAGTGACAACTGTGATTATTTTTGTCTTTTTAACCTCCCCCCAATTCCTTCTGTGGCTTTGGACAGGAATCAGGGCCTTAGATTGTTAATTGAATGAGTTTGTGTTCTCAACCTCTGACTTCAGATTTCTGCTAGTGCCAAGCTACGTCCTCCTGAAGGAGGGACTTCATGGCCCTGTGAGCACAAAAACTGCCTCTCCAGCAACCATTACCTGACCCACATGCCCAGCCCCAATCCAAGCACAAACAGCACCAGTTTACATCTTTAGTTTTCTCTTCCTGGTCTGAAAGCCTCTGACCTTCACCTTTTAGCCATGTTTCATTCCCATCGTGTTTTCCAAAGTTGCCCTTCTGACCATAGACACTGGTCCTATATTGAACAGCAAAATCAAATCCTATCTTTTCAGTACTTAGTGTCTGATCATCAATCTCAGACAGTCAGAAGACTGATGGAAGCTTGGGTCTGGGTCTTGACTTAGGGCAAGGGCCCTTGTCCTTCCTTGCTGCTGTGCTGGAGGAAAGTAAGGCAGATTGGCAGAGGAAGGGGTAACCTATGTACATGCCAAAGGGTCTGTGAGGCACCAGAGGCTCAGCTGCCAATCCCAAGACACCCATGGAGCATCCACAACTATAGTAACAGTTTGCAACATGGGCCATCATGGACATTCACAGTCATCAATGTGGTCCTGGGATTGGCAGCTGATCCTCCACTCTGGTTGAAGAACAAAGGGGTCATGGAATGCAGTAAGGCCTCCAGGCAAGTAAACCACAAGCCTAGGATGTGCTACAAAGTATCATTGGAAGGTCAGGTTACTTTTCAGTACCAGTGAGGCTGCAATACTTCCAACCCTTCCCTTAGAAGGGCCCCAAAGGGTCTGATACAAGGATGATAGGTTCTTATGGACAGTTACAAGTAGAGGGTGAACTAATAGACACTGTGATGGGAGCATACCTTGGGACCTGAATTTTCTATTAGTTCTATCTGCCAGTTTCCACAGATGACCCTAAATGCAAGAACCATGTAGCCTATGGAACATTGATTCAGAGCCAGCTGTTTGATTTCCATTTGATAACCCAAGTATGTCAAGTGCCTGCAGAGGACGCCACAGTCTGTGAGGCTGAGGTGTCCCCAAGTTCTCTTTCTGTTCAAGATATGTTTGTTTATTTCCTCTGGAAGCTGGTGACAATGCTCTATCATTTTAAATTAAATTGTTCCTGTTGCGGTTGCATCCCTGCGTGTGTTTTAATTCATGTGAATCCAATCGCACTTCCCCCAGGAGGTTGCTTAATGTAGTGTCAAAGTTGAATAAATAATAAATAGGGCGCATCAGGGTTCCACGGCTGCAGCTCACGGATGTGCTGGTAGGATCTTCTCCAAGAGCGGGTGCCACTGAGGGAAGCAGCTAGAATGTGCCTAGCCTGGCTCCTGTAGCTAGACCTCTTAGATTGTCAGCTCAGGGCAAGAGGGAGCCCCTCAGGTTTCACACTTCTGTCATTTGACTTAACACATGGACCAGCTCTTCCCTGCTGTCTGCGCACGGCCAATCTGCAGCTTTGAACTAGTTTAGATTTAGAAGAAGCTGAGGCAGAATACTGGCTGGGAGTCTGCATACTCTGTATGTGACTAATGTATTTTGGTGGGACAGAAGGAAGAGCTAGGCTTCATGCCTTTGTGGAGAAGGCAGCTGGTGGTGTGTGTGGGGGGTGAAGGTCCTGAGACTGGGTGTCCAGACAGATATCATCTCCCCAAAAGAGGGAAATTAGGACTTTTCAGTTTCTGCTGGCTCAGTTACCACACTGGGTAGCTCAGCTACCACCCTTGGGCAGCTTCATGCTGCTCTGATGGGGTGAAGGAAAGACTGAGCTATAGATAGTCAAGTCATTGGTGACATCACCCCGGCACCTAAGCTTAGGTTTCTGTGACTGGAAAGTACTTCAGAGAGAATTTCACCATAGTGAGTGCCAGGTATGCTGGGAGGGACCCATGGCAGGTTGTAGATAGAACACAGTGGGTCCAAATTCACTCTGCTGCTGGCTGAGACTGGGGTGTCATTCCCAGTTGTGAATAACAGACACAAGAACAGACCTCCAGACAGTTCCTCCCCTAAGGATACACAGCAGCCCTACAGACCAGCTCAGTGTTCTGGTGATGATAGTACTTACTTTTCAAACAGACTTTAATCTGCGGTTGAGCCAGAAATGGCACTTCTAGCAAAGACTAGAGAAAGTTTTGGGGTCTGCGAGTTATTTGTTGTCTCAGAGAAGGAGATTCTGCCTGAGCCTCAGTGGGAAACAGGAAGGCCCAAATTGCTTGTGAATCTTTAGGGACTAAGTGTCCTCCAAAGGCCCAGGGCTAGAAGACTTAGTCCAGTGGATGGTACACTCTGAAACTGATAGAGCTTTTAGGGGTTGGGGCTTACTCTTAAGAAGGCAGTCACTGGGGTCATGTCCTTGAAAGAGATCTTTGTTACAGGCACCCAAACAACAGAGGCAACCAATCATAGCCTTTGACGCCATAAACCAAAATAAAGCTCTCGTCCTTATGAGTGATCTTGAATACCTGTCTCAGTGATGGGAGCTAAGTAACAAGCATTAGGGCCAGCATGCTTTCCTGAGAATGTATGCACTCTGTCACTAGAAGATTTGAGTGGGTCTTCACCATGGAGCCCTGGCTGCCTGCGTCTCTGACAGCCTGACAGAGAGCAGCAGTGGCACACATTAAAGGGTATCAGATACTCTCCTCCACCGGAGGCTGCTCACAATGGGATCTGCTCCAGGGGGTGGGGCTAGAGACCCTACTGGGGATCCAGGCAGTGATGCTGCTCCTTTTTGGAGTATTACGCCACCTCAGGATGGAAACCTAGGATGCATGCCGGAACACATGGCCAACTGAGGTGGTGGTGTGCATCGTGTCCAGAGAAATACTCACCCTAGCTTTTTTTGTTCCCTTCTATCCAAATCGACCTTTTTCAGACCTCTAAAGTCCCCCTCTGCTTTCAAGTGAGAAACCAAGAAAGTAAGTCAGGGCACTCTGAAATGTTCTTTAAAAGCCTGGATCATTGGTAAACCTAAGGTGAGACATTTTGAAGGGTAGCATGGTTGCCCCAAGCATATGAGGAAGACAGAAGCCATGACAACAGGGTAAGGGAGGGCTTCAAAGTGGATAGTCTCAAAGGAGCACAACCCTAGCAAAATGGACCAAAGGATAACCAAAGGCTATGGTAGAGTCAAGTGGCAAAAAAAAAGGCCATTGGTCAAGGGGTCTGGAGTATCCCAGGATCCATCTGGATGTCATCTCTGTGTTTATCTGAGGTGCCACAGTCCCTTTAGCACCCCTGAGGACCTCAACTCTATACAGCCACATGAGTGATCTGGAGTCTTCTCCAAGACCCCTTTGGGCCTGAACTCTGCATATACACCTGAGAGTCATTGAGTCTCCCCCAAGAACCCTCTAGCCATCAGCTCTGCACATCAAAAAGATGGTTCTGGGGTCTCCCCCTTGACGGCACTGGACTTCAGCTACTTATTTCCATTTGAAAATTCTTGGAGTCTCCTCCAGGACTCTTCAGATCTCAGTTCCACACCACTTTTGCATAGCAGTTTCATCCAAGATAGAAACACTCCATCTCAAAGGGAAGCTCATCAGTACATGAAGTAAACAACTAAAAGTAGCTTCAGGAAGTCCCTGAAACTGGCCGGTTCACTATGTCCCCACTTCTCCAGGAGTATGGAAAAGACATCTGAAAGCCACTCTCAGATGAGCTCAGCTGCCTGAAAGAAGCAGAGACCAGCCAAGCTACTTAGAAAACTCTCAGATAAACTGAGCTGTCTGGGCTCAGAGCAACTGAGCCACCAGGAAAGGACACGCTACAGACTGTTGAGCTGCCTGTAGGCTGTTTGGTGTACTCCAGGTTTTCAGATTTTGTGAGCTTGTGTGGATCTTTGGTGATGCAGTTTTCTTTCAGCCATTTCAACTCCTGTAAGTAACCCCTCACCCATAATCCTATAAGTAACCCTAATAAAACCTGTTGATGAACCAAGTTGGACTTCTGTGCTGTCTAATTTGGTCTCCCATTGGTTCCTTATTTGGGGTGAATAGACATTTGTTCACATCTCCCAGAAATGGTTTCACACAGTGTAACTGACTACCAAACAGGAACACAATAGAATCAAGGATGAGTTGGGAGGACTGAGTGTGTGGTCCTGGCTATGAGTTTCAAGGCGTTACAAGTAAGGCTGAGCAACCTGAGGTGGGGGAGCATCTATGGAGGAAATTCCATTACAGCTGTCCATTCCTATCTGATGTGTGTGTTTTTGTGCTATGGTTTCATGGTTCCTATTGTGCATAGTAAGATGTACAACCAAGGCTGTACCATCAGGATTAGTAGTATCTACAAGAGGGAATCCCAGAATGTGAGTCTACTACTCTGCGGCATGGGGCTGTATGCCTGCCTGATGAGTGGGGTCTACCCATGAATATGGAGATGCTCTGAAAAGTCAGAAGATTTAGAAGAAGCTTTATAATCTTTGACAGTAGCACCTAAGGGTAGAGAGTGTGAGCAAGTAGCAGTGAAGGTTGCCTGGCCTCTGTTGTGTGCAATAAGAAATGCATCGGAGGCTGAGATGGTAGCCAGACAGGGACTTATGTGTGTAAAAGAGGGATTTTAACAAGAAAAGGAGATAGAGTAGCATCCTCCATGTTAGTCCCTGATAAGGCAACAAGAAGAAAAAATGGAGGTGTTTCCCTATCATTTCTTAGGGCTTGGAGGCCAAAAGGAAAAGAGACCACAAACCTCTTCCTGGGATCTAAGAACCTGGAACTTGTAGGAAGAATTGGAGAGTGAAGTTGTCCTTAATACCATTTTTATTAATATCATCATCTCTTCCATTCCAAAGATGCAAACTTGAGTCATCTCTCATATCACACTCCCTCTCTCATTCTTCACATCTACCACTCTTCTTGATATGGCCCTTTTGTCATTGCAAGAATTTATCTCATGATACTCATCCCTAATTGTGAGTCCTAGAGTGTATGATTTCATAGGAGAGTTTAAAATCTGGGAACTATTTCACTAGTGGACCTACACAGTAGAGACCCAGAGGGCTTTATCCTCTCTCTTCCAGATGCACTCTTTCTCTCTCTCTGGTACAGGTGTTCCCCTAAGGACCACACATCATCTTGGATACCAGGACCACATATCAGAATAAATCACCCAGAGTTCTGGACTTGCCACTTCCTGAAGGCCTGAGGCAAGTATCTGGTGTTTGGAGCTTTTGTGCCCTACTCAGCATCAACAGCTACTGCCCAGGGATGTGTTTGAAAGACCAGGTAGATTCATACATGTGCAGTGCCAGTCAGAGCTCGGCAAGGCATTTTTGCTCAG
Organism: Peromyscus maniculatus bairdii; assembly: GCF_049852395.1. Lineage (NCBI taxonomy): Eukaryota > Metazoa > Chordata > Mammalia > Rodentia > Cricetidae > Peromyscus > Peromyscus maniculatus. The sequence continues at coordinate 56,744,610 of NC_134871.1, forward strand.
CAAATGTTGCACACACTTTCTCTCTGCATTTAGGCAGCTTGGATAATCTTTCTATGGCTCTGTAAACATTCTATCTGTTATCCCTGTGGCCGTGCAGACTGAATCTGCTCCCTCTCCCTCAGAGGCTCTTTAAAGCCTAGAATCACCTTCCTTCAAATCTCCTCTCCATCTTCTTCTGCACACAAGCCCCATGCTAGCCTCGTGCCATTGGATGCTCTGCCAACTTCCCACCATTACTACACAGCTGCGAGGAACCTGAGACTTCTTGTCTCTGCTCTGATCAGCCTGAGCTCACCTCCAACTTCTGCTCTATGGGGAACCCATTATCCTTAGAAGCATTTTTGTGTTCCCCAGAACAATTGTTTTGTTAATGCATTTGAACCTGTATAATGTTGGTGCATTTGTACATCAGGTTTTCTCTTCTTGACCTTGTTTGCTTATTCATTCATTCATTTATTCATGTATATGTATATGTATATGTATATGTATATGTTTATATGCCAAGGCACATGTATAGAGGTCAGAGAACAACTTGCCAAAGTCAATTTTCTTCTTCTATCATGTGAGGTCCTGGGACTGAACTCAGGTCATTAGACTTGGCACCCAGCATCTGTACCTGCTGAGGCATTTGGCCAGACCTGCACATCAGATTTTCTGCTAAACTGCACATCTCTGAGACCTTCTCCTGAGAATTACCTTCCTATCCAAGGAATCAGAAACAGGTCCACCTGGAGCATTGGTCTTGGTTTGTGAGAAGTGGCATATGAATTCTGTGTGAGTCAGTCCTATAGGCATCATAGGACAGTAGAACCTTTTGTTAGAAAAATGGCAGCAGGCTATCATTCTCTGGGTGTGGCTTGAACTTTTTCTCTCCAGAGTTAGGTATTCTTACTGCAATCCATCAACACTGTCTAACCCTTTCAGTGGTGACTCTAACCACTGAGTGAGCCTCCAGCCTCACACTGCTGATGTGCTGTAGGTCTCTCTCATTATTAAGCACACTCTTCCATGTCTTAGCACCATGACGGGAGACTTCAGCTCTGCCTCCACGTGTCTATGTCCTCCAGCACATCCTACCCACCTCCCATTGTGATTTTCAGATATTTTAGTCATCACCCCTCACTTCCACAGCTTTGCCTGGTCCTCCACAGGCCTCTCCCATCCCCATGCCAGATAACCCATCCAGGCCTGGCTAGGAGTGACATTTGTGAATATAGACATCTCTCTACTTAGCTTTTGGATGGTGATCTACTTCTTTTGACACTTCAAATCTGTTATCTGTCTTAATGAAAATTCCATGTGGTTTCAGAGACATTTTATGTGACAGAGCTGCACAGCATCCTTGTGAGGCATAGATATTCATTTTCTCCCTTTTCAGGTGAGATTTCTGGGACTTGGAGACTTGCAGACTTGTCTAAGGTCATGCACTGGGTTTGTGGAAAGATTTCAATACAAAGCCAGTGGCCTGAGTGCCAGCAGGCTCAGCCAACTATATCTAGCACAAGATGATCCACTGCTATTCAGAAGCAAGGGCATTGTCCTCCTCCCTGGGGATATGATAGATCATATCTAGTGAGTTAAGAGACAGTTTCCAAACTGCAAACAATAAATGGAGACCTCTCACCTAGTCATCCAGTTTTCTGGTTCAGTTCAGTTATAGCAAACCACAGCCCACTGCTCCCCGAAACTGGTGGCCCTGAGAAATCTCAAGAAAAGATGAGGAGCCAAGCAGCTCCCCTGACCAAACTCTGCTGGGGACAGGGGTGGATCAGGCTTCCCCTCCATTACATAAAGGCAACATGTGGCCTGGAACAGCAGTTTAGGGAACAGCATTCAGAGCAATGAGGAGTCCAGTAGAGAGGTAGACAGTGTTTTTACAGGTTTTGAGGATGTGGACTTGTTTGTTTATTTTCTAAATCATGTATTTATCTATTTGCAGTTCTGGGTATCAACCCCAGCTCCTCATGCATGCTAGGCATTCACTCTACCACTGAGCTCCTTCCTCAGCCTAAAAATTTTAATTTAGCCAGCACGCGCGCGCGCACACACACACACACACACACACACACACACACACACACACACTCAGTCCTCTAGATCAACTTGATTGGAATTGGAATCACCCAGGAGACACACTTCTGGGTGTGTCTGTGAGGATGTTTGTAGAGAGTTGTAATGAAGGAGGACAAACTGACCCTGAATATCGGTGATACTTACCCATGGATTAGGGTCTCAGGTCAAATAAAATAGGGGGAAAAGGAAGAAACCAGCCCAAGACCAGCATTCATCTCTTCCTGCTTCCTCACTGCTGAGGCCATATACCTAGATGACTCATGTTCCTGCCATTATACCCAGAGCTGCTCTTGTTGCCCAGTCTTTCCTACCATGATGAACCACACCATCAAACTGTGAGCCAAATAAAGCTTTCTTTCTTTAAGTTACTTTTGTCAAGTACAAGAAAAGCAACTAATACCACAAGTTGGTACCATGGCCTGGGGACATGGCTCAGCAGATAAGATCCCTTGATATACAAGGAGGGGGACATGACCTGAATTCAAACACCCAGGACCCGTATAAAAAGCCAGGCATGTTCCTATGTGCCCACAATCCCAGTTTAACTCCAGTTAAACCAAGGTTTAGCCAGCACAGCTCCAGATTCAGTGAGAGATCCTGTCTCAAGGGAATAAGGTGGGCGGTGATAGAGCAGGATGCCCTAGATGGCATTGGGCTAGAAACCATTTAGGTTACGTTCCATGAAGGAATGGCCTGAGTTCTCCCCACATCCTGAAGATTTAAGTAAGGCTGAATTAAAAGGTAATGGACTAAGCTGTTTATGGGAGGAAATTTTCAAAAGAATAACTTCAGGCTGGGCCACAGTTATTGCTCAACACTCTTAGTCAGTTCTACAGTGAGAGCAAGTGGGCAGATTAGAAGTGTTCAGTTGGCAAAGAGTGTGAGGGAGTTTCAGCATGCAGATGAGGGCAGTTAAGAGAAGACACTTGCACCTGTTACATTCATGTCACTAGAGAGAAGCTACCTGCATGTCACAGGCATTAGGAATGTGTTCTTAGGTCAAGACCCCAGCCATTGGAGGCTTTAACTTTTGAAAAGACAGATTCACTTGCAAGGAAGTAGCTTGAATAGAGAATGATGATAGAGGGGTTTCTTTCTGGAAAACCTTTTAGGAAAGTGTTTTCCAAGATATAGTCACCACAGCTCACAGCAGCCACTGCCCCTCTGAGAAGTTTGTAGAGGTTTAACCCAAGTTCCAGGAAGCTTGCCTAAACCAGGAAATGTGTAGCATAGGCTCTGAAAGGAGATCCACTGTGTAAAGCTACAGGGTGGAGCTTAAGCTGCAGTGCAGACCCCAGGATGTTGGACACATCAGAACTGTAGGAGGTATGCTGAAGATGTTTCCAGGCAACTCCTTCAGAGAACAGGCAAGCTCTTAAAGTCAATAGAAAATTGACTACACAGGGAACTTGGCTACACAGGGAACCTGCCCAAATCATGCAACCATGAGCCTTACTGATCTTGGTTTTTTATGCACAAAAACAATATCCTGGTTGACAAACTTCAGTTAGCAAGTATAGTTAAGCAAGAAGCAGAGTTACAGAAGTCAGAAAGCAAGGTTAGTACAATTAGAGACTGTCCTAGAACTATGGACTATGATTAAGTCTTCATTTTTGCTCTGTGTGCTGGGCCTTGGTGCCTCTAACATGGCATCAGTTATGTTAAGGTTTGGGGGGCCTGTTATAAGGCTAGTTGAAGACTATGGAGTAGGTCTGATCCAAGGGAGAAGCTGTGTGTGCTTTGCAGGCAGAACAACTGGAGGGGCAGGGCTTTCTCAGCCCACTGGAGCCCAGACGATGTTGTCACAAGCCTCAGATGCTGCAGATGGAGCTACGGGGTTTGATGTTTCCCTTGTGGGTCTTTGGTCTTGCTTCAGCCCAGTCTGTCCTTTTGATGATTCCACAGGTCCCTTTTGAAATAGAAGTGATTATTCCATGTCATTATAAGCTAGAAGAATGTGACTTTTTTTTTTTGAATTGACAGGGGCTCACAGTTATGGGACTGCCTTGGGTCTCAGAGAGACTTCAGAATTGGACTTTTGAATGATGTTACAACTGATTTGATTCTGGGGACTCTCACAAGATAAACTAAACTCACTTGCATTTCAAGATGGCCAGGAGCCTTTGAGAATGCAGGATAGAATGTTATGATTGGAAGAAATATGCTTAGGTGTCAAGTTGGCGAAGGATGAACTTGTGAGGGGTAATTTCCATTAACTGGATTGGACTTGAAATCACCAAGGCGACACCCTTTAGCCTGTATCTTTGAGGATGTCTTGAGAGGTTTAACTGAGGAAAGAAGACCCATCCTGGATATGAAAAGTGTTATCATCCCAGACTGAACGAAAGTTGTGGGGAGGAGGAGGCCATCTGAGCACCAGAACTTATCTCTATTTCTCTGCTTCATAACTGCAGATGCAACTCACATGCTCTACTCTCAATCTATGAGCCTCAGTAAAAGCTTTCCTGGGTTGTTTTTTCATTTTCCTGTATTTTGTTATTTTGTTATAGCAGTGAGAATGCTAACAACCTTACTATCTTCCAAACATTAAAAAAAAAACTTTTAGAAATAACCCAGAGGTGTGGGGAGCATTCGTTTTCTCCCATTTTTCAGATATGGACACTGAGATCTCTGGGTATTTGATCATTGCATAGCATCACTCAGTGAGCAGGCAATAGCAGCCCTGGACCTTCTGATCCCTTCCATGGAAGAGACCTCGATTTCAATATCAGAGCCCCAGAATGGAGCATCCAAATAAGTGGGTACATAAGTGACATGTGATTGTGGTGGAGAGATATGGTTTTCATCTCATTAGATTCACCCACCTCCCAGCCACTAGAGCTGAGAGGTGAGAACACACTCCATCCTTGTTGCCCACCTCCACATGAACACAAATTCCCCTTTCCCCTATAAGAAATGTGTATGACCTGCCGGTACAGCTCATCTAACAAAGAGGAGGGGACAGACACAGCATTAGGGTAGGAAGCGAGCTTGATACCCAAGAATCTAGAGCATCACAAATGAAGAAAAAGCCCCACCGGCACACACACTTCCCTCAGGCTGCTATGAGCAAGGCTGGAGTTGAGGGCTAGACCCAGATGTCAACTTGTGGCTTTGACTAGACAGGGCTGAATAACTCAAGGCCCACATGCACTCTGCACTGTGACTATTTATATCTTCATTGTCCTCCCAGAAATGGTAGAAAACAAAGCAATGCTCTTTGATGGGCAGTTGGGCAGACCAACTGTATGGCTCTGATTTGAGGAGAAGCAATAGGTTCCAAGGCCCATCCCTGGATAGGAAGCCAGTTGCTTCTATAACCTGGAGTCAGTGAACCAGATGCTCAGGGAGACCCAGGTACGTAAGACAGTGCTAAGCTTCTTGGGGTCAGTTTCCAGACCCACTGACACTTAGGTACCTCTGCAGAGGCTCCAAATTCTTAGAGGATGGTTTTAGCACCAGGATTTTTTTTTTATGTCCTCAAATGATTTCCACCAACTGTTAAATGTGTGAATCACCAAGTTAGTATTCCCAGAAACAAAAACACACAATCCATGCTCTCAGTTTCCTTCTGGATAAAAACTGTAGCTCAGGGGCTGGAGAGAGGGTCCAGTAGTTAAGAGCACTTTCTACTCTCTCAGAGAACCCCAGTTTGGTTCCCAGAATCCATGTGGTGGCTCCCAACCATCTGTAACTCCAGTTCCAGAGGACCCAATGCCCTCTTCTAGAACTGCACACACATAGGTAGTGCACATACTTACATGTAAGTACACACATATCCATATAAAATGTAAATAAATAAATCATTTTAAAAGTACAAATAGATATATACAGATTTAAATACACACACACACACACACACACACACACACACACACACACACACACCACAAATGCAACTAAAATTAAATAATGTTAAAGTTTCCTTGTAGCTTGCTCTACACTTCCACACTCCTCGGGCCTCCCAAATCATGTGCCATGTACACCACAATTTGCTCATGGAATTACTTCTTGGGTCAGGGAAGAAACTACCAGAGGATAAAATCCCTGAAAGGTTCAGCTCACTGCCCCTCTTCCTGGACTTGAGCTCAGCTGCTGGTTGGTGTGCCAGGATAGGCAGGAGGCGGCAAGGCGGCACAGCCACGCAGAGACTATTGATGTACTTCATAGGTCTGAAGCATCTCCCACGGTAATCTCCTCGGGTATATTTTCTGTCTCAATTGCTGGTGTGCTTCTGATTGTGACATCTACTTCTTCAGTCCTCAGCGTCCAAAGCAGCTCTCCGAGTCTATTATCCATCATCATTTCTATCCAGAATGAGCCCGCGCTGCCTTTAGAGAAGAAAAGAGTTGTGCTGGAAGTTACGAGAGCTCTTTCTTGTGGTGAGCTTATGGAAAGATAAAAGCTGAACCAATACACACAGAGGCTCACAGAGAGCATACAGCCATGCCTGCCTGGCCTCCTCCACAGCCGGCATAGGACCAGCCTCTGGATCTTCTATAACCCGTTGGGAAAGCCTCCCTAGTAACCCTCCTGCCTCCACCTAATGCCCAACTTCAACTGCCTGACCTAGGCACGTCATGCAGAACCTTGGCCACTGTAGCAGCCTCTTCTGGAGGGGGTGGGCCACTGGATTCTACTCTCTTCTTACAGATCTTGCCCATCTGAGGCCAGTTGACCTTCCTGGAATGGAAACCTAACTTTGTCCTCTCTCCTCCAAATTCCTCAGAGATCTTCCCAGAACCTTTCCTAATTCCAAACACCTGAATTGTGTTCCACAGACATGTTCCCTGATCTTTGTGTTTTTCCTCCAGACCCCATGAACTCCTGGGAGATAGATCCCATGTAGTGCCCCACCCCTTGACTTCCCATACAGACCAGAGGTTTCTAAGGCTAGGCTTCGTACTGGGTTCTGTGGGTCTTAATGTGAAAGATGCATATTGGGTCATCTGGTCCCATCTGGGGATTCCAGTTTGGCTCATATGTGGCCTAGTTATCATGATGTCAGTAATGGACACAGGCAGTAGGTGTCCATTACTGGTTCTGGTTGGGGAAACCCTCTGGTTTCAAGGCCTGGTTATGACTCAAAGACCCTGCCAAGCTTCCCTCTCTCTGTGTCCTGCCTCCTCCAGAGTAGAAGGCTTTCTATAAGTCCATTCTGTGTTCAATACTGGCTCTAGATAATCTGAGTATGGGACATGGGACTGTTTCTACAGATCTGGTCACCACTGGGTAGTGAAGATACTCCCAGTCATGGCAATGATTCTTCTGTCATGGTCACCCATGGGGTGTGACCCCATGTTCTAGCTTTTTTTTTTTTTGCCAACTTGACACAAGGTAGAGTCTTCTGGGAAGAGGACCTCAACTGAGAAAATTCCCCCATCCAGATTGCCCTATAGGTAAGCCTATGGGGGCATTTTCTTGATTATTGATAGATGTAAGATGGCCCACACCATTGTAGGCAGTGTCATCCCTGGGCAGGTGGGCTTGCATTAGATAAGAAAGCAGGCTGAACCAGCCACGAGGAAGAAGCCAGTAAACAGCATTCCTCCACGGCTTCTGCTTCAGTTCCCGCCCCCAGGTTTCTATCTCTGGTTCCTGCCTTGACTTCCCTCGGTGATGTAATGTGACCTGAGAGTTGTAAGATGAAATAACCCTTTCCTCCCCAAGTTGTTTTTGATCATGGTGTTTTATCGCAGCAACAAAACCCCTCAGACACTCATTCAGTATAAGCAGACCCAGTTTTTTACTTTCTACGTCCAAGATGTTCTTGGATCCTTAGGTCACTAGCTCCCACCTTGAAATCAGTTGGACCAACCTTCTTGTATTGTTGTCAACTGGATCAGTGTTGGTCAACTGTTAGGATTTAGATTAAGTTTCACCACCTCTGGAAGTGGAATGGGTTAGGCTGGGTCTCCCACAAATATCATGCTAATGTCCATAGGCCCAGAGCCTGTGAATATAGCCTTATTGGACAACGTTTTTAGTGATATTGTTGAGTAAAGTTAAGATGAGATCAGGCTTGAGCAGAGCAGACCCCTAGGTTGATACTCTGACAAGAAGAGGAGATTTGGTATGGTAACCTTCTATTTGTAGCAGCTTGGGGCAGATGGCAGAATGGGGAGAGGAGAAGCTGGAGACAGACCCTGCCTGGAGCATGAGGGTGGGGTGGGTTTCTCAGGAAAAGCACATCCTTATAAGGAGGATGAGGTGTGACTTGGGACTTACACAAGAGAGATCTGAGGGAGCACTGTAGAGGGCCAGCACAACTTTCAGGGCAGATTCTGAACCCACATACTGAGTTCTACATTGTCCCTGCTCAAACTGCAGAGTAGGAGACACCCAGGGCTTTGGCACAATCCAGCTAAGCAAAAACACTGAGCCTGCTGAAGGGAGGTAGATGTTCAGGGAAGGGAGGCAAGAGGGAACCAAATGCCCTCCTCCCCACCAAAAGGGAAAAATCAAAGTCAAAGGAAAGCTTCCCTGACCCATCTCTGACTACAGATATAAGCACCTGTGCTCGGGCACAGAGTGTGGGCAAACAGACCACAAGACATTTGGACTATCAAATGGAAGAAGATGAGGATGCAAGTGAAGGGTTCTAGGTACCCGTGAGAGTCAGCTTTGTCAACTCAACACAACCTGGAATCACCTGGGGGAAGTCTCGTTGAGGGATTATCCACATTGATGTGTGGGTATGTCTGTAGGGGTTGTCTTAGTAATTTATATGGGAAAACACAGCCCACTGTGGGCAACACCATCCCCTAGGCAGGGAGTCCTGTCCTGTAGGCATGGAAAAACTGAGCTAAACACAATGAGAAATATAAGCACACATGCTTTGGTCTTGACTGTGGTTGTGGTGTTGGAAGTGTCTGCCTGACTTCCACCACTATGATGGGCTGTAGCCCAGAATGGTAAGCTATATGAAATCTTTTCTCCCCCCGAGTTGTTGGGTGCCTGGGTGTTTTATCACAGCAACAGAAATGAAACTAGAACTCTACCTGAGTGCATTCCCCGGTTTCTGACTCAGAAAAGGATTAAACCTATTTCCTGGCTTTGAAGATTTGCTGAACTGGGGTGAACTGCCTCTCCTGCACTTGTGATCACAGCTGGACCTGCTCTTCCCTGTCTTCTTTCAAGTTCTTGCTAAGCAGGAGCCCTGCTCTCCCCTCTCAAATTTCGTTTTACACAAGTAAACATCTTTTAATTGAAGCTCACGGGCTTTTAATGTATTTATAACTGTGCAAATTAAAATCCTCCTGGACCTTGGCTACATCTCATAGCTGATGGTTTCCAGGAAGGCCCCTCATTATTAGGGAGATGTTGTGCAGCACCAGTAATTACAGTCATGGAGCCGGTGATGGGAGTCTCTGTTGTAAAGGGTGGAGCAGTTGTTGCAGGTTCAGACATCAAAGTTTCCTCTCAGGAACAGAACCCCCCAAAATCCAGAAACACAGCTTCCTGGTCTCTACTCTGCTGTGGGATGTTCTGTATGTCCTGTGGGAGTCTGTTCTTGGGTTCCTCTTGGCTTTACCCAGCAGGTCCGCATAGAGGATGATTAGGACCATGGGCCTGAGTGCAGGTGTCTGAGATGGTCTGCACTTGGCTGTGTTGGGGGATGGTCTGTATGACAAGTGTGTTGCTCTGATTGGTCAATAAATAAAACCTGATTGGCCGTGGCTAGGCAGGAAGTATAGGCGGGACTAACAGAGAGGAGAAATAAAGAAGAGGAAGGCAGAAGGAGTCACTGCCAGCTGCCGCCAGGACAAGGAAAGATGTAAAGTACTGGTGAGCCACATGGCAGGTATAGATTTGTGGAAATGGATTAATTTAAGCTATAAGAACAGTTAGCAAGAAGCCTGCCATGGCCATACAGTTTCTAAGCAATATAAGTCTCTGTATTTACTTGGTTGGGTCTGAGCGGCTGTGGGACTGGCGGGTGAGAGAGATTTGTCCTGACTGTGGGCCAGGCAGGAAAACTCGAGCTACACTACTCATGCTATTTGAATCTGAACAGTCGAGAAAAGGCCAACGAATGCTTCCCTGGTACCTCCAAATTCTCTTTGTGGTTCTTCTGTGGGCTCACTCAATGACCCTGCTCTCAGCCTCCCAGCTGCCTCTGCCCAGATCTGTGTACTGCTGTGGGCTTGTGTTAGTACCTTGGAGAGATGATGAGTGGTTTGAGAACCAGAGGAGGCCCACATCAGAACCCTTCAAGGGGCCTCCTGGCAATCTCTGTGCTCCCTGCTCCCACTGGTATGAATGAAATTACCACTACAAGAGCTAGAACATTACAGGCTTGTGTCCTTTATAGAACAGAACCACAACACAGCCCACATTTCATGATTAATTCAATGTAGAGCCATCTAGTGCAAAACCTGCAGGAATGTGCATGAGAGGAAATTACTGAGATCTAAGTGCTAAGCATAGACATTTTAGACTCAGCGGCAAAAACGCAAGGAAAGATGGTAAGATGAGTTGGACCAACATTAAATTAATCTCAACTCACACGTGTGCACACATGCACACACATGAGTCTGGTTGGCTCTATAAAATAATGAGTGCTACCCTCATTTTGTACTGTCTCTGGGGGGCTCGGATTTCATAGGCATGCAGGTCTTACCAACCATGATGAATCACTTTTCTACTTTCTGGAAAATGCTGAACATCTTCTGTCAAGCATTCTGGAGAAGACAGAGAACCTGTGGAAGGTGAGAGCTGTGGGAAGTGCCCAGAGCCTCCACACCCAACTCCCAAATACACATGCATTATAGAGAATCTTCCAATGATACACTTTCATGTGGATGAGTGGACCTGTGGGCTGAGGTCATCCCGTCTCCAATGGGGATCTTGAACAGCCCTCCCTCCAAGGATGTGCAGATGAAACAAGAGTAGTTTCCTTTTCCATAGGGAAGTGGCAATTTGAAGAGGAAAGTAAGAACTTCAGGCCCTTGGGAACAGCAGGATGCCAAACAAGAGAGCTGGAGAGTATCCCAGCTCTGTCACCAGCTGGCAGGTCTCAGAGTGTCTAGCCAAGAAGTTGCAGGTATTACAGCCCTGTGCTCTTGGCAGGCCTGGGTACCAAGGAAGGCATTGTAAGTGTTACAGCTTGAAAGCTCTCAAAGGGCTTTGGGGTGCTGGCTGTGAGCTGTCCCCCTGTAGAACAAGCCTGCAGGTCTCTTGTCTCCAGCAGGACTCAAAGGCTGGAGTTGCAGGTCTCTGGTTGCTGAGGCAGGAATGAGTACTCCTGCTTGTTGCCTTCAGTCATGTCATGGAGTTGTGTGCCTAGGGCAGAGACCTCAGAGGAGGGGAGCCTTTTGGGCATTTGTCTCCGGGGAATGTCCTGACAGAACAGAACCCAGGAAGTCATTGAGTCTGTCTCTAGAAGTTACTTTCTTCCTCTTCTAAAGAACTCTTATCCTGTCTTCCATTCTTGCAGCCCTAGAATGGTTAAATTGTGGGGTGTCATTTGGACCCTAACTGGCTGGATATGTGTATGCAAATAAGGTCAGAAATGTGACCTATCAGGGAAGAGCTATCAAAAATTTCCATTGGTTTCAGTTGCTAGCATGGGCCTTAAGGCCTCTGCCTACTGCATTCTCCGCCTGATCTAGCTCATTGGGGGCTTGTCTTAGTAACTTTTCTATTGTTGTGATAAAACACTATGAGCAAGGCAACTTACTAACAAAAGCACTTAATTGGGGCTTATGGTTTCACAAGTTAGAGTCCACATCCATCATGGTGGGAGGCATGATAGCAGGTGGGCAAGCATACACTGGAAAGTAGCTGAGAGCTCACATCTAGACAAAAAAATCACAAAGCAGATATATAGAGAGAGCAGTAACTAAAAATGGCAAGGGCTTTCGAAACTTTGAAGTCCACCCCCAGTGACACACCTCTTCTAATAAAGACACACCTCCAAATCCTTCCCAAATAGTTCCTCTAACTGGGGACCAAGCATTCGAATATATAAGCCTAGGGGTATTATATCATTCAAATCATCACAAGGCTCGAGTTATTAAAACTTTGTGTTTTGGTGTCACTGGGGGTCTTTATATCCTCTATAGCTCCTTTGCCCATGGTCCTCGAGTTTCCTGCTGAGCCGAGCATCACACAGAAGTGGCAAGTTCTACATTGAGTGGGAATTTCTGTATCCAGCCAGAAGCTCTCTCAGGGCAGGAGGCCGCGTGTTACCCCATCCTGGATGCCTAATTTCCAACAGAGCTTAGCCTAAAGTGTAGCTGCAGAAGTTACAGCTCCATCTTCTCTGTTTCACAGTGGACATGTTTTGACAGTCTACAGCATTCCAGGGAATGGGATGCTTATGTATGAGTCCTCTGGGTGTGTGTGCCTATGTTTGTGGTGTGTGTATGTGTGTGTGTAATATGCATGTTTGTGTATATGTGCCCATGCGTGTGTGTATTCATGTGTATATGTTTGTATATGAGTTTTATTTGCATGTGTATGTATGGGTGTATGGTGTGTGTGTGTGCAAAGTCCTTTGCTAAGTGTGTTCCATTCTAGATTTTATACTTCATATCCTATTTCTTATTTATTTTCCTGTCTAGGTTTAGGGTTATCAATTTCATTATCCATCTCAAATAACACAGACTGCTTCACTAGTTTTATCTGTGGTTTTGTGGTTTGGGTTTCATTAATTTCTGGCCATCTTTGCCATGGCCTCTTCTCCTTGTCTGGACTATGGTTTCCCCCTGTTAATGTGGGTGAGAGTGGAATGACAGATTTCAGGCCTTGCCTCTTTTCTAGTGGGAGCTCTGAGGCTATGATCTCTACTCTGAGCATGGCTGGAGCTTCTCCCACAAGACTTCATCTCTCTTCCATTTTCAGTCATCCTGTCTTCCACTGCTCCTGGTCTTTGTAACCAAGGCTTCTGTGGTGGGGTGTGGCTTTCGTGACCAGGTCCTGATTTTCTCTCTCTCATCTAATTCCGTTATGGTGACAAAACATGCTGAGTGGCATTGTGATTTGTTTAAATTGGTGTTGTTTCACCCCGGGGGTGGGGTGAGAGGGACATTGTACCACACTGCTCCATGTATGCATTTTGGAGAGCTTGGCTACATTCAGTCATCTGCTGTGCTTTTCTGTTCTTCCAGTCACTGGCTGCCTGCCTGTGTCCACCTCCAGCTGGAAGTGTGAGTCTGCCTGAGTCTCTTCCCAGGTTCTCCTGGAGTCCATTCCCTCCTGCTGTGGTACATTCCCATGGATGCCAGGGCTTCCTGTTGAGCTGATCTTGGATCACTAAGGTGTGCCCTCCATTCTGTTGTAGAGTCTGATCTGTGTGCTATTAACTCAGCAAGGAGGCGGGGTGGAAACCCTCCCTGTGGTCCTGTCCCTCTTCCATGGCCCCTTTGTATTGTAATCTGCTCATTATCGCCCTCCTTACACTGAGAGCCCCATGGGGGGTGGTATCATTTCACTTCCCATGAGCCTGGTTTGAAGTGCTCAACAGGAGAACAACTCCTTACCCCGTCGCCATCATTTACCAGTACATGACTGTTTCTTCACTCATCTTCCTTCTGTCTGAAGAAATTCCTCACGTGTTATTTGGGACTAGACCTGCTGGAATGATGTCTCAGTTTTGCTTCATCTGAGAAAAGTTGTTTCACCTTGTTCTCAGAAGATATTGTCACTGTATTTAAATTCAGAGCCTGAAGGGTTTTTTTTTCCCTTTTCTTTCTTTCTTTTTTTTTCTTTCTGCAGTTTGATGTTGCCTTCCTTCACCTGGGCATTCTGCACTGGCGATGAGAAGTCTGAATGAGACCTTGAGATGCTCTGAGCAGTGAGGGTGCTTTGTCTATGAGCACTCGGGTTCTTTCTTGTACTTCAGCTGTGCTGTTGAGATGCATGCATTTGCACACACACACACACACACACACACACACACACACACACACACATTTTGCTTTAGGAAATGTTTTCTTTTGTTCACCTTGAATGGCTGGCTTCTATTACTTGTTTCGAGACCGTGATTATTTTACCACTGAGTCTATATGGTGGCTTCTGGATTTGGATGACTTCAACTTAAGCCATAAAATTCTTTGGTGGTTCTTCTTTGAGTTCTCTTGTTGTTTACTAAGATTGTCTGTCTTCCCACTTGTTTCAAGAATGTTTGCTCGTACTTGTTGGGGCATATTCACAGCAGCTGCTTCGCTGTCTTGTTTGTTACCATGTGAGCTTCCCGCCTCTGTCACCATTGATCATTGTTCTCACGTAAATGGTGACTCTCCAACTCTTGTGTTGACATCGATCCTTGGTCATTTTCTTTGTTCTTTGTATGTTGGATCGGGTTCTTGCATATTTCATTGTGATAGCCTAGCTCCTGCTTAAAAATATTGGTTTACTTGTTGCTGTAAAGGGTTGACTATCTGAGCTCAGCCCTGCAGTTCCAACCAGTTCCTGGTTGAGTGTGGCTCCAGAATCTGTTCAAAGGCTGGGAATGTAGCTCAGTGGCAGAGCACTTGTCTAGCATGCACAAGGCAAATCCCTAGTACCTAAAATGACTGTCTAATTATGGAAGCATTCTGAAGAGCCATTGGGTGTATTCCATGTGTACAATACCAGACAGAGCAAGTTTATATTTAGAAGCCCATTGTACATATATCCATTCTGAGTGTATTGGTATGTTGCCTAAGGCCAGAATTCATGTGTTGTACATGGTATTGGGGTGAATCCTAGAGTTCTCACCCAGCTCTTTGAGGTTACCATTCCAAGCTTCTTATGCTTACTTCTACTTTTGTTCCTGGTTTTTAGCATCTCTCTCTCTTCTCTCTCTCTCTCTCTCTCTCTCTCTCTCTCTCTCTCTGCCACGCAATCTCTGAAGGCAAGTGTGAGAAACACACAGATGGGACCAGAGCACCAGGATCTCCCATATTCAGGATTCTGCCCCTCCTCACCCGAAAAAGAAGGTTGCAGGCTGCCCTTGATTGTAGACTGGGATTTAGGCCTGTGTGTACTCTTGCAGAGGCTGTGGCACTGTCTGCATGGATTCCTTTGGCTTGGACTTGAGATGTTCAAAAAGAGCATGCGGTAAATGAGCCATTCTGAACAGCAGTGGGTACTGGGCCTGTTGAGAACTCTTCTGTGGCCATTTCTGTTTGTCTCAGGCAAGCATCTCCTGGACAGCATGGGCTACAGATCGCCAAAACCCAGAAAATGGCTCCTCTTGCCTGTCAGTAGTTTCCCAATCCATCAACCTCTCCACTCCAGTCTGTCCACTGTGTGCCTTTCTAGATCCCTGAATAGATGCTTGATGTACTCTCCCCCAGACACTGGCCTCCACAGTAGGGGAGAGGTGTATTCACTCCATTGTGTCTGGATCTGGACCTGCCAAGTTAGTTTCTATTTTGTGCCATTGCTCTGTGGTGATGTAGTATAGTGGGCACACACAAACACAACACCTGCACATGATACTTGTACACATAAGACATGCATGTGCACATGCACACATGTGCACACACAGAGAGCAAGTCCAGAGCTTTATCTGAGTCTGCTGGGGATATGAGCAACTGAGAGAAATACTGTGATGAAATGGGAGATATTAGCTTCCTTTGTCAGCTGGGGCACAATGTTAAGAAATCCATAGACTAAACCATTTGACCCCTGGAGCTAAACTCTTAAGTCTATGCTCACTTAAGGAACGCATGAACTGGAAATAAGTTGTTACAGTAGCTGTGGAGGCCACTGAGGATGGACATAGGGTTGTGTGGAGGCCATTAAGGAAAAGCCTGCTTCCTAATCAAGACTAAAGAGTCTGTCTCTGGCATTGGGTGGTAACGTGGCATTTTTATCTGCTCCAAAGATTTGGGCATTACCTATTGTTATCTCCTTCTTTAAGAGTTAATCCTGCCAGACCTGTCAATCACCTGACCAAAATATCACCCTTTATGAAGGCTGATTCACCTAAAATCATGCTAAGGAGATGGGAGGAATAATTACCCCCTTAAAAAGATAATGTACTTTCCTCTACATTGCTGAACCAACCCATTTTCTCAAAAATGTAGCTTGCTTTCTTCCTCTTCTCATCCCCTGTCCCTTCCCTTTTTTGATTCTTCCAAGACCTGCCCTCCTGTTTTTCTCTTAAAAATTCCAATAAAATTGTCCTTGAGCTTCATCCTGAGTCTATTTCTAAATTCTTTTAATGATACTAACAACCTAAAGAGAGATTCAAGATTCCTGTAGTAACATTGTCTAGAACAGTGGTTCTCAACCTGTGGGTTGTGCCCCCTTTGGGGTTTGAATGACCCTTTCACCGGGGTCGCATATCAAATATTTACATTATGATTCATAACAGTAGCAAAATTAAAGTTATGCAGTCGCAATGAAAATAGTGTTGTGGTTGGGGGTCTCCAAACATGAGGAACTATGTGAAGGGGTCACAGAATTAGGAAAGTTGATAACCACTGGTCTAGAACATCCTCCTGTAATTTTCTTTTACACTAAGTCAGTTTACTAGAAACCTGAATATAAGAGAACATTCTCAGATACTCAGAAACACCCACCTTCACCATTTCACTGGTACCTGGGAAATGCCACTTTTCCTTACAATGGAGTTACTCTGGGCCAAGTGATGACCCAACACCCAGCGTTTAAACATGAGGACAGATGGAAGGTCTGAGAACAGAGCTCCATTGTGGGGTGTTCGCAGCAGGGTTCTGTCCCCTGTAAACTTCCTGTTGTTCGAATCTTAGGGTCTTTTAATTAAAAAAAAAAAAAAAAAACAGATCCAGATATCAGGGTGAAAACTGAAAATTCAGAGAAAGAGAACAGCCAGCCACTAGTTCTTACCTCTACAAAGTACTCAGCATAAAGAAAGTGAGTTCCTGTTTCCTCACGGCTTATATAACTTTCTCTGCCTTGCCACATTACTTCCTGGGATTAAAAGCATGTGTACTTCCCAAGCAAAGGCATGAGATCTCAAGATCTCAAGGGCTGAGATTAAAGGTGTGTGTCACCACTGCCTGGCTCTGTTTCTCTCCTATACTGGGTCAATCTCATGTAGCCCAGTGTGGTATTGAACTCACAGAGATCCAGACAGGACTCTGCCTCCCTAGTGATCGGATTAAAGGCACGTGCCACCACTACCTGACCTCTATGTCTAATCTAGTGGCTGGCTCTGTCCTCTGATCCTCAGGCAAGTTTATTAGGGTACACAATATATCACCACAACTTCCTTTGGGTTTGAGCTCTCTTCTTCCTGCAGGACCAGCAACTCTCTCAGGTAGTACAGCTTCCAGAGCCCAGCAAGTGAAACTGGGATGTTTTCTCACATTAGCTTGTAGCATATGAGTTCTATGACTGGCTTCCTAATTAAATTCCAGTGGCTCCTACCAGGTCAGGTGTGGCCCAGACACTTGCTGATGTGTTTTCACACATGGCAAGTGCAATGTGACTGTGTGGCGCTGACACCTCTTGGCTTGAGAGGGTGATGTTTACAAAGGTAGTGATCCGAAACTCTTATTTGTCAGCACACACTAAATGAGAGGAAGGCATTGGATAATGCGCGTGAGCTTTTTCATTTGTTTGTATGTCAAATATTCACCCATCGTGGAAGTGTCCCTGGATCCCAGGTTCCTGCTCATTACAGTCTCACCTGCCGTGACATCGTTGGGCAGAATGCAACTGCCATATTTTCCCCTGAATTAGCTTAATGTCTACATTGTTCTAGACTGAATCCTCACCACATGAGTAGATACCACACAGTTTTTTCCAATTTAGTGTATCTCTGTCCAATTAGTATTCCTCAATGATTTCAACAGGAAACCACCCCTCTCTCCTTCTTGGCAGACACTCCATTCAGAGAAGCAGGGACTCATGGATAGAGTAGTTTGGTGGGTGGATAGGGTCACCCAAGCTCTAGATTCCTTCTTTTCCTGCTGATGTTCGTGAGTGGAGGTCAATCAGTTACCCCTCACCCTTGGTGCAGGATACTGTTAATAAGTGTCCTCCAGGCCATTCTTTTCCATGTTTTTTTCCCCAAGAGAAATGACGGCATGGTACCCTGTCCCTCGGGGATTTGTAGGAGTCTGGATCCCCGTGGCCATGGTTTACACCTACAGCCATGAGCACATTTCTCAGACCCTCTCCTCTGCAATGGTCACCTCATATAGACCTTACCTTACCTAGAACACAAGAAAACAGCCATGCCACTCCAAATGCCACCCTGGGGCTTCTCCCACTGTTCCACCTTTCGGTGACTTCTTCTGGCATCTTTCTCAGGGTCCCACATCAGGAGCCAGAGCCTATTGTTAGAGTACTCCACCTGGAAAGGGGCTGATCTCCATCCACCCTCTTCAGGTTTGGAGCCCAGTGCCCATGCATTCCAGCTGTGAGACTTGTGGCACCCTGGAAGCCTTTCTTCAATTTTAAAATTATCCTTTCCCTTGCTGACAGCATAATATTCAAGATTTGGGTGTTTAGTCTGTATTTTAAGAATATTCTCTGGGACAGACAGGGAAAAAAAAGACAGAATGAGACTCTGTTTTTGTAAAAAACCAACTTCTGGAGTAAAAATCATCATGGCAGAAGGACTAGTGAAGTAAGGTTAGAGATGTTAAAGATTTCCATTAACAAACACTTCAAGACAAGATGGATACCAATCCAACTTGAGCCATGGTCCACCTAGGAAACAGGTTAACTGGGTAGGCAGAGGTACACATAGTGGACCCCACTAGGTTTAACAAGCTTAGAACTCAGAAAGTAGCATGGATAAAACCACTGACAGTTCTGAGCCTGTGTGTAGTCCCCCAGGAGGCTCCCTCAGTGACCGTGGTGACAGACAATCCACACTGTTTAGTGCCATTAGTCATAAAGGGGAGAAAAGGTGTTTGAGGAGCATTCCTCCATGGCCTCTGCTTCAGTTCCTGCCTCTAAGTTCCTGTCCTGAGTTCTCTTATTCATGGACTGTGTTCTAGAAGATGAAACACTCCCCCTGCCCAAGTTGCTTTTGGTTAGTGTTTTATAACATCGACAGATAAGCAAAGTCAAATACCATGGGGTCTACTCCTCTCTTGTCCACTCTAGGCCAGTTCTCCCAAGGGGACAGTAGGTTTCACTGTTAAGAGGACTCTTGTTCCGGTGGACCTCTGCTCTCTGCTCCCACTGAACCATCAGAAACTGTTACTGTTGGAAAACAAAATTCTCCAGAGACTCATATATAGAAAGCTTGACTCCCAGCTGGTGACACTTATTTTGGAACTTTCTAGTAACTTTAGGAGGTATAGCCTAGCTTGAGGAAGTGGATCACCCTTCCTTTAATGGATAAGCCTGTCCCCAGCTCTGTCCTTGTTCTCTGCTCCCTGTTTATCATGAGGTGAACAGTCTCACCTGTCTGCCCCAGTACAGGGGGACTGGAACGAACCGTCTGAATCAAATGATCATCAGTGTAAATCCTGCCTTCCTTAAGATGCTCAGTCAGGCATTTTGGTCCCAGTGATGAGAAGAACATTACAACGGAAGACTTGGCAAAGAGGGACACTGATGCTCTTGGTTTCCTGTGGAGTTGGGACCAGAAAACTACCCTGCAGTCAAAGGTATAATGAGTTGAAAAATTGCCATGATCTCCTAAGCAGACAGTGTGGAAAACGATCACCATTTAAACTTCAAAGTCCACCACCTACCAAATAAATGTGACTGCATCACTCTTGAGCCATTGGAAAAGTGAAAAAGACCAAAATCCAGGGACCCTTTGGATTATCAGCAAAGGTATTGTCATTAAAGAGTGACAGGGTGGGAGGGGCAATATACATACGTAATAAGAAAGTAGGAGCCGTACTGAGGGGGGTGGTGTACAACAGGGACAGGGAGGACAGGAAATGGGTGGGGGAGCAGGACAGTGTTACTTGAGTGTGTGTGAAATGTCAGAGTCCCTAGAGAGATGGCTCAGTGGGTTGAGCACTTGCCTGCAAGCATGGGGATCTGAGTTCAATCTTAAACCCTGTGTGAAAATGTGGACATGGTGGCACATACTTGCAATCCCAGAGTCAGTGAAACTGAGACAGGTGAGTCCCTGGGGCTGGATGCCCAGCCAGCCTAGCAGAATCGGTGGCCCCTAGATCAATGCTAGAGACTCTATCTCACAGAACAAGGCAGAGTGATGGAGGAAGACTCTGGCCTCCACATGCATCCACACATGGATGTGTGCCTGCAGTCACACTCATACATGCTCACACAAAAGAAACAGTGATACAAAGAAATCTGTTGCTTAGTACACTAATTTCTAAAGAAAGGAATGTAGACACAGAATTTTTTAAGACCGACTTTGGAAAATATGATTTTGCAAAACAAAAGCAGGGTTTACTGAACTAAATCTGTGGTTGCCATGGAAGCTAGATGATAAAATGGGCACTTGCTGCAGGCAAAGGTGTGCTCTGCTTTCTGCTCAAGGCCCCCTCACCCTTGGCAGTTGCCTGTCCTTCTGGGTCACACCTGACCTCTGTGTGCTACAGGAGGCTGGCTCCTTGTCCACCTTGGCTAGCTCAGGGCTCACGACTGTAGGGCGTCCCATCCCAATGCTTGCCAGAAGAGCCACCCAGCATCTGGAAATGTCTCGTTCTGTCACAGCCTGTGGGCTGTGGGGAAAGGAAACAGCCAAGAGACTGGTGAAAGGCACGAAGAGGGCATGCCTCCTCCTAAAACACACTCGAAGGAATAAAAGAGAGTCTCTGCTTCACTAGAGACAGTTGTGTGTGACAAAGACATCAAGGATAACCTGATCTCTCCTTTTAAAAAAAATGAAAACAGTGAAACAAAACTCTTGAAGACACATTATGAGACAACAAGAAAAAACAATGGAAAACAAATAAAACCTTCCAGAAATAAAAACCTCATCAGAAGCAGCAAAATTGAAGGATGGGGGAGGGCTGAGGCGGTCAAAGGAGGGAGTATGCCATAATGTGGAGGGAAGATAAAGGAACTAGACAGCATAACTGAGGCTTTTAAAGGACTGAACAGAAAACAGTGCAGAACCACACAGAAAGAAGCGTTCTTGGCGTGAGGGATTATTTGGATCTGAAAACCAAAACTGCATTCCAGCCCTTTGGGGAAAATCAGCACCATGCCCTTTTCCAAGGAGATACAAACAGGCAGGAGAATCCCAGGAGATTATTCAAGGGAGGTTGGAGGTGGTGGTACTAAGGTTGGTCTCATATTTCCCCATAGCCACAGTTGAGAAAAAGTCACCCTAAACACAGCAGGTCCATATCTATGAAGGGTGAAGAGTTTTCCTTCCAGTATAGACATAAGAGACACACATTGCTATGAACAAAAATCCAGGGATAATGGCACCCTAAGCCCTTCTTGGAAAACAAATGTCTGTCTTAGAAAGACAAGAGAATCTAACAAAGCAAAACCCAAATAAGGAGAAATGGATCCACCAGAGCCAAAGAACTTGGCATGAACAGTGAAACTATCAAATGCTGAATTCAAATGACAACACAAGCTGTGGGCTGGTGAGATCCCAAAGAGGAGAAGCAGCCACCAGTGTAAGCCAAACACAAAAGAAAGCTGAGAAGAAATGGGTAGCATGAATGTTACTCTTCTTATTGTTGGGGGGGGGGGAAGCAAAGCAAAACAACATCTGAAAAAACCAACCAACAAACAAAAAGACACCTGTCAAAAGCAACTCAAGGGTAGAAGGGTGGGTTCACAGCTTGAAGGTACAGTCCATCATGGGGGAAAGGTCATGGAGACAAGAGCTTGAGGCTGCTGGTCACATTGCATCCACAGCCAAGAACTAGAGAGATGGATGATGGTTTTAGTTCACTTTCTCCATTATATGTAGTCTAGAACACCAGCCTATGATAGTACTGCCCATAGTCACAGTGGGTTTTCCTACCTCATTTGGCCTGATCTAGAAAATTTTTCCCAGACATTCCCAGAAACTTGTTTCCATGGTGATTCTACATCTGGTCACATTAATAAGCCACCACAGCCTGGCTGTGCTCAGTCTACTTTGTAGAGAGACATAGTTACTGTTCATTGCAAACATGTACATGAAGAATGCACAGTAAGTATTTTCAGCAAGAATGTGTTAAGCTTTTGTGCTTCAGAGGGCACCATCAAGGATGTGAAAGACCCACAGGAGGAGAAGTATTTGAAAGTTTCCAAAAGAGAGGCTGGAATTATAGACATATACAAAAGTGTTATACTGATGATAACAAGTAACTATTTGAAAATGGCCAATGGATTTGACTAGCCTTTTCCAAAAAAGAGGTTAAGACAACATATTTAAACTTCAGAGAAATACAAGCCAGAATCTAGTTCATCTCTACTAAGACATCTGCTGTCAGAACAAAAAGGAGTGTTGGATGAATATGGAGATATTAGATACCTCACTCACTGCAGGAGAGAATGCGCAGAGGTGAATAATGCTATATGGAAGACACATTGGCTGTTCCTCAGAGCATTAACCCAAATCTCCCATGATCCAGCTTCTCTGCATCAAGAGGAACACAGACACAGATCCACAGAAACCACACAAACAGTGTCGCTCACCAAACCCAAAAAGTGGGAACCACAGAAATGTTGATCTGATGCATAGATACATGGAAGTTGGTTTATCCACAGCGTGAAATCTTTTTGCATCATTGAAAGAAGCAGCCAGCGCTGATAGAAACCACATGGGCAAACCTGAGGCTTCTATGAGTGGAAGTCAGCCACAAGGTATGATCCATGGTCTTACTCCATTCACAGGAGAAGCTCAGAATACAGAGAAGCATATACACAGGAAGTAGAGCTGTGACCAGGGCGGGGAGTTAGAGGAACTGGAGAAATGACAGAAACAGGATTTATTTCAGAGTGAAGAGAATAATCCGGAATTGGGTTGCGATGATGGCTCCAGCATTTTGTGACTCCACTAAAACCTCCGGGTTGTAGGTTTTCAGTGAGTGATTTTATGGGACACCAATTACATCTCGACGGAATTGTCATAAAACCCTCAATAACCCAACATTCTCATGCATTTCAGAACCATTTAACACTAAATATGTATACAGCGTAAACCAGTGACTCTTTGGATGAAAGCTTTATTAGAGGTACCTCGCTTCACCCGCGACAACTCCCTTCCTTCAGTTCATTAATGTGCCCACTGCCTGCTGCTCCCTGGCACTAACTGGGGTAAGCTGAGTGTACTCATTCTTCTCCCCCCACAAGCATGAAGAATATACGATGTGGATGAACCTGTTTACAGAGCTGCAAGCAAGGTTGTGTAGACTCATTTGCTGGGTTGAGGAGACACAGCTGGGGAATGGGGAGCTGGGGTTTGGTGTTGCAGTCCCACTCCTGAAAGTGCCCTTGGCCTCCTCTCTGCTTTGATTCTCCAAGTAAAGCCATGTGGTAATGTTCCATAAAATCTGACCTAGATCTGAATCCCCCCTCTGCTGTCTGAACAAAGTGTATCTGTTTACAGGGGTATCTGCTGTCAGTCAGTGTGTAAGTATTCACACCTATAATAACCTTCTTGGGACATTTCTCTGCCACTCTTTCTAAAAATTATGAGCTCTTCACTTGTCCTTTATGACAACTGTGAGTCACTAGTTGTCCTATGGCAGGTCTGTGTCACACAAAACCAAGTCATTGCCCCCTTAAAATGTGAGGCCAGTGGAAGACAGTCAGATGAGTAGCCAAAAGGCTGGGTGAACATTTGTAAAGATGAAAGATAGATGAATGCATAGATATGGATTATAGATAAATGGCAGGAATAAGGTTGATAATAAAAGCTCAATGGTAGATAAATAGATGGTAGGTAGGTAGATAGATAGATAGATAGATAGATAGATAGATAGATAGATAGATAGATGATAGGTAGATATATAGATAAGTAGACAGTAGATGGTAGATAGTAAAAAGATGAATATTTAGAAATATAAGTTGATAGTGAAAATAGATTATATATAGAAAGATAATAGATGGATAGATGATAGAAAGATAGATTAAAGATACATTGTAGCTAGATATGCATTATAGATGTCAGAAATATAGGTTGATACTGAAAGATGATAGATGATAGCAATAGATAATAGATGATGGATAAATACATAGCTATAGGTTATAGATTTAAATGACAGAAATAGGTAAATAAAAGACATATAGTTACATAGATAGATAAAGAGATAGAGAGATAGAGAGATAGATATATGCATGTAGCTGACAGAGATAGAACAATAGATGAATAGATAGACAATGATGGAAGTTAGATATCAGACAGATAGGTATAAATACAGTCATATTATAAGGAAGGACAGAAGCATGATGGTTTAGTACAATTCCAAATTTCTTGGCTCAGAATCCAGATTCCCACAGTCTAGTCACCATTCACTGGTGTCACCCATCATCCTGGGGCTGGATATCTGGAGTCAGTTTTAAGAGTCCACCTGAGACGATGCCTTGATGAGCAAAGAAGGATGTTCGGTCACACATTGATACCTAGTCCTTCCTCCCCTCACAATTCCCTGTGCACTTGGAACTTCTCTTCTTCTCAGATTGTGTCTCCTTTCCCCCATAGGGCAGTGTGGCTATCAGAGTTGTGTGTGCCAGCCGTTCTGATTCATCAATCAGTGTTTTTTTTTTCCCCGCCTCCAGCTTCATTGTTAAGGACTCCATAATTAGTGCTTTATTTCTGAGATGCCCCTCAAGCTTGGTCCCCTCACTCCACTCATGACTTCATAGTCAGTCTGTTGTTGATTCTTTTCTCTTGACTTTGGTCAAAGCCTTTCCTGTCACAGGTTTGTAAACTCAGTTCTGTTTTCTTTAAGCCAAAAATCACACCCCCTCTCCCATGCCCAGTCTTCCCAGGAATGTCTTCCCTTCATCAGCCCTTCATTTTGCTGTTTCTATTGACCCTGATTCGAGTTCTTCACTGTCTATGTGAGCACATGGTACCATTTGGCCCACCCCTTTCACACACAAAGCATAGTGGGTCCACTGAGACACACATGAAGTCCCAGAGTCTTTTGATCAGATGGAGGCAGAGCTCAGCCACACTCCTGTGCTCATCTGCTGTGGACAGTGCTGGGAAGACAAGAGAAAGCTGCTTAGGAGAGCACATTCCATCTTTCTAGAAGCTCTGAAGCCACTCAAGGCTGACCTACAAACACCTGTACCCAGTGGAAGAGGAAGGACAGACATTACCAACCACTGGGGACAGGGAAAGTCCCAGCTAGGTTTGGACAGGTAGCAAAAGGTTATGAAGAATTCCAAAGTTCAAATGCATCATGAATGAAGAAAGGGGTCCTGGGTAAAGGTCAGGGAAGAACACCGGTGCTGGTGTCACATCCTTATTTTTCAGAGAGATATTCCAGTATACCTGAGGCAATGGCTATCTGGGCCATCATACCCAGAGATCAGACCTCTGGCCTTCTGGGACATGTATCAGGTGCCCACAGGGTTCCTGGGGACAAAGGTTTAGATGATGACCCTGGACATGGAGGGGAGTGATGGCAGAGTGAGTAAGACACATGGTGGGGTGCAGCCCATCCCCACCCAAATCACTGGGCGACTTACACCCAAAACACAGATGAACACCAGACTGAGCATCACAGCGGGAGAGGATGCTTGCATCTCCCATAACGCTCTGGCTTATCCATCGGACCACGCCTGCTGTCAGCACCTGCCAAGTCGTGTGTTGAAGAGAGGCCCTGAACCCAACACTCTTCTATCATTATTCTTGTCATTATCATTAACTGCTTTGTCACTAGAAACAAATACTGCAAACCCTGGCTGCACCTTTTCCTTTTAAATTTCCTACTAAAATCAAAGGCAAGGAGAGCGATCTATCCATAAAGCACCACCCAGGCAGGGTACACTTGTCACCACTGCTCCCAGCTGACCCATCTGCAGCTGACCATGGAGCATAGGCATTTCTGTGGAGTACCCCAGACCTCCGTAGACATCCGATAGAGACTGAGCAGACCTGAGCCAGGCTATCGTCATCAACCCACCCTCCATCACCACTTCCCTGAGTCCTGACTCCAATCCCCCACATATTATTCCCGAGGCTGCCGTGTACTGGCAGAAATAGCCATATCCATGAGAAAGCACCGTGTTCTGCCATAAAGCCAGATAAATATGAGATTAAATTAAAAGTTGAGCACCCAGTTTGGTCTATGTGGCTGATTTGTGAGCCTGGCCTCCCTGGCCCTTTGCGACAACATGAGATGTGATAAATGTCTGTGTTCCCAAAGGTGCCCATTCACTTCCGACTCCTCCGCGCAGTCACTGGCAGGGCCCCCTCTTGAGCACTGTGACTTATTGAAAGATTGTAACACTGTCCCCATGCACAGCTGCGCCCTATAACTCAGCCCCAAATGATCACTTCCTCCCAGGTCCAAGTTCAGCCAGCCACTTTGCAGATTAAGGGTCTGCAAGAGGTATTTGATAATTGGGAACTCCCAATCCTGATTATTCTGCCCTGACTTCCCTTGGTCCCAGGCAGAAGCCAGGAGTCAACAGAGGGGTGACCTTGGGTGTCAGCTCCACCCCACAAGGTCATGGGGCCCTGCCTCTCAAAATGAAGGAACTCTACCTTCCAAAGTCACAGGGCCCTGCCTTCTCCTGAGAGGAGTCTATCTGTTATATCAGACAGCAGAGCCTCCAGGGCTTCTGTGAGAACTTTGAGGAACTCTCAAGCCATTGCTTTGTGTCCGTTTTCAAATGTGGCTGGTAATGACCACATCTGGCCTGGCTCAGTGGCAAGTATGGCCAGTCTCATTCAGCTTCTCCATGTGCCTGGGTCATCAAGGCATGCAACCCTGGGTATGACCTTAGATATGCAGATATGCAGACCAGAAAATTGCCTGCGTGCTATGGCCCCACTCCAGTTTCACACTCCATTCTCCTTGTTGTGACTTCAAATTGGTGTGTTGCAGCTACACAGAGAGGCATATAGCACAAGTTCACCACCACCACCCCCATTCCCACTGCTCACACATGGAGCTACCTGTGGCAAGAGCACTCAGATCATTTGGGATGCTGTGGACACCTGGTTGCCTCCTTCACGCAGTGTCCTGACTTTGACTCTGCATTTCCTAGTTGTGGCTTCCTACAGGTGTGTTTTCCTAGTCTGTCTGCATCAGAGCTGTGGAGTTACACATAGGAATCATCTGGATAGCTGCTCAACATGTTGTCGCTGTAAATTGCTGAATTTGCACTCCACCTGCTCACTGAAGTTATACATCCCATTCCCCACGAGAACTGGTTGTTTCTAGATTTTTCTCTGTGTTTATGAAGGTTGCCACTGGGAACCTCTGGTTTCTGATGAGTGGGTTTGCAGCCCTGGAGGGGGAAGTGCCCTCAGCTTCTTGCAAGTTTTCCCAAGCTGCTCGCTGTTTTACCACATGGTCTCCACTGCTGCTCTTAACCCGGGCTCTGGGGTTCCAAGCATTCGGGCGCAGTGTGGCTGCTCTAGCCAGTCTCTCTGCTTTCTCTTGCTCCTTTTTCATGTGAACATACCTGGGGAGGGAACGAGGATGGTGTAGATCACCAGCAGGGCCAGCATGGCGTGGATGTCATCCATGCTTCAGATTTCATCCACTCTCTCAGGCTTCTCTCTTCCCTGTGAATGAATTCCACACATAGATAAGTGGCCTTCTCAAAGGAAGACAAAAATACCCAATAGTCCAGGTGTGGAAGCAATACTCTGCCATATCAGTTCTGACCCACCACGTGGATGATCTCTTTAAGATTTCAACAGAGTCTCCAAACGCAGTGGCTAATGCCACCTGTATAGATAATCTGTCACCAGGTGACATGGGAGTGGTTTGTTCACTGCTTCCTGACCCTCCCTTCCTGGAGTCAAGCCTATGAAAGCAGAGGTTCCAGACTAGTGGATCAGGTGAATCACAGATGTGATTGTATGGCTGAGTTGGTATAGGGGTTTATCCTGTCCAGATGGAAGACCCCTGTCCCTTGTATGTCAAAAGGGAGCTATTGGCTGGGAACATAAAGTAGATACAGCACTTGCCCCACAAGCCTGAGGACTGGAGTTCAAATTCCCAGAACACAGGTGAGTATGACTGCATGCTTGTTATTGCAGCCTTGGAAAGCAGAAATGGGAGTTTCAGAGCAAGCTGGCTGGTGCAACTACGTATCTCTGAGTTCTGGGGTCTGCTGAGAGACCTGTCTCAATAAATAAGGAGAACAGCAAGTAAGGAAGACTCCTAATGCCTGCATTCCCATATGTGTGCCCACACACATGCAAGCATTTACACACAAGCATGCATACTACAGAAGGAGAAAGAGAAAACACGGAGAGTGGTAGAGCAAAGGGGATTCAATCACCCCCGGAAGTCTGAAGGGGCAGGGAGGAGGATTCCTGGTTGTGTGAGTAACCCTCCCTACCACCCTCACATGGCTGTGGGATAGCTCCTGGGTAGAGTGCTCACCTAGTGGGCACCATCCCAGCATACTTCTGAGCCCCTTCAGCAGTGGAGAATATTGTCATTATTTTGTGGTGCTGGGGGGTCACACATAGGAAGCATATGACTGTCTAAAGTGCATGGTTGTAGAAACTCTTCTATGGCCAAGGAGGCCAAGCATGCTCAGGAAATGTCCTTGTTAGGAAACACATACCTTCTTAGGTTTGAATTTCTAGAATGCATTTCATCCCAGACATCAAAGCTCCTGGCTCACCAGGGCTCCTGTGGGGTTCAAATGGAAAGTGTCAGCACAGTTTCCTTTCTCGCCTAATTAGGGAGCCAAATGCAAGGGCTGCCTGGCCTGAGCACACACCGGTACCTCTCCTCCTGCCTGCTCCTGAGGGCCACAGCTCCGGGATGCCCAGGGCAGACTGGAGCAAATGTGTATTTCTATGTGCTGTTGGTAGAACCCCAGAGTGCATGTAATCATCAGCTCCTTAAGAGCGCAGGAAAGTTCCTTGGAGAGGTCGTGTGACACTGTGGCTTGAGGCTGAGGAGGCAATGGCTGCCTTGATGTGCAGTGGATTCAACAACCTCATAGACAAGTTTGGAGACCAAGTTGAGGAAGATACTCTAACACCAATCGCTGGCCATCATATATATCCTTATGCATGGGAGCATCCCCATATACGTGCATGCACTCATGTGCACACACACACACACACACACACACACACACACACACACACACACAAGCTGAACTTGGTAGTATGTGTTTGTAATCCCAGTGCTGGGGAGGAAGAGATAGGCAAATCCCTGTGGCTCACTAGTCAACTATCCTAGTACAATGTGCAAATTCTAGGCTATATACCAGTGAGAGACCCTATTTCACAAATAAGAGAGATGCCTGAGAAACAATAGCTGAAGTTGACCTCTGACCTCAACACACACATACACACACACACACACACACACACACACACACACACACACACACCACAAGCCCATCTATATGGGCATGTGTAACCTACTGTTCAAAGCATGTAGTCATGCCTGGGATGGAACATCTTACAGGTTTGTGGAGAGGAGGGAGACCTCCTCTATCTGGGCAGAAATGGAAACTGAGCTCAGAATGAAGTCATGTGGCGTGGGAAGCAAAGCTCTAGGCAGGAAGCAGTATCATGAAGAGGGAGATTGGTTAGAATAAGCAGAGGGCTGATTTGTGGCAAGACAAAAAAAACTGAGTGGATGCACGCTTCACAACTTCGGGCCATCCAAGCCATCACTTCAAGACTCCCAGGTATATGAAGCCAGTTAAGCTCACCCCTACAGCAGTGGGAGGTGGGGTGAGGTGCCTTTCATGTGCCACTCAGAAATGGATAGGTCAAGATGAATGAAAATTCACATGTCATAGAGCAGGACTAGGGATAAGAAGCACCTGCTTTAAAATCAAACTCTACTGGAACAGAGTCACTGTTGCTAGTTTATTTGTTCATTGCCTGGGGCGATGAGAAACAGACATATCCTTACAGAGACCCTATGACCTCAAAACAAAATGGATCTTTCCCTCCATCCCTTTTCAGGAGTCAGCCAAACCCCACATAGAAGGCTGGAGGGCTGTCAGGAGGAGCTTGCTCAGACCGTCCTAAGTAGAATCATCAGCTGGCCCCACCACTAGGCAAAGGGCCCCTCTCCAAGGGAACAGAGGAACAAGTGTGAACTTTGACCATATTCCAAGTCCCCATGAAGTCTTAGGACTACTAAAAAAAAAATCGATATCATACACATCATGTTCTCTGACTGCAATTCAATAAAAATTCATTTCTAAATGATTTGTGGGCAAAGGGAGATATGTGGATGGCAAAGAGAACATATTCAAAACTGAAAAAGTAATGAAAACGCTACTTATCAAAACGTGTGCGATGCGGTTAAAGTGGTACTTGGAAGAAAATTTATACCCTTGGAGTGACTGCCTTTGACAAGGGAAAAATGATAAAATTAATAACTGAAATGTCCTACTCGGAAAAATTAGGAAAAGAACATGATAAAGCCGAAGAAAGTAGGAGGAGAGTGGTTTTAATAAATAACTGGATGTGGGTGGACATGGGTTTTGGCACAGTTGGGGTGAGAGGGGCTGCAAGCTGGAGGGGGAGCCCCGGACTGCAGTCTCTGCAGGGTCACTGGACAGTGTGTCAACCTTCAGGATTTTAGGATGGAAATTGCCAGTCCCTGGATTATCACAGTAGGCTCTGGAGTTGATGAAAGCTAAGTTCATAGGTCCTACCTATTATAAAGGGATCAAATTTGGTCCTCCCCAACCAGAACTATGTTAAAGTCTCAACCCCCCAATACTGAAGATTGCAACTTTATTTGGAATACAGTCATTTAGGAAGGAAACCAGGTTAAAATGCAGAATTAAAGGCAGCCCTACCCCAATATGGCTGCTCTCTTTAACAAAAAATACATTGAGACTGGTTGGTTCGAGGACATGATTCAGTTGACAGAGTACATGCCTAGATGCATGAGGTCCAGGATTCAATCCTCAGCACCATGTAAACCAGGCATATGAAAAGAGGTCTGTCATCCCAGAACTCCAGAGGCAAAGGCAGGAAGGTCAGGGGTTCAAGATCATCTCCAGCTACATAGTGAATTCAAAGCCATTGGGGGATACATAGAGTCCATCTCAAAAAGGGAAAAGAAATTAAAACTGAATTTGGGGCACATGGTAGGCATGAACGGGGGAAAGGTATAGTGCTGTACTAGCTAGTTTTGTGTCAACTTGACACAAGCTAGAGTCATCAGTTAGGGAGCCTCAACAGAGAAAATATTGGGTTAGAGACAAACCTGTAGGGCATTATCTTAATTAGTAATTGGTGTCTGGGTGGGCAGCCCATTATGGATGGTATCCCTCTGGGCTGGCAGTCCTGGGTTCTTTAAGAAACAGGCTAAGCAAGCCATGAGAAACAAGCCAGTAAGCAGCGCCCGTCTATGGCCTCTTCATCAGCTCCTGCCTCCAAATTCCCACCCTGATTAAATTCCTGTCCTGACTTCCTTCAATGAGGAACAGTGATGATATGAAAGCATGGGGCACATAAATCCTTTCCTTTCCAAGGGGCTTTGGTCGTGGTGTTCCAGCACAGTAATAGTAACTCTGAGGAACACAGCATCCATGCAGACAGGGCCAGAACAGTGCATCTACATGCTGAGGAACAAGGTGATTATCATAGACACTCCAAGGCCAGAGAGGGTGAGGCAGATCCTGCCCCCATAGGTCCCAGGGGCCCCTAGATGTTTGAGTAGCAATTCCAGCCTGAAGAATTGAAGCCCTAGACTTAGGTTGTTTCCAGGCACTTGGGTTCCCAGCAGTTTGTTTGCAGCAGCCTCGGCAAACAGGTCAACCTAAGAAGGACCCAACTACATCCTGTTACTGTCAGGCAGACAGTGTGGGCATGCAGATTGGACCCCATAGGGGTGGACAGTTCACCACTTCACTTCCTGTGTCTCTCTGAGTAAATCGGTTTCTAAGGCCCTCTGATCTCACCCTCTGGCCCACTGTTTCCCCTTCTGCAGCATACGTCCTTGGAATCAGGATTGGCACCTCACTCCCTCCTCATCTCCATTGTCTCCAACAGTGCCTGAAAGCTAGAGAAAGCTTCAGAAATAGATGTTGAAAGAAAAATGAAATAAATGGATCCTTCTTTGTAAATTTTCAGGCTTTACAAAAAAAAAGACTTGTAAAAGAATAGTCATGAAGATATATGTTACAACAAATGTCCAAAAATTGCTAAAATTATTTATCACAAAATGAGAAAGTACTCAATATTCCAGACACTTTCCACAAAGCCATTGTCATTATTAAAATCTGAAATGGCTTAAAAATAGACACACAGAGGGATGAGTCGACTAGAAGAGGCTCAGAAGCAGAACTCAATATACTGAGGAATTTAATATAAAGTCAGGGAGCTCCTTTAATCTAGTGTGAAGACAGTGGTTTAGGGCTCAGTCGCAAAGAAACAAAGCTGAACCCCATGCCACATGACACACAAAAGTAAATTAAAATGAGAAAAAAAAGAGTCTTAGAACAAAATTAAAACTATATGTATCTGCTCAGATACATTTATAAATTAATTCCAAATAATGTTTCACTAGGAAGCAGAAAATGATCACAACAAAGCTAATTTCTCAAAGAGGAAAGAAAGAGGGGAAGAGAGGAGAGGGGGAAGCAGGGGATGAGAAATAGAGAAAGAGGGAGAGAAGGAAGGCAGGAGAGAAGAGAAAAGAACAGATAGGCAAGCCCATCAGCCTGCTATGTTGATGGGATATGGACTGATGTCTAGGTGTGGGAGAGGATGCAGGATGCAGGGTCTTTTCTTTCCAAGCAGGATTGAATCTCTAGAAGATTCACACCCTAGGAGTAGGAGCCAGCAATGCTCAGCCCCTTGACCCTGTCCCATCTGGTCTGTCACTTGCTCTTAGCCCAGAGGTGGGCACAAAGCTCTGCAAAGGATCCCTATTGTCTCATGTGATGCCCATAGCTGGACACTCTCCTGTCACACACACACAGGACATGCCTCCCATTTCCCTGTCCTGTCCCTCATTACATGAGAGACAGAGGTAATGTATTCAAGTGGATTATTTTATGAGAATTTACTTATAATTAATGCAACTCTCTTCCTTTTGAGTGGAGAAAGATATTGGCAGTTCTACTAATCGATGTCTTTCCCTCTCTAGATTGCGGTGGTCAGCATCAAATGATCTCTGCTTAGTGCTACCTGCTGTGATGGAGGACACAGTGCCCAGGCCCCCAGCACATCAACACAACTTTAGCTTTGATTTTTCTCTATGGAAGTGAACTGGCAATATTCTGCAGAACAAATTGACCATGTCTGCTCTCAAGAATTCCCTTTGTCACGCTCATCCTTCAGGGGGCTGTTTAACCATGAAGAGAATTTTTAAATTAACACAATTAAAGGCGCTATTTCTTAATGTACCTCTAATCTTTTCTTTTTACAGTTAAGTTGTCGAAAACCGCCTCAGTTTAAAACAGAAAAAAAAGTCACTCTACAGGAAAATCATAAACAATTGAAGTCAAATTCTAGAACTCTCGTTCCAGGTGCAATTTTTGTTCTGCTTTTGTCCCAGTTCCTTCACACTGGAATGGAGTCCTTTCTCTCCATTCAACCTGGGAGTCCAGTTAGCAAGATTCATGATTCAGACAGTTGGAACCCATAACAGGGGAGGGGCTTGTTTATTGGTTTGCTAGTGTAGCCAGGGACCAATTGTGGTGCACTCACAAAATAAAATCTTGGCCATAAAAAAATTGTGGAGTTCTGACACTTGTCCTCAAGTGTATGACTCTTGGAGGGATGATACCTGACGACAAGAACTAGATTGGACAGTCTTGACCCTCAGGCTAGGGATGGCACTCAGTAGGCTAGCACCCATCAAGCACACACCGAGGTTCTGGCTTCCAGCCCCAGGGCTGCAAAATTAAGTAAGTGAGCGAGTTAAAGCTTGGGTTTTCTTTGTGTGAGATGCCCATCTATAAAGCCTACATAAGTAGAGTTTGTGGGCAAGTTGTGGCCAGGTGCTGAGTGCTAGAGTGAAGATGGTGAACATTAATGGGTTCAGGGTTTGCTTTTACTGTTCAGAAAATGATTTCAGGTTAGAATAGACAATGCTGGGAAGATTAAACTCTACTGGGTTGTCCATCATCAAAGGGTAAATCAGTGGCTGTTTTTAGGCGACTGGAAGCTCAACAAATCTATTAAAAGTGTGACTGGAGGGGCTGGAGAGATAGCTCAGAGGTTAAGATCACTTGCTGCTCTCGAAAAGGACCTGGATTCAGTTCCCAGCACCCATGTAGCAGCTCAAAACTGTTCATAACTCTAGTTCAAGGGTGTCTGGTGCCGTCTTTTGGCTTCTTCAGTCAATGAGTATGCACACAATATACTTACATACATGCAGGCAAAACACACCCATAAAATAAAAACAAATAATTCTTTTTCTAAAACTTAAGTAGATCATGTAAACTGGATCATGTACCTCTCAAAAGCATAAATGTGCATAGAAATTAAAATTTGCATTTATATACATACATACACACACACACACACATACAGATATCAAAAGGCAGTTCATACTATAATAGAAATGGATGATATGGCTTTGGGCTTCTGGAGATGGCAAAGCTCAGGCTGGACTTGCTTTCTGTCAGTGGAATCATAAACTCCAAGTCAGCTGTGAAACAGACAGCTGTCCGAAGGCCCTGGAACACTGAGATCTTGACCTATGCTGATGAGTGGGGAATTAATCAACAATAAGTGGCAGAAATCAGTATATCTGACACTGGGTGCAAAGAGAAAACACACCATGACCCAAGGTGACACAGAGTGACAGGATGATGTCCACATTTACGCATATATGTGGATGAATATATGATATTTTTCTTCCTTTTGATAAATTCTCTAAACAAATGTCATGCAAAGCAGAGCATGATCCAGTTTGACACTTGCATCACTGATGGAAGAGAGCACACAGGAGAGGCTCAGGCAGCCCCGGTGCCACCTAGTGGATCAGTTACTTTTCTTCTTGCTTCAACAACAGAAGTAACTGGAAGAAGGAAGGAGGTTTGGTATCTATCTATCTATCTATCTATCTATCTATCTATCTATCTATCTATCTACTTGGCTTATGGTTTAAGGAGCTACAGTCCTTGAAGAGGAAGCCATTGTAACAACAGCAAAGATGACTAGTCACATTGTGTCCACAGTCAGGAACCAGAGAAATGAATGTTGGTGCATAGCTCACTTTCTCCTTATTTTCCTTTTTATTCACTTCAAGACTCCAGTCGATGGGATGATTGCACCCAAATTCAGCTTAAAACTCTCTGGAAACTCCTTTATAGACATGCCCAGACATGTGTGTCTCCTAGGTGATTCCAAATTCAGTTAAATTGACAATCAAGAGTAACCATGACACAAGGACTGTGAAAGGCATGCTGTTCATTCAGGGTAGTGTGATAAACCAGGGGTGCTTACTGAAATCCCTTCATAAAGGAAAAGAAGACTAGAAATGGGATTAGTGGAAAGCCAATGAGTGCACAGACTAGAATCTGAGAAATGTTCATAGTGAAACCAAGGAGAAAATAGGGAGATAGCAGAACTAAACTGTATAACTACAGTAAATGTAAATGGACCAAACGCACTAAATATAAATCAATACTTGGCAGATTAGATCAGAAGATCCAAAGATACTGTCACAAGCTGCCTATGAGAGGAACATTTCATTCAATGGGGTAACTCAGATAGGATGAATAAGCAGATAGAAGCTGAAACTGCATCCAAGCAAGAGGCAAGCACAGAATGAGGCTGTGCACACCCTATGGAGTCTAGAGAGTAGGATATCCCCAAAGTGAAGAAGCCCATTTCACAGTGAAAAACCAGAAATCCTGAAGAAGTAAAACAACTCAAACCAAGATGTGTGCATGTATATCTCATTAGATGCATCTGAAGATCAAACAAGATCTGAGAGGATGGGAGACAGAGAGGTGAACCTTCATGATGGGTGGGAAGCAGAACACCCCTCTTTCAGCACTTACTAAACAAGCAAGGCAAAGGACAAAGACTCGGTGGAGATGGAAACATTCAGGACCACACACCAGGGTCAGCCGCTGTGACCTTGATGACATTTCTGTAACTCACACCAATAACTGCTTGCGTGTTCATTACTCTGGTGCACTCCTGACAGAAACAACCCAAGGAAAGAAAAATTTCTTTTGGATCATGATTTTAGAGAGTCTAGTTCATGGTGAAGAGTGAGTAGGAGAGGAGAGCAACTCATACCAGGGTGGCCAGGAAGCAGAGAGATGAAATGTGGAAAGCCAACAAGACAAGCTAGAGCTCCAAGAATGTGCCCATCACTGACTACTTCCTCTAAAGAGGCCCCATCTCCCACCTATCAGTACGCATCAATAACATCCTTCAAAGGATGAATACATTCAGTACATTAGAATCTGTGGAATGTAATGGTCTCTGGGAATGCATGTGCTCTGTTAATGACATTGATTAATTGATTGATTGATTGATTGATTGATTCATTCATTCATTCATTCATTGACTGACTACTTTTTAACCATGATCTAATGCATCCCAGACTTACCTTGTGCTTACAATGTAGTCGAGGAGGACTTTGAACTTCTGTTTTTTCTGTCCTCACATCCCAAATGTGCTACCACCATCACATCAAGTTTATAGGATGCTAGGGATGGAATCCAACCCTTTGTGACTGGTAGGCAAGTACTCCTCCAATTGAGCGACATGCTAGGCATTTACTAATCTAATGAAGCCAACAATCAAAATTAACCACATAGAACTTTCTCGATGTACTTCCCCAGGGTGGGCCCCACTCAGCAGCTGAGAATGACTCAAAGAAATTTCTCAAACAGATTCAAATCACGTGGTTCTATCCTCTGATGAAACTGAATTATAGTAAAATCTACAATGAC
Organism: Peromyscus maniculatus bairdii; assembly: GCF_049852395.1. Taxonomy (NCBI): domain Eukaryota; kingdom Metazoa; phylum Chordata; class Mammalia; order Rodentia; family Cricetidae; genus Peromyscus; species Peromyscus maniculatus. The sequence goes on from NC_134871.1 coordinate 56,781,558, forward strand.
TAAGTTAATAGATACTGTTGAGCCATCAATTCTCCCCAGTTGATCATATACTAAAAACAATCCCATTCAAAAAAAATCTTAGTCTTGTTCATTGAAATTGACAGGTTGGAACAAAAACTCATACAAGAAGTTAAGGCCCTTTCCTGGTTAGCCTTGATTGTCCACTTAACACACCCAGACTCATCCTCATCTGAGAAGAAATGCTTCAATTCAGGAATTGCCTCAATCAACTTGGCCTATAGCCATGTCTGTGAGGCACTGTCTTGATTATCCATTGATACACCACCACCCAGCCCAGTGAGGGCAGCACCATTTCATAGGCAAGTGGTCCTCCCCTGAACAAGGAAACTAGCTAAGCCTGAGCCTTGGATCCTGTCAAAGAGCAAGCCAATGAGCTAGCCATTTAGCAGGCAATAGACTCTGTGATTCCTGCTGTGGGCCATTCGGGGTGGAATAACAAACTCCTATGTTAAGGTTCCTGCCTGGAGTTCCTGTCCTAACGTCCCTGAAGGAAGGACTGTGACCTGGAAGCTAAGCTGCAATAAACCCTTGCCTCCCCAAGTTCCTTTTGGTCCCAGTGATTCATTACAGCAACAGAGAGCAAACCAGGGCAAGCCCCCATACAACTGACATGACTTCGAGAAGAAACCAACTTGGGGTGTCTGTTCTTCCTTTGTTTGTAAAATATGACTTGGTCATAATCAAGACCACATGAGGCAGCCTCCAGTGGAGAGGCCAAGGCCAAGGGGAGCAGAGCAAAAACCAGAAATAGGTTATAGGCCTGATATGGGAGGCTTTGGGCAAAAGGTGCTATTTTAAACATTATTTTTTCTCATTAATTCTAGTGTATCTGGGAATTAATTTGGATGTTTATTGAAAGGTAGGATCATAACTATTTTCCCCTAGTCCATTAACTGATTTGCACAGAGCCCCTCACCACAAAATGCAAGCTTTCACAAAACTGCAGGCATTTAATTACAATACACTACATTTTCTGATGAAAGACAAAGTACTCAAATTTAAATTGCAAGGCATCTGATGACAGCGATGTTAGAATCATCCACATGAGTGGAATTGTGTTCCATGTGGTGAGGCAGGCATCCCATCATCTTGTCCTCTATCCTGTGGGATGGTAGAGTAGAAAGTGTTCCTTGGTAACAACACTTGAGCTCCAGAGCACATTTGATGATCCACCACCCTGATACCTTGGTGATGCCAGTTGGATTTTCTTCCTTTGGCTGGGGAAAGAAGCCCGAGAGCCCAGCAGAGTTTTCTAGGGTCTGGCCTAAAGCCAGCATTGACCACTCTGCCCCCATTCCATTGGCAGACTCTGTGTGACATGGTCTATTCATGGCTAAGGAGGCTGAGAGACTCAGGGGCACAGTATGAGTTTGGGCAAAGCATGCTTGTGAGACTGCTCTGCAGAGGGACTCTTTCTCCTTGTCCCCATAAGACACTTTGGTGGCAGCCACAAGGCTACCAGGACCAGAACACTGGGGATGGCGGAGGATTGGTGAGCAGGAGTAGGGACTGGAGAGACACCAGGAGGAAGAAGCTTCTAAGGAGGTACAGGTTTTACATTTGGAAGCCTGGTGGGATCTTTCTAGAATCTCAGCAGCTGGCCTAGGCTTGCCTAGCTTCCTTGCCTACAGTTGCCAGTTCTTCCACTGTCCCCTCCCACCGGACAACCCCAGAAAGGTGCTTAGGCTCTGGAGCCAGCCACCTGGGCCTGCATCTACTCTTCATAGCTAAGGACAGTGTGATCCTGGGCTCACTACATAGACTGCACTTCAGTTTCCTGTCCAGCACAGTGGGACAGGAATTGTGTCCCATGATGACTGAATGGTAAGACCTGAATGTCGTCATTATTATAATGCAGCCTCAGCTGTTGCCCATAGTGACCCACCACCTCCATGCCAGGTTTCCATGCCATCACTTCCTGGGTCCTCTACCCTGTGTCCTCTACCGTCCCCTCCCTCCTCTTTCTAAGACATTTCTCAGCACACAGCCAATCACAACAGGTCCCTCAGATGCCCCCTCAGATGCCCCCAATCTGGGATCTACAAGCACCTTGACTTTGACTGTATGTCTTGGTGGCACTAAGGTGAGGAGACACAAGAGGGATCTAGAGGAAGGAGGCATGGCTGAGGAGAACTTCCCAGACAAGTCTCATCCATCACCCTAATATCAGACAAGCCTGACTCTCAGGTCTCCTCCTGCTGGCAAGAAAGCAGAGTGGAAACGTCTGGAGACTTCACACTCAACCTCCTATCGGGCAGTATTTGCAAGTGTTCCTGAGAACATTGCCTTGATCTTCCCTGTGAGGCTAGAACAACCTGAGACAGAACTTGTTGTCCTGAAAGACAGATCTTAAATCTACTCACATGTAAAAAATAGCTGGACATTAACGATTTCTCCCTTGACTCTTTCTTATCTAGTGGGAAATAAAACTGCTGTGTTTTAAAACACTTTTTTTTTCTTCTGTGGCTTTCTTAAGCATTGGCAATGTTGTGGGCAATTTCTCTGAGAAAATCAAAGGATAAATCAAGAGGGTAGCTAAGCTGCCCCTAAGGCCTTGAGTTAAACCATGGCAGATCTTGAGTGCAGGCTCAAGGCCCTGCTTCACGGCTTTTCCTGTTGATTGACACCCGGAACGTTTCAATAGATATAAGAGGGAACCGGAATCAGGCTTAAAGCCCCACTCCAGTAATAACAGCCCTTTACCTAACTGCGTGCTAGGGTGGCTCCTCTGAGTGCCTTGAGGGGCACATTGACTGCCTGGGGTTAAATCCGGCTGCTTCTCCCAGGTTGCATCACCAATGCACAGCAACAGCCATCAGAGAAACTGAGAAACCATGCAAGTCAAATGTTTTGTCACCCTTTGTATCAGTAAAGTATTTTTTGCACCCAAAAAAAACATTTAAAAAAAAAAGGAAAGGAATGACTTCATCTAGAACCTGGGAATTATCACTGATTCAGAAAACTTTTCGTGGGTTATGACATGTCAGTGGACCCTCAAACTCATCTCCGTGGTTTCACTTGTAGGGAAACCACAGTCATACCATGATACCATATATCAGTCATACCATGCATACATGGTGTGTATAATGTGTGCAAAATTTAAAAGGCCATTGTACTTAACTTTTCTTTTCCTCATACAATGCTAAGGATAGAACCCAAGGGATCCTCACTCTAAGCACATACTCTTCCACTGAGCTACATCAGCAAACCAATTTTATTTATTTATTTTAATATTTATTTATTTGCCTATTTGGATAAATGCAAACACCAGTCAGGCCCGAGTAGGTTCTAGACCCATTCTCCACTGCAGCTAAGGCGTCACTGCATGGAGTTAGGACCAGAAGAGGCCAAGTAAAACACCCCATCAGGGTTAGCTAGGGTTGACAGCAAGGATGACGGTGTTGTTTCCCCCGTTACAGCTTTGTGTTCCCATCCTTTACATCCTTAAGATTTAGATATAAGCCCTGGAGACTGATATGTCTGGACCACATTAAGGATGATTAGGAACTTAATATCTCCCAGAATTTGGTGGATCATGTCTCTGAGAACCTGAAAAGCATGGAGATGGAGGAGTGATTCTGGGGTGACCATCTCTCTGGGTATTCCTACAATGGCCCCAGTGGCTTGAGCTGTCTCTACACCACTCATAGGTAGCTAAACTGGAGAGAAAACGCAGAGACATAATCTTCTGAGCAGAGGTGGGGGTGAGGATGTTGCTTCCTGCTGGCCACAGAGACACTGGACTCAGGGGCTCACAGCACTGATATCCTTCCGAGACAACGCACCCATCCCAGCCTCCTCCATTTTCACCTCCACCAACAGGCCGTTGATATTGTAAGCCATGAGCCCCCTCCAAACCTGAGGGCCCAGAAGAGACAAGCAGTAGACACAGGGAAAGGAGATGGGGATACAAGGGGAGAGATGGCTCAGCAGGTAAGAGCACTTACTGCTCTTCCAGAGGACCTGAGTTCTGTTCCCAGCACCCACATGACAACTCACAATCACCTGTAACTCCACTTCCAGGGGATCTGATATCCTCTTCTAGACTCTACAGGTACTGCATGCATGAGGCACACATACGTATACTCAGTCTTGTACACATACACATTAAACAAACATTTAAAAAATGATGTAAAGTTTAAAGACCTTCTGCGGTCCTGCTTGGGACTCACTCAGGAGCACTATGGCCTCTAGACTTGGGAGGAGCAATTTGACTCAGATGCTCCACACATCTGCTTCAAGGTAAAGCAAAGTCCTTGACTCTGTGATTCAGTCCCAGGTCCCCACTAGAAGGTGTCTGTGTGAAGGCCACACCCAGTGCCAAAGCTGCATATGCTTCATGCCAGGACACTGCTCTACACAAAGGACTGAGCAGCTGCTGCTAGAATGTGGGTTTCACACTGCTGTCTAGTTTATGATATCTCTCTGCCGTTCCATCTCATATCACTCGGTGTCATTGTGCCCTTTATAGATCATTCCCTCTGCCTGGTGGTCTTGTCCAATTGTGCCTTCACAGACTTGTTCAACTTCATCATCCCTGGCTACTGCCAATATCATTTCCTCAAAGGAATCCACACTGCTATTCCCAACTGCCCTCATGTTCTTTTAACCGCCCCCCCCCACCAAGTATGCTCACCACCACCAAGCAAAGGTTGACTCAGAACCACCTGCTACACTCTCTCTCCCTGGAAGCCTAGACTCACATCTCTGCCACCACCATGGCCACCCATGGCAGGCACCCTGCCAAGATTTGCTCAAATGATATGAACACACTGATATGGGGAAATACGCCTTAAAAACAAGGTAGTTATGGTTCCAAATAAATTTCAAGAAGGTATAAATCAAAGCAAAATGGGCTTCCAGCATGAGAGTTAACCTCGAAGGACCGCAGCTATAATAGGTTTTTATCTGCATTAAATACAGCCAGTCGGAAGAACCTTCACTTCCAGAAAGGAGACTGGGGACAAATTTGTCTCTAATTTTGGTTCCTGAAAAATAAATTAAGGCAATTATTACCTCAAGATTGCTACACAGCATCCTTCTATCTCCTTTAAAGTCTACATTAATACAACCTGAACAAGGGACTTGGAAAAAATCAATGGAGTATTTGTTTTCCTCCGGACAGGGGTCCATGTGATTTATTAAACTTGAAATTGGTCATCAGGTCTTCTTTGAAGAGTAGGAAGGGGGTCACAGTCCAGGTTATCTGGAATGCCTATGTGGAGAAGTGTCAAGTGGGTAGCCAGAGGGGTCAACAGCATTGGTTAGTGAACTTCAACTAAAGGCTCCTATGGGATAGAATTGAGAAATATGGGTGAGGAATGAGAGCTAGGTGTGACAGTGGGCATATTCTCTGAGCACACAACCTCTATCTTCAGGTCCACCAGTAGACACTTAGCCCTCGGCTATTGGTCACACAGTTCAAAGTTACCCTGGACTCTTGGAGACAAGGTGATCTCAAGAAACTTCCTTCCCTGTACTCATTTATAGAAGAATTTGGTGATGCACTTTCTTGTTGTTGGGGAGGGACATTAGAGACACACAGCACTGACTCTGGCCAGGAGGAAGGGTGAGAAGCTGCACACGGGGGAAAGATCACATGTCCAAGTTGGAAATATTGACCTATCCCAGGATGGGGAGTGAGGATTACAGACAGATGCTTGGTGGCATGGACACCTCAGCCTCCCACTCCATCACTGTTCCTTCTGAGAAGCTATGGGCACACGCATTTTCTCAATGATCCCCTTTACTAGTCTTCTTGCAACATGGTCATTATCATCTCCTAAGATGAAGCTACCGAAAGATGAGAGAAGTTGAAGGCCTGGCTGAGGTCCCATCATTATCACGGAAGGTCACTGAGTTGTTACATGAGAGTTCTTCATAGGACTCTCTGAGGCTATGCTCTCTGGACCCACAGCAACAGAGATAACATGAGCAGCAGCTTGCTGCAGGAACTGCCCTGCACACCCCTCAGAAATACAAACATCTCTGACTTGGGGTGAGTTACAAGCTGAGTAATTTTTTATGCTTGTCTATAGAGTCGTCAACAATGAATATGCCAGAAGAAGGAGAGCTGGCACTGACCTAGAGAAATAATCAATGTGTGACCCAGGATTTGGAGGTTAATGACAACTTGGGGGTCAGAAGAAGGAGCCACGAGACCATTTTTGGACCCTGTTTGTGATTAGAGTTTGATCCAAATGACATGGAAGAGTTGCATCCTAGCAGGCAAGGGGTGGGAATGTGACATTCACACTCATACTGATGGGCATGATCATGACTACCATCTGCTTCTGGGGCCATCCAACATAGAATAAACAATACTGATATGTCTCTGTAGTGTTCTGTCTTCTGTTGCTTCAGGAAACCACCTGAGGCTGGAAACATTAAAGTAAAGAGTTCTATTTGGTTTATGATAAATAGATGATAGATGATAGATAGATAGATAGATAGATAGATAGATAGATAGATAGATAGATAGATGACAGGTGGATGGATGAATAGGTGGAGAGATAGACAGATTATAAGTAAATAGATTAATAGGTAGATAGGTAGCCATCACATGTTGAAAGGAACCTGGTGCGGGTTCCACCTAAACAAACACTTAAGGAAAGCTATGGACTTAGCTGTACATTGCCTGTGCCCTGTGAAGCAGCCTCAGGTTTGTAAAAGCAGTCAGGAAAGCCAGGAGGAATGGACTCTATTATTGGTTCATAGGATTATAAGAGGTCAGTAGACACAGAGTCAAAATGGAGAAGAGTTGAGCCAGCTGATAACCCCATGGTGATGGGTTTCCAGAGCCCACATTAGCCTCTGGGCATCACTTGGCCATCAAACACAATATTCACAGAGGCAAGCCTCCTTGCAGGCAATGGGGCAGTTAGTGGCTGTGCACATCTTGTAGGGCCAGGGTTCTGGACATGAGGGAGAAAAGCCTTCAGCATGCCTTGGGACTAGCTCCTGTCCTGGGTGTTGGGAGCAAATCTCCTATCTGCTTCTTCCCTTCAGATCTCTAACAAGTGCATGAGCAAAGTGGAATCCACTGTCAAAAGTAGACTAAGAATAGAATGGGACTTTGAAGGAGAGAAACTCATAGTTTTCCAAAGAAGGATTGCTTACAACCTATAGGCTTTGTCAGTACTCAGAAAAAGAAATCCCCAACCTCCCCCAGATCACCATACAAGACTACTGCTGTGATATGTGACTCAGTAACAACTAGCATGGACAGAGAGAGGAAAGACAATCATATGCATATGCATGTATATAAAAGGGAAAGGAACCCTTTCCTTCCCTGCCTTTCTCCTTTCCTTCCATCATATCCGCCCTCTCTTTTCCTTCATCTTCCATCCTCTTGTTCTCCTTCCTAAGACAATAAAGAGTTCAAGACAATCACCGTTGACACTTTACGTGTTGTTAATACGATTTATCACATCCAGACATTACAGTAGAAAATTTGCAAACCTGCCTATATTAGTTCATCTGAATTGAAATAGTCTGATACCATTCCTGAGCAAATATGACACCAAAAAGTAACTTTCTTTTTTCCTTGTTTGGTGCTAGGTATTAAACTTGATGTTTTGCTTATGGTAGGCAGTGCTCTTCTATTGATCTGCACCCTAGCACTCCAACAAAAATATGCACCATCATTCTATCTATTACAGTACAGATAGGACATGGAAACCATGCAAGGAATTTCAGTCTACTGAAAGCTAGTAACAGGATGGTTATTATTAATGTATAGGAAAGTATAAGGCAATGGTTTTCTATTCTTTTAAATGAGGTAGTTCATATACAATAAACACCAAGAAAACTGGGGAGGAGATGGCCCACTGGGGAAAAAGATGTCTTCTGCCAGCCCCAGTAATCTGAGTTCAATCCCAAAGACCCACATGATGAAAGGAGGGAACTGATTCCTTCAAGTTGTCCATTGACTTTCACATGAGTGGCAGTCCACTGCACACACCCCTACACAGCAAATAACTTAATTAAAACACCCGGTGGCAGTTACACTAACTGAGTTGAAATAGGCTGAATATTAAGAGGGAAGAGATTAAGGCAGACCTGAAGGAGAAGAGGTAGAGTCACCAGAACAACAGACACATGCTTACACACTCATGCACATTCACATAGTCACAGACATCTACATACAGGCACACATACACTCTAAGCAACTGGATCTCCATACATGTGGTAGTCATGTATCTGATGCCAATCAGTGCCTGCAACTCCAAGGAGCAGACTGGTTGGACTGGGAGTTCAGGAAATGTCTCTGACCCCTCCACCCAGCTTTCCTATGCAGCTGGAAAGATGGTGGCCAGAGCTGGAGAGGAAGGCAGTCTTCCCCTACCCCCACATGCCTTCTATTCCCCCACCAGATTCCCCTATGAGCAGAACCTAATTTGAAGGCAGTTGGCAAGGGAGCCTGGGAAATTCAATTTACAGAAGCTCAACCCTAGATTCTCAGAGTACGGTGGAGAGCCATGGGTTCATAGGAAAGAGGGGTAAACACTCAGCCTGGGATTCTACCTGAAGCTTATAAGGTTGCTGTAAACACTTTCTTTACATTCATGAGTAGGAAGCCATAGTATTTATATGCTATGTTTAGACAGCATGTTAGAATAGGGTGAAAAACATAAGAACATTGGAAAAAGTGTTGTCATTGTTGGGAGATATGCTGCTGTTGTCTAAACAGTCTGTGGTACACTTTAGAAACCATTATTAAAATTAGTATGCACTTAGAAAGGTACTGGATATTAGTACAATAAATGTGAAAGCATGCCCAGTTCTTTTGCTATAAATAAGCCATACTCAGAATGTATCTTTTAAAGGTGTTTACAAAGACAATCTAAAGTAGCTAGGAGAAAATCTAAGCGTACATGCAAAGAAAAATCAGACACTGGTGCTGCAAAGCAGGATTCCCTCAGAAGTGCACACTTGCAGCAAAGGCAACTCAATTTTCCATGATGTCAAAGCTCCCTGAGCTCAGTCGTGGATTCCGTGGAGATCCTGGCTCTGGGAATGGGTGTCATCGTTCTGACATTGATAATGAGCAGAAAGGATCCAGAAAGGCTACCAGGTTACTGAAGACAAAGTCACAACAGACTTTGATATTGGCCTGAAGACAGGAAAATGATGGGTGGAACAGAGCAGAAAGAACAACAAAACAAAAGAATTGGGTAGAAACTAGCTTAGGGGAGAGAAGCAGGCCTGGAAACCATCCCTATGTGGCTCACGACAACTGCTTAACACCATTGAGAATGCAAAAGGGAAGAGAATGAAACCCTGCTAAATGGTGCTTAAAACATCCTTTTTCAGATTGTTTTAAAGTCAACAGAGGCAAAACCATAAGTATTTTAAAGATTTGTTTTTATTTTTATATCTCTCTGTGTGTGTATGTGAGTGTATGTGTGTGTGCATGAAGTACCTGCAGATGCCAGAAGAGGGGGTAAGATCCTCTGGAGCTAGAGTTACAACTGTGAGCTGTCTGATGTGGATATGGATGCTGGGAATTGGAGCTGGGTTCTCTGGAAGAGCAGCAAGTACTCTATAAGTATTTTAAAATAAAACATTACAGGAACCCTCAGACTGCTTAAAGGCAGGACAGTACTAACCATAAAACACTTTAAGAGTAAAACCCTTTGTTTATAAAATGATGCCATTAAAGGCAGAAGAAAAGCCATAAAATGCATAAGATATTTACAATGTGCCTGTCCTAGGAAGAAGTACACAGGGTAAAAGTGCCTCTAAATTGCCTGATACTGGCATGCCAACCAATGGGAAACGTAGGAGACATCTGAAAACACAGGTAGAAAACAAGAGGCGTTGATCGCTACATATTTACAGTGATGATCAAATCCATTGTTTACTGGGGAATGCAAACTAAAGTGACTGGTTTATATCCACTGCACAGATAAAACTTAAGAAGGCAGACTCTGGCCAGAATCCATGGATCTGTATGTGGTGAGTATCCACCCACTCTGGCAAGACAAGGAAGTATCGGCCAGTGTGGTGAGGACTTGCCCCACCTGTGGTCAGTATTTGCACACTGGATGAGCCCCTCACAGAGACATGAATGGCTCTCAGCGTTGTGGCTACATGTGATTTCAACCTGTCACTGTCCAGCTCTTGTCCCTTCTTCCCAAGGCTGGGCATTGCAATGGACCTTCAGCTTCAGGTCCATTTGAGAGCTGACTGCAGGGCTGGAGAGGTGACTTAGTCATTAAGGCACTTAGTTCAAACTATAAGGACGCAAGTTCAGATGCCCAGACCCCTGGGCAGGGATGATGTGGGTACAGGGTGCAGCTGGGCCTGGAGGCCTGTCTCCCAGGTTCCTATCTGTACCTCCTTCCTCCTGGGATGGTAACTGGGGAACACTCCAATTGCTGCCAGGGCACGTCTTTCCTAAATTGCCCCTGGATGGTAAGTGCTCTGTCTTCCTTCTGTTCAGCTGTTCTGTTCCTGCGGTGTGGAATGGGCTTCCCAAGGGGCCCCTGCATTATTGCTATTGGTGCTGTGGATCTCTGGAGTCCAGCCAGGTCAGCAGGGGTTCCACAGCCCTGTTCCAAATGTCAGGGCAGCTACTGTGATCTGTCTGTCCACCTTGTGTCCTGCTTTCTCTCTTGGATATTACTCTGGATTGCTGAGAGCAGAGGGGACTCTCTTCCTGTAGGACTCTGCTTCCTCAATTGGGAACAATGATGGTGACTTCCTCAATTGGGAACAATGATGGGAACAATATATGGTGGGGGATGGAGGGGTGGAGATAGATAACATGATAGAGCCAAAAAGATGTAGCCTCAGTGTGTCCAAAGTCCTGCCATACCAGTTGGCTCTGGTCATGCTGGGAAGGGGTTGTGCCAGTTTCAGTGTGAGAGCCCTACAGGAGTCTAAGAAGCCCCATGCATCTGCCAGAAGCTCTCAGGAAATACATGCCATGTGTGGTTCCTTTCCCTCATCATTCCCCCTGTGCAGGGAGAGGGCTGTCTTTGTCCCCTAGTCCCTTAATCTCTTAGGCACAGCACTCCAAACTTGGCTTTCTTCTTCATCTGCCCTGTCCAAATCCTATGGCTGGTCAGATCCAATCAGTTCTTTGAACTGGAATATTTTAACAGCCCTTGGGGGCATATTTGCAGTTCAACAATTGCAGACACATGTGCAGTGGTGTCGATCTGTAATCTAGATGAGGGCCTTTGGGGTAAATAAGTCACACTTCCAAATCGCATTCTTTGAAAACTCTCAAATCACACACTGTACAAGGAAGAGGTGCCCAGCCTGGTGCTGTGCTAAGGGATCAGAGCTTGGGAAGAACTGAGGGAGACTGGTTTGAGGCTGGGCAACTGGTCACACAGTCCTGTTGTAGAAGGAAGAGTGACAGGAATTATTATAGCAGATCCTTATCCAGTCGCCACAGCAGACCCTGCAGAGTCACCTGATAAAGAGCAGAGGCTTTTCATGCATTGTGGAGTGTATGCTCAGAGGGACCAAGCCTGTGTTTCTGCAATAACAGTTCATAATTGAGCATTCCCATTAAGGCAGGCAGCCTCTCCCTCATAGCTGGGTTTAGAATCTGGATGTTTTGCTCAGAGGTTCTTTAGGCTATGTGGACAGCAAAGCTGCCAGACCCCAAAGGCAAAGGCCCTAAAGCCACTGAGCTGCTGTGATATGCACACCCTTCTCCAGCACACTTGATTTCTACAGGTCAATCTTGGGAGCTGGTTGTCAGCGCAGCCCTTTTTGGGGGAGGGAGATACAGCAGCATCCTCTATACAGGTCATATGGGTTTTCTTAGGAAAATCCTTCTCTATTGGCCAGGATATACTCTTTCAGAGTACCACAGTGAGTATGCACACCAGGTCTTATTCTTTGGATACCTCACCCACTGATGAGCGTTCCACCCAGAAGGGTCACCTTGCAGGTGTCCCTAGCAGCAAACACTGGAGAACAGAGAAGATCATCAGCAAGTCCAAAGGGCAGAAATCACCTTGCAGGTGTCCCAAGCAGCAAACAATGGAGAACAGAGAAGATCATCAGCAAGTCTAAAGGGCAGAAACATGAAGTGTAGACTCAATTGTCTTTGATTTGGTTGCTATGACTCACCCAAACATACCATGATGCAACCTTGCATGTCCAAGTAGAACAGCTAAGATGGCCGCCATTACTTCTTTGACAGGTAAGTGAGTGTTCGACAGAGGATGAGGTTGGAGGCTGAGAAGTTCCAGCCAGGTAATTCCATGTATGAGGAGAAGCTGAAAGTGTGAGAGGACAGTAGACATTGACATTTATGGTGATATTGTGTTCCCCAAAATATTGTGTACCCTAATAAACTTATTTGGGGTCAGAGAACAGAACAGCCATAATATTAAACATAGAGGTTAGGCAGTGGTAGCACACGCCTTTAATCCTAGCATTCCAGAGGCAGAGATCTGTCTGGATCTCTGTGAGTTCAAAGCCACGCTGCAAACAGGCAGGCATGGTGACACACACCTTTAATCCCAGGAAGTAATGGCAGAAAGCAAAAAAGGTATATAAGACATGAAAACTAGGAACTAGAGCTGGTTAAGCTTTTAGGCTTTCGAGAAACAGTTCAGCTGAGATTCATTCTGGATGAGCACTCAGAGGAAGATGAATAAGACCTCCTAACAATTCATGCTACATCTGTCCCTCAAAGTTTGTGGCATGAATTCACGAAAAAGCTACTTGTCTGTGGCCTTGCAGGCCTCAGCTCAGGCCCAAGCTACATGTAGCCAGTTGTGGTGGTGCATTCCCATAGTATTTGCTGAAGAAGGCAGAAGCAGAAGGATCCCAAGTTTGAGGCTGGCCTAGGAGGCTTGCTAAGGAGAAGCTTCGGCCAGGGCTGAGCCACAAATGGTGGTGGGACCATGGAGGCAGAGGCTGCTGCTCCAAATTACTGGCTCCTTCTCCTCCTGTTGGTGACTGTGGTAATGCTGCTAGCTTGGACAAGTGTCTAAATTTGAAAGACATTATAAGATAGTTCTGTTAGTAATATAAATTAGGATAGAAAGTGAATCAGGTACATTTTGGACTTACCAAAATAGGATAGATAATCTCTGAGTTTGTCAAATGCAAATGGACTAGACATTGTTTAAGTATTTATTTCTTGTATGTATTGTATATAGTTATTGTACTTATTGTATATAATTTTTCTTGTATTAGTTATAAGCTTTTTTAAATTTTAGACAAAAAAGGGGAAATGTGGTGATATTGTGTTCCCCAAAATATTGTGTACCCTAATAAACTTATCTGGGATCAGAGAACAGAACAGCCATAATATTAAACATAGAGGTTAGGGAGTGGTAGCACACACCTTTAATCCTAGCATTCCAGAGGCAGAGATCTGTCTGGATCTCTGTGAGTTCAAAGCCACACTGGAAGCAGCCAGGCATGGTGACACACGCCTTTAATCCCGGGAAGTAATGGCAGAAAGCAGAAAGGTATATAAGGCATGAAAACCAGGAACTAGGCTGGTTAAGCTTTTAGGCTTTCGAGAAGCAGTTCAACTGACATTCATTCTGGATGAAGATTCAGAGGCTTCCAGTCTGAGGAAAAAGGATCAGCTGAGGAATTGGCAAGGCAAATAAGACCTCCTAACAATTCGTGCTACAGACACTTTTTCTAAGACATGATCTCAGCTTAGAGTGCAAGTGGCAACTCTTTCCAGGCTAGTGGGGTCTGTGCCAGACCCCACTTCCCTTTACTTTCTGCACCCGCAGCCTCACTGACCGACAGAGGTCATCAGGACAAGGGTAGCAGCTGAACAAAGACTCACAACAGAGTCAGCCCAGAACATTTGGGTGTGATCCACTTGTATGGGAGAAGGCTCCTTCTGGGGACAGAGACATTGCTGCATTCTAATGTTGCAGGAAATCAGACCCTCCCCCTGGGAATATAGCCAATGGACAGAAGACCCATGCATGGTGGGAACCTTGTGATTTGTGGAAACTTCCCTCTCCAGAACAGCAACCTGTAAGAAACAGCATGGAGGGTCTTAAGAGGAGAAATCTTCATTGGCCCCTGGGTCATCTTGCTATGGGTAGTCCCCAGTGATCCCAAAGGCTCCTGTAGGTCAGATAGCCCCTTACCACCCCAATGTCATCCCATCAGCCTCAAGACCAGATCTTTGTTTATCTTCTAAGTTAGGTCAGTTAATGCTCAGGAATTCATCAGCACAGCTGGGATGCAAACTGCATCTTCTACTAGATCCTGAAAGACCATTCTGCCTTGAAAATCAGTGTTACCTATCACATCTGTCAATTTTCAGTACACAAGTGAAGTAGATATCATGAAGACAAAGTAGAACCCAAGTGTACATAGGACCCTTAGTTCACCCTGTACTCTAGGAGAAGCGCTAAACTGGTTGGCAGTTGTGGACTGTCCTCTTAAATGTGTGTGATAGACCTCGCTGTCTCTTGGATTCAAATCTAAGGATTCAACCAACCTCAAGTGGAAAAATATTTTTCTATAATTTGTGTGTATACATGAGTATATGTGTACCACATGTTTGCAGGCTCATTCTAGCCCCTGTGCGAGATATTCTAAGTCACCTGAAGATGACTTGGAGAAGAGGTCATAGGCTACATGCAGACGCTGGACCAGTCAGAGCAAAGAGAGCAGGCGTCTCAAATGTGGAGTCTGTGGGAGACCTGATGCTTAGAAGGCCATATGTGTCTACTTATAGACAATCAGCAGTTGCCATGGGCTGGTCCTATCATGTGGCTATGAGTATGAGAAGGGGTGCTGCTGCATTCTAAATTTCCAAAACTGCACTCTTGAGCAGCAGAGATCACATAGCCAGACGTGTGTAGGAGGCAAAAATCAAAGCCACCAGCTGGTCTCAGCTGACCCCTCTGAGTCAAGAGCCTGAGAAGAAATTCAGCCTGTGCCTAGCAGCTCAGTTGCTGAACCTGAAGTGCTCCAGGTGGTGCCATGCTGAACTATAGACCTGCCTGAGATCTCACAGTCATCTATGGCCGGTCTTTGCGCTATTTACCTTTATTGGTGTGTGTGTGTGTGTGTGTGTGTGCGTGCATGCATGTGTGTGTGTGTGCGCGCGTGTGCGTGTGTGCGTGAGTGCGTGCGTGCGTGCGTGCGTGCGTGCGTGCGTGTGTGTGTGTGTGTTATATCTATGGGTACCTAAGTGGGCCAGAAGAGGGCATCAGACTCTCTGGAACTGTACTTACAGGTGGTTGTGAGCCACCCAGTGTCACTGCTGGGAACCAAATTTTGGTGTTCTACAAGAGTAGTGTGTACTCCTAATCGCTAAATCAAGCCATCTCTTTTGTGCACATAAGAGTGTGTGTGTGTATGTGTGTGTGTGTGTGTGTTTAGACACTCATGCCACTGCACACATGTGGAGATCAAAGGACAACTTTCGGGAATCACTTCTTCCTTCCACCACGTGGGGCCTGGGGATCGCACTCAGATCTTTAAGCTTTTGCCTTTGCCTACTGAACCATCTCACCAGCTCCGCTGTTCTGTCTGTCTTAAAATACACCAGTGTGCGTCCTGCTTGCCTTCAGGACTTGTCTGAGACCCTGCCATTTCCCAGGGCTGACCTTTACATTGCCTCTCTTACCTAGTGTGTGTCAGTCACCAACCCCACCCCACCCCACCCCACCCCACCCCACCCCTACCACCTATTTCTCTGCTCCCGTGTGAACTAGCAAGTTTCTGTCTTTGCCTCAGTCATGATCTATCAATGAGAGTGAGAGGACCAGGTGGCCAAACCAGGGTCATGACAGGCTCCCCTGGCAGCCCCGACATGGACCAGGCTTTAGTTTTGGTTCACTAGATGGGGCTGGAGTTGAGCAAACAGTTCTCAGGAAAAACACAACTTAGGGGTAACCAATCAACAGGCACCCCTCAGCCTCCTGCCAGCTCAGCAGGTACCCCAAGCCCCTTCTGCTGGCTCAGCGGGTGCCCTCCAGACTTCTGCTAGCTAAAGATAACTTTTCCTACCCTCTTGTCAACAAGCCCCTAGACACTAGATTCCACCACCACCAATAGGCCCCTAACCACTACAACCTCCCACCAATCAGCTCTCAGACTAACCTTACCTCCACCAACCAATCCCTAACCAATAGAGTCTCCCACCAATCAGCCCCCAGACTAATCTTCCCTCCACCAACCAATCCCTAAGCATTAGAGTCTCCCACCAATCAGCCCCCAGACTAATCTTCCCTCCACCAATCAGCACCAGATTAATCCCTCCTCTCTGGAATTCCCCTAACTGCTTAAAAGGAGCTTGTAATCTTCTTTGGGGGGGGGGGTAGCTATTTGCCTTCCCAACTATTGGAATTAATAAACGCTCTTGCTAAATTTCATATGTGACTGTTGGTCTTTCTTGGGGGCTTCTCTTGGACCCTAACAAGAACACAGTGGAGAAGGTTCCCCACAGAGAACATGAGGACAGAGAGAGGCACCAGAGGAGAACCAGATAACAAGAGGCCTTGTGAGAGAGGCCACATAAGGAGGAGACAAAAATCCCCTTTTCCAAGCTTCTTTGCCCTGAAACTGCAACTTTCAAAAGTGCCCAGCTCCTGTCTTCTCCACTCAAACTGGTACTGAGCAATCTTGGGTAATGGTAACTTAGTTTTCTGGAAATTTCAGCACTTCGTGAAGTCCCAGGATCCTCCATGAGACCTGGATACTGCCACAATTAACCAAGAGAAAAAGCATTTTATTCCCATTGCTGCAGGAGCTTGAGAAAGAACTGAGTGCTGACCACACTCCTTCACAGCTAATGTGGCATTTGCATTCTGAATCCATGTCAACAAGAGCTAGGTAATTACACACGTGAGCCAGTGCCGGTAAGTCCATGTGAGCCCGGACTAGCTTATAGCCACACCGTAGATGGAGAATTCACCAAGTGCAGACGCGATTTCATTAAAACGCTCAGCAATTCAAAGTAAACAAGACCCAACCCCCGAGGCTCTGTGTGGGGCCAATTCTGCTCCTCAGATGGCAGAAAGCTTGGAGACGGCTCAGAAGTTAAGCATGACATTTTCAGGTGAATTATAAGAAGAAAATGTTTTTTATTTTTCTATTTAAAAAAATGAAGAAGAAATTTCCCTGCGGGCTGTTTACATTTCTAAGCTGGAGAAGAAAACAAGCAAACTCCACGAAATGTCACTGACAGTTTCTTCCAGAATGGTCATTAAGACTCGTGTTTTTATTATTACAGTCCTGGTACGTGTCAAGTCAGCTCTGGGAGTAAGGAAGCCATGGCCTTGGGTGACAGTCAATGTTTGCCTTCGTATTTCTGTGGAAAGAGAAGTCTCTTCTGGACCCAAGGTCTCTGGATCTGTGGTTCAGCTTTCATGACATCTGAAGCTGCCTGGTGATCCTGATGTCCATCCTGTAGGGAAGATTCTCGAACCCTATGCCTCCGAGCAGGATCTCTGTGACACCTCCTCAGCCTGCCTAACACAATTTGCAAGTATTCCTCCCTCACCAGGCCAAGGAAGACAGACTTCTCAGTCCCCTGCAGGGAGTAAAGCTAACTGATGAATTTGGCCAGCTTCTGGCAGACGTAAACGCAGTTTCTTTTATTTTCCTTGCTATTCATTAATTCCATTTATTTACTTATTATTAATTGAGTTTCAAAGTACCAGGCTTCCTCCTGGCTTTCCCCAATTCTCTCCTCCTCCCATCCCCACTCAGTCTGGTCTAACTTGAGCATTCCCTTTTCATATCTATATAACTGTACATAGCATATATTCTGCTACCATTCCCCTAAAAGCCTCATTTTGATATCCCCCCCCCCACACACACACACATAGGCTGCTTTCTGGTTTCCTGGCCTAAACAGATTCACCCCACATAGACACACACATATAAAAACTGGAAGTCAGATTCTGCATATTAGAAAGAGCATGGGATATTAGACTTCCTAAACTTAGGCCATCTTGCTTAATATTTTCCAATTCAACCCATTTTCACATCATTCTTTAAGCTTCTCCTGGATGTGACTAACTAAAGACTGTATTCCAGATGGACCAGCTTCTAAAAGGCAATACCTACCTCATGCAGAGACACAGAGAAATGGTGTGGATATGGCCCAAAGGCCTACCCCTAGCATGTTGGGGATGCGCTAGTTATTTTTTAACTCCCAACTCAACACAATTTAAAGTCATCTGAGAAAAGCTTTGGTTGAAGTGTTGTCTTTACCACTTTTGCCTGTGGCCGTGTCTATGAGAAACTGTTTTGACTAACATTTATGTAAGAGAGCCTAGCTCACTGTGAGTGTCACCATCCCTAGGCTTGTGGCCCTGGGCTTTTTTTTTTTTTTTTTTTTTGGTTTTTCGAGACAGGGTTTCTCTGTGTAGCTTTGCGCCTTTCCTAGAACTCACTTGGTAGCCCAGGCTGGCCTCGAACTCACAGAGATCTGCCTGGCTCTGCCTCCCAAGTGCTGGGATTAAAGGCGTGTGTGACCACCGCCTGGCTGGTTTTGGTTTTTTGAGACAGGGTTTCTCTGTGTAGTTTTGGTGCCTGTCCAGGCTGACCTCGAACTCACAGAGATTCACCTGCCTCTGCCTCCCGAGTGCTGGGATTAAAGGTGTGCACCACCGATGCCCAGTGGCCCTGGGCTCTTAAGAAACTTAGCTAAGCATGGGCCAGAGAGGAAGCCAGCAAGCAACCTTCCTCTGTGGTTTCTGCTCCAGGTTCCTGTTTGAGTTACTGCTGCGACTTCCCTCAATTATGAACTATGACCTGGAAGTGTAGCCAAACTTTTCCTCTACCTGCATACTGAGAGATATGCATGCTGTCCAGCTCACTAACTCCAGGGAGGTCTGAACCTTAAGAGGGGGCACCAGGGATAGGGATGGAACAGTGCAGGTACACTTTCAGTTAGATATCAATGTCAGAAGCCATGAAGAGAAGCTGAGGAACACTCCAGAGCATTAGAGATGGGAAAGAGAGTAAGTCTCCATTGGACCATGGATTAGGTTCCCAGTCAGTGTTTGATGGGACAGCAAGTAGATCAACCTGTGGATAATATCCTGAAGTATGTCACTGCCAATCTGCAAGGGTCAGAGAGAGGATCCCTCCATCATAATCCACCTGCCCAGAGGAAAGGCAGCCAAGCCAAGTCTGCTCAATGCTAGGCAGGCTCCTCAGACCCAAGACAGGTCAACCAGATCCACTTGGCACAGAATTCATGGAAACCCTCATGGAACTCCACCTCGGCTCTAGACAACTTTGAAGCATCCCTGTGGCTGATTGGGTTGGAGAAACAGTAAAAATGGATGAGGTTTTTGAAAGCTCTTCATATGTAAGGAGGGTCCAAACAGTGATGAGGCTGTCAGACCCAAAGTGAGGTCTGCCTCTTCTCTCTCTCTCTCTCTCTCTCCCTCTTTTCCTCCTTCCCTCCCTTTCTTCCTCCCTCCTTTCTCTTTGTCTTTCTTCCTTTTAACGTTCCTCCCTGACTTCCCATCTTCCTGCTTCCTTCCTTCCTTCTGGTCCTCTTTCCTTCCCCCTCCCTTCCTCTCTTCATCTCTCAACTTTCTTTCTTCCTTCCTTTCTCCCTTCCTTCCCTCCTTCCTCATCCCTCCATCTCTCCATCCCTTCCTGCTTTTCTCCCAATCCTCCTCCATCCTGCCCTTCCTACTTCTCTCTTTTTCTTCTTTTTCCCTTCATTTGGCTCAAAGGGAAGCCACACAGTAGCATATAGAAACAACACACACAGGCATCTTGGTTGCCATTGGGACTCAACAATCTTCAGGCTCAATGCTTCAATTCTCTGAGCCCCAGTTTCCCATTCGGGGCTGACATGCCACAATCACTTGGGAACATGAGTGACTTAGGATGTGAAATCCTGGTCCTGTGTTCTGGACCTTAGTGACTGTCATTTCCCTATGCCCAGCATGCTGCAGGCAGGATGCCCATGTCCTGGGGGGGCCAGTTTCCCAGGAAGCAGTCAGGGTTGCAGGCAGGTTTTGAGGCAAATCTGCTGGGTAGAGGCAGGACTGGGTTTTCCTAAGACTGTGGCTTTCCGCAACACGAGCTTCTCCAGGAACTGTGCCTCTATCTACAGACTCTCAAATGGAGGAAAACCATCTGAACAAGAGTGACTCCGAGCCTTCCTTCCGACTTAAGCAAATGGATTTCAGTTTTTGATTTGCAAATTCCTCCCAGGATTTAGACTTAGCACAGTCACTTGGCACAGTCCTGCTCTTAGAATAGTTTTCAAAGAGAGAAAATGCCTACAGCAAAAATTCTCAATTCCACGGTGTCTTCCTTTGCTTGCTCTCCCCTGGCAGGGAAGAGCTGAACGCTCTGCTGCCCTCTCCTTCCCAGTGCCTCCAGCCTCCTCTTTTAATGGGGAAAAAAAACTATTTCCCAGCACTCTTGACTCTCTTGTCTTCATCCACCCCTTCCCAGTAGATGAAAGCGGGATTTCCCTGAAGGTGTGGCTACCAAGAGAGGAGACTCATTCTCTACTCTGTGCCTGTGGCTAGGGGAGCAGCCTCTGAAACAGCAAAAGGAAGGCTGAGAGACTTCAGGTCCTTCAGGAGCTGAAGGAAGTGTTAGGAGGAGCTACACAGGCCTGTGGCAGCTGCTGAGGGTGTGTCCACTGAGGGCCACACACCTGCAAGGAGCCAACCTTTAACTTGGCCCGAGGAAAATCTTTTATCATGTTTAGTGCAGATGTCTAACTCCTACAAATAGGTCTTGGAAGACCCAGAGCACTGGCATGATGGGTAGGGTGTCTGTATCACCATGATTTCTGTCCTGGTCAACACATAAAGGGTGGCAGTGGTCCTTCACCTCTGTGTATCCTCCCACTCAGGGACATTTCCTGAAAGGGATGAATAAGAACGGGGGGGGGGGGGAATAACAGGGTTCTACGTGCCTCCAGCCCTGGGAATGGACATCTGCTGTGGTGGTCATTCTTAATTGTCAACTAGACTATATCTGGAATGAACTACAATCCAGAAATGGAGGGCACACTAGTGATCCAGATCTTGAGGCAGGAAGACACACCTTTACTCTGGGCCACACCTTCTGCTAGAAGCATAAGGATGGTGGAAGAAGGAAGGATTCACTCATTTTTCATCTGCTTGCCCTCACCTTGTCAGCACATCCGTTCCTCCACTGGTATTGGAGACTACTTCTTTGGGATTCCAGCAGATTACAGAAAACTAGCTGAGACACCCAGTCACGTGGGACTGAGCAACTACTAGATTCTTGGACTTTCCATTCACAGCTAGTCATTGCACTATAGCCTGTAAGTCAGTCCAATAAATTCATATATGTGTGTGTGTGTGTATATATATGTATGTATGTACATATATGCACATACATATACCTATACATACACACACACACACACATATATATATATATATGCGTGTGTGTGTGTGTGTGTGTGTATATATATATATGGAGGGAGGGAGAGAGAGAGAGAGAGAGAGAGAGAGAGAGAGAGAGAGAGAGAGAGATTCATTCTATAAGTTCTGTGACTGTAGAGAACCCTGAATAATACACCTGCAGAACTCCCAAGATCCCTCTCCATCTCCCCACACTGAAGAGACTGAAAGGGGCTGATCCTAGGGTCCAAGGGTCTCCAGGAGGAGGTCTGAGCAGTTATCCAGACTACACAGAGAGTAACAGGCTGGCTCCTCCTGGACTACTCCCCAGTTCCAGTTCCCTGTCTCAGCCAATACCACAGTGGATCTCTAGACACTGCCCGTTACACGTGCTCCTCTCACCCTACATGCTCTGCCCTTCTTCATCCTTCCTTGCTCCTTCTGCTCATCATCTAGTCACTTCCAGCTCAGAAAACAGTCCAAGGCGCAGACCTCTCTCTTTTCCATCTTGCAGTTGACCCCCCCCCACATCCCCATGGTATCCAGGAGCACCGTATCCCTCCCATCCTACCCACATCCCTGGATACCAATATCCAAGGATGCTCTTATCTCTATAATGAAAGAAATCACGTTTGCATGAAATCTGTGTCTACCCTCCCTCAGGCTTTAGATCCTCATCACCTGATGTGATGTCACTGCCCTGTAAGCAGGAGCTACATTGTTCTGGGGATAATGAGGAGGAAGATAACAAAGCCCGCCCCAGCTTAGCACAGAAGGACAGTCTGTTGAAATATTTGGATCTGTGGATGGTTCATTCCAAGGGTATAGAACAGGAAGACATGTTCACCCTGGGCACTGAGTTCAGTCACATGGCCGGAAGTACCACCACCTCTCTGCAGAGGCTTCTTAACTTGACTACGGCAACCATAACTCTTTTGGTCTCTCTCTTTCCTGTCTCCTCCTCCCTTCTTCTGTTCTCTCCTTCCTTTTCCTCTTTCTTCTCATCTTTCCTCTTCCGTATTCCCTTTCATTCTCTCTTCCCTCTTCTTTTCTCTCTTCCCTTTCTTCTTTCTTCCTTCCCTCAATTCCTTCCCCCTTCCTTCTCACACCTCTCTCTCTGGGCAAAAAGCCCTTGGTGGTGTCAGCTCCACCCTCACCTCATCCCTCATCATCATCCCAGGGGTGGTGTCTGCACTGAAGTACACCCAGCAATGCAGAAGAGGAGCCCTAGGTGCACAGGCAGCCCAGGACACCTGCCCAAGGATCTGCCACATCAGGGGAGATCCTCCTCAGCCTGCAGCATTAAGTGGCAGGCCCTTGCCCAAGAAGTATGGTAAGAAAGAAGAAATTATGGAAGGTCCCTGGGGGCATTTTGTTGTCATAGGACCCACTCACACACAGGCATGCACACACATGTGCACTTATATGCACACACTCACATACGTGCATGTATTGATGCACACATGCACACACTCACATATTCATGCAGATTCTCATGGTCACATAATCATACACACTCACACATGTGCACACATACAGCTATCACACATGCAGAGATGCACACACTCACACATACAGAGGCACATATTCATGCATGCACACATGCCTCCGGATGAATTAACTGGGGGAAGAACTGCCCATGTGGTTGTTCCGTATAATAATTACAACCTGGTATTTGTCAACTTTGGTCCCATGGGGAAACAGGTTGTGATTTCCGAGCATTGCCCCAAAGGAACCTTGTTCAATGCCCATGGTGCTGTGAGTTGCTGCAACCTCCTCCTATGTTAAAGTCCAGTGCAAAGCACATGGTGAGTCAGGCACAAGCCTCAGAACCTCCAGACCCACAGCTCATGTCGGGGTTCACTCTGTTGGGGCCAGAGACAGACAGAGCATCTGGTCAGAGCCTGAGATGTGATGCCCCGGACAGAGTTCCCAAGGGAGAGTCTCACTTTGAGGGAGGTGATGAGTTCCTCCTGAGATGACCAGTTGAAGAATACCACATGGAAGTAAATGAGTATATAGAAGGCAGTATTTAGTTTCAGAATGGCAAAATAAATAAGAGGTGGAGATGTAAATATGTGTACATGAATATGCACATACATACATATATGTGTATTATCTACATATACATACACATATCTGTATGTATTAATATCTATATCTATTGATCTGTCATATATCTATATGTTTATATGCTGCAGAATATTTGTTTAACTATGCAAAGATGTGTTGCATTTGTTTAATTATGTAAAGATGTGTTGCTGTTTTATCTTGCCTGCCTAAAGGCACCTGATTGGTCTAATAAAAAGCCAAATAGCCAATAGAAAGGGAGGAGGTATAGGAGGAACTTCTGGGCAGAGAAATTAAGTAGGAGGAGGAATTTAAAAGAGACACCAGGGACCAGCCAGCCAGACATGGAGGAAGCAGGAAAGTAGGACGTACAGGTTGAAAGGTAAATAGCCCCAAGGCAAAACATAGATGAACAGAAACAGGTTAAATTAGGTTAAAAGAGTCAATAGGACAAACCTAAGCTAAGGCTGAGCATTTGTAATTAAGAATAAGTCCCCGTGTCTTTATTTGGGAGGCACTTAGCAGCCCAAAGAAAATGCCAACTCCATCTATAGAGACAGATAATCTTATTGAGTAGTTCCCATTTCCCATAGTTGCCCAAGGCATCTTTTTTCCCCTGATACAGTGGGGTGGCCCTCTGGTAGGTGACAGTGGTGGGGGCAGCTTATCTGAACACCGATGGTTAACATGTGACCTTGGTGGGGATTGGGAAGAATCAGTTAGAGAAAATTCTATGGGATGTGTTCCAACATGCTCTATACATGTATACTCAGTTGAGGGACCTGTGACTGGGGACCCTGTGACACTATGGTAGTAGTGTCATATTCTCCCAAGGACAACACAGCAGCCTGTGCCAGCCTGCATCAGCATCCTGACACACAGAATGAGGATCTGAGGATGCTGGGACTTGCTTTGCTCCCTACAGCTTCCCCATGGATGCTATGTGCAGGCTGATTTGCTGAAGGCAAGACATTCCAAGGAAACAATCAAGACAAATTTACAAACAGGCTTTGCCACAGGTTGAGCTTCACGGACCTGCAAGATCTCCAATCTGCCTGCAAGTATCCTGCCAGTGGTACCTGAACACATGATATCTTTGCTGTGGGATAGTAAAATAGCGGAGCCGTTTTCTTCCTGGCCCTGTACTATGTCTGTGTAACTCAGGCCTGATCTCTCTTGCATTTCCATTCTTTGCCTTCAGACAGCCACTGATGGCTGGAATCCCAGAGACAATTGCCCCCAAGGACATGGCATAGATCTGTCATAGCAGCTTCTCATTTCAGTAGCTTCTCTCTTGCCCTAGCTCCCTCTTAACCTAAAAGGAACACAGGCCCTGACCAGAGAGGCTTTTGCCTTCCCCCATTTCCTCCCACCAGAGAACTTTGCAATTGTTCTCCATGGAACCAGAAAGACAGGAGCCTTATCTGAACTCAGGAGTCTCTCTGTGAGCTGCTAAGACATGGCAGACCCTGTATGAAATGCTGTATGTAGGGGCTGAACATGAACCAGAATGTGTGAAATCAAATTTAAATCACCTCAGCAAGTAGTTGTGACCTTGAACTTTCCATACATTCATGTGTTTTGAGGAATGAAGGTGAAGATATTTGTCCTTCCCAAAGACAAGCTCTTTGCTCCTGCAGCAGATACCTAAGGAATATTCCTGGGAGAAGACCTCAGGATAAATCAGACCCAGAGCTTTCCCAGTGGAAGAGAGGAGACCTTCCAAGGGACATGATACCTCACATAGTTCTTGGTTATCTGAGAACCCAGAGCAAAGACAGTCTTCTGCCACATGTATGTGCTTCTGATCCAACAGTACACTTGGCTGGCTCTGGGATGAATGGCTTGCAGGAAACAAACATGTCTAAGGAAAGAGATACTGGAACCAAAGAGTGGCAAGGTGCATTTGTAAGTGGCACTAAAGCCACTAAAAACAGCTAAGAGCTGATGCTGAGCCGTAACCCCAGTGGCTTCTGGAGGTAACTCCAGTCCCACCGGCAAGCCAGACAGATGTTATAAAGGATCCTGATTATCAGAAAGCATCCCTGCTGGGCCTCTCTTTCTTTCTGGGACTCTGAAGCAAATCTTTTGAAACCTAAGTCTTGTGGAAGGGGCCTCTTCACATTGCCCCTGCCCCATGTAGTCCCCCTGTTCAGAGTCTGAACTGACTTAGAGGAGATAATTACCCATAGTACCTAGCACCAGCTCTTTTCTCTTACAGTACATGGGAGTCTTTAATACATGGTGACATTAAACATGGAGTAACCCAGATGGGTGTCTGTTGGTGACTAGAGTTCTCCCAGTACCATTAACACCCACCTATTCCAAAGCCAAGCCAGAGCACAGCTGACTCGCCTTTGAGATGTTGTGTGCTGTTGCCTTGGAGACGCTCCTCCGCCCCGCCCCCACCACCGCTCCTTGGTTTTAAGCTTAATTCTGCAAAAACATGCAATTCAGCTGGCAGGAGCTTTCAGATTTAAATATAGAAATTAGATTAAATTGGCGTTGAAGTGGCGTTTGAATTGAAAGAGCAAGAAATGAATAAACTCTGGGCATGTTAAGGAATGTTCTGGGGAGCAAGGCCTGAGCTCGGCACTTTCTTCCATGTCAAGTGCGTCTCAGTTTGGCTTTGGTTTTCAGGGTTTCCCTAGCATGGGTGCTGTGACCTGTTTAGGGGAAGAACTGGTTTTGGTTGACTTTCAAACAAGGACTCTGAGCTCAACTTGTAGAACTGAATTTTCTTTTCAGCTGGTGTTTGAGGGCCTGGAAAACTAATCCTTCTCTCGTCTTCTGTATCTCTAAACTTGGGGATGTTTTTAGGATATGCTTTGGCCAACAACTGTAGCAGAAACAATGTGTGAATACTGACACAGATCTCATAATATCTTGTACACTTTGGCAGATATCAGGCAGCCACAGGAGGAAGAGGGGTGCATGGACCAACTGTCCTCCAAGCTCAAGGCTACCATCACCTGGACAGGGCTATTAAATCCCAGCAGCCACTGTCACATGCATTTGGTAGCCAGGTCTCATAGAACTGCCTAGCTGACTGCAAGCCCATGGGGAGATCATAGAAAGGTAAAATGAGCACACAACTCTTAAGACTTGGAGCTTTGGGGCATCTTCTTGCACGTCAGGGGCTGACTGCTTTGTGGTCTGGCAACAAAGCCTTAGACCATCTTTGTTGGCTGGAAGTCGTTTAGAGGGAGCTCTTATTTTTAATCTTTATTTAGGACATCGAGTGATTTCTTGTTCAATAGGGAGTGCCTTTGTGTGTGGATCCTGTGGATGTGGATCCTGTGGATTTCAGATCTGTCCATCCTCTGAGTGCTGCCTCCTCTCCCAGCATTGCAGATGGTCAAGGGCTCCTGAAAAATCAAGATCTCAGAGTCTAAGTTCCCAGGGATTGAGAGATCCTGCCCAGCTCTGACTTTTCTGAACATTAAGTGGCAATAGGCTATGGGTCAGGTTCAAGACCTCAGTCTTCCTTGAAGGGAAACCCAGGTGTTTTTGTCTAGGTCATGGTCATTCACTTGATATTGTCAGCAATGCTTAGAAGAGGACACAGTGACAAACAGATGTCACATGTTAGGGACTTATGATAATGCATTGGCTCTAGTCACAGGTTGAGGAAAGAGCCACCTGGGAACAGAAGACATTTGGAGGTGTGGTTACCTAACTCTAGAGGTATTGGGGGTGATCCTTGGTTTTAAAGCACCTGAAAAAGGGTGTCACAATCTTGAGCCTCACTCATGGAGTTGCACTGTCCTGTCAGTCACTCAGCTCCAAATGGCCTCCATTTTTTCCATAGCAATGATAGCAGCACATCCATGAGAAAGCCCCTATGCACAAATCTGGGGGACACACTGAGATGATATGCATGCCAACACCTGGAAGACATAGTTACTGTAACAGTGACAGCTATCTTCCCTTCAAGAGGCAGCTTCCATGCAGAGGGCTGGGTGGCATCTCAGGATGATTCAAATTCCATGCTCTATGGTTCAGTAGCCTCCTCCCAGGCTTACATTGGACATAATGTCTGCAGCCTTCCTTTCTACACCAGGTTCTGTCTCCTCCCATGGAAACGAGCCACTTCATAACAAGAACATGGGCAGTGAGCCAGTGTCTGAGCCTGCCCTTGGAGTCTCAGAGAAGCACCTGAAAAACTCAGGAGGATGGTTTGGCTCTTGTACTAGTGAACTTCACACTTACGGGGTGCTCAGGGCACCACACATTGCCTATTTGTAATCTCATCCAATCACTCAAGAGCCCTTCAAGGCAGATGGTGCCCTCCTGTCTGGAGATGACAACATGGAGACTCTGAAGGAGCAGAAACCTGCTGAGGTGAAGAGAAGAAAAGAAGGACCCAGGTTTCAACCCCAATAAAGAGAGCAGAGGCACTCATTAGCAGTAGGCTGCTGGTGGGAATTAATTCAAAACATAGTTCTTTTCCTGAAAGAAGAAAAAAAAAAGCCGGCTCCTTTGACGTCTTTCTTGGAGTATGACGGGGCTGTCGCCAGCAGAAAGCACATCCCATTGGCACAGTTTTTGGCAAACAACAAATCAGGAATATGTGGAGTTTTCAGAATCCAAAAAGGCATCTCAAAATGATTTGGTAAAGCACATTTTTGAATATCGAGTGTGCTTTATGAGGGTGAATGCACTGAGCTAATGTTCAGGGACAGCTACCTACCATCTGCCATGGGGGAGCCCGTGCCAGCCAATAGACTGACATGGCTGTCGGTGACATGCAAGGAAGTAGCTCAGAATAATCCTACAGTCACATTCAAGCACTGTGAATTTCTGCATTGGCCACCGGGATGCTTGGGTTTGCCTTTCACAACTTCCTGGTAGAGTCCTGGGAGGCCCCAGATGCTCTGGAGCATGTTCAGTTCACATGGGCCACTCCAACTTTGCAGTCATATTTATAAGTATAAGATATTATTAGTGAGTTGCAGAACAGCCAGCCCTAATTACCGCTCAGAGGAGTTGCTTGCCTTTGACATTATGGTGGAACTAGCATCCTGCTAATTCTAAGTTTAATTACAAGAAGTTCCCCTCTCACTGTACCTGCTACTCTGGATGCCTGGGACAAGTGACCATGTACCCCATCTCAGTCCCTAAGAACTGAGAACCTGTTGCCTGTGTATAGTTGCAGTGGTGGGATTGCATACTAATTAACGTGACCTTCCTGATCCAGCAGAATCACTTGGCAACCTTCACATACC
The DNA here is from genome assembly GCF_049852395.1 of Peromyscus maniculatus bairdii. NCBI lineage: Eukaryota > Metazoa > Chordata > Mammalia > Rodentia > Cricetidae > Peromyscus > Peromyscus maniculatus. The sequence goes on from NC_134871.1 coordinate 56,810,206, forward strand.
TTGCCCAGACCTTGGGGAGTGTTTCCAACCCAGCGAGGTAGAGGGCGTGCTTGGGCCCAGGGGAAACCTCCTCCCTGCAAGGGACAGTGTGCTGTGATTTCGCTGCTTCATGTTGTGTCAGCGCTGTGTGCAAGGCCATCTACTTGGTGTTGAGGGCATGTGGAGAGTGAACAGAAATGCTGGTCTCATGGTGGTTGGTGAGGTGGGGGCAGATGGAGTTGAACATGGCGATGCACAGGAACAATACCACTTTATTGGGCCTCATCAAAGCCCAGCTGTCACATGGCTATACCTCTCTGAGACTCACTTGTTCTTTTGGCTGAGGATGACCCTCTTCTGCTTGCCTCAGGGACAGAGTCCAACTCTACCCTCCGTGGAGCTGGGCTGGCCTCAATGACTTAGGGACCAGCGTGATGTGGAAGAAGTGACCTGCTGGGTATTCTAAGGCTAGTCAAACTACAGTCCACACGCCTGAGTCTCTTGGCTTGCTCCTGGAAAGTCCAGAATTGAACCCCAGGTGGACACTCCAGCACTTCCCAACTGAGCTGTCTACCAGCCATGGAATGGGTGCCTTTAGTGGTGGTCCAGAGGATTTTCAATTGCCTATAGCTCCAAGCCATTGACTGCATTTGGTGGGAGCTCAGTGGGGGACAGACTCTCTACCCAAGCAGCCCCAGGGGCTGCTGGCAGCCACCCAGAGTGAGGGCTTAACTGAGCTTTCAGCTGGTCTGAGTGGTTGAGTGCTTTGGGTTGGGTCTCATACAGATGAGCCCCCTCTCTGCCTGTCACCATGACCTCCTCATCAATCCCTCACTTACAGAGAGGTACTGGCAGACCCAAGCTGTAGCAGATATTGTGGATGGGTATCAGATGTGGCAACGGCTAGGCAGAGATGTGTCATTCTGATGACAGCCTTGATGTTCCAGGCAAGAAAGCTGAGGGTCAGTAGAGACCCCCACACTGCAGCTCTGAAGGACAGACAGGGTAGGTTTCTTAACCTGGAAGTGGGAGAAGGATTAGGAGACACTGGCCAGGCAAGGCTCAGCTTAGTCTGGTCATTCCCCATCTCTTTCTAACACCACACATGGGGTTTTAAGTCGGGGCTGACTTGTGAGAGGCAGCCAATGCCTGAGCTGAGGACACTCCACCCAGACACACACTGCCTGGCAGATGGGGCTGCTGTCAGCTTCTGACCATCCCCTCCCACTGAGGCAGGATGACTGGCAAGCTCCCCTCTGGGTTCCCTATGCTGTGGGCCTCATACTTCCCAGACCCTCCCAAGGACTCAGCCAGAACTGCTTCCTGAGTGGCCAGACTGCCACCAAGAGCTGCCTTCAATGGCCTCATGTTCTTCAGGCTTGTATCCAGGCCTGAGGCACCCCAGAGCCATGCCAGGATGGAGAGCGGGGGGGGGGGGGGGGGGGGGGGGTTGGTATTCAAGCAAGTTGTGGTCTGCACCACCGGAATGGAGTCAACACTTTTACATTGGCCGTGGTACTTTAGGAAAAGCCCCTTGCACCAGCTCATTATTGCCCAGAAGTCTTCAGGCTGAACACGGCAGATCTGGAGAAAGATTACATCCAGCTTTCACTACATGAACTACTGGGGTGGGCCGGTAGTGGGGAGACTGTAGGAGGCATAGAGTTGGTGGAAAGGCAGCATTATCTCTAGAGGGTGACCTTGTAGAGCTCTTTGCATGACATAGAGAGACAAGAGAGGAGCCATCTTGTCAACACAGGGGGGCTCTCCCAAGCCCCTCACCTCTAGCCCCACCAGACTGTCCACTCCTTCCTCAGCCAGCATTACATCCCTCTGCCTGCCAGCTCTGTCTCTGAGTGGGCTGCCCTTGCCTTGATAATAGGCTCTCCTGACTTCCATGAGTTTTCTTGCTCAGGAAACACTGCCCTGGATGCTGACCTGGCTCTCCGGACTTCTCTCCTCCCAGAACGGGGCTCCTGGACCAGCTGATCATAAGAGAAGCAGTCTGGCTCAAACCCAGCAGCACCCTGTACAGTAAGGCCCTGTCCATCAGTTCCCTCACCACAAGGAAGAAGACGTGAAGTGTGTGTTCCACCCTGGGAGCTACATCCTCACTCCATGCTGCTTCTTACTGAGTCCTGGGACAGGGACAAAGACTCCATTCAGTAACCAAGCCATCCAAGTGCTGGAGGGACAGCATGACCAGAAGATGGGCTGTGGCCAGCCTTGCATCAGGAAATTCTCATGCTGAAGTCCCATCTTTTTGCCTCTGCAGACAAGTGTGCCCAGCTATAAGGGTCACTTCCCCTCTCCCCACCCCCACCTAGATGTCAAGCAGGAAACTACAGCTGTTACAGTCTCCACCCAGAAAAATAAAAAGACAGGGTAGACATGTGGTCTCCAGGTGGGAGGTGGTAAAGGAGGGAAGGACCGAAAAAGGGAAAAAAGTGGGGGGAGAGAAGGCCCCCTGCCTTCCCAGACCACTAGCCAATAAATGTGTAGCTGCAGCTTTAATTTAAGCACTTTTGGTAATAACTGACTTTTACATTTGTCAAACATTGCATGAAGTGGGTTTGAGTATTATGATAAAATGTGGGAAAATAAAGGAACACTCAACTGTTCATTAAACTCTAGAATGTTCTAACATTGGGGTAAGTAATTTCAGGACAAATTAAACCAACCATCGGATGAACAAACATTGCCTATGCACAGAGGAAGAAAAGTGAACAGTTGAGTGCATTCAGTCCAATAAGAGAGTCATGTCCTAGGAAGAGGCAAGAGGGAGCCCATGCCTGCTGGTAAGGGATTTTATTAATGTTGCCAGCCCTTTGTTAAATGTTGATGAGATAAGGGCAAGGGTGGAATACTATGGGTACTGCACACTGATCTAGTAAGCAGGACCCAGTGAATGACTCAACAGAACACTGACCCTGTAAGCAGGACACAGGGCACACAGGGCGAACGTCCTGAAAGAATGGCTGAGTGGGAGGGCACAAAATGCCCTGGAGGCAGCAGCAGGAGCTGGTCTGTAAAAGATGACAGTGCTTAGGAGTAGATGTCAGGTTCCAGTGCTGAATCTAACAGCAGCTGTTAACACCCGCCCACTTGACGGTCTTCTCTGCCTGGCAGCTCGAGAGAGCACAGGACAGAGGCTAGCTGACAGTAAGTTCCTATGAGACATCAGTCTGACTACAGTACTAAATATGATGTGTGTGTGCACACACCACACCATCCACATGACACATAACAGAACATACACACACACAGAGAGACACACACACATACACACACACCCCACAGACCCCACATTAATACCATCCACATGACACATAACAGAACACACACACACACACACACACACACACACATCACAGATTCCACATCAGCACCATCCAATGACATGCACAGATCATACACACACACACACACACACACACACACCCCACAGACCACACATCAACACTATCCACACGATCGCATAGATAACATACGTATGCCACTTTACACACACATACACACAAAACCCCTTAGTGAGCCCCAAGGTGAGCATTCCTGTGACTCAGCTCTTCACTCAGATGGGGCACACAAGCAGAGGTGACCACAGACAAAGTCCCTCTGGGGACCCATGCTCACCAGTATCTTCCCTCTGGCTCTCAGAGCCCAGGGCTTCTCAACACGTCTAGATCAGTGTAGGGAGGGAAAAGCCAAGCCTTTGCTTCAATCCCTCTGAAGGGACACAGGAGAACAATATGCCAGATGCTGTCATTGGGGACACATCTCCTCACTTCTTTTTAAACTTCAGCCCAAGTCTGGTATCAGCATGTGAGCTGGTCTAGTTCCTCCTCCACACTGCCCCTTGGAAGGAAACTCCTTCTCCAGAATCAAGCCAGCACCAAGTGTCACTGTGAAGGCTGAAGTTCAACCAGGAGGTGCTCATTGTATTCCAGGTTTCCATGGCCACCTGAAGAGGTAGCTCCACAATTTCTATTAAGCACACAAAAGCCCTGGACCTAACGTCAGATGACTGAGCTAAATCCTTAAAACTGTGAAGCTGAACCATATGATCTTGCCAACTATTCAACTATTTTTGGACCTACCCAAATAACAACTTCATGCAGTTCAAGCCAGTAAGAAAGGGATAGAGCCAAGATTCAGGCTTGGATTTTCTGAAGATTGAATTTAACTCTTTTTTTTTTTTTTTTTTTTTTTGGTTTTTTTCGAGACAGGGTTTCTCTGTGTAGCTTTGTGCCTTTCCTGGAACTCACTTGGTAGCCCAGGCTGGCCTCGAACTCACAGAGATCCGCCTGGCTCTGCCTCCCAAGTGCTGGGATTAAAGGCGTGCGCCACCACCGCCCGGCCTGAATTTAACTCTTAATGAGTATATAATTAATGCTCTTACAGTGGAGATCTTTAACTCCCCCATTCAGCCCCGTCTTCTTCCAGACCTACATTGTTGGAGTGCTGCTAAGTCCCCCAAGTACAGATTGAGGAAGGTGCAGACTCTGGGATAGCAGTTTAAGTCAGCACAGCTCTAAAGTCCACAGCCTGTTGTGGTAGGAATGGGCAAAGGGATAGGAGACCCCAGTTCCCAATAGCTGTGACTTCTCATGGTTTGGACAGCTTGTCTCCTTAATATTTATTATATCCTATGACTCAATATAAATTGTTATCACTTACAAGTGTGCAACTGGGCACAATATCACACAGTGTGAGAGAAGGGTTGGTGATATCCATGTCAGTCTTTGAGTTTCTGTTCTTGGTCCTCATGCCACGTGATCCTATCTGCTTCTCAACTCACAGGTCACGATCTCTGATGGAAGGTAGAGTTTTCTCTAAGAAGGAAGTGACCAGCTTCACCAGCAACAGCTCTTGGAGGACTGCAGGGCCCTAAGCAAGCCATTGATGCTTAGTGGCCTGCTCTGCTCCCCACCTCCAAGTTCCAGAACCATCTATTATGTGCACTTTACTCTATCTTCCCCAAACATGGTCCTGCTTCCAAAAAACTCAATGGTAAATGCTTCCGGCAATTTGCCAGTGATCTTGTCACATCTCAGGATACACCAAAGCCAGTCCCACCCTGAGCCTACAGAAACGGCCTTTGGAAACAGAGAAGTGATATTCCCAAGGCTGACAAGCAACTTTGAATGTAATATCTGTGAATACTGTGATAATTGTTTGTTTGTGCCACCTTGGGAGATGACATTTGCAACCCAGGCAGATCCAAACACTGTGGATGTGTGTGATGAAGTTCCTGCAGGTTATTTATAAATGATTCACAAGAGGCAGACCCAGAAACTGAAGATGTGAATGGGGAGAAATCCTTGCATCCTTTCCTGTCTCAAAGTCTGAAGTTTCAGGAAAGATGCGTGGAGTCCTCTATCGGAATTATATGGAGACAGCTCCTCCCACAAAAGTCTTATCATTGTTGAACCAAGACCTCTGGATATATACTTGTCAGTGTGAAGTTCTCTCATCTTCAAGGAAAGGCTGTTAGGCAATTATGAAGTGAGTATACAATGCATTTGTCATCACCATTGCCTTCATTGTCATCATCACCCTTACCACCATAGCCATAACCATCACCATCCTGTCTTCCCCATTCTCACCATCATCACCACCATCATCACCATCATCACCACCATCATCATTATCATCATCACCATCCTCAACAATCATCATCACCATCCCCATCAGCATCACCATTACCATCACCATCACAGTCATCGCCATCATCACTACGCATCAGCTTCCCCTCCACCATCATCATCCCCATCAATGTGGCACCACCACAATCATCATTACCACTATTGTCGTCCAGACTATCATAATCACCAGCATCCTGCATCACTACCATCAGCCTGCAAGGCGGGTGGGGGGGGGGAAGGAACACTGACATAGCTGCTGTTATTGTCCCCTCAATTAATGTTTTCTGAAAGAAAGGAAGGCTTTCTCATCATTACCTCAGACATGGATGAGACAGTTTTTTCTATTAGAAATTTTCTCGTGGCTGTGTCAGGATGCATCACTGAACACAGCATTAGGGAGGCCAGGCACCCATTATGGCTTTCTTTATCTATGTCTATAAAGAAGAGTCAACATAGAGCCTCCTGCAGCCATCACAGCAGGGCCCAGTCTGCCTTCACTGGCTCAGTGGGGAGTACCACAAGTCTTCTTGGACATGACCATTCACTTGTTCTCTCCTGTGCCCTAGGACCAGACCTGACACATAGACAGGGTTAGAAAATTTCTCAAAATAACAAAGAAAGTTATGCATATCATTGAGGATGCTGAGGCAGAAGATCATGTGTTCAAGGATATCTGAGCTATACAAGCTATCTCAAAAAACAATTAAAAAAACACAGAAAGGCTGGGGGGAGGGGGGCATCATGCAAATGCCATCTCTCTGCTTCTTTACTGGGAGCATGCCCTAAAAGGAGGAACAGGGGTAAAAGACAGAGGGATCCAAGGGAAAGTATCTAAAAGAGAAATTGTGGGCACCCCTTCCCTGGGTCCTGAGAAGCTAGGAGCTGACAAGTTCTGCTGGAAGGTTCTGAGACACCCTGGAGAAGATCAGGCTAGCCCATGACAGCATTTTTGCTGTGGAGACCCTATGCTCCCATAAAGTTTTCTACCACTGTCCCTGTGCAACCTGCCTCTCAGCCTTATACCTGAGGATGGCAGACCTGTGCTTCAGAGAGGTAGGGTCTGGATACTGTGTTGACCTTGACTTCCAGAGGCTGATGATGACTAAATGTTTACCTGACTTCACCAGGCAGGTAGGCTCAGCCCCAGGTGGAAGATTCCAGAGAGTCGCTTCTTGGTCGTTCCACAATTAGCCTACGATTCAATAAGAGATAGAGGCAGTGGTTCCAAGAGCTAGCTCTTGGGGACCCACCAAGGCAACAGAACTACCAAGAGCACCCACATGAGGGCACTAGGAGCCATTTACAGGTGCTTGGATGACCACAAAAAAAGACTTATTCTTGACAGGTGGATAGGGGTTCACAGAAGACACACCACCATCTTCATGGGCTCCTAGGCAGCTTCACCCACCTATAGTGAGAGTCACACTGAAGTCCCTAAGTCACCAGGAGGCAAAGGCCGGGCAGGAGGTGATGGTTGCCTTGTAGGGGGCTCTTCATACTTGTTCTGCCTCTGCTAGATGGAGTAGAGGGGACAAGCTTTGTTGAGTGCCGGGGCATGGAGGGGGACCCCTACTTGCGAGAAAGTATATCTCTATACAGCCAGAGGAAGCAAATGCTGAGCCTCGGATGCGCAGCAGTGATGCATGCATGCAAGGGAAAGTTCCATCAGCTCACAGTCTCCATCCTGCGAGACACAGAACAAAGGACCTTTCAGTAGCAGGTGACAAATGCTAAAAGCCCAGCCATCCCAGAACAGGAGGAACAATGGAGACATATCTCACTGGATAGAGAAAAGGCTTGACAGCAAAGAAGGGTGCTGTTGCCACCACCAATGCCTGATTTACTAAAGAGGAGGAAAGGCAGCCTCCAGGAGGGGCTCGCTGCCAGCCCAGTAGCTCGCTCTGCAGATCTCAACCCTGGAGGCAGAGCCCTGAGCAAAGAGGAACACATTAGGAGCTTTGGTGACACCAGGCAAAAGCAGTGGTGAACACCCCCAGACAGGACAACCCCTGGGAGCTCCGAGGAGGGAGGGGATCGCAGAAGCATGGATAGGCTCAGTATGAGGGAGAGATGGCAAGTTCACATCTCAGCAGCGGAGGTGACTTAGAGTTTCCATTGGTGTGAAAAGTCACCATGTCCATAGTGAGTCTTATAAAGGAAAACATTTAATTGGAGCTGGCTTACAGTTCAAGAGTTTAGTCCAGTATCATTATGGCAGGCAGACATGGTACTGGAGTGGTAGCTGAGAGTTCTACATCTAGATCCATAGGCAGCAAGGAGAGAGCGACATTGGGCCTGCCTTGAGCTTCTGATACCTCAAAGCCCATCCCCAGTGACATACTTCCTCTGAAAAGGCCACGTGTCCCAATCCTTTCAAATAATGCCACTAACTATGAGCCTATGGGGACTGTTTTCATTCAAACCTCCACAGGAGGGAGCATATCCACTCCAGCAAGAAGTGTCAACTGAGAAGATCACTACACAGATTTTAACTCAAATTGAGTCTGTCCTATCTACAGACAGGGTGACAACTATGACAGTTATGTCCTGTAGAAAGATTTATGCCAGGGGCCATAGAACCAGACATTTGGCACCTGTCCATGAACATCTGAGTAGGCTGCAAATTTTCTGCTGAATTCTACTCCCACAATCCATCATGGAAGGAGTCCCGAAGGTTGTCTTTTGACCTCCACAAATGCACATGGCATGCATGTTACACATACACACACACACACACACACACACACACACACACACACACACACGATACTAATGAATACAAAACTTTTAAGTGAAACTTTTGAACAGAAAGGTCACCACAGAAATTACATGAATGATTTATAAATATAGCCAACATTTTTAGCCAGGAGAAAATGAAAACAAAAATCACATGACATGCCCCTAGAATTGCCAGAAAAGGTAAACAAAGGCAGGAAGTACTTTGCCATGTAGAATGAATGGTGCAGACAACTTTAGAAAACCGTTTGGCCATTTTTCTAAAAGTCAAGTCTACACTTTTTAACCTAGCCCCATTGTTTCCAAGAGAAATGAAAATCTGCCTCCCTGAAGTTTCCTTCAAGGTGCTGACAGGATTAATCTCAAGTCATGAATTAAAACAATTCAACTGTTAACCGACAATGAGGTGATAAAAACATGCGGCCTGTACAATGGAATATTACTGGGCTGTGAAAAGAGGGAGCTATTGATGTTTGTGATGCCACAGACAATGTTTGATGACATCACAGAAAGTGGAAGAAGCAGGTTTCAAAAGGCTGAAAATCATGGCTCCTTCACCTGGCACTTTGGAAAGGGCTGAACTGTAGACGTGAGAAAGATCAGTAGTTGGCAGAGGCTGGGCATAGACTAGACTGCCTGACACCTAGAGTCTTGAGGATTTGGGGGTAATGACTGTTTTGTAGCCTGATTGCTCTGTGGTTATGTGACTATATATGTCTCCAAAATCCATAGAACTGTAGACCTTAGATGGTGAATCCCATGGAAGTAAAGCCTGTCTGTGCTCGTGACCTTGGGAAATAAAGGAACCTCCACAAGCCACCTTACTGGGCTACTTCTGTGGGATGGTCTGTATGTCAAATTGCTCTGGTCAATAAATAAAACACTGATTGGCCAGTGGCCAGGCAGGAAGTAAAGGCGGGACTAACAGAGAGGAGAAAGGAGAGAACAGGAAGGCAGAAGGAGAGACTGCTAGCTGCCGCCATGACAAGCAGCATGTGAAGATGCCAGTAAGCCATGAGCCACGTGGCAAGGTATAGATTTATGGAATTGGATTAAGCTATAAGAATAGTTAGCAAGAAGCCTGCAATGACCATATAGTTTGTAAGCAATATAAGTCTCTGTGTTTACTTGGTTGGGTCTGAGCAGCTGTGGGACTGGCGGGTGACAGAGATTTGTCCTGACTGTGGGCAAGGCAGGAAAACTCTAGCTACAGGCTACTCGAGGGCTGTGGTGTTATTTCATTATGACTGAGGCTGCTGCTCCACATAGCCAGCATTTAAAGGGGCAGAACTAAAGGATGGTTGGCTCAGGGGGTGAGAAACCCACTGGCTCCTGCTGAGTCCTTTGCTAACCTTTATTCTCTCAACCTCTTTGGAGCTCACCACCTCGTCATGGGGCCTGGATAGCCTGTCCTTTGAGGTTCAGCAGTCCAATGCACACTCAGACCCTACTCAGATTAGTGCCTGTATGCTCCAAGGCTCTTCACACTCTTTGTACAGCTACCCTGAGAGTTCCACCAACTGAAGATATGACTCAGCAGGAGATTTGATCCAGAGGCCAGAGCCTGAGATCCAGGAGACTGCAGGTGGAGTCCTTCTGAGGCTGGGTGGAAGGGACACTACCAGCTTCTGCTCTCCTTCTGTGGGCACTGCTCCTCCTAGCTGACCACCACCCTGAATGTGCATCACACTAATGATCTCTGCACATGGCCCTCCCTCTGTAGGCTTGTCTCTGCATTCCAATTCTTTCTTTTAATTTCCTGGGTTTTACATGGGAATCTGCTGCCTCCAGTATAAATACACACTCCCTAGTTAACTCCATCTGCAATGACACAGTTTCCAAACCAGGTTGTATCTGAGGTTTTGGGTCAGGGATCCAGCATAAATCAGGGGGATGCTCTGTAGGCCAGAACAAGGACCTTGCCCAAAACAAGGCTAGGAGTACCTGGGTTTATGAAGAAATGAAGATACAAAGATGCTCTTACAAACTGTTGATGCTGTGTCCCTGGAGACCCTCTCATATCACTGGGCCAGAAGTTACAACTGCACCCCTTCAGCTCCCACACAAACCCTGTGTTAGTACTACCACCTGAAGAAGCTAAAGATGGGTACTGTGTAGGAGACCCATGTGCCCAGACTCAGCAAACCTCCTTTGACTGTCTGTTTACAAAACACAACTGAAGCAGGCCCACCTGAAAACTGCCACCAATTAATGCCAGTCTAAGGCCTCCACCACGCTTAGCTTAGCTTGGCAACTTGGCTGAGCACTTGCAAATCAGGCCCGAGGGGTCCAGAGTGCAGTGGGGCAAGGCTGCGGGGCTCTGCCAAGGCTGACTTCCTGGCACAGCCCGAGGGACAGCCTTGGGGGCAGCTGTGCTAACCCCAGCCCCCTGGAAGGCTGCTCCCTTGGTTTTAATTGAATGTTTTTGAATTTTGTACATGAGCCCAGAGGCAAAGTGCTCTCAGAGGGCACAGTTTAGCAAATTGGAGAAAAAATAAAATAAAGTAAATGAAAGGGGTTTTCATCCTCTCCCTCTCTTCTCATTATACCTTCTGCCGAGGCCAGAATAACTGCAGACTGGATTGGGTTAGGCCAGGGACTCAGCACTGGGTGGATGGATGGATGGATGGATGGATGAATGGACAAGAGGGTATGTGTGTTGGTGGGTAGATGGATGGGTGAGTGGCTGGTTGGGTAACCGGAAAGATGAACTAGTATATGTGTGGGTATATAGATGGATGGGTTTATGGAAGGGTATATAGATGAATGGGTATACAGATGGGAGGGTATATGGATCAGTATACAGATGAATGTATATATGGGTGGGAATATAGATAGATGGGTATATGGACTGATGGATAAACAGATTTGTGGATTGATGAAGGGATAAGTGAGTGTGTGGGTATATGATGGGTATATAGGTGTATGGATGGATGAATGGATAAACAGGTGGGTGGATAGATAGGTATGTAGATGGATAGGTGAGTGGGTAGGTATATGAATGTGTGTGTGGATAGATAATGAACATGTGGGTGTATTGGTGCTTGGATGTATGAATAAGTAGATGAGTAGGTATATGGATGGGTATGTGGAGAGGTGTTTGGGAGAATGGATGGTTACATGAGGGGATGTATGAATGAGTGAATGCTTAGTGGGTAGATGAGTGGGTAGATGGGTAGGTAGGTGGGTGGTGAGAGAATGTCTGAGTGGGTAAGTAGATAGGTAGGTGGAGGGTAGGGGTGGGTGGGTAAGTAAATAGGAGGTAGATAGGCTGAGTAGTAGAGAGGAGGCAAAAATAAGTAGGAAGGAGACTTATGATGGGTTGTAACCTAAAACTACGAGCCAAAATAAACCCCTTTCTTCCTAAAGTTGCATTTTATCAGAGCAATAAGCAATATAACCAAGACAGAAGGTCAGAAAGGCGAAGGGGAAGAGGGGTTGTCCAGAAGAGCCTTCTCCAAGCCCTCAGGCCAAGAATTTCATAAGCTCCAAGCCTCTGCCTAGGAACAGGCATCCCTAGTACCAGGGGCTGAGACAACATTTCCAGACAGGGGATGTCCTCCTGAAATGAATTTCCAGGCCCCTGATGGTACCTCTCTATTACAAGAACAATGATCCGCCCCTGGCTTATCCGAGATCACAGCCTTGGGTAAGGTGGGGACCTGTGCTCAGGGCCCAGTCACTGTGCTCCCACAGATGCGGGAATACAGTTGTCTCCAGAAGGACCACTGGAGGACTGGTGAGCTGAGGTATGTATAGCTTGTGACTTGAAATAATAAGAAAAACAAATCTGGCCTTGACGTTTCCAGCCTCTGGGTCTTGATTTGTGTTGTGACCTTGCCTTGAGCAGTCCTTATGTTTTACATGTTTGATCATGCCTGCTCTGCTCCAGGCCTTGAAAACAGCATGTGCTTCTGTCCATGGAGGTAAAGTCATATGAATGTTTGATCAGGTCAGGCCTATGGGAAAGGAACTTGTGCCCTCAGGAGACTGGACCTGTGACCCGTGACTCCGTTGTTCTCATTGTGGACCTGGGTGCTTTAGTGAAGTTCAGGAGACTTACTAGCTTCTCTCTATGTATCAGGGGCCCATAATGAAGCACATTATTGGCCTCCACTATAGTCCTGTCAAGAGCCCATGCTTAAACAGTATTGTCTCCCTTGCAGTGATGAAACAAAAACAAAGGAAAATAGATGTGTGAACAAGTAGAGGTTGGTAGGAAATATATCAGCATATCACCTCAATTTTCTTTGAGCTGAAACATAAAATCTTGGAGGGAGGCCCACTAAGACTCAAGAAGTAGGTCCTGTAGAGATGGCTCGGTAGTTAAGAGTACTTCCAGAGGGCCTGAGTTTAATTCCCATCATCCACATGGCAGTTTACAACTGTCTGTAACTATACTTCTGTGGGATCTGATGCCCTCTTTTGGATTTTGTGGGCACCAAGTACACATATGTGGTACACAAACATATTTGCAAGCTAAATACCCACACATACATATAAAGTTTTTTTTTTTAATTTAAATAGGAAATTAAAACTCAGGAATTTGACAATTCACAAGTCTCAGAAAATCCCTGAAATTTGCTTGATTCAGAAGGCCCCTCCCTCCCTAAGGTTATATAAGCAGTAAGGGATGCTGAAGAGAAAAGAGTCTCCTATTTGCTGAGGTGCCTGTGAGTCCTTCAGAGAGTTCCAGGTTTCTAGCTTTCATGAATTGTGGCGCAGGCTGGTGTGGGCTTTCAGTGACATCTGCCTGTGAGTCATCCACTCTCCTATAAGTAACCCCTCATCTAAACTTCTGTAAGTAACCACAGTGAACACATACGTTCGCTGAGCTGGACATTGGCAAAATCATTTGCTTTGTGGTTGGCCCCCTGTGAGAAGACATAAGTGGCTCCTTTTTCCAGGAAAAATGTCACATAATACCATGGCGATGGGCCCTACTGGGGTTTCTCAGGTGTGTTGGGTTTGGGATATTTTTCTATATCACGTGTGGGACACTGCACCCTGGGAGTGGAGACAAATGGCTTTAGAGTAGAAAGGAGGACCCAGAGCACACATCCCTGGATCCATCCACCTCACAAGCAAAGTTTGCATGTTAATACTCACAAAGTGCTGTCTACAGTGGCCACATAGAGAAAACAAGCCTAATGCAGACACCCAAGAAGGGATGATGAAGACAGGCCTGCCCCCACAGCCAATCACCGTTCAGTCAAGCAGAGGAATGGAGCACAGGTCCATGCTCCAAGTGGATGAACGAACCCACTGCACATGACCTTCCAAAGCCCTATATGTGTGAGTTACACAGCAACCTAAATCCAAACAGGAGCACATCTCTATATACACACATGCAGCTACATCATACATGTCTGAACAGTCACAAACACACAGATAAGCACACATATACATATATCCTTACACAAGCAGATACACATGCATACACACTAACATGCACACACATGCACACACACATGCCTACATGTCCAAACATGTACACACATACACACAAACAGATGCATATGTATTCATACTCATTCATGTATATACATATCCATAGTCACAAACAATGCATATAGAGATACACAGAGCCACACATGCATGTATAAAGTCACATATGTGCATTCACATATATGCATACATATACACATGCAAGCAGATAAGGACTCACAATCATATATACTGCCATGCAAATATGCACACTCACACAAAAATATACATATATGTCATATCCATGTATACATATGTAAATACCCACGTATGTACATACCCTAAACCGCAGAGTAGGCCAGTGTGTTCCATAAAAGCAGGCTGGCCCAGAGCCAGGTGCCACTGAGCCCAGCCTCATCTGTTTGTGGCATCTAAGAGGAGGCCTGAGCCATAGGGAACCAGATAGGGAATGGCCTGTGGCGGGTACAGGGCTTTTGTGCCGCACCGGACCATCAAGGTACGAATTCCACCTGTGTGATCGGCTGCCAGGCAGTGAGGAGGCAGCGGGCAGGCAGAGAGACAGCCTGTGACATCTTGGGAACCAAAAATGGAGTGGGATGCAGAACTGAGAGACACTTTCAAAAACAATTTGCTCCATTTTCATGGCGAGCCTGGAACTAGGGTAGAAAAGACAGGAAGGTTTCCGGCTGCAGATTATCTCACGAAAGGGGAGTCTCTCTTCAGGTTTAGGCCCCTCCCAAGGTCTCCACCTGCTGAAGCTGGCCCATTGCCTCCGCGTGCAGGCAGCTTTAAGTCCAGTCCTCTGCCAACTTCCTGTGCCCAGGCATCGACAGCCGCTGTTAGACCTGCTTTACTTCAAGGGACTCAGGCCCCTCACACCAGCCTCTGCCCAGCAGTAGCTCAAGATGTTTAAGGGACAGAAACCAGTTTCTTCCATCTAGGCTCCTACAGCCCTCCCTGAGAGTGGCAGCTGATGTCTGTCCCAGTCAGCCTAGCCACCCAGTGCGCTCTCTCCTTTCAGACACAGTATGGAGCCAGAGCCCTGCTGGGGTCATCCGCTTCCCACAGCCAAAGGGCAACAGAACCACTGAATCCAGAATCCACAATGAGGCATGAGGTCATCTTGGATCCACCCCCAGACTGACTGCTCACCAGGGAAAGAGAAGGTTCTGGAACTGCCAATGTAATTATACTCCGGCCACTGGAGGTTGCTGTGGGCCAGGCTTGGAGCTGCTGGTAGCTTGGCCTCTCCGTGGCCCATGGTGGGCAGGAACATGGATTCCCAGGCCAGCCTAGACACTGTGTGCCTTTACCTCGGGCCTCCCACCCACTCTCCCGGGGCTGGGTGCCTGGGGATTATCTTGCTTGCAAAAGGCCTCACGGGTGTTGTGGCTTTGGCAATTACTGAAAAGAAAGCCTGGTTATTATTCATGTCGTGTGTTGAGAAATCTCTATAAAGTTTTTACAGCCGCAAATGTAAAAGGGGTTTTATTGGTCCAGCATTCCTCTCTGCTCTTCCCCACCCCCATGCTGAACCTCAGCCTTTGTCTCCTACCGCCTAGAACAGAGGGTCTAAAGACAGCTGCACAGTGCCCAGGGAGGTGAAGCTACCTGCTGGAGTAGTCATGGGCAGCCTGGGTTGTCTACCCTCTCCACGCTCATCCTGATCTCCCTCCAGCCCCAAATCTCCGCCCTGTGCTCAGGGATGCATCTGCAGGCTGCTCAGTGTGCCTCTTCCAGGACACAGGCCTTTGCCAATGTGAGGCGGGCAATGCCAGCACTTACTCCCTGGAGAGAAAGCAAGAAAGATGGCACACAAGACAAGAAGGAGAATCAGAGATCAAGCCAGGCTTTCAGAGCCCTGCCTGCACGCTTACCAGGGCCCCCACCTCCTAGGGCCCTGCTGATTGACCCATGGTGCCCTCTTGATCCTTCCTTCTTGTGTCTGTGCACGGAGCATAGATTAAGACAGGAGGTGACACTGCAAGTGGAGGGACAAAACCACCTGGGTTGGATGGGGATGGTGACTCCGTAGGGTGGTGGGGAGGAAAGGGGCTCCTGCAGAAGCCTTCTAGGGAGAAGAAGCCCATAGGGGCTTTGGCCAAAACTGGCTTAGCACATTTGCAAGGTTGAAGAAGGCTGAGGCTTGGTGGTTAGAACAGGGTCCCTGGTGGTGCCATGCATTACAGCAGCCCCGGCAGGTGTTTCCGCACAGCTAGATGACAGCAGGAGGGCCTCTTCCCTAAAGATCAAGGACCTGTCAGAGGCAGGACTGAGAATCAGGAAGAGCCAGGCTCCTGCTCACAGACCTGGTCAAAAGCTTTCCAGATGCAGTAGCTGGGAGTCGGGAAAGGCGAGCAGGCCAAACTGATGAGCTGACCTGCCCAGCAGAGGTAACGGTCGAGCCTCACATCACTGCCCTCCACACTGTTCTTCCCTCCCCTGTTGCTCGTGTGCAGTTCACCAACTCTCCAATCTGGCCAAACGTGGGAAGACTTCTCGAAGCCATCCATTCCCCTCTCACCTGTCGGGTCACAGGCAGACAAGGATCCTGCAGGTTCCAAAGCCTTTCATTAAGGACCGGGCTTCTCCCAAGCAGAGGCATGGCTGGGCTACAGTGGTCCCTGGAGAAAGTATAGATGCAATGCTGTGGTCCTGTACTCACGGCAGTCTGTCCTGTTTTCCCTCAGCCCAGGCAGAAGGGAGGGTATGTCGCCAGCAAGGAAACCTGGACAGCCACCAGCTTCCTATCAGCTGGCTTCAGGGAAGCA
Source organism: Peromyscus maniculatus bairdii (assembly GCF_049852395.1). Taxonomy (NCBI): domain Eukaryota; kingdom Metazoa; phylum Chordata; class Mammalia; order Rodentia; family Cricetidae; genus Peromyscus; species Peromyscus maniculatus. The sequence goes on from NC_134871.1 coordinate 56,826,785, forward strand.
CCTGCTGGGGCAATGTAACATTTGGTGCCTTTTAGATGGTATTGAGATTTCTGGCTTCATCGCCAACACAGAAGTAGCTCTATTGTGTGCTCACAAGGATGAAATCTAAGCAAAGTGGATATCTGAGCTTTCCTTGGACCCACCAGAGAAGGGAGGAGCTCCTACTGGACAGGTGCCTAGGGAGGTGGGAAAGGCCCCAGATCATAGGAAAGATTGGCATTTAGGGAGCAGACTGCTAAAGCTACCAACTTGTGGGGACGCTGAGGAGTGATGAGGTAATGTTGGAGGCTGAGTGTGGGCCTGCTGGAGTGGTAGGATTTCCTGGGCCTGGGCTATTCTAAGGTCTAGGGGTGAAGGTCTAAGGATAGGAAGTGAGTGTGTTTTGCTCATTGACGAGGAGCACAGGGCAGAGGAGCTGCTGTAGAATAGAGGGAGAGTGTGTCTCTGTGGTAAAAGAGTTTCTGTCTGTGCCCTCCCACAGCCTCCTCCAGCACCAGCCTTGCTGTCTCACTAAGGGACCAATGAGGAGGAAGTACATAAGGAACTGGGGAGCTGGCTTATCAGAAATTAAAGACTTTAATTAATAAAAGATAAATAAATAAACAAAAATTCAAACAAAAAAACATATACTGCTCTTGCAGAAGATCCCAGTTCAGTTCCGAGGAACTGGATTATTAGGCAGCTCATGGCTGCCTGTAACTCCAGCTTCGGAGGATCTGACACCCTCTTCTGACCTCCTCAGGCAGTGCAACTCATGTGCACAGACCCACACACAGACAAGCACATGTACATATAGTTCAAAATAAAAATAAATCTCTTTTTAAGCATGAGATATCCCTGATTTGTAGCTGTCTACATTTAGACATTTCAAATTTAAGTTTCAACTTTACAGGGGTGAAAGTGTACCCGTAAGACCATCTGTTTTTCACTCTCCGTGGGGTACTCAGTCCATCACACAAGATAGGCAACTCTCCATTACAAAATCAGCTTTGTGTTAGATACATTGCCAAACGGGGAGCTGTCACCATGATTCTGAGCATCACTAAAGCGTATTGGGCTGACCTATGACTGGGTATTTTCTCTATACCATGTGTTTTGGGGAGGCAACCCAATCATTAGTCAGGGAGCACATCTGCTCACTCCTATTGATCATAGGACAAAAGCTGAGGCCCGCTAAAAAGTGGAAGTTGACTCGTACAGTTATAGACTGCTCCCTTTGCCTAGCAACAGGACCCTAGAATTACAACAGAGAAAGCAATGGATTGAGCTGCAAAAGTCAGGTAAGCAGAGGAGCTGTAGCTTGCAGGAGGAGCCCAAGAGAGCTGGGCAAACATGAGGATCTGTGTTCACATCCCAGCATCTGCATGAAAACTCAGACACTGGTGTGTCTCTGCACCTCAAACCCAAGTGCTATAGAGAGTAGAGACAGAGGATTTCTGGCCACTCACTTAGCTCCAGATTCAGGACCCTAACTCAGGGAAATAAGGTAATGCTCAGTAGAACAGAATGCTGGTGTCCTCTTCTGACTATGCACGCATAGGCATGTGTACCTGGATTGACAATTAGACATAGATACATACACACTGAGAGAGAAAGACAGACAGACAGACAGACAGACAGGCTGGCAAAGACAAAGGGGAGATAGATAGATAGATAGATAGATAGATAGATAGATAGATAGATAGATAGATAGAGAACAAAGGATTGCTTAGGTGACCTCAAAGTTAATAGAGGAAGAATGAATAAACCAACAGAAAAGGACTTGGTATGTGAGCAGTAGCTACATACATCCCCGCTTCTATAGAGAGACAGAAAAAGCCTGGGCACTTCAGTTACCAACACTTGACACATTGTTTCTTGCTTTCAACACTGAAAAAGAACAAAATGAGGGCCGGCCAAGTAGCAAGGACAGGCAGGGTTAGAAGAGACACAGCTCCCACATTCCAACTGGACTCTGCTGTGGCACAAGTGCAGGATCATCAGGCATGAATGTAAGGTAGTTATGACGCTGATGCAAAGAGCACTAATGGAAAAAGATGACGTGAAGGAACAGACAAGTGATGTCCATGGAGAGATGGAAGCATGAAGAACCAGGAGAGGGTGGTACAAACTGAAAGCACATTAGTAGAAGCACCTGTGGTGGCCACCTGAATAGACTGGACTTGGCCAGGGAAAGAGTGTGTGAACTTGAAAATGTGCCCATAGAATTCTTAGGAATTAAAACATGATGGAGAACACACACACACACACACACACACACACACACACAGTGGTGGAACATCCAAGCACTGCACCATGATCACAAGAAGAGTTTCTGGAAATCCAGCGAGACAAAAAAGAGAGCAGCTAGAGGAAGAGGTGCTTGAAATAAAAATACGCCTGAGAATTTTCCAAAAAGAAATGGCAGATGCCAAATGCACCTCGGAGAACAGCCATCAGAACAAATGCAAGCGTGCACCAAGGCAACACCACTCAGCCTGCAGAAAGCAAGAGACAGAGAGGGGAGCTTGAGAGAAGGAGGTGTGGGCGGACAGCCAAGCAAATAAGCAGAAGCCTGACCTGGGATGAACAAAGAGCCAAATGGTGGCCAACATTCACCAGGCACAGAGTGAGCTACTTAAAGTATGGAAAGCTGAGCCCATCCACCCAGCTCTCTCTGTTCTACACAAACATCTTTGAAAATGAAGGAGAAATACTCTCTCCGATATGCAAACCCAGAGAGAAGTTGTCAGCAGTAGAAATGTCCTTAATAAATGATGATATATGCTCTTCAGAGAGAAAGAAAACCTGTCCAGGTCAGGACCACACACCCAACTAAGGAGGGTAGCTCACTGGAGAGGGAGAAATGATAGGTTAAGTCTTTTGTTCTCCTTATGCTTCTCTGTTTAACAGCCTCTTGGTCAGAGTCACAGAGTCAGCAGTGGGTCATTGCAACACATGGATGGGTGGGTGGGTGGATGGATGGATGGATGGATGGATGGATGGATGGATGGATGGATGGATGGATGTGTGGGTAGGCAGATGGATGGATGGGTGGGTGGGTGGGTGGGTGGTTGGATGGATGGATGGATGGATGGATGGATGGATGGATGGATAGGTGGATAAATGGGTGGGTAGGTGGATGGATGGATGGGTGGGTGGGTGGGTGGTTGGATGGGTAGGTGGATGGATGGATGGATGGATGGATGGATGGATGGATGGATGGATGGATGATGGAGAAGTGGGAGAATGGTGAAGGAGTCTCCGTTCTGATGATCTGAGTGGTGGTAAATCCATGTCATGCATTTTGGGTGTAGACTAGGGTTAGTTGTAAGAATGTGTTGAAAACTCCCATCTTCAAAAGAGAAATTCAGTTGATTTGGTGACAAAGAACAAAATGAAAGTCATATAAAATTCTCAGTCAAAACCACGAAAGGCAGGAAAGGTCAAGGCCAAGTGTGAGGAAGGGAAATAGTTAAAGATATAGTAGGTGCTTATCCAATTCCAATAGTCACTTTAAATAAAAATAGCCTGAAAAGCAGAGTAAGTGGATCACAGGGACCCACTTTAAGTATAAAGATACATTTATATGAAATGAAGTGAGATGAAACAATATATGCCATACCAATATAGACCAAAAGAAAGTGTTGGTGTCCTAGTTAATTTTTATTGTCAACTCAACACAGCCTAGAGTCACCTGGGAAAAGGAAATCTCAGTTGATGAACTGTCTTGATAAGATTGGTCTGTGGCCATGTCCGTGAGAAAGTGTCTTCATTGATGATTGATGCTGGAGGGCCCAGGCCTCTGTGGGTGGGCTGTGGGTGGGCTGGACTGTATAATAAAGACTAGTAGTGAGCCAGTGAACAGCACTCCTCCGTGGTTTCTGCTCCAGTTCCTACATGCCATCCTGCCCTGACTTCCCTCAATGATGGACTGTCAACTGTAAACTGAAATAAGCCATTTCCTCTCCAAAGCTGCATTTGGTCATGGTGTTTATCTCAGCAACAGGAAAGCAAACTAAGACAGTGAATAGCTACAATCATTTCAGGCAAAACAAAGCCTGGAATAGGGAAGATGACGATCAGGGATAAAAGGAACATCACACAGAAACAAAGGGAGAAATTCTCCACAAATGCATAAAGACTGATAACTCATATTGTGTTACAGAAAAAAAAATAAAGTAAGAGGGTGGAAACACAAACTGATGGCACTCCAAGGAGAAACGGACAAAGCTACTATTAGAGCTGGAGACTCCAACGCCTTCTGTCAGTAATTGACAGTTCCAGCAGGCAGGAGATCATAAGGACAGAGTTGAACCCAACAGCACTATCAATCAACTGAATCTAATTGACATTTATAGACGACTTCACCCAACAACAGCCAAATGCACGCTCTTCTCAAGCTCCCATGGGACATTAACCAAGATAGGCACTGTGGCCCATAAAACACACCTTAACACATCCGAGACAATACAACGCGCAAACAGCATGCCTCGGAACGCAGTAGAATTAAGCTGGCACTCGGGAACAGCAGGGTGGTTGGAAAATCCCAAAGGTTTGGAGATTTGACAACACACTGTGAAACAACTCAGGAATTAAAAAAAAAAGTCCAAGAGAAAATTTCAACTATGCTTAAGGTACTGAAAATGCAACTTATCAAAATCAGTGCAAAGAATAAAAGCAATGTTTAAAGAGAATAGAGAGAAATAAATTTAAAGCACTGAATGTGTGCATTAAGAAGGAAATTTTTAAATATTAAAGTTTTTAGGGGAAGCCTTAAAAACAAACCAATGAATTTTATAAACCCCAAGCTTGTAGAAGAAAAGGTTGAAACAAACAAGAGAAAGAGATGAATAAGAAAGCAACAGCTAGAAGCCAATGGTATAAAAAGTTGGTTCTTCAAAAAATAGCATAAACAGTCATAAACTCTAGAAGGCCAATCAAGAAATAAAAACTAATTACTAGCATTCAAAAGGGCAAGGGCATTAATGTGATCTTCTATGCTTATTAAGAGCTAATTAAGGAATCTTACAAGCAACTCTGCTCTACTCCAGCTATCAGATTTCGTTGGTTTTGTTGTTGTTGTTGTTGTTGTTGTTGTTGATGTTGTTACTCTCCATTAACACAGTGACAAAAGTCCTAGACAATGCAATAAGACAAGAAAAACTGTAGCTGGGCAGTGGTGGCACACACGTTTAATCCCAGCACTTGGGAGGCAGAGGCAGGCAGATCTCTCTCTGTGAGTTCAAGGCCAGGCTGGTCTATAGAGAGAGTTCCAGGACAGGCTCCAAAGCTACACAGAGAAACCCTGTCTCAAAAAAAAAAACCAAAAAATGAAAAATAGATTATGAACAAACAAATAATAAAGCAAATTCACAGGGTACAAGGCTGAAATATGGAGGTCAATGACACCCCAGCAGATATGGTACATGAGCAATGAACAGTTGAAATTCTCAACTAAAACAACACCATTCCCATTAGCAAGAAAACAAAGAAATACTTAGGTATGATTTCAACAATATACTCACACAAACACACACAATACAACACTCTGAAGAAAGAAATCAAAAAGTATATAATAAATTAAAAGAGTTCCTGTCGTCATGGACAGGATGTGTGTAATAACAACAACTAAAGAAAAAGAGATGGTGAGCTGAGAGGGAGCTGGAGGAGGAGGGCATGGGAGGGGCTAGAGGGAGAAAAGGGAGGGAGGGAAGAGACATTTTTAAAAATTTTTAAATAAAGTGTTTTGTGTAAAGGCAAGACTCAGAATTGTCAACAAAACATTAACAAATGACTAAGTTGGGCACCAGATGACTTCAAAGTGTCCCATAAAAGTGTTAGAGATACTACTCAGTCTTAAGAGCACTTGCTACTATCCCAGGGGACTTAAGTTTAATTCTAGTACCCATATCAGGCAGCTTAGAACTACCTAAAACTCTAGATCCATGAGGATCTGACACACTCTTCTGGCCTTTGCAGACAACTGGGCACGTGTGGCATACGACACACAGACACATATACATGACAATTACAGGGAAAATGTACCATAAGAATGTGTCACTCTTGACAGTGTGAATTAGGCAAAATCAAGTAGATCAATGGAAAAGAACTAAGATCTCAGAAATAGGTACACACCAACCAGACTTCTGCACAGGCAACCAAACTTCTGCAAAAAAGAGTGAATACAAATCAGTGTTCACAATACATGATGCTGGAGTAATTGGGCATCTACATGCAAAATACACTAATGAATTCCTAGAAGAGAGATCATTCAGAACAATGCAAATAAATCATGGATGGAAGCTAGTTGCAAAGCTACAAACCTTCTAAAAGAAAGCACAGAAATTGGGGTGACTTTCCAGTAAAACACCAAAAGCACAATCCATAAAGGAAAAGTTGGTAAGTTGTATTTTACTGAAGTAGACAAACTCTACTCTGAAAATGGCACTGTTAAAAATAGGAAAATATAAGCCAAAGACAAGAAAACATATCCAATTCATTTACATCTGAATCATATAAAGAAATCGTTATACTGGCTCTATAAAAATTGTTGCAAATCCACACTAATGAACAACAATTAAAAATAAATGAAAGATTTGAACACACATGCATCAAAGGAGATAGATACCAATGAGAGGTGTTTTGCATCTTATGTCATTCAGGATTGTAAAATTAGACAATGAGATACCCTTCACAGCTATTAGATGCTAAAATCCAAAGACCAAATATTGATGGGGATGTGACAGCAGAGGGGCTTATCACTCATTACTGCTGAGACATGAAATGACATTGCCACTGAAGGGGACAGTCTGGCAATTCCTTACAAAGTCACTAAATGTGTCTTTAGAAAGATATAACTTTCAAGGGACTGTCTATAGCAAGCAGTTTGTAGTTTTACTCACATTAGCCCCAAGCTGGAAGCAACTAAAATCTCCTCCAACATATGCATATACACACAGACCATAGTTCGGCCATTCATTGGAATATTGTTCTGTGAATAAAACTAAATTAAGGTATAAAGCAGTTAAGAGACATGGAGGGGACGTAAGTGCTGGTTGCTAAATGAAGTCACTTTGTAAAGACAAGTTTCTGGGTGGTTCTGATCATATAATGGTGCAGGAAAAGCAATGTCCCAAAGAGCAAACTGTCACAGTAGCCTGGAGTTTGAGGCAGGAAAAATATGGTGGATAGGTGAAGCTAGGGACATTTTGCAGGTTGAAATGTTCTGAATGGAACTATAAGGGTGCACCTGCCGCTCTGCATTTGTTAAGACCCAATGAACTTTACCACTTCAAGGGGAGGCTTAATGGAAACTATGGATTTTTGTTGACAACAGTGTATGGATTTCTAAATGCATTTTCCAGACTTTAGTTTATGTTTTCATTTTTTCACATTGCCATTTTCAGAATAGAAGTTTTACATTTCAATAGAATATAATGTATCAGCCTTTCTTTCATGGATCCCATCTTGGATGTTGTACTGAAATGTCACCCCAGTCCCACTTGGACTTGCTTCTGTGCTTCCTTTTAGAAGGTTTATAACTTTGTATCCAACTTACATCTATAATCCACTTATGCTAGTTTTCTCAATGGTCTAAAAACATTTTAATAACAGTATCGATCAGCTGTAACCATGTCCACCATATATAAAATGCTGGCAATAGACAATGCTGGGAAAAGCAATGTGGGAAAACCCACCTTGCCACCTACCCATTTTCCTATACTTCTACAATAGTGTGTTCATTAAAAAATAGCTGTTGGTACACAATTAAAATGGTGTCAGGTTGACCTCAATGGAATAGTTCCTAGACACTCCCTTAATTACTCAGTATTGATGGAGGAGAGGAATGTCCACAAGATGAGAAGGTACCAGTGGCTTAATGAGAGGCTGGAGTGGAACAAAGTCATAGTTGCCCAGGAGAGGAGACCAAGGAAAGACTTCTGTGGCTCTGAATTTGCCTCAAATGCAAACCAGTTCTCACTGCCTAGTCTTCTCACTGCCTAATCCTCTCTGCTCTGTGACATTGTGCTTATCTGGATTTTTAAATTTGTGTGTATGTGTGTGTGTGTGTGTGTGTGTGTAGACAAGAGTATAACAAGGCAGGCATGTAGAGTTCAGAAGACAGCCTTGGTTCTCTTCTACTGTGGATTCAGGGTATAGAACTCGGGTTACCAGGTTTGGTGGCAAGTACCTTTGCCCACTGAACCACCCAGTTGGCCCTGACTCGCATTTTAATATTTGTGCTACTCAGCTGTGGAGTTTTGCCATCAGCAAGCTCCAGGAACTCAGACCAGCAGCTAATCTAGATTTTATTCTAAGTGTGTGGAAAGCCATTGGGTACCTATAATCTAGGCTGTTTAAACATTATTCTGGGGCTGGGATATAGTGCAGTAGTAGAGTTTACATACCAAGGGGAAACTTTAGGCTTAATCTCTAGTATCTCAAATAAAATAAAATGTAAAATGAAATAAAATATTCTGGCTGCTATAAATAGTCAGAGAATTGCAAGATGGCCACAGAAGAACCCTAAAAGCTCTGGTCTGCTGGGAAGTGAAGAGATGGGGACTTTCACTGAAGTAATTGTAAGGAAGACAAAGGAAAGGCAAAACAATGAAGACTTATTCAGGAGAAGTCAGCTCTCTTTCTGAGGAACAAAGACATCAGTGGGACCTTAGAGGAGAAGCTCAGGATAATTAGGAAGTGGGGAAGTTGACTAACATGAGGGAAAATAGTACGGGTAAACAAAAACCATTCATAAATGTGTGAAGATGTTGCCTTAGTTGCTTGGCATGAGACTAGAGAGTAGAGGCAGAGGGATTTCATCTTTAAAACAAGGTTTGAAAGAGGAACCAGAAAAGGGATGAAATAAAGAAGCAAAGGACTAATAGGATCCGTGGGACTATAATGAGACCAAGTCTAAACAGAACGGTTCACCTGTGTGATGACAGACAGATGGCATACAGTTGGCCTGAGAAACTGGTGATTTTCACAAGATCTGTATTGATGTGGAGCTGAGATAGATAGATGACTAGATGAGAAAAAATGTTGGGGATGGATCAAGAGACCCAAATGGAAGATGATTGAAAAGGAAACAGATACAGAAAGGACAATGGAGGCGTGTGGAGTGGGATGGACATGATGGATGACTGGAGGAATAGCTAGATGGATGTGTGGGTAGAAGAATGAGTAGATAGATGACTGGGTACATCAAGAAAAGGATGGATGGGTATATGGGTAAATGAATGAGTAGAAGGAGATTGGATGGAAGGATGGATCGGCAAATTGATAGGTGAAATGATAGGTGTATGGCTGACTGGATGGAGGGAAGATGGTCTTATTTTCTTCTTATTGTTGTGATAAAGACTATGACCAAATGCAAATTGGGGAGGAAAGGGTTTATTTGGCTTGCACATTCCAATAACAGTCATCATTAAGGACACTTAATGTTGCACAGAAACTTAAGGCAGGAACCTGGAGGTAGGAGCTGCAACAGAGGCCAGGGAGGAACACTTACTGGCTTGTTCCCCTTGGCTTGCTCAACCTACTTTCTTTTACAAGTCTGGACCATCTTCTCAGGGATAGTAATGCTCATAGTGGATTGGGCCCTCCTACATCAATCATCAATCAAGAAAATACTTTCACAGGATTTGCCATATAGGCAAATATGATGGAGGCATTTTCTCACTTAAGAGTCCCTCTTCTAAATGACTCTAGTTTGTGTCAAGTTGACAAAAAAAAAACACAGAGGGGTGTGCAGGTAGATGAAGGGATGAAGTAGGTAGAAGGAAGAAAAGAAGAAGTATGGGAGAGATGAGTAGATTGATGGATGGAGGATTGGCGCCCAACGTGGGGCACAAACCCATGATCCTGAGATTAAGAGTCTCATGCTCTACAGACTGAGCTATCTGGGCATTATTTGCATTTGGCTGGTTAAGATTTCAGGTTTTCCAGCAGCAGTTCAGCTGAGATTCATTTTGAGGAAACAGGATCAGCTGAGGAACTGGCAAGGTGAGGTAGCTGTGGCTTGTTCTGCTTCTCTGATCTTCCAGTATTCACCCCAGTAACTGCCCTCGGGTTTGATTTTATTAATAAGACCTTCTAAAAATCCTGCCACAGGGATGGATGCATGTATGGATGATAGACAAAGGGAATCACTGCTGATTGGCTTTTTCACTATGGCTTTCTCAGCCTACTTCCTTATGCAGCCTGGAACTACCTTCCCAGAGATGGCACTGCCCACATGAAGGAAGGGAAATTGAGGGAAGAAGTGACTGAGCAGTAATCTTACGGGGGGGGGGGGTGGACTGTCTTGATGGTGGCATCTGAGATGTGGTACAGAAGAACTAAAGGGATTGCTGACATGTATGGAATGTCACCCAGTCACATGGAAATGCCATTGCCTGAGCCAAAGCTGAGTTGCTGGAGGTCATTTGTGAGGACTCTTTGTATTTAACAGACACAAATCCCCTTGTGCCCATGAAGCAAAGCTTAGAATTTACTGTTTTCAATAACCGAGGTCCCTTCAGGCTGTATTGACTGTCTGGCTCTGCCAGACCCAAGGGTTCCAAGACACCCTCAGGGTCTCCAGCTTTGCTCTGCACTGACTTCATTTACACAGCAGATTTTTAAACCTATATTGTCTTCTTTATTTTTATTTTTTACAGTTCTGGGAATTGAACCCAGGGCCTTGTTCATACTAAGCAAGCACTCTCCCACTGAGCTATGCCCCAGGCCCGCAGCAAATTTTTAACAGTGGCGATTTCCCCAAAGAAGATGAAATTGGTTCTTAGTGGATGAAAACAAACCAACAACTTTCCAAAGCCTTTCTATTGTAATTATTTGTGGCTCTCATAGGAAATGCAGTATACAGACAGATACAAAATTACATTAGCTATATTCACATTTAATGAGATGTGTGGGAGTGATTAGGGCAGAAAATCTCTAAAAAACACTTCCCGGGGCCAATAATAATAAGGACGACAAACAACGAATTATAGACAGTCACAGACAGATTTCTTGTATGATGACAAGATTCCAAGCCTCCAGGGTCCAAGCCCAGGTAGACGAGTCCATCCATTTCCACCAGTGGTCCTCAGCTTATCCTCCTTGACCAGGTTTGACCTGTACCCATCACTGAGTGTCCGAGGAGCCAGGACTCAGACATATGGCCACTCAGCAGCTTTAGAAAGGGGGGTCAATCTCACCTAAGTGAAAAGAAGATTCATCAGTGGAGAATGGAAGGGGGAAAGACTGAAAGATTCCTGAGTTAGAGCACTCCTGTGCCGATTACATCTGGCATGGAAAGTGAGCCTATAAGTCAGTTTCTCAACCTTTGACCAGTGAAGTCTGAGTAGAGTTGCCATGTCATTCATACAAAAAAGCCAATAGACAGTCATGTCCTCTGCTTAAAGTCCTAGGGAGTGAATCATAGGTAGGGATTGATCTTCTGTAAGCTGGGTCTCTGAAGAACACAGGGTGTCACATGTTGAGTGGAGGCCAGTGTTTGAATCATTGGCAAGTGGGTGCATTTGTTACCACAGTCTACCCAGGCCTATACTGACAGATAGGCTCAACATCGAGTTTAGATAAGATGGGCAAAGGACATTGTTTCTTGGTCCATAAATTAATTCAAGGAATGATAAACTCCAAAGACTGTAAAAGGAACAGAGAAATAACAGTAGTGGGGAGTTTCACTCCAGTACACAGTTTTCCCTGTTACTCATAACTGCATTTCTTTGATATGTTTTTTATACTATGTCTATGATATATAGTGATAAGTTTGGAAAAGATATTATCACACAAGTATATCAGGATCTTTGACCACAGTCACCCCCTATAAGAATGGCATTTCTCACTGCTCTGATAAAACACTCAGAGTCTGAAGATGCTGTCCACAGTGTCTGGGGAGGCACGGTAACAGGAGCAGGTGCCAGCTGGTTTTCTTGTGTCCATCATGAAGAAGCAGAGAGAGGTTAAGGCTGTCAGTCCACTCACTTTCTGGAACTTTATTGGTTCAGAGCCTCAGCCCAATGGATGGTACTGTTCACTTTCAGGCCAGGCTTTTCCTTCTCAGTAACACCTCCCTGGAAATGCCTCGATGGATACATCCAGAGGTCTCCTAAGTCATTCTAACTGTGATCAAATCAACAACGAAGATGGGTCATGATGAGTCCACCACTTGCCAACCCAATGTACAAACATACTTTATTTTTTTAAGTTAATTCAAAATTTTTTGAGAATTTCATGTATGAGTACCATATTTACATCATTTTTCCCCTTGCCCTCCCCATGGCCACCCTTCCCAGGCCCTCCAACTCCCTTCCAAATTCATAACCTCTTTTTAAATTAGTCTATAATTATCGTATATATTGTTTATATATATATATATATATATATATATATATATATATATATATATATATATATATATATAGCTTGCTTGGTTTATTTAGTGTTGTTCAGATGTATATGTGGCTAAATGGTTGGATTGCCAACCCAACCACTGGGATTGGATAAACTATTGGGGGAACATCCCTGAACAAAGACTGATCTTGCTCTCTAGGCAGACTTCAGCAGTCTTTAGCTCTTCATCTAGGGGGTGGGGCCTTGTGAGACTTCCTTCATCCAAGTTGGCATGTCATCTTTTGTTATTGTGCAGGTCTTGTTTAGGTGACTGTATTAAAAAGTTTAAGATTAAATTTTGTTTAGATTACACGTATGTGTTTGGGGACAGGGAATGCATATGAATATAGTATCTGCAAAGGCCAGAAAAGAGCATTGGATCCTCTGGAGCAGGTGTCCCAGGTAGCTGGGAGTTGCTCACTGTGGCCTCAAACACATCACCTTTAAGCTATGATAATCCATCTTGTCTTCAAAAGCTCATGGTCACCTCACATTGCAAAGTGTGTTTAGTTCATGGGTGAGAACCCCACACTCCAGGGTTGACTGGATGCTTCCTGTCACTTGCTGCTCTTCGAGTATTCCAGTGATTTTTTGAATTTACAAAGTCTGAGCCAGAGAGATGTGTAGACCAATTTCTAAACAGTCTTACTAAATAAGAAACACAGAGCCAAATATAGGGGTGAAAGCCATAGAGATCAGAGTGATAGCCATCGACTAACCATAGCTCACCAACCGCTGTAGCCTTCCAAGAGAACTGGCTTCTTCCTGTCTAACCTGCATCTTTATTGCCTTGCTGTTCTGCCTTCTCATTGGCTCTTAACCCAGCCACCTCACTTCCTCATCACTGCCTGTCTATACAGATCTTCAGGTCTCTATGGTTGGTACTGGGATTAAAGGAGTGTGTCACCACGCTTGGCTGTGTCCTTGAATGCACAGAGACTGCCTGCCATGTGATCAGGATTAAGGTGTATACTACCACCACCTGACTTCTGTTTATGGATGGCTATGACCTCTGATCTCCAAGCAAACTTTATTTATTAACATACAAATAAAATATCACCACATATCAGCACAAATAAAATATCATCACAGAGATGAATCAGGAGGCAAAGGTACTTGCTGCCATGGCTTGTGATCTGAGTTCCTTCCCTGGTTCTTTCCCCAAGGTGGAAGAAGAGAACAGACTCATGGGTTGTCTCTGAGGTCTTCATGGGCATAGTGGCACATGCACACACACACACACACACACACACACACACACACACACACACACATCTATACACATGCATGCACCCACATACATACATCCATACACCTGCACACCCATACACACACCCATACACTTGCACACACACATGCATACATACACCCCATACACCTGAACACCCATACACCCACATATTCACATACATGCACTTGCATACACACACATCCATATGCCTGCACACACATACACATGCATCCCCACACACATACATGCATGCACACATGCATATGTATACACACACATACACTCACACAGATATGACCCACTTATCCACCCACTCACCCACACCCACATAAATACCTATACATCCAACACACACAGAAGCACATGCACATACAAAATAAATAAATAAAATGCAATTAAAAAGTGGCTAATTGAGATTTCTTCCTCTTCATAGAAAAATTCAAGAAACTTATTACCCTTAACCTTTAAACTCCCAACATTGATGGAGTGTTTGCTCTGAACTTTAACTATAACATACACAGTGTCATATAAGTACAGTCATGTACACATTAATGTAATTTACCTATTATGCATACGACATGTACATAATTTATATATATATATGTATATATATATACACATTTCAAAAACGTTTTCTTTGTTGCATATAGGCAGGATTCAAACAGTGATTGGAGAATATGAATTCATGTAAATGTTCAGTGGATAATTTCATTTACATATTAACACTCATATCTATTGCTTCCATATCTATTACTCTCTTCTCCTGTAACTCCTCTTTCTGTTTCTATCATTCTTTTTGCTCAAAGGATCCCTAAAATTTCATTCTAATAATAAAATCTATTTGTTGTGAATTTCCTCAATTTTTGTGTGAAAATATATTTATTTTTACTTTCATTTTTAAAAGTTTACCTGTCAGAATAGAAACCCAAGTTAGCAATTCTATTTCTTTGCCTAGATTACAAACATCTCATTGTCTTTTGACTTCCATAGTTGAGACCAAGATGTCCACTGTCAGTATATATCTCCCCCAGAAACCTTTGCCCCATGTTTTATGGAATTTTGATATAAATTATCAAAGAATTAATAAACAGTGATAAAGATGATAGATAGATAGATAGATAGATAGATAGATAGATAGATAGATAGATAGATAGATAGATGATAGATTGATAGATAGATAGAAGGATAGATAGATAGATAGATAGATAGATAGATAGATAGATAGATAGATAGATAGACAGATACATAGATAGATAGATAGATAGATACATAGATAGATAGATACATAGATAGATAGATACATAGATAGATAGACAGACAGATAGGGATTTCAGGCTGCTGCACTGAAGTGTGGACACTTTTCATTGTTTGTATTTTCTAGACTTCTTAAGGCTGGATTCATCAGCTTTGGAGAAATTTTCTCATGGTAGCTCCTCCTCTCCCACTACTGCATCATTCATGTTATTTATTATTTCCTTCAGGATTTCAGGTCCAAGTCTTTTTAAAAATCATTGTCATTTTATGTGTACGGATACTTTGCCTACATATACATCTGTGCACCATGTGCATAAGGTGCCCCTGGAGGCCAGAAGATGGCACTGGCTTTCCTGGGCTTGGAGTTACAGTTAGTTGTCAACAGCGATGCGGTTGCTGAGGAACAAACCTAGGTCCTTTGGAAGAGCAGCCTGAGCTCTTAACGGCCGAGCATCTCTGCAGCCCCTGATCAGAGCCTTTTTGACTGTCCTATTCTTACCAAACGTCTCTTAAGGCAGCTTCTGAGTTTTACACCACTCGCAGCTCCTGGTTTTCCTGCGTGATCTTCCTTCCAGCCCCCCCCCCCCGCCCCCCGACACCTCCATCCTTACTTTTGTGTGAACCACTGGTAAACACATCAAGTGAGTTCCTGGCTCCTTGCTACATGTTTATATTTGGGGGTTTCTCTTCGCTGCTTTATAAAAACTCCTTCGTGCCATTTTACGACTTCAAGCTCCCGGTAGAAATTTTAAGCTTGGCTTCTCCATCTTCAAATGTGGAGCATATCATCAAAAGATTTACATTTACAAAGCTCCCTGCCTGGCAATCCAGTGGTCCACTTCTGTGTCCGTTTCCTCTCAGAGTTTTCATTCATGTCCTCTTGTCTCTCCGTGTACCTACTTATCTTTGATTGTGTGTTGGAAATTGCTCTTGAAGCATTGTTACAGATGTCACTTAGAGTCTACATTAGAGAGATGGAGCAGAGGGGAGGCTGGGGTGACGGGGTTGAGCAAAGGGCTGCTCTGAGCTCTGAGAGGCCCTCAGAGAAGCATGCTTCAGAAACAAACGACATGTTCCAAGGCCCCGAGACCACACAGAGCAATGGCTCTAACATGAAGGGTGGTCAGAGAAGCCACAGGATGGAGTGTGAGAGACAACATCTCCCTGGCCAAGCAGGAGTGGTGGGTGAGGCAGAGGATGAAGCCTCCTGGGGCAGACAGGCCATGTTAGCAGTCCTGGGCTTTCTCCTAACAGTGAGAAGCCACTGGCAATTAGGCAGAGGGTGAATTGATAAGGCTGACCCCTACAGGAGCCAGATGAAATGGCCATGTTCCCGATTGGAGGCAGAGGGCTGGGAATTGAGGTTGTGGATGTTCTGAGGGGGGCCACGTGACCTGGGGACTGACTGACCAGGGGCAGATGGAGAGACAGGCATGTCGATGCTAATTCTGAGACCTGTAGTGGGGTGGGCTGAAACTCAGTCGAGCCAAGAAAAGAAGTAGATGTGGGTGGCATGATTTCCACAAAGTGAGGTCAAGGACTGTGAGGTTCTGAGTTAAGGGATCCCTGTACTCAAGGCCACACCTGTCCTGAGGGGCTACCCTGATAGAGGGTCTCTGTGGTCTTGTGAGGGGTCCTTCCTCTTCAACATGGCCACCCAGACCTGCCAAGCAGTCAGAAAAGGATGCCAGACTGAGAAGATGCTAGGTACAACCTCTCTGGGCCATGGAAAACCCAAGACACACAGTCCACACTGAAAAATGGTGACTGACCCGAATGGGCCTTAGGAAGGTCCTAGAGCATACTGGTGACAGCCTGGCTCTGGACTATACATAGAAGTGACAGAGGACAGGAGGAGTGCCTATGGAAGGGAGGGGGGGTCTCAGGAAGCATTTCCCACAGTCACAGCTATAGGCTCATATCTGGGTGTGCCTATGCATCTAGGAGCTGCTGAGGGATTCTTGATGTTCAGGGGTAGGCCATGCCCAAGGGATGATAGGAGCTAAGGCATTCATGGGTGGTCAGTTTCTGAGAAGCATTGGTTTCTGAGGGACCCTAGTGTTCACAGAAACTCTGAGGGACCCAAGACTTCGTGAGTAATCAATTTTCCAAGGGGCGGTGATTGCGGAAGGAATCATATTTATAGGAAGCCGGTCTCTGAAGAGCAGCAAGAGCTGAGAGGTCTGCGTGTCCCCAGACAATCTGTCTTAAAGTGGCAGTGGGCTGCCCCTGTGGTCCCATTGCTTGTGTTCTTCAGTGTCTGGGCAAAGCTGCGTCATGGCTAACTGGAGCCAGGACCCCTCAGAGCAGCTATCCAACTGGCTCCCACCTGGCAGCCTTCATTTGGAGTGTGCTGGCAGCCACAGCCACCTTCCTGTGGGCAGGCTGCCATCAGCAGATGGACCTCCAGCAGAACGCCAGCATCCCTGCGAATCAGCCTCCATGGGTGGCATGGGAGAAAGCTAGGCCCTGTACGTCCTGAGCTAGCTGCTGTAGCGGAGGCTTTGGAGATCTGTTAGGTGAAGACTGACACTAATGTGACCTTTGCCCAACGCCTCCCTGCTTCCCTCAGGGCCCTTCCTCATAGCCATACACAATGGGCTCTGGGTCCTCTAGGCTCAGACTGGAGCCCATGAGCGACGTCCCTCCTCTATCTATTTTTTGCAGGAAAGTGGCCTGTGGAGTAAAAGTCTGTGAAGTCACTGGGTTCCCGGGAAAAGTGATTGCCTGCCATAGACCCTGCCTCACCAGGTGTACAACCTGTGGCCTTAAAGCTTCCATACTGTTCAAATTACTTTGCTAGAGTGAGGGTTTCCAGTTCAAAGTTAAACCTTGCTTGACTGCAGAAGTTTCTGGAAGGTGTTTGGCCACAATGAGGATAAGGAAAAAAAAAACTAACACAGTTGCATCTCAAGTGCTATGGCGCATGAGGAGGAGCCAACAGGTGCAGCTCTTGATGTCTATTGGGCACCTTCACTTCAGTGAGCACCCTGAATGCCACAAAATTAGACCCCCAAATATTTATCTTAGGCTACTTCATACGACAGTCCGTAGCTTCCTTAGCTAATATGTATGCATTTGCCGACTGTGCTCCTAATAGGTGAGAAGGCAAAAAGCAAGTCTCCATGGTGGCCTTGATGTGACAAACCATGGAATTTATGTCACGGGCATTGTCTGGCTCAAGCCACACAGTGTGACTCTTCAGTGAATTTCTCTGGAGTCAGGGCCTCTTTCCCCAGCCCCATGCTTCACACCCTGTGGCTGTGTCCACCCAGGTGTCTCCTCAGGCCTCAGGCCTGTCCCCAGGCTTCAGCAGTCCCTCCCTCTGGGGCTGCTAGTGGGGATGAGGAGGCCTCTACACAAGCTTGTGGATGCTGTCTCACCTGTGCAGGGTCAGCTCTTTCTAGTTTTTTCACAGGGAAGAAAGAAAAGCTATAGACGGAAAGTGCAAAAAGCTACGTTCACGTTCTGTTAGTGGTTTTTTTTTTTTTTGTATGTGTGTGTGTGGTTGACTGATTTGAGTATTATTTAATTTAAAACTTTTCTCTATTTTCCATGATGTGCATGTGCTGATCTTATAGTTAGAGACAAAATGCCCTGAAATACAAGAGGCTGCCCCAGGATGAGCTTGCTGCAGCCTTCCAGGCAGGGAGCAGCCTTACCCAATCCCACCCCCCACCCCCAGGGAGGACAATGCACTCAGTATCTCAGTCCGCATGGCAGCAAGTGTGAAGCCCAGGAAGAGCTAAACTGTAGGGGTTCTAAGGCTCTCTCCTTCTTTCCTTCTTACATGAAGTCTGTGAGGCTGTGGTCATCTGGAGGAGCGCGCATCCCTCTTCTTCAGTTAAATCCACTCCAAGCCACTCTAGCCTTGTCCTTGAGAACTGATTGCAGGCTGGATGGAGCTGTGAGCACTTGCCAGCTCCTCCAACACCTTTTAGAACAAACACACCTTGGTTTGGATCCACGAGCCGCTTGACTGATGGGCTTTCCCTCCTGATGTCTGAGGCTCTTTTTCCTTGTTTTATTAAGCCTAACAAGATTGCTTTCTGCCGTGTGTGCTCTGGTCACTACTCTCCGGGGTTATTGTGGCTCTGCCTTGTTAAGCGAACCATCTCCTTCCTAGAACCCCTACAGTTTAGCTCTTCCTGGTCTTCACACTTGCTGCCAGGAACCTGACAATCAGATACAATTGTCCATTATCCCGTAGCCTTGGCACAAACCTGGAGAATCCAGTTCCGGGTTCAGCCTTGTGGTCTTCCCTCCTGTGTTCTGGGGAAATTGGTCCAGTGCTGGTCTCCACCAACAGCCCCGATGGCAAGAACTGCTTCATGTTGCCTTCTCCTAGCTTGCTAGGGGTGGCATCCTGCCTCTGGTGCCTGACCCCTGGGTGCTTCTGACTACTTAGTCTCCTGGTATAGTCCAGGCCCTGCTGGGCACCAGCCATTACCCTCTAGGTACCTGCACAGGTGGCTCCAGGATAATATAGTCCTCTGGGTTTCCAGTGCTCTCCCTTTGGGGTCTCATTAGGTCTGCTCCAGGCACATTCCGCTGCCTCCCCTCCAGTGCTGCCCAGGTATACCCTCGGTGCTATCCAGTCCCCTCCAGTGCTGCCCAGGTGTACCCTCTGTGATATCCAGTCCCCTCCAGTGCTGCCCAGGTGTACCCTCGGTGTTGTCCAATCCCCTCCCAGTGCTGTCTGGTTCTCTCTTCATCACTTGTCCCCATTATGCAAAGGTTGGGAGGTAAACACAAACAAGGTCGAGGGACTTTGCTGGGACTTGCTGTAGGAGGGGAGATATCCACTGAGATCATTTATTTTATTGAATGATGTGTCACCTGTAAGTGACAGAGAGTACCCACGACTATCTGATATGTCATTCAAAAAGAGAGATACCATCCAAAAGGACACTATCAATGAGACTGGAGCTGGACCATCCTAAGTGGAGAGATTCTCTTGTGAGTCATTCCAGGTGCCTGTCACTGCCATGAGCCAGCATCCTCCATGTTAACCCAGGAAGGACATGGGTTGCATGTACAGTGGATGCTGTTATTGGTGGTGATGACACTTCAGACTGATTCCATTAACGCCAGAGGAGACTGAATGCTTGGATGAGGAATCATGAGAGCAAGCTCATAAGCAGGTGAATGAGGGAGTCTCACCTTTGCTCAGCCTACAGGGACTTAGCTACTCTAGGAGAGGCTCTGAGAAGTCTTCTAAGAGGACACCATGGTGCTAGGTGTCTGTGGTCTAGAGGTTCCATCTTTTATGTAGAAAGTGCCCTGCCAGGGGACAGACATTGTAACCTCCGGGGCTCAGGTAGCCCTTTTGTGGATAATGGTTAAGAACTATTTTCCATAACGTATCTAGAGAGAAAACCCTCATACCCCCTGTCAGCATGTCTCAGAATGGGGCTTTTTGAAAATGGTTCCCATTGGAGTCTGCTCCGAGCCCATATTGCTGTGAACACAGACTCGCAGGGCAAAGCCACACAGGAGGAAGGTGGATGTTGCATGCCTGACCAGGAGCCCCAATGGCTGCTGCAGCCTCCTTGTCCTGATAAAATCAAAATAACCAGACAGATCCCATGTCCCCAGGCACTGGTAAGCTAACATGGGAAGAGAAAACGAGGCACAGGGAGGCTGAGGGACTCCAACAGAGGCTCCATATCTGACCAATCTATCCCTAGAGAGGGGACTGCTGCAGTCTGTGGGAGTTACAACCCCATTACCCTGGGCATTGCCTCTCTGGTCAGATAAACTTAGAAATCAAGGTGGGTTACCCCAGGAAGGTGAGCTCCTGCTGGGTTTCCTCCCACACCAATACAGGCTGGGACATTAGCGGGGATGGCCCGAGAGCTTCTCATTGCCATCAGGTCACAGGTGAGTGACACAAACTCATCTTAAGAGTGTGTCAACTGGGACATGGAGGGTCAGAAACTGGTGTTGGTTGACACTTGTCTTTCTGACAGAGGCCTGATTTCCAGGGGAAAAATCTGAGTCTGGGGAGGCTCAACCATTGCTGTCGCTAAGATGTGGAGGCTGAGAGAGTTTGGAACACTGGCCCAGGATCACACAGCAGGCAGCCAGTGCCTCCAAAACCACTAATGGCCACCCTAGCTGCTCTACACAGATGCCCAACTTCAGTGGAGCCATGTGTTCCTGCCCCATAGGGGGCCAGCTTTTCATTGAAGGCTGGGCTTAATTTTGTATTATGTCCCAAGGCACTAAAAGCACAGGAAGAGCAAAAGAACATCGATCAAAAGGAAGGTGACTGTGTAGGATGCTGTGGTCCTGAGCACAGAGACCTGACCAAGGACTGCTGTGTCCTAGCCACCCATCCAGCATGTGACCAGGAAGGTCCTAGAGTCTCTTGCCATCATGGCTGGAGGGGTGAGGTGGAGGGAAAGGAAGGGACACTTTGTGAGGGTACACTATCCCACAGATCCAGTCCCCACACTTGGTGCCCCTTCCATGGTCTGGTGTCAACCCCATGGCAGTGCAGACCTGATGAGGCATCGCCCTCACTCTATTAGCATCTTCCCCTCTTCTAGATCTTTTCACTCTTATGACTCCAGACATGAGGTACTAGGAAGCCTAGAAAAGCTCTTGGTTGTTCCTGGTTGCAGGACCGACAGGGAAGCTGCTGGAGCCTGGACCACTGACAGCCGTAAACAGCACTGTTACAATGGGAGGCAAGAGAGGAAGAAAAATGTGGAAATCACCCCCCAGGACTCTATCTTTTGAACACTCCCTGACACTCAAACACTCTGTAGCTTAAGGGCTAATGATGGGCAGGACAGGCACAGTGAGGCAGTGGGGTGCAGCTGGACAGATCATGAACCTCACAGCACCCCAAATCTCCTTCCACTCATGGGCAACTCTGGGATGAGCCTCATCAGTATCTGTGTGTTGTCTTTGTCTTTGTCTAGGAGTATCCCATGGCCTCATCCCTCCCTGGAGTCCTTGGGCAAGGAGGGCGGACTGAAAGCTACCAGGCAGGATGGATTCCCCAAGGGCCACGTGGGCACCTGAAGGCCGAGGATGTCTGCAGGAGGAATGAGCAGTCCTGGATTAAAACCCGACAATGGAATTGGAAATGATGTTTCCCTGCAAACGGATTCTAAAATAAACACTCCGGAGCTGGCACACATTTGCTGTGCCCTGCTTCTCAACACAGCCGAGATTCACTTACGATCGTGTTGGTTATAAATTGCAGCCTGCATTTCTCATATCAAAATGCACAGCCAGTGATATTTAACGCTAAAGAAATATATCCTCCAGCAATGAATACAGTCAGAAATTACTCACCGAATTTAACCAAGGAGAGAGCGATGCCATGGAGATGTACTGCATAAATTTGGGCATGTGGGACAATGGCCACCATTTATTAACATTTTATCTCCTCCTGGAACTGTTTGATCTTGCTTCAGCAGTTTTATTGGGAGCAAGATCTCTGGACGCTCCCATTTTCCCCCTTTCCAAAGCAGCCCAAGTTGCTCTGAGCAGTAAATACTACTGAAGGTGTTCATTTACTGATGTCTTCTTTAACCCAGAAGAAGAAAAAATACGGGAAAAGTCCCATGATCCCCCCCCTCCCTCACACACACACACACACACAAGAAAAATAAAATCAACCCTGC
This sequence comes from Peromyscus maniculatus bairdii, assembly GCF_049852395.1. Lineage (NCBI taxonomy): Eukaryota > Metazoa > Chordata > Mammalia > Rodentia > Cricetidae > Peromyscus > Peromyscus maniculatus. The sequence goes on from NC_134871.1 coordinate 56,849,297, forward strand.
CTTTAAATACACAGCAATTCAGGCCACTTAGCCATGCTGCAGTTCATAAAGGGAAAATGAAAGCAAATTACCTGTGGGGAACCAGGGTCTCCGACAAGTGCACGGGGGCTCAGGGGCGTTGCATATTGGAGAGGGGACTTGGGGGTCTGTATTGATGAATGCCACCAAATTAAATCCGTTCATACAAGCCAGGATCATGTGCTAAGCACCAGATCTTACGCTGGCCTTGGGCCACTGAGAAGCCATCAAAGATAGTGGTATGACGAGAGCCTGTGACAAAACCCTCTAGCAACAGGGGTGGAGAGGACTGCATGATTGACAGCCGGAAGACAGAAGATAAACACCAGGATGGAGAGACAGGTGAGGTACGGCACAGCCAGGGACACGTCTTGCTCCTTGGCCATGCCTCCCTGGACACTGCATGGCTTTCTCCCAACTCCCAGTTCAACGGCCACGCTCAGAACTAGAGACCCTCCCCAAACAGGACTGTCATATGCACAGGTGTACATTAAACATAGGGAGGCCCACGGACTGCATGTCCAAGACCCAATACCATATCACACCCTTAAAAGCTCGGCTAGGTGAAGAAAGGGTGAGAATCTTACCACAGTCGTCTGTTGCTATGTCCAAAACTTCCTCTACGTCTATCTAAAGCTCCATGGATGCTGTCCAAGTGCTGAGCAGGATTCCAGGCATAGGCCCCCTTCCCCAGACACACCAAACCTAAAAGGAAAGCCAATTTATGTGTGTTTTCTTAGTGTAGCTATGACATGTGAACTACACACACACACACACACACACACACACACACACACACACACACACACAAGGCTACCACAAGATATGAAGAGAAAAGTGACAAACCTTCAACTCGGAAATGTGTTATTGCATGGAGAATCCCAGTTATCTCTCCATAGATATAAAGGTTTAAGAAGAGGAAGAGGGGCATAGATTAATAGAGAAACAAGTGTAATAACTACATAAAAAGAGAGTGCCACGTGTGGCATTTAGTTTCATTCTTTTTTAAAAGGCTTTAAAAAAGAAATGATGTGAAATTTGAGGACTTGTTATGTTTTGAATGGGTTTTAAAATAGTGTGTGTGTGTGTGTGTGTGTGTGTGTGTGTGTGTGTGTGTGTGTGTGTACATCTGCATGTTTATCTACGCACCACCACATGAATGTAGTACCTTCAGGGACCAGAAGAGGACACCAGATCCCTTGGTGTCAGATGCTCTGGAACTGGAGTTACAGATGATTGTGAGCTGCCCTGTGGGTGTTAGGAGTGGACCCCAGGTCCTCTGCATGACCAGTCAGTACCCTTAACCATCAAGCTACCTTTCCAGCCCCATTAACCTATTTTTGACCACAAGGATATCTTTCAAAAAGTCCTTTCCGGTCATAATTGTATTAAAATTTGCTTGAAGTTATTTTTTCCTTGGTGTATCTTGTGTTGTGCATTGCGTCTGATGACCCACCTGAGTGGAAAATGAGGAGGCCCCTGCCCCTGTGGCCTGTCCCCATCCTCTGGGTCTCTAAACCCTCCAGTTGGAAACACATGGCTCTTTACAATGGTGTAATATTTCTGGGAAGAGCATTGTTCACTGACTTTCATGGGTTGTTGGTAGCATATGCCTGCACATGTCTACATGGAAAATGTAGACATGTCTACATGGCAGAGTCTGCTGCGTGCTCAATCTATGTGGGGTACACGAGACACAATCCCTTGTTCCCAGAGCTATGATGAGCAAAGTGACAGAAGATTGAGTCAGGCAAAGAGGACAGGATGCAATCAAGAGATGTGGTGATCTTGGGTGGTGTGAGGCTGCTGCCAGGGGAGCAAGCTGAGCTTGGCAAGGGCACCCTATACAAAAGAGCACATGAAAAAATGGTGACAATGAGCCCCTAGAGATGAAGCTTCCTGGTGAGAACCCCTTTGATGTCTTCATGTTCTGTGACTAAAGTATGTGCTGTCTTCAGAGAAGCTTCTTTTGGCAGATGTTGGTGATTGACACAGAGACCCACAACTGGTCAAGATTCAGAGAATAAGACACTTAGAGATGCTCAGCCCTAAATGGGACGTCTTTGCCACACTCTCCTCACCCAGGCCTCAGGGATCACTGCAGAAGAGAGAGCAGAAAGATTTTAAGAGTCAAAGGGGATAGATGACTACAAGGAAGCAGTGTTTTGTTTTCTGCACACAGCCAAATAGCTGCACGTATGAATTCACAATGGTTGTGACATGATGCAGAAGACTTGTGCAAACTCAAGCCAGATAAAACCCAACACAAAGAGGGAAGGTGGGCAGAAAGTCACAACCCTCGATTAGAGTTATTGGCAATTTATAGCTGTTGGGAGAAGGAGAGTCAGTTTTCTTTAAGGGTGTGGTCCCAGGTAGATGGACTGTGTGGTAGTGGCCCGCATATCCAAGAGTGTATGAGTAGAACAAACTGGACTTGATGGGCTGAAAAACAAAAAACAGGACGCAAAGTTGGGTGTGTAGGCAACTGGGGTCAGATCTGGGCAGAGGTGGGAGAAAGGAGTGATTAGGATAGAAATACATTGCATGAAACTATCAAAGAACTAGCAAGAAATGGTGACAGGTGCAACATCATCTCAGCACAAGCCAGGAACGTATACATTCTCCCTGCCAGGAATTGCTACTGCATCTACTTATCAGGACAGCCACTCATACTACTGGCTGGGAGAGTTTCCATTTATTTTAACTGTCAACTTGACACACTCTAGAATCAGCTGGGGGAAAAAAGACTCTATGAAGGCTTGTCTAGATTAAGTAGGACTGCGGTTGCATTAACTAAGGTGGAAAGACCCACCCACTGTGAGTGGCAGCCTTCCCTATTTCTGGACCCTGGACTATATGACATCTCTTCTTTGTCCCCTAATTTCACAAGACCTGCCTTTTTTTCAGCACCCACTGAGGCCAGACTGAAGCTCCCAGATACACACTTTCTAGAATCTACTGGACAGTGTCCTAACTCAGGGTGTTCTATGTCAAATGGATTACCACAGCTCCCTTTTTTCCTCACTTCCTGCCATGATAACTGACCCCATTATTTCTTCCTTGACAGAGGGCAAGCCACCATGGTCCATGTTCAACAGGGATCCTCCTGGACAGTTGGTCATCCAGAAGAGAAACCAGGACCAACTTAGCTCTATAGCGGTGTTCTGGGGGCGGGGAGCTAATGTGGGTGATTGGGAGGTGAAGCAGGAAGTAGAATTAAGCAGAGATAGCTCCCATAATACATTGCTGACTCAGGGCCACCTCAGAGAATCCAGTGCTGGAATGGGCAGACAACAGCCGAGCCTCATCCTGCAGGAAATGCCTTGGATTGGCTGATGGAGATGTCCTTCAGAGGCTGGGGTGCATCCTGAAGTTTCTGCCATGAGCTGACACTTTCTTCCCACAAGGCTGAAAAGTGGATCCTCTCCAGGTAACAGCTCGGGGCTGTGTGTGTCATTTGTCTCACTGGCCCAACAACTTGCTGATATTCCTGACCATCATTCTCCTCACTGGCCCCTAAACTAGTTCATAAAGCCAGGCTAGAAGCCACTGCCCCAGCTCAGAAGCCGCAGCCCTCATATTTCAACTCAGCCACAGCCTAGACTTCAAACACCCAGGGAACTTAAAGAAGTTGTCACAGACAACCCATGCCCAGCCACTGTAATGTTCCAAGTTTGACACCCCAAGATCAGCATGGTCCCATACTGGGATATTGAGTGTCCATATGTGACCCCACTCTCTGCCCTCCAGGAGGCCTCTTACCAGACTGAAGACCTAAATGCATTAGCACTTATGAGACTGGAGAGCCATTTGCCAGAACATAAAGCTTTGTCCTTATGCCCACAAAGCATTTATATCCCTCCCTTGAAACCCACACAGGCCTGACCTGTACCCCTCCAGATGTTGGGTCACTCTGGCCCCCTCTTTCTATGTCATCCATAGTCTTGCTAAGGGAAGAGACCCTCCCTCTAAGGGAGCCACGCTCAGAGCCAACCATAGCCCCACAGGGCTCAGGTTCATCTTAGATAAGATGGTGTAATAAACCAATTTTCTTATCGTCCTCCAGGCAGTGAATCAATTCTGAAAGAGCAAAGGCTTTGAAACTAGACAGACATGGTGGAGGGGGGGGACACACACAGCAGAGCAGCATCTAGTCCCCAGGAGCATAGGTCTCCACAGGATCCTATGCCTCTTGACCAAATTGGGCCATGACCCAGGAACAACCAGGTCAGTGGGAGCAAGTCCAGAAGATTCCAGACCCTTCCACCTGAACCAAGCTAAGGATAAGATGAGCTGATCTCACCCTGTGCCCTCTCCACACCCTTACAACTCTTTACCCCAGATCTCTGGGGGACCTGGCACACTGGCTGAGCTTAAGGTGGCCCCTGGAGGGGTTAATCAGCACAGGCATCACACATCTATCTGTTCACGAATGGGTATGACAAATATTTCCCTCCTCCTCTGGTACTGTCTTCCCCCAGTATGGCAGATTTGAGAGACAGACTGGTTCAAGAGAAAGGACTTCTCCAGGATCCATCCTCTGCCCAGAGCCAGAGTTCACCTCTCCACTAAACTATGTTCTAACCCTAACCCCTCCCTGATAGCCTTGTACATTACCTTGTCTGTCCAGCTTGGGTTCCAGAAACCTGGCTAGGGGCTTCAGGGGAATGAAAAAGGACAGACAGACACACAGACACACGTGTAGGGAGGTCCTGGTCAGGTGGGCTGTTGCACACTCTGATGAATTGGCACCTCTTACCACAACTGCCTGGAAACTCTGCATGTTTATTACACACAGCACAGGAAGTGGGGTTAGCTGGTTTCAGTGACAGGTCTCTGATGGTAGCCTCAGGCTGTAAACATCTGGGGGGGGGGGTAGCAGCAGTTGCTAGTTTTTGCACACATTGGTCAATCGTTTGTAAACACTTGTACTTCCACATACTGTCAACATTCTTTCACACTCTGACCAAAAGAAGACTTTGCCATGAGTCTGAGGCATTAGATCCCGGATATGGCTGTGCCCATGTCAAACAATATACATCCATTCAGGACTTCATCTGCTCTTTATGTGTTCGCTGGGAGCTTCTTGGGATCCCCACAGTGTATCAGCTGAGACAGAGCTGTCCCCTAGTCTGTGGTCCAAAGAGACTGATGAGGGAGCTCTCAGATCTTCCATTAGGGTCCAGAGTGGTAGTCCAGGCTGCTCTCTGTACCAGGAAGGATCAGTGGGCCCAAGGAGTCAAACACATGAAGGGATGGATGTGGAGGTCCTACACTGCCCTGTACTATACGTTGTATGTGTGTTTTGGGGGTGAGGGCATCAAAGCAGAATTCTAGGATGTGTTGTCTCTCCAGCAGTGACTCAAACCACTTTGAATAAAGTCTGTCATCACAGAGAAGGTGTTTTGTGTGGGCTCAGCTGAGGTCCAGCCTTCTCCCAGATCTTCACCTCGGCTGGCCCAGAAGATTCCAAACACTCACATGTAGGTACATACAATGGGGATGGACTCAGAGGTGAACAGCCTCCTCTTCTGGCCATGCTCTCCACCATCTCCTCTCTTCTACGAGCACCCATTATGCAAGTGGGCTCCTGTTCCTCATGTCCTTAAGCCCAAGCCCCTTCACAACCACCCACCCTCCCCCTGACCCTCACCAACCTGAAAGTTGCCCTGCCCTGATGATCTCTATGGCAGTTTCTCCCAGTCTAGCCTCTGTGTGGAAGAGAACGGCAGCCTGGGAGAGAAATTGCCCCTGGTAGAGTTGCATACATGTCTTAGAGAAACCTAAATAGGTCATTCCCCTGCCCTGGTCCCAAGACTTCCCAGCTTTATGAATGGCTCATGCTGAGTCCTCCAGGAACCCAACTCACTCTGGGTGCATGTTGCACCCCCCCTTGCTTTCCAGAGAAGCACCCTCTAAGTATGCCTTAATCCTCTATAGCCCCTGGGCTCCTGATGTGAAGACCTACACACTGTGGATACTGACCATTTTGAATCAGATTGTCACAAGACCAAAAGGGTAGTTTGTAGGATCAATATCTGTGAGAGCCCTTCATGATACCCTCTCATATTGAGTTTGTAGATTGTCAGGAACTGTCTTACACACAGGACAGCGGGCTGGGGAAAAGATGAAGGAATGAATTAATAAATGAATGAATGAGTGGTCTGTTTTCCCTCACGGATCACACAAGAAAGAAGAGCTCCTCCAGCAGCTAGGACACAGTCTGGAAGGGATGCTCTCCGGTGCACCCCAAATGGAATCTGCCCTGTTATCAGGGAAAGGAGGCCAGGGGTGCAGGCAGCAAATCTCTACAGCAGTACAGGCAGGGTACCCCAAGCATCAATCTTGCTGGAATGAGAGAGCAGAGGCAACATGGTCCCTGCAAGTAATGTGGGTGACTTGATGGAAGGGGAGACACCCTGCCTGCCATGGGATAAGTCGTTCACAGCATGCCAGGCAATGGCCCATGAATCAGGCTGAGCAACTCACCATGCTAATGACAGAATCTGGAGGAAACTCACCTTCCTGGCACCAACCTCAGTGGATGAGGTTGGTGACTGCACATGGGGGTGGGGGAGGCATTTTCAGATTCTGACCACCATCTGGTCACAATCCCCCTCTGACTGTGCTCCGTCTCTTCTTTCCAACCTCATTAGAGGCTATTTATTTATCTCCCTTCACTGTTTCTGGGTTTCACATGGGACCCTCAGAGACTTCTATCTCTTATCTCCAAAGACCTATAATTCACTCTTTGCCTTCCCCACAGTGTGCTCCTGAGGTCTATCTAAGCCCCGCTGCCCAGTTTGGAGGGCTGATTAATTATCCCTACCTTCTGCGGCTGGCCCGGCAGCCTTGGGTGAGGTGTCGGGAGTGATCGCTCACTATTGGCCCTCGTTTGTCACATTCGAGTCCGCAAATTTCCAAAGGACTCCGGTTTCAGCGCTACCCTTAACGGGCTTCTACAAAATCAATCCCTGTCTTTTTATTTTCAGTTTTATCGGGTGGGGAAGGACAAATTAGATCTCATTTGCAGATACCTGCCTCTGAGATGGCAGACAGGCCGATGGCATGGCTTTTGTTCTGGCTTGGGTCGACCATTTACACGGCAGGGGGCTCCCCCAAAAAGGAAACTCATGTATCAAAGTGGGGGCGGGGTAGGGTGAAGGATGTCAGCCAAGCCATCTGTTAAGAGCCACAAACACTGGGCTCCCATGAGCCAGGAAAGGGAATGTGTTATTTTTTTAAGAAAACTACATGTTAGAAAATACCTTTTCCCCTAATTGTAGATGAAAACGTAATTCGGACAGTGGGGGCGACACCTGTTAAATATCTCTCCGTTGCCTAATTTTGCTGTTTGGAGGTGTCACTGAGTGGCTCTGAGTCTGAGGATGAATGTGAATTGAACCGTGGATGGCTGTACTTCAAGGATGGTCCCCAGCAGGAGCTGGCTCCGCTGCATGAAGCAGCCCCAGAACCAATCGTGTCTGCAGTGGTGCACAGGGCTCGAGTGTCACAAGATGCATTTTGTTATTATTTTCATTGTATGAAAATACATGGATACCCAATAGATCGTTTTAAGCCTGTAGCTCAGTAGCACTGGGCACCGCCTCACGTTTCCACAAAGCCATCACTGCCATCCTAGTGGCTTTTTGTGGCAACTGTGACAGAGTCTCTAACAGAAGCAGCCCTAATGGGGGGAAAATATGGCTTTGGGCTCAGCATGGGCTTGCCACGGTGTGTTAGCATGTTCCGTTGACAGGCACTAGGGTGGCTCCTACGTTTCAGCTACTGAATGATGTTGCTGTGAACACAGGTGAACAACTACCATTTGAGTTCCTGCTTTCAACTCCAGCCTCAGAAATTCTAGCCCATGGCCACGGAGAAGATATGGCAGTACTAGGGGCTTCTATCCAGGAAGGACAGAGCCTGAGACCGAGCCTCCTCACATCTCAGTGGGTCAAGCAGAAGCCACAGCCAGAGCCAGGAGTGGATAACCTTCAAAGGCTTAGCCCCAGCCACCAGCTCTGGCCAGGTGGGACCTGCCCCCCCCTAAAGGGTCCACAGGCTTCAAAATGGTGTCAAAACTGGGTACTAAATGCTCAAAATGTGAGATTCAGGCCATGACAACTACTATCCATTTCCAGAGTACCGTTGACCCTGCAGAACCAAACCTCTGTCTTCATTAAATTCCCCATCCTCCCTCCCCTAGGCCTTGGAAACTTCCATCCAATTTTACACTTCTGTGGATTTGACTACTCTAGGGAAATCCTGCTGTCCTTGTCTGACTGACTATGTCATCAAGCATAAGTCCTCAAGGTCCACCCCGGTGTTAGCACGCTTCAGAATCCTCTTCCCTTGTAAGGGTGACTAATACTCCTGTGCGTGGACTCATCACAGTGTCTGTGTGGCCTTCTGTTGATGGCCTCTTGGATAGCTCCTACATTTTTAGCTGGTTATGTGGGTGGTAAACAAGGACCAGTTGAGTTCCTGCTTTCAACACCATACACCCCAAAAGGAAAGTGCTGAATGTGCACGCACATGTGCTTGGGAGGTTCACACATGTAGGGAGACTGTTTTACATTCACATGTTTTGCATGTGCGTGGAAGCCAGAAGTTAACCATAGATGTTTTCTTTGTCACTTCTCACCTTGCTTTTTCAAGGCAGTGGACGTAGCACACATATGCCATGGCTTGAGTGTGACAGGAATCACTTCTCTCCCTCCACCATGTGGGTCTCCGGAAGCAGTCTGGGGTCCTCAGGCTTGGCAGCAAGTGCCTCCTTTATTCTGTTAAACCATCTTGCCCTCCGCTCCACCCTCTTTTGGAGTCGGGCTCTTCCACTGAACCTGGAGCTCACCAATTGACTAAATTTGCTGGCCAGCAAACTCCATGAATCAATCTGTTTCCTCCCCATCCAAACCCCCCAGCACTAGAGTTATCGACATATGGTACGTTTTATGTGGGTGCTTGTTATCAAAGTCAGCTCTTCATGCCTGAAGCCTTTTATCAACTGAACCTTTCCCCAGTCCCTGTGCTGAACTTCTGGAGGATCCCCCATACTGTGCTCCACAGAGGCTGCTCCACTCTGCCTGCCCAGCAGGGCTGCACAGTCTCTGATTTTTCCAGAGTGCATTATCTTAGGACTAAGTTAAACAGCCCTGGCACCAAAGTCACACTCAGTGCAGACGCACCAGGAAGGGCCCCACATTATGACTCCCACAAAGCCAGAGCATCAAGCAACTGTGAGGTAAGAATGCTGAGCTGTCCTCCCTATACCAGAGTGAGGCAGTTCTGGAAACAGCATTAGGTGTCAAGTTGAGCCCCACAGTCCCCAAACCCACTTCCTGGAACCACACCCTTAATCCTCCAGACCTGCTCACCTACTCACTGTTGGGACCACCTGGCAAGAGATCTGTCCTTACAAAGCAGCACATCATTCAGAACTCCTACCCTGGGCTTCCTTTATACTGATTAACTTTTGACTCAGCTTCACAGCTCTACCCCTTTCCCTCACATAGGGACCGTGGTCCTTGGGCACCCCAAAGGACCCATCCCAGTTGAGCCCAGCAGCATGGGCCCAGCAAACACAAGCTATACAGGTTACCTGGCCTCTCATGGCCATTTGGAGCTGCTGGCATGAGGTTTGGTATGGAGAACAGGCCGCTGAGTCTCCACATGGTCTGATGGCTGAGCAGGCACACAGTCCTCCAAGCTGGCAGGGATTTCCTCCCCTTCTCCGGTACATCCCTTCCTGTGCCCACGGCCTGAGGCATCCTGCATTCTGTGGGTTGTAGTTCATTGACTAATTGGCAAGAACAGACGGGACTGGGGTAACGGGGCCCTGAAGTGAGAATCTGGCTCAGTTCCTGCTAACACCACCTTTCACTCTTTCTGCCAAGCCCTGCAGAGCCGTTTTTTTCCGGCAGATTCCATATTGTCTGTGCTCGATCCACATGGCCGAACAGACAGCTTTCCTCTCTGCATATTCTAGGACAAGTGGTGGACATGCTCCTCTTGGAAGAGAACATAGAACAGGTGGCCTGGACAGTGGGGGCAGGCTACTGAAGGGACAGGGAGGTGGTCCTGGCGAGTCCTTGGCAAGCCTAAGTCTTTTGTCCATTAATGCACCAGGCTGGTATATAACTAGTCAGTGAGACTGGGGTGGACACAGTCACATGAGGCCTGAGGTCAGGCTAGACACTCAGTCCACAGGAGGGTGGCTGGATCAAGCATCAGTCAGAAGTTACAAAGGCCAAGGTGGACTTCTGCCACCTCTCATTCATGCAGAAAGGACTACAGGAACCCAGCCTTCCCACATCAAATGGAGTCTCCGAGATCCCAGATATATGGTGGTCTTGCAGCATGTCAGCCCAGCTATAGGATGACTCAGTCCCTAACTCAGACCAGCCTCTGGAAGAAACCACAGGTTCTTCCTGAGCCTGGCCCCAAGGAAGAGAGACAGGCAGGACAAGGCAGAAAGTTGAACGGAAGAAGTCGAGCCTAAAAGAGGTAGAGCCACACTACATGGAAAGAGTGTGTGCAGGCAACTCCAGAGATCTAGGCATAGAGAGAGAAAGTCCCAGTAATGCAAAGGGCCTGGGATCAGGCACTTCCAGGAGAGCAGTGGGACACAGGTTAGAGAAACAGACTCTGGGGATGGAAAATAGGGACACACAAGCCTCAAGCCTCCCTGTGCACTCACAGCCTTCTGTGGCGGGTAGCAATGCAACTGAAAAGCCTGCCTGCTGCCTCTGGCATCCCTCAGAGCACCTGCGGGGAGCTGAAGCAGTACCAGGGCTGGATTTGGGAACATAAAACAGAACTGAAGGCCTGGGGAAAGAAAGCGTCTCCCTGAAACAGGACAAGCCCACCTCCCTCTGTAAGGCTGTCTTGGGAGAGACATCCACATAAGCCACACAGTAGTCACCCAAAATTCTGGGCCCTTCTGTAAGACATAACTCCTGAGTGAGCACTTGACCTCTCATTTTTATTTCTTCCTCTACCAAGCAAGGACGTTCTGCAGCTGGAGTGTCATGAGGCTTAGAGGTGGTCACGTGAAAAGCTTGAGCTTCGGAAATGTTGAACTGCCCTCTCTGAATGTCAGACAATATTATTTTTGAATCAGGTTCAAGACGTCGCTTGAAGAAAACGTATTGGAAAATTGATTTTCCACCCACCGTGCTTTTGCACCTTGATCCTTGTGTGTGCTGTCGCTTGCTAACAGGTACAATGTCCCCTGTGACTGGGGGAATCTGGAGCCACAGTTGCCCTCAAAAGAGGATTTTGCAGATGATCAGTGGGCTGACATTGAATGGAAGGTGGCTGGAATGTGCCTTTGGCTCTCCTCCATCCCCATCCTCCCCCTCGCCTCTCTGAGCCTTCTATCTAGATCCTCAAGGGAGCTACCTGCATGTGGTGTCATAGTGGATTCTAGGTCTGGAGGGTTCCTGAGGATATTTGAGTCACTGTTGTCCTGTCCAAGTCCCAACCTGGAGCAATCTGCTCTGCTGGCCAATGACAGAATCTCTATAGACCATCCTCCACAGAGAGCCACATGTACACCACCCACCTGGGGCCCTATCTGTGCCCAGCTTCTTGGAGGATGTTATGTAAGATTATTCCCAGATAGAAAACCAACACCAAACCAAAGTAATGGTACCACCAAACGTAAACTTGATGAACCAATTAATTTACTGGGATTTATTGGGATTATACTAATATTGTGGGTGAGAGGGAACAAGGATGACTTAAAGGCAGCTACAGCATAGAAATTCCCTTTGATCTTGAGTGAAACCTCATGAAAGCTGGAACCCTGGAGCTCTCTGCAGGACTTACAGCTCAGTAATTCAGAGAGACTCCTCTCCTTGTGTAGCCTCAGGGGGAGGTGGGGCTTGTGAATTTCATAAGTTTTAGGGACTTCTGAGACTTGCCTGTTATTAACTTCCTAAGTCTTAAGGAGCCCCCTTTCATGATGGATTTTTCAGTTTTGAGGAAATTGCTACACAACATGGACATGTTCAATCTCCAGTCATGTGGGTGGAGTTCCAGGTCTTCTTCAACTTTTCTAGGCTTGTTTTTCATTTACTAAATTCATTTCAGCCCCAGATTCCTGACCTTTTCTGGCTCTTCTTCCCAGGGCGTGATAAAGGTTATTTCACGATTCTTCTTTGGAAACTGATAAAATACACAGCACATAAACTGTGCATCAGGACCGTTTCAAGCACGCCCCTCAGTGGCATCAAGCATGGCCCCAATGCTGTGTAGTCATCACCACCATCGTTCACAGAACCCTGTTCATCCCCCACAACTGAAGCCCTGAAACACCAATCCCCAGCCTGGCCCCTGGCAAGTCCATTCTTTATGTCTCTGTGGATCCCATACCTGTCTCCTCTGGGGGTCTTCTATTGGTCTCAAGCAAGACAGTCCTTCTGTGACTGGCCATTCTACCCAGAATGGTGTCTGCAAGACTCAGCCACATTAGGGCAGGCACTGGAATCTCCTTCTCTGTCAGCCCTCCAGGCATCCAGCCAGCAGCCTGTCAGATGAGGTCAGGATGTAATATGACCACACTGGCTGAATAGTTGGCCTCTGTGGAACAGGACCTCCTTGTCAAGAGTCCCCCCAACCCCCAAGCCACCCCTACATGTAGACCTGGCAGAAAGGACAACTAAGCCACTGACCCTGCAGACTAACAACAAAGCTGGACCCTGCTTAACCCCTCATCCCACAGGCTGGAACCATGAATTTATACTGAGTTTTCCATACACAAACATCTCACCTGGGGACAAGAGGAGGACAAGATTCCTTCTAAATATGGCCACATGGAGGGCCATTGTGTCCTCTCCATTTTCCCCTGAGATAGAGATGTCCTTAGGTGAAATTCAGGGGTCAAACCCTGAGTGGGAAGCAGGCCCTAGACTAGTTCGAACTTTTCACCCTGCCCCCCAGGGAACCAGAACCATTCCTGACCAGCCATCTTGCTTACTCCAGCTGTGACAACAGAATTGGAATTGATAGAACTCATCAGGACAGCCAGACCATAGCACTCAAGCCCTGAGTGCTATGGTCTCAGGGAAAGCCATGGTAGCTCCAAGCCTCATAGTTACTTTGTTGGACAGAGGTACAAGTGAGTTAAGTCCATCATAGTACTAGGTTGGTATGGACTCATCTGAGGGTAACTGTCCAAGGCTTAGAAGAGCACAGGCCAGTTCTTCAGTTCTCTCAATGGCTCGTAGGCACCATGTGCTGTGCTGTCTGTCTCCAGGGGCCTGAGAGATAGTTGCTAAAATACCAGAGACCCTGCCTTCTACCGGTCACTGGCCTCTCCCACTTCAGATAATGAAAGTTTTCCCTGTACATGTCACCAGAATAAATAACCATTATCAATGCCTCCTCCTGGTTCTATGCTTTCTGCAGTCCCTCTGAGCAGCTGTTGTACTAGAGACCCCCATTTCAGCTGTCACGAGTTCCCGGCTTTGAATTCTTTGTGTGTGGGATCTCCATACCTGTTGCTCAGAGCCTAGCTCTCATTAGTGCCATGCAGTATATCTCTGGATTCCAAGCAGAACTGGGATGACTACCCAAGCCAATGTAGCTGCATAGGAGGCATCAGAAAAGGCCTTCACAGAACTGTGTCCATGAGCACTTGTGTCTAGTTCCCTTGGGGACATATCAGAGGAGAGAGAGATTATCAGTCCAGAGGAACCATTCTCTGCCTCTGCCTCCTGGACTCTTAATACTGATACCTCAAGCAAATCCAGGAGGATCTAGGTGAGGTTAGCCAGCTTCAGGCAAAGGTGTGACCCTGGCCTATGTTGGGGTGCCCCAGAGTGTGAGACAGGTCACACAGTTTAACTACAATGTCTCACAAGGTCTTACCCATGTAGGAATGTGAGTATGCTCTGCCTACGAAGTGTGTGAAAATGTTCCTGTCCCCCCCCCAAAAAAAAGGCAGCCCCAGCAAGTTCTTGCACTCTCCCTGCTTCTGCTCCCCAGGGTCTCAGGCTGCCAACAGCAGGATGCGCTGGGCCACACTTCACATTAAACAAACATAATTTCTCCCAGTGACTTCTCTCAGCTGGGCCACTTTGGGCCATGCAGGGAAAGGCTCGATCTGCAGGTCCTGGAAAGAATATGTAAAACAGTGAATGGTTCTCTTCCTGGACCCCACACAGCAAGGCGTCCATAAATACCGAGTGCCAGTTTCATGAATTCTTTATGCTATTTACTTAGAGCTGTGTTTATTAAACTGGTAGCCTTCCAAAACCTCCTCGTAGATTTCTCTCTTTCTCTCTCTCTCTCTCTCAAAAAAAAAAGTAAGTTTTATTTCTCCAACCCACTCTGAATTAAAAATGGGTCTTTGATGCATCCAGCAGATCTTACCCCCTTGGAATCTGCCCTGGACTTACATAAGGAGTAGAACAAATAGTATCCAGCTGTGGGTCACACACTGTGCTTGCAGTGGTGAAAGCCAAAAGCATCCTCAGATGGACTTTCTCCGTGCTGTGTCTTTTTCTATCTTTGTGAGGGTGTTTGAGACCCTCATGCGTGAAAATGGCTGCACGTCCTTCAAACCCACTCATACTGAGCCCACATGGTTCTGAAGAGCCACTGAATATGAAGTAAAGCACCCAGGGCCCAGAGTTTTCCAGGACACAGATGGAGGCAGCTCTGAGCTGACTCTCCAGAATCTTATTTCAAAGGCAGGAGGAAGCATCCTGATGCAGGGTATCAGCAGCCACTCAGGTGTCTGGGTCTCCAAGCTCATGAACGAAGTATCCAGAATGTGGAAACCAGGCACTACCTTTTCATATAATTTTTTAAATGTTTAATTATGTAGTGGATGTGCAAATTTGAGTGCAGATCAGAGGCAAGAAGAGTGCATTGGAATTAGAGGTGGTAGGAGCCACCTAACGTGGGTGCTCGGGACCCAACTCAGATCCTCTGCAAGAGCAGTACACACTCTTAACTACTGAACTATCTCTGCAGCCCCCTGAGCACCTTCTTACTTATTTCTGCTTCTTAAAAGTTTGCTTTTCTATTTCTATTCTGAGCATCCAGGAATCTTACTTTTAAGGAACCTCACAATCAGGTCCAATACATATTTTACCAGGCCAGTAAAAAAGGTAAATGAGAGGCCCTTCATTGAAAAAGCCGAGAGTGCTAATAATGCTTAGCATAATGCCCCCTTTGAAAGTGTTTCCTTCTGTGTAATGGAGACTAGAGTGACAGGGAGCTGGCAGCAGGAACTTGCACATTGCAAACTGGTATTTGTGGAATGGTATTTAATTTCCTGTAAGGTAATAACAAGCAAGGTCTTATTAATAGTATCTTGGCTGTTGTAACATTTTCTGACTGCAAATTTATCATTAAGTCAATAAAATCCATACTTTCAGCAGCCACACTTCAATTGAAAACAGTGCCAGTTGCTCCTGGAAGACGCAACTTTTTAGACACCTTCTTGCCCATTTTGCTAATGAAGGGGATTTTCCCACTGATGTGATGTCACCAAGCACATCTCCTTTTGTATTCACAGCCTGGGACATACCTCTGGTCCCCAATCTGAGCACATCAGCAGTGTGAATACTTAATCATTTTTAAAACACTCTGTATCAGTGTATGATTATTGTTCAGAAATGGTGGGTTCCAGATATCCAACTGTATAATGGACTTTGGCCACAATCTCTCCCACCCATCTCCTGTTCCCCCATCTCCTGTGGGACTCCTTCCTATTCCCAAATAGCTCCCCTTCCACTGTATGCCATATGTGTGTTCATGTGCATAGACTTGCCTTTGCACATGCGTCTTTGTGTGCATCTGTGTATGATGCACATGTGGATCCTATGAGTGTGTGTGTGTGTATTCCCATATGTGCATGCAACTATACATATGTGTATGTGTTATGCATGTTCATGGATCTCTCTCTCTCTCTCTCTCTCTCTCTCTCTCTCTCTCTCTCTCTCTCTCTCTCTCTCCCTCCCTCCCTCCCTCCCTCCCTCCCTCCCTCCCTCCCTCCCTCTCTCTCTCTCTCTCTCTCTCTCTCTCTCTCTCTCTCTCTCTCTCTGTGTGTGTGTATGTGTGTGTGTGTGTGTATGCCTAAATATGCATGCAGACATATACGGACACGTGTATACATGTGTATAATATAGATTCTACCAATAGGAGAAATGTGCATCATAGTTCTCCAGAATCTGCCTTGTTCAGCTCAATGTGATGACCTTGTGAAATCACAGAATCATTTCAAATGTATAGCTCACAAAGGCAGCTCACTGTCTTTCCTGGCTTGCCCTATAACTGGTGGAATTCCAGGAGAACTTCAACCTGGCTTGGTGGCTTTTCCACAATTTCACTGCCTATGTTTGCATCCCAGAGCAACACCTTGATCTGGGAGAATAAATGTAATTTACAAATGGTCTTAATCATAGAATCACCTAAAGCTTCATATGAAAACAGCCCTTTTTTCATCAAATGGGATGATTTTTAAATTTAATTTCTATTTCTAAGCCTCTGGATATTTTCTCTGTTATGGCAGCTTTCAAAGCTGCTGATTCAAAATTCTGTGATGAACGCATGTAACTCCAATCTATTTTACTACAATAAATGAATACTTTTTCACTGCAGTAATTTACTGGAAAAATTACTGCTGAGCCCTGGAATTTCAGATGCACACACAGATAAATGCGTGATACACACATATATACACAGATTTATACAAATGTATGCATATATACTCATAAATACACATATAAATGTGTGCATCACACATATACACATAGAGACATACACAAATATATATACTTATATACACATAGATGCACACACAGATTCATGCACATATACACACATAAAGGTATACACATATAAGTGTGTGTACATACATAGATGTATATACACATAAATGTATACACACATATACACATAGCTATACACACAAGTACATACATAATATTTTAGTTACTATTCTGTTGCTATTATAAGACAGTGATAAACCTGGCGTTTATGCAGGGATGCTTGGCTCAGTCTGGGAGGAGGGGACTGGACCTGCCTGGACTGAGTCTACCAGGTTGATCGTAGTCCTAGCGGGAGGCTTTGCTCTGGAGGAGGTGGGAATGGGGGGTGGGCAAGGGGGAAGGAGGGGGGTGGGAGGGGGGAGAACAGGGGAACCAATGGCTGATATGTAGAACTGAATGGCAGCCTGGTCACTGAGTTTGTTTTATAGGATATCATTGACAACCCATAGCTATTCATCCATGGAGAATGAATTGAACAGTGCCCACCCCAAGTGGTAGCTCCCGGCTTCATCTCTGTAAACTGTGAGTGTGAACTTACCTGGAAGAAGTCTTTAAGACTGTGATTAGGCTACAAATATCAAAACAGAGTCTAGAGAGATGGCTAAGTAATTAAGAGTGCTTCCTGTTCTTTCGGAGGGCTTGAGTCTGTTTCCCAGCCTCCACATGATGGTTGAGAACCACCCATAATTCCAGCGTTAGTGGATCTAACACTCTTTTGCATACATGTGGTACACTTACAGCAGACAAAAGACTCATACACATAAAATATATACTTTAAAAGAATGTCAAAACAAACTGGTGAATTATTCCAACCTCTATGAAAATTGGTATGGATGTTTCTAAAAAAAAAAACTAAAAATAGCTCTACCATATGACCCAGCCATACCACACCTGGGTATTGACCCACAGACCTCCAAGTCAGCACCCCACAGAGACACTTGCACCCTGGTGTTTACTGTAGTACTATTCACAATAGCTAACTTATGGGACCAACCTGGGTGTCCATCAACAGAGGACTGAAAATGTGGTTTACATACACAGTGGAATTTTTTTTTTTAACCATAAAGAAAAACGAAGTCATGTCATTTGCAGAAAAAGGGATATGACTCAGAGATAAGCACATTAAGCCATTTTCTCTCATTTGTGGTTCCTAGACGTGATGGTTAAGTAAGAATGTTACCCATAGGCTCATATATTTGAAAGCTTAGTCACCAAGAGTGGTACTATTTTAAAGGATTAGGAGGTGTGGCCTTGTTGGAGGAAGCATGTCACTGAAGGTAGGCCTTGATGTTTCAGAAGCCCAAATCAGGCCCAGCCTCTCTGTCTCTCTCTCTGTCTCTCTCTCTGTCTCTCTCTCTGTCTCTCTCTCTGTCTCTCTCTCTGTCTCTCTCTCTGTCTCTCTCTCTGTCTCTCTCTCTCTCTCTCTCTCTCTCTCTCTCATCTGGATATAGAACTCTAGCTACCATGTTTTCCTCCATGTGGCCATGCTCCTTGCCATAATGATAATGGGCTGAACCTCTGAAACTTTAAGCCAGCTCCAATTAAATGCTTTCTTTTATAAGACTTGCAGTGGTCATGGTGTCTCTTTACAGCAACAGAATACTAAGACACTAGATTTTAAGATACATAAAAATTGTATCAATGTATCTATACATTTATCATCTGGTTATCATTTATATCTATCCATCTGTATGTATGTACAAAGGAAGAAAACACTGTCTGGAGGGACAAAGGGATTAGCAGAAGGGGAGAAAGGAAAATAGAAATTAGAGAGAATGAGAGGGGAAATATACTCAACATACAACTATATACTTGTATGAAAAGTTTGAAAAATAAAGCAAATATTAAAATGAGACAACACGGAGTTATTCAAGTGGCTTCAAACACAATGACACACATCTGTATGGAACACACAGGGAGGAAAACAGATGAAAAGAAAATATAAGTAAACCACTTAAATACAGAAGCAAAGAAGGGAGTGACAGGGCCTATGGTGGTCTGAATGAGAATGGCCTCATAGATTCATATGTTTCAATGCTTATTCCACAGTTGGTAGAGCTGTTTGGGAAGGATTAAGTGGTGTACCCTTGTTGGAGGAGTTGTGTCACTGGGGGTAGGCTTTGAGGTTTAAAAAGTCCTTGTCATGGTTGTTGGCTTCACATGTAAGCTCTCGCCTCTCAACTACTACTCTAGTTCCATGACTGTCTATCTGCTGCCATGATCCCCACGTTGATGGTCATGGACTCACCCTCTGAAACTGTAAGCAAGCCCCCAATTAAATGTTTTCTTCTATAAGTTGCCTTGATCGTGGTGCCTCCTCACAGCAACAGAAAGGTCACTAAGACAGTCCCTTAAACCAAGGAGGCTTGGAGCTGCCAGGAGCAGGGGGATCTGCAAAGGAGCTTCCCCTAGGAATATGTCCCGAGAGGGAGCATAGCTTTGCTATCACCACGACCTCAGTCTTGTATCTTCTAGAGATGGAGGAGAACTGCCTCATGTGTGAAGCTCCACTAGTCTATGGATGTTTGTCACTACCTTGCTGGACGCGGGAGCCATAATTAACTCACAAATGATCTCCCTGCAGAGAAGAAGTCCATGGGTATGGGAGAAGGCTGAAGTAGCTAAGCCCTCCGAAGGAAAGCAAACCCCTCTGGCAGCCCACATTCTCTAGAGTAGAGAATCGTCCATAAACAACCCCAGCCTGGCTTTTGCCTGCTCCAGCATCCAAAGCACACCAGGCACTGACCGGACTCTAGGTCCTTGGCAGGATACAGGTGGCCTTCGCCATCTCTTGGGTAACTTGTCCCTTTCTTCTTTGCTGGAGATGAAATAGGTTGAGTTTCCTATTTGTAACTTCAAATTTAGCTCCCTTTGTGCAATTCTTTTTTTAATCCTTTGGTATGCTCCTGTGGGGCAACCACAGTTGGGTTTAACTTGATGTTGTGGTCACATCCGCCACAAAAATAGGTTTCCCCTTGGGTACATGTCCAAGCAGGTGGGGGTTTAATGTGAGTGGGATGTCTCTGGGGAGAGTTTTTTAAAGGGAAGCTATACTCGCTCCATTCAAAGTCAAAGGCTCTTAGCTGGTAGTGCTGGAGGGGAGGGCTCTGGGTCTGAGTATTTACATCCCTGGAAAGCAAAGCCGAGGGAAGGCTGTAGAAAGGAGCTCTACTCTAGGAGAGTGCACTTTGACCCCAGCTGCAAAGCACATAATGGCCTCCTGATTTTTCCTGTTTGTCTAGCCACGTTTTCATATTTACACTTAGATTTCCATGAGACGCTTGACCCTGTATGTAGGTGGGGCAGAACCAGTTAAGAAACCTGACCTCCAAGGTCAAAGGCAGCATTCACTTCCCGCTGTCACCCTTAATTGGGAAAAGTCTCTGCTTTTCCCATGTCCATTGAGTCAAGGCTGAGCATCGAAGAGGCTCAGAACCTGCTCTTGATGGCTTTTGTCATTCACAATAGAACACATTGCCCCCAAACCCAGGCTGGATAGATGTGTCCCCCAGTGCAGGAGGTGGCTTCCTTGTCACACAAGCTCTTGCCCCTCCTCTGGTAGTTTGAGGCTGCATGTATTGCTAATCTAGGCCCTGGGTGCTGAGATTTTCATTTTGCCCATCTTTGTTGGGTGTACCTCTGAACGGCACAACCAGCACCCATGGGCACCCTAGATCTGAAAACACCAGAAACTTTTACAGGCACAAAGACCTGCCCAGCAGGATCTCCAAAAGCAGTGTTATGTCTTTTCTACTATGGCCTTGAGCCAGCATGTGAGTTCTGGGTATTGAATCTGTGTCCTCTACAAGAACAGCCTGTGCTCTAACCACTGAGCAATCTCTCCAGCCCCCAATGCTCTAACCACTGAGCAATCTCTCTAGTCCCTAGTATCACATTATGTTAAAAAGCTTCCTATGGTTACCACTTAAACAAATAGAGTTTTTCGTAGACACAAATTCTTACACACACATGTATACACATGTTCACCCATTCTCATATACATATGCATATGCGCACATATGCATGCAACCCAGTGTCACATGTGCTCACACAGGCACAATCACTGGTGTGGTGAAATTGCCCACTCCACCTTTGGGGTACTATTGTTAGTTATAATATTTCTATAGCCTTTTGGGATTACCTGGCCCCTTACTCAGGATGCAGTGGACTCCTTGGGGAGATCCTCCTCTGCGCTAGCCAGTTTCCAGTGCTCCTGAGACCTCAAATCTGAGGCTCAACCTGTGTTCTAAAAGTCTTTGAGAGGTTCCCCACATGGCAGCACAAGTTAGGGAGTTAACCTTCCAGCTCCATACCGGGCATCAGATGCAGCAGCTCCGACTGTCTCCTCATAGCCTATCTCTGGGAGGCTGCAGGGCAGGCTTGCTCAGTCCAGCCCTCCCAAAGCCCCAGGCAGAAAAGAGCATGGAAGAGAATAGATGTTGGCTGTTTATGCTGAATGGTGAGAAAATGAGGGGTAATTTTTATTTCGACTTGGTTGAAACACTTAGGGTACTAGTGAGACATGTCTGTGGGGGGGGGGGTGTAAGGGGTGTATGTGTGCACATGCATGCACAGGGTTGATTTCAGAGAAAATCCAGTAGAGAAGACTGTCTCTGAAAACATAGAGTACCATCCAAACAGTTACTGTACCAGGCTGAATAAAAAGAGAAGAGGAGAGGGCCAGCCCAACACTCTTCTCTCTGCTTCTTGGTTTTCTGGGAGGTAACCAGGCTCCTGCCACCAGTCTCAAGATGTTTTCTGCCATTGTGATTGGCTGTATCCTCAAGTCCTGAGCCCAAACCTGCACTGCCGTCTTGGAGTTGTGTATTGATCTCCTGTGTGCTCATTAAGGAATAAACTCAAAGCCTACAGAGAGGCAAGTGTGTGGTAGAGCTAAGGGGCATGTTGGCAAGCACCCGGTGAGGAACTTAAGTCTTCCGCCGGCCATCCTTGAAGAAACTCACCCTCATGTTAGCCATGTGGGTAAGCAGGCAGCCAGGACATTTCTCAGCCAGGCCTTCGCATGGAGGGCAGCAGCAGCTTCCTCAGGAATCTGGAACCAGAGGGTCTATCTTAGCTACCTGCTTCCATCTCTCAGATACTCAGGTCGTGAAGGTCCATGTGGGCTAAGACCCTGTGCTATGGAGTGATAACTCCACTCCATTCTCAACCACCCTGCTGAGTTATTCATTACCACCCATCCCTGGCTCCAAAAAGAAAAGTACAGACGGTGCGCAGACATTTCCATAGCAAAATGTGACAGAGACTCACAGGGAATTCCATAATAGAATGCTACAGGCCTATGGAGCCACGACACAGGAATACAAACCCTCCACAATTATGAACATGCCAGGGAGGAACTCATCCTAAAGATGAGATCTCCTTGCAAAGAAAAGTTCAAAGACATTAAAGCCCAAAGGGATCCAAGTCCTTTCGTTCATGTTAATAAACATTCAAAGACTCCTGCTCTCCGAGCTCCTTTTACTAATCCCCAACCAGGCCGCCCTTGATGCCAGGGTAGAGTCCGGGCTCTGTCCATCACCAGCTCGTGCCTGGGGCTGATTCACTCTCAGAAGTGGTATTAGCTCAGCCAAGTGTCTCATTAGCTTAATGTCTGAAGACTCCCAAGTGTTAATGGGCCTCGTTGCTGTAAAACCCGCCAGGCTCTAAAGGCGAGCCACATTTAGTTCCCCTGAGTGACTGTCCAACAAAATGAACTTGACAGAAGCCAGAATTTAGTGTTGATGAAGTCTCCTTTGATGTTGTAGATATGAGAGAACGAAGGTCAAAGGGGAACCCTCTCCTGTTTTGTTTTGGGGGCACTAGCTGGGTGAAAGGTGTTGTATGTCCACTCTCCTTGACCGGGATCGCAGACAGTCTCGAGAATGGACCTCTCCCGAGTACCAATCTTTCAGTGGGGCTTGGCACAGTCCCTAATGGTGCCTCAGTCTCCACACCCTGTGAAGCAGCCCAGCAGCCCAGGCCCTGTCCACCCACTGACTGACTTCGGCTCCTGACTCTTGAGTTTCTCCATGGTAAAACTCATGGCTTCCAGGGAAGCCTTCTCTCACAGGCTCACAGTGGGATTAAGATAACTGGAGACCAGGGCTTCAAGAATCTCTGAGTCTTGACATGATCCCTGCATGTAGAACAGAGGACTGAGGCCCAAGGCAGCAGAGTATAGGGTACCATGGGTGACTTCCACACAACACCATCTTGTCCTTTTCATCTTAGCCTAGGATGAGGGGTGTGAAGCCGCAGGGATGCTCCCTGGGCTGACTAGAGGCCTCCCTAACTCATCTCTGGGAGGAATCCCTCAACCTGGATAGCTATAGACTCTCTGGGAGCAGGGGGAAGTCACACATGGGCCGAACACCGCCATTGTCCTCATACCAAGTGGGTGTATCAGAACGAGTGAGTGATGCTGCTCACAACCCAGGCAAGCAAGCATCCTTGCTCTTGAAATGGATACCTCTCCATCACACACACCACAGCATGTGCTCTGAGGCTAAGGCATCCTGTAGCCTCCCAGGATGACACGCGGTCTTCTTCATTAAAATGGTTACTTGCCACAATTTGGTGATGAAATAGCAGAGGAACTCTTCTTTCCTGCAGTTACCCTTTCAGTGGTCAAGGGGAACCTGGACCAAGTCCCACAAATATATCAGTTATGAAGGAAGAGGACTGGGAGGGCTGAGGAGGGGAGGTGGCCTGTGGAGGCCTGGCCTGGAGAATGTCCACGCCGTTCTTCTTAGGAAGTAACAAGAGATTATGTGTGGCCTTAGAGCAGGTGGCTGAGGTCTTCTACCTCCTGCCCACCCATCCATCTGGTGACAACTCACATCTGTGCCATGTCTACCCTTGTCTGCTCAGGGAGGCTGAGCCAACATAGGGATGTGGTCTGTCTAGGACTTAGCAAACTGCAAACACCAGAGCAGAAGCAGTGAGTCTCCTGATGTCCCAGCCTTTCTCCCTCCCACATGTCAGGGTGTGTCTGTGCCCCACCTCATAATCCCACCCAGCCCTCTGCCTTTGAATCACTCTTCCCTCCCTTAGTCGGTCACCTGCCTCCAGTACCTTTCCAACACTCTGCACTCCGCCTCCAGCTATCCTGGAGACGCCCAGGCCTGCTCAGGGTGACAGGTGATTATGTATGACAAACTGGCTGTCATACACCATAGCTCAGCTTTGCTCCATCCACCTCCAGTGCCCTGGCTAGAAACTCATGGCACCCATCACCTCCTGTCTGCACCTCCAAGGGACTTTCATCCTTGTTCCTTTGAGGCTGATGCACACTGGCTGCTTAGAGCAGCAGAGGCATCTCTCAGGTGGATCAGCAAGTGCAAATGAGGCAGTCAAGCTGAGAGGAGAGGAAAAGGACAGGGTGAGGTGCATGTTGAGGGGCTGGCTCAGTCTCTCAGGAGACTACCCAGTAGTTAAGGGAGAGCCTGATTCTGTTTGACCCTTTCTACAGAGATCTCTGTGGCCAGTGGCAGAACCGCTAGGTGGTGGAAGAGCGGAAGGGAGTTTGGTGATCTTAGGTCCTGGCCATGGTGTTGTGATCATGGTGTTGTCCGCAGACAGGCAACAGGGTGGACAGCCAGTGGGAAGATCATGAGCTCGAGACTTGGTGAACACTGAACTCAAAGTGCAGGTGAGTCTCAGGTTGCAGACACACCTGGCAGCTGGACACATCTGCCAACTCTTCCTACCATGTCTGGCTCCCAAGCCCCAGGCATAGCCTGCTGCCTTGACCCAGGCTACCTGTAGAACTGCCATGGTGAAATGCTCTGAAACCTGTGGAGAGGTAGACCAGTAATCCTGAATCTGGGGAAGCTGAGGAAAATACAAGGGCCCATCACAGACTAGTTCTGACCCCCTGCAGAAGTAACTGGGTCCCCCATCATGGTGGCTTTCCTTGTCTCACCCCAGCACAATCCTCAAGGAAAGAGAGGACTGGGTCATCAGTCACCTCCTCCCCAATACCACAGCTTTATGTCGGAGCTCTCCACAGGCTAACTCCATGCTTGTCCTAAGGTTCCCCATCTCAGGGTGCTGGAGCTAACACCCCACCGTGTGGCCCACCCTTGGGGCAGGAGGAGCTGTTTGTTGTGTCTAAACATCGACAGGGCTTGGCCTTGACATCAAGAAAGAGGTCTAGAGGCCAGGCAAAGGTAAATATCACCATGGAGGAAGCTCGGATGGCCAGGGGAGGTAGGGGATGTGCCAATAGCCAGAGCTCACCCTGACAGGCTCAGTCAGTGTGCTTGTGCAGGATTCTACCCTTCAGACGTCCATTCTCCTCACTCTATGCTCCTGGGGAGCCTGTTGTCCCTCTGGGGCTTTGGCCTTGTCAAGCACTGCTTCACACAGGACCCCCACAAGAAGCGGGTGGCATCCGGTCTGCACTCAGCCTGCCTTCACAGGAAGAAGCAATCTTTGAACACCACTCCTTGTTCCTCACAGATGAACAAGTTAGAAGATGTCCACAGAGGTGTGAGCTCTGAGGCTGCAGTTGTGCCTTCAGAGTGTATAGGTCTGATGCCCGCCCACGTGGTGCCCACTGTGGCCTCCAGGGCAAAGGATGACCCCCTGGTCCACAAAAGAGCTCATCATATCCTCCATCCTACATCAGGCAGTGGGCTCAAAGCAGGCCTTGTCCCAGATCAGGATTATCAAACACATCCTTCTGACCAGGACCTGCTGTCTACCCCCTTGGCTAGCTCCAGCTCTTGCTCAGCCCGCTCTGAGCGGGACTCAGAGAGGAGCTTGGCTAGGGTGGAATCTGAGGACCAATCTATGCCATCCTATCACCAGGGCTTTTGTGCAGGGCCCTGACAACACGCTCACTCTCTCAGAAGTCACCCTTGCCAAGCAAAGATGTCCCCAAAATATCCTGGTTGCCCTTGGTAACCAGTCTTGCATCTGTCACCCATTCACTTATTTAAACCTTTACCGAGGGGTGCTGGCTGCTGTCTTCCCAGCCAGACTCACCTTCTGGGTCTAGCTTTGCATTGTTGGGTTCTGTAGGTGGGTGGGGGAAGCCTTCACTTGACCCTCTTAGCTGCTGACCAATCATGGAGGGACTCGCAAGTCCCAGAGAAACCCTGCTGTCCTTTGCCACTTGGAATGGAATTGGACAAACAGAGAAAAAGCTAGGCTTTCTTTTACCTGGGTAGAAGGAGAGAACAAGGCTGGGTCCCCCTGGGGCTGGCCTCCTTTATGAAAGGTTGATCAGGAATTCTGAAGTGCAACTAAAGCCCCAGGCTCTGCCTTTGCTCCTCAGTGGAATCGACTTCAGCCAAGACTTCCCTTTCCTTGTGACAGCATGGGGTACCTGAAGCCCTCAGGGAAGGTCCTAGAGAACCTGAAGGCTCCAAGTGGTTCTGCTTCTCTCTCTCCAGCCTCATCCCCTGCCCTTAGATTGTGTTGCAGAGCCCGAGAAAGGCCAGCCTATAAGTATGGTGCCACAGGAGGGGACCATACCCGTACCCTAAGGACTCAACTGATTCAGTCTGCAAGTCCAGACTGGAGGAGGCCTCAGTGATACTTTGGGTCTTCTGTGTCAGTTTAGAGATAACATCAAGCATTCCTCACTTTTCCCTGCCCCCACCATCCCAAAGGCTTGGGTATTTCTTATTCCAATGTGTGATGTCACTATGCCAGGTGCATGCTAGGCCCAGGACTCAGGGCATAAGATCCAGAAAGAGCTGGACAGGAGCTTCTGCCACCAAGAGAGCAGGTCAGTGCCCACTGTGTAAACTGTAGACATGCCCTAAGCCTAGCCCTATATGTTGGTCTCAGCTTTTCACACCTGCAAAGGATTCTGAGATCCAAAAAACCTAGGGCCAAATCAGGAGACCACAGAGAGAGATGACTGAACACTGTAGCCTTGGCTGGGAAGCCAGCCCTATGCTTCAGTAAGTGTCTCTGCATCCCTCAATACAGACAAATACACATGTATGGGCAGGCACACACACACACACACACACACACACACACACAAAACACACACACACACACACACACACACACACACACACACACACGTGCATATTTGAGGGGCATTGCCTTGGCTCCTGACTCCTTCTTCCTGCCCTACCCAAAGCCCTGAATTTTTCTGTTCACCCCACGGGCTAAGAAGATACCAGAAGTCTTCAGAATACCCCCAGACACCCTGTAGTGCGGATGGATTCCTCTTTGCTGAGAATTTTTCCTTCTCACAGGAGAGGCAAACATAAAATAATAAAATGCTTTGGCCTGTAGCCCTGGAGAAGCAGGGTGCAAAGGATGTCACTACACAGGCCTGGTTAGGAGCCGTTGTTATGACCTCATGTTTTGGCCTAGACAAATCCATCAGAGAAGCCAAGGGAGATGAAGGCTTTATTAATTAGCCTCCTCCAGTTCAGGCCAACGACACTCAGCCTAGGTGGGAGACAGAGGCATAGATTTAGCCAGCACTCCATGGAGGGCTTGGTCCCTCTTTCTGAGACTGGAGGGGTGGGGTGGGGTGTCTCACTGGATCATCAGCCTGGAAGGCTCTGTCCTGATTGGGGTCTTCTCCAATCCAGTGCCATTCCCTCTGCATCTTGGCAGCCCCTGGGCAGCCTGACTGAAGGCTGGACATCTTGGAGCTTTGATTCCCCCTCTAGCTGTGCAGAAGATTTTCATCTCCTATTTGTGCTCAGTCCCCTTAAAGCCTGCAAACATCAAATGTCAGATGGGAAAGTGGAACTTCCATTCTCCAAACTCTATATGGTAGGCGAAGTGACTGTCCCACCAAGCGGGGGACAGCCAGAACTCAGCTGCCAGAACATAGCTAAGTGGTCCCATCTGTCAAACAAACACAAATGGCCTCAGAGCCCTCATGGGTCTCTGATACCTCCCCATAGCACACTTGGGCCACTTTCTCATCACTCACCTTTCTAGAACCACACTTCCTTGCATGAGGCATCCTGACCTTCCTCCCACCGGGAGGTGAGGCTGCTGAGCTGTGGAAAACGGTGCTGTGACACCGGGGGACACAGACGGTGTGGGTGCTGAGCCATGCAGTTGGAGAGGAATGCCTCAAAAATCCTTTTGGCCTCTGTTACTTAGTTAAGTGTAGGGGCAGCTTCAAGTCACCACAGCAGCCACGTCAGGCAAGGATGGGTGCAGGAGTGTATGTGGATTTGTGTGTGTGTGTGTGTGTGTGTGTGTGTGTGTGTGTGTGTGTAGGGAGAAAGCAAAGATGGAAAGACAGAGACAGGAGAAATGATATAGAGAGACTAGGAAGAAGGCAAGGAGGTAAAGAGGGAGGAGAGAATACTGAAGGGCCATTCTTCCCAACGGCAACAGAAGGACAAAGACAAACTCCTTGACTAGAACAACACTACCTCTAGCCCCAACAGTCCGGGACCCCACCCCCACCACCCTGGCTTGCACCCTCATGTCCTTACCATTGTGGGTCCCACCCCCATTATGCAGGACCTTGCCTCCAACACCCCCTACCATCTAGAATCTCACAGACATTATGCAGAGAGAAAACCTGGGAGATTCTGAGGTCAGGACCACGCAAAGGCTGCTCTGGACTTGGACCAAGCAGGAAGAGCTCTGACTCTTCTCTGCCAGGTCTGCCCTGTGCAGGTGGAGATGGGGTTCAGAGGAGTTCTGGTGCAGACAACCTCAGAGATTATCCCCCAAAAGTCCCTACCCAAAGGCAGGCAGGGAAGAGTTGCCCCAGGAATCTCCATAGGTGCCTGTCAATCTATGCTCTGCAGCCATGGGTCCCAGCATGAAGCAGGCAGCAACCCAGGTAGATCAGCATGTACCCCACGATAGAATATGGGAACTATTTCTTGTCGAAGAAAAAGGGAGCCTCGTTATCCTTCCTTGGAGGAAGAGAGAGTCACTGCCCACAAGCTGCCTCCTTGCACAGTCTGAATAGGGAGCACTGTGCCTGGTGATGCTGGGCATGCCTGGACCCTGTTCGCAGCAGCAGGGCTACTGCTCTGCCTGGCTTCCAAAGATAGAAAGGGTAAGGCTAAAGCAGAGCCCCAGTGCTGACCTCATCTGTGGCCAAACCTCCAAGAGGTCTCTACCTGTCTCTTTCAGACACAGCCAGGCTGATTCTTGAGAGAGGTTGCCTTGGAGATGGTGCAGGGAGTACTGGTGGTGGGTGGGTTAAAAAGGAGAGGCTGAGAATCAGAATATTCCAGGGCGGGAATCCTAAGACAACCCATAGAATAGGGATCAGGGATCATTAGGCTAGAGTGGAGAGCTGAGGGGTTTTCCTATCCTGTGAAAGAATAGATGAACTTGGTGTGGGCCAGCGATGGTACTGTCTACATAAACCTTCTTGGAAATGACTCCTGGCGTCTGACACAGACCCTACTCCCCTACACCTATCATTTCTTAGGCACCGTGGCAATGCCACTGGCTACTACCAATCTCCGTGTCCCATGAGTGACCTGGAGACCCAGGCCTTGGTGACTTCTGTGCCTAACCTATGGGCTGGCAGAATAGCTAATCCATTGCCCTAGGGATGGAACCTACCCACAGACCTCTCATCCCTTACCCATGCCAGGAAGGTCACTAAAAACCATCTGCGCAGTCAAGGCAGCTCAGCCAGAAAAGGGCAGAACCTATTCTCCAGGCCACAGGTCTCAGGGCAGAGAACCCCACCACCACCGTCAGACCCCGGCTGTGCCTCTATTTTCTGTGCCCAGGAATCTCCCCTGTGCTCTTTCATGGTATATCATCTCCCACAGGCTCTCTTTCTACTGTTCTGTGGTCAACTGTCCTAATCCCAATGCCCTGAATGGAGTCCCCAGTTTCTCAGGCCCCTTGCAGCAATGAGACAGCTGAGATTGTAGAAGTGACATTGGTAACCCATCTCCAGACAGGTCCTGCAGCCCACAGTTCTGACATGAGCAAAAGCACAACAAATTCAGTCCCAGGGGTCCATGGCATTTTTGCAACAGTCACTGGCTCTCTATAGAGTCCTAGAAATCTTAAATAAGACAAAGCTCCAGTGTGAGACTTCAGCCATCCTCTACCAGCATGGCTGCCATCCATGATCACCTGGCCTGACCCTCATAGAAGTCCTGTAGTATTGCTGAGCTGCATGTTCCCACAGGGATGACCATTTATACCAGGAGACAGTCCCATGATTCACTGTGCCCTCGGAGCCCTGAATGCTAATTGCCTTGAGGTCCATATTGTCCAAGGGACTTCCTCAGGGACACCTACTCTAGAGAAAAGAGGCCAAGATGCTGGCTGGTCATATCCCTTCTTCCACTCGGACTCCTCTGCCCCAACAGGCTGGGTGCTTGACAATAAGAAGATCTCATGTGACCTGACTGACAACCACATCCTCCTCTTTCTCAGTCATCAAATGATATGCCAGAGGACCCTTGAAAGGTGACAAGTGGTTGACAGTAGCCTCGTCATACAAGCTGTCTGAGCTGTCTGGTTACCCTAAGTTGGCAAGTAAGTTCTTTCAGACTAGATACGAGTACACATTTCTTGAGTGATTTGAGATTCCTGCATGTGGATTGAATCACATATGGCATAGTTGTAGGTCAGTTTGATAGGGGAAGTGCTATGGAATAATCCTTCTGTACACTGTGAAAATGTGTTGCTTTCATTGTTAATAAAAAGCTGCTTGGCCGATAGCTAGGCAGGATTTTTGGGGCAGAGAGAATGCTGGGAAGAAGGAGGGTGGAGTCAGAGGAGTCCAGAGTTAGATACAGATAAAGCAACATGAGACATTCATAGATGAGGTAAATAATCCTCAGGACAGCACATAGATTAATAGAAATGGGTTAATTTAAGTTGTAAGAGTTGCCTGGAGGCAAGCCTAGGCTATTGGCTCAGCATTTATAATTAATAATTAGTCTCTGCGTGGTTATTTGAGGGAGTGGCTGCCAAGACACAGAGAAACTCTGCCTACAGGGAAGGTGGGACAGTGAGACATCAGGGTTCATCAGTTTTTGTCTCTGCCTCAGGAAATCCTGGGACCACGCCCTGGGGCAGCACTATGGGAGCTGTGTGTCTCTGAGCCCTTTCTGGGGATTGGGAGTGGAGAATGCCCAGTGCACAGTTGACTATGTTTAAACTTACTTAGGTGAGCTGGAGAAAGGGCTGAGTCAATCAATTGCTTGTCTTCTAAATGTGAGGTTCCAAGTTTGATCCCCAGAACCCAGTTAAAAATAATAAACAAACAAACAGCAATGGTGGTGTGCACTTGCAATTTTAACTCCAGTGAGGTGAGGATAGGTGCCTCACTGGCCATCCTATTTAACCTATTTAGTGAGCCCAGGCCAGTGAGAGATCCTGTCTCAAAAATAAACAAATAGAATTAAATTTAAAAAAAAAAAAGTGGGATGATTGGATGGTGCCTGAGAAATGATATCCACACAGCCCTGACAGCTATGTTCAGGTTCACCTTTGGCCTTGTGCTCCCACCTGGCTCTTCCCCCTTGCAGAACCCAGGTCCCTTCTTTCTCTCCCACCCAAGTGGCACCCTGGCTCCTGCATGTACATGTGTGTTGAACCACTTTGCAAGAGTCTAGGGAATGAAACTTGAAAAAAAAAAAAAGCGTGCAAGCATGAATAAATGAATGAGAGAATTCATGAATGGATAGAGTTCACAAGGAGAGGCTTGTCACCATTTGACTAAATGGAATAAAAATGAGACTCGGAAAAGATAATTCATTTGGTCAAGGAATCACCTCAACGATTAAAGGAAGTCGTTAGGAGCTATCCTCCTAATTACAGGATGACTCCAGCACACACAATGAAAAATTGGCCAAGAAGGGGACTGCGGGGTCTGGTATTGGGTGAGCATCTGCAGTAGAGGCAGAGCTGGGTTTTCCCGAGCTGCTTTTCAGGGGACATGACCAGACCTCCCACGGAGTTAGGCTGAATGGGTTCACCCTCCCTCACACACAGAAAGCCCCAGTATCACCTTCAGAAAGCTGCAGTAAGAATCACTAGCTGCCCCCCACCTCACCCCCCACCACCAGAAGGTTGAAGTTGATCCTTCAAACCTACTTTCACCAAAATCATCAGAGCTGACAACAGGCTGGAAGTGTTCCATGCTTTCCCAAGTCACAGGCAGCCTCTCCCCTGACAGTGCCTCCCACGGACAGACAGATCTCTCTTAGAACTTTTCTCCTCCGGGAGAGTGCTGCAGGTCCCTCGCTCGCTTGCCTTGCTTCCTCCTTCCTGTACTGAATGCACAGTTCATTAACATCCTTGGTAGTGGCGGAAATGTTACAGGGGAAGAAAAAGCCGATGACAATTTTATTTTTAAAAGTAACTAAGAATAGGATGAACTTGGTAAAAATAGCAAGCCTGCAAACAGGATTGTGTTCGGGGCCAAGTTTTCTTCCTAAAAACCTGAATGTGGTATGGGGGAAAAAATGGGGAGATGGCTTAGTCTCAAGTTTCTCTGCACAGTCATGAAGATTGAGAATGTGAATGAATCCTGGATATCCACTCTAATCACAATAATAATGGGTGGTTCAGACTACAATGACCCCACTCAACACTGGACCCCCAACACACACACACACACACACACACACACACACACACACACACACACACAACACCATGATATCCCCTGGATATGTCAAATTACCTGGTGAAATGGGGGGGCTTGTCATTGAGGTCATTTGCTGTGGCCAGAGTACAGGAAATTTTCCAGGACTCCCACCTGTGGTTGAAAGGACATGGGTGCTCCCATGAGAGAGGAGGAGATATTATTGTTCTTGTGTTAGTCAGAGGAATGGTAGCTATAGGCCAACGACCTGTGCTTAAGAGGCATTGAAACAAGAGAGACCAACGAAGAATAAAGACCCTGGCTCCAGAAGTAAGAGGACAGGGGACAAAAGGTGCCCTGGGTCAGCTGCTATGAGTTACTCTGACTCAGATTGTCATGGCCTCTCAGAAGCTCTAGAGTCCCTGATGTCTCCAGCATCATGTGCATGTGGTCTGTGGTTCCTGGTTCTTAACGTTCCATAGCAGGGACTGCAGAGATGAGGAACTAGCCTAGGTGGGCTCCCATTAGAGGAGGAGACAGTCCTGGCTCATCCCTGACTCTTCAAAACAATGGCCAACGCCAAGACTCCTGAATAAGGCACATGGTCCTTGGAGATTGCCAAAACCAGAACCAGGGATACAAGAGTGTCCTTCCTGTGATGGCACCCACCCCACAAGTGTGTATGGTGTAAAGACAGCCCGGCTTATAGCTTTGGGCACACAACTGTTGGGCCATGAGGGCTGGATGGGGGACAGCTGGGAAGGAATCTTTGGCTCACATACTAGAGCCTTCGAAGACTTGTATCCCAGAGCTGAGAATAGGAAGACAGTACTGCAGCTGAACGCCAAGAAAGGCAGCTTGGAAGGGGAGAGGAGGACAGAGGCTTTGGAAAAGGCAGCCTTGCTCAGTACTAGTCTGAGCCAAGGCCCTGAGCCCCTCCCAGCACAGAACCCTGACCCTGTGCCCCAACCAGAGCCCTGAGCCCCCCTCATTCAGAACTCTGAGTCCTAACTCCAGGCCCTTAGCCCCAGACCAGGGCCCTGAGCCCCAACTCTGGGCCCTGAGCCATTGAGGCAAGTATGCAGCCTATCTTTAGGGAGCATGCTCTCTAGATGTGGCACATGCATGTGTTCAGTGCAGACAAGGCAAAGGGCCAAGTTTTGTCAGAAAGTACCTTCATAGCACTTGCTTGCTGGGCATCTGTTGAGCACCTGTTGTCCACCAAGGTTCCGAGGCCACAGAAACTGATCTGGAGAAAGAGAAGGAGAGATATACAGCAAGCCAATGCAATGCCTTGTGTTCCGGGCTGTTAACCAGCCTGACCTCAAGCCTGTGTGAACTCCAGAGCAGAGTCACTTCTACCATCCCAGGACTCAAGATGCAATAAACCAGTCCTCCCAGACCCCACACTTGGCCAGAATAAGTCTGCTCCAGTGGACATTAACAAGAAGCAGATGATAAACTCCAGTGGGCATGGCTTCCAGAACTGTCTAGAATGGCAACAGTCCTCAGGCCTATGCTTGTGATTAGAGGAGTCTGTGATGTTAATGAAGCCAACTTCCAGGAGACTCAGGCATCTCTACATTCTCACTCTGTCCTCTGATTTGGCGTCTGTGCCCAGATGTACTCTATCAGCTTTTCCCTCCCTACTCACCTCTGCAGAGCTGGCCTGAAATCTCCCTGCTCAGGTGCATAGTGATTGCACTCACTCAGCAGGCAGCGCCCACTCTCTGTGAGCCTGTGTGTACAGAATCATCTCTGTCTCTGGCCTGGCCAGAAGTTCTAAGATCTATTAAACTGGCAGACAGCTGAGCCAATGGGGGTTCAGAGCAAGCAAGCCTTTGGCCCCCTGCCCTTGATGGGAATAATCTTGAGGGATCTATTTGTGTCTTTTAGAGTTCCCCAGTTTCAGTGGTGACTGAGGCAACTGAATAGTCACTCATTTCTCCTGGATGCTTCCATATCCCTTGCCCCACACCCTCTCTGCTCTGTGTACCTCCACCCTCTTGCTCTTCACTCACTGTCTTTTCAATGAGTGGCTGTGTCTTAATCTCCTATAGCAGGTGGTGTGTGATAAGCAAGTGTGTGCTCTTCCACACTCCCCGAGACTCCATTCCTCATTAACAGACAGGGATTCTGCACACCAGACTATAGTTACACCAGAAAGAATATGCATTAAAGTTTTGCCACATAATTCATGTGACCTCAGGCATACCTGAAGACCAGATATTTAAGATGGAAATAACTCCATCAGCGTGTACCTGGGGTGGACAGGGAGGCTGGACAATGTCTGTTCAGTTTGCCAACCATACAGGAGTACAATAAATAAGTGTGAACCTCCCTGATAATCCATTCCAGTGCTGGTCTGGGTGTGTGTGTGTGGTGGTGGTGGTGGGGGGTGATGACTAGACTTTCTCCAAGCAGTTAGCATAGCCATGAAGAAACACAGAAATCTCCAGTCACAAAGCTGATTACCCTTACTACCTGAACGCAAGCACTGTGTACACTAGCTTTGTTTAGATGCTGGACAAACGGTCCCTCTGGCAGCTATGGAATCAGCTTCATGTTACAGACAAAGAGAATAAAATCAACACTGCTGTCAGGAAGGAGAGCCCCTTCAGAGGGAATCAGAGGTTCTTCAAAAAGTCAACTGGAGAATCGTCATATACCCCCCCATAATCCTTGTGGGTGCCCCCAACAGAAATTCTGCCAGGCTCTTGTGGAGACGCCCACTTTTCATGCTCACTGCTGCCCTGCTTGCAAGAACAAAGACACACCAACCCCAAGATGTCCATCGACAGATAACCAGGTAAAGGAAATATGACGTGGGTACTGTTATTCAGCTCTCAAATAAGATCCCACCACCCATGACAACATGGATCAACCCAGAGCACATCGTGTTAAGTGAGAAATGCCAGATGTGAAAAGCTAAGCTCTGTGTGAGCTGTCTTTCCACAGACTCTAAAGGAGAAAGCCCAAATACTGAGAAACAAACCTAGAAGTGAGGCAGGGAGTGTGGGGTAGGGCAGCTGGGGACATGTGTTCTCCATTACAAAATGACTCTTAAGTAAGGTGAATGGGTGCTGAGATTTCATGCACAACAAGGAGCTATGGTGATTAGTATCTCATTGTAGGCTGAGGTTTCTGAGATGGGAATTTTAGATGTTCTTGCCAGGCAAGGGCATGCACACATGTGCACAAAATGTGGCTGAGGACATGAACCTGCATGGCAGATGTGTAAATAACATGTAAATAAGAACATCAAAGCGTCATCCACACAACTGCAATTCAAGTAACAAGAAGAAAACCAAGGCACCAAGAGCTTTCAGAACCTTCCTAAGATAACAGAGCTGAACATCAAGGCCAGGGCTTGAACCCAGATGCTTTGTCAATGTGGCTCAAGGTCTTAGATGCCCTGCAAGGTATCTGTGGGGTCCAGTTGTATGCTTGCAGTTCAAAGAACGGTTGAGAGCCTGGTGACCAGGGGAAAGCAAGTTGACGGCAAGCAAGCTAATTCCTCTATTTATTGAGAGCACGTCTCAACCAGGGTATTTTTAGGCAGTCTGGCATTCCAACGTGCTAACATAGAGAACGTATTAAACACAGTCCTACTTTCCAAAAATAACCCTTCTGTCCATATGGCCTCTCACACGGCAGCAGGGGACTATGAGGAGCAACAGGGTGAGATGCTAGCTTTTTAGGTAAGGACTTAGCCATGCAGAGATCCCCAGGTCTGGAACCCTAGAAGGGGGATGTCCTGGCCACCTGTCCAGGCTATTTTCCAAGCACTGATTTCAGGAATAATCTTGTCCTCCACAATCCAGAAGAAGACTAACACACAGGTCAGAAAAAAAAGAATAAGAATAAGAAAGGGAAGGAAATAAGTGAGAGTCCCCAATATCCTTAAGAAAATGAGAAAGTGGCAGATATGAACACCTAGGAAAGCTGTCCCACCAGGTTTCTATTCTGGACACAGACATCAAATCAGGAGGGACAACAGTAAGACTGACAGTGAACTATAGGTTCAATGTCTAGGCTAAGGCAGGATCAAGGGTGGACGGGTGTCTGCAGTAGTACCTGTCGCTTGTCTGGTGTCTGCTGTATACATGCTCACATCATCCCTCTTCCACCATCTCTCTGCCCTGTTAGAGAGCTGCAACTCCACCAGTCAGAGGAAGTACACACCTTCCAAACAATCGAAGGAAGCCCAGGAACAGGCGCTGGAGCCACCACACCATAATATGGCCAGGACTAGTCCTACACTTGGGTGCCTCCTACACAAGGCTTCCCTTCTGGACCAAGCTGGACAGCTGTCCAGCTTCCAGAGGATTGTGATCCAGTGGGGAAATGCCACCATAAAGATTGAGTTCCAGAATGTGAAGGCATCAAAAAGCATAAAGCAGGGCAAGAATACCTGGCTGGATGCTGGACAGCTTTGGGTACCAGATGCCTCTAAAGCATCACTGGGAGCACAAGCCCTGGGACTCGTGCTCAAAGGACATCAACCTTGTATGGCTTGGTGGTGGCTGTCCATGGTGCTGGAGCTGGAATTGAGCAATGAGATGAATGAATTCCAGGCTGGAGACTGAAATGAAATGTGAATGTCTTGTGCCTGGGAAGGAAGAAGAGGATAGTCAAGAAGAAGCCATGCAGGCCTGCCCTGGGAAACCTCTAAGAGGCATACAGACTACCTTGGGTGGGAAGGCATAGGGATCTTGGTCCCTCTCTTGGGCGCAACACAGCCACCATTGCAAAGCATTTCCAAATTTGGTATCAATAGAGCCAACAACATCCCTCCTTCACAGCAGGGCTCAGGTAAGGAAGTCAACTCAGCAGAAACAAATGGCCACAAAGTCCAGGGGCTCACATACTCTCATTTCTACATGGATGTAACAGATAATTCAGGTTCATGGTGGAAAGTTAATGCCAAAGACTGCCCATCCGGTGAAGATAAAAGACAGAATGGGGGTGAGTCGTCTATGGTCCCTTCACAAGGAAAATCCTGTCACAAATCCAGTAGACTTCACAGGCATTACAGTCAATGGTGTGTCCTTTCATGGATAGTTTTGGATAGATTCCAGTCCTTGAAGTTTCAGGTTTATAGAAAACTTGATCAGAAAGCACATAGTTCTATAGCATCACTCCTGATATCAGCATCACATATTTGTATGGGGTATCTGCCACAGCCTATGATCCAGCCTGATAGTGTTATTCTTTATGTTAGTATATTACACATTCCAAGGGTGTGACCCAACCACATGATAAGTATCCACCACAACAATGCCACACTGATCTCTCTGCTGTCCCCAGAGCTTTGCCTTTGCCAGGATGTCACTCAGTCTGTTGATTTCAGATGTTAGAGATGAGTGTTGATGATTCTCCTGCATGTTTACTGGTCTGATAACATTCTCTCTCTCTCTCTCTCTCTCTCTCTCTCTCTCTCTCTCTCTCTCTCTCTCTCTCTCGTGTGTGTGTGTGTGTGTGTGTGTGCAGGTACATCTACACATGTGCGTTTGCATGAGTGAAGTAACATTGGGTGTCTTTTTTAATCACTTCTCACCCTGTTTTTTTCTTTTGAGAGAAAACCTCTCACCTACTACGGAGCTCACCAATCCATTGAGGCTGGCTGGCCAGAAAGCTCCAGGGATCTGCCTGTCTCTGCCATCCCAGTGGTCATGTTATAGATATGTGCCACCATAACCTGCCTTTTAAAATGAAGGCTGGGAACCCAAATTCAGTTCCCTGTCTTTGTATGGCAAGAGGTTTACTGACTGGGCCATCTTGCTGGCCCATCATGGTCCTTTTCATTGGTGATTTGTATCCCACCATCTATGTGGATCATGGTTTTTATATTCACTCACCAACTGTAGGACATTTTGCCTGCTTCCAGGTTTCAGGAATTATAGATAAAGCTTCTGCAAACCTTCTCAGACAGGAGGTTGAGGAGACTAAAGATCCTTTTCATTTGGATAAGGGGAATGTTATTGCTGAGTCTCCTTTTTAATAACCCCCACAAAGTCATCTTTCACAGCAGCCATGCCAGCCTATAGTCCACGCAACAATGAACATGAGCTCTTCCACACCCTCACCAGCACTTGTGGAGTCAGGATTTGGGGTTCAGCCTCTCTAATAACTGCCTGGTGATAGTTTAGTCCTATTGTTTGTAAATGCATTATGCCATCAGTTCTCTGTATCCACGTATCTTCTTCGGTGAGATGTACCCACAAACCTGCCCACTTGTTTTTTTAATAATATTTTATTAATTCATTGAGGATTTTATGTACTTTGATTACATTCATCCCTCTTTCTTCTCCTATATCCATTCTCCCTACCCTCTTTTCTACCCACTCAACTTTGAGATTTCTTTTTTATTTCTTTCTCTCTCTCCTCTCCTTCTCAAACCTGACTTGTGTTTCCAACTAGTCTTGGGAGTGGGGTCTGCTCTGGCAGGAGATCTCCCTGCCAGTGGTCATGATAAAAAGAAACTGACTTTTCTCTCCCAGCATCTATGAAATGCAAATAGCTCCTCAGCTGGGGGTGGGGTTTTATCCCCACTTCCCCTTCTCCATACTAGGATATTGGCTCGATCTTAAGCAGGTTTTGTGCATGGTGTTAGAATCATTGTGAGTTCACGGGCAGCTTCTCTGCTGTATCCAGAGAAACTGTCACCTTGGAGTCATCTACCACCTCTGACTTTTACAGTCTTTCTGTTCCTTCTTCCTTGACTATCTCTGAGCCATAGGGGGAATGGGTGTAGTATGTGAGCCTCACTTAGGAAGTGTGTACTTCTTAACTGAGTTGTTTCCTTGCTGTTATTTTTTGAGGGTTCTGATTATGAGCCATTTATCAGATGTGTGTCTTACAAGCATATCTCAAGTCTCTGTCTTGTCTTTTGTTCTCTGAACAGAGTTCCACGGAGTGACTTTTAATTTTAATGAAGCCTAGCTTATCACTCTCCTCTTTTCTTTCTTCTTTCATGAAGCATGCTTTTTGTAGTCTCTTGAAATCCTTGAGGCTGAGTCCAAGGTCACTTCTATCTTCCTCTGTGTCACCTGCTAGGAGGTTCACTGTTCTGCATGGTACATTCAGGTCTATGATCCACTTTGAGTTAATTTTCTTGAAAGGTGTAAGGTCAGCATCTACATTCACATTTTTATGTTTTGGTGGCCTTGTGAATACTTCTGCAACCATTAAATGTTAATTATGAAGACTACAAAGAGGCTGGAAGATATTAGCATCAATGTTAAGTAGAAGGCAGTGGGTAATGGATTCTGATGAAGAAGTTATATCTGGGTTGATAAGCGGGGAGGCTGAAGATGACAGAGAGAGGGCTGGAGAGAGAAGAAAGTTTCCTATTGGCCTTGGAGCAATGTGGCAAGAGAGTCCTTACAGGCCCTTGGAAATGTCATGAGCGGATGTTAAGGGATAGTTACCTGGATGGAGATCATAAGGGGACCCACCTGCAGAGTTACAAAACCCCTGTGTCTATGGAAAGGACAGGTCCTCACAGACACCTCTGCTTAGATAGGACCATCCCCCTTGCAGGATGACCTGCAGATAGAAATGAGCACTCTTTATAAAAGCTGGGATTGGGTAACCAAGATTATCTGTAATCAAATTTCAGCCAGGGTCCTTGGATCCTGGTCTCTGCCCTTGTGGACCTCACTTTCAGTAAGACTCCGACTAGGATCAGTCTCTGATCACCCTCATTATATGGTATATTCCTCTCCTACCACATGTAGGCTGCTCTGAGTCCTGGCTAGCTTTGACAAGCATACTGCTGGGTTGGCTTGGCAAGAATTACACATCCCTGGTCATTACCACCCACAGAGCCCATGCTGCTCCTCAGCCCTGAGTCACCATACACGAGGAGTGCTCTGAATCTAGCCTGCCCTTTCTCTGCTGTTGCCAAACCTTAAAATGATTGGAGGGATGAAGGTTACCTGGCCAACTTGATAGGCTTTACTTTTTAAGCCTGAAAGTTTAGCCAGCAGGCACAGCCACCAGGGATCTAATCCTCATCCTGAGGCCATACTCTGTCCCAGGCTTTTGAGCTTGGTATTCCCATCTGTTTGGGGGATGCAGTATTAGAGTAGAGCCCCAGCACAGTAAGGGTACTTCAGAAAGTGAAGCCTCCTCAGTCAATCCTTGACAGGGGCTGTCCTCTGATCTTGTGGTGAGCCAATGCCATACTGTCACACAACCTTGTTCATGACATCCTTTTGGGTGGTCGACATTGCTCCAAGGGGGCAGACTCAGAACTGGGACCCAGCTTTCCTTTTCTCTAACCCCAAATGAATCTCAAAATCCAAGTGAGACAGACAAACTACTCAAGGCTGAAGGCTTAACCCTAAATTCCTATCTGGAACACTGTCTCTGGGAATGTAGGTTACTCCAGTGATACCAATGACATTCCTGAGGATCCAGCAGACAAGACAGAGGGAGGCCCCACCCAACCCTTAGTGTAGAATCGTTTTTCCCTGTGTCTGAAGTCCAAAACCAGACACCAGCTGACTTTCTCTGGCCAGCTCTTTGATCCCCTTCCCTTCTCCAATGTGGGTTTTGTCCTCAGTCTCTAATAGGAAGATTTAGAGCAGCTGGGGTAAGGGCCTGACCACAGTCTCACTCCTCTGGTCCCCTGCACCTCACACCCCCACACCCTGCCTTCCAGTGGAAAATCCTTCTGAAACCCTCCAAATCCATGAAGCAGTGGCAGTTTTCTTCCAAGACTGCCGATGCCCTGAATATCCACCCTCTATGAAACCTAAGTGAACTGTTAAAAATAAGAAGACACCAAGATATCACGCTGTGGGTTCAATGCAGCTAAACAGCTTCCTTAAAACAAAAACCCAAGTGGGGAAATAGAACTCAGCTACTTGCTCCCAGGCTCCCTAAAGAGCCCCAGTCCCCAGTGCATGGCTCTCTGCCAAATGCAAACCCTGGCAACCAGGTGGGTCCTTGACATCCACCCACAACTCAGAGAGTAAAGGCAGGGGTCCTAACTACTACCACATGGTCTCAGTATTGTCTCATGGGCTCTTGGAACATCAAAAAGCAGTGAGGTCTAGTCTCCAGCATCATTCAAAGCATGCCTAAGGGCAGTGTAGCAGGAATCTTAGAAGGCCTTATTAATAAAATCAAACCTGAGGCCAGTTATTGGGGTGAATGCTGGAAGATCAGAGAAGCAGAAAAAGCCACAGCTACCTCACCTTGCCAATTCCTCAGCTGGTCCTGTTTCCTCAGACTGGATGCCTCTGAGCCCTCATTCATAATGGATCTCAGCTGAACTGCTGCTCAAAAGCCTAAAAGCTTAACCAGCCAAATGCTTCTAGTTTCTGGTCTTCATGCCTTATATATCTTTCTGCCTTCTGCCATCACTCCCTGGGATTAAAGGCTCACTTCTTCAGATTAAAGGTGTGTGTCACCATGCCTGGCTGTTTC
Organism: Peromyscus maniculatus bairdii; assembly: GCF_049852395.1. NCBI lineage: Eukaryota > Metazoa > Chordata > Mammalia > Rodentia > Cricetidae > Peromyscus > Peromyscus maniculatus. Next base: position 56,891,075 of record NC_134871.1, read on the forward strand.
CAATGTGGCCTTGAACTCACAGAGATTCCAGAGGGATTTCTGCCTATGGAATGCTAGGATTAAAGGTGTGTGCTACAACTGCTTATCCTCTATGTTTAATATTGTGGCTGTTCCATTCTCTGACCCCAGATAAGTTTATTAGTGTACACAGTATTTCAGGGAACACAATACCACCACAGGGCAGCAATAAGGTATAGCTATAGTTGACGGTCCCTGCTCTAGGCATCGTGGGTCTCAGGGTTGAAAACACCATCAAGTCACCAAGGCCATGCTACCCAGCCAAAACTACAGACAACACCTTCTCTCAGGTTTACATGAAATCCCAGCCTCCCCAAGACTCTCACCCACTTCAAAGCATCTCACAGACACCCATCCCCATCCCCAAAGCCTCCCACAAACCTATGGATTCCCAGACTCCCCAGGACTCCCAACCCTTTGCCTGTGAGCTGCACTCACAATGACAGCACTCTGTCTTACATACTAAGAATTGGTTGTCCTCAAATTCCATCTGCCATCTCTGTGTCTGTCCCCTTCAGACAGTGACACAGAACAAATCTGCTCCTTCGTCCTTGGGAAAATAGACCTATCCTTGGCATTTAAAAATAGCCCCCAGCTCCCTTCTGCCTATCCACCATGCATGCCTGAACCACAGGAGGAGAGCGATGCTGCCCGGGCAGGGGTGAGGAAGGTGAGCACTGTAAATAGTTAAGACTCAAGGTGGCCATTTGGAGGTAAAGGAACAATAGTTTAGGTACACCCAGAAGCATGCAGAGAAACGCGCGTGCATGCACACACACACACACACACAGAGAGAGAGAGAGAGAGAGAGAGAGAGAGAGAGAGAGAGAGAGAGAGAACAAAAAGCCAGTTCTGTTTGGTCCTAAAAGCCACCTTGTCTCCAGGCTCTGGAGGGCCACAGCTTCAATGACTCTCAGTGTCTTCTGCCTTCAGTCCAGTTTTATAATTCTGTCCCATTAGTCCCAGTCACAGCGGCACCTCTCACACCTGCCTCAGGTGAGCCTTCCCACACCCACTCTGTATCTACTAGGAATATGTCCAGGTCACGTGACAGAGGTCTGATAGCAGCATCCTAAGCAGGGTTTTTCTAGATTCAGGATGAGTTGTCCAGGAATGGTGTGGGGCCATCTCGAGCCCAGAGTCTTTTTGTGCCTGTATCCCACTATCTTCAGCCAGACGGTCTGCTGCCTGTACCATGGCTGACTCACTTCAGGAACGGTTGCCTTCAGGAAGCATGGAGGAAGACAAGGACTATGCCAAAGGCTGCTGGGTATTCTGGTACCATAAGACAATCACTGGTATACATTCCTCCCATCTCTCAGCAGGGCCACTCCACATTTCCTTTGCAGATTACTGCCCCTCGGGACACAGGAAATGAATGTGGCTGGTGGAGAGCAACTGTGTCTCTGAGGGAGAGAGACAGGATCCTACCTGGATTGCACATCCCAACAGCTACCTTGAGATTCGCAAGAGGCAAAGTAGGCATGTATACACTAACCATTCAGGAACCAAGAAACTGTTGGCTCACTCTTAGATGCAATCACTCTGGAACAGAGGGCTTATGGATCTGTTGAAAGAATCTTATTATAAGAAGGATCAAAAGTTTTAGTAAATGTTAGGCAGAGAGGTAGCTCATTAGGTTAAGTGTTTTCTGTACAAATATGAGAATCTCAGTTAAAATCACTAGAACCCACTCAAAGCCAAGCACAGTAACACTTGTCTGAAATCCCAGTGCTGGGGATCCAGGTAGCCATTGTAGCTGAAATGGTGAGCTCCAGGCCCAATAAAAGGCCCTATCTAAATAATAAAATGCAGAACAATAAAGGAAAATATCTGATATTGACCTCTCACCTCAAAATATGCATGTATGGAGGGCTCATCCATGCACACATATGCCCATGCGCACACACACACACACACACACACACACACACACACACACACACACAATTAACAAATGTAACAACGAAACACTGGAACGTCAGGTCTTATATAACAGGAAGCTATGGTGATCCATAGCAGGGTAGGTGAGGACGTGTCATCCAAAGGGAATCCAATAAACAGGAATAATGATTGAGTAGGTGGGGGACACAGAAGGATTCATGGATAGATAATGAATGGAGAGATTTGTGGGTAGGTGGATGGCTGGATGGCTGGATGGCTGACTGAATGGATAGTTGGGTGGGTAGCTGGATAGAAAGATGAATGGGTGGATGATGGATGGATAGTTGAATGGGTAACTGGGTAGAAAGATGTTTGGGCAGATGATGGATGCATAGATGGATAGATGGGCAGATAGATGAGTGAGTAGGTGAATGTGTATATGGATATATGGACAGATAGATGGGTAGGTAGGTGGAAGGATGGGTAGACAGGTAAGTGGATAAGGAGGTGGGTGAGTAGATGAATGTTTAAATGAATGGATGATGAATGGAGGGATAGATGGACAACTAGTTGTGTAGGTGGATGGATGGATGGGTGATCCAGTAGGTGGATGGAAGGATGGGTTTATGGATAAGTAGATAGACAGGTGTGTGGGCAAATAAAAGCAAGCTATTTTAGGACAATCCTTTATAAAAATGCTTGCAGTTTTTCTGAATTCCAGTGGAACTGGATAGGTTTGAAAGCCACTCTAGCAGAATGGCAACAGCCAGTGTTCCTAGTTTGTCTTGATCAGATCCAGGGTTATCTATGCACAGCTCCCAGCGGGGGAGTGCAGGCTGGCAGAGTGCTTGTTCCTTTGTCATGCTAAGCAGGTGGGTGGACAGCAGTGATCTCTGGAGTGGCCTTTTCTGCCCACTTGCACTTCCTTTGACTCCACCAATGAGGACCCTTCACTTGTCACAGAGTTTCAATCGACCCTTCATCATCTTCTTGGCAGGTTTCAGAGTAGATGGCTCACAGAGAAGGCCTGAAGGCTAAAGCATCGCAAAAATGATGCTGCCTGTTCAGGGTCAAATACACCCACAATCTCAGGAGAGCCCTAGCACCCCGTGCTTCCCTGCAAAGGCCCTGGGCTCCCAGCTTGGCATCCTTCACACTCTAGGAACCATCTTGGAAGGGGCCTTGGAGATCCTTGCTCATGACAGCTTCAGGCATTCAGGAAAGTAAAAACACAGGATGGAATATGGGAAACAGTGGCCAGAGCAGGCCTTTCATAGCCAGGAAAGGGACATGTAGCTTGGCAACTATCCCCTGAAGGGAACTGAGCCCCTATTCCTTAAAAGTGGGTATCACTGTCTCACCCAAAGCCAGTCCCTGGAGCGGGAAGACAAGCTGGGGGTGGGGATGTGGCTGATCAGCACATAGAGGCTCCAAGGTCGCCCTGTGCCCTCCCTGGCAGGCTGAGAGCAGAGTCTGCCTGTCGGGAGTGGGTCTATTTCTGGGCTGTGCACTGCCGTGCCTCTGTGGTTTTTCCTTTCTTATTCTCCCTCAGATCTCAGCGAAGCTCTTTTGGAAAATTCCAGCGTGGCTCAGCCACACTGAGAGGAGGGAAAGATGGGCTCCCACTAAAAGGCACCTGGCTTTTAGAACACCAGGAGTGAGGGGGAGGCAGCTAGGAGAAAGACTTCTTCTGGGGATGGAATCTAGAAGCCCTGTGGGGAGATTGGATGGGTTGTCCATATTCCTTCCCCTGAGCGCTCTGAGCACACACTGCAGAAACCCAGCAGGACCACTGATGTGTGGGGTTGTACAGAGACCCACCCTGTAGGAAGCTGAGAGGGACCAGAGATTCCATGGGAACCCAGAGCTGAGTGGATGTGCACACTGTAGTCAGTACAATGTCATCTTGGTGGGAAATCAAGAGCCCACTGGGAATGAAAAGTGACTGCACTTTGCCCTAGCTAAGGCATGCGCATGCGCACACACCTGTGCACACACATACAACACTTGGCACTGATGGTCAGAATTCACAGTGCCCGCCACAGACTGCAACTGTGTGTAATGATAAAGATGGAAATTCCCAGAATAAGCCAACAAATTGAGAATAATCTGACCTAGAAGTCAAGGTATGGGAGCAGGATGATGGGTGGGAGTTTTTGATGCTCTGATTATCTGGGAGCAAGAGATACTCCTTCCCCATCACAGTCAGCCAAGGACTTCACATCCCCTTCCTACTAGACAGACTCACCCCTGCCAAGGGACACAGGAGACAGGTATGGGTGGAAGCTATACTCTTCTTCATAGTACTAAAGGCTTCACATTCACAAACACAGAGGAATGGCATTCCTTTCTCTACCTTCCTTGGGAGAGAGGGGATCTCTCAGTCCTTGGGCTTTCCCAAGATGATTGACAGGTGATTGAACTGTCTATCACTGAGAGGGGGTAGAGCACACCTGAAGTTGTACAATAGGGTGACACCTATGTGCTAGGCAGCTGATTCTGGGTCAGCTCTAACACCAGCCATGCAATAGGCTGTGGTTATGACCTGTGTCCCACCTCCAGCAAGGAGCTGCTGGCAGAGACCCAGTTCCACCCTCTGCCCATTTATTCAGTTTATCTGGCCATGTGGTGAACCCGACCTAGAAGCTGCTAAATTTCACAGGTTGGGACCTGGAGATAATGTGGGATATTCCAAGAACCCCCACTTCATGTGTCTCTGTGTAGATGGTTCTAGCCTGTGCCTTTTGGCTCTAAGGCAACTAAAACAAAAGCTTGTTGCCTTCTTGAGTTTTTGCCATGGCAGTTTATGGAAAACAGAAGTGAGGGAATCCATGGGCCCCCGAATTTGTAAACAGTTGGTCAAAGTAGGATTGTATGGCAAACTCTGAATGAGTATTTAGTATTTGATTTATAGAGAGGATGGCACCCTAACCCCTGAAGTGTGGCCCTACACAGGTATTACAAACAATACAAAATAATGTACAAATATTACAAATAAAATGTTGAACAAGAATGAGCTAAGTGATTGTGATTTGACCATGAGCATAATATTTCCCAACAAGAAACCTAAGTGGAATAAGGTGTCCCAACAAAGTGACTAGTTTCTCAACTCCAGCCACCGTATAGTCCTGCAGGCTTGACAAGAATCTACAGTTATTGGACAGTCCCAGAGAGCATGAAGGAAGTGATTTAGGTATTACAAAATTCCTGCTGCATTTCCTGAATCCTCCTCAACCTTTAATGGGAGGCCAAGAGCAGGACCACAACTTGAGTCCATTGGAATGACACAATCACGAAGCAAGCCATTATCAGAGAAGAAGAGAGAGACACAGTAGCATCTCCAATATGTTGTGAACACCACAGTTCGTCTGTGGAACATAAATTCCAGCACATTCTCAGTAAGTAGTCTTGCATAGAACACACCCTCACTCCACAAGACACAGTCTTCTGTCTAGCACCAGGCCAGACTCTGCCCTGTGCCCATAGAGGCACATTCTTAACTTCCTCATGAAGAAGGAAGGAAAGAGGGAGAGAAGAGAGGAGGAAGGAGGCACATAAAAGAGGGGAGAAAGGAGGGGAAGAAGAAAAGAGAAAGAGAGAAGGAAAGAGGGCTAAAAGAAGAGAGAAGAAAGGGAGGGAGAGGAGAAAGAAAGGAGGAAAAACTAAACACAGGAGGAAGGAGGGGGAGGAAAGGAGGAAGGGAGGGAGGAATAGAATAGAATAAAATGGAGAGAGGAATGTTTGGTTTCTGCCTCAGGACCACTGTGAATGGAGAACAGAAGGAGGTGTGGTCACCATGTGTCCCACTTCTGCACTGGGCCTCTTTCTGGCAGTTTACCCACTCTGTACCCTGCCATGCTGCCTCAAAGTGCCATGTGCCCCTTCACATCTGTGTACTTTGTATTGTTTGCTGGTCCTATTGGGCCAGCATCTCTGCAGACCCCTGAGCCTTCTAAATGCACACACTTGGTGTCTTCGGGGCCCTCTCTCTGACCCCAGCACTCTGCGTGTCTTAAATGATACCCACTGATATTATCTGCAGACCTTGCTGGAGCATACTATGCAGCCAAGTGTCGCCACCAGCCTGCCCTGAAGCTGGAATGACCACTGAAGGCCTATCCCTGCTTTATTTATGATTGTATCCCATGTAGAGCATGACCACCTGTACAGGTCAAGTGCTCAGAGAATTATATCTAGTAAATTGAGGTCTAAACACACAAACAAATTAATTAGGATCATTAAAAATAAGAGATCAATAAATCATTGAAGACTTGTTTCCTAGGACATTTAAAAAAAATCAGTGCATAAAGTAGATGAGTGTCTGTCTGCTCTAAGATACAAAAACAGAAGCACAAGAAAATGAACCCGCTAGGAGGAAGAGGGGGGACTGTGCTCACACATATTTCAAAATATAGGAGGGATACAGTATTGATGCAATGTGGATTTAACCATGTCCCCGACACAGAGCCCCGCTGAAGTGCCACTCAGCCCCATCGCTTTAGGAAGGAAAGAGCTGAAAGAAGCCAGCTGTAGTTTCAGCAGGAAGTGTCCCCAAATGGCTCTCATGTGGAGGGCTTGGTCCCAGCTGCTGGTGCTGTTTTAGTTGATTGTGTGAGCTTTAGGGGTTTGTAGTTAGTCCCATGTCCTTTCCTCTCTATTCCCTATCTGACATGGGGTGAGTAGCTGTAGTAACATGCTCCCACAGCCACACGGTTCTGCCTCAGTGGGTCTAAGGATGCTCTACGGAAATCTCTGTAACCAGGAACCAAAGTCTCTCCCCTTTAACGTGTTTCACCAGGCATTTGGCCACAATGACAGTAAAACTAAGTGTCCAGTGGTTGGTGGAGCTGGGTCACTGGAATGGACATTTCCAGGTGCTCTTAGGAAAGTTTGTGCCTTATAAGCTTGAGGTCCTGAGTGTGAGCCCCAGAACCCAGGCATGGGGGGCTGTGCTTAGAATCCTAGAACAGATGGGACTCAGACAAGAAGATCTGGGAAACCCATCTTGCTGAATCAGTGACACACCCCGCCCCCCAAGTCAATGGAAGACCCTGTCTCCAAAAATGAGGTTGATGACCCTTGAAAGAACACAGAGGTCAACCTCTGGGTTCCACATACAGATGAATACGGGCATGTGTGCCCGCACACATAAAACCATGCACATGCAGGAACACAATCATTCATATCACATATACACATAAAAAATTATACTAAAATTTTTAAAGAAACACTTCCAAAATTAGAGCGATTTTAGATGGAGCTTCTCTACCTTCAATGGGGTAAAATGTCCCTAGACTCCTGTAATATGTAGACACTTTAGAATGTGGGGGAACACAAATGGCTTCACATTTCCCCCAAGAATGGTGGTTTTATAATTTCTTGTTTGTTTTATTTTAATTTTGAAATAGAGTCTCATTGCACGGCCCAAGCTGGCTTCAAACTCCCTAGCCTCCTGCCTCAGCTTCCTGGGTGGCAAGACTCAACATCTTTGAGAAAGTCCTTAGACTTTTTATTCCAGGGTGACTTTGGCCCTGGTACCTGGTGGGGAGGGTGGAACAGAACACATTCAAACCCGTCTCAGTTACAGAATCAATACCGCTGAAGCTCACAGAGGCGACAATGACGCGGACTGAACCTGGAAATAACTGCCCTTGGAAATTAAACCATAAAATCAGCCCACGATTAAATGACAGTTTAATTTCAGAGGAGAGATAATGAAGGAGACAGAGAAATTGGGCCTTTAACTTGTGGGAAGGTGGGAGGCCATCCATGGACCAAGGAGAGGAATGCTTGGGGTGGGGATGGGACATAAAGAGGAAGGTGCCATTGCGGGATGAAAGTGTGTGGGACACAGGATGGCATGAGATTAGCTGAAATCAAACCAGCTAGATGGCCCAGGAAGGGGAGGGGCTTCTGGGTGACCTCAGATGTACAGCTTGGCCACTCTTGGCCTTTGAGCTTTTATCTATAGATTAATGCAGGGCTTCCTGCATTCCAGAGTAACTAGAAGAACAGGTTTCAATGGGGCTTCCAACCCTCTATGCTCCAAGGCACATTAGTGCCTGTGATTTGAGAACACAGGACTCTGATGCTCAGCCTGGCATCGCCACTGAATCTGCCCAGGTTTTGATTGGTGAACAGCACTTAGCCTGCCTCCCACTCTGCTGTTTCCAGTGGTCATTCTATGGGATATGGGTCCTCTGCATAACCCATGGATTTGTCAGCAAGCCTCCAGCTGCCTTTCAGGCCTGAACATCTCTGGCTACAGGAAGTACCAATAGGAAGAAGCTGGAAGCGATTCCCTGGAGCTGTGCCCCAAAGCCCAGGAACCCCATGTGCCAGCCCCTCTGCAGACCCTGTTCAAACCATCCCACCTGGCTGCATTGGCTCTGTGGGTAAGCACTACAAGAGCTGTTCACACTCCACACAAGAGCATCACTCTCCTGAACGCACTCGACACTGGCATCCCAAGGGGAGAATTCAAGGATCCACCACTCATGTGGGACCCATTTCCTACTGAGGTGATTCTTGGATGGCTGTCTTGGACTCCCCGGAAGCTGGAAGGGGAAGTCACAGGAAGGACCTGGAGGTAAACTGGCACTTTAACCAGAGACCCTAGGGCAGTCCAGCTTTTGAGAGAGAACTGAGCGCTGTGGAAGGGGAGTGCTGGGTTCAAGTGAGGGCTGACTTATTACCAAGGCCACTGACGGAAGTAATCAGGCACTGGCTTCTGGGTTGAGCTTCATCACTGAGCTGTCTGGAGAGGCCACACAGAACCAGATTCCCAGAAGCTGGCTACTGAATTTGCGGGTACAGATCCCAGCTGAGGAGGCCTTCACTCCCCATCTTCTCTCATCTACTCATCCAAAAGCCTGGCAACTGGGACAGAGGCCTAGCCTCCTTCTTATGCTTTATGAGGAGCAAGTCTACAGCTTCAGAAGCCTGACCACCACCCTGTTCTCCCCAGCAGTGCAGGATGCTATGTAGACCTATAATGAAACAAGGCTCTCAAAGAATAGCAGTGTGTATATAGTGCAATGCTCACCATACAGGAGAAATACTCACAGGTTCACTGAGAGGGGTGAAGGGGGAAATTGGAAGCCAAAGCAAGGAGGACTACACAGGTTACCATGCCCCAGTAACCCTGGACTTCACCTCCCATAACAAGGGGATCTCTGCCCAAGGTGGTTTCAGAATGGATAGCTTTGCTCAAGCATTTTCTGTGGAACATCCCTGTGCCCCTTGTGAAAGGCTGTGGTTCTGACAGAGTCTCCTCTCATGGCTCTTATTACCACTCATATGTGTGAGGTGCCATGCTTAACTCATCCCCTTATTGCTAGGATTTGACACAGTGACTTCACCTGAGTTTCACACTGGTTCTGCGGTAACAGATTGGCCAGGGTCCCTGCCAGGCTCCTCTCCTGCCTTTGCCTCTCCTGAACCTCGTCTTTAGGGCTCAGTGGGAGTGAGATGCCCCTCAGGCATCAGAGAGAATATGTTCCGGAACTGTGGTGCCCAGTCAACCATGCAGACCTCCTTGGGTGGGTTTCTGTCATCCTCCATTCTCCCTCCTCCGAACCTTCACCTCATGCACTTACCCAACTTCGATGAAAAAATAATAATATAATTGTTCTCACCCTCATTTCTCCAGTACTTGACAATTTAAGGAGCACTTTCAAATGTAATAATTTTCATTAAATAAAGCAACCTTTAAGGTAGAGATCCTTAGTCTATTCTTTAGAAATGCCAGGGCTCAAGGAGGCACTGTGATTTCATCAAAGTGACTTAATATTAAAGGAGAAATCAAACTTACAAAAGGCAGCCTTGGCCCCAGGCTGTTCCCCTATCCCTTTCCCCAGTGCTTACTGTGTAGATCCCAAATGCTTTTTAAGGCAATGTTCAGACACCCAGCAGAGCTGGCCCAAATAAACTTCCTCTCTGTTCTTCAATGGCGTCACATTCCTCTTGGGAGTCAGCAAGGGCAGGAATAGAAACAGAATTCGGCTTAGTGTTTCTGACTATAGGGGACAGCATGCCACACCTCATCTTGTTTCTTTTTTTACTTCGATGGCCAGGGAGCTCAGCATTAATATCAACGAGGAAGTCCAGGCTCAGTCATCTAAAAGCCACTTTCCTTGCAGTGTGATGATTCAGTCATTTCCCCCGTCCTAGCCCCTTTTAACATGTAGATGATGGAGTCCATCTTATAGATGAACTTCCAGAGCCCTGAGCTGGGGCAGATACAGAAAATCTGGACACTGAAGGAACATGTCCAAATTTGTTGTACTCCCCAGCAAAAAGTGCTTAGAAACATGACTGCAAGTAAGTGTATAAGTGTGCAAGCAGTAAGTGTGGGGGGGTGGGGGTGGGAGACATTGCTACCCAGGAGAAAAAGAAAGGCCCAGCTTCCAGTGGGGCAACTTCCAGCTCCCTCTGGTCAGGGCCAGGAGTCATGTGGGCCCCTTGCCCCAGAGGGACATGCCCATATCTGGCCTCAGCAGCCTCAGGTCAGAGCCTGTCTCCATCCTCCACATGGACAGTAGGTCAATCCTGATAGGGTGAAGCAAGACAAAAGTTGCTTTGCCATCCCAGCTAGATGAGGGTTGCAGAGATAACATGTCAGACAGAGAGGCAAAATGATCACCATTTGTGAAAGTCAAGCTGGCATGCTTAAAACCTGGGAATCATCACTACGAGGAGGATGTAACTCAGAAAACATCACACCTATGATGCTTGACTGTCTTATATGGGAAATATGAGAAGTCTCTGTCTCCCAGGAAAAGCCAGCCTCAGGTTCCCTGCAGTACTGAGCAGGTATTGGGACCAAGGCCTCATAGGAATATAGAGATGCAGCAATGGAATCATGGTAGGAATGGATCCCAGTCTGCTCCTGGAAAGCTGTGTGGCTTGGGGCTAAGCATTTGACCTTCCTGTGCTTCCAACCCCACATGTGTTTAGTGAGTAACTTCTCATTATAGCAAGGCACAACGTTCAATCCGACTCAACGGCTCAGAACACTGCCCAACCCTGGCAATTGCTTCAGGTCAGAATGGGCAAAGAGGGAAGCCACAAACCTCTGGGGATCCGCGGGATAGCGCCCTAGAGATCGGCTGCTGACCTGGAGGATGAGTGGAGATGCCTGGAGGCTTATGTAGCTGTTTCCCTGATGGGACATATGGCTCCGAATACATCCTGTGTATGTGGGGGTGGGGAGCGGTTGTGGTTTCCTTCTAGCCTCTGCCCTTTCCCATTTGCTCACCACAAATATCTTTTCCTCACAGAGTTAAGAAGGCTCAGAGGAGCTACACGTTCACATAGGCTCACTGAGAAAGGGTCGAGACTCCTGAGGTTGGGGTGACCCAGCCGAGGAAGCTGCCTGCCTGCCCTGGATCTGACCTCCAATCTGAGGTCTCAGCTCTGCAGACAGGCCTGCACTGGCTCCTGACAGGGAGGGGCGGGCCATGAGGGCCATGAAGCCTGGAGCACTGGGATATGGGGAGGAGTTTCCTGTCCTAGTGACCACTGAGGAGCCAGGACTACATTGAGGTGATACATACATGAGCTGGCCGGAGCAGCAGGGGCATCCCCAGAGTCTGAGGAGTCGGAGTCGCCGCCTCATGCCCCTCTCTGTAGGCAGGGAGGGGGGGGGTGTGGGGAAGTCAGCCTCACAGCTACCCAGCTCTGCTTTGAAGGCTCCTGCAATAGAGAAGGTTAAAGTAAGGAAAGGAGGAGTCACCGGAAGTTTAAAAAGAATAAACCCTGTGAATAGAGCACAGTTCCAATGTTCCCCAAATTAGTCTCTGGGACAATGTGGCATTTCCATTGTTGTAGAAACAGTCATTTTAAAAAATATTTCAGGATATTAAAATCACTTACCGTGTGTCACAGAGCCCTAATTGCAGTGATTAGGCCTAATGAGGCTGAGTCACTGTGGAAGAAGAAACAGGAGCATGCTTCCCTGTGAAGACTGCCCTTGGAAGCCGACCCGACCCAACCCTACTACTACTGTGTGTCTCCACACAGTGAGTTTGGCACCCAGTGAGCCAAAGGGGAGGAAAGGCCAATGGAGACACAAGGCTGTCCAATCCTAAGCAAACGAGTGATGAGCAAGTGAGAATGTGCTGTGACCCGGGGGAAGCCACAAGTTCTGAGACTAGGCTGAGGAAGTAAATTTGCAAGCATAAGGACTGAAATTCAATCCCACAGAGTCCACGTTAATAAAAAGAAAAAAAGCCAGGCTTGGGCTCAGAGGTAACAGCGATTACACACATTCGCTGCACAAGCATTAGAACCTGAGTGTGGATCCCAGCATCCACATAAAAAGCCAGGCATGGCCACCTGTGCCTGTAATCCCAGTGCTTTGTAGCTAAGACCATCTGTGGGGTATGTTGACCAGCAAGACTAGCTATGGGTTCAGTGAGAGACCCTGTCTCCAGGGAATAGTTAGAGGGTGATAGAGTAGGACATCTGACATCCTCCTCTGGACTTCGCAGACAGACAGACAGACAGACAGACAGACAGACACACACACACACACACTGCAAAATATTTGATTACACTATGTAAAGATATGTCACTGTGATGGATTTAATTAAAAAAAAAAACTAAACAGCCAATAGCTAGGTAGGAGGTATAGCAGGGACTTTTGGACAGAGAGAGCTCTGGGAAGAAGAAAGACAGAGTTGCCAACCAGACACAGAGGGAGCAAGACATGCAGGAGGAGCGGTAAAAGCCACAAGTCATGTGGCAGCACGTAGACAAATAGAAATGGGCTAATTTGAGTTATAAGAGCTAGTAGGACAAGCCTAAGCTACAGGTTGACACTTCATAATTAATAAGTCTCTGTGTCATTTTGTGTGAGCTGGTGGCCCAAAGAAAAATCCATCTATACACACACACACACACACACACACACACACACACACACACACACACACACAGTGCTAATTTACACGAGAAATGTCCCTCATAGGCTCAGGTGTTTGAACACTGGGTCTCCAGTTAGTGATGCTGCTTACAGATGTTATGGGACCTTTATGATGTGGATCCTTGCTGGAGGAAATTCTTCCCTGGGGTCTCTGTTTTATGTGTATGGATGCAGATGTGATGTTTCAGCTTTCTGTTCTTATCACCATGCCTGCCACTTGCTTCACCCCACAATGGGCTCTCGGCCTCTGGAACCTTAAATACAAATAAACTCTTTCTTCCATAAGTTGCTTATGGTCATGGTGTTTATCACAAAAACTGAAAAGTAACTAAGGCAGGGGCCCAAAGTCCATGCTATCTGGTTGAGAGTGACTCGAATTATCAATGTGACTCATAAATGTCTTATTGTGATGTGGTGGAAATGTGGGCTTTGGGCCCCTTGCTACCTTCATTTAGAGAAGTGGACTTTTTAAGTGTATTTTGTTTCTTTCTTTGTGACCCACGGAGTTTAACTAGGATTGGTAGCATGAACGAGGACAAAGGGCTGTTTGTTGGGCTCTTGGCAACTTACTAGCATCTACACCACTAAGGAAAATGGCAGCCACTCACTACCGAAAGCTCTGTAAGACTAGGTGGGAACTTATGAATCTCTCCCCAGGCATGATGGAAAGTTGATGGGCCCACTGTGTGTTACCTAAGTAACCACAGCTGCTGTGGGTTCATGATTCAACTCAGTAGGTCACAGGTGGAAAGGGACTAAATGGAAAGAAAAAATGGAGAGAAAGGGGACAAGAGAGAGAAAGAGAGACCGAATCTAAATAAAATGAGCTTTATCTGTGTATGAAACTGTGTGTGTGTAGAATTGTAGAACAATAAGAATGGACCATTATAATAGGATGGATTTTGTTTTAGGAAAGTTTTATAGATACAGAAGCATAAAAAAAAATGAGCCCAGCATTTTCCCAGGTCCCCTACCCATATGTCCTTTATCTGTTACATAACACACTAGGAGGGTGCCTTTGTCCCAACTTATGAGCTGACCTATGAGAGCAGAAACTCATTCACTCTTTCTGCTGAGATCTGCAGGCCACTGAGGTTCCCGACCCATCATGAGGCTCTTACTTAGCACATGTGTGACACAGTCAGGGCCACTTGTCACAGCCCCAGTCCATCTGGGATCCCTCGACCTCTCAACAGATTTCTTAAATCTGCCCATGAAGGTAAGGTCTACTACTATAAGACAATTGACCTGCTGGTGCAAGGTGATATCTCTTCAATGACTATGCCTCCTGTCATGTGTACACCTATGAATAATTCATAGGATGTATTGACATGGCAACTGCACATAGTCGTGTGGCCAGCTGTACTTTTACCTCTTCAGCCCTGTCATCTCCCCAGTCCCCAGCAGTTACTGATATTTTGCCTTTTTATAATTATGTATATAACCTACTGAGTCCACTTGGTGCTGCCTATATGCATGTGGGCATTGGGTCTGACACTGGGGCCTGTACAACCTTCCAGTGGCCACATACCTCAGGAAAAGTGACTCCTCCTCTCCCAGCATCATCAACTGCTCATGACTCTTCAATTAGGAGGCTTCAGGAGTTCTTCCCCACTCCATGCTGGACTTTTTAGCTGGCATGCTCTTGTGTAGGTAACCATAGCCAAGTCATGTCCAGAGGGTAGTGTCTTACTTTCTTGCTGCCTCATCTTCTACAATGCTACTTGATCTTTGGTGAGGGATATTGGTATAGATGTCCCTTCCATGGTTGATCACTCACTGTCATTGATTTTCAGCATCTGGGACAATTATGAGGCTTTATTAACCCACTGAAATCAAAGCTTCTGTGTATGACCAAGTTTGGGAGCAGCATAAATCTACAGACATAGACATAAGCATTTAGAAGGCAGTGTGACAACATGACCATTTAAAAAAAACAACATCATTGGGTCCCTCTCCTTGGGGCTATGAATTCTCTAGCCACAGATTGTAACTGTGTCTTTAGTACCAGGCATGAATTTCCTCCTGCCATCTCCATTTATGCTTATCTCTTCCAGACAGTCCCATCCTTGGAATCATGCCAGATGTGGGCTTCTTGGCTTGATTTTTCTCCCTTCTTCTCCCCCATCTTTTCCTTCTTCATGCTTTCTTCACTCCCTTCGTCTTCTTTGGGAAACGCCTTCCTTTCTTCTCCTTCTTTGGCATACTCATGCTCTATTCATCCCCATGCTTTTCTAACTATACCTCTCATTTGTTCTTATTGCTTAGCAATGCCCCACAGTCTGACTATCCCACACCTCAGGTACCTGTTCTCACCAGGAGCACCTGGCTGCTCTTAGCCTTTGGAGGTTATGACACATCAGACACACACATCCAGACGCTTACACATCAGTTGTGCAAATTTCTCCAGGTGGGCTTTTTTAATTGCATGGTAAAGCTTTCTCTAGTATTTAATAAAAGGCAGTCAGCTGGTCTCTCGAATGCCCATGCAGCTCACATTCCCTCCCCAACCTCATCAGCATTTGATGTTTCATTTTGGGGATTTTCCCCCTGCATTTTAACAATTGTAGCAGGCATGTGCTTATAGCTTACTTATTAATTTAATTTGCGATTGTCCAATGATAGACAGTGTTTGACACCTGCATATCCTCTCTTGGCAAGATAGCTGTTTAGACTTATTGTCTGATTTATGTTTTTTAACCATGGTGTGTTCCTGTCACTGGATTTGAATCTTTCTTTGTATGCTTGAGATGGGAGTCCCTTAAGAGTCATGTTTGATAAATACTTTTGCCTGGTCCATGGCTTATCTTTTTATTGCTTTGACATTATCTTGTGCAGAACAATAAATTAATCAGGGACCAGGTTACCAGCTTCTTTGCAGATGTTTCTCTCACAGTTTCAGCAGGAACTCTCTCTAAACACAGGCCCCTAGATTTCCCATTTGCTTCAAGAAAGCTTAGTGTTTCGAGTTTTGTATTTAGAATGATGATACATATTTAGTTAACTCTTCTGTCAAGATTCTCTTTTTCTTTTTACACCTTTTCCAGCTCCCTGTGAAGACTGACTATGCCTTTCTCATTGAATCCTGTGTTCTCTTCTCAGGGACCAGCTGACGAGCTCCGCAATGCTCTATTTCTGGGCTGTCTGTCTTGTTCCCTGGGTGTCTCTGTCTGTTCTTACATCAGCTTCACCCTGGCCTAATTTTTTTTAGTACTTCCCTTCAGTCTAGGCACTGGGAAACACAAGTCTCCAGTTTTTCTCTCACGTCCTGTTGGATATGTTTGGACTTTCGCCTTCTGCATCAACTTTGAAGTCTCTTTGTTAGAATCTAAGAACCAGAAATCCTAACCATTTTGCTCAAAACTTTCACTGGAGCTCTAACACATCATGTACCCTGAATTCTGTATGCTCTGCTAAACATAGCTAAGTATTTAGGAGCCTCAGTGTATAGTAATCCACCTATCCGTGGAGATACATTTCAAGACCCTTTGTGAATGCTTGAGATTTCCAGTCACTTCAAAACCCTACATCTGCTACAGCTTTTCCTGTGTGTGCACATAGGGTAAATTGTAATTTGTAACCTGGGCATGATGAGAACAAAGTAAGATTAGCTGCAATAACTGATAGGGAATCTAAGCATCAACATATCATACTGTAATAGAAGCCTCATGGCTATGATTTCTCCAAAGAGCCAAGACAAATGTTAATATTTTGGACAGCAGTGGCCCCTAGATACCTGAACCCACAAGAATAAAATCTCAGACAAGGAGATGGTTGTGTGTAGTATTGTTGAAGATAGTGCTCTGTGTTAATTTCAGGTTCCAAATATTCAGAGCTGGTGTATAGAAACCAATTGACTTTAATGATGTTAATGATGATATCAACCCAGTGTCTGCAGTCTGCTATTGTCTTAGTGCTGTTGTTTTAGACAATGGACACTCTGTCATTGTGTGGTGCTCTGTTATCCCTGCTAGCCTTGCTTTGAAGCCTTTTTCCCCTAATATTAATGTGCAGGCGTTGGCTTTCTCTTGATTAGTGTTACTGTGGTGTGTATTGCTCCATCCTTTCTACTCTAGCCTGTCTTCTTTACAAGTAGAATTGTTCTCTTGTACAGTATGCAGCTCATGTTTTTCAATTCTCTCTGACAGTCTGCATTCTAACTGGTATATTGGGCCATTCTTCTTTAACCTGATTGTTTATATGGCTGAATTCATAGCTGACAAGCTTGTGATTGTCATTTGTTGGTTATTACTATTTCCTCTCCTCCTCTCTGTCTGCCTCTCTGGGTTCAGCAGAGCATTTTTGAAGTATTCTGCATTCTCTCCCTTCTTAACAAATTGTTCAACCCCTTTCTCAGCTATGGCAGGTTCCCTAAAGTTTATAGAATGCACTCACAGCCCACCCAAATGTCCTCAGCCATGATGGATTCCCTGGGGTCTATAGTATACACTCGCAGATTGCCATGAGATGGACACTTCTTACAGCAGTAATCACATACTGCCCTCTAACATTTCAAACATGGCCCCCTTCTTCTTGGCTCTCCATAGTCCCCACTGACACCTTCGGTGGCCTATAAATTACTTCCCATTTCTATTAAATCAATTAATAACAAGCAACCCTACCTACCACTTCTTCCCTCTTCCTCTCTGGGAACCTCCCTCCTCTGCAGACCCAAGTTTCCTTCCCAGAGGGAGTTGGTTGGAACGTTGCCTGCTGGCCCTGTTTGTTTGAGAATGTTTTCAATGCTGCTTCATTCAAGGGACGGCTTCACTTGACAGAGAGTTTTAAGTCAGGGCATTTTGTCTTGTGTTGTTTTCTCAACTCTGAATATTGCACACCATCCTCCACGATTTTAATAACGCCAACGTGATTCTTATGCACATTCCTCTGAGAGAGCAGTTCTGTCCCCTGGCTTCTTTCAGGAATATTTCCTTTGCCTTTAATTCTCTGAACTTTGAACACGAAGCCAAATATTGTTAGTACTTTCTACAACCTGGGCAAGGGTTGTAGAAATGTGTTCACTGTTGTAGGAATCATAACCCTTCCACTTCCTGATCCACTGCCGCCACTCTTGTCTTTGTCATTTCCTAGGTTCACCTTCTTAAAATGGATCCACACACTTCATCCCTTTTAATTGTGAGCCTTTCATTTATTTAGTTTGTTTGCTTTGTTTTGATTTTGTGGTACTGGAGATGAAATCTATAACCTCACACATGCTAGACAAGCATCCTACCACTGAGCTGCATCCCAGCCTTCATCTGTTTTTTATCCTAAGACGAGGTCTTAGTAAGTTTTCTAGGCTAGCCCTGAGCTCACTCTGTAGCCCAGGCTGGCCTTGAGCTTGTAATCCTCCTGCCTCAACCTCCTGAGTAGCTGAAATGGCAGCCTGCTCCACCAGACCCAGATTTTCTTTCCTGTTGTATCTGGACACAGCCCTTTGGAGAGTGTAGCCCATGTTCCAAACATGTCTCTCATCCTTAGTTATCTTCTCTGGAAACACTCTCCCAGTACCAGCATGGGTGCATTGCACTGGCCCAGGAGTAAGTTACCAATAAAGACTGACCAACTGTCACAGGACTGTGACCTACTGGGAGCAGAAAAGGACTAGCTGAGCAGGCCAGGCTCTCCTCCCATTACCCATGAAAAAACAAGACTGGGAATGGTGTTTCTGCTAGTGTTCTAGTGCAGCAAGTCACATGACACAGCATATCTGACACAGGTCAGGTTACAGGACAAGTCTGTCCTTGAACACAAACTTCTTCTCCTTTGGCAGTTTCCATGAACTTTACAAGACTGGTCCCACAGTGAATCTAGGCTTCCAGTGTCCCATGTCACCTGCCCATAAATAAGAAACTGCTTGATGAACTTGCTGGGTATAGCTGTGTTGATTCACCTCTCAGACCACCTGGCAACTTACATGTGGCTGACAGGTCACATCCTTCCTAAGTACCTTTCTTTCTTCCTTTCTTTGGGTGACAGAAGAGAGGAGGGGAGATGTCAGAAGCTAGATCACATAACTTCCCCTCAGCCAGGAAGCTGTGGAGAGTGTTCTAGGTGACCGGCATGGAACTTGGTGATGGCCTGCAGATGGCACCTGGCTCTTTATCACCAAGACCTCCCAGAGTTCCAACTGCAAAACTCACAGAAGTAGGGATTCTGAAGCCCTGAAACCCACATTCTGCCCAGTTCTGCCAATCCATATTCAGACTTCAGCAATTAGCATGGTTGGTGGTCACATATTCTTGTCACAGCTGCAGCTGGTCTACACCAAGTAAACTAGCCTCAGTGAAGACAGGTGTATACCTCTGTCTCTCCTATGTGGCAATTTGTCCTGACACCTTCTCCCCATGATGGGTCAAGCAAAGTTGCTAATGTTCTGATGTTTGATTTTCTTTTCTTGTTGTAAATTGGAAGTGACAACTCCTGTACTTTTTTTGCATTTGGAGGCTGAAAAACAAGTCCCTAAATAGATTTACTTCATCTTAGAACATTTTGTATTTACAGAAAGTTGCAAAGACATTATACCAAGTTCCCACACACCTATACCCAAGTCCTCTGCTGTTAACACCTTCAAAAATGACAATGTATTTGTCACAAAAAATGAACCAGTGTTCACAGGCTATTAATGACTACAGCCTATACTCTGGAAGTCACTAGCCTTTTCCAAATGTCCTTTCCCTGTCCTGGATCCAGGCCAGGAATAGCATCATCATCCATCTGCTTAGACAGCCCCAGCTTTAGCAACTTCTGTCTCCTCGCCTGGTGACCTAGACAGCTTGAGGAGTGTGCAGCGGAAATTATATAGCTGTCTTCAATTTGGGTCTCTCCCAGGGTCACGCAGCATCTTTGTTCTGGCTGGGAACCTTGCGGGGGCAGGGTAAGGATAGCATTGGCATCTTTTGTCTAGGGTACATGCAAGCAGCAGGCTGTGCTCCTGTTAAGGATGGCCTTGATCAGTTATCTGAGAGTGCTCATTAGGTGTCTCTCTGCTTTTCTATGCTATGTCACAAATCCCAGTCCAAAAAGTGTGGGAAACATCAATGAAGGAATAACAGAGAGGATCAACAGAAAGCCTCTAGTGAGGACAGAAAGGAGACCCATCTATTGATCATCTATCAATTGATCGTCTATCATCTGTCTGTATTATCTAGCTATCAATCAAATTTATCTGTCATCTGTCTTAATCTATCTACTGATCAATAGATATTATATATTTACATATATATCACTCATCTTTGTCTGTTGATTAACTATCATCTTTTTATCAATGAACCATCTACTACCTATTGTATGTATTAATAAATCATCTATCATCTATCTACTAACCTATTTATCTATCATCTATCTCTATTGACAGACCATCTATCATATGCCTATCATGTATCTATCTATCTGTCTGTCTGTCTATTGTCTCTTTATCTCAGTTTGTCTATCATGTCTATCACATGTCTTAAATGTTGTGGTTTAGATGTGACCTATGTCCCATAGGCTCGTGTATCAAGGGGCTAGTCCCCAGTTGGTGATATTATCAAGAGGTGAGTAGGTTCTGAGGTTCTGGCTACATCTGAAGGTTAATCCTAGGATGGGATCCTACAGACAGGCTAATAAGGATCCAGTCCCAGGGCTCTTAAACTTCTCTACTTAAAACATGAATGTTGAAGGATCTGTGTCTCTTGTTCCAAGGGTCACCACCACATAATAGCTTTCTTTACCCTGAAGCTAATTTTGAAATACTTTATCTGTCAGTCTTGCTTTTCCTAATGGCCTGTGTTGGGTAATACTGTGGGCTTCACACTATCTGCCCAACCTCACATTCCATGTTTAAGCCTTAGACATCTGCGTGACTGGGGTGTCGGTGAGATGACAGTGGTTTAGTGGTGACATAAGGGTGGGTGGCAGTTCCACAGGGACAATGAGTGACCCTATGAGAAAAGGAAGAACGTGAGAGCAGGAAGACCATGCAAGGACACAGGAAGAGAGCCAGAAGCCAAATCACCCAGCACCCTGGTGCTCAACTTCTGGGCTGTGAATTAAGTGTTGTTTAAGCTGCCCAGGCTCTGGCATTTTGTTATGGCTGTCCAATCCAATATATGAAGGCAAGACATCTCGTTTTGCTCCTCTCCCTTTAAATTATGTTTGGATGTAAAGATGTTTAAAATATGTCTTATAACCAGCATGTGTTTAAGTCACTAATATATGAATTGATGACCTGTGTCTTTGATTTGTATTTATGTGTGTGTGTGTGTGTGTGTGTGTGTGTGTGTGTGTGTGTGTACTCAGATCCTCACATTTCCATCACAAGTACTTTCGCCAAGAAGTCATCTCCCCAGTCCAGACCAATGTCTTTCAGTGTGGAGTCTCCACTAATTAGTGTTGACGTTAAGATGACGTTAAGGTGTTAAGGTGACTACTTAACATGACAAGGCTGAGTTTATCATGCTACTATTGGGTTGAAATTTTCCCATTTCCTCTTTGTTCCACATTTGAAAATGACTTTTCTACCCTTTAAAGATGTAAGTTCTGGTTTGGGGAGAGTGTTTACCTGTGTTATCAGCTTGTCGTTGGTAACTCTTGAGTTATCAGGTCAACTATTGCTTTAGGTTTATGGTTCACACCATTAACCCATCACTCAATGACCCAATGACCAGGAGGGTCATGACCTGTGCAGCAACTCTTAAGGCAGGTGACCACTTCTCCCTCCTGTCTGTTGGCATTAGCACTTCAGTTACAGGTGCAATGAAGCTGCAATGCCATATTTTGTTTACATGATAAAATACCAAGGTAATAGAAAGGAGAGTGTTAATACGCCTCATGGCTCCATTCCTGCTTCGCCTTTACTTCTTTGCATGGATTTTTCTTTCCAATTTCCTGTTATTTTCCTTGTACTCAAAGGACATTTTGTAACATTCTGGTGGCGTAGGTCTTCGGGTGAAGGCTGTATTTGGCTTTCTAGCGTCGGGAACATATCTTCCCTCCCTTTTAAAAATCATTTTTATTCCCTTGAAAGTTACTTTTACTAAAAGTTAGTACAGTGTCTTGCAGAGAGGGAGGGGTGAGGCTTGGGGAATCATAGGTCCTTTGATAGATGCTTATGCATAGACACTGGAAAATTGGTCCTGGAAGCCTGAGTCTACTCCCTCTACTCCATATATGCTTGCCTTCCAGGAGCTCCCAGACTCCTACACAGCATGGCTGTGAGAAAGTTTTCTGTAACTGACTCTAGGATAGATACTTGCTTACATCCAACTGGAACTGTGGTATTAAAATAGTTTGAGAATGGGATGGGGCATTGGATAAGTATCCCAAATTTAAACTCATCAGTGTCTAGGAAGTAAGGATATGAGGCAGCCCCAGGCCCCATGGTGAATCCTATGCAGTGAAACTCTGTCCTTGAGGATCCAGGCACATGAGAGAAACAGTTCACAGTGGATTACAGAAGGAACTTTAAAAGGGGCAGAGAATTCTTCTCCCCATAACTTCCTACCCTAGCTGATGACCCCAAGACTTCAGTCCCTGAGACCCAGTCAGGCCCAGTAGCCTCTGGAAGCCAGGATATGGGCCTCAAGTCTTTGCAGATGTGAACTACTTTCTGGTTAAGGATGCCAGCACCAGCCCTGGGATTATTGCAGTCAAGATGATCCAGCGAGGTAGACACTGGCTTTGCAAGACATCCAGTCTTGATGAGTGTACCTCTTGAGCTCTGGTTCTTAGAAAGGTGCCCAAAGCACCACTGATCAAGCAGGAATGATATAAGAAGGGAAGAGAATGCAGACAGTGAGAGACAGGCAATAGATACTGGTACTGTTGAGCTTGAAGTATCTGTGAACCAGAGAAATACTAGGGATGACACTGTCACTGTCACATACTTTACTTACCACCACACAGCAGGAAATGGTTCTGATTGGACATGCTGGGATCCACATATCCCTCCATCATGGATCATTGCTCTCTGCAAGCTTTGGGGTAAGAGCCACCATGCCTCCAGAATCCCAGAGAAAAGGAGTACTCAACATACCTACCCTTCCCTGGTGTGGTAGAACCCAGATAAAGAATCCTCCTGAAGAGAAGGATCTTCCAAATCTATGGACCAAGATGTGGTCAGCATGAGTTTTATTTCTGCACTCAATGGGATGCCAAGGAACAATAACATACCTCTCTGCAAGTGGGCACTAGGCTCAGAGAACCCAAGTTACTATGGACTGAAAAAGCAAGGAAGGGTCACCTATTTCAGGCTGGTCTGAGTCCCAAGGACTCATCTGAACTGCTGCCATAGCCTAGGAAGTTGTGAGACATCCCTGCCATGAAGTCCAGGACAGATGGGAAGATGGGTTCCCTGGGTGTATACTAGAGGACTCATTTCTAACTACTCATCATTCCTAGAGGAAGGAATGGGATCCAGAGAAGCCATTCCTCACTGTGAATGCTGACTCATACACAATGAGACCACACACACCATCAGCTGCCTTGACATGTTGTCACACCACCCTGCATCTTTACCGAACATCAGCCAAGCACTGTGTCCTCCCAGGAGTCATCCCACAGAGAAGACACTGAGAACTAGCTCACTCTAAGGCTGGCCCTAAACCCTCACCAATGCACATACCTTCACCATAGTTGGAATGGTAGCTAGAGTCTTCCTTTCAGGGTCTCCAGTTCCTGCAGCTAGGGATTGTGCTCATGGTGTGCCTTAGCTCCCAGTCCATAGACATTTCATGGCAGACAAGTAAATGAAAGAATTCTATTCCTGATCTGGAGATGTTGAACAGTGGACCTTACTTCTCTGGACCAGTCTATCCATCTGTATTATGCAACTCTGTAATTTCTCCCAGGACATGGAGTTCTTGCCTCACCCATGGATTTTCACTTCAGCCAGGAGACTTCTTTGTCCAATAGGATGAGGCCACTGCTCTATGTTTAGACTTTTTAGCTTTGTGTGGTTCCTTTCCTGGTATACTCAGTTAAGCCAGGTCAAACTATCCCTAATCCAAGAAAATGAAGGGATGTGAAGCTGATCTGCTCTGGTCTCTCTCTCTCTCTCTCTCTCTCTCTCTCTCTCTCTCTCTCTCTCTCTCACACACACACACACACACACACACACACACACACACACACACTGTTCCAGCCACCAGTCAGTGTCTGGGTAGAGCCAGCCCAGCCAATATGCAAGCATGCACACAACTGCTATTCTGTGCTACCCCAAGTGGATGCATGCTTACATCACTATAGGAGCAACAGATACTGCATGCAGTACCTATTTGAAAGTGCTGTCCTTCTCATGCAGCAAAGTCCTACTTAGATATGAGCAGACCTCTGTGTGGGAGAAGCTTCACAGAGCATGTGACCTTATTGTCTCCTCTGATCCCCTCTGCAGTTATCAGAGAATACTATGGTCACACTTCCTTCTGCACACATAAGTTGATAATTGACATATTTGGGCCAGATTATACAACTAGTTACTGAAGGGATGGCAGAGCCTTTCCAGAGCTATCTAAACACTGGGTTAATTCCATTGAGTCTGGAATTACAGCTGCCATACTTTTCTGACTCTAGATAAATATTCCATACACTGTTGAGTCAGAAAGTCTTCTAGTCACTACTGTTAGGTATTCCTGGGATTCTAAGAGCACAGTTGGAGGTCCTGAGGACATCCACAAAGCTTATTTAAATGAGGCTACTGAAGTTGCTGATGGTCATGTTGCTCCCTGTTGCCATTGAGACAGTCAACAGTTGCCTTGCTTTCTATTGCTGTTGAGGCAGTTAAGGGTCAAATTTCTCTTTATTGAAGTAGAGGTAGTTGATGGCCCATGTGATGGTCACTTTTAACTGTCAACTTGGCACAGTGTAGAATCCCTTGGATCGAGGGTATATACAAAGGATTGTCTAGATCAGTTTGGCCTGTGGGTATGTCCATTCAGGATTGTCTTAATTGTGTTAATTGATGTGGCATTACCCAGATAAAAGTGAGCAGCACCATTCTCAGGACTTGGGTGATGAACTGTGTAGAGAAAGCCAACTGAGCAAAGTATGCATGCACTTATTTCCCCCTTGATCTTGCCTATGGATGTGACTATCTGCTTCAAGTTTTGCCTTGACCTTCCTGTGGTAATGGACTAGAACTCTAATGGAATTGTAAGCTGAATAAACCTTTTCCCCCAAATTTGCTTTTTGTCAGGGTATTTTATTGCAATAACAGAAATTAAATTAAGACCACAACCTTGAGATTTATTATTGCTAAGTTGTTTCACAGGCACCATGTTCTTCATTATAATTGAAACACTCATTGGTAGCCCTTTTTTATTGTTATTAAGGTTTTTGATAGTTATCTGGGCCTTCATTGTTGATGATCTGTGGTTGATATATTGTGCTCCCCAATAAACTTATCTGGGAGTCAGAGACAGAACAGCCACTATATTAAACATAGGTTTAGGCAGTGGTAGCTGGTAGCAGATGCCTTTAATCCTAGCACTCCAGAGGCAAAGATCTGTCAGGATCTCTGTCAGTTCAAAGCCACATTGGAAACAGCCAGGTATGGTGACACATGCCTTTAATCTCAGGAAGTGATGGCAGGAAGCAGAAAGGTATATATGGCATGAGGACCAGGAACTAGAGCCTTTTTTAGCTTTTAGCAGCAATTCAGCTTAGATCCATTCAGATGAGGATTCAGAGGCTTTCAATCTGAGGAAACAAGATCAGCTGAGGAATTGGCAAGGTGAGGTTGGATATGGCTTGTTCCGTTTCTCTGATCTTTCAGCGTTCACCCCAATACCTGGCTCTGGGTTTGTTTTTATTAATAAGACCTTTTAAGATTTGTGTTACAATGATCTTGTCCGTGAGTATCATTCTCTTCATTGTTGTTAAAGCAGTCAGTGGTTGCCTTGTTCAATATTGGACTTAAGATGCTTCATGGTTGCCTATCTCTTCATTGCTACAGAGACATTTAGTAGTGATCCTTATTTTCATTGTTATCAAGGTTACCTGTGTTTTTATTGTCACTGAGCTGATCCATAGACACTATGCTCTTTGTTGCTGTTGAGACAGTCAATGGGCTTTACTCTTGTCCATTTCCAAACATTGGTGCTCAAATCTTATTAAAAACAAAACAAAACAAAACTTTTCTTTGAGGCCTTTCCAGTAGCTTGCCTCCTTCTTAAACTGACTGCTACCAAACTTGTGACTCTGTTGTGTGCACAGGAGACTTAACTCCAATACAAAGACTTCCTCTCTAACCCTACGCCTTGGCATCAGTATAGGATCATGAACACCAGAGGGAAATCTCACTGCAGGTACATGACCTCACACGACTCATTCATCTACAATGACTTTCATGGCCAAGATCACATCTTAGATCTATTCCTCATATCATCACACCATCGGTCTCATTTGTGAAGGGGTCTCCTGTACTACTGATGTTCTTTCTTATGCATTCTCAGTTTTAAAAATATCTCCTTTCATTTCCTGAAAACCCTTGGGAAAGACAACACAAGAACACTCCTATATGCTCTCCTTGCTCTTTAGGTTATACCTTTCCCACATTCTTAGTAGGTTAAATACATACCCAGAATTTTAATTCTGATTTTTTTTTTTTTTTTTTTTGGTTTTTCGAGACAGGGTTTCTCTGTGTAGCTTTGCGCCTTTCCTGGAGCTCACTTGGTAGCCCAGGCTGGCCTCGAACTCACAAAGATCCGCCTGCCTCTGCCTCCCAAGTGCTGGGATTAAAGGCGTGCGCCACCACGCCCGGCTCTAATTCTGATTTTTATGCTATAAACATTCAAATAAATATTATTGAGCAAACATATTGGAAATTTGACTTCAAACTGTAACAGCTTATATAAATATTTATAACATGAATGAATGTTTATACCATGAATGAATGTTTCTAATGTGAAAAGAAAATATACAGCCAAAGGTGAAACTTGCTTTAAGCATGCCTGAGCCTGGCCCTTTAGTGTTCTAGTGCTCTTCCTTCTCTTAATACATCATTATTTGAAGCTGCACAACCACACTCGAGGAGTTTTAATTCTTGACAATAGACTGAATTTCTTTACTCCTCTCCTCTGTTGCTCCCTGTTAGACAGAGACCTGGCTTTAGATCTGAATCAACAAGACTGCCATAGGATGTCACAAAAGACAAAAATGGCTGTTCTGGGTTTTGGAATCCTGGAAACACTATGGATGACAGACTTGAACTGTGGCTCTGTAACTTATTCTCAGAGCTGCTACCCCCACTTCACAGATGCATACACAGATCAAGCCTCCTTCAAATTGGTTTTTTTTTCTCTCCACTCCTTCTTTTGGAGACACTCAAGTATCCTATCAGCCCCACCTAGCACCAGCCCTATGCAAGAAATCTCCATTATGTCAAATATCCTGTATTACTAACGTCCTGCTTATCTCTTATCAGAAAAACTCTTATTTCAGACAATAATAAAAGGATTCCCAATCTCCAGAGGCCATCTTTAAACATTTAAACACACATCTAATGCTAATTTGACCACAACTATACCCACTAATGCTCTAGAATGGATTGTTTAAAAATAAGTTTAGGCAACCAGCAAAAGACCAAATAAGTCAAAATTCCAACATGGAGTAGCCAAGGAGCTATTGGCAATTGGTGTCTGCTGAAAGAGGGGAATCGGTTTCCTAGGTAGTGTGAGCTCTGGTGGATGGCTCACAGGCATGCTCACACAGACAGCTCTGACTGGACTCAGTAGGATTAAAAAAAAAAAAGCAACAAATAAGACATGAAGTTAGGAGAGAACTTACTGGGTGAAAGGTCCAGGAGAGTTGGAAGGGGAAAATGGTGGGTGGATATGATTAAAAGGTACTGTATGTACACATAAAACTCTCAGTGAATAAATAAAAATGTTATAAGCCCAAAACATGTTCTGAACATGGTTGATTTGATCAATACCCAGTACTTGCATTAGAGAGGACTCACGTTTAGCCTGGCTGTACTTGACCAATGCTTTGACTTTTCCCAGGATTATCTGAATCTTCTTAAGGTCCAAGCTCTCTCCATCATGCTACAGTGTCATTTGTAGGTGACATGTTCATGAGCTTCAACCCAAAGGCACACACATGGTGGCTGCTTCACCCTAGTCTAATGTGCTGATGACACCTTTTCTTCACTCTGATTTTCAGTTTACACAGGAGAATGGCTGTTTGTTCTGTCCCATCACTCATGCATCCTAGTGCCTGCCATGTCACACATGTGGTGTTGTCAACCTGCTCTTCCAATCCTGTATATTTTCAAAACTCATATTGGATGATAGATGGGCTCTGCTTTGATGGTTTTGCACAATGACATCATAAGTGGATGTGTGCCTCTGTGTTGGCTAGTCTTATGTCAACTTGACACACAAGCTAGAGTTATCTGAAAGTAGGGGACCTTAATTGAGAAATGTCTCCACAAGATTAAGATACGACATTTTCTTAATTAGTGATTGATTTGGCCAGGATTCATCAGTGGGTAGTTTTGTTCCTGGGTTGGTGGTCCTGGGTTCGATAAGAAAGCAGACTGAGAAAGCCATGGGAAGCAAGCCAGTAAGCAGCATCCCTCTAAGGCCCTTACATCAGTTCCTGGTTCCAGGTTCCTGTACTGCTTGAGTTCCTGTCCTGACTTTCTTTGACAATGAACAGCAATATGAAAGTGTAAGCCAAATAAACCCTTTCCTCCCCAACTTGTTTCTCTGGGTCATGATGTTTTTGTCACAACAATAGAAACCCTAAGACAGCCTCCAGTGGGTTCAGGGCAAATGTCTGTTACCTGGTAGAACCAGTTCAATGGTGACACTCCCACTGGCTCTTGCAGGGTCAAATCAGCTACCACTGGAGAAAGGCACCAAGGGTAGTCCTTCTCATAGGGGTGTGTGTGTATGTGTGTGTGTGTGTGTGTGTGTGTGTGTGTGTGTGTGTGTGTGTTGTGTACATGTACGTATGTGTGTAAGAGAGAACAGGATGGGGACACAGACTGGTAGAGACAGGAGAGTTTACGGTGGTGTCACTCTTAGTCACCTTTGGTCATCTTAACATCACCATCCATCACCATTTGGAACACAAAGCCTGGTAATTGCTCTATGAACATTGCCCAAGAAGGAACAAAGGCATCTGTGATGGCCAGTGTTAAATGTCAACTTGACAGAGTCTAGAATCACCTGGGAGATGGACTTTTGGACATGCCTTTGGGGATTATCTTAATTATGTTACTGTGGGTAGGGCCATTCACTCCCTGGGTGGGGGATCCTGGGCTTTATAAAATGTTAAAAGCAAGCCAAGCACTGCCATGCATGCATTCATTGCTCTCTTCTGACAGTGGGTTTAATGTGGCCAGCTGCTCCATGTTCCTGCTGCCTTGGCTTCCCCACAATGATAGACTGGACCTCAAACTGTAATCTAAACTCTTTCTCCCTTAAGTTGCTTCTGTCAGGGTATTTTATCACACAACACCAAAACAAACTAAGATAGCTTCTAAGAAGGGCTCAAAAAAAATCTCAATAGACATGAACCCCACCCAGACGATACACAGACATACATAAGATCCCACCTAAAGCAATTACCTTCGCAGTATAAAAATTCTGTTACTAAGGGGTAAAGTGTCTGTCTAGCATGCTTATGTAGTATTTGGTTCAGTCCTCAGAACTACAAAGACAAACAAAACTTCTATTGCTTTAACAACCACCATAGAAAGCTTAATTCCTCTTTTGTTTGGAGAGGGGAAACAATGATGTATCTTTCCAAAGTCCCTGTGTTAGGCCTTTCAGCTGGGGTTGAAGGTAACAGCTGGTGCTCCAGTCCCTGTAGAAGCCAGACTCTAAGATCTTATCAGGGGCTTGTGCCTCTGCCCAGGGAATCTTAGCATTCTCCCTTAATGGTATTCAGTGTCTTGGGTGGAAGCCTGTGGTAAGTAGGATTCCCTTGGGGTCAGAACTGAGCCCCAGGTGAAGTAGTGCCCTGGCTTAGTGGGTCAGGAGAGCTCCATAGCCATGTGGCTGGATAGTTCCAGCACACTGGAACCCAAATACTTAGGTTGTGGAGGATGTCACACTGGAACCTAAAGACTTAGATTGTGGCGAATGTCACACTGGAGCCCAACTACTTGGGTTGGCCTCTGTTCCCTGCTGTGAGTCCAGACAGTGGATCAACTCCACTTACCTGGGCCTTCCTCATGTCACCTTGAGTATCACCTCAAGCCATATGTTCACAGATACATAAGCCTGTTTCCATCTAATAAATTCCAATCCAAGCTTGAATATATATACAGTCTGGGGTGATTTTTTTTTAACATCTTATAATTAGCAATCTTAATGAAATGAGTTTCTTAATTATGTTAGCAACATCAATTCTAATATCCAGTGCAATATGTTGATTGCTTTTATTCACATTTATTATCGTTACCCACTCGGGGCAAAAAAAGAAGAAGCAAAAAATAAATAAATAAACCCATAGGATTTAATTTTCTCCAACACATTTATCTGTCATAGTGTCTTGTTGAAGTGATGGGAAAATGCAAGTGTTTATCCGAGAAGGTAAACACTGTCTTAGGATCGAATTGACTGAAATGAGTCTTAGATGATGGAATAGACCCCAGAAGCTGCCTGGCTCCTGAGGCTCCAGGACCAATGCTAACTCTGTTTTTTCTCTTGTCATTTTCAGGACAAACCGAGAAGATGCTCTGAGGGGAGCCGGGTTAATTTAATGACTATTGCCATTTCAAGCTCCAGAAATCTCTTCATTTCAGCCTCCAGGGAAAAGCCATGCGCTGCAAAAACCAAGTCACTTGCTTAAGAACAAGAAAAGAGATATAAGAGGCACATCCCACGTATCCGTCTGTGCTTCTATCATGATCCTCAGGCACTTGTCACAGGAACATTGTCATGACCTGGACTCTGATGCAATCTTCCAGGAGGGCTGCATCCATGCACTATGCTCTGTGCCTGGCTTGGGGTTCTGCAAACACATGGGTGTCAGAGACAAAGTCTTGTGTCAAGTCTGCAGGAGGCACAGTCAAGCCTAAGCTCAAGTTCATCTGTCCCAGGTAGTGTCTCTTTTTGCCGTGGCCAGTTCTGCTTTGTTCCAGAAATAAACCATTCCCCCTGGAGCTGGGACATGGCTGTCAGCTGCCCTTGCCAAGAACTGACTTCTGTGGAACTTTAGAGGATAGTGAACATCTTCCACAGTCACTTCAACAAAGCCCTGAGGGGTCACTTAACCCCTTCTGTACTCAGCCGAGAGGCCAGGGCCATGAACACTAGTGGGACAGGTGCCTTGCTCAGCTTCAGCTATTGTAGCAAAGATCACAGCCAAGGTGACTTAAACCACTAAGTCTTCAGGCACCACAGACACACATGACCAGGAGTCCTCAGGGCTGATTTCTCCCGAGGCCCATTTGCTTGGTGGATGGACGTTGGTGTCTCGCTGTGCCCTTGCATGGCCTTCCCTCTATGCCTGTGTCCTATCTCCTCTTCATAGAAAGACACCACCTGCCATAATGAATTAGAATCTACCTTGATGTTTACGACATCACAGCCCAGAGCCGTGGCCAGAGAGCAAACAGGAATCATGGCATAAAGCAAAGAAACGCAAATCCCAACAAGTGAGGAAGCAGTCGGAGGCCCCATGAATGGATGCTTGCAGAGTTGCTGGTACATTCACAGGAAGCCATCCTAATCACACTTACAAGGAACTCACTGAAACTACATGAGAATGCCCAAAGCATTACACTGAGTGAAAGACATCAAGCAGAAAAAAAAAAAAAAAAAAAAACACCTCATATATTTTAATGTAAGATGTTAGAGGTAAGATTATTTTTACAGTTTGTATTTGTTTTGTGGGTGGACTATACACATGCCACTGCACATGTGTGGGGCTCCAAGTACAACTTCCAGGAGTCAAATCTGTCCTTCTACCACAGGACTCCCAGGGAGTGAACTCAGGTCACTAGGCTTGGCGACAAGTGCCTTCATATGCTGAGCCATCTTGCTGGCCCTACAGTAAGTTTTAAAACAATGCAAATCAATACCATATCTTGTCTATTCATATTCTAAACATCATCTCAAAATAAAAGTAAAAATATGAAGGCTGGAGAGGCAGCTTAGTGGTTAAGATACTGTCTACTCTTCCAGAGGACCCAGGTTCACTTTTCAGCAAGCACCCACTCAAAATGCTTGGGAAGAAATAAGACAGACTCATACACAGGTATGGAGACATGCTGTCGTGATGAAGCTAAGAATGCATTGCTTAATATTTAACAGAGTGACATGACAACTACAGCCAACTTTCACACACACACACACACACACACCACAATATCTAGCCTAAAGATGCCTGAACTTGTGCAATTTCCTGTTTTTATCTGCCTTTGTCAGGAAATCATTGGGTATTTTTTTTTTCTTTTTCACTGGGTGTTTTAAATCTTGTTCGTGCATTTCAAGGAACATGGAGAGGCCCATACTGCTTGACACTGAAGTGTGAGTCTTGAGGTGGTCGTCTGAATGCCGGTGAGATGGCTCCATGGTTAAGAGTACTTACTGCTCTGGCAAAGGACCCAGGTTCAGTTCCCAGTAACCACACCCTGTGGATCACAATCAGCTGTAACTCCAGTTCGAAGGGATCTGACACCTTCATCTGGCCAATACTCTGCAGATACTGCACACATGTGGTGCATATAAACTCATGCAAGCCCATACTGTTACATATAACTTTAAAAAATAGTGACAAGTCTATTGACAGGCAAAATATTTGTGTTGTGTAATAATTTTATTCTATTTTTATTTATTCTTTGCCAATTTCATACATGTAGATAATGTCTTTTCATCAGAATTGGCCCTCATTCTCCTCCTTCTCCCTCTGGACCCCTTTTTCTTCCCCAGACAACCCCTTCTTACTCTCATGTCTTATTTTTTATGACCTGCGGAGATTAATTAGGGTTGCTACCATGTGTATGGCTTTGTTTACTGAGTTATGGACAGCTTACCAGTGGCTACACCCCTCAGTGAACATGACTACCCTTCCTCCAGCAGCAATATATTCTCAGCTAGAGGTAGGGCAGCCTCATGCACACCTTCCTCATCCAGGCTGGTATTTCGGCTAGCTTGATCTTGCACCAGTCACCACAGCTGCTATGAGTTCCTGTATGCCATAGCCTTGTCATGTCAAGAAGAGCACTTTACAGCACCCCCCCCCAGCTCCACTGTGCTCTCTTTGGAGCTGTCCCTTGGCCCTTAGGAAGGGAGAGTGATATAGATGTCCTCATTAGAGCTGCACACTCAAAAGCATCTTATTTTCAGCTCTTTGACCAGTTAATGAATCTCTGCACTATCACCCACTGCGAAGAGACCGAGGCTAAGCGCAATGGAAATCTGTGGAATGTATATGGTAATTTTTAAAAGATAAAGAGTTTATCCTTTTGTGGCAATTAAAGTAGCACAGTCCAAAACTTTTCTGAAATTGAAACTTCGCTAACATATTTTCTAAAGGGCAGGTGCATTAAAAGTTTTGGACACACAAAAATACTCAGAAGACAGTGCAGAGAATCCCCAAAACACCGTGTCTATTTCCTTTATGAATAGCATCTAATATTAACAAGGTTGGCACATGCTATTAAACAACGGCAAGCCAATGTGGATAGAATAATACTAACTACAATCCACACATTATTCTATTTCCTTGTTTATTACTGTCTTTTTCCTACTCCCGGATCCCACCCACAGGGCTTCACCTATAGGCTAGTCACATCTTCTCAGACTTCATTTGTGACTAATTTGACAATTCTTGAGGAGTCCAGAGCACGGACCCTTCCCTGGGATTTATCTTTTATTTATCTCAGTCAGCTGGATGGGCTTCGGGGAAGGGGCTCACAGAGGGAGAGCATCAACCCCTTGGGTCAGTGGCAGCACCTTCTGGCATGCTCAGTCACTGTGGACACCGGTGGCCCTGTTTCCCTGCCAGCAATCCTGCCCGCCAGACATCTTCCCTCAAAACGAGTTCATGCGTGCTCTATCCATGTCATTTTCAGGAGGGCATTTTACAGCTCTCCCCCACCTCCAGCTCCTGCGTTCTTTCTGCCCTCTTTTACAAGTTGAACAATGACAGCGTGTGACCCCTTGGCACCTGGCTTCTCCAGCCACAAGTCTCTCTGCAGCTGCACATCCACTCCCAGCTTCGGGGTAAGTCTTCCTCCATCATCTTAGACTGTTAGATAAACTCTGTAAATTATTTGGAATTGTCTGCAGAAGAGATGAGTCTGCCATGTTTTATTTATTTGTGTGTTTATCAGTACTTTATACCTCTTCTGTTTAGTCATTCTTTTTGATGCATAGATGTTTATCTGATACCTCTCTCTTGTAATTCAGTACTACTACAATGAGCTACACTTTCACTGTTGTGGCAAAAGGCAGCTTAGGAAAGGGAGGGGTTATTGGGGCTTACAATTTGAGGTTGAAATCCGCTGTGGCAGGGAATTCATGGTGGCAGGTGCTGCTCACACTGCATCTGCAGTCAGGAAGCAGGGAGAGATGAATGCTGGGGCTCAGCTCACACTCATTTTTATTCAGTCCGGGACCCCAGCCCGTGGACTGGTGCCACCTTTGCTCAGGATGAGTCCTCCCGTCTCTGGTAACCTAATCTAGCAATTCTCTCACAGACACAAGAGTTAGGTCTCCTTGGTGACTCCAGCCACAAGGTTACAGGTGACAGTCAAATTAACCTTCACAGTAACTTCATTTTGTTTCTGGAATCTTTCTGACTTGAGCCCCTAGGGGCGCTCACTTCCACTTGGGTCTGGTTTTTCCTTCAGTCCCCAGACCTGTTGGCTGGTTTTGAACACTTCCTTACTTCCTGGCCCTACAGGCAGCTCCTTGTGCATCTGACCTATTTCCTATTACAGTCTTAGCATCTGCTGGTTCCCTCGGATCTCTCTGGTAGAAAATGGCATCATGGACTGAGCTCTGGCCACATGATGTTGCTGTCACTCAGGCGCTGTTTCTCCTTCTCAGCTGGCAGTAAGAGGACAGCCGTGTGGGTTCGTATCCATGTGGAAGAACACGTGTAAGGAAATGCTCCATGTGTGACTATCCATGTTTATAATAATCTAAGCAGAGTGTCGTACCAATCTCTCCAGGTCCCAGGTGCCACCTGGGTCACCCTCCAACTGATGACCTATGAGTTCCTGCTCTTGTGTTGGGAAGCCCAGCTCACAGAACCTGCATCCCTTTACTCCCTATTCATTCTCAGAATGTATGTATGTTGACAATAGAATGTCAATCATACCCCATCATAGAAACCAACTTGATACCAGAGCATTATCCCTGATTGCTGTTTCTTACACATTTTGCTTGCTTTTTGTTTTTTGTTTGTTTTGTTGTTATTGTTGCTACAATGAGTTTTCCTATTGTTCTAGCCTCCCTTGCTGAAGGGATTATAGCTTTTTTATTGAATTGCCTATATGTCTTTGTCAAAAACAAACAAAAAAGTCACTGACTATATTTGGATGGGCTCTGCCTCTTATTCTGTTCATCTACTCATTTTATTTATTTCATTTTGTATTTACATGTATGGGTGTTTTGCCTGCATGGATGTCTGTGTACCACATGCATGCCTGATGCTTATGGAGGTCAGAAGAGGTAGAGTTATAGACAGTTGCAAGCTGCCTATGGATGTTAGATATTGAACCTAGCCTTTCTGGAAGAGCAGCCAGTACTCTTAATAACTGAGCCATCTCTCCAGGCCCATATTCATTTTTTTTTCTGCATCCATCTGAATTATAAGCTTCGTCCTGAGTCTTAAAGTTAGGTAACACTGTTTCTCCAGTTTCTTACATATATCTGGATTGATCCAGGTACTCTGTATTTCTGTGTACATGTTCGAGTTCCTTTGATAATATCATAGGTTTTCCTGGGAGATTGACCGGGATTGGGTTTAGTATACAGACTAGGTGGTTGGCGGGTCCTTTTCCCAGGATCTGGTATTTCACAGTGGTTCCCACTCCTTCCCTTACCAGTGCTCAGGGCCCCAGAAGCTCATCCTCTGGTTCTCATTGTGCGAGTCTAGTGAGGCCTCTAAAGGGAAAGTCTTCACAGGACTGGTCCCCCTAAACCAGCTTCCCTGAAAGCTCCTTACTCTCAAGCTGCCCCCATTAAATCTGTGGCACTTTGCCAGCATTGCCATTTCTAATTCCTTCCTGTGCATGACTTCAAAAGCGACCACAGCAGGGGAATTGGATCATAGTTGTTTCCTTTTAATACACCTCCCTCTCTCCCCCCATCTGGTGCTCCTTTCTCTGATGGATCCATATATAACACATTATTGGTTTTAGGTCATCTAGGATTTCTTGCTTTGAGGATAGAGGGGGTTCTCCACTGGATCCTAGAGATCCCTAATGCGCAGGACTGTGCTCCTCAGGAAACTCTGAGAGGAGGCAGACACGGTGAGGAAGGACCCCTGGTGTGGCGAATTGAATAAGAATGGCTCCCATCGGTTTACATAGTTTGATGTTTAGTCATTAGAGGGCGGCATTGTTTAAGAAGGGTTATGAAGTGTGGCCTTGTATGGAGAAAGTTCATCACTAGGGGTGTGAGATTTCAAAATCCCAAGCCAGGCCTCATGTCTTTTCCTCTGATTGTGGATCAGGATATAGACTTCTAGCTCCTTCCCCAACACCAGGCCTGCCTGCCCGTCGCCATGCTCGCCACCATGATGATAGTGGACTAACCCCCTGAAACTGTAAGCAAGTCCCCAATTACAGGCTTTCTCTTATAAAAAAAAATGCCTTGGCTGTGGTATCTCTTCACAGCAATAGAACAGTGATAAGATGGAAGTTGGTGCCAGGGACTGGAGTATTGCTATTGGAGGAATGTGGAAGACTTTGGGACTTTGGGCTAGAAAAGTGCTTGAATACTTTAAGTGGAGATTAATGGACCATCCTAGCAGGAGCATGGAAGACAAGGCTGAGGGTAATTGAAACGGTGGTGGCCCAGCTCAAGAAGTTTCAGAGGGAAAGAATATTAATAAGTGTACTAGAGACCATTCTTGTGATATCTTGGCAAAGGATATGGCTGTCTTTTGCTCTTGTCCTAAGGATCTGTCTAAGACCAAATTGGAGAGTTCTGGATTAATGGCCTTGGCAGAAGGGATTTCAAGACAGCCTAGTATTGACTCTGTCATATGATTATTAATGGTCATTCTTATGTAGATCTATAATGAAAAGGAACAAGCTAGACAAAGGAAAATACAAAAAATAGATAGTTTAAGGAGAAAATGAGTATCAGGAGATGTTTGGGTAGAGCCAGGTCCAGTGCTCAAGGAGATAAGAAGTATAAAGAAAAACCTGATGCTAAATGGAATAAAGAGAGTGGTGACCTCAGGTCAAGAGCCCACTGAAAGCTTCCAACCTGTGAAAAGGAATTAAAGGAAAGCTTAAACAGTAAAAGAAAGCATCAACTACGGGAAACTGAGGCAATTGTTATTGGAAGAGGGGTCCAAGTTCCAGCATCATCAAGCAGTAGAATTTGGCAGCTTTACCCTCATAGCTCTAGCTTGCAAATGAAGAATGCAAGAAGGGGGTTGTGGAATCTCCCTCCATGGCTAAGGAAAGCCACTGAAGTCAGATGTGTGTCACGGCTGTCCCTGTATGGAGGCCTAGAGAGGTCATTTCATCAAACTGTGAAGGTAAGGCTTAGATTACCTTGGAGAAGCCAAGATGTTGGAGATACCTACCCAGGAAAGAAGCAGACTGGGAGTGGAACCAGCGCAAGAGAGAGAAGTGTGTTGTAGTCAACAAAACTGAAAGGAGTTGGAGTTCTAAAGAATGTTTTGACACCAGACAATGAGATGCAGAATTTGGAATTTTCCTTGCTGAGTTTATGTCTTGCTTTGGCCCAGTGTTTCTTCACTATACTTACTCCCTTTTGGAACAATAATGTATATTCTGTGCCACTTTTATGTTGGAAATGTGTAGTCTGATTTTTGATTTTGATTTTTACAGGGAGGTTTCAGTTAAGAGATTGCCATGGGTCTCAGAAGAGACTTCGAAGTTTGGACTTTAACCAGTGTTAAGACTGTGACAGTGTTTGGAGACTTTTGAAGTTGGTGTGCATGCATTTTTGCATTATAATACGGTTATAAGCCTACTGGGGGCCAGGGAGTGAAATGTAGTGGGTTGAGTGAGAATGCCCCTCATAGGCTGATATATCTGAATGCTTAGTCATCAGGGAGTGGCACTATTTGAGAAGGATTACAATGATTAGGAGGTGTGGTTTTGTTGGAGAAATTACATCACTGAGAGTGGGTTTGAGGTTTCAGAAGCTCTAGCCAGGCCCAGTCTCTCTCTCTCTCTCTCTCTCTCTCTCTCTCTCTCTCTCTCTCTCTCTCTCTTTCCTCTCTCTCTCTCCTTGCAGATCAGGATGTAGTTCTCAACTACTTCTCTAGCACCATGCCTGCCACATCCACCACCATGTTTCCTGCCATGATGATAATGGACTAAACCTCTGAAACTATAAGCCAGCCCCAAATTAAATGCTTTCTTAATAATAATAATAATAATAATAATAATAATAATAATAATAATAATAATAAAAAGCCTTGACCATAGTATCTCTTTACAGATATAGAACAGTGACTAAGACAACTGGCTGGACAAAACTGCTAAGACAAACTTTTCCTTAGCCTGATGGGCAGCAAGCTGTGTGCTTCCATTGAAATGTAAGGTCTTGTAGGTAAAGCACTCACCCATAACTTCAAAGAATAACAAGGAGCAGGTGACCAACACCAAGTGTCAAGGCTTCTAATGAGACTGAGACTGCCACTCCCTACTCTGAGACATAGGATTAATTGTTTACCAAAGCAACATTAGAACAGTAAGATACAGAGTCAATCCTTGAATCAAGCTTCCAAAGGGATCCTTCCGTCTTCCAAGCTACACATGGACTGCACCTTGGGACTCTGCACTGGAGACTTCATCCGGATTGGCAAAACCCATGTTGTTTCCCCTCTCTTGCTTATGTGAATCTTGGACTCACTTGTCATCTTAGTGAGATTTTTATTTATTATTTTAACTTAACAAGCAATTTTCTCCATGTATTTTTAAATTTTCATTTCTACTTTAATGCATTAGATTTATTCACATTATTTTATGGTCCTAGCATATAATCACTAATTTGAAAATATTTCATAACAGCTTGAAAGGATAATATAAATTTTTGTGTGATGCAATCCTGCGTAGAAATGTGTGAATACAACACTTTTAGTTAAACTATTCAAATTCATCTGGCGCTTTATTTATTGGACAAAGTCTGGGACATGTATTCTTCTGTAATGGGTTTCTACTCAATTGGGTCTATATGTCTAAAGATGGTTTTGAGTCTGTTTAGATGGTGCTATTTAGCACAAAGTGTTCAAGAACTGTTCTTCTCTGCTGAGTAAAATCCTTATAATCAGTAAACATGCTCTGTCTTTCTCTATGAAATATTCTTGCCCTGAGCTTTCCTGCAGTTTGCACTAATGGGCACATGCGTCCACTCTTTCTGCATTTTTCTCTCTGTTTCAGTTCTAACTTCTGGGTCCTGGACTTTCAG
The DNA here is from genome assembly GCF_049852395.1 of Peromyscus maniculatus bairdii. Classification (NCBI taxonomy): domain Eukaryota; kingdom Metazoa; phylum Chordata; class Mammalia; order Rodentia; family Cricetidae; genus Peromyscus; species Peromyscus maniculatus. The sequence continues at coordinate 56,930,471 of NC_134871.1, forward strand.
GTCAGGGCAGTATTTAGTCATCAATCAAACCAAGGCTTCCCTTGCCCCTGTATCATTTGTCCAGATGACATGAGATTCTGGGAAGGAGTATGACTCCTCAGCCTGGGTCTTCTCTTGTAAGTTGGGCATGATAAAAGTTAGACATAGGATTGAGGTCAGAATTCAAAAGAGATTGATTGTCCACCACTTAGCAATTCACAGTGAATGATGCAGACCATTTTCCATGAGCCTAGGGTCTGGCTGGAATACAGATACTATTGTGCTTACTGTTCAGGCATGAGAGCCTGAGTTCACAGCCCAGAACTCATGTGAAAAGAGCTCGGCACATTAGCACATACCTATAATCCTAACACTGGGGAAGAGGATACAGTAGAATGCCTGAGCCAGAATTGGGGAGCCCCAGGTTCCGTAAGAGGCCCTGTCTCAGAAAATAAAGCCAGTATCTGTTGAAGAAGACAACTACCTTCAGGCTTCCACATGCACATGCAGACTTGTGCATATGTGTCTATGCATATACACATATACACATACTACACACAAACAGGTGTGCATCTACACACATGCACAAACACACACAAAAACATATACATACAGGCACATGCACTCACACACACACACACACACATACACACACACACACACACACACACACACACACACACACACACACACACACAGGAATCTTATCTGAAAAATGCCCTCAGTGCACCCTGAGAAGTTGCATGAGCACTTGATAGAGGGAAATCCATGCTATAGAGTTCCCAGGGGAAGTCTGTTTCCATTCAGTAACTAATGGCTGGTGAGTGGTACCTCTGCCTTATTACAATCCCCATCACGTCACTTTGCTATTCCACATGTGCCTCCCATTAGTGTATTTGTGCTTGACCCTAATCCAGTAGTCTTTGTCATTTAACTGAGAGTTTAGCTCATTACTACTTATTGTTGTAAGGTCAAGCTTTCGTCTTTCTTCAGACATTAAAAGACAAGGTGTGTATTGAGGAGATCAGCAGCACATAAGGAAAATGCTAACATCCTCCACATGTGGGAAGTGCTTAGCAACCATGAAGGGAGGCATTTGAGCAAATGAGTCACATAGCAGAAGCACTCAGGCACACAATGATTTAAAATGCAAATGAGAACAATACATGTTTTTTTTTTTTCCTTTCATCTTTCAAATTGGCAATTTAGCGGCATAATATTTGATGTTAAGGAGGGTGCAGTAAAATGGCTAAGTAACTCCTTGCTGGTGGAAATGCAAATTAGATTTTTTTCCCCCCAAGGCTAAAGCCATGCAGTGATCTATGGAAGAAGAGGTAGAGATATATACTTTTTGCTGCCATAATCAAGTGCAATCACCTATCCTTGGAAAAGCACAGGGCTGTGGGTGGAGATGTCCACATTATGATTCTCATTTGGCCACCATAGTGAGTAGAAGCTCCTGGAATTGTTAGTTGGAGAAACAGCCCTTTACAGCTCAATCTAAGGCTGTCAGGACTCCTCCCTCTTCCTAAAAGATGCCATTGCAAAAAAAATATGTCTCTTTTATAGACTAAGGTGTAAAAAGTTCAGAATCCTAACTGTGTCACTCGGAGATTTCTTGGGAGACTGTTTATTGCCAGCGACTGCACTGACTGACGACAGTTCTAATGGGCTGACTTTCCATATAGTGGACTCTTAAGGAGATCCACATACATGAACACCAGCCAGATGACATCTTCAGAGGGCAGCTAAGTAAGAGTGTCTCTGAGACCCAGAGTGATGGATCCCAGAAGACCATGGTTTCTCGCTCTGTTGAGATGGTCACACCTTTGAACTATAATCATTTCTTTCTTTTTGGAGATGATAGGAAGCTGACTTGGTCCTGACTGTCAGAGGAGCGCAATATGGCCCTGATCGATGGACTTCCCCACTAGCACAGTTACATGAGTGTGGGTATCTTGACTCTCAGCCCACCAGTCACCAGGTAGGGTCAGGACCCTGCCCACTGCCCACCCCCCACAGTCCACAGGTCTCACCCTCCATATACACTCGGCTCCTGAGCTTCTGTGAGAGGAGAAGCAAAGCAATAAAAGGCCAGCACCCTCATGGATGATGCTCCCTGCACCCTGCACGTGGCCACATCCCAGTATGCACAGATACTGTTTCTCTAGCACCCAGCGTGGACTCTGCTTCTCCAGTACCCAACATGCACACGCATGCTACCACACTCCCAGATCCCAGCATAGACAGAGCTTCCCTGTACTTTGGGTGTGGACACATCCCTAGCAACCTTCGTATGGCCCCACCAAACCCCCGAAGTCCTTATGTTCAGGTTGGGGTACTGGCACATTTGTGATGGCTAAGCTAAAGCCTAGGCACTGAGCACACTACACTCGGACACTCAGGCACAGGGAGGTGGGCCTTCCCTTCCCTTTTCCTCTTGTTTCAGGTCCCCCTCTACATGCCACAGCCAGGCCTGCAACATGCTGCCTGCCCTGTTAATCTGAAGTTCGGTACAGTAGCAGCCATCCAAGTATTATTCATGACAACCTGCAAGATAAAAGGATAGAAAAATTAAAGCTTTTCTCTGTCTCCATGATCACTACTTTTCAAATTGTCTGGAAGAACACACCACTTCTACCCTGTGTCTCAGCGAGCGAGAGCTCTTGCAATGATGATGGAGCACACATTCAGAGCCCTTTTGTTCACACAGAAACGTCAGGTAAAAACTGAAACATTTAAATTTATGCCTCCTGGTGGCATTCTCTTTGGGAAAGCATTTTGAAGAGATTTTCCTTAGAAATTCAAAAAAATGTATTTCATGTCAGACTGAGAGTGTTTACCAACTAGATTGAAGGGGAGTCACCTTCCCACTGTGACCAGGAACCAGTGCGCAGTCCTCTGCCCAGGCCTACTCTCTTGGAGGGTCTTGTCTCCCATGGACCAGAAACTATATAGAGAGAGTGGGCAGAGCCAGGGAGTGCTAGGAGACATGTTTCCTGAGAGCCGTACACAGCAGACTAAGCCATTTTAATCCAAGTGTTTATCCACTCACTTGGCTACTGGCTCTCAGGAAACAGAAGGGTTTTTTATAAATGCAAATTGATACTTGAATTTATGTTTTTAAAATATGTGATTTGTTAAGTTGATAGATAGATAAATAGGTAGATTATAGATAGATGATAGAGATAGATAGGTAGATAGATAGATGATAGAGATAGATAGATAGATAGATAGATAGATAGATAGATAGATAGATAGATAGATAGATAGATAGATATTGATATTGATATATTACATTTTGAAAATCTTTTCCTTGTGTCCCTTAGAATGAAAACATACACTGAGACTAGAGCCGGAACCTTCCCAGTTGGCCTCTGTGTCTCTTCTGCTGTGGCAGTCTTGGAGCCTGGTTGGTGCGACTAGTTGCAGAACTGATTATGTGTGAATCCCAAGCTGATAGCTCCTCATCACTTCTCGTCCCCAAACTGTATCAAAGCTCCTCATTGGAAAGTGCGTTTACACTTCTCTTCATCTCCTCCCCTACTTTCTTACCCCAGGAAGAAGTTTTATCACCTCTCTAAGGAATTTAATAGCTGTGAATTACAAGCCCCACAGCTATGCATACCTGCCTTAGCAGTCTCTAAAGAGCCAGGTTGATTGTTTTCCTTCTGCAAATTCAATGTCAAGTGTTTACAGAATCTACACATCCTACATCAGTGTCCCCAATGCCAAGCTTCAGGCTTCGAAACACCCAGAATGTGGGAGACTTCCAGTGAGTTTCATTTGGATCTTTTAAGATACAAACATGTAGCCAGAAATTCAACAGTTGGTGTAAACTGTAGCCTCTGTCCCTCACTTTCCAAAACTCCATGTGCCTGGGGGTTGCTGATTCTGCCCTGTCTCATTCCCCCTAAAAGAGAAAACCATGTCCTCATCACAGGGCTGGCTCACTGTGTCCGGAAAGCAAGTTAGGAAGAGGAACAATGCATGGCGTCTAATAATGTCTGAGCTCTGAGTCCGTTGTCTGTGGCCCCTGTTCCTTTGTACTAACATCAGCACAGGACACCGTGTGTCTGGAGCAGGAGACAGAACAAGCTGCTCAGCTCACAGCATCCAGGGGACAAAGAGAGAAGACCCAGGAATCCCACAATGCCTTTGAGGACACACTGACCATAACCTAACCTCCACCCCTTAACTCTCCTCTTGAAGGTCCCACCACTTCCAAAAAACAAATGAACTGAGGACCAAGCCTGTAACAAATGGACCAAGTTCACTCACACAGAGAAGAGACTAAATAAATTAGGATTATTTTTTCAGAATAGTAAGATAGAGAAAGAATGAGTGGGTCAGACACATCCCCAGCTAATGCTGTACACAGGTGAACACCATAGAGAAAAGCAGCTTTTGAACAGACAGAAGAGAGACTGTGATGACTGCGATCAGATAAATAGCCTCTGCAGGGTGGTCCACGGTCAGGGGATTGACTTCCACATTAGCATGGTGATGGGCCAGAGAATCCCTTGCCATTTCCAGCAGGGCTTTCTGACTCTGGCCAGGGAGCAGACATCTTTGTGAGTGGGTACCTGGTGGAGAGCAAGCAGCCAAGAATAAGCCAACAAGCACATAACTAGCTCTAGAACAAGTACACAGAAAGAGACTGCTTGCTTCCAGAAGCCTAAAGACACCATAGAACAAAGAAAGAATCAACACCAGGAAGACTATTCTACCTAGGCCCCAAGCAGGCCTATTGTGGCCAAAGTTAAAGCTGGGTCCTGTAGCCTGGCTACGGATACACATTCTGGTAGCTAAGAATCTGCTGATTCCCATGGTCTCATAGACAAAGGGTACCTTCTGGGCTTTCTGGTAGAGTGTGAAAAGGAAGGGCTTTGGGGAAGGGAGCTACTTCATCAAGTTAATAAACACAGCACCCAGGAAAGCCCTCTATCCATCAAGCAGGCCAGAGCAGAGCAGGCAGAGCAATCGATAGCAGGGAGCTGTGTGGCGTGCTGAGCGCTGTCTGCAGGCAGCAAGCAATTATGGGCCATTCACTTAATTTTAAAACATGTCCGAGGGAGGTGTCACGCCCCGCCTGCCTTTAGAGAGAGCAACTGTGGGATTATTGGGTAATCTAAGCACCTGCCCCTAGTGGCTCAGCTTCTTTGGGAAGCTGCCATGGAGCCCTAGAATCATGATAGCAAGGTCCTGTCTCTTCGCCCTGCTGCTTTCCCCAAGCGGAAATCTCAACGTGTGATTCAAATACCCACAGAGATCCTCCTTGGGTGTTTGAAGCAGAGTGGGCCCTGGCAGACCCTCCAGACCACCATAGCTCCTTTTCAGTGCTCTGTGCTCCCATATCACCAGAGGGTAGCTTACACCTCTGTGTCCATCAATGGTGATATATATATAAATATAACCTTAAAACACTGAGGGATATAAATGGCTCAAGAGGGAAAACTGAGGGGGGGAGGAAAGCAAAAGTGTCACTTAATAAAGATGACAACTTGAGTATGGCAGGTTCCAGTGGCTTCCAACGTTAGACAGAGAGAACACATGTGCAGAATGAAGGAGGGGCTCCCTGAGCCTGCAGCTGCTCCACGTACATTCTGCCGAACCAACTAACTGCAAGTGTCTGAAACCCCAGACACTGGTTTGGTTGTCAGTGTTCATAATTTTTAAAACATAAGCAAATAGGGACTAGAGAGTTGGCATAGCAGTTAAGAGAACTGGCTGCTCTTCCACAGGACCTGAGTTCGATTCCCAGCACCCGCAAGGTGGCTCACAATGGTCTCTAATTCCAGCCTCAGAGGATTCAGTGCCCTCTTCTGGTTTCTGTGGAAGCCGGGCATGCATGTGGTGCACAGATACACATGCAAACAAAGCACTCATATACATGTAATAACATGATATTAACAAGAGAATATGAGTGAATCATGAGTTCACAGTTAAAGTATTTTTTTGATTGTAGGATACCTTGATTCCCATAAAATGTTAATGTACACAATAGTCATTAAGAAAGGGTCATTCCATGTTCTGATTCACAACCCGGTTAAACCAGCACCCTACTTTCTGGGCTTTCTTCCTGGGATGCCTCTAGAAAATGTCCAAGTAGGACCTCCGTCTCTGCGAAACAATGTGGTACACAGACTAGATGCCTGGTCTGCCAGGCCACCATTGAAACCACCCACATCGCTGCCACCACCACCACCACCACCACCACCACCACCACCACCACCACCATCACGGGAGATATGGACTTGAACTTCAAACCACCAATTTTATCTCCCGCAAAAAAGTAAGGTTAGTATGTGGGTGTGGCAAGGTGGAGACGACTGGATGCTGTGCATGTGGCACACAGCTGACCCTCAAGGATGGTTGCCCTCATGCAACTACAAGATAAAGTCCTGCAAAGGCCTGACTGAATGATGGTTCTGTGGTCAGTCCCTTCATTTTAGAGAGACAATAGACACTCCATCTCATTTCTGCATCTGCTGTTCTCATTTGACAAGGACTGAGATTAGGAACCCATTCACCTAACAGGCTTCTAGAGTCCATCAGATAAGACACGTATGACATAAAAGACCTGTTGTGTACTTAACATGGCTCTCTGTTCCTGAGGTTCCCCCATGGAGCCCTCTAAGGAAGTTGGGCTCCTGTCATGATGATGGGAACTGGCAGGTGACAGACAAGAACAGAAGTATTCCCTGGTTTTAGGAAACTGCAGGTGACCAAAGAGGAGCAGAAACTTTCCTACAGTGTTCTAAGGACTTCTGTTCTATTCATCTTTTTTTCTTACTGTGTATGGATGCTTTGCCTGCACATATGACTATGAGCCACATCCATGTCTCATGTCTGCGGAAGGAAAAGAGAGCATTGGATCCTCTGGGACTGGCATTATAGATGGTTGTCAGGCTGTGTGTGGGTGCTGGGAATCAAACCCAGGTCTTCTGTGAGAGCAGACACTGCTCTTAACCACTGACCCAACTCTCCAACTCCAGAGGACTTTCTTTCTTTCTTTCTTTCTTTCTTTCTTTCTTTCTTTCTTTCTTTCTTTCTTTCTTTCTTTCTTCCTTCCTTCCTTCCTTCCTTCCTTCCTTCCTTCCTTCCTTCCTTCCTTCCTTCCTTTCTTTTTTGCAAGAAACAAATCTCCAGGAAATAAATTTTAATTTGACTGAGTTCAGAGTAGCCAGGTATAATTTTCACAACAGACACAGACAATTCCAGAAAAAGCACTCCTGAGAGAGTCAAACCAAATTTTCTGAAGAAAGTTAGATGGGAGGTGCACTCTGTAGTGCTCTGAAAGAGTGGATCTCTGGACAAGAGAAAATGGTGCTTTCTGTTGTAAGGACTAGGAAGATGGGAGAAAAGGACCATTCCAAAAGTTGGAGGGTAGAGTTTTCGGCAGAAGTCTTAAGAGTCTTGGGACCATGCCATAGTTAACCAATGAGGATGGTTTCCTGTAATTCACACAGTGATGTGGCTGCTGTTGTCAAATTCATCACTCTGCAATTACCAGGCACTAAGAGAGGGGTTGTCACTCTCCTCAGTGGCCGCTGACTTGTCCATGTTCCAACAGAAAACAAAACAAGACCCTCACACTTGTACTCACACAAGCAGCCACAACTAAACTCCGTGGGAGTCCTTAGGAAGGAAGGCTTCAGTGAGGGAGACAAGGAGGTGAGAGACGATACTGGGGGATGGTCCTCAAATTCCCTCTGTACATGTATGAAATTATCAAATATTTTATTACAAGTTCTGATTCAGCACACTCTAACCTCAACTCAGATCCCAGGGCCAATTTGATGAGCAGGAGCAACCGCAGCACAAAACTAGCTCCCACCTCCCCAACAGCCCTCCACTAACCTCCATCTACCAGGATGGCTTCCAAGGAGACCTAAGAAGGGGAGATGAGCACCCACCTCACTTGGAGCAGCCTCATACCAGAAAACATCAAGAATATTTAATGATGAGGGTGTGGGGGTGTGGCTTCATCATGATTCATTTCTTTTTGTTCAGGAAGTTGGGAGATATTTTGTCTCTCCTTAGTTCGGCTGATCTTACTGGAGCTAGAAGGAGAAGAGATGTGCATTCAGTCAGCAGATAAAACATCTGTTATCTTATCATTCTATTGTTTTGTAAACGTGGGTCCCTCTGATGAAACATCTCCTATTTCATGAGTGCCTTAAAGTAGCATTCTGAATGCAAGGATGACAATCTTCCATCCACAGTGACATTACTGAACAGACAGACACACCATATAGGCTACACTAATGTCTGAGGGATTCTACCAAGAATAAATAGTTCTAGAAGCCAGAATCAGTGTGTCTGCAGACACTGTCACCTGCAAGTTCAAGGGTGAGTCAGGACCAGGTTCACTATAGGGTCCTGGTGGCTGCTGCCTTCCTTGGAGATCTTCATAGACATAGCGTACTGTTCCCTGTCACCATCGTCCTGTCGTCTTCTCTGTGTGGCTCTCCACTTCTATTTCTTATAAGGGCTCTGATCATTGGACTTAGGACCTGCTTAGATAGCACATTATGGTCTGCCTCATCTTGAGATCCACAATGGTGTTTTCTTAGACCCCTTCCCCAACATTCTATAAATGGCTATGAATTTCACACAGCCAAGACAGATTTAACAAGATGGTAACCAATCTAGCCTTATCACATAGATTCTTACTCGCTGTTGAAATGATTGCTCTCAGTGACCCGACAGTCTGAATTACTGCATTTTGCAAATAAGTACAATTTTGCCATTTTGAGCTCTGTAAAGTGTATCTATGCAGGGTGGAAAGCATTCCTTCCAAGCTGTGATCTGCCTGCATATCTTTGTCAGCCAAGCAATGGGGGCTTCAGAACTCGCTGAAAACCTGCCAGGCAAGGCCCACAGGGAAGACCCAGCGTGCAGTAACTGCTCTGAGGCTGACTGGAGGAAAACATCACTGAAGAGCCTCAGACCTGAAGGCCAAGCCCAGATGCGTAGGCTTGATGTGCCATGTTGTCTTCTAGGAGACAGGGAGGATGTGTCACCGGCTGGGTTGGCGTTTTTACTAAGACATTCATATCTGTTGGACTGGTAAAATGGCTTGGCAGATAAAGGTGATTACAACCAACCTGAGTTTTATCTCCAGCACCCACATGGTGGAAAAAGAGAAATTACTCCCACAAGTTACACACACAGAGAGAGAGAGAGAGAGAGAGAGACAGAGACAGAGACAGAGACAGAGACAGAGACAGAGACAGAGACAGAGAGAGAATGTGAGAGAGAGAAAGTAAATAAATATAATTTTAAGATTAAATGAAAAAGCTCAGAGTTTAATTTGTGACTTCAATTTGGTGTTGATACAAGATCCAACACCTAAAATCTTTTTCATTTCCCCATGGTCTGAGTCCAATCCTGATATTTTTAAAGAGCCTAACATTTACTTTTATTATATGCTTTTTTGTAAACAATTTTATTTTTTGGAATGATTTAGGGATTAGATAACTGGATCAATGAATATGGATAAGTAGTTGGGTGGATGGATGGATGGATGGATGGATGGATGGATGGATGGATGGATGGATGGATGGGTGGATGGATGGACGGATGGAGGAATGGATGGATGGATGGATGGATGGATGGATGGATGGATGGATGGATGGATGGATGGATGGAGATAGGTTTAAGTATGGATGGTCAGTAGATAGTTGGTGATTTATGAATGGAAGAGTAGTGTAAATTGAATGACTGAATGTTTAGATGGTTTACTGAATGCTGAGCTCATAAGACAACAATAGTTTATGGATAGATTTAATTTTAATAAATATAAATATTAATGGAATTATAACTTGTTTGTCAAAAAGGAAAATTTTAGCCTATTATTGTTTCATTATTTTGAAATGATTCAGATGAGTAATTTTATTTTCATGTTACTGAAATTAACTGTGGGAATCAACTATTTTGGTAAGAAATTTATAGAAATATTTTTACTTAATAGTTAATTGCACCTGGTTTTATATATTATACCAGAGATTAAAATAAAATAGCTAGTTTTCTTTTAAATTTTTTATTTCATTTTATCTTCAATTGTATGTGTGGAGGGTACAGATGAGTACAGATGCCCTTAGAGGCCAGAGAGCATCAGATTTCTTGGAGTTGAAGTTATAGACAGGTATGACCTGCCTGAAATGGGTGCTAGTAACTGAACTGAGGTCCTCTGAAGGAGTAATATGCAACTTAGCCAATGGGGTATGCCTCAAGTCCTAGTTTTCTTTCTTAAAAACATAGATTTCTACATATGTCAACATTTTCTAGTTAAGTTTTGCTCATTTAAATCGTGTGAAAACAATGACATGCATTTCCTTGTGTGAAGTGTTTTTCACCACCGCATTTGTTTTGTGTTATTTCTACCAGCAATATTTATTGTGAAATAAATAAAGTGCATAGTCCATATGTCTCTCCTATTTCAAAAGAAAAGTGAGAAATTCTCAGATGTTCCAAAGTTGAACTTTGCTTCAGAATTTATTTACTTTCTTGGCAGTTTGGATGGATGTTACTCGTTGGTTCGTGAAGGGGTCGGTTTGTTGCGTTCTTGGGGACTTTGTATTTGTTTTTTTTTTTTTTTTTGAATATTGAAAACCAAACAGGAGGGATAAGTGTCTGCGTCAACATGGTGGGGGGACAACTGTGGGTTGCCAGGCCCACCTACGCACATCCTTGAGACTGGCATGGAGGGCATGAGTGAGAACTTGTTCCTTGGAGGTCCAGAGAGTAGGCATTGCCCCTGATATGCAATCATATGGTCTCCATGGCAACTCCTTAACTCTGCCTCTGCAGTGCTACATCAACTGCAGATAGATATGGGACAGTTGTGTGCCAACAAACTTTATTTACAAAAACAAGCTGAGGGCCAGACAATGCCAACTGGCCATTGTTTTCTGGCTCCCTTCTCCCGAGAGCCCTTGATGATGATGTACAAAATGTGTGACACATTGGGCACATGTCCATGTCGCTCTCTATTAGTTATTTTTCTACCATTGCAATAGAATACCATAATGAAAGCAGCTTATAGAAGAAACAGTTTATTTGGGACTACAGTTCCAGAAACCCACCACTGCAGGGAGTCAGTACAGCAAGCAGCAAGCAGGGCAGTAGGAACAGGAAGCTGAGGGTTCACATCTTGAACCACAAGCCGGAAGTAGAGAGAGTAGCAAACTTGGAGAAGGATGAGACCTTAAGCACTTAGCCCCCAGGGACATAGCTCCTCCAGCAGAGACTAAGCCTCCACAAACAAGTACCGCTAACTGATAATGAAATATTCAAATGCATGAGACTATGGAGGGCATTGCATTCAAACCGCCCCACACTATGAAGCAGAGAGAGGGAGGGACGGATTGCACACATACACGCAAGTGTGTGCCTGTTTGTCTCCAGGGAACATGAGACACAACGGAGGTGTGCAGAAAAGGCAGCCTGCTGCTCTGGGCATGGCAATCTTCTGCCTTCACAGCTGGGTGGCCCCTCGTGGTTACTAACGGCACCTGGACAAGAGCCTGGGACTGGAGCCAGGGAAGGCAAAGCGCGTCGCACTACAGTTGGAGTGGATAATAGAGCGAGTGAAAAGAATGAGAATTTATCTCCCTCTGAGTTTCCAGCCCTGTCTGGGATGAAAAGGCTCTCGGTGTGCAGCTGTTGATTCATGGCCTGGCAATTCTTTGGTGGAGTTCTCTAAATATTTTGTAGCCATCTCTGACTTGGAAACGCAGCCTTTGAAATATCTTTACTTGACCAAGAGGCCCCAGGTGACATTAGAATAATGATTATCACATATTTTGCATCTCGTTGGAAAGAGTGCTGGAATAATATCGCCAGCATCGGTCTCAAGTGTGGAAGTGATTTAGGAGGAAGGCTGCGATTTGGAATAGATTGCGGCCAGGCCTCCAACTGCTCTCATAAAGGGCTAGAGTAGAGGGAACTTCATTTTTACTGCACAGCTCTGTCTGGAGGGAGTCTTATTTCTACTTTATACACTTTCAGAAATTCTGCTGTTGGCCGGATTTATGAAGTGGAGGGAAGGGATCTAAGTGTGTGGAGACTGAGACACATGACACCCACGCATCACTCTGTAGCAGGTGTGTGTGTGTGTGTGTGTGTGTGTGTGTGTGTGTGTGTGTGTGTGTGTATAGACACATGACACCCAAGTATCACTGTGCAGAAGAGAGCCGTGTGTGTGGAGACAAAGACAGGTGACACGAGGTATCACTGTGCGGCAGGACCCAAGAGTTCCAACACATCGACGCCCTGAAGTCAATGTGTTCTGACTAGATAAACAGGGTAAGTTCTGAGACCTCGGGCTTGCCTGCATGCACTGTTTGGCCCTTTCCTCTGAAGCCTGGTGACTCAGCAAGCTTTCCTGGGCCTCTCCATATGAGTGTGAAATGGCAGGCCCATTTCCAGGTGTGAAGAGCTGCAGGAAGCCAAGAGACCCTGCCCACTCTGGTGAGCAGCCACCATGGGAAGAGGTGAGCATTCCAGGCAGTGTCTGACCCTCTGTCCATATTCTGTACCTGTCAGAGAAGATCAATGATAGGTAGCGTGGAAGAAAAAAAAAAGAAGTGTTATTTGGAGCTGGAGAGAGAGTTCAGTTGTTAAGAGTGCCTGTTGCTCTTACAGAGGACCTGGTTCAGTTCCCAGTAGCCACATGGTGGCTCACAATCATCTGTAACTCCAATTGCAGAGGATCTGATGCCCTTTCCTGGCCTCTGTGGACACTACCCACGTACATGCATATAGGTAAAATGCTCAAACACATAAAAAAAATAAATCTTTTTAAAAAGGAATTGTGATTTTTGATGGTGAAGGCCTCCCAAAGGCTAGGTCCTGCAGGCACTCCTGAGGGAAGCACTTCTGGGAAGCAAAAGATTCTTGTAAGTGTGCTCAGCCTTTCTGTACACATGTGCATGTGTACAGAGGCTAGAAGACAACTTTGAGTGTCATTCCTTAGTCTACCTGGCCTTTTTTTTTTTTTTGAGTCAGGGTCTCTCATTGGTGAAGAATTTATTGAGCAGGCAAGGCTAGATGGCCAGTAAGCCCCAGGTATCCTCAGTTCTCTGCCTTTCCAGTGCTGGGATTATCAGCACATGGATCTAATTCATCTTCATGCTCGCAAGGCAAACATTTTACCTACTGATCTATTACCCAAACCTATGTTTAATCTTTTGGTATTGTGGCACAATGCTGTTGATACAAAGTTCTTGTTTGAGAACTATGTCATCTAGGTTACAGTTCTACTAGGTTCATAGTTATACTCAGCTACACAGGGCCACATGAGGCCCATGGGTCACAAATTTTAGCCCCCTGCTAGGAGGTAGAGCCTAGGCTCTTCAGGTGTGTCTCAAGGGGTGAAGGGTCCTATTTTTTTCTTTCTCCTTCTGTTCTGGCTGGAGATGTAACCTTTCATTCTGACATGTGTATCTGTCACTCTTTGCAGAAATCCAAACCAATGGGGCCATGAAAACTTGAATCTGAGTATTTGGGCCCAGAAGCCAAAATGAGCCTGTCCACTCTAGAGTTTTGCTCTGTGGCCAAAGGCTGGCTGGAAGAAGAGGTTAATTGACCTCCTAACTGTGAAGACTAAAAATGTCAAGTTTGGGTGGTATTCTAGCTAGCTCTCTATTGCTGTGAGAAAGACCGCAAGCAAAAGCAACTTGGAGAGGAAAGGGTTTATTGTAGTTTACAGGTTATAATCTGTCATTGAGGGAAGTCAGGGCAGGAGGTTAAGGCAGAAACCTGGATGCAGAGCTGAAGCAGAAGCCATAGAGGACCACTGCTCGCTGACTCACTCCCCATGGTTTGCTCAGCTTGATTTCTCACACAACTCAGGGATACATGCCCAGGGATGACACCACCCATGGTGGGCTGAGTCCTCCAGTATCAATCACTAATCAAGAAACTATCTCTGCAGGCTTTTCTACAAGCCAATCTGATGGAGATATTTTCTTAGTTAGGGCTGGAGCAGGGTCCTGGAGTAAGGTGCAATGGGTAGGCATAGAGATAACAGAGGGGTGATGGGACTGGGGGCATTGCTGGGTCTAGTAGGTCTTCATGGGGAGTGGAGCTTTAAGAAGGTTTGGGGCTGACAATCCAACAACCTGTTTGTCTGGATGTCATAGCAAAATTTCTCTGACAGTAGGAAGAGTTCCAAGTAGGAATTCTCTGCCAGTAGGAAGAGCACACAGTAGGAGTTCTCTGTCAGTAGGAAGAGCACCAGAGGAAGCCATGCTCTTCCCTCTCACTCTGTTTCTCTTCAACTTTTGACTCAGGTCAGAATGTGCTACTTCTTGCTTCCTGCATCTCGAATGAACATGAACCCGAGCCCTGAACTAGTTCCCTTCACACTCAGTTAACTCTAGAGACCAGAGGCACCAGCATCATGGATAAGTTTGTTGAAATGGTGGTCCACTGGGCACACACACAAAATATAAAGTCTATCTTTCATGAGCATGGCCTCCAGCTCTGCAATTTCCCTATCTAGGTTGGACTCTAGGTAGCATGACAAATTCTACCCATGAGTCTCTCATGCTCCTGTAACCCTAATAACCTTATTGGTTTACCAAGCTAGACATGGAGGAAGCCTCTCTGCTCTGTGGGTGCCTTTTTGCTCTTGATGAATATGTGTCCTTTTTCACTTTCCCCCCAAGGAAAGCAGAAATGTTTCCTGAAGTCTGCTGGGAGAGAGTATCAGTCTTCCGTTCCTAATGTTTGACCCAAGATCAAGAGTTGAGGCTGAAAAAGGAGCCTCCATGTATCAACTATTTTCTGTTGCTCTGATAAAACACCATGATGAAAGCAGCTTATAGAAGAAAGTCTTTATTTGGGCTTATGGTTCCGGAGGGTTAGAGTCCAGGATGTCAGGGACACTGGTGGAAGGAGCAGGAAGCTGGGAATTCACATCCTGAACCACAAGTAGTACACAGAGAAAGCAAAATGCAAACTGGGGGAGGCCTTAAGCTCTCAAAGCCCACCCCCAGTTGACGTACTTCCTCTAGCAAGGTTGCACCTCTTAACATCCCCAACACAGACCCACTAATTGAGGACCAAGAGCTCTCACTGCTTTTGATGATGAACTGTTACATGGAACTATGAGTGAAATAAATTATTTTCTCCCCAAGTTGCTTTTGGTCATGGTATTTGACCACATAATAATAATCCTAAGATACCATCTATCATTCTACTGTCTATTTGGGGATTCAGGGAAGGCTGTGGAAACTTTGTATAAAGAATAAGATCCTGAGGCTATGAGGCAGACTCAGTGTCTAAGCCCTGTTGATGCTCCAGTGCTGAAAACCCAACTGCACACCACCTAGACCCCTGAAATCCTGATGGATTGAATATGTGGTAGCATCCAAGAGGCATGCTGAAGCTTGGGGCTGGGGAAATGATTCAACTGTTGAGTGAACTTGTGGCTGCTCTTCCAAAAGATTCAAGCTTAGTTTCCAGCGCTCATGTCAGGTTGCTCACAGCTGCCTATAATTCCTGCTCCAAGGGTCCAAAGCTTTGTCCTGACTTCACTGACACCTACATCCATGTGCACATACAGGTGCAGAAGCTTGCCATGCACACACTAAAATATACTTTTAAAAATACAGTTTTTTTTTTTTAAAAAAGTCTCAAAGTTCTGAGTTCATGACGACCCTTCACCCCGGCACAACCTATGGGCTTGTGCACGAATGGGAAACTGAGGAACAGTCATCAAATGAAGTAACAGGCAAACAGGTAGAGGCTGCTAAGGTCCTATGGCTTTGTCCATGATACCATGCACCCCTTCAATGGAATGCTGCAGAGGAGACAACAGATGCTGGTATCCAGGACCAGGAAGGATAAGCCTTTTCCAGGACTCCCATCCCTAAGCCTGTCAACACCCAGAAGAGTGTATATATATATATATATATATATATATATATATATATAGACACTCAAGGGTAACTTTTTAGTCCCAAGACCCCCTTGGAGTCAATGGAACTACAGATAAAAGAATCTGCTGACACAGAATGAATTTCTATAAATCTGTGAGCAAAGAAAGCTAACGCTCTTGAAACAGGTTTCACGGGTAGAGAAAGCATCCCCCTTCAGTGAGAGCACAGGGTTCATGGAAACCAGACTCTGGGGACTCAGACACAGTATTGATGGTGAAATGGAATGGCTGATGTTCGCATCTGTTCCTGGGTCTCCAAGGGAGGCAGCTGCAGGGACCACAGGCAGGTACAATCGAAGAGTTGGTCATCACCTAGAGCCAGGATCCTAGGAAAGAAACGGGCAGAAAGTGGGTTCTGAGGCACAAGTCTTGAAATCTGGCTTTGGATTCCTCCAGGTCACAGGGCCTCTGACACTGAGAGATTTTTCTGGGTGTCCTCAAAAAGAATTAGTGAGTCAAGAAGGAGATGGAGAAGGAGAGAGGGACTCAGACATGGTACAGGCAGCCTCAGTGCACACTGAGGGGCTGAGAAGTGCCCCCAACACTGGGCAGCCTGTGGGAGCTGGTGAGTGTGCTCCAGGAAACAGAAAATGATCTGTCATTTCCAAGATAAAGCAACTATCACAATGGAGCAGGTCTGGAGGAAAACTGAGGAAACAATGGGGCCTAGGATGAAAATAGAGGAGAAGTAAATCCAGATCCATGGTCCTCGGAGATGCCTGGTGACTGAGTCACTGTGCCATAGGAAATGGAGGCTTGCACAGTTACCACATCTCCATCACGGACTGGCTCTGGCAGACTGACCACTGGCAGAGTACCTCTGAGGCATCAGCTCATTTGGTCTCCCCGTGTCCTAGTTAGGGTTTCTATGGCTATGATAAAATGCCATGACTGAAGAAAGCAACTGGGGGAGGAAAGAATTTATATGACTTGTAGGTCACGTTCATCAGAGAAAGCCAAGGCAGGGACTGAGGCAGAAGCCATAGAGGATTGCTGCTTACTGTCTGCTCTCTATGGCCTGCTGAGTTTATTCTCATCTATAACCCCAGGACCACCTGCCCAGGGATTGTACTGCCAGCAGCAGCAGGCTGGGCCCTTCCACATTAGTTATCATTCAAGAAAGTGCCTCTCAGGTTTACCTACAGGCCAATCTGATGGGTGCGTTTTCTCAATTGATATTATTTTCTTCTCAGATGACTCGGGCTTGTGTAAAGTTGACAAGATGCTAATCAACACATCCCAAAAAAACACTACGCCAAGTTGGAGGTGTGGTTTGTGACATTGACACTTTCCATGGGCTGACAAGGCCTCAAGATCACAAACCCAGCTGAGACAGAGCCTTGGTCCACCCAGTCCCCCACAGCACATGGTGCAGGCCAGATCAGCCTGTATGAGTCCCCATGACTGCCGCAAGGTGCCACTACATCTGTGACTCACAACAGTACAACTTGTCATCTTAGGCCCCAGGTCAGAGGGCTCAGTGAGTTGGCAGGGCTTCCTTCTGCATCGGGAATACAGAATCTGACATGGAAGTCATAAAGCCGATTTTTCTGTTTAGCCTCTCTTCTCTGCATGCCAAGAACGGAAGGGCCAAGATGGAACTGAAGCCCAAGTAGGTCTTAACACTAGGTGGCTGTTCTCCGAATTCCTGCATTGGGAACTTTCACCATATTCCACAGAAGGGGCAAGGGTGGGGTGGGAATGGGTAATGCCACTTACAGGCACGGGTTCACATGACCACAGAGCTGACAATGGACCAAGCCAGGGGCCTTGAGGAGGCAATAACCAGATGAAGCAAATCTGTCTTAGAGATTCTGACTGTTGGACAGTGTGGCTCTGTCATCACCAAGTCTCCCAGGCACAGTGACCATGTCCCCAAAACTCCCTGACATAATGAGGTTTACAGTCTCACAGTTCTGGGGGCCACAGCTCTGAACTTTGGCATGAACGAACCGTGCTGGCCCTGGGATAGTTATCGACCTCCTAGGTCCATGGTCCAGGCTACATGAACTTCTGCAGAATCTCTGCTGTGTGTAAGAAGGATGTGGATGTACTAGGGTGCCAGAGCCAGCCTGGCACCCATTAACCCCATTCTTCCATTGGATGGTACTGGGTGCAGCATGAATGCAGTGGGCTTCAGAGCCCCTAGTAGGCACCTGCTGACTTTGGACAGCAGAGTTTGGTACCACACAAGGTTGTCAGAAACACAGGATTTGGCCTCAGGCAGCCTGGAAAGCAGTAGATTGTTTTCCCAAGACCTTTGGCTTCTCTGGTTCTGTTTTTTCTCTAGGTGAGAAACATGTAGTCTTTCACTGTGGCAGAATGTGCAGGATGGGGAGTTAGGCTCTGTGACATGCACAGCTTCTTTCATGGTACTCCAGGTGCTCCCACTCTGTTTCCAGTTTGTCATTTCATTATCGGCGTTGACATTTGATAAGCTGAAACTAGTGAGCTTGTATGTGTTCGTGTATGTCTCTATCATCTATGTGAGTGTGCACGTGTGTGTGGTCATGCGATGTGTGCATAACCATGTCTCCTATGTGAGTGTATGTGTGTGTGTGTGTGTGTGTGTGTGTGTGTGTGTGTATAATATCTGTGTGTGACTATGTGGATATGTGTATACGTGCACATGCTATGTGACTATGTTTATCTGTGTGTGTGAGTGTGTGTGTGTGTGTGTGTATATGCAGGTTGCATGTGTGTGGAATGTACATATATATCTGTATGGTGTATGCATACATGTACAGGCCTGTGTGTGACTGTGTGCGTGCTTGCACCTTTATGTCTATGTGTGATGTATGTGCATGCCCCTGGTGGTGTGTTTCAGGTGTATATGTACCTGGAGACCATGATGCTGCACCTAGGATTGTCTGAGATGACCTTCAGCTCTGCCCTGTGTCCTTGCTGTGTCATTCAACCCCACCCTCTGCACAGATCCCAAACATAGAGCCACATGTTTCTCTGTGGCCATAGAAGCAACCCCAGGATTTCCCTGCTCCAGTGTCCATGATGGATATGACCAGCAATGAATAGTCTCCTCAGCAGGTGTTATGTCCAGCATCTGCCCCAAATGTCAACTCTAACATCACGATCCAAGCCGTTGGCTGGCCCAGAACTACAGGCTGCACAAAACCCTCACAGCCATCCTGCAGAAACAAGGAAAGCATACTAAACCCCAAGGCTCACATCCACACTCCTTCCTGGCCTGGCAGGCTTCTGATCTGTCTGAATACTTCAGCCAAGGGAGACTCACTGGCATCTCTTGATGCTGGAGATGATGAACCCAGCTGCTATGTCTTGAAGTGGAGGGTGGATACAACCAGCTCCTATAGAGTCCAGCATGGCTGGGGCACCACACTCCCATGCTGCCCAGGTCTAGTTAGCAAAACCAGCCTTGTTTCTCATCTCCATCCACCGTCAGGCACAGAATAGAAGTAAGAGTGCTTTGAGGGTCAAATTCTAATTCTAATGCCCTATGGCCATCCAACCCACAATCTCTGGCCACAAGTGTCACCAAGGGACACTGGAAGTGCTTGGAAGCATGGAAAGAGAAATCAGCCTCCATCTGAGGTGCTGAGAGAGGAAGTGGGTGAGGGGATGGCTAGAAGCCAAGCCGAGGGCCCCCACTTATCACCCAGGGTCTCCTACTAGCTGAGGCCTCTGCATTCCCAGCAGAATTTTTAAGAAGCTACAAGGAGACATGATCCCATGAGTGGCTGCTCCCTGCCAGCACACTCTCAGGAAGAGAAGTGGCTGAGCCGGAGAAAGGCAAACAGGAGGAATAGCCCAGAGATCTGCCATGCACGGTAATGAGTCGGATTTATAGAAAGGAAACACAATATGATCCCGCGTAATGGTTGTTGACAGAGATTCAGGCTGTTGGTTTTAGGAGATTAAATTGACAAATAGCATAGGTTTCCTGGGCTACTGTAGTCTCTGATTCGTGGGCGCCTATCAAAGGTGTGTGTGTTAAGGCGCCAGTCAGGGGTGCGGAGATTTCCAGATAATGAGGACTTGTTAGAGCCAGGGGGGACATTGGAGATGGTGATCTGCATTTCCAATGGCTCCCCGGGAGCTCGCTCAGCAGATGAGCTAATTCATGCAGGAAGTGGGGTGGAAAAACGACCCCTGTTGCTCCCAGAAAGAACAGACTACATTTTTAAAAATTTAATTAAGGCCTCGGATCAGGTTTTTGTAATTAAATTGGCTCTGTGAGTCATCACTGTGATCCATGAGCGCCCTCTCCGATGCCCCAGTGAGGGGCAAGAAGCTCTGAAGCTTCCCTGGAGAGCTTCATGCTCCAGGCTTCATGTGCCCCTCCCCATTGAGTGGGGAGGGCATCACTCACACTCACATGCACCTTTTTGTTTTGTCTTTAGATCTCTGAAGATCCTTCTCTTGGGGGAGCTTGAACTTGGGTGAAGGCAGGGAGACAGGACCACATTCATGACCCCACCACATGTCGACATGTATCTGCCAGCCCACGGTCTATTGTGACTCAGGGACAGCTGTCATTCAGCACGGGTGGCGACAAAGTTGTTAATCAGACATCCAGAGTTTCCTGAAGACTCTGCTGAGTGGAAGTCATCAAGTGTGAGAGTAAGCCAGAGGTAGAAATCGGGGTTCAGGGGGGTGACTTGCACAGGGAGGCTAAGGAGAGGAGGTATGGCCCTGGAGCTGAACTACTCTCCAGTGAAAACGAGCAGGCTGGCTTTTCCTTAGGAAAACTGATGAGCAGGTGGAGAGCAGGGGATGGGTAGGAAGGAAGGCCGGAAGGAGGGGGAAGAGGAGAAGATAGGACAGAAGAAAAAGTCCTGGAGGCAGAGACAGTGTGACAGGAACAGATTTCTGTCCCCACAGAACTCAGCTCCCAGGGACAGGACCCAAGTAGGTGGCTTTGGGAAGCAAGCATGTTAGGGATCAGAGACGGCTGCCTTGACATGGATATGCTACAGCCTTCTGGACTGCAATGTCTCCCTGGAGAATCTATAGGTCATAATGAACCCAGCCAGGAAAGACAAGCCAACCAGGTCTCTCCATCTCTGCCAACTTCCACAGCCCAGACTGGGCTGGTACCCTGTAGCTGTCTGCCCTCCTGAGACTCATGCAAGATTAACTGAGGCCTGCCTGGCTGTGAAAAGGAGGCAGCCTGAATGTGTCAAGGGGGTTTGTTGGCAGGGCCTTGGTGGTTTGTTAATAGTGACCTTTGAAAACTTGTGAAGAACAAATGGCATCACTCATTAACAACAGGTGGGGGACATTTTAGGTGTTCTCTGAACCCAGTAAGTCCCTTCTCTGCTTGGCCCCATGAAGCACCTGCTAACAGCAGCTGTGTTCATGCCAAGAGAGTCCATCTCGCTGAATATACTTTGGACTGGACTGCCCAGGCGTGGGTGTGATTACCATTGCCTGTAGGAACAGGTGTCCCCCCAAAGAAGTGAATGTTTGCTACATGGTATGCTTCAGAGTATCTTTAAATAAAACATGGAAGTGGTGATTTTCTGGTCTTGACAAGGGTCCAGGAGCTTCTCTCCACCCTGTTCTGCATGCTCCCTTCTCCTCTCTTGATCTTGTTCTCTCCTGTCCGCTGCCAGTGTGGACATAATCTTGCAGGGCTGCAAGGATAGCACATCTAACATTTTCTGGTGGAGGATTTACTTGCAGGCTTCTGGGACTTGACCACCAACTTGCACCAAACAAATGAACTAGCCCATCAGACACAGAGATCTGTCGGATGTGGCCTGCTTGGCAAGTGCAAGGTCTTAGGTTCAATCCCCAATGCTACTAAAGAAGGAAAATAGGTAATAATAGAAAATAGATGATATAGATAGAAGATAGATGGATAGAGATAGATGATAGATAGATAACAGATAGAGAGATAGATGATAGATACAGATAGATGATTGATAGATGGTAGGTAGGTAGATAGATGATAGATAGATAGATAGATAGATAGACAAATAGATAGATAGATAGATAGATAGATAGATAGATAGATAGATAGATAGATAATAGGTAGGCAGATAGATGATAGGTAGGTACATAGATAGATAGACAGATAGATAGATAATAGGTAGGTAGATAGATAGATAGATAGATAGATAGATAGATAGATAGATAGATAAATGACAGATAGACAAATAGATAGGTGGATGGATGATAAGTAGTTGACAGAGCAAGAAAGATAACACATAGGCAGATAAAAGAGACTGAGAGAGCCCAGTACTGTCTAACCCAGAACAGGAACTGTTGTGTGCATTGTCATAATGAAAAGAAAGTTTGGAGGAACTGAGGAATTAAAATTAATAATAATAATTAATAATAATAATAAAAAACCTGACCATGGGCCAGGCGGAACACAGGAAAACTTCTGGCTACACCTCTTCCATTGTAAGTTAAATCTCTCCTGACTCTAATTGTTTTCTTCTTCTCCACTTACCATAATGCACACCTCGGCTGGCTAGGGACACACTACACTGCTACAGTGTGTTCCACACTCCCACGCTCCACTCCCTAGGCCAGGGCAGGGCAGAGCAGGGCAGGATACACCTGGAGCAATACCAGGAGAAGAGCATGGAGTGGGCACTGGCTTTAACAGAAACCACACACAGATGGAAACCACACAGAGATAATGGGATTTTTTTTAGGTCATTTACATCTTTACTTTGGATTGACTCCATTGGTGTGCTCGCCAACCTTCATAGATTGACAAGGAAGCCAGGCATGCACTCATCTGGTACCCACCCACCTCTCCCTCAAAAATCTCATCAGAGGCTTTAATAAAGTGTGACATCAAGAGCATGGCTGAAAGTGCTGGACCTACCAGCAGGCACTCGGGAGACAGCAAAAGATGCTTGCAGGCGACTGAGTATCTGGGAGCTAGGGCAGACAGCTAGGGCAGGAGGCTGGCTGGAACTCAGGGTTCCTGCTCAGGGTGGGAAGGCCCACAGTGGCCTCCCTCCTCTGAGCCCGCCTGTTCTGGGGTGATTAATGGTTGTATTATTCATAAATCTGCTCGAAGATGTAAACAGGGTGATTGTGGCTCTGTACGATATTAATAACTTAATGAGTCCGTGCTATTTGTTTATGGAGTGGATAATGCGATCTCTGCAGGGGCCAGATACAATATTACAATCTGGTAATTCAACGGCTGCCATTAAACACACACGCAAATGGTGTGTTGTCTGAAGTTCAGTGCCCTGATGGAATCATTGCCAGGGCAGGTCTCCTCAGACACTGGCTGGTAGAGCCTGCAGCCCCAGGACCAAGCCATTGTATAGCATCTTGTCACTTGGGAAAGTGTGAGAACTCCGTACATCTGCTCCAGTTCCCCCATACCTCTACTCTGTATCTGTGGATGTGTCTGTCTCGAACATCCCTTATAGCTGAAACCATACAGTGTGTATTCTTTTACACTGACTTCTTCCAAATCACTAATGTTCTCACAGGCTCTATTAATGTGCTCGTAAGTCTTTCTTTCTTAGGCCTAGGCATGAGTATGCCATATTCTGTCGACGCATCATCAGTATAAACTTTTGCATAATTTCCACTCTTTTAATAGTTTTCACTCTGGCTACTTTTAATCATGCTGCTATAAACATTCATGTGTAAGCTTTTTTTTTTTTCATTTGATACTTAATAACATTAACACCAAGCATATTCTCAGGTGCTGCCCCGTGACATTTCAGTAGCTGTGTGCCTTGCTCACAGCTCAAATCAGAGGCACACTGTTGAGGTCCCTATAAAGTCCCCTCAGGCCACACTATGTGGCTGCACAGGTCTAGGAAGCTAGAGCCCTAGGCCCCTTCCATGTTGAGTCATGCCTGGTCCCCTTATCCTGTATCCTTGCTCTGGGAGGCTGGGGTGGTATCTGAAAGGCCTGTATTAGCACATCTCCTGCTGTGGAGGAATCCATGGGCTCCAGGCCTTGTGCAAGATCTCCTTAGGCACTGAGGACCTTTGCCTTGACACTGCAGAAGGCAAGGCATCTCCCTAAGGTCAGACTATGACTACGTCAGTATAGAAGAAAGGACCATAGAGTGTGGTCACAGCCCAGCCCAGGGAGAGGGACACTGCCCCAGGCAGTGGGGTCTTCAAGGGAGACCTAAAGGGAGGGCGGGTGAATGAGAGGGACAAGAGACACAAAGAATGAGAGCAAGACAGAACGTCTGATCAAGCTCCAAAATTTTATTTTACTCTCAAGGCATATATAGGTAGGCAAAGGGGGTTGAGAGCAGGAAGGGACTTAATTATGGGGGTTGCAAGCGGGAAGGGACTTAGTAATGGGGGTTGAGAGCAGGAAGGGACTTAATTATGGGCTGTTTGGCCAGCAGGAAATGTTGCTCTGAAGGTTATCTATCTACCCTTGTCTAACTGCCTAATTGCTTAGCTGCAGCTCATTCACCTGATATCTCAGAAGAGGTTCTGGTATCTGTGGGAAGAGGTTCTGGTGCTACGGAGACTTAAGCAAGGCTTAAATCTAAGAAAAGAGGAGAGAAGCCTAAATATGGCAGCATGTGTGTCAAGGGTCGCTTAGGCTTATGGCTCCCATAAGGACACATCCACTAGGAGCTGGTGGGTGACATGGGCAGAGTGGTAGCTATTCCCAGGGCCACCACGAGAATTAAGTGACTTCCTACCCAGACTGGTCTGTGCATGTGTGAAGTACTGGTGTCCTCCCTGACTTCACTGCTGTCCTATGAGGGAACAGGCAGGTGGGGCTTCCATGCCTGTGGGTCTCTCTCACTGCCTGAGGACCCAGGGGGTCTCAGTGCCTCTGAACACCCCGTCACCTTCCTCCCCTGCTCAGCTGCTGAGATACGACTCCCTTGTCCTCTCCACCCCTCACTACCATGGAGGGCTTGTCTCTGTGTCCTAGAGAAGAATGGTGACAGCTTCCTTCAGCTGCACCTGAAGTTAAAAAAGGAAAAAAGGGGGAGAAAAAAAAAACCATTCACCATTAATCTCCGAATGACAGGGCTGCTTGTAATTAAACTCTGAAGATGTGTAATTCTTTATTGAGAGAGATTCTTTTATTGCTCAGCTGCCACCACACAGGTCTGTGAAGAGAGGGCTTCCACTTGTTGATGGTGGCAGCCCCTCCCCACCCCAAAGCCACAGTCCTCCTCCCTCAATGTAGGTGTGTCCTCCCACCAGGGTGGAGAAGGCTTTGGTCTCATTTTGGGACTGTGACATGTATGGGCTGCTGTGCCTTACAGAATGTTTGACAAAACCATGGTTTCCTCCCATGAGACAACAGTCACCCAGCATCTCTTAGTCTGTGAAAAATAGCAATGCCTAGCTCCTTTATCTCTCTCTCTGGTTATGTGTGTGTGTGTGTGTGTGTGTGTGTGTGTGTGTGTGTGTGTGTGTGTGTGTGTGAGTTTTCTCTATGCATCACACTGAAGATGTTCAAACACACACACACACACACACACACACACACACACACACACACACACACACACACACACATACCCTTATTTGCTCCTCCTGCCTCAGTTTCTTCAATTCTAGAATGATATGCTAAGATAGCAAGGGAACCTTCTGGATGTTGGATGGTGGCTGTGCTGGAGCATACTGCGCCCTGGTCCTTTCTCTTTCAGGAACTCTGCTGGGATACAGTTGGGGAGAAATGTTTAATCCAGGAATCCAAAGACCCACAAAGCAAGACACTGAGCTTATTGGCCCGGATGGGCTAGGAAGGTGCGAACCGATGGGAAAAGAAAACTCCCACTAGAGAACACCTGACTACCAGCTTCCATCCAAGTGTGCTGAGGTTGCCTCCCATCATCCCATTCCACCCCCATCTCTGGGGATGCTCACTCTACTCTACAATATTTCGCAGTTATGAGAGGGAGCCAGGTGTTGAAAAAGGACTCCATGTCCCCATGTCCATCCAGCTGACCCAGTGGAGGGACACAAGCTTGTCCCAGAAGCTCCTCCCCACCTCTTCTAGAGGCTGCCAGGAGCTTCGTTGAGCCCCTGCTTGGGTTTTCTGTTCTGTTGCCTCTTCCGTGTTTATTTGTGAGTTGCAGTGTGAAACAGTTACTAATTCAGATTTTTACTGTGGATAAACAAATACTGAAAATTAACAGCTGTGTTCTGCAGATGTCCTTAACAAAAATAACATCCCTCGTGACGAGAAGCATCCGAGGATGGAGCAAGAAGATGCTCTGCACAACCCACCCACCCTGCCCTGCCTCAAGTAACTGGAACCCAAGTTCCCAAAGGGTGAAGAGGCTCACCAGAGGCCCTAAGATAGTGGCTGATCATGCTATGGCCACGTTTGTATTGTGGGACAGTGGGACAGTGGGCAAGGAACCCACAGAGTGGAGGACACGGAGCAGCAAGATTAGTAGAACTACAGGATACACAAACTGCAAAGAGCCTCAAGGGTCCCGCAGAGCAGAGAAGGCTCCAGTTGGAGGTTCAGGGGCTCCTCAATCAGATGAGGAAGATAAACCGTGACTGGGAACTGGGGCTACCTTGGGAAGTCCAAAGACTAAGCAGAGACTGGGACCCCAGGAGGAGGATGGAAGTTGGCAGGTCAGGCAGACTATTCCAAGGCAGGACACAGTACAGGGCTTCCATTCACTATACATGCAGCGTGGGAGGTAAAAGGCCTGCTAAGACATCCAATTTCTGTGTGATCTGGACTCAGCGCTCCACCCAGTTCAAGAGGTCACAACTATCTGGAAAGCAGTACTGAGACACAAAGGTTGTGATCACCTCCCTGGAAAGGAGGCAGGAAGAGAATGAGTGAGACCCTGGGGCCTGCTTCTACCCCTCCCATGATTCAGAGCCAGCATGGGACCAACAGCATGCTGCCTGGAACATTTCCTGGAGAATGCTCCTCCAGCTCTGGAGTCCCAGCTCTGAGCCAGTGCACCTTGGGGACATATTCCCCCTGGAATTGGTTGCAAGACCAAATGCCAGGATAGCAGACCCTGGGAGTTAGGGTCTACTATGCCTCATGTATGGGAGACAATGTGCAGATGCAGAGACCTTTCCCATTTCCCTGAACTTTTCTGCATGCATTTTTCTCCTCCACATCTCTCCCATTGTCTCTCAATTTAAGAAAAAGTTACGTTGCAATGCTCACTTAACTCTTTCTGAAGAAAACCAAACTCTGATTTTCCTTCCCTGGGCGACAGTTGCTATGGCCACCATCTCCCCCTACTGCCCCAAATTCATGGATACCCCCAAGTAAACACCCTCACACACTCTCCCTAACCTGGTACACACACCCAGGTATGTGTACACACTCATTCATACATGCACACAGATGTGTGTTCACACATTCTTTCTCCTATTTGCACATATTCCACACACATGCACACTGCCGGACTGTATCTAGAGCCTAGGGCCTGGACGCTGAGGCACCAGGAGGAGTCCGCTGAACGAAGTTAGGGTTCTGCTTCCTCAGCATGCCAGTCTGCTCTCTGAGAGGAAACACTCCGCACAAATTTCATTTCTTCCTATGTGAAAGGAGCCCCAGCCCCGCAAGGATAATTTCATTTACCTTTTCTTTCAGAAGTGACTGTCATACACAGAGAGCTTTTTCTCATCTAATTTTACCCCAAAATAAAATAAAAGATGCCGAGAGCCTTCCAACTAAAGGGAAAAGGTTCAATCCAAGCCCATAATTTGATGCCCAGGGAGAGGTGGTACAGACCAGGGAACTGGACAGTCAAGTTCATTGCTGCATCCATTGTGCTGACCCCTGACCCGTATTACCAAGCTGGATGGCCAGGAATGGGCTAGGTGACCAGGATCAGGTGGTCTCATCTGAGCAAGCGATTCTGCTAATGAACTCCACCCCTCCAGCACACAGTTCCTTTACTAAAAACACAATAACATTAGTTAGAGGTGTTCTGATGTTAGAAATAGCCTTGGTCCCACTTCCATCTTCTGACACTCCTGCAGGGTCAGAGTCTCCAGACTCTGTCTTCATGTCTCAATCCTCTCCCGAAGCCTCAATGGCTCTTATCCTACCTGGAGGCATTTGGTACTTGTTTGGAACTGAATTTCTGGATCAATCCTGGGGGGTCCACAGCTGGTTCTTGGTACCCAGTAGGACTGCATGCTGGCTCTGGCCAGACTGCATTCACAGGGCAAGACATGAAGATCTCACTTCGAGGTACAGTGAGGAAGAAGTGAGGCTGGCAGAAGCCTTCACAACTTCCTAACAACCACTAAGAATTCCTTGGAGTTCTTGTTAGGTTTGCAGCCTTGTGTGGATGTAAGAGAGGGTCAGGAAGGCTTACTCTGGTTCTCCCCTGGCTGTAAATGTCCCTAGACAGTCAGCACCTCCCTGCCAATAGCACCAGCTTCTAAAATTGGCTTCCAAACATAACAGACATTGTATGGCACATGTGTATCCACTGTATCGCATAAGGGACTGTTGTGCCCAGATCGTGACCCCCAGAGAGACCACCAAAGACGAGCATGCCGGAATGCAAAAGCAAGGTTTAATTCTGGATATCCAAAAGCAATACAAGCCTAGGCAGGGACTTCGTCCAATACATCCAACGCAGTGGAGGCTGGAGGAAGCGCCCACCTGTCTGCAAGCTCAGTTTTTAAAGGGAAAAGTCACAAGGTTACATCATTTAGGGCTGCTAGTATGGATACAATTCTGATTGGCTCGCTTCTAGGGACTTCTAGAAATTACTTCTAAGGGAGTGGTTGCCCGCCACCATTTCTTATTGGCTGCCCTCAGGTGGGGGCATTTCTGTGGTCAGTTACCCTGGAAACCAGGGAGAGGACATTCCATAGTCTGGCAGGCATTACCTCTTGACTATCTTGTGACTCTGTACTTTTACACTTCCTGGTTTCTGGAATCTGAACTGACTGGTTTCAGTAACTAATGGCCCATTCCCAAAAGGAGAAATCTTAGGCCTTAGTTTTTGGGTGAAAGCATTTTGGTCTTATTTCTAAGATGGCTCATTTTGGTCTCACAGGACCTTCACCTCAGAAGCTGGGATTTTCACTCTTATTATGAATTGTAAATATGCACTATATTACATTATGTTATTATATTATGTATTATAGGTATTATGTAGCCATCAAAAGGAAGAACATAGGTGAGCACCCACATCCCTACACAGGGTACTGGCCATCATCTAAGCAGAGCTGTGATTCTCCCCATATCTAGAAACCAGAAAATACCCATGTCCTTGCCCTGGTCAGAAAAGAGCCCCAGAAAACAGACTACCCTGATCCTCACCCCCCCCCCCAAAAGACTACCTTGATCCTCACCCAAGATGAATGTCCCTCAACACCTTCTCTGAGCTTCTGTTTCTGCCTTACCTCCACTCTCTCTCCTACCCACACGTGGAGCCTTGGAGTGTGAGGACTCAGGCACCTGATGCTGAGAAAAGAAAACAGGAAACCAAAAGCTTGGCGGTCTGAGAATGGCAGTATCCACATCTCAGCCACGTAGAGTGGAGCAATTGTCACTGTTAGCACATAGAAATGGATGTGGCCACCCTAAGGAGGTGTGCCAAGCGCCAAGCTCAGCCCAGAATGAAGGAGAGAGGGCAGGAGCAGAGGGAGACACCAAGAGAACCCCAGGGGCTCAGATTTCTCTAGTCTTTGGCCTGCGCAGTCATCAGGCATGTGGCTATCCAGGACTCCTGGCAATTTACTGGTCCTTTCATTCTTCTTTCGTATGTAAAGGGGAGGAATAGGTCTTGGAAGATCTCCATTTGCATCACAATGGGAGCAAGATATTCCTAAATTTGAAAGGGGAGGGGAGGGAGAAGATGAATACGGATGCAAAAGAGAAATGGAGGGTGGGGAGAAGCAGAAGCCGAGAGAGAAGGGGAGCCAAGCAGGGAGGAGGCAGCAGGAGAGGGGAACTGAGAGGCAAAGCTGGGGGAGAGTGATGAGTGGAGACTGAATAGTAAAAACAGGATGGTGGCATGTGGTGCACCATGCAGAGCCTTCCATGTCCCACTAACCTATCAAGTCCCCGTCACTCAGCTCTGTGTGGGTAGGACTGGACTGATTCCCCGAACTGGTGCAGTTTGTACCAGACAGAGGGTGGCTTGCACTGTACCTTCACAGAAACCAGGGAAGACTTGGAGACACAGGCTCATGGGTCCTGTTGTCTATACAGGTGTGGTGGGTCTTAAGGAGGCACATTTATTTTTGATACCATCTAGGACACAGCAATGGACACTAGAATTAAACTCTAGAGAAAGGACATGGAGAGAGTGGATCTCATTCTGTCCCAAATGCAAAGGGTCCCCAAGCTCAGGTGGTCTTGGCTATGTGTGAGAAAACCTTGTTCTTAGCATCAGAGGCTCCCAGGGATGAATAGCCAGTTCTCAGTCTCAGTGTTCTATGCCAAGAGCTACCTTCTCAGGGCCACACAGTCAGAGGGACCTGCCATGAGCTCCTTCTCTCAGGGCCTGACAGCTCCTGATCCCACTCTTATTATGGAAGAGGCCACATTGCTACCAGGAAAGACATGTGGTCCTTCAAGGCATTGAGACACGGATGTGGACATCCCATCCATCACACTGGTGGCTTGATCTTAAAGACACTCCTGCCCCTGCTTTCTTCCCACCCCAACCCCATATATTGATTCCTTTTAGCATTCCCCAAATTGAGAGATCATCAGACACATGACACTTGTCCTTCCTCCCTAGTCCATAGATGATACCTCAGAACACAGAACTTTCAAGAGCTGTAAGGCCTACAGACAGCCTGAGAGATACTTGATCGAGAACTGGAGTCCCCCCAGTATGGTGGGGGAGGGGAGGACTCATGTGCTGATGAATCCCAGGCGTCCCTCTGGCCTCCATGGCCTTCTAGAAAGCAGCTCCCAGGCTTCTGGGTTCTCGCCTATGGGAACACCCATAGATTGGCTCATCAGGCCTGCAGTTCTTATTTGGTGAGAGAGTTTAAGGGCAAAAGGGAACACACAAAGATTAACTGTAGGGATCTGAGATTTTTCCACTCATGGGCTTGCTTTGCTTATTCAGAGGTGAAATGATTGACTTAACAGAGGCCACCTCTGTCACATCCTTTTCTCCATCTGCTTACATCTGCTATAAAGTCATGTTATGTTTTCTTCCTCATAGCACATGGCTGGCACTTTGGATGGCCCCTAATCCAGAATCTTGCCCCCTGATCCAGATGCTCACCCCCTAATCTAAATGCTTGCCCCCTGATCCAGATGCTCACCCCCTAATCTAAATGCTTGCCCCCTGATCCAGATGCTCACCCCCTAATCTAAATGCTTGCCCCCTGATCCAGATGCTCACCCCCTAATCTAAATGCTTGCCCCCTGATCCAGATGCTCACCCCTAATCTAAATGCTTGCCCTCTGATCCAGATGCATGTCCCTTGCCCTTGGCCTCACAAGAATCTCCTTGTGATACCCACACCCACAGTGAACTGACTGCCACTCTTCCATCTTGTACAAACAGGGACCCTGCACTCTAGCCCAAGCTCGTTCCCCTGCAGGACATAGTGGGAACAAATTTACTCTGGTTCAGACCAAAGTACCACAGAGTAGGCAGATTCAACAGCAGCTGACAGCAGATCAGTTTCAAAACAGACCTAAGCTGTCTTGGTTCAGGATGCTAGAAGACCAAGGCATCCCAGGACAGGTTCTTCCTGGTCCTCTCCTCTTGGTTTGTGGATGTCTTCTTCTCATTTCTCTCCTGTATCTGTGCACAGTCATCTCTCACAGTAGGTCTGTATCCTGATCACCTCTTTTCATAAGGACATATGTCTTAATGTTTCCGGACACTTCCCCTGCCTCCATGACCTCATTTAGATCACTGATCTCCATAGAAGCCACATCTCTCAATATGGCCACATTCAGAATCCTGGGAACTAGAGTTTTGGGATATTTATCTGGGAGCCATAGTTGAGCCACTCATGTTGGTAAACAGATCATAAACTACTTGACTTTGGGTCACCTCAAGAACAGTATCATAAGGTAGACAGACTGGGAAACCTGGAGTCCTGATAAAGGAGTTGTCTCTGGCACAAGGCAGAGGAATACCCCAGAGCTGCTTCAGGGGGTCATGAAAGCAGGTGAGGAAATGGGGCACGAGACACTCAAACACTAAATGGCATGGGTGGAATGTCATCTCAGAAGCCACAGGCATCTGCTGCAAGTATGAATCAGGAGGAGACCTCCATTCTGGACTGTGTCCAGCCACACGGACTCACTGAGTTATTTTCCCCTCACCACTGATGTTAACTCATGGCTTCTTGATGAAGCCAGAGCCTTGCATTCAACTTGCCAGATCCCACAGTGTTGTCTGTCTGTCTGCCTGCCTGAAATCCCACAGCTGGTGCCTTTCCAGTTCTAGTAGGAGAGAGGAAAATCATTTGAAAAGCATGAAGCATTTGCCTTTTGGGCGATAGATTGACATCCTGCGTGTTTCCCATTTTTATAACATGGTAAAATTTCCTCTTCTCTGTCTTTTATCTTTGCATTAATGCAAGATAACTTGATCTTACAAAGTTTAAGGTCTCCTGAAGAACAAATGAGCCATCAAGCTGATCACAAACCTGACATCTTCGGCCCGGATCTCGGAGCTGGAGCTTTATCAGAATAACCCAGGGAATCACCTAAATTCATCATGCATTCTTCCAAAAGTGCCTTTTAAGAGTAAAGCAGACACAATTTACCTGGAGTCTCATCCTCCCGCTGGTTTATGATGTTCAGACACAGCTCCTGCTGTCTCTTTTCCATGGCATTTTAAAGGGGTCCTGAGGCTAATGCATCCTCACTGCCTCTGAAGAATACACACAAAGCTCTCAGCAAAGCCAGCCGCGCAGACTCCACAGCCAGCAGTTCTGGCTCCTTGGCTCTTCTGTCCATTTTCCCCAGAGCACATCCCTCTGGGACTTGCTGCAGTCTCCTGAGTGTGGGTTTTTCCTGAGCAGGGAACTTTTCATTTTCTGTGCTGTGGGCATGGGCTCCTCTGCAGCTCCTTCTCCACCACCCACTGTCCCCTCAGGGCTCCACATCTTGTGGAATGTTTGCCAGCATGTCTGACTCCTCCATATGCCAGCTGCATCCCAGTAACCAATGAGAACCAAAGACTTGCCACAAATCCCGTCTGGAAACCACACTCCTAGTCACCTTCCTGGCACACTCACAATGCATCCTTGGCTGATGTGGCTGACCCTGGCAGGCTTTCCCTCAGCTGTATCTTGAAGACACCATCCCAGGCTAATGTCTTTGATGTGTGTCTTAAATACTGTTCCATTGCTGCGAAGAGACACCATGAACATGGCAACCTTTAGAAAGAAAAAGGCTTAATTGGGGGACAAGCTTACAGTTCCAGAGGTTTAGTCCATCATCAATGGTAGTGGGGAGCATGGCAGCATTCAGGTAGGCCCTGGAGCATTAGCTGAAAGCTACGTCCTGATCTAAAGGTAGAGAGAGGAGGGGAGGAGCCTGGACCTGGCATGGGATTTTAAAACATCAAAGCTCAGCCCCTCAGTGACACACTTCCTCCAACAAAGCTTCGCCTACTCCAACAAAACCATAGAGACAGACATCAAGCAGTGTTATCTTAAGGGTTTCATGTGGGTAAACACTTAACCATGCTCCTTACTCTCTCTCTCCCTTTGCCCTAAATTTGCCCATAACCCACAGCCCAATGCAAGGATTGTTATGTCTTATAAGGAAGAGAACGAACTTCATGGAGTTCCTATGTTCTCTGGCAGATGCATGGAAAGGGTAGTGTCCGGCTCACGTTCCCACCTCTCTTATCCCCTGCTCCCAGCAAAGGCAGAGAGCCTTCAGAGTAAGCCTTCACTGCAGAGCTAGCCTAGGCTCTGCCGTCGCCACACACCCAGGGAAGCTCCAGCCTCCGAGGACAGGGATGTGTACTGTACTGCTCACATCGCCTCCGTGCAGCCTGGGCTTGCCCAGTTCCGAGGGTGAGGAAGGAATGCCCAGCTGTCCACACTGATTCTGGGCCACCATAAACCTCAGTCCTCAGCACATCCTTGAGGAACTACTGGCTTTACAATATTTACAATATTGAGAACCAGTAACCTGAGAGAGAGGGGGGTGGCTTAGAGGGGAGACAAGAGAAACAGAGTGCTTCCCATCAGAGTTCCCTGTTGAGCGACGAGAGTAGATCTAGACTATAGGGATGTCTACCTTGCTCAGGACCTCTGGGATGATATGAGGCAAGTGGTCCCTTTCAGGTGTGGTAGAAGCTGTGGCTGTCGGTAGCTCCAGCCTTATTTAAACTTTTTCCATGTAAATAACCGGCGGTCATAAAAAGGAAAATTGCATTTGCTTTGAGTGGGCAGAAGATACATTTAAGTCAAAATGAGGAATATTCTGGGAGCGTGGCGTCAGCTCATGAATAACAACACTGTATTACTCTTTTTTTTTTTCCAGGCGTTCAGCTCGGCAGCGCCATTTGTCCTCGCATACCAATGCAACAAATTATGTTATTTAATGAAAAATGACCCAGCCCTGCTTCAGAAGCAAACTCACCATGTCTTAGTGACATTATCATTAATGCATCAGAGCCCATGGATCAGCTGAAGTCTGGCTGCACCCAGAGGAAGGGAGTGAATCATGGTCCTTCACACCCTACAGGCTCAGTACAGATATTTGGGTACCCACAAACAGCAGATCTGGGGGACTCTTGAGGGTCACTGGCTTTATATATCTGCAGCTCCCCTGGGTCCCATATGGCCACACTAAGGATTGGCCTCTATCAGACCAGATATGGGAGAGTGAGAAAAGCTATCCTGAGCTCAGGGTTCTTTCCCAGCATGCTTGCTCTGCAAGGAGGGCTGTAGGCATCCTAGGTAGAATGTTGTTGAGCTGCCCGCCCATCACAAGGCTCTCAAAGTAACCAGAAAAATGACTGCTGGGTGCTTATGGAGGGCTGAGTGTTAGCTCCGGTCAGGTGAAGAGCACCTTACACATCATAAAATATATAAGTATGAATAAACCAACACACCATGGCCAACAAAGCCTAGCTCAATGTGACAGGAACATGGTTTGGCTGGTGGCCCTGATGGTGGTGACACATTGCACAGTCATGCTCTTTATCCAAGTTCTGGAAAATCCTTGCTCTATCATGGGTGCTTGGTGAGCCCCAGCCAGTATTTTTGTGCTGATATAGTTCTGGTACCCATCCATACCTATGCCTGGGCCATACTTTAAGTCAGGGTGAAGGTAAGTTATCATATAAAGGATAGAAGCTCTGGGGAGCCCTGGTGGGGCAGGAGGTGTAGGGGAGACCATGCTGACTCTTATAGCCATCTACAGCCAACTTCCTACGCATCTCTGTTAGTGGTATCATCAGAAAACACAGACCTTGCCTCTCTTCTGTACTTGACTCCTTCCTGGAACAAGACAATGCTCAAAGTCCCCACTGGACACTGGGGAGACATAGGGGTTTTTCTTACCTCGCCCAAGTGTGCTGGTTGGAAAGACAGTGACTTACAATGGCCTAAAAATTAGTCTTTCCAAGAAGTCCTCAGTGGCTTTTGTCAAGAGAGTGGCAGTCGACAAGGTAAGTCCCCAAGCTGGAGCTGTAAGTCTCTGAGTCCATCCCAGAAGATGGAGTGATCCTGTGTCCCTGCAGCTTAAGTCTGGTTTAGAGAAACTTACACAGCCCATCATAAATTTCTATCATGGAGTATTTTTCTTAAATAAGCATTCAGATTTATGAGTGATCATGAATATCTCTCATCAGATGTGAGTCAGGGCTACAGAGATGATTAAGAAGAATTCAAACCGTTAATGAAATGGCTGACCCAGGCTAAGCAGTAAAATCAGATGCCACCCTGCCTACTTGTCTTGTCTGTGACTGTGCTATCAGCTACAATGGGGACTTTATGCTTCTTGCAGAGCCAGCCATCTTCCTAGGAGATGCTCTTGCTCTGGGAGCCTCACAGCAACAAAGCCTGACCCTGGGGATGGTATTCCACACCAGCTAGGAGAGCAACATGTTCATACTGTGAAGCCTAAGAAAGTGATCTCTGCTTGCACCAACATCCACAGTACAAAGGAGAAAGTGAGGGTTTGAGATACTTCACATACACACTCACTGGGGACTGGGTTGGGTCTTACAGTTACTTTGAGTCATCCATGATCATGGGGAACTGGACTTAGATTGAATCATTTCTTTGGTATGTTGTTGATACCGATCTGGGGTGGAGAGACAATTGTTCATGCCTCCATAGTTGACACACACAGAGAGAGAGAGAGAGAGAGAGAGAGAGAGAGGGAGGGAGGGAGGGAGGGAGGGGGAGAGGGAGAGGGAGAGGGAGAGGGAGAGGGAGAGGGAGAGGAGAGAGAGAGAGAGAGAGAGAGAGAGAGAGAGAGAGAGAGAGAGAGAGAGAGAGAACCACGAGTCTCTGAGAAACAGCTGCTTGTCCCCTATGATGATAAGACATCCAGCTAAGGCTGATCTGTCTGAAGGCAGGACATTCTGCTGCAGCTACCTTCCCCACATTGTTCTGATGGTGTGCCTCTTTGCTATCGCAGCAGCTTGCAGGCTCCTCACAATGGGTGATAAGATGCGCAATCAAGGCCTAGGCATCTAAGAGTAAAACATCCTTGGGTTGGGAGAAGTGGGCATCTTTCTCTAAGTGGTATGATGTGGCATGCCTCCCTGATGAATGAGATCTGCCATACAAGTACATGGATGCACCCCAGACAAGTAGAGAACATATTGCAATCTCTGAAAGCAGCAAATATAGGATCAGATGGAATCAAGCTGTGACAGAAGTTGTGTGGCCTTTGCTGTGGGTGATAAGACATGTAACTGAGGTTCAGCTGTTTCTCAGAAGGAGCTTGTCCTTGTAAAGGACAGGGGGCTTGGAACTACAGTGGGTGGTTGGGTGGATTCTATCCTACTCAGTAGCCTCTTATTTAGTATAAAGATGGGAGAAGAGAGGGAGAATGAGGGAGCTGGCTTGCCCTTTCTTACAGTTAACAGAACAAAAGGGAAAGAAAATAGAAATTAGACTGCCAAAGAGCCCTTCCTGAGATCAAAATTTCTGTGTCCTATAAGGAATCGGAGTGAAGAGGAAGAAAGTGAGGCAGAAGTGACAGAAGTAGTCCCTGGATCCAGCTTTTAATACACAGAAAGGGAAATTTATGATTCAGCATGAAGACTTAATAATGGCCCAATATAGGAAACTATGGTAATCAGGAAAGTTATACATCTGAGATCCTGCAATTGGGAAACACTTAAACAAGAATTGCAAAAGCCCCTATCCCTGGCTTGTGAGACTGTGGGATGTGGGGGCAGATGGGAGCAGTTGGCCCTGGAAACTGAGCCATATAATCACTGCATAACCTGAAGCAAGATGAGGGAAATAAGTTCCTCAAGCACTGACTCGTGGGAGCCATTTGGACATTTGGTTATCACTGGTCAAGGTCTCCGTGAGTACCAGAGGACAGACAGTCATTGCTGGGGGAACTGGGCATGAGAAAGATGGTATTTGATGCCCAGCTCACTGGAGCACATAGAACTGTGTTCTGCAGAGAGTTAAGAAGGAGCTTGAGGGACTGGAGAGACGGATCAGTGGTTAAGAGCACTTGCTGCTCTTGCAGGGGACCTGAATTTGGTTCCTGGAACCTGTATGGTGACCCATGACTAATTATAACTGCAGTTCCAAGAGATCCAATGCTTCTTCTCACCTCCAGGGGCACCAGGCATGCATGTGCTTCCCACAAACACATGCAGGTAAAACATTCATCCTCATAAAATAAAATAAATAAATCTAAAATTAATTAGACAGAGGGGGGTTCTACAAGGACCTTGGGGCTGAGCTAGGAGATTAGTGGTTTAGCTGAGTCCCATGGTGGGACCTGATCTCAATAGGACAGGAGAGGCTCTTTGGGGTGTGAGTGATTTTGACCAGTGTGCAAAGCTAATTACCTAAGGTGCTAAAACATTCAAGGAGAAAGTAGATAATGAGACATGCCAAGGTTCCTTGAAAGAAAATGTGGCAAGATTTGTATGGAACCAAAACTACTGGGAATAAAAAAAAGTCGAATGTTGCGCTAATGATCTTCTGAAAGACTCCAGAACCCTGGCAACAGTTCACTAAAAGAGTGGATGACATGTGGTACATGAGAGAAAGATGAGGCCTGTCCAGGAGCAGGCACTTATCTTCCCATAGGGAGGAGTGAAGATTGTTTGCCAATCCCATAGTCATTTCAAGAGCTGAATGTGGCTGATGGAGAAACAGTAGCCACAGCACCAGCCTTGAGAGGACCAAACACGGGAAGCCAGCTTCCGTGCCAGGCTTTGCAGGTGAGCGTAAAGCCCAACTTTACCTTGAACCTGAGCTGGTCTGAACACTGCAACATAGAAAGTGACTATGTCCTGCAAAGCATGCTGAGTGGTAATGAGAGAATGGATCCAGAGCCCAGAATACTGTTAGTGCTAAGCCAGGGAGCATCCTTCTCTTGACATTCACCAGCGCGGACATGGAGCATGTTGTGTACACAAAGTATCGGCTGGCATTGCCTCCTTGGGTTCTCAGAGATCTGTTCTGCCTGAATGCGTTATCAAGACCAGGCCCCTCACTCTGAGAAAGCCATGATGTTCTCTAGGAAGCAGGGGAAGGCTTGAGTAAGTCAAGTCCTAAGTGAGTGTGTGTTGTTGACATGGGCACAGCCATAGCAAAGACCAAGGCCTCTCAGACTTAGGGGGATTTGGCAAAACTGTTCCTCACATGGGCAAGGCTTAAGTGCAAAGCCTTCTTCCTCTGGTCCAACTGCTAGTATTTCTTGACCACTGATCAGTGTAGAGGAACTATAACTAGCTTCTTCCTCCTCCCAAATGTTTACAGCAGGAGACAGCTTGCCCTCAGAGACCTCTTACTGGCTAACCCCTCATCCTGTACTGTACATAATAAACACATAGGGAGTCTGGGTTTTAGAGAGAGAGAGTAAATGCTACTCCATCAGAGTGTGCATACCTCGCTTGACCTCAACCTTCCTTATGTGTGTCTGTGGGTTTGTCCTTTCTTCATCCCCTCGTTGCCCATAGTTAAGGTTCCAGGACCAAGCCTCATGGATGGTGGCAATGCTCCCCACCTGGGTAGCCCTGCCTAGGAATGCAAACACACCAGGCAGTCAGGCAGCAACTGATGGTTTCATGAACACACAGGAGTGGAAAACCCACCGGCTTTTCATAAGTATGGACTTCGGAGCTGCCTCTGTCCCCCACCGTACAAGGCTTGGATGCTGATGTCCAGGGAGCTCTGTTTACTTACCCCACATTGTCAGAGATCTAGGCACAGAACAAAGGCAAGTCTAGCCCAGGTAAATCCCATCCTATAGTTGATGGTTGGTTTTGGTTTGCTTGACACAAAGCTAGACGTATCTGGGAAGACAAAATTTCATTTGATGAATTGCCTCCATTACAGTGACCTGTCAGTAAGTCTGTGGGGCATTTTCTTGATTAATAATTGACGTAGAAGGGCTCGGTGGTGTACAAGAAAAAAAAAAAAAAGCTGAACAAGCCATGGGAAACAAGCCTCTGCTTCAGTTCCTGCCTCCAGTTTCCTGCTTGAGTCCCTGACCTGACTTCCCTCAATGAAGCCAAATAAATCCTTTCTTCCCCAAGTTGCTCTGGTCAGAATGTTTTATCACAGCAATAGACAGCAAACTGGGATGGCAGGGGAGCCTGTCATATTAAGGTGGCTTGCATTCAAAGAACCTGAATGCACCTTAACGGTTTATCAAGCCAGGAGCCTTTCGGGCTGTCTCCCCACGGACAGAACTCCGTGGTCAGAGGCTGTTCTAGATGGAGCTGAAATGTCCCCCAAGTTCTTGTGTTGAAAACACTTTCTTAGGAAGCGCCACCCAGAGATGGGTGTTGGGTAGAGACTGGACTGTGGGAGTTCTGACAGAATCAGGTACAAATCCCAAAATGTAATGGTCCACTGGGAGGCGACAGGAAGTATCAGGGTGGGTATGCTGGAGGAGGTAGGGGTGGGGGATGGGAGGGTCAGTGGATCACACCTTTCAAGAATATTCCCCTCCCCCTTCTCTTTTTCTCTCTCCTTCCAGGTCTAATCTAAAAGCAGCAAGCCCAGTGACTTTGGACAGAAACTATGAGCGAAAACAAGCCTGTTCTAGTCAATGTCTCTCGGGCACTTCCGCACAACAGCAGAGTAATGACTACTCTGGCAGCCATGTCCTCAGTGTCCCGATGCCCTCCAAGCCAAATAAGCAGGCTTCATCAAGCAGCCTAACACTAATCTTCCTATGGTGCTCTCTACCTACAGCCTTCCTTCCCATGATGCTATGCCATATAACTACTCTTTCTAACAAGGTGATCTTCCCTGAAGTCTGAAGGCTGTGAAGTAGGCAGGTGCCGGCCTCAGAAGGTTGATTGTGCTAGAGGAGATTCAGTCTAAATTAGTCTGGGGCAGGCGAGGTTAGAGCAGTGTAGGCCTGAGAGAGAATGTGGGATCTGGCTTTGTGGGTCACCTCAACTCTCTCAGCACTGAGCTGTTGAGACATCAAGGGGTGGCCATGCCTCCCTGTACAGTGATGCACATGACTGTGTAATGGATGAATTTTTCCGAGTCCTGCATCCAAAATCAGCCTATAGATATACTTGCTGACTTCTCTTTCATTCTCCTCATATTCAGCATGAAGATCTTATCACTATTAGCTCATTTCACAGAGTTGGGCTATGGAGGCCAGTGCTCACCCAGCTAAGTCAACCTGAGGGCATCCTTACCCTCCCACCATGCCTCCTTGGCTCTTTTTGAGGGCTGCCTGTACCAAGGATTGAGAGGACTGTGATGTACATCAAGTCAGGCATAAGGATGCAGAATGAAGAGGACAGGATGCAGACAGGATCAGGACAGGTCTATGGAAAGCTGTCCTTCACAGGGCAGGGAAGGTCTCCTGAACAGGCTCAGGAAGATTCTCTGGTAGGAAAGAAGTCTTGGGGCTGGGAAGATGGCATGGGGAGACTGTTGTGCTCACCACCTTGGGCTGAAGTTGACTTCCACCAGAACACACAGCTGAGCCAGGCACTTGCCAAACAGAATATCTCAGAGCCACGTGATCAGGGATCTAACTTACTACCCACACATCCTCTTGGGAGCTAAAAGAAAAGTTCCTTGAGGTCAGGGAAATGGCCAAATCCAGCACATATCCAGGGTAGAGGAAAGGGCTGGGGGAAACACTGGGCTGATCAGTCTCTTGTCCCTGCCCACCAGGGCCTGAGAGCTATGCCCAGCAGTGGGTGATGGATTCTCATTACCCACCATGCTTATTTTTGTCCTCTTTGACTATTTTAGGAAGCCGATTCTTAGATCAGCAATTAGAAATGTCACTTGTGCTTTTGGGAAGGGGGAATAATTTGCTAGGTCTATAATTGAGAATAGTAATCAAATCCGTTGACGACTCCAATGAAACTAAAATGGTAATTAATTTTAAGTTTCTGATGGAATGTATAATATTTATCTATTTTTGAACTTTTTACTGAGTAGCAATAAGCTCTGGTGATGCCTTCCCTTTTTATCTGATTTCTATAGTCAACATCAGGTTTTTTGTTTTTTTTTTTTTTTTGCTTTGTTATATTTTTTCTATTTTTTCCTCATTAAAAGTTTCCTTAGGGAAGGAAGAAGCTACTGAAGAATAAACTTTGGAGTTACTCTACTCATAGCACCTGATTAAGAGATAGTGACACCAGGGTTTAGTCTCCCAGCCCTCTAGAGCTCCAAGAAGCAGGTGTGGAGGGAAGAAGAAAAGTTCTAAGGTGTGTGAACAAAAAAGGAACATTCAGATAGTCCTACGAAGGCTGAGCAGGTACAGAGATGCCTTCCAGATACATCCATGAATTCCTAGTGTCAACACTGAGAAGCCAGTGTCCTGGACCTGGACCTGCCTACCCAGCTCCCTGCCCTGGTACCTATGTGTTCCTTGATTACCCAGTATAGGATGCTGCCCATCCCTGAGAATGCACTGGACACCTAAAGCTGCCATAGTGAAATACCAGGCCTGCATGAACAGACAGAGCCTCTCCTAGCGTGGAGGCTGACACTCAAGGCATCTGCACAACAGACCCCTTCGTAGACACCCTGACTTGTAGCCCTCATCTTCTCTCTGAGTCATCACACAATTGTTGCTCGGTGCATGCATCTGTGTGACCAGCTCCTTCCTCCTCCAAAAGGACACCAATCACGCTGGATGAGGACCACCCCAAAGACCTCACTTTAATTCAATCCCCTTTGATAAGACCCCATTTCCACAGGAGGCAAACAATGTGTTGGAAATTTAACATGAATTTGAGGGTGTGGAGTCCAGCCCATGGTAGATGCCAAAAGACAGAGTAGACACAGGCATCCCCATTTTTTCTCCAGCATACTATGGACGTACAGAAATCAGGTATGACAGAGTGGCTGAGAGAATATTCTGCAAGAATGGCTGGGTCCCTGTTGGTGTCCCAAGGTGACAGGGGTCCCAAAGTATGCAGTTCGGGGCTTTATCATGAATTTTCTTGTCACAAAAATGACATCCTATGGGAGAACACACACACACTGGCCATCTGTTGAGAGTTGGGCCTCATCCCAGGAGCCAGGTAGGACTAGGAGGAAGAGATGAAGGCTTTAGGGTTGAGATTAGGTCACAAAAGCATGCAGAATCTTCCCCCAAAGCCTTGCCAGTGAGTAGAAGAAGCAGTTATTAAGTCCAGTCCCAGAGGCTGAGTGTTCCTCTACAGCCAACTGAACTGGCTATGCACACAGGCTGAACCTAACTGCTGGGCTATGCTCAGAGCCCTAGAGGATCCTGGGTGGTAGAGGGGTGCTGGAGGAAGCCCATTTTTTACTTCAAGTCCTCTATGGGTCCATGCCTTCACAAATGTACACATAGTCTGACTTCCTTGTTTCCCCAGGGGCCTGGCTCTGGCACTAGCCATCATGGCAGGACCCAACCTACAGGGCTGTAACCTCTGATCTTATTCAGGGTCTTCAACATGTTACAATCTCCTCTGCAAGCCAGAGGGGGATGTGTTGAGGGTAAGGAGTTGTGGGAGCTGCTGAGAGGGCATCCCCAGAGAGCAAGGATCACGCAAATAGCCTGGTCTTCAGTGTATAAAGCTCTCAGTCTCCAGTTCAGAGCATTGCAAACAGCTTCAGTGTCTATTTTCAAGCACAGGGTCTCCCATCCCTCTGCATGCTAGCTCTTCTCTATGGGACTCTATCCAAAATACCAAGATGGTTTTCAGAAAGTAATGAACAAGCAACAATACTCAGGTATCTAAAATCAAAACGAGCAAGTGTGTATGAGTGCATGTATGTACAGTCTCATAGCACGTACATTAACTGACCATCCTCTGCTTCAAAGGGTACATCCAGCCTTATAAATTCATGATTTTATAATGCAACTGTTAATTATGTCAGTAACTCTCACTGTTTGATTTCCAGCTCTACCTTCTTGACTCAGCTTAGCTCTCTTTTGCTTCTCATACACAAGGTTGGGGCCTTGTAGTATGCGAAGCTGATGCCTCACCCAGGTTTCCCTCTACAAGCTAGTTTCTCAGGGGACCCAGACAAGGGAGTTGGGATCTCGCCCTGTAGCTAATGGTTCCCATCTGTAGTTTTTGCCAGTTCCCATGACCCTCAGCAGCTGAGTACCCTTCCATAGAGGCAGTTGGCAGAGGGATTGAAACAAAGAAGTTGAAGAGGTTTGGAATAGCTAAACAAAAGTCTAATTTGCAGTTATTAATCCCTATGGTAGGGGGAACTCCTGGCTCACCTTGAGAGCTGCCTTCCTACAGCTAGGAGGACATATTCACTGTTCTGGGGAGAATTTGGGCATCCTCAAATCCAAGAATTCAGCCCAATCAAGGATCAGTCCCAGGGACTCATGGTGTGCTCAGCCACTTTCTGACTACCTATGACCCAGGTCCCACCACAATGAGGATCTTTCCTGGGGGAGGGGGCTTCCCAAGTACATATATGCACTGTGAGCACCTGTGAAGAGGTTGGGGGCAGAGCATACCCAGCCTCAAACTCTCGGAGAGACCTGGATTCTGCAAACCTAAGCCTCACAACATCTAGGCTAAAAGATCAGTGCCAAGAGGCTAATGGGCAGAACTTTCTCTCTGTGCTGGGTGCTGGGCCTCTTGGACTGATATTGACACAGCTCACTCTGAATCTTGGTGCCTCAGCAGCTCCAGCAGTTTCCAGGGATGGGCCTTGGACTGGTCACCAATATTTAGAGTAGACAGGGACAGATACAAGGTCATGTTGAGGCTGCCACCGTGTAGGGTGAGACTCTCTAGGACTTCAAGAAATAACCAATGGGGTGTGAGGTGATAGAAATGCAACAAAGTGATGGGGCAAGACCGGGGACCCAATCCCCTATCCGAGGTAGAGGGAGGGGCTGTATCAGGCAAAAACGGAACACATTGTGCCTCTCTCTT
The DNA here is from genome assembly GCF_049852395.1 of Peromyscus maniculatus bairdii. Lineage (NCBI taxonomy): Eukaryota > Metazoa > Chordata > Mammalia > Rodentia > Cricetidae > Peromyscus > Peromyscus maniculatus. Next base: position 56,974,832 of record NC_134871.1, read on the forward strand.
GGTTTGATAAGCACCTCACTGGTCCAGCTTCTCTCTCTCTTTTGCCTCTCCTCCACATTGCTGGTGCCTTGCACCATGGTAAGCTGATGACCTACCTAGGCTTGCCACTACTGAGCAGTTACAAGCCATAGCCTAGTAGAAGAGGACCCAGGTCAGGGAGTCAGGCTATCACTCTGTAGCCAACAACAGTCAGTCAATCCCTGCTCTGCCCTGGCCTCCCTTGCATCAAGTGGGAAAATGACCCATCTGTTCTGAGCAGCAAAAGCAGCCCAACAGTCCTTCATCCACAGGGCCTGACCACTAATCACCTTGTGCAGACCTCCTGCTCCCACCTCGGCACAAACATGTCCTAAATCCAATTGATAAGATGTAAAACATCGCCTCCCCCACCTTCCGTGCCCAGGCAGGTCAAAAATAGGTGACGTTCATTGCATTACTTGGCATAAACATGATTTTAATAATTACCATGGGCCAGAGCCCGTGCCTGCTCCTGAATAATGAACATTGAATTCTATTATCGCACAGTATTAAATATCTTCCAGTTCAGCTCCCGCTGCAGGCTGGCACGGTGACGCCCGTGGCACACACCATCCCTCCACGGAGCATCCGGTCTGAGATGAAAAATCTCTACCCTTCTACTGAGGCCCTAACAATGCAGCATCCTGCAGCCACGCAAGGGTTTGACTTGAATCGGTAATGATTTTAGGTAGTTTTCTTATTCGCCAAAGATATAATTATTCTGTACCGGAAAAGACAATATGACAATATCTTTGCCTTTGAATGGTTAGTTTACAGGTCTTTTCTGCACAGTCAACGTCGGGAAGCCTTCAGATCTGCTATGTTGCTGAACTGTATCCAGTTTCAAGCCAGAGGGAGAAAGAGCTTAGAGACCACCCCATTCACAGTTCTTTTATCTTTCAGATGGAGACAGAGAGGCTGGGAGGGGTTTGCTGCCTCCTTCATAGTTTACCTTAATAATTCAAGAGACCTTGGTAACACGTGTCAACTCTGCATTTCAAACACGGGCCTCCCAAAGTGCATTTATCCAGTCAGTTTGATTCACACGTCTACATGGCCAAGAGGAGAGAATGGTTGCTCACAAGATGCTTATCCTAGGAAGGCTTGGGAGCCTCTCCTCTGTATGGAAGCAGAAAGCACAGAATCACCCCAGTGCTGAGATTTTACCAAGTGCACAGTGTGGACTTTATTCTTGGGCGATGCTCAGTGAGGACCTGTAATTGAGAAAGTGCAGAAGTGAGGACTCGGGAGTGAACTCATGCATATTGATGCACACCCTCCAAGAGAAGAAAACGGAAATCACCCCACTGGATGCCATATCGAGGTGCTGGAGCCACACAAACCTTAGTTTGCACATCAAAACACAATTTCAACAATGTATTCCACTAGAATATTAAAAATCTGATATCTAGAGAGGCACCAGTATTATGACATTGTTTTTCAAGAAAAATCAAAAGGGATGTACTTCAAGAAGCTTAAAGAGTTTGCTCCTGATCACAAGGCCAGGCTTCATGGGGACCACAGCAGGCAGGGCTCCCTGATACAGCTCCACAGTTTCCCCCCAGAAGAACCCCCTACACCCTGTGTGGGTTTCTGGAACTATCCTGCCCAAGTGTCCAGAATCTACCTCCCAAAGCATCCTGTGTCTTCTCACTTATCTGCATCTTACAATACTCTACATATGTGCCCCAGTCCCTGCTAATTAGATATATTCCTGGGTATTATATACATATGTATATATATATATATATATATATATACACACACACACATCTATACATATGTGGTATGTATATGTGTGTATGTGTGCCTGCACACACATACATGTGGACACTGGAGAGTGACGTCAGGGGTTTTCCTCTATTGACTCATCTTAGGGTCTCTTGAGGAACGTGGAGCTTCCTGATCCAGCTGGACCAAGAGGCCAGCAAATCCCAGGGCCCATCCTGTTGACAATTCCTCAGCACTGGGATTATAAGTGTCCACCACTGTGCTGGGGTTTATGTGGATGCTGGGAACCCAAACTCAGGTCTTCATGTTTACAGAGTAAACACTTCATCCACTGAGCTGTCCCCACCTGAAGTAGGACCAATTCAGGAAAAATTTGGGGGGGACCAATTTGTTTTTTACTCCAACTATGTCACCTCATTCATACGGTTTTTTTTTTTTAATGTTCTGCCCCTCAATTGTTTTAAAGTAGAAAATAATGTATTTCGCTGTGAAGTGTTCAAATACGTGTACCACTATCCCTCTCTTCTTCTTGCCCATCTACGGTCCTCCTCCATCTAACCTCCACGCTCTCTCTGGCCGGCTCCTTTCACACTTGCAGCTTAGACAGCCTTTTAGCCAGTCACTCGGGGGCCTGTGCTGGGCAGGTATTTCCAGGCTGGCTGGCAGCTCCTCTGCCTACTTTACATAGGGGAGAATGCTCTCCACAATGTGTGCATCTATTTCAAACAGTTCACATCTCTATAGACAGAAAGAGGGACTGTCTTGCGACTGCAGTACACACTCCAGCTGGCCAGCCTGGCTGGCATATTCCAACTTCTCCGCCCACACAGTCCAGCGGGCCAGCCTGCCTTCTGGACATCTCTCCTGCTCGCCTCTCAGTCTCTCTGAGTCTCTCTCTCCCTTCTTTTCTTTTCACCCCACACCTCTCCCTCTGTCTTTCTGCACTGTTCTCTAATCTGATTAAATCTGATGGCCCCTGAACTTGTTTCTAAAGGTGGCCTGGTCCTGACCTGATGTGAACATGGAGATAGGCAAACATATTATATCCATCCAAAAATGTGTATCCATCCAATTCTACTCATAGGGCAGGAAAGGCGAGATTCTGGGTGGGTGCTTCCGGGCCCAGGTGATGGAAGTACCATGAGATTGCTTCGTTGGTTCCCTGGTTGTGCAGAGTGGGAACTCGGAAAGGCGAGCTCAGGGTCAGAGTTCAGCTTAGGAGCTCCACATGTGACAGGCAACTTCTGAGTCTGCCCTGGAAGGAGTCCTTGTCTCCTGTGGCCAGTGTCTTATCTTTCAGGTGGCTGAACAGGAACAGGAGTGATGCCTTAACCTACAGGGTTTCTGACATAATGCTGAAGCTGGCAAGAGGGAGACTTCCTGGGAGGTATGCGGGCTCATCTTGGGCCATACCTATATTTTGCTTCCAAACCTTCCACCAGGCCTAGGACAAGCAGGCCCCAAGAGCATGCTATAAAGTATGCCTTGTGACCAGGTACTGCAAAAGAACTACATTTCCCCATTTAATGAGGCAGAAGTCTTTTGAATGTATATGTATATTACAAATGTAGGAATAAATGAAGGAAGGTAAAATTGGATCAGGCTGAACGTTTTTTGATCTGAGCTCACTTGACAAAGGGCCTGGGTTCTGTATACTTGGCCATCTGTGTTCATGGCTTATGCGCCCACAGGTTCCATCAGAGAATGAGGGAAGACCTATTAGTTGGTCCTGCAATGAGGCTTCATCTGTGCTGAACACGTGGGGTTGTTCTCCGTGTCATCAACCTCTAAACAGAAAGTCACATTTTTAGCATTTATACTATAGTGGGGATTGTAAATCAGCCAACAGTGGTTTAAAGTGAGTACACCCAATCTGTAAGTCCTGGGTGGTGTGTGTTTTGGGAGAGCTATGAATAGGGCTCAACACATTTGTAGATGATAAAGCTTGTTACAGTGTCAAAGATCAGACACCTCAGAAGTTTAAAGTATATAGCCGAGAGCCAAGGCGCAGGGACCACAACAGAAGGCCAGGTGGAAAGTTCACAAGAGCCACAGGTAAGGGAAGGTAAGAGCAAAAGACCATCTTCTGTACATAAAGGACCATGAACTCCCAGCAGCTGCACAGGATCAATGCAGTCAACATTCCAGCATGTTGAGAGTTGATGGCTATTGAACTATTGAAAGTTGATGGCTCCTAGGTGTAGGGAGTCAATGTTTTTAAGAGTGTGTTCCCTAGGTAGATTGACCATACTCCAATGATTTGGCACATGCACGCATGCATGCACATGTGCTCATGTGCACACACTCACTACATATGTATGAGACAAATTTGGTTTAGTGAGTTATTTTTAAGAAGAGGACGTAAAGTTGGGAGGGGGTGAGGTGGATTTAGGAGCAGGGGCAGACTGATCAAAATATATTGTTGGCATGCATGAATCAAATATATTTTTAAGAGTATATGGGGGATGTGTGAGGTTCTGTGCAAATGCCACACCATTTACAAAAGGGACTTCAGCCTTTATAGATTCTGGTATATGAAGAGGGTCTTGGAACCAACCCCCAGATAGTGAGGAATGAATGCCATCTGGTCAGGGAGGCTCAGATAGGTCTCTGATAGGCTGTTTGTTTGGGAGAAGCCTGAGTTGGGATCCCTTTCCAGGTCAGGGTCCACAGGATGGCACTTGCACATCTCTGGGGAAGATGCCTTGGAAAGGAAGTCCTACATGCCGGAGTAGCACTGTCCTTGCTTCTTCCTACACTGAGGGTTGCTGCAGGCTCTCTGTCCAGAGAGTCTTAAATGCAACAGAGAGCACTGGAGCCAGAAAGTCCCAGTTAGTAACAGAAACCCAACATGACATGGCTGCTGTGGAGCACCCAATTAAAGCCAGCCTCAAAGTGGTCTCATGAGGCCTCCAGTTCGGCCATTGGACCCCACTGTCCATGAAACAGATTGGCAGCCTACAAAATCTGTGTGAATGGAAGAGTTCTAGGTCAAGTGAACAAATCCAATTTGAGTCACTCAAAGTTGCAACCCTGCAATCTAGCTTGGACTTAAGTCCTTTGTGGGAAGATAGGTATGGTCAGCTAGAGGAGGGACCCAGCTACACTGAAGAAAGGACACAAAAAACCCTTCCCACCCACACCTAGAGACCTTTGGGCTATCACCAGCATCACTGTGCTTTGGGAAGAAGGATGTATCCAGTGACTTTGCTGACCATAGCCTCCATCCACAGCCAGGGTTTGTGGAAGTAAGATCAGGAGTGTGCTCAGGAGCATATTGCAGTGAGACCAAAGGGTATCCCACCCATCCCACGGTTCTCCTCCATGTCAGATGTCAAATTGCAGCAGACATACAAACATCTGGCACAATCCTCATACTGGTCCCTAAGCTGAAGGTTGTCAAGGTAGGAAAGGCCAAGTGGACATCTTAGGAGCTGCCTCTACCAAAATAGTCCATGCTTCCAGAGAGGCTCCAGGACAGTTCAGAGGACACAGCGATTCCCACCACAGCCCCATCAAAACCCCTGCCTGGAGGACAGACAGTGCCAGTGGGTCACCATGAACCTAACCAGATCACTCTCACCGCAGCTGCAAAACCAGATGTGGTTTCCTGGATTGGGAAGATGGACTCAACTCTTGATCTCTCCTGTCATGTGTCTTGTCTCCCCCTGTGGCTCCAAGGCCACCAGGGGCAGTACTGTCAACTGGCCATCAAAACACCTATACCTCAAGGGTGCACCAACTCCCCAGCCAGGTGTCATTTAGTTCTCAGAGATGCAGGTCATCTTTCTCTTCCATGAGATATCACACTAGCCTATTGAATGGATAACATCATGGTGATTAGACCTGTTGATCAAGAAGCGACTGGCTTGGACTTTTTAGTGAAACAGTTTATGCCAGAGGGTGGGAAAGGAATGTGATTAGATTTTTCAGAGACCAGTCACAATAGGAAAATTCCATGGGGCCAAGTGAAATGGGGCATGCTAAGATGTCCCTTCTAAGACAGAGGCCAAGTGGCTGTACATGACCCCTCTTACAATGCAGATTGAGGCACGGTGTCTTACAGGACTCTTTGGATTCTGAAGGCACACATTCCTCACCTGGCATGGTGTTTCTGACCGGCTGTCCACTGAACCAAGACTTCCAGCTTTGAGTGGGACTTGGAGAAGAGGAAGGTTTGGCGGTTTGGCCTCCTTATCCCGTGATGTCTGAAAAGTCAAAGACAGCAGAGGTGCCAGGAGGTGCACAGACTGGGGACTGTGGAGCATAGCCCTGAGACCTTTGGCCTATGTCTTTGTCACCTCTAATTGTCAACTTTACACAGCCTGCAGTCCTCTACAAAGAGAGTTTCAACTAAGGGATTGCTCAATCGAATTGGCCTATGGGCATGTATATGAGTGTGTGTATGTGGGTGGTGCTGGTGATTGATTGATCCAGGAGGGCTCACCCCACTGTGGCTAAACAGGTGCTTCTGGGATATATAACAAAGCTAACTAAATATGGGTCTGGGAGCAAGCCAGCAAGCAATGTTTCTCTATGGTTTGTTCTTCAAGTTCCTCCTTGAGTTCATGCCCCGACTGCACTTAATGATGGAATATGACTTGGAAGTTTAAGCCCAACAAACTCTTTCCTCCCCTGAGCTACTTTTGCTCAAAGTGTCATATCACCACAACAGAACAAGACTAGGGTCATCTGCTATTGGGCCATAGTGGGCTTGATGCTGGGCCATCCTGTTACCATGCGATAAAATGTCACATAAATTGAATGTTATTAGCCCCCCAAACCACAAGGTGGGCACACACAGATGGGCTTCAGCACCACATAGATGGATGCAGACAAGACTGGCCTCAGCCAGCTCTGAAGACACTATGATGTCAAAGCGTGAAGTGTGGTCCAAATGCCTTTAGGCCACTCTAGCTACGTTCCTCTCCTCTCCCAGTCTGTTTCCCCAGGAAATTCCCTGGGCTCAGCTGACAGGAGGAGAAAGACTCAGCTGGGATCACAGCTGATTCTGCACAGTGTGTGGGTGCCACCCAGAAGTGGACAGCTGCAGGGAGGGTATGGCTGCTTCTGGGGCATCTTTAAGGACAATGGCAACTGGACTCTTGCCACTGTGAAGGAATCGGAGCAAGGTTGTGCAGTTTGGGTGAATGGAGATGTAGCATGTGTGCTCACATCCCAGTCCCTGGACTTGGGCCCATGGCCTGACTGGAGTAGGGTTGGTCCATTGGTCAGTGGTTCGGAAGTGACATTTCTAGAAGATGGTGCCCAGGAAGTCTGGGAGTGGGTCATGTTCCAACTGGACCCAAACCACAAAGACATCTGTGTCCCTTGTGGATGTTCACAAGAGGAGGAGTTCAGCAGAGGGGAGCTTTCAACCCTGTCCCAGTCACAATGCCATCACCATCACTAGGGGATCATGAGCCAAGTGGCCATAGTTACAGGTCAGAAGCTCAGTTGCATGTTCTCCTCTTCCAGGACCCACCACTAAGTGCCCACCTGAAGCCTCAAAGACCAAACTGAGCCCTCAACAAAGTGCCAGGCACCAGAGTGATGGGTTGGAAACATTGAGTAGCTCTCATCATGGCAGAGACAGCACTTTGTCTGGGCTGTAAGGGACACAGTTTTGGGTAAGGATTTGCCTTCCTTCTCATAGTGTTTCTGTCCCTGGTGCCATCCATGGACACAGACAGAGGTTTTACCCACCATCATGGCTTTTGACTAACAACTGTTTATTCCATGGAGTGTAATGTGGCTGTGGGCCTAAGCTCGAGGATGTCTGCGGTCCTTTCAAGTTCTACATCAGCCAGAAGAAGCTGTTTAGATGGAACAGTAAGGTGGCCTTTCTGGGACTCACCCATAGCTCCAAACAGTTATGCTGCCTACAAACCTGAGACTAGAAGTCCTGTGTGGTTTGAGTGCTCAGTGCATGATGCAGCTGTGGTCCAAACCTACAGGTCCTGAAATCAAGATGTGGATGTAGAAAGAGCACTACTCCTCACTCCCAGTGATCATCAGCAAAGGTTTGCTTCCAGTCCCCAAGATCTTATGTTCTGGTGATCAGGAAGTCTTAGGTCCAAAGCTTCCACAAGAGTCCCAACACTGTCCTGTAAGCTGAGAAGCCCTGGTGACCACTGGGCAATTCTCTGCCTATGACTTAACAAGTAAAGGAAGAGGTTGCTATGCTGGCTGAGCCGTGAGGAAATTCGGTAGTTGATTCCATGGTGGATGTAAGAAGGATGTCTAGGAAACAGGAGACCTCTCATCTCAGCACTATCACCACACCCCATGATTGAAGCCAACAGGGAACCACCACAGCAGGTCCAGGCAGGATGGCTGAGGCAGGTAGCAAAGAAAGCAGAGAGCAGGTGGTTGGGATTGGAGACTGCAGACTGAGGATGGCAGGGCTAAGGAAGTTGGGTACCAAACAATGTTTGCTGAAAGGTAAACAAGCCACAGACTTGAGCGAGCATCCTGACACAACAAAGAGGGGCCTTAAGAGTCACTGCAGGTGAGAGCACAGAGATGCTAGCTCACCAGGAACAGAGCCAGGGACGCGCTCCCAGGCTCACACCCATGATGTGGATCCTTCAATAATCTCCAGGAGCCGCACTGCCTGACACGCTACCCTTTCAGCGGAATCTGACCAATGAGGGCCTGAGGTTCAGGGAAGTTGGAAGTTTGTGTGTTTCTCACAGGTGGAAAGAATCACAGCCAGCCTCTGCTTGCAAGAGTGCTGGCATTAGCCACAGCTCTAAGCAGCCTGCTGCTCCAGCAAAGAGCAAGGACACTGCAGAGAAAGAGAATCCTTCCATACCCCAGGGCAGAGCATCAATTTAAGCGAGTGTCTCGGCTCCTGGGCAAAAGGTCAGACATGAACAGCCCTGACAAAGCTTTGCCCAAGGACCTTCGCCACGGGAGAGGACCATAGACAGAAAGAAGGACAGGGAGGGGGATGAAGAATTGGCATAGAAGAGAATGGGGGGCTAAGCAGAACAAGGTTAATGCTCTAGGCTCCCCATGGAGCCAAGGGTCATCCAAGCAATAGCCAAATACCGTATCTGAAGGCAAGCTCACTTCTGGGTGCTTACCTAGTGTGGTAACCATAATATACTTATGTTCCTAGCATTCTGGAGTTTGAGACAGGAGGATGAAGAGTTTTACTCCAACTACCCTCAAATCCTGGGCAAAGTTCTCTGACCACAGGAGCTCTGGGCAGGCTTAGAGGAACAGAAGCAAACAGCAAAAAGGACACCTTCTCCACAGGTGTCTGGCAGACTCTGCCAGAGGGGCAACGAGAGAATGGTTGCATCGGGTGAGTTTGAAGTGGCATTTTATTTGTCTAATTAATTAATTTTATGATAACGCGGCGGGGGGGGGGTTGCCTGCATGTGTGTCTATGTGCCACATTTATGCCCAGTGCCCAATGGAGCTAGAAGAAGGTATTGGGATCCACTGGAACTGAAGTTATAAATGGTTGTGAGACACCATGTGACTGCTAGGAATTGAACCCAGGTCCTTTGAAGGAGTAGCTAGTGATCTTGCCCACCAAGCCATCTCTCCAGCCCCTGAACCGGCATTTTAAATGGGATATGGTAGTTTCGTTTTGTGTTTTTGTTTGTTTGTTTTGCACATCTGAAAAGACCAGAGAAGCTACGTGATCTGTTGAAGGTCTTACCTGAACAGGGAAGCAGGAGTCTACCAAGCTGGTTCACTGGCTCATTTGCTCTCAGCACCTGCTTCTGCACACACTGACGCCAGCCCCTGTGCCCCAGTGGTCCTGGATACATTTAGAGGCCTGTGTGGATGCTCCTAAATCCATTACTGGGGTTGGACATAGTATGCTTATGTTCCCAGCATTCTGGAGCCTGAGGCAGGAGGATGAGGAGTTTTAGGCCAGCCCCAGCTGCACAGCCAGACCTGTCCCTCAGCATCTGTGAAGACATTAAGCCACTCTGTCCTCACTGACTCCTGTACTCCTATGGCTTTTTCCACTGTTTGGAGAAGAGTGCAGCTGACTAAAGGTTCCCACACGCAACAGCCACCAGGAGAGGCCTTTGGTGGGGCAAAGTGCTGGTGGGTCATCTTTTTCCCTTGTTAATTTGAATTCTTCCCATACTTTGGCTGTGAGTCCATTTCTCGTGAATACCTCCATGCCACTGGCTGCCTTTGCATGTTCCTAAAGTGTCCTATGATAAATGGACGCTAATAAATGGTCTTAGTTTGAAAATAACCCAAGATGTCCTTTTTCTCAGAGACCGGTTTGTTTTAGAAAGCTGCCTACATTAAGCTTGCAAAGATATACTTGTGTGCGTCCATCTAAAAGCTTTCTTTCTTCACATTTAGACCTGTAATCCATCTGAAATTGATTTTTATATAAGGGGGAAAAGGGAAGGAGGTGTCACATGCAGACAGTTCAATTACTAAAGAATCAGCCTTCACTTTCTTCCTTCACTTCTTTCCTATACCTTCATCTTGTCTTTATTTCAGATCTCCCTCTGTCTCTGTCTCTGTCTCTGTCTCTCTGTCTCTCTCTGTCTCTCTCTCTCTCTTTCTCTCTCTCTCTCTCTCTCTCTCTCTCTCTCTCTCTCTCTCTCTCTCTCTCTCTCTCTCTCTCTCCCTCGTGAAAGCCCAGCTCATTCACCACCACCCCAACAAAGCAGACTTTTGGTTCTAGGTTCTAGAATTTAATCTTGAATCCCACACCATTCTCAGTTGTCACATCCCTCTTCCCGCCTGCTCTGACCTGCCTGCAACTCTTATTTTTATTATTTCTGTGACCTTGGCAGGCCTGGGAGAACACTGGCCATGCCACCTGTAGCCTGACCCCAAATGTGTTCTTGTCTGCTGTCTCTTCACGAACAAACCAGGTTAGCACACTCCAAGAGCGTCACTATCACCTGGTAGGAAACGCCTTTCTCCTCACACTGCCTCTGAGCTGAGGCCCCCGGAACCCGGTGACGTTGCTGGATGTGGCTGTGTGTGCTGGCTGGAGGTGGTGCTGGCTGCCACTTTCTACTGTTCTTTCTACCCTTTTCCTTTGAGCTTTGGGAAATAGTGGCCGAACCCCGCCTCGACTTAGAGATGTGGGGAGCATGATGATCTGCATGTCCTAAAGGTGGAGAATCTAAACATCACTCATGGAAATTCTAGAACAGAGCTCTTTGCTTGCCTGCTTGCCTATTTGCTCAGTCAGTTATTGATGGTCACATGACTCACGATTATTTAGTCCCTGTATTATCATCTCTAAAAATTCAGTATTAAGGCTGGGGAAATGGTTTAGTCAGTCAGGTGCTTGCTTTGCGTGAATTCAATGTTTAGAACTTACATTTAAAAAAAATTAGGCGTGGTAGCACACACTTGTTTGTCATCCTGGCATTGAATAGATGGAGATAGAAGACAGCCTAGTCTATTTGGTGAGTCCCTACCCAATAAGTATGTAAAAATAAAAAAGTAGATAGACTCGTCTTCAGACATTGACCTCTGGCCTACACACACACCACATACATATACACCACACACAAATACACCACACATAAATACACATACAACACACACACATGCACACAAGTATTAAAAAGCTGTTCTTGAGAGCTTGTTTGGAGGTTCTAGCAGGGGAGCTCAGCTACTCGTATACCCTTGACCAAAGACTGGTCCTCTCACATGCCTTTAATCCCAGCACTCGGGAGGCAGAGGCAGGTGGATCTTTGTGAGTTCGAGGCCAGCCTGGTCTACAGAGCGAGATCTAGGAAAGACACAAAGCTACACAGAGAAACCCTGTCTCGAAAAACAAAAACAAAAACAAACAAACAAACAAAGCTGTTCTTGATCACTTCTTTCTGAGCTAGGGTAAACCGAACTAGATTCAACCTCTTATCTGAAACGGCAAAGTCAAATGAGATATGTGTGAAAAAATGGGTTCCAAGACTATGGATGCCAGAGAGTCTAGGGCACGGTCTCCTGAGAGACCAAAGCAGATGGGTGATTGTCCTGCAGCTGCTGCTGGCAGTTTCCAGCCACAGTTAATAAGGGGAACCATCTGGAGCAAGAGGCCTCTCTGGGGTTAGTATAGAGCTAATTTAAGGTCAAAGCAAGTAATCAGCAGGGCTGAGGATCAGAGAGAAGACAGAGAGGGCTCTCTGAATTTTCCAGAACCCCAACACACAGTAGAGTGTGGATTGGTTTGGAGACACAAAGAAGCTACATATGATAGAGGAAACACCCCAAAGGTGAAAGGGAACAGAGTCTCAAACTCCTAAAATGAGAGAGAACATCACCCTAAACTCACAGAGCCATATGAAAATTTCCGTGATTCATGGGTTGTTGGGTGGCTAACTCAGACAGGTCGGCCTCAGCAAAAGGGGAAAATAAAGCCCCAGACTAAATGTTCTGTTCCTAGCTGATAGATGTAGAACATAGCTCTTGAAAGGCCAAGCTGTTTCTAAGTAACAAAATTGTGTTTTGGAACAAATCTCAAGAATAATTTAGGAATATAAAGTATTCAACATCCAACTAGGTAAAATTCATAAATGCCTGGCATCCAACCAAAAACCACCAAATGTGCAAAGAATTGGGACATTTCAGCCCAAAATGAGGATGGGAAATATGAGTCAAGTGAAATCAACCAATCCATGACACAGTTGTTAGAACTATCAAGTGAGTACATGAAGTTAGTCGTCATAACTTGGTGCCATATGCTCAAAATACTAAGACTGTGTGTGTTACATGGCAATGTGGGAGTTATTTAAAGGTTACTCAATAGAAATCAAACATGGAAATTAGAAATAAACTCACAATATGTGAGGTGGATAATGCTTTAAATGGGACCGATGCAGTTTAGATAGTATCGGAGAAAATATTAGCGAACTGGAAGGCACAGCAATGAAACAATCCAAAACAAGACACAGAAGGGAAGACAAGACTAGAAATATTGAAATATTGGCAGAGCATTTGTGAGTTTAGAGATAGCTTGAGATATGTGCTCTGGGACTTTCCAGTGAGATAAAATAGCAACAAACTTGTATTTGAATGAGTAACAGCTGAGCTGTGCATTTTGTAAAGACTATGTGCTTGCAAATGCAAAAAGCTCACTGAACATTAAAGAAAAGAAATAAGAAAACCATGAGGTATGCACTCCCCCAGATTTTCAGAACCGCCAGTGAAGAAACAAATCTGTAAGCAGTCAGTGAAAGAAGTCACATCACACACAGAAGAACAAAGATCAGTCTGACAGCAGATCCATCATCAGAGCCTTCCTCAATCTCTCCTGAGAAGAGCCATTTCTGCAGTGGAACAAGGGTCAGCATGGATGTCTCTCTCTAGTGAAAGCATCTTTTAAGAGAAGAGAAATAATAAAGCTTTTTTCAGGTGTATAAAAGCTGGATGCATTCGTTGTCTCTATCAAAGAAATGTATGAAAAAGGTTAACCAAGTTGCAGGATATAAGACATGTATACAAAATAGGTCAGATTTCCACATACTAGCAATGGAACGGACATGGAAAACTTTACCCATGAAAGCACCACAAATTTAAAACACCTATGAGGGAGCAACACATATGAAGAACTCTACACAGAAAATTATAATGAACAAAATCAAGGAACCTTAAAACACAGACAGGTCTGCCCTCTTCGTATAAAGACTCAAGGCACTAATTTCTGAAAAAATGATCAGTAGTTTAAAACATGCTTTCTGTCCACTTGCCCACATGGACTCCTGTGCCTGATTCTAAAAGTTCTATAAGTAAAAAGAGGACCCAAAAGGGAAAGGGGTGAGGGAGAGAAAGAGATAAATAGAATAAGGGGTCTGGGAGTAGCTCAGTTGGTAAAGTGTTTGAGCATAAGGCTCAGAGTTCAATCCCCAGAACCCACACTAAAACAACACCCGTAACAACAAAGAGGTATGGTGATGCTTTCTAATCTTAGTGCTAGCAAGCAGACAGAGGTAACCCTGGGGCTCACTAGCCAGCCAGCCTGTTCTGCTTGGTGAGCTCCAGGCAGTGAGAGACCTTGTCTCAAAAAACACGGTAGGAGGTGGAGAAAGTGTAATACTCTTCCAGAGGACCTTCTTAGGGTTCCCAGCACCCATGCTGGATGCCTTACAGTTGCCTCTAACTCCAATTCCAAGGGATCCACCTCCTATTCTGGCCTTCTGGGCCACCTGTAGCACTCACGCAGCATTTACTCACACAGACACATAAGTAAAAATTAACAAAATTAAAGCTTTAAAAAGAAACAAGATGGATGACTGAGGGATGATACCTGAAATTGTTGAGGTGTAGCCTCCGCCAAGAGCTACATGTATGCATGTATATACGTACCCATGCACTCTCACACTCAAGAGCATGCACATACATACACACAAACCCATAAAAGGAAACAATAAAATCTGAGGAATTAAGTTACCAGACTCTAAAGCTTAAAGACTTCCTAAGTAATGTAATCAAAGATATTGTGGTGTTTCTACAAATGTTCTTTAGTGAACGCACAGAATAGAATACCCTAGACTCAGACTCATTCTGTGTGTATCACTGACTTCATGACCAAGTTACTAAAACGCTGCCGAAAAGAAGGGTTTCCCCTAACTACTGAGAGTTTACATTTTGTTTTTAAATGTTAAAATGCCAAGGTCACAGCAAGACAGAAACATTGTATATATGAAAAAAAATTACCCTTAATTCGCAAACTGCTTGTATACTTTAAGAATTAAGAAAAGAGCTGTAACTCGGTAGAGTCCTTCCTTATCATGCACAAGGCCCTGGGTTCCATCTCCAATACTGCTTCAAGTGATGGTGTATGCCTGTTATCCGGTGTTCAGGAAATGCAGGCAGAGGGAATAAGAGGTTCAAGGTCATCCTCGTCTACATAGGAAGTTTGACACCAGGCTGGGATACATGCGATCTGCCTTGAAAAAAAATAAAATAAAAACTCAGCCCAGAAGAACATGAGACAAAGTTTATCTGTGATCTTCCCAAGAAACAATTCTAGCCCTGATGCAAGACTCATGCATGTCACTATGCCACCTGACCACTGTGTGGATTTGTTCTTTCTTTCAGAGTGATCCGCTACTCACCACAGGCTCACAGGGTTAGTGGAGCCCTTCCATTTTCTCAGCATCCCTCCACTGCTCGCCACAGCCTGCCTCTCTTAGACTCTTGAAATCTCACCCTACATCTGATTTATAAGCTCTTATCTTTAGATCAACCAGCCCCTTTTCAAACTCCGATATTCACCCATTCTACTGGTGTTAAAGTCTAGTTATATCACTGTGTGATGTTAGGAATCACATTAGTTTGCTTTTGTTAAGCTCTGACAGTGTTGGTTCTCAGCAGCCTTTCATAGCCCATCTTCCATTTAAGCACATGGAATGTGTGAGAGAGAGACTTGTATCCAGGGAGCTTGTGGAATAGGATACTGCTGTTGTTCTCTGGTTCTTTGTTCTGGGGGATGTTTGGCCTTTACTAGTGTTCCAATGAGTCTGTCTTGGGTGGACTCCAGGGCACATGTCCTGTGCCCTCTGATGCCTCTGGAAAATGTATCCTGCTCTTCCTGACGTCTTTAGGCCCTGCCTTTATATTCCCCCTGTTTTTAATCTCCAAAGACAGTTTTCTGCATCTTTGAGTAAAGACTGGCATTTGAAACCTATATCTTATACTTTATCCACATCTGAAGTACAGGGCTATATATATATAGTGTGTGTCTTCAAACCACCTTCTTACAAAGTATTTTAAATTTTTATTATTTATTGTTCGACTTACCTGGAGAGATTTGAATATGATGTGAAATAATGATATAGTTTTCCATATCAGCAAGCAATTGGCTGCATACCATTTATGGAAAACATAATTTTTCCTCACTTAAAGATAGACATCTGGCATGTACCACTCCTATATAGCTCAGGTCTGTTTTTTAATCTCTTATCTGTCTGTCACAGTGCTCAATACTGGGTTCTGTCACTCTCTGACATAATGTATCAGTACTTGGCAGGACAGTACTGACATCTTTTTCTTCATCATTGACTCAGCTTAAGTCAGGCCATGCTGGCACATGCCTTTAAAATCCCAACACTCTAGAGGCAGAGCCAGGAGGATCCTTGAGTTCAAGGCCAGCCTGGTCTGCAGAGCAAGTTTCAGGACAGCTAGGGTTACACAGAGAAACCCTGTCTCAAAAAAAACAAAACAAAGCAAAATAAAATTTAACCCAGTTTATAACCTACTCTTTGCCTTCTCAATCATGTGACAATAAATGGGTCAATTCCGTGAAAAACACCCCTGAAGTTCTGAGTGGACTCACATTACAATTGTAGGCTCATTTAGTAAACTTTGACTTGTTTTTGACTACTGAGTCTTCCAGTCTGTAAATTCAACTTGCTATCCACTCAGAACCTCTTTCATCCTTGGGAGCTCAAGGGTTGTTTGTAGAGGCCTGTTAACATTTGGCACACCTTATAGAACAGTGATTCTAACCTTCCTGACTCTGTGAACCTTTCATATAGTTCTTTATGTTGTGGTGACCCCAACCATAAGATTATTTTCATTGCTATTTTGTAACTGTAATTTTGCTGCTATTATGAGTCGTAATGTAAATATCTGTTTCCAGTGGTCTTAGGTGACCCCCATGAAAGGGTCATTTGACCCTTCAAAGCAGTTGTGACCCACAGGTTGAAAACCACTGTTATGGTATTTTAGGGTGAGGCAACGGGAGCATTTTCTCCTGGAGAAATTTCTATTCCTTTTCTTCTTTTAAAGCTGTGCACCTAGAAACCTTCTTAGAAGTTTTGTTTCTTTGGCTGTCCCTCTATACTCTACTATTTTGTGTCTCAGCAGAATTTCACCTAATTTTTATAGTTTCTGAGTTCTATCTTTTCTTGCCTTATTGCATCAGCTTTAGTCCAGCACAGTGTAAGCAGAAGAAATGCAGGCCTTCAGGTCCTGCTTCTTCACACGCAAGGAATGCTTTACAGTTTGGTCCCACAGCTCTCATGTGTGAGGCTGGGGAATTTCTTCCAGTTCCAGCTGACGAATAGCTCTATACTGTGTGGCTCTTGGCTTTTTCTAACACTCTTGTAATGAACTTCTTTTTACATAGATTTTATTTAATGGTACAGGAACTAGTTATATGGTACAATTTTTACATTTATGTTTTATTTGATTTATAAAGATTTGTGTATGTGTGTGTGTAGGCATTCATACATGCAAGTTCTACAGAGTCTTGAAGAGGGTATCTGATTTCCTAGAGCTGGGGTCATAGGCAGTTGTGAGCCCCTCAACAGGAACACTGAGAACTAAACTTGAATTCTCTGCAAGAGCAAATGAGCTCTTATCCACTAAGCTGTCTTTCAAGCCCTTGGATTTGTATTTTAATTGACCCAAATATTGTACATGTATATAGGAATTTTATGATGCTTTAAGGCATCTGTATTTTGAATCAAGATAAGCATAGCATGTCTACCTCCTCAAACACTTTATACTGAAACATTCTTTTTCTTTTGAAACATATTTTATTGGTATCCATAATCACTCTACTCTACATGTAAATCTTAAAATGTTAACTTCTGAACAGGCACCAGCCGACAGCTGATCTCCTACTGGTTGCCAAAGGAATGATTCAATTCAGGAGAGTTAGTCACGTGGGAAATTTTAGGATACTAAATATCTTTTAAAATCCTTGAAATTTCTGCCTCCATCAGGAATTGCCCAATCAATTCGTGACTGTGGCTTAGACTTCATCGAGGTGGTGTCCCTTTGAAATTTAAAATGGAGATCTTTACCTTTGCCAAATGGAAACACACCATTCCAGCACTTGGCTACAGGATTTGTGATAATTTTCCCTCAAGCTGCCTTCCAGTTCCTCAATCCTCTCTGTGACTCATTTAAGCACCTAGAGTTCCACAAGACCTAATTTCTAGAGTATGTTTCAATGGCTCTTAAAAAAAAAATTAGCTCCTTTTCTCAAAACCATGCTCCAGCATTTTATCCTGGGTTTTTGCTGCCATTATGTGTGTGTGTGTGTGTGTGTGTGTGTGGTGTTGTTGTCTTCAATTACCTTGTACATTTTATCTTTATCTCTTTCAATACCAACTATATAATTATTTTGAAGCATTTGTTTTTATATAAGGAAGACACAGGTAATTTTCACCTAGAGATGATGTGCATCCCAATCGTTTGTTTAGTTGGTCATATTTCTTAGAAATACTTCTGTTTATGCCTCTCTCCATTTTGATCTTCTGGTCAACTTGGGGTGGAGAATTGTTGGTTTGTTTTCATTTGTTGGTACTGTTTCTCCTCTTATACCATCCTACTCTTTTGTAGGGGTAGAATTTCTCTACTGCCCTCAGAACAGTCTGGATCTAGGCCATATAAGATTCATGTCACTTTCAGCAATGGAGCTATAGATACCTTGGGTCACCTGCAATGCCTTTTGAGGCTGGCTTCAAGGTGCTTCAAAAGGAGCCTGTCTTCTCCAAGGCCTGAAGTGTTCCCCAGACCCTGGAACCCAGTTTACAGTAAGTCATCATCATTTGTACTTCCTGGGGACCACTTGTCCCTGACTGTAAGCGGAGGTAGATTCTACCCCTACCATGAAAGCTCCGATCACCACGACTGGGCAAGTGTCCACCTGTCCTCTTCTACTTGCCTCTGGGCTTACAGACTAGCTGACCCTGCTATGCCCTGTGCTCAGCAGCTGTCCCAGGATAGAGGAATTGGCAGAATATGACTTTAGAGACACAAGCTGTGCCCTGGATTTTCCACATCATTCCTAGTTGAGGAATCTGCAGTTGTGTTCGCTACACTAGCTTGGTGGGAAACCCTTGTAATTGCTTTTAACACGGAGGGTTTTAAATTATAAATACTTTTTTTTATCTTTTGAACCCCTTGTAATTACTTTTAACTGATAGGGTTTTAAATAATAAATACTTTTTGTCTTTTGCTCAGAAAATTTCAAACAAAAACAGATTAGAAAGATTATAGAGTAAAATGAAGATGGTTCTTTCTGTGGAATTAAGTAGAAAAGAATAATACAAAATTAATGTGTGGTGTGCAGGGATTATCCCTGTGCATGGACAAGTATCAAAAGAAAACAGAGAATAATTAAGACGTTTAGTTAATGTTGTAGAAATCTGGATAAATTTGGTTTTGATTTTGAGCTGAAGTTATTATAAGCAAGTTTATGTATGTGCAGTTACTTGGGGGTACTGAAGAGGAAGAATGAAGCAACCAGCACTGGAGAGAGGGCTCACTGGGTGCTAGTGCTTGCTGAGCAGAAGTGAGGCCCTGAGTTCATATCCTGAGCACCCATGGTAAGCCAGGGATGGCTGTATGCACCGTGACTCCGGTGCCGAGAGCTGGAGTTGATGCACAGACTTCATTACTGTGGCTTGCTAGCCAGCCAGTCTAACCAAAACACAACAAAGTTCAGGTTCAGCGAGAGGCCCTGTCTCAAGGGGATAAGCTGGAAGGCGATAGAGGACACCCAATATCCACCTCTGATCTCCACAAAGACCTGCACAGACACAAGCCCACACCCACATCCACACATGCTACACACAGATACACAAAGAATGAAGCATTTATGTTTAACTAGTAAGTGTGTTTTTTTTTTTTTTTGTTTTGTTTTTTGTTTTTTGGGTTTTTTTTTTTTTTTTCCTGCAAGAAATAGGTCAAGTCTACAGACAGTGGGGAAGCCAGTGAGAAGAATCCCGGCAGTTAGCACCGAGAAAAGCAAATAAAGAGAGTAGCAGGAGAGCCAGATGAAAGCCTTTCTGAACCAAACAGGAGATAAAGCCACAGGATGCCTGAGAAAGGCCTGGAAGGATTTGTCCTCTGCTGTTGGGCTCATTCAGACTTATAAATGTGTAGTGTCAGAGAGAGCTTCACGGTCACTCAAGGGGGAGAGGAGAGAGGGAGTGAGGAAGAGAAGGAGGGAGGGAGAGAGAGAGAGAGAGAAGGCTGTATATCATGTGGGAGGCCCTTAGAGGCCCTTCAAGGAAAGGTAAGACCCATGCTGAGTCACAAAGAGGATCTTCAAGAGTCCACCAACCAGAGGAGGCAACTTCCTCCACCTCTCGCAACAATAATGACAACAAGCGCCTTCTATTTCTGCCAGCTCTAAAAGTACTCCATTTGGCACACTTTAGGTAGGCTCGAAGTCATGCTGAGATTCTGGCTACAGTGGACAGAACCTTGCCTCTCTGCCTCCCAGGCTGCAGCCTCATGCCCCGGTGCCCCTGGAACATCTTCAGCAGGCTTCTAGTATATGCAGGAATTGCAGGCCACACCCAGACTCCCAGGCCAGCCAGGCTTCCTGCTTCTTCCCTCTTGCACCTCTACCCTGGAGACATACCACGCAGTGCTGACATGGAGGAAGAGGCCTGGCTGGCCCATCACTAGAGCGTCATCCTCAGATGTGCCCAGTGTGCTGTGGGTACCAGGAGCTCACCTGCCTCTGACTGTGCAAGACTATCCATCCATCCATTCATCCATTCATCCATCCATCCATCCATCCATCCATCCATCCATCCCTCTACAGGACCCTACAGAGGTATGTGTCATCCCATTGCCCCATGATGGCACCCTAGTGCTGTGGACCTTCTTTGCTTTTTAAGTCCAGTTGTACCACCTTTTGAGACAGTGTCTGTCTTGGTTAGGGTTTCTATTGCTGTGAAGAAACACCATGACCATAGCAACTCTTAATTGGGGCTGGCTTACACTTCAGATGTTTAGTCCATTATCATCATGGGATGGGGGCATGGCAGCATGAAGACAGACATGGTGCTGGAGAGGCAGTTGAGAGTTCTATATTTTGATCCTCAGGCAACAAGAAGTAAACTGTGTGCCACATTAGGCATACCTTGAGCGTATAAGACCACAATGAATACTTCCTTCCACAAGGCCACACGTACTCTAACAAGCCACACCTCCTAATAGCCACTCTCTATGGGAGTCATTTTCTTTCAAACCACCACATGGTCTCTGGCCTGGAACATTCTATGTAGATCAGGCTGGCCTCAAACTCAGAGCTCAGCCTACCTATGTCTCCCAAGTGTTGGTATTAAAAGCATGTACCCCCCATACCCTATGAACTTACTTCTTAATATGTCTTGGGTTCCATAGACCCCAATTCTGAACTGATAAATAGAAAGGATTTTTCGTTGAGTTTTAAAGACCCACATAAGGTGCTTCAAGCTGTTAAAAACTTAGAGATACAAACAGACTGAATTTAGAGTGAGCTGGTCACATCTGCAATTTCAGGGTTGCCAGTGCGTGGACAGGTTTCTCTGTTTTATTTTAGACATGTGTCCATGCATAGACCCAGGGTCACTTTTCCTTATGCTAACAAATAAATGTAAAACAAAGCTAAGACCATTGAGCTTCATGTACCTTCATGATACCTTCAACAAGGTATCAATGCATGTGCTGCCAGGCAGCTGTGATGCTCAAGGTGACCTTCACTTGGGGTGTACTTTGGTCACCATTAACTTCTCACAGACTCTCAGATGTACAGACAGGCCGACAGGTGGATAAAAACACAGTTTTGAAACACCCCATAAGCATTCTTAGAGAGAAGAAGCTCTGGGTGAACACAAGGATCGCTAAAGAAGAGCTGGGCCTTAGATTGTGTGTGTAGATCTTCACCAATGCAGCATGAAAGATGCAGGATGAATGCAGTTCTGTGGGGACACCGCAATGTCCACAGCTTTCTAAAAGATGTTCTAAAATTAAAGGTCACTTGTAAAGAGTACTTACTGAGAAGTTTAATCTGGTGGTGGGAGATATTTACAGAGCTCGCCACCTACTAGAATTTATGCATAGAATTATGGATGGAGCTTAGTGTCCCCAAGCTGGACATCCACAGCTTTTTTGAGACTCTAAGACAGTGGGTCCATATCCTTTATAAAGGAGCTTTTTCTAAAAGGTACAAGAAGGGCCTTAGCAGAAGCAAGATGCACTATAGCCAACAGGAGCTCAGTCTTGGAAAGGCTCATTCTACTATTCCTGTGCATGTGCACATCTGTAATCAGACCTTCCTTTGGGCTGCCAGTTCACAAATAACTACACAGAGACTTGTTATTAATAATGAAAACTCAACCTTAGCCTAGGATTGTCCCATTAGCTCTCATAACTTATATTAACCCATAGTTTTACTAATCTATATTCTACATGTGGCTTTTACCTCTCTTCCATTTTGTGTATCAGACTCATTCCACATCTAGGTAGTGTCTCTAGTGTCTTGATTCATCTCCTTCTTCTTCTGTCTTTGCCCAGAAGTCCCACCTATACCTCCTGCCCAGCTATTGGCTGTTCAGCTCTTTGTTAAACCAATCACAGCAATATAGCCTCAAACAGTGTACAAATACTCCACAACACACATCACATCTGGAAATAAAGTCAAAGGAAACTACAAGAATTGTTAGTTGCTCATGGAGAATGCAGGCTGAGAGAGCCAACTGCAGGTCCATATCTTTGCTTGGGGTTCAAGAGACACACTGAAGGGCTGGGGCAGGTAGTAGCAGATAGGTGCAGAATGGAAGTCATCCCACAAGGATGAGTGACTTCAGAACAGAATGTTAGCCGGACAGTGAATGCATCAAGCATAACCTACTCCCCATGCTCTAGTACAGGACACACAGCACCTCTGAGATGCCCAGCTCCCAAGATTCACAGCCCGGGTGATTGCCTGGCTTCAGTAGAGCAGAATAATGAATGTTCTAGGTCCCAGGGACAGGGATGGCAGAGACCTGTAGGCGATTAAAGGTCAACTGGCTGGATAGTGTTCATCCCAGACAGTCCTCATTCTCTCTCCATCCCTCTTCCTTTCTTTATCCTTCTGTCTTCCTTTCCTCCTTCACCTTCTTCTTCCTTCCTCCTCCCTCCCTCTCTCCTTTCATCTTCTCTTTCTCTGATTCTCCCATCTCTCTTTCCCTTAGTTTATTTTTTTCTGAAATACTTTGTAGTAAGTGTCATACATGTCATTAATTTACCCTCTAAGTAATTCATCACAAATACCTGAAAATAGATGTATAGTCATAGAACCCGAGGCCCATTGCTATACCTCACAGAACCAATGATGACTTGGAGCACCACCCAGTGCTCAGTCATCCAAGTCTTTACTACTGACAGTTTTTTTTTTTTTTTTTTTTTTTAACAAATCACGACTTAAACAGGGTGTGCTGGCTTAGGGCTTGCATTCACTTTGGTTCTCTATCCCTGTGACCTGCCTACAGTTGTTACAACTTCATGTGCCCCCTTATCTTTTTCTGGGGTCTCACCCTGGGCACACTTTCCTCCTCTCTCTTTATGTTGCAGTAGGCAATGCTCCTAAAGGCCACCTGCCCTACCCATACCTCCTATCCAGGAGAAGACTCCAAGCATGCTCATCTCCTAAGGATGCTGCATTCCCCTCCACAGGCCCCAAAGTCCCTCTCTGATACCCAGATGTGTCCTAAAAAGAAGCCTCCACCCTCTGTCATCAACCCATCTGAAACACCCCACAGCCTCACTGGAGCCTGGCCTGCCCCAGGTTCTGTCTGTCCCTTTCCATCCCTCCTCCGTTCAGTCTTGAGCCCCAACCTCCAGGATGAAGGATGGCCTGCCTTTCTTTGAGAGCTGAGAGGGCCAAGGGACCACTCTAACCATGAGTTGAGCACTTGCCAAAGTTGTTGGGTCCCACAGGGATGACCCAACCAAGTCCACAGGGAGGACTCTCGGCAGCCTCCCATCTTGCTCCTCCACACACTCCGGATACAGATCCTGCCCTGGCCTCATTCTCCCCAGGATGTGCCAATCCTGCTTCTGTGCACCTCGCACTCCTTCCACTGTGCCCAGCCTTGTGGTTGCCTACTTACTCACAGGGGCCAGCAGCCTGGCAGAGCTGGAGTTCTTTCCAGACTTGAGCCCTCAAGGTCACATGTGTTCTGTGGAAGCATGAGTCACCCCAGCTGTGACTGTCTCCAGTGCTGAGAGCAGAGCTGTACTGTGTGCTCTCCCACCAGCACCCCAGCAAAGGAGTTCTGCCCCATTCTTGTGAATTTTAAATGAAGAGACAACATTTGATCATCTTTTTTTGTAGCATAATATATTTTTAATGGAGAAAATACAAAACAAGGGACTTTTGCTTCCCAAACAATGAAATATGGCAAAAATAAAGCACACTGCCCACACCATCGACCAAACGGTGGTTGTGGGTGTGTGCAAAGCAATGCTTTGAGAGACACTGATATCAGATGATGAAAGCCAGAGACACAGAGAGATGGGACATGCTGGAGACCCTAGCAGATTCCCTGAGAGGAGGATGCAGGTGCAGCCCAGTCTTCTGTATGGAGGAGATGGGAGAGGCATCCAGGAGAAGAAAAATCAGGTGAAGGTGAAGAATGCAGAGTGAGAGGCCCACAGAGAGGCCTCTCAGACCAACACAGCTCACCTCCCCCAGCATGGCTGAAAGGACTGGTCCATGTTGTTCACCCAAGGGCAAGGGCAGTGTCTTTTTGCACCATCCAAGGTTCTTGAAGATGTGAGAAGATCACACAGACCCTGAGATAGTGGCCTCAATAGCGGGCATGAAGCACCGTGCTTCATTCTGCCTATGTTCCACCTAAAAAGACCTGCAAAAGCAATAGGACACAGTTGCTTTGAATGAAGCTCTGTGATATTTATGGCAATACAAATACATCCAGCATCACAGGGACAGTTCATATTGACTGATGTCCAATAAAAAGTTGTCAGGAATGTGATGAAACTGGAAATTTCAACACACGAGGGGATAAATCAATTCAAACCAACCCAGAACTGACACAGTGTTCGAATCAGCAGGCAGAGACGCCTGAAAAGACATTAAAACAAGAATCCATATGTTCACAAAGCTAGCTAGAGACGTGGAAGATACCAGACGGCCCTCTATGAATTTCTAGAGGGTAAAAATTACAAGCGAAATAAAAGCAACACCAATGGGGTTAACGGCAATTAGAAACGAGGATTCTTACACTCACCTGTGGGTGTTTAGGAAGCAGTTAGGAATTATGCTGGCTAGGAAAGTGGCAGTAGTTGGCTTTCCTCTAGAGTTCATGCTTTACCAGCCATGGGGAGTTGGCTAAATTTACAGTAACAGACACAATTTCCCTCCTTTTGAGAAGGTCAACTAGATGACTGTTGGGTACCCCTCATTAAACAAGCTTCTCTGTGCAGCCCATGGAGGCCATTACAGAAATCTACAAGCAATCAAAATGCAGAAAACAACTGACCGTAGTGTCTCCAGCCCCAGCTGACACCTCTGCAACACAGTTTCTACCCCTAAAGCTCAGGGAACATCTTGGAAGGAGGGGCAGAAAGATTGCAAGAGTCAGAGGACCGGGATATCTGTGCTGAGTACGTCTTCTCTATTTGACAGAAAGACTGCATTCCTGAAATCTCAACAAGATGGTCGTCTAAAAAAGACCTGAAAAATGACAACACCAGTTGACATGCCAGCATGGATGGGGGAATTCTTAGACAGCCTGACATCTAGATGAGGGGAGAATCATTTTTTCCTAGGGATGAGTCCCTTGATAGTTATCCTATCCCAAGTGGTCAACCCTAAACACACACACACACACACACACACACACACACACACACACACACACACACACAAAATATATATGAACAACACTAAATAGGCTCAACAGGATGTGTGTGTTTCTGTGTATAAAACAATTAAAATTAAAAAATAACAAGTCTTGTATTTAAGAAGGTATAGGGGGCACTGGAGGAGTTGGGAAATTGAAGGAGGATGAAGGAGGAAATGGAGAAAGGGGGGGAAATGGTATAAATACAATACTCACATCTGAAATTCTCAAAAAAAAAGAACATGAAGATGAATGAATCTGAAGACACATGTAGTATTATAACCTATTTAAAATAATTTTAATAATAAAGATGTCATGGAGCTGTTAAATACCCCCAAAATGTGACGAGTGTCCTGGGAATGAGGCAAAAAAGGTATTTGAAAAATATCTTTGAATTTTTGAAAAATTAAAAAATAATGACTGAAGTATTTCCTAACTTGATGAATATTGTGAAGCTGACAATACACAAAGCTGAAAGAACTCCAAGCAGAAGAGACATAAAGAAAACTACACCACACACATCAGACTGCTGGACCCACCAGCAATGAAGCTACCCTCCTGAGCTGTGTTTGTTCCCTTGGGCCAACTTCCTCGGAGTCCATCCTCACTGTCACAAGGGACAGGATTTCCCTCTCTTATGCTGAAGAGCTTCTGCTATGTGGTTACACCACATTGTCTTCATCCACTCGTCTGCAGGGTGGCCCTTGAGCTGGCTCCCTGTCTCACCTGTGGTAAGTAGTGAAGCCATGAACTTGGGGATTGTTTCTTTGTATGCTATTTCCTTTCCTTCAAGTATAGATCCAGCAGTGGGCAAGCTGGATCACATGACAGTTCTAGTTTTCATTTTTAAAGAAGTTTTAGGATATTTCCATGAATAGCCATAATACTTTACATTCTAAATATCAACTTAGTGACTTAGTGCTTGTGTGTCAAGTGACGCCCAAAAGGGTACTGTGTTCAGTCTTGGATCTCAGGTGGCAGATCCAGTTAAGGGAAGAGGACTGGATTATGAGTGCTCTAACTTCATCAGTATTTCTGTGCTGATGAGTTCATAATCTGGTGGCGTTATAGAGATGTGGTAGGAGGTAGATCCTGCACGGAGGAAACTTGCCTTTGAAGGTAGTTTGCCCCTGGCCTCTGGCTGCCTGCCTTATTCTGCTTTCTAGCATCTATGGAGTGGGAAGTCCCGCCTCTCCACATCCTCTGGCCATAATGTTCTGCCCTAACACCACCATTATGTCAACATAAAGAGAAAAAAGAAATGAAAGGGAAAAATAAACACATCTTAAAATAAGTAAACAAAGGACATATATACATACAAAAGAACAAATATAAGAACCAGAGTCAATTTTCTATTGGAAATAAGAGAAAGGAGTGTAACATTCAGAAAGTCATGATATAAGTAAAACAGTTCAGGTGGGATAGGGCATCATCTATACTTCTTTCCAAGGCTCAGGGAAGATCACAAAGAAGGGGCAGAAAGAACACAAGGACTGGAGTGTGGGAGGAGCGCTGGGAAATGCTGTAGATTACGACACAAGACCTGCAGCGGTCTAGCATGGAGGGGTGGGGGATGTGCTGGTTAGTTTTTGTCAACCTGACACAAACTAGAGTCACCTGGGAAGAGGGAATGAGAAAAATACCTCCCTCAGATTGGCTGTGGGGGCATGTTTTTGGTTAATGATTGATGGAAGAGGGTCCAGCCCACTGTAGGTGATACCACCCCTGGGTGCTCCTGGCCTATATAAAAAAGCAGGCTAATCAAACAATAGTAAGCAAACCAGTGAACAGCTTTCACCCAAGGCCTTTGTTTCCGTTCCTGCCCCCAGGCCCCTACCTACAGTTCCTGCCCCCAGGTCCCTACCTTCAGTTCCTGCCTCTGCTTCCCTTGATAATGAACTGTAAAGCATAAGCTGAAATAAACCCTTTTGTCCTCAGTGTTTTATTACAGCCACAGAAAATGAATTAAGACAAGGCTGAGGTCCCACCCGTAGTTGAAGCTCTATTGGCAACTAATGGTTTCTGGTAGAGTGGTGTGGCCACTGCTAAGGAACCTGTGATCCAGTAAATAATCCCTAACCCACACATACGCCATCAACCCCAATTAAACTCAGTGGCTTATAAAACCTAATCATGACAGTAGGAGGGGAATATGCTCGTAAGAATGGTTACAGAGGGACAGGGGTTGGGGGGTGGGGCAAGAGAGAGGACAACAAGGAAGAGGGACCATATGGTCAAAACACATTATATACAAGTGAGACATTGTCAGAGATAAATAAAAATTATTTTTAAAATATCAACTTAATTATTAAAAAGTAACAAAAGTGCCAACTATAGTTGTTTACTCTGATAATTCTAGCATTCAGGATGTTGAGGCTGGAGGATTACAAATTTGAGTCCAGACTATACCACCTAAAACTTATCTCTGAAAAAGCTAAAATTATAGAAAAAGAAAGATTGACTGTGTGGAGTAGATCTGTTTCAAAGCAAATGATTGTGAAGAATAAAGATTGCTACATTATATGGTGAGGGCCATCTGGTCACGAAGGACCTAACAATTATAAACAACCTTGCACTTAGTAACAGAAGTTCAAAAACCAATGTAACATGAGTGTAAATAGATAAGTCACAATGATAGCAAAGAGTGGAACCATTCTCTCAACAATTGACAGAACAAGCAGATGGAAGACCAGTAAGGGTGTAGATGACCGACAATGTTATTCACTAACTCCATGCAATAGAAATTTAGGAAAATCCACCCACCCTAATGGCAGTGTCCACACTCTTCCACTGTGAGCTTGAAAAGGCTGGTGTGCAGACCCCTGTGGGTATAAACAGCTCTGGGATCATTAGGAAGAGTTCGAGTAATACTCTTGGCCAATGTGGAATCACTTAGGAATCAATTAGAGAAACACTCTTCAAATCATCCACATGGGATAATACACTTCTAAATGACTCATAAGTCACAGAAGAAGTCACAAGAGACAGGTATCAGGAATATTTTAGACTCAATGGAAATGAGGCTATGATTAAATCAGTAGTGGAGGGGGCAATGTGCTTATTTCAGTAGACACAGAAAATTCAACATCCAATTCTGACTTTTAAAAATCTCCAAAAAAATAGGTGTGGGAGAGAACTTCCCCAACCTGAAAGGAATATCTTCAGAGAACCCACAACCAATATCATGAACAATAGGAAGAGACTGAGACTTTCCTTGTAAGATCAGAAATTAGAAACAATGTCCTTTTTTTTTTTACCATTTACATTCAACATTGTGGTAGAGGTTGTAGCCAATGCAATAACACAAGAAAATAAAATGTCACTCATCTGTGTTAGAAAAGAAGATATTGCCTTTGCCTAGAGATATTAGTAAGGCAGCTTATGTGGGAAAGATGATGGAATTGACTGAGCTGGAACAGAGCTGAAATCAGAGTTTGTCAAGGCATCATGATATTCAAAGTCAAAGGCTGCTCCATATATTGTCAGCATGATGTAATCTAGATTTACCTGGAAAAAGGAGTCTCACTGAGAGATAGTCTAGATGACGTTGGCCTATGGGTATATCTGTGGACAATTGAATTGATTAACTTAATTGGCATCATTCCCTAGGCAGAGGGTCCTGAGCTGTATAAGAAAGGAAAATTTGGCCGGGCGGTGGTGGCGCACGCCTTTAATCCCAGCACTCGGGAGGCAGAGCCAGGCGGATCGCTGTGAGTTCGAGGCCAGCCTGGGCTACCAAGTGAGCTCCAGGAAAGGCGCAAAACTACGCAGAGAAACCCTGTCTCGAAAAACCAAAAAAAAAAAAAAAGAAAGGAAAATTTGAGTTGAACACCAGAAAGCACAAGCAAATGAGCATGCATCCATGCTCTCTCTGCTCTTGACTGTGGGTGGATGAAGTGTGACTAGCTAGAGTTCCTGTCTTGACTTCTCCACAATGATGGACTGCAGCCTGGAATTATGCACTGAAATAAACCTCCTTTACCCAAGTTGCTCATTGTTTGGGTGTTTTGTCAGAGCAACAGGCAGGACACTAGGACAATGGCAAAGATAACCAAAGCAGATAAAGACCTGCTTATTGAAAACCACCCAATATTTCTGAAGATTAAAGAAAAACCTAAATAAATGGGGAGGAAAACTGTGTATAGATCAGAAAACTCAGCATTGAGTCACCTTTCAAACAGATTTACATATTTAACACTCAGTTATGAAGTGAAATCTCAAAAGAAAACTTATAGGACTTGGCAAATGGAGTTGGGGAGCCACTTAGTTGGTAAAGTGCCTGTTGTACAAGCTTGAAGACCTGAGTTTGATCCCCAAAAATCAAGTCAAAAGGAACCAGCTAAGGTAGCATGCACCTGTAACCCCAGAGACAGATGGACACCAGGGTTCACTCACTCAGTCTAGCCAAGTTGTTGTGCCCTGGGTCCCAGTGAGAGATCCTGTCCCTAAAGACAAGGTAGGTGGCACCTAATGAAAAGCAATCTAGTTTGTTCTCTGATTTCCACATGCTCACTTGCACACACACACACACACACACACACACACACACACACACACACAACACACATACAAATTGACAGACTGACTCTAAAACTCACATGGAAATGTTAAGGATCAAATAAACCATATTGGAATAGTTAAAAATCTGTATCAGAGCTGCCGCCAATGGCCATGTCTGGGTTTGTGTTGCTGCTGCAGCTGGGGTCTGTGATGATGTCCATGGCCTGAGTTACCACAGCAGGGTTATAGGAACCACATGTGTTGAAATCTGAGGGCCATACTGAGCCAGCCCTGCCCCTTGCTGGACACTGCAGCATTAGAGCTGGCCTCCACTCCCCATGGGAGAACTGGCCACTGCACTCAGGAGAGATGGCCCCAACCCTCTCCTTGGACATGGGACAACTATCCCTGATGGCATGGACTTCGGAGAGCTGGCTCTGAGGGGGGCAGTCCCAGTGGCCTGGACCAGCCAGCTTAGCTACCACTCAGACCCACATCCTGGGCTTTGGGTTGGCCCAGCCTAACATTCACCCCATCTATGCCCTGCTGGAATGAGTGAAGAGACTGGTCCTGTGGAATGATCTCCATGCAGGATCTCCATGACTCAGGGCAACAGAAGGATAGCCAAGAGGAGTTTGGGTGAGGGTTCAGTGACGATGGCGTGCCAGAGGCCTCCAACCAGACCAATGACTCATTGCAATGACTATTTCGTGGGTGGAGCTGATTGGACAAGGGGTATACCGTATGACACCCCGAGGTCACAAGGTCACAAGGGTGAAAGAAGGAGTAGGGTGGTGTTTGTGTTTTGATTTAATTAATTTTCTTGTGGGAGTCTTTTGGGGAAGCATACTGTGGGGTGAGGGGCAGATATGGAGGAACTGAGAGGTGAGTGTGATTGGGGTGCATGAAGTAAAATTCCCAAAGATCAATAAAGAATTATGTTTAAAAATCCATATCAAAAAATCAAGTGTGTCTACAGTCCACATCAGCAAAAATATGAATCCTAAATTGAAACATGACATCTGAAATTAAAAAACTTCCAGAAGAAAATACACCTGAAAATTATATTAACTTTGACTAGTCACGGGTATCTTTAGAGTGTGAACACTAGCAGAAAAGTGGAAAGCTGGACTTTGTTAGATACATTTTTTATTTATTCTTTGAAAATTTCATTCATGTTTGTAAAGTATTTTAAGCTAATGTTTTTTACATGTATATGTCTGTTATGATGGGTGTGCATTGCTCACAGAGGCCAGAAGAGAGCATCAGATCCCCTGTAACTGCAGTTACCAGTGATTGTGAGGATCTCAACATGGTTGGAAACGGCACTCCAGTCCTCTGGAAGAGCCGAAACCATGCTGCTCTCCAAGTCTGACGCTAGGGTTATTTTGAGGATCTTACAGTAGATAGCAATGGAGAGAACATGGTAAGAAGAATGGCCCTAGATGGGGCAGCAGAGCCCGAGGCAGCTGGTACACCGAGTCTTCATTCAGCAAGCAGAGAGAGGAATGCGGGGCTTCATTTGCCTTTCTTCTTTCACCCTTTATTTAGTTCTGGGCCCCAGCCATGGGATGGTGCCGGTAACCCTCAGGGTAGGCATTCCCTCTTCAGTTACATATCGCTGGAAAGACCTTCACAGACTCACTGGGTGTGCCTTTTAGGTGATTTCAAATCCAATCAAGCTGACAGTGGAGATGACACACACTGCAGAGGAGGGTGGTCAAAACGTGGACCATGTGTAGCTCGAGGCACAGAAAACCAAAGGAAAGCAGGGAGCTCATACACTTTTGCGAATGTGCACCTACTGCCGTCCACCTGGGGGGCGTGATGCAGCTGTGAGCCTGTCTCTGCCACCAGCCATAATAAAGAACATGTCCTCATGAAGACACGTGTGTGTGTGTGTGTGTGTGTGTGTGTGTGTGTGTGTGTGTGTATAACCCCAGTGCTTGGTTTCTAACAGCCAGCCTGAACCATCACAACCTGAGTACCACCAACAGGTGAGCAAATATGGTTCCCCTGGGATAGCATCCTATTAGCTACAGAGAGGGACTATTCACATGCCACATGTGGATGGAGCCAAAGTCATTATAGTCTCAACCCAGCCAGAAGAAAGGATGTATGGACTGTGTGGTTCAAGGTCTAGAAACTTCTAGAACATTTCTCCCGAAGAACAGTAGACTACATAGGTTTTCTGGGATGCAGCGGGCAGAGGGGTATGGCAGTGGTGATGCAGACATTTGGGTGATGGCTAACTGACCACGGTGATTGGTTCATTATCACCATGCATCGTCGCCTGTCACACAGTGCACTGTGAACATGGGGTGTATGACATAGCTCGTTGCATCAATTTGGCCAGGCCACGGTGATCTGCTATTGGGTCAAACACCAATCTAGCTGTTGCTGGGAAGACTTTTCAAAGATGAAATCAACATTCAAGTCAGTTGACTCTGGATAAAGCAGATAATGCTTCATAATGTGGGTGGACCTCATCCAATCAGGTGAGGGCCCCCAACAGAAAGGCTGAGATCACCCAGAGAGGAGGGAATTCAACTGGAAAATGACATCAGACCGGAGCTGTCTCTTCAGTGGCTGCCTGCTTCTCGGTCTGCCCTATGTGTTCTGAACCTGCAGCCTGACCATGATGTCAGCCGACTCTCAAAATCCTCTCTCTGTTTTCTGTCTCTCAACTCTCTTTCAACTGCTTTCTTAATCTCTTTTTATCATTACCCATCTCTCATCTCCATTTCAATCTCTCCCCCCTCTCAATTATAAATCTTTCTATCTCTCTTTCAGTTTTTCTCTCTCCCTCCACTCACTCCCTCTGTTCTTGATTCTTTCTCTTTGGATGATCTCAAACATCTCTACTATTACAAATACCAGGAGTTTGAACAGATAGGATCTTCCACCCGCATTCCCATTGACAGTGTATTGCAATCTCCATCAGGAAACATTGATACATGACAAGGCCCACAGAGACAATGACCTTAACAGGCAAGATGTTGCCAATGCTGATAATGTCTTATTTACATTGATGTCTATTTTTAAAATCCCACTCAACTTGAGAACATTAATTTCAGAAATTGAAAGAGTTCCTTCCAGTCAATAGTGAAAAGATAAACACCCCAAGAGCCATTTAGAAAGGGATATAAATAGATGATTACCCCCAGACATGTCTGCACTCATAACAACTGTTAACCCTTGTTAGATCAAATAAATGCAAAGGAAAGCCACCGTGGAAACCAGTTGCCACCTGTGAGGATGTCCGCTAGATTCATCAGAAGCTGGTGTGTGTGGATGGCAATGGGTGCTCCCAGGCACAGTGGCAGGAACGTGAGCATTCACACTAATACTGTGGGGGACTGGCAGAGTGATCCACAGCCACATCTAAAATCATGTCCTTCCTGTGACCTAATGATTCTGGTTCTATGTAATCCCTATCTATAAATAGCTGCAGCTCTCCAAAAACATTTAGTATAATCGTGTTCATTTCTTCAGTGTTTAAACAAGCAAAGCATAGGAAATAGCCTAACTGTCCAAAAATAAAGACTGATGAATGAGATGGTGGTATTTATGTGTGACAGAAGTTTGGATTGCCACCACAACAATGTCACAGCAACGTGCTGGAAGAAACGATGACACCCTGAAATAACACTCACCCCATATTTAAGGAGATCATAGGACATTTACAGAAGGATGAGATGAGAAGCTAGTAACAAGAGACAGAATGTGGGAGCTCTGGGTGGTAGAAGTGAGGGGCATGTTCTTGAATCTCTCTCCATTTGGCAGCACTTAAAAATGAACCCACTCTAGGAACAAGAGGCCAAGGAACACTGGGTATCAGAACATTTTCGGAAGCCAGAAGGCATGGGTTCTAACCCCAGCTGCCACCCTCCTGCTCAGAATCCTTGAGAATTTTCCCCAACCCCTTCATCCTAAGTGCCATAAACTTCAAGGGGGGCTGTGAAAGGGCCCAAGGAATCCTGGGAAGTGGCTGTACACAGAATGAGATATTGAAACCGTACTTCCTATATTAGAGATGGTGCACATACAACTGGTAATCACTGTTTAAAGTCACTTCTTGTCTCCACTAGCAACTCCCTGAAGGCAGTTTATGTGCTAGAGCCTGATGGATGGTAGTCCTCGTGAGGCTTACAGTCTTCTGGAGACTCCTTGTCTTGTGTTTTCTGCCCTCTGCTAACTCTTCCCATGACTGTGCCCTTGTCCTGTCTCATTGCAAGGCGATCCCTCCTTGTTTGAGGTCAGTCCCTTGAAGCTGGCCAGGAACTGTGTCAACACACATGAAGACCAAATTCATAGCCTTTGTAGCCAGAAGCTTGGAGTCACAAAGTCCATGTCACTCCCGGCCACATCTTTGCGAAGCTGCTGAGCTGGTCTCCAAAGCTCGCAGATGGGAAAGGAAGCAGACTCTTCCCACATGGATCTGGGCACCTTCTGAATCTGTGGTCTAGCTTCTCCTACAGGTCCTACCTTGACAGACAGAGGTATTCTCTGAAATGTGTTTAGCAGAGGAGTACAGAGATGTGGAGGTCTGTGTAGAACACAGGCTTGTTAAGAGCAGGTTAAGGACAGGCCACACAACCTGTCCCTTGAACATCCGGCCATCTCATGATCCACAAAGATTCCCTAAAAGCAGGATTGTCTCTTTTTGAAGTCAGCGTCCCTCTCCACTGTTCCTGTGGGGACAACTTCATTTTCACGTCAATACACAAAGATCCAAATTCAGGGTCTCTGGGTGCTTTAGTTGGTCAGACACCTGGGATGAACCAGCAAATGCGAGACTGGGGAAGATGGAGATGATGGGGAAGTCTTGTCAGCCTGTGGCTCAATCAAGCAGAGTGGGAAATACTGACAGCACAGCTTGAGATGCTGAGAATTTCCATACGGATGGAGAGTGCTTATACCGGGCAAGCTCTCTGCTCAGCATCTCATCCTAAGAGTCCACCCTATCTGTTATACTCTGTGACTGATGCAAAAGCCACCAGGCTGGACGGTCCTGGCCTGGCCACATCCCTTGGAGATCAGTGACTATGGACTGGCCTTCTGTGAGACCTGGGGCTCTCCTCTGGTTAAACAGTCTCTTGTGTTTTAGGCTTAGAGTTAAGGTGATGGTATGATTCTCCTGTAAGCTTACACAGCCTTCACATTTTAAAGTCCTGCTAATTCTGGCTAGTAATCAAAAACAACCCGTCAACAATAACAACAAAAATTGTCAATTGGTAGCACATGTTGGGATCTAGAACTGAGCCTCTGTCTCCTAGCAACAGAACTCAGCATTCTGCTTGTCCCCCTATCCTCAATTTCATCCTGGTCCTTCTTACCAGGCCCTGGAAACAAGACTGGGATGGAGCATGCTGGGCCAGGCACCTGTTCTTCCATCTAGACTGCAGGTTGATCTTTAGGTCAGGAGAGCTATACACAATTCTGTTGTAGCTTTTTAATCTCTCATAACCTTCCCACAGCTTCTGGCTCTGTGGAGCCTGGGGTAGAGAACTGGGCTTCTTCAGCCTCTGTGTCTTGTGAATTCACTTCCATAATGAATCCTGACCCACAGTGGCTCCACTCACACTCCTTGCCGCAGGAATCTTTAGGATTTGACATGAACCATACTCCAATATCTTAAACTTTCCCCAACATCGCAGCCACCCAAAATCCCAAGGCCGGAGTATAAAATACAGCAGGTCATGCGCCTCCATGTACCCTGGCTCCCGCCACTGTCACCGACACTTCTAATGATAGGGCAGGTTCAATTTACCCCTCCTAAGTACAAAGAAAATCACATCTGCCCTGCAAAAAGGAATTTTCAAACAAAGGTTATTAGTGCAATATTGCAATATGATTGGGTGGGCAACCAACTAGCATTTTAAGAAACAAATCAGGACAGAATAGAAAATATCAGAGACAGTAACTGGGTAAGTGCTATTCTGTAAGGCTTTTATTTCAGATGTGTGTGTGTGTGTGTGTGTGTGTGTGTGTGTGTGTGTGTGTGCGCGCGCGCGCGCGCGCGCGCGCGCACGCTTGTGCACACAGATGTGCTTGCATGCACACTAAAGATGGCACAAAAGTCTGTCTGTAACACATCTCATAGAAACTCTCCCAGATATTGCTTACAGAACCCCAGAACTCAACCTTGGGTTGAATGTTCCAACAGAGTGACCGAGAGATGGCTCAGTGGTTTAGGAGTTCTTGTTGCTCTTCCGGAGGATCTGAGTTGGGTTCCAGCACCAACGGGTGGCTTACAACTACCTGTAATCCCAGTTCCATGGGCCCCAGTGCCCTCTTCTGGCCTGTGCAGCATGCACACAGTGTTGCACAACAAAACTGAATAAGTGCATACACGGGAGCACACACACACACACACACACACACACATACACACACACACACATCACTTTTAAAACAAGCACAAGCATTCCAATAGTACCTTTGAATCTTTCTCACCATGATACCCATCACACGAATGTGATTGCATTTTCCTTGTGTATTTCTCAAAGCCACTGCAAACTTCCCAGGGAGAGAAAATACAGATATTATTGTCTTTCTGGCCCGTTGTGCCTGTCATCGATAAATTCCTGGCATTCAATAAATGCATGTTGTGTGAAAGGACACCTGTCTCAGAGCAGAATTTCAGGGTGGACAGGATGAAGTGGAATGTGAGAGGGTTTAGAGCTTTGTCTCTTTTGCAGTATAAAAGGTACAGATCAAAGGAAGGTGTGTTTGTGTGTGAAAGCAGATTCGGACAGCCATGGTCTGGTTTGCAGAACCCAGTTGAGGGACCTGGGCCAGGGGCAGAGGTGTCCATCTGGAATACTGAAGACAAGAGGGGCTACCACCCTGCTCACTTGACAATGCCAGAAGATCTGGTTTCTGCAGACTCTCCTCCCTGCAGGAAAGTAAGCTGGAAGAGGCTGTCCTGGGAAAGGCAGTACCTGAAAAACCTGGGTCTTAATTAAACAGGAATTGGAAATTAGTGGGACACCCCCTTGGTGGACATGATCATATTATAGAGAGAACATTGTCGGGGGCTGGGTGATCTTAGTGTGAAGCCTGCCTCAGTTCAATAGCACTGGTTTGTAAGTGTGTTTGCTTGTGAAAGGAAGTACTTGCACTTTCTCTGCATGTGTGTGTAGGTGGTCTTGTGGCTTGTGTAACTGTATGTGCATTCATGTGGAGGTGTGGCCATGGGACATGTATGCATACAGATGCATGTGTGTGGAGTGCAGTGATGTGTTATATATGTGTGTATATGTAAGTGCTTTGTATATGTGCATGCACATGTGTGCTGTATATGGCATTTATGTATCTGAATGTGTGTGTTTATATGTGCATATATGTGGAGGTGTATGTGGCCAGGTAGCATGCATATTCATGTTGGTGCCTTGTACATGTACATGTGGGGGGGGGAGGCCTGTGGCCCTGTGATGACATGTATAAATAGGCATACATGTGGGTTATGTGCATACAGGCCTGTGGCATGCATGTATGTGGAGTGTGTGTTTGTGGAATATCTTCATGCAGCCATATGGTGTGCATGTGTGCATGTACATGAGATCTAGCTGTGCATGTGGAGTACATGCATGTGTGCATTGCATGTAGGGCCTGGGTACCTGTCTTCCCTTAGCCCCTTGTTAGCTTTATCTACTTCCTAGTCCCTTTAAAATGCCACACTGGAGCAAGGTGCATGGTGAGAAGCTCATGCTGGGGACCACCTAGTTAGTGACTTGTGGGGTAAGGTCTCCCTTTCTAACAAAGGCCAATGAACCCCAAACTGTGGGTTTTATTAGCGTGTCCACTGATGTGTAGGAAGGCAAGGAGAGGAAATCTCATGGCCATGTACCCACAGGGCCATCTGGGAAACACCTGGATTTATGAGTCACCTCCTGGGCGTCAAGGGGCTTACTAGGAAAGGTGGAAAAGTGACTTCACCCAACTCAGCTGGTTTACAGGTACAAACCTCTTCCACAATGACAGGAAACGCACAGCAGAGAAGCCATAACCATTGCTGCCCTCCTCAGAAAACCGGCTCAGTGACTTTGCCCTACACATACTCTGGAAGATGGAGGAGGAGAGCAGGCACCAGGAACCAGAGCTTAGGTAAAGGCTGAAGTGCACTCTGGACAAGGAAGTGTTTCTGGGCAGATGTAAAGGAATGTCTTAGGGTGGACGCTAGAGTCCACAGGGTGGCAAGCTCTGGAGTAAGGGCAGGGCAAGTGCCCCCAGATGCTCCCTGGTGGGCCTAGAACATCAATGCACACCCTGGAGCCCTGGTGCTGGACACAAGTGGGCAACAGGCTCAACGCAGCATCCTTTGCTTGATCTAAACTCTGGGTTCACTCTCCCGATCCATACCAAACAAGGTCTGTGACCCCAGGGCCTTTGGTGGAAGACTCTGGGAGGGTCCCAAGTCCACAAACTTCCCTCTGGCCCTGTGGGTCCTGCGCACCCAGGGTCCAGGAGGCTATGGGTACGCTGGGCCGTCTCTGTCGCCATCCAGAGGCCCGGCTGGGGCTCGCCGTCCCCTCTGCCCGCCTCCCTCTCCAGTCCCGGGCCAGTGCGGGGCCCCGTCACGCCGGGCACGCGCTCCAGGCGCGCCCCTCGCACTGGTGACGGGGCGCGCCGAGCCGGGACGCGCAGCGACGCCCAGAGCCGCGGGCTGGCGTCCCCGGGCGGGCGAGCACGGGCGCGGGCGGCGCGGGCGCGGGCGCGACGCGGGGCGGGCGGCGCGGGGCGCAGTGGGCCGGGGCCCGGGCGCGGCGGCGGCAAAGGAGCACGGGGACGAGGAGGAGGACGAGGAGGAGGATGGCACGCGCGGGGCCCGCACGTGGAGGCCGGCGCGGGGGCGCGGGCAGGGCCGGCTGCTGAGACGCGCTGCTGCCCCCCGCGCGGGCACCGCGGCTTCAATGGCGCCATCGCCCAGGACCAGCAGCCGGCAAGATGCGACCGCCCTGCCCAGCATGTCCTCAACTTTTTGGGCGTTCATGATCCTGGCCAGCCTGCTCATCGCTTACTGCAGTGAGTACCGTGCACCCGGGCCCCAAACGGGCCTCAGATCCCCGGCTCGGCCCCTGCCCCAGCCCCGGCGGGGCGGCCCGCGTCGGTGCAGAGTTGCGAGCGCGTGGCGCGCGGTCCCGGGTCCTGGCCGCTGCTCCGCTGGCCCGGGAGGGCTGGGTGCAGGCAGCTCCGGGTTCCAGGCACTCCGCCGCCGGGCACACCAGCCCGAGCGTGCTTCCGCGGACTCGCCAGCAGGGCCGGCGTCAGGCCCAAGCCGGCACGGCGCGTCCCTGCGCGGCGGTGCCCGCTGCCTGCTGCCCGCCGTGCGGTCGCCGCTCTGACCCAAGCTGGCGACCGAGCGGAACTGCGCGCGCTGAGCTTCCCGCCGGCGACACTCCCTCCGGGGACTTGTGGGGACGCGGCAGCCGAGCCCGAGCGGGACTCCTCCGGCGGGAGCGCGGCTTGGGTTCCGACGCGTGGCGGAGCTTCTGCCTTGCTGGGAAGCGGGCTCGCCAGACGCTTTCTGTAAAAGGAGAAGTAAGGGGACGGATGCCACTGGAGGGGAGGGCCCGCTACCGCTACGAGGGTGGTTTGGAGGAATGAATTGGCGACCCAGTGGGTCTGGCGAGGGCTGCAGAGGGAGGTGCGGGTTGGTCGGTGCCTGGTACTGGGCGCTGGAGCTGGGTTGGGCTGGGAGCCGGACGGTGAGTGGTGGTAGGTCGCATCTGGGAAACGATTATCTGAGTCCTGTACGTACAGATTTGGGGCTGGTGTAGGGTGGGAAGGCATTGTCCTGGCTGGTGCCTGGTGCCTGGTGCCTGGTGCCTGTTGGTAGCTGGTGGGGTGGGTGGAGGCTGGTTAGCGTCCCGGGCACAGGCTCCAGCAGGGATGGGAGCTTGCCTGGTTACTGATTCTTGCCTTCCCGTCGTCTCTGCGGACAGGAAGAACTAGTGCCAGGGAACACCTGTCATGGAAAATTGCCACAGGCAAGGAGGGGTGGTGATGAAAAAAATATGGATTCTTTACAAAATTAAAATAAAATAAAAGGCCACCATCAAGCGATTCCTCCCACTCCCCCCCCCCCCCCCCCAGCCATCACTAGAGCCTGGGGCCTCCTCTCGCCCAATTCCAGCTCCTCCTGTCTCTGTAATGAGATTGCAGCAGCCTCGGAGACTCAAGTTATGATCAAATTTGTCGTCAGAGTCCTGGGACAACTCTGCTTTGAGGATAGCTTAACCCCCAGCATGGAGGCGTCTTGGGGGAAAGTCAAGTAGACCCAGAGCGGTAATTGCCCCAGTTGTTTCAACCAGTCTGCGTCCCCCTGTGTTGCTGTGGCACCTCCCACTGAGGATCAGCAAGCAAGAGGATGGCTGCTGGTAGCGGTCTAACCTGGTTGCCCTAGCTGCCCTAGGAAAGGAGTATGATGATGTGAGCCACAAGAGACTGCCCATTGCTCAGCCTTCTGCAGCCTGCTGGCTACTTTCAGGGGCTTCCCCGGGTACCCTTGAGCCTTGCTTTCTTAGTGATACGGGAGGAGTCAGGTAAACTCCAGAACTGGACAGGGGCTGCCAGATGGAACGCACTTTCCCGGTGCTATCCCCCAAATGGCCCATTCAGCAGTCTTCGTGTGTGTTGGGGAGTGGGGGTGGGGGGTGGGGCACAGGGAGCTGAAATCTGGAGCTGGCTGTACTTCCTGGGCAGGTTCTGTTAACAGTATCCTTGGGTCAGCATGAGAGTCCAGAGCTACAGACTGGGTCGGTAGAGGCAGTTCTGCCAGTGGGGAAAAGGACAGCTGTCCACTGCTGCTAAGTGAATGACAACCCAGCTCTTGACCAACACTCTGCACTTCAGCATGCCACCAAGCTGTACCTTGTATCCACTCACAGCCAGTATAGCCTCTGTCCCTCGTCTTCCAGCCCGCAGTGTGAATCAAAAACGTGTCCTTACTTCTTCATCCCCTTGATCTGACTGGAGGGGACGGAGTCTCATACACGCAGAGAAGGGGCAGGAGAGTCAGCTTCACCCTCCTCTGTCTTTAGCAGGCCTCCCTTCCATCCTGAAAGTTCGTTCTCTGCTACAAGGGCAATTGGTAAGAATGTCTTATCCAGAAGAGCCTTTTAATAGCAGAGCTTTGAGCAGCCACATTTTGATGGCTGTTTCCATCTCCTCGTAATGGAATAATTGACAGTAAGCTAACGTTTTTCAGACACACCCCATTACACCAGAAATGCAGTTGGAGAAATTAAAACATTTCTCTAAAATACAATATAACATCATGATAATTTATAGCTGGGAACTGCAATCCTGGGGGGAAAAGAATATTCCATTTTTCTTAGCATGGAAAATGATAATTAAATAGTTCCTGTGATTTCCAGCCTCTCGTTCAACATATCTAGGATGAAGGATAGTTAGCATCCTTGTGTGCAAGATGTTTCAGTAAGGACTTTTATTACCCTAAGCGTCTTTTTGTTACAGAGCAGATACATTTGGGAAGCTGCTTGTCCATCTTTTAGGGCTCGGGGATGTAGCCTATGGTGTGTATGTTTCTCTGTAACACACATGGTGCTCACTTCCTGGCACTAATCTGAGGAAACTGGATTATTTCCTGGCCTGGTTTCTGTTGGGGGGTTCAACAGCTCTTGCCCATTGGATGTCCTTTGCTAGGCGCTTGAGATTCATATTAAGGAGGTGGGCTCCACCCTCTGGCTAGAGAAAGACCTGCAGTCCACCAATTAGGCTGGTTGCTATGGTGACTCAGCCTTGTCATTTTTCAGGGATTGGGGAAGAATTGCCAGGAAGAGAGAGAGAGAGAGAAAGAGAGAGAGAGAGAGAGAGAGAGAGAGAGAGAGAGAGAGAGAGAGAGAGAGAGAGAGAGAGAGTCGTCAGTCAGTCCCCCGTGAGGCTGCCTTTAAAATGGGTGTTCTAGTTCGTGTGTGCTCAACGTTACTTGTAAGGTCCACTTCGTAAGCAAGCACCCAGCGTGCTTACCAAGGGCTCCCGGCAAAGTTAGGTGACAGCTGTTGTGAGGAAGGGGCAAGCGCTTTATTCTGGGGCTTGGGAAACTCCTCAGAGTGTGGTTTGGAAGGGCTGGCGTGTTTGAATTGCTCCAGTGTGTGGAGCAGGAAGGTCAGCCGGCCAGACGCCGCTGTTGAATGAGGTAGGACCTGGGGCTGGTGTGCCGTGTACCATGCTTGCACCAAAGAGTTCTTCTTTCCACACTGGCTTGTGCCGTGTTGGGGGATAATAACAACAAGGAGCGTGGAGAAAATGATGAGCTTTGTGACACCGAGCCTTGACTTTGGTGCTTGGGCGCAGCAGTGTTCAGTTCTGGAATAAAGGAGACCGCTTTAGCATAGACGGCAAGTTCCGTCTTCAGAGCCGCGTGGTGGACAGACGCTCTTGGCATGTAAATGCCGTAAGAATGGCCTCATTTCAGAGCACCGGGGAGTCCAGTGGAGGAGAGGCATGGGGGCTGCCTGTTTAACATAGTTTTGTTTTGTTTTTCCAAACAAATCCTGTTAAAATTGAATTGTGCCGTTCAGTTAAATCTCACGGCCGCAGCTGCGAATAGAAGAAATTACAAACAAGTTTTGAATTGTTTTTAATCCATTAGAATACTAACGGACCGTAGGCACTTTGATGGTCCCCAACATGCATTTCCTTTACAAATACAATTTGTGGCATATTTAGTGGAGATGACAATGTGCTGTATTCCTGCTGATCAAATGTGGCTTCTGGAGTTCTCAAAAATACCAGAGGCTTCAGGAAGTGATGCCTTTCAGGAGTCAGTCAGGTGCTTGCATTCTCTCTCTCTCTCTCTCTCTCTCTCTCTCTCTCTCTCTCTCTCTCTCTTTCTCTCTTTCCCCTCTCCCCCTCCCTGTTTTTTTGTTTATTGTTTTTTTTTTTTGATGAATGTCCTAGGGTGAAATGTGCTTTTCTTTCAGCCACGTAATATAATGGTAAACCATTTTCCCTAGCTGCATTCAGAGCCCCAGGAGGAAGGAGGCAGAGGCTGTTTGCCTCCTCCGAGGGTTTTCTGTTTAGAAACCTGCAAGGAGCGACTTGGACTTGACTATCCATCTCCTTCTTTTCAGAACCAGGGCTGCTCCTGGGCAGAGGGTCTGGACCACCTCTGTCCTTCCCCCAACCTCTCCTTGAGGCCAGTGTCTGCTGCCTTCTTTACACTTCCACACTGGGCTGGCTTCTTGCTCCCACCAAACGTGAGCTATCTGGACTTCAGTGAGGTCAGAGGCAACCGGAACCCGAAGAGAGCTTGACTAGATAACACTCCTCCCTGCTAAATTTTCAGACCTGGACCTGCTTCTACACCCAGGGCATAAAATATGTAGATCAACTTTTGTGGCGTGAAAGTACTTTCAGGTGACTTTATGGGCGTAATTATGGGGGAATGTTATGATAATGCCGCAGTAGAAGAGGGGAAAAAAAGCAAAACATTAAAATCCCCATTTCTTTATATAGCTCGGCAGCTGCCTCTTTAAAAGACCTCATTTTTGCTTTAAAACTTGGTGTGCTGGAGTTAATGACCTCTACAGATTGCCACCTGTCACCCAGGCCTACAGTGATGCCCAGCCCCTGAGATC
The DNA here is from genome assembly GCF_049852395.1 of Peromyscus maniculatus bairdii. Taxonomy (NCBI): domain Eukaryota; kingdom Metazoa; phylum Chordata; class Mammalia; order Rodentia; family Cricetidae; genus Peromyscus; species Peromyscus maniculatus. The sequence goes on from NC_134871.1 coordinate 57,018,288, forward strand.
AGTGTAGGAGTGGATGAGCAGCACCCTGGCTAGAATCTGGGCCTGGCTGATGAGGGCTCCCAGCTGCTTCTAGGTTTGTGTCACCAGCCACTGACTCAAGGCCTGTGAGGGCCAGGAGCTGAACTGGTTGGCATTCCACCTTCCTTCCTAAAGGCTCACTTCCATTTACCAGTACCTCTGAGCTGCCTCGGGGATTTCTGTGAACTGGGGTTTCTATGCAGGTCCCTGGCATCCCCCTGAATGTCACTGACTCCTCCTCCCTTCCGATGTCTCTGCTCCAGAGTGCACCAGCTAAATATGAAATAGTGTGAGCTGTCCTGGAGCTGAGCTATCCTGGCTTAGACTTAGCGTTGGCAGGGAGTCTGGGTGACTGTTCTGGGAGGTAAGTGGGGCTCCTTTGGGACCTTGCCCTTCCACATCCTGGGAATCCAAGCCCCAACTTAGCAGACTCTGCCATTGAGGATGGTGGATGGCAGGACTCCTTTGTTACTCTGTGGTTTGTCTCCCCTTTGCAAAAGACCACCTGTCCCTGGACTCACCTTCCAGGCTTCACAAGGGAGGCCAGAGTGGTGTGTGAAGCTGGAAGTGAAACCTCTGGCATGTGTGTTTAGTGTGTGCTGGGAAACTTCAGGCCTGTGCCAGGCTGTGGAGGACAGAAGTAGACGAGATGACTGCTGTCCTAGAGCTGACATCACTGTGGGGAAGGCAGGCAGTCTACACAGAGGAGAGACTGGAGAGCGTTAGGAGAGGCTCTCTGTCTACCACTGCATTCTCTAGGATCCTTGGGCTGTCTCTTCTCACCACCCACCACCCTGCACTGGGCACAGAGGTGCCACCCCATCCATGTTGGGGTTAACCAGTGGCCCCTCACAGTCAGCCTACTTGTTTGGGCTTTGTTTGCAGAGCAAGAGACAGGGAGGGCTATGACAAGCAGATGGGGCAAGCTAGTCCTCAGGGTCCCTGATGTCAAGAGGATTGTCACAAGGAATAGGATGTCCAGAGTGAAGGACCAGTTGATCATGGCTGTGGGGCGTGGGTGCTGTTCTCTGAATGCGTATGAAACAAAACACAGAACGCTCATCCTGTACTCCTGTTGAGGCAGGAGAATCTGATTCCAAGTTCAAGGTCAACCCAGACAACTTAGTGAGATCCTGACTCATAATAAAGAGGTCTAGGGATTCACAGCTCAGGGGTAGAGTGTTTGCTTAGCACAGCACAAGGCCTTGATTTCTATCGCTCCATTGCAAAGAAAACCACAAACCACAAAGAAGTCAACCCCTCAGATAGGCTGTAACAAGCTGCTTGTGTTTCTCTTTCATGCTGTGGAAGACACACAGACAGACAGACAGACACACACACACACACACACACACACATATACACATACAGAGCCACCCACTGCTACTCTCCCAGTCATATCCTGGAGCCTGAGTCTGTTTGCTAAGTCTGTCTGAGTCTTTCTGCATCCCTTGCGATCTTGGGATGCAGGGATTCGGGGTGCGCGTTGCTGGTCTACCTGATTATAAGTCTTGGCTCCTTCTCAGATGGCCATCTCTTTTAACTCTCCCCAGGCCTAGAGCTCCCCAACAAGTGGTCCCACTCACAGGAAGCCTTGCCTGTTAGTTCCTGAGGCCCTGTCCCTCTCTTCTCCCCAGTTTCTCCAAACAGCTCTTCCTCCTTTATGCTTGGGGTCACCCTTGCTCGGTGTAGAAAGAATAAACAGCTTTTTCCCAGAACGCTGCAGGTGCTTCACTGCCTTCTGCCGATGTTTGCAAAGCTAGAAAAGTCCAGAGAAGGTGCCATTTCTACCTCACCACAGCCGGTAAGCTGGAGGGAAGCGATTGAAGTAACTGGATAGTCCTGCATCAGGATCAGCTCTTATCTTTCTATGGCTTGGGAAGGACGGGAAGGACTGGATGACCCTGTTGATAAGTGGGTGTGTCTGTAGAGCAGAGAGCTCGGCCACAGGACTAAGGGTGGTGCTGAGGTGTAGCAATGGGATCTCGGGACTGGGGTGGACAGGGGGAGAGAGGCTGGAGACTGAAAACAGGCGCTGGCTGGAGCAAAGAGCCATTGCCTTCTGCAAAGGGACCGAGCCTTTCAGATCCCTGAAGACCCATGGTTCTGACAGTTTTATTGAAAGGAAAGCAAATGGTGGCATTCCTGTCCTGTGCTCACTCTTTTAAAAAGTGTACCTGGGGGTAGAGGGGGCCTTCTCAGGGTGCCAGAATACAAGACTCTTCACCCTCAGGTGAGTTCCTCATTTGCTTAGCTCTAACAATCAGCATATCCTTGTCATCTCCGAGGACTTTTCTTTGCTCTGTTCTCACTCTGAGTCAGTTTCTCAAGGGCATCTTAGACACCTGGACCATCTCAGTGCACTGGAGGGTATGAACAGCATTCCCCACCCCTGACACACACTTCCATAGCCCTACCCTTTCCTAGTTGTGCTGACCAAAGGTGGCCCCAGCCACTTGTCCCTTGGAGACTGGATGCTCACGAGTTTCCTGCCTGTCAGTCCCCAGTGGACAGGAATGTGCAGGCATCTCTCAGCTTGTGCGATTGAGACTTCAGAGTTCTGGACTACTGACTGACAAGGGGTGAGGCTGAGAACCCTTCTGAGCTGCACAGCCTGTTTGGGGTCCAAGGGTGTCCCACTGCAGGGACCTGGTAGGGCTTTCTTCTGCCTAGAAGGCTTGTGTGGGCTTTGTGGATGCTGTGAGGCCTCTTCCTGGCTGCCTGTGCTGTTGGAACCACTTTCTGCTACAGGGAAGGTGTCTCCACACGTTCCCTCAGCTGCTATTTTCCAGAGCTGGGACCAGCGCGTTTTGAAGGTTGCTTGCAGCCTCTTTTCCGAGTCTTCATTTTCCGTAGCTATCACACATGAAGCCATAGCGCTGATGGTGGTGAAGCCATTTAGAGGCAATCAAACATCCCGGGTCCAGCGTAGTGACAGAGAAGCCCATTAACCCTTCTTCATCCACCCACTTGCTTAATTATGCTCTTCTCTCTTGGAGGCAGCCCAGTTCCCATGTGTGATTTCACAGTGTTCTGGGGTGTCTAGAGCCCGTCCTTTTCTCTGTGGGAAGTTCTGACCCTGTTTGTGAAAGCTTGGCTGCTTCGTTTCAGTGTCTGGGAAGCTGTGGCCTGAGACTACATTGTGGGGATGGAGAGTAGGCGTGGTTCTGTTCCAGTCTGCCCCTACTTCAGCCCCAGGTCACTCTGCCCTGGGTAAGTGCAGCCTCCTTCAGGTGCTCCCCAGGGACTCAGACCCATTCATACCTGAGTATCTTCTCTCTGCCAATATGCTCTTTTCTTGTGGACACTTGGGTTGGGATTTCTATGTTTCTGTATTTCAAAGGCAAACATGACCCTTTCTGGTTTCCTATCATACATGGGATGGCCACATATGTCCCATGGGAGAACTGAGATGTGTGTTCTGGTGTGGTGACCAGCACCCCCCACACACACACTCACAGTCACCTGCAGTCCCCAGATCATCTACCAGAACTGTATATCTCTGCCTCATGTGTCCCATGGGAGAACTGAGATGTGTCCCGATGTTGTGACCAGCTTCACACACACACACACTCACTCACTCACTCACTCACTCACTCACTCACTCACTCACTCACTCACAGTTACCTTTAGTCCCTCTATCATCTGAGGGAACTGCACATCCCAGCTCTTCCTCCTCGATAGGGTGTAATAAACAAAATCTGTCTTCTCGGTCTCCAACCGCAGTAGCCTCTGGAGACCCCAGGTTGATAGAACAAGGGGAGACAAAGGCTGGACTGTTCTTATAGATCCCTCAAGGTTCGTCTGTTAATCTGTCCTTCGCCCAGCAAGGCAAGGAACTGTGAGTGTGGCCCAAGAGAGGGCACCGTGAAAGCCAGTTAGGAGGCAGTAGAGATAGACCCCGGGGCTCTTGATCCTCTGCACTAGGCCTTCCAGGGTCAGTGTGACTTGACTACTGTGTGTCCTTTGTTCATGTCACACCCCAAGCAAGGGTCTACCTTCCTTCTTTGGGTCCTGGTTCCCTTGCTTGAAATGGATGGTAGTAACTGACCTCCAGGGCTGAGATTTTACCATGGGTGGATTGGAGATCTCTCACTTGGACCTACAGAGTCTGTCTGCAGCCTCAGAATCAAGGTGGAAGGCCACAGTATGCAGCCACGAGACCCCCCCCCCCATACTCTGGCATTCTCCCTTGTCCTTGACCAACACAAGGCCTGTAGTGACAGCTGCTTACTTTTGGCTTTAGCCATGTCGCCTATGGGAATGTACCTGTCATTCACTCAGTGAAGCCGATTATTTCCCAATAAATATCTCTGCTGTGTTTCACTTTGATGATTCAAAATGAGCTCCAGAGGACATGGCAGGTATCTCCGGAGGATCCTGGCCATCCACGGATCTCCAAGTTTGTTGTTGAGGTGGGCATGCCTGGAAGACTGGTGGTGGCTGGCTGGATTATGGGCTCTATGCCTGCAAGATTGACATGTGAATCATAGAGTTCTCAGCTGGTTCCTATCTACCCTTGACCACCTCGTTGGCAACAGTATACAGCGGCACACCTCAGAACCCTCCTAGGGGCTTCCTTATGCCATCAGGGATGAGGGAAGGCAGTTGAAGCCCGGGCCCGTGTATATAGGCTGAGGTGTATCTGGTGCCTGAAGCATTTGCAGTGAGAAGACTTGCTGGAGTGATAGATGCTTAAGGTCATGCTGGGGACAGCCCAGAACGTCAGTCTCATTGTTACTTGGTTAAAAGATGGCTCTTTCCTTAAGTGGCACTGTCCCCTGTCACCCACACTCGGACATTCCCTCATCCCAGGTCAGCTAACCTAGAGTCTCAGAACAGCTGGTTCACTCCCTTCACATGTCTTGAGCTGAAGGAGGTTTCTGTTCTGGGCACGGCCACTCTGAGCTCTCCGAGGAGCTCAGGTCCGGGCCCTGCCTGGGAAGGCAAAGGCAAGGCCCGTACAGCACAGGCTTTCCAGGGCATCTTCATGCCCTTCAATTGTACTCACCACCTCTGTACCAGCCCCAGCCCCCTGTGGTGCTCAGCAGAAATGGAAAGACGAGGACAGCCATGTCTGCTGCTCTCAGGAAGCTCCCGTTTCCAGGCAGCACAAGGTTTGGGGTGGAGAGGAGAGGGTTTTAAAGGTGGAGGGACTTCCAGGGTAAGCTCTGTTGGCCTCACAGTCTTGTCTCTGCCACTGAAGCATCTTAGAGACACAGTGTGTGTCTGGTGGGAGGTGCTTTCCTATTAGACTCAGAGCGAGGCTGTGGATGAGCTGAACTGTCCGCCCATCAGAAGTGTAGATAAACAAAGTTGAAGGTGCTTCCAGCCTCTACCCGGGAACCCCCATGAGTCCCAGAACATCTGATGAAGTGGGGGATGGGAACTGAGTTCATTGAGGAACCTAGAAGGGCCTCCTTTCTCTATCCTCAGAGGCCGTGTGTGTGTGTGTGTGTGTGTGTGTGTGTAAGGGCTGGGTTGGGTGGAACATTTCTTGATTCTCTCTGCTCGCCTTCCAGGCATCCCAGCCAGCATACCTGGTACCTATGCACCGTACCCCAGCTGGTAGATGGCTTCTGAGGAATTTCTCAGGAAACAGAATTGAGGCAGTGCAGATGTATGTTCTAGAGTCTGAGGACTTTGGGACACCCTGTTAATTTCACTGAATGACCTCATCCACCATATGTTTTGGATCTTGAGCTTCGAATGGGAATGGGAGGGACTATGAACCCCATAGAAGCCTTTTCTAGTCTCATCACTGACAGCCATGACCCAAGAGTTATCTGCCTTCTGAAGTTAGGAAGGGCCATGCCTATGTTTTGTCCATGAATTCTTTTCTTCATTTCAAAAGCCACTGGGTAGCAAGACAACAGAGGAATGTTTTTTTCTGGCCTGACTGACCTAAGAATAGATTTTAAAACCCTGTTAATGTTTGGGCTGCTATGAAACATCCAGACTGAGTCAGAAAGGAATAGATGTGGCTTGTCTTGTATCTGCCATGCATTTGATTATATTGAACACCCAAGTAAGCCAATTTAGAGGAGCCTCAAAGCCTGGAGCCTGAATCTGGGTGGCTCATTTTATGGGATATTGGAGCAGTCTTTGGAGGTTTCCAGAGGCTCTTTGCTATGCTGTTTTTTTTTTTTTTTTTTATCAGATAAAATGCTAACAACTCCAAAGGATTCTTAAATGCTGCGTGGCCCCATGCTAGTGGCCTTCCATCCAGAGAAATACTTTTACTATGGTTTAAATGACATCTCTCCTGTAGCATTTTGCCACGTGATGGCATATCCTAAATCAAGTGAAATGGGTTCATTAATTGGTGCTAATTTATGTTTCTCAGCTCCCATGCTATGGTGGCTGAAAGAGCCAGGCAGAGTCGTCTGTAGCCTGAGGCATAGCTGTCCCCACTCTTTTTGCCCCTCTCCTCACTGGCTCATTTCTGGGAAGGACCTGCTGGCTGGGTGTGGAGAGATGAGTAGGAGGCTTGCTCTGTTTCCCACCAATTGTCTCCATTTGTGAGGGACATGGGGGCTTGGCCTGGGCAAAGCTCTCAGCTTCTGTGGGACTGATGATGTGTAGAATTCTATCCTTGGTGAAACACCTTTGAGTCTGAAACTCCACACGAAGCTAAGTGTGTGGAAACTCCAGTTACAGACCCTGAAGACAGATGTCTTCCCTCTGGGAACCTAAGGGACCCACTGGGGTTGATTCTGAATGGGGGACTTGACTGCTGGAGCTGTTGTAGATAATGAAGTTGGAGAAGTTTCTGAAGGCCAGAGCTTGGAATCCTGAGCTCCCTGGACTAAGAAAATCACCCTAACAGGTGAGTACATGCACTGGGACTTTGGAATTGTGTGATCAGCAGATTCAATGGCTCTGGCATTTTTCCTGTTTCAAGACGTGGGCTACTGTCCCATAGAGAGGTGGAGTTTCTCTCAGGAGACCACATTTGGGTCCGAATCCAGGCTCTTCCTGAGCACAGCAACATACTCTCTCGCTTCTATTTTTGCCCTGATGTTCCAGAATGGAGCAGAAGCCATTTGTAAAGGCACTTGGAAAGCCTCGGAGTCTTCACTGAGTGTCAGGACATTGAACTGAACCTCAGTCATCAACCTCTCCTCAGGTAGCTATGTGGCTTCTCTGGAATCCAGAAGTAGCCAGAATGCTCTGAGAGATGAGAGCACACCGTGTCAGGTGACCTGGAACACATGGGACAATGGCTCCGGAGGACAGATCCAGGACTGGCTGATCCTATGCTGAACAGAACAGCGGTGCAGGTGGGGGGAACCAGCCTGCCCATGGTTTCTCTATTCTTACCACATGAAGTGTATGTTGTAACTAAACAAACATGAATTAAACAAACAAACAAAAAAAACCCTGCCCTTTTGTAAAAAAAACCCCTAAGTGCCTGCCAGCATCCAGCTGTTCCTGGGGAATGTGACTCAGGGGTTCCCGTTCTCACCTGCCGCCATTGCCACACTGATTGTGGAAGCTGGATTTGCTTTCTGCTGTGTCCTTACCTGGACTTCTACCTGGCTTGTATGTACATGTGACTCTCTCTGTTGACCGAGCACCTCCATCTTGGCGTCTGAAGCCTCTGTCTAGGACCTACAAGGGAGGCTGTCTGCAAATTTTAACAGTATCCACAGTCTGAGGCTGTGGGCCCTGAGTGTATGCTTCAGTTAAAACCAATGCAGTAGCATGTACCCATGCACGATCCTTCACCAGGAGGTCACAGAGATCACTGGCACGTAGAACACATCTTGGAAGACGTGACAGCTGCCACTCAATGATAGAGCATGAGGTGGGATTTGAGGAGACGTGGACAGGGTCAAGAGGGAAGTCCACTTACCTCTCTGATGATCGACAGGAATGGGAACAAAGACCTTGAGAGAAAAGGCAGCTGGGCTGGTGTGGTGTGATGTGGGGCTTGGGAGCCTCTGAGCTCAGCTTACCTAAGCAAAACTCCCTGAGAAGCCCTGGCTCCCAGGTCACAGCCCAGGAAGACCTAGAGTCCATTCAGTCCTTTCCCCATCTTTTCTACTCATAAAACACGTGTTAGCTGTAGACTGTGTGGAGTGCTCTACATCTGCACACAAGGCTAAGAATCCTCAGCTTTTCATGTTCAGAAAACCCAGAGCCCCTCCACCCTACAGTGTGGTACACCAGTGATGGGTCTTGGCTATGTCCTCTCTAGGTGGGCCATGTGGCTCAACAAGACACATCAGCATTGCCTGGCTGACAGGTACTTGCAGTTCCCGAGGGAAAGACTCTTGTAGAAGGTCCACTCATTTGCTGCTGCTTCTTCTGGAGAGCATTGCAGGGCTTTTCGAAGTTTCAGGACTTGACCTCTAACGCCATGTGTTGGACCAGGAAACACCCTGTCTGACATCATCACCATGCTCAGGGTATGTCATTGGGTTAGGCCAGCTTCACTGCTGTGACAATACCGTAGTCCCCAGGGACCCACCCATTCTCACCAGAATCCTTTGATTTCAGTAAGTGTCTATGTTTTCAATTTCTTGTTGCAAACAGATGGTACCAGCCACTGTATGTATTTCACTGCAGTGACCCTCCCGGTGGGAGGCTAGAAGCCTGAATCCGCTTTCTATACACAGAGAAGCGGAGCGTCATAGAGAATCACTGTGGTGCCCTTTAATCTCTGTGTGAGATGTTGGGTTTTGAACACTCAGAACCCTCACCTCCACATCAGGCAAGGATGATAGCCTTTGGTCAACACCATGTTCCTAAGCTACAAAGTGTCTCTTCATTTCTGTTTTACAGCCACCCCTTTCTCTGGCAAAGTTTGGCAGACCCAGAAACCCTTGTGGCAACACCCTTACACCCTGCCAGGGTGAGGAACGGAAACTTTGTGTTTCAGTTGCTGTTATGAGGAGGCTCTTCCTGCCTCAGGAAGCCAGGGACAGCCTAAGAGGAGGGGGCTGACATGTGGGTGGTACATCACCCCTGTTCAGGTGAAGTTGGCTCTCCATGGGTAAAGGGCACCTGACAGTTGCAGGTGCTGAATAGTCTCAGAGAGGGAGAGCAGCATTCATGAGCATCCCCAGGCTGGTGGCCAAAGACTGGGCCCCAGGATGCAGAGAAGATAGGAGGGCTTCAGGGAGGTGATGCCACGGAAGGAAGCCAGGACTCCGGCTGTGATTTGGAGAAAGTGACCCCCACAAACTGTATGTTCTGTGTGTCTGTGTTTGTGAAGCCCATCTGCAGACCATCTGACAGACCCAGGCAGCAAGGTGGTTGGAGCCTGTCGAGGTGCCGTGTGGGAGGGATGCCTCTTTGTGGATGATGTGGGTTGAGGCATCCCTATCCCTTTCATGTGTCTTGGCCACACTACAGTATAGAATAATGAATAATGTCCTTCACTGTGCTTACAGACAAGTGGTAATTTCCAAGAGACTTTTAAGTAGAACTCAGGGCAAATAAAATCTGAAACTAAGACTCCCTGGGTGCAGACTGGCAGGGAGACCAGAAGGTAGGCCAGGGGGCCAGCCTGTGCTCACTCTTGCTGCAGAGGCAGCATGGTGGCTTTCAGCAAGCACTCTCCCCTGGCCTAGTACTAGCCACACACAGGGGGCTTCTTGGAGAGGAAGTAGTATTGGGCCTGGGTCCCCGCAGGACCAGCATGCATCCAGCAACATGCTTGTAGGGGGAGACCATGTTCCTTTGGTTCAGGTTGTATTTCATTTAGAGGGGTGGCTTTGCTTCTGGGCAGCATTCAGTACCAGCTATGTATGGGATTGGGAAATAGTGGGATTGAGAGAGTGTAATACACTCATTCCTCCTACAGCATGGCCAGAGCCACTGTGAACTTCCTGAGACTGGGTGGTTCACTCTGGTGCAGGCTGAATCCCTGAGTTGGTATGACTCATGTCTGCTGTATGCCCTGGTGCCCTGGCCTTGGGCCGAGTGCAGAAAGAGTGACCCGTGTATTGCGTGTTCCCTGCAGGCTCCCGTTTGCTCTGGATGTGGCCCTTCAGTGATGCTGATGCCTTTTGGAGAAGTCTGTTTGGGCTGTTTCCTTCCTTGGGACCAGAGCTTCCTGCTAAGATGAAGCTGGAGCTATCTATCAGGGTTCACAATACAATGGCCTCAGCTTGGGTGAGGTTTCCCAGCTGCCTAACTGGACAAAGGAGAGAAGGGATAGGGCTGAGCTCTTTTTCTGTTCTTAGAGCCTTTCATGCATTTCTGTGAAAAGGTCCCATGTGTCCGTCTTTCTGTTTGTTTCTCTGGGATGCCAGCTCCCGATCCTGAGGCCAGTTGCCGTGTGGTACAGCAGAAGGGGGCAGGGCAAGGGAATCTAGTGCTGGCCACTAGCTGCCACCCATTCCTGTGTGCAAATGGAGGAAATGCGCACACACTCCCCCTGAAATTCCACACTGAGAAATTTTCATCTCAATTAATGTAACAATAAGTTTTTGCAGGCTGCGGCAGTGGGCACTGGTAAAGTAAATGACACCTTCTTGGCACCTCACGTTGGTGAGAAGGCCAACTGATTATTTTTATATTACAATCCCCAGGCGTTGTCAAATTGATTAATAAATTCACTGAAGAGCTGTTAACTCTTAATAAATTCAATTTCAGTATTTGGGGGATGACTTTGTTATGACCTTTGAGTCTTGACGCTCTGCTGTGTGGGCATCGGCATGGGCTTCACATCCTGGGTAGTGGCCACAGGCTCTCCTCTGGACCTGCCTAAATGTAGGGAGAATGTCTATTAGCTATGTTCCAGTAGACGTGGTCTTGGGTGTACTGAGGTGACATGTTGGGTTCTTTGGAAGGCAAAGCAGAATAGGAAATGTCCACTGGCCACATGGTTCTCATGGTCTTTTCATGACTTAAAGTGTCCCAGAGTGTTCAAGTCACAGTCACAAGACTGTAATTCTGGGCTGACCCTTTTGTGGCATCTCTAAACTCAAAAACTGCAAGGCTTACACTTTAGTTGCCGTTTTGATGGTGAAACCATAGTGGCCCAATGCTGGATGAACCGTGGGCCTCCCTTCCAGGCCAACCTCTGTTAGTGACCTTTCTGCAGGAAGAGACAGAGGTTCCAGCAGGCTAGTGCAGAATTAGGTCGTCATCACGCAACCAGGGCATCAGGCAGACCCCAGCAACTGTAGATCCCTGTCCCAAGTCATTGTTGCCCTGCGCTTGGCCATATCTACTCTGCCACTCACTTTGATTCTATGCCCAGGGTTCCTCACTCCTTCCACCTGTCTCATCTTTCCTCCGGGTCACCTCTGTTCCACCCTGGTGGTCTTCTTCTTCTTCTTCTTCTTCTTCTTCTTCTTCTTCTTCTTCTTCTTCTTCTTCTTCTTCTTCTTCTTCTTCTTCTTCATCATCCTCTTCTTCTTCCTCCTCCTCCTCCCCCCTCCTCCTACTTCTTCTTCTTTTTGTTTTTCAAGACAGGGTTTCTCTGTGTAGCTTTGGCACCTTCCCTGGAACTGACTCTGTAGACCAGGTTGGCCTTGAACCCAGAGATCCGCCTGGCTCTGCTTCCCGCGTGCTGGGATTAAAGGTGTGCACCACCACCGCCCAGCTCCTGCTGACCTTTCAACAACCAATTCCAAGGCCTCAGTGTAGAGCCTTGGCCCTTCCTAGCTCTAGGGTCTCTCCCACTGTCTCCCCACACCTGGCCAGTACTCCATGGATGCATCCTTATGGCCTGGCAGGAGTTCTCTACACTTGCAGAACGTCCTATCTCTCAGTAGCAACTGAGCACTGCCTCCTGATTATGTGGGAGCGTCTTCCCTGGAGGACTGGGAGTCTGGCCTTGGAACCGGCACAGACACAGGACACTCTGCTGCCAGCCCCTTAGGTGTGTCTGTGGATGACACAAGGCATAGGGTAGTGGCCATGCAGATCCCAGCAGAGGAGGGGACATCTAGAGCCACTCTTCTGAAAAAAAAAAAGTTGTCATTTCAACCAGATGGGAGACTTTCTGGGCTCCTTACCTCAATTCCAACCAGAGCCATCTGGGCATCGCTTTGGTCTTTATGGATAGGTGTCCCTCCTCCAGGTAGGTTCACCTCCACCCTGCCAGGTCAGAGGGAAACCAAGGAGGCTACCTTCGGACCCCAGACTTTCCCTGTGTGATCGCCTAGCAGCACCACCACCCAGCTACCTCCAGCCTTGACCTCTTATCAGTCAGGAGACAGAAACCCAGTGACATAGGGCTTCACAGCCCGCCTTCTGATTGGCCCCGCAACATTCCTGCCGTTAACTTTATGGTGCACTACCCAAGGACTAATTAAACCAGATGGCGGTAAAACTCTAGTAGAAGCACAGAGACACTTTTACATTTAAGTTGATCAAAATTAGGTAGAACGGCATATGCTGGTGGAGATTGAGAATTTTTTAACTACATATTAATGGCCTCGCTTAATACCCTCCTGGAGAGCTTAGCACAGCCTGGGCCCATGGCACCACACACGTCACATCTTCCTGTCCTTGTCACCCAGCCGCGTGGTTGTGGTGCAATTTAAGCAAGTGGAATATTCTCCACAGACATCCTCAAAGTATCCTGGGGCATTAACTGCTGAGCGGAAGGGGAACATGCCCCACTCGCTGTCAGTGCTGGGGATGCCACCAGAGAGGCCATATCCATGGTGATGGGACCCCGTGACTTTGTAGAGTGAAGCCCACTGGCTTTAAGCCTTTGAAATGCTTTGGCACCTCAGATTTGTCCCTATGTCTGAGGTCAGGGGCTAGGGGCAGGGACAGTGCTGAAGTTCACAGTGTCTCCCATGTCAGATGGAGGAGGATTTCCTGTGGGTTGATGGCTGGGTCCATGTTGGAATTTACCTTCTAGGTGGAGTATGCCTCCCAGCCTGGGGAAGTGTGGTTACCTGTCTAGGCCTGCTCAACCCAGAAGATAAGACCCCCCACCCCCACCCCCCACACTTACAGAGAGATCCAGCTGTTCCTATAGCCTCACTGAGTTAGGTTCATTTGAGATGAATTTGTCCTAGTGCAACTCACCACTGCTACATGTTTTTTTAGAGGCATTTGGTCTAGCCATCCCCTATGTGACCATGGCTTACAAGTCCTCAAATGTCCTCCTTACCTCAAAAGAAAACTGTGCTGTGAGATGGTCACTCCTCTGTCCCTCTGCCCTAGAAACCCCAAAGGTTACAAGTGTTATGAGAGAGACCCCCCTAGATCTGGCATGTGGGACTTCTACCTCATGGCCCCTCCCTACATCATGGAAGGTAGCTAGTCTCTGACCCATATGTGTCTACATGTGTGTGGGGTGGTGCTCTAGTCCCAGGAAATGGACTCCCAAGTTGGCTTCATCTTCTAGGCCCACACTTCTTTCAGAGATAGGCTCTTTGGCCAGTTGACAGGGCATCCATAGCCATGTTGTTCACACCAGGAGGTACCCAGTGGAGGCCAGAACCTTAGACCACAGGCTTCCAGGCCGGTATAGTGTGCTGCCTGTGGCAGGTATTAATGGAAGTGACTTTTCCAACTCCTTCCAGGCCCTCTGCCCTTCCTCTTCTGCTACTTCTGCGCCCTCTGAGACCCATAGTGTGAGTCTGGATCTGAGAGGATGTCCCAGAAGCCAACTCTGGGTAGGCCCGGGCCCAGAGCATGCTCAGTGCGGACTAGGAAGCTTGTGTCTGCTCTGTCCAGCACACACGCACGCGCACGCACGCACACACACACACACACACACACACACACACACACACACACACACACACGCACATATTTGGAACTGCTGATCACTGGCTTGGCCCTGAGCTATCACAGGCCTTGAACTGTGTCCCAGGAAGAGGACAGGCCTATACTCAGGGAGCTTCAGAACCCAGTCCAATTTGTGCTGCCTTGTCCTGCTAACTCCCTGTCCCTATGTCCCGTGGCTACGATGAAGCCAGATAGTGTGATTTCCAGGGCCAGGCTCTCTGCTTGGGTGCCCAAGAGGCCTACGGTCTCCCCCATCCCTTCCTTCTGTGTGTTCCTCTCTCTGCTGTCCTCCTGGGCAGGCGAGATGGGGGTGAATGCTGGCAAAGGCCCACCCTGTTTTCCAGTCCAGTGACGCTGGCATGTGACAGCATGGGGGCAGTCCCATGAAAAGCCCCTTTGTCTCTTCTCACTAATTAAGAAATAGCAGCAGGCCTCAAGGGAGCCGGGCCCTGAGTCCTCTCTGGATGCCAGCCCTGGTCCTAGGGCTAGCAGCACAGCCAATGGTCGACTTCATGGAAGACCCCAGCCTAAGCCCCACCCCTTTGATGGCCAGTGCATCCTGAGTAGGTCTGTAAGACCTTTTGATTCTTGAGGGTCCATGGAGTGAAATAATGCTGGAGACTATCAGGACATTTGCCACCCAGGACAGGCCTGCACTCCTCCTGGGCTGTCACTGAGACTTTTAGTTCGTATCTGAACTGGGAGCAGTAGCCTCTGGGCCCTCACTGCTCACATGATGGGGCAGAGAACTAGGTAGACGAGCTGCCAGTATTGGACCCAGGACCTTTTCACTCTATCTGGATGCTTTATCCACACCCCGCCCCCTTAATCTGACGAGTCATCCCTCAGAGAATGAGATGGGGTGTCCTCTCATCTTCTCTCGTAAATCAGGTTCCGCGTACAGCCTTGGGAAGAAGCCGTGACTCACAGTGGCTCTCATATGTTCCCCCATGGCTGGATACACTCCAATCCTGTATCACAGGCATAGCTGTCTCTCCTAGAGCTGGGCTCCAGCTTAGTGGAGCTCCTGATGGAAAACTAGGTAGGTCCTCCAGTAGAAAAGGAACACCCCAGGGACGTCACATTGAGCAGGCCTCTGGCCTCTGGTTTACGTTCCCACACTTTGAAGGGGACAACCATGCTAGGACAGGCAGATGCTGTATGTCTCCCCGTTTTTGTCCTCCAGGAAGCTGGGCACACTCACAAGCAGGACAGACGGTAGAGCAGGGCTTTCTCAGTGTGACAAAGGTGTCAGGTTCCCACTAACACCTATCCCCACAGAGGGAGGACCTGTGGTCCCCAGGGCAAGCCAGCTCCTCCTACCAGCTCCTCCTGGACCCTGTGCAGGCAGCAGGCTCCAGTAGCTGACCCCAAGCAGGGAGCCATAGGGAAGTTTAAATTTGAAAATTAACATGGAATCAAAAGAGACAGAGTAATTTTTCATCCTGCTTGAGAGGTTATTTGCTTTCTCAACCGATGCTTAGTGTACTGATACATGATGTCAAAAGGTAAATGATTTTAAACCAGATTCAATTTAAATTTCATTACATATTTGTAAGAGATAGAGGCCCCAAGAATCCCTCGCCTTCTCTTTGAGCATCTTTCACTTTTAATAACTCCGGTGCCTAATACCCTAATCTATTTATTACACAACCGTGAAGAGGGGCCTGCTCCTAGGGAGCGGACTCCATGAGCCTCTGAGAAGGCCTTGTCTCTGAGGTGACCCCAGGACTGGGGGTGGGGGGTGGGGACTCTCCTGCTGGCAAGCCCATCTCCTCATTGGTCCTGGAGACGCACGTGCCATTCCAGGTGAATAGGGAGAGACATCTTCCACAGAAGCCGACTGGGGTGTGATACCTTCACCAAAGCAGACTGGAGCTTTTGAGATGGCTCAGTGGAAAGAGGTGTGTGCCTCTAAACCTGGCAACCCAAATTCAGTCCCTGGCTCCCTCATGGCAGAAAGAGAGAGCTGTCTTCAATGTGTTATCCTTTGAACTCCTTATGGGTGCCATGCAAGGCATGTACATGCACACAACACACTTAACAAAGACACACACACACACACACACACACACACACACACACACACACACACACACAAATCAAAACATGTAAATGAAGACAAAACAAAAAAAGAAGTTGGGGGTGTGGTGCCCTGTGTCCTGCTGTGTCAGGGACCGTGAGGGGACATTTGGGGAAGGCTCCTGTGATGGCTCACACATAGGGAAAGATGGGGAGTTACGAAGCTGCATTTGTGGGAGGATGTCCTGTGACAGGAAGTCTTTAGCAGCAGAGTAAGGGGCTGTCTAACTTGGCCAGGAGGGATGGGCAAGCTGGTGATAGGTAGAAGGCGGCCAGGGTACCTCAGAATCCGAGCACAAGCAGAGAGCCTGGGACAGGTCAAGGGTAGATTCCCCTCTTATTCCCAGAACGTGCCAACACTCTTTTCCTATGGCTCTAGGGTCTTAGGTATGGAGATAGTCCACCAAATAGGTCCAGTACTGCTTTCAGGCTGTGGTCTCTAAACATCCCACTGGCTAGGAGTGGGAAAGACCTAGAACTGAGGCCGGGATGGAGATGAGAGTGCCATTCCCCAGAAATGTTTGTCTACGTGGAGGAGGTGCATGTATGAGTGCATGGGTGGAATTCTCTTTTGAAATCTATTGCTGAGTGCATCTTCCCATTCTGGCCCTAAGAGTGCAGGATCCAGGCACCTCAAGAGCTGCAGAGTTTCTTCTGCCTTCTTCCTGCGCCTGCCTCCACTTTTACGTTCCCAGCGGGGAGTCGCTCTTAAATGCACATCTGGACACTTTCAGAACACAAAGCCAGCACCCTCAGGGAGTCCTTCTCTCCGATTTCGGGCTTGTTTTATTTCACAACATTAAACAGTGAGGAATGGAAGGTTCTAGATCATAGTGCAGAGACCTTTGAGGTTTGGTAACCTCACTTTTGCCAGGCATAGAGCTGGCTTCTTCTCTGGCTTTTTAGCTCTCCTTTATGCCTGCCCCCTATCTCCTTTCCTCTTGCTTTCTGCAGTGCTGATGATATTGTTTGTTCTCGGTGCCACACGAAAAAAGCACAAGATAATCACCCAGGCATTAGTCATCATTAAGCTGGTGATAAAAACAAAGCAAAACAAAACAAAACAAAAAAAAATCTGAAGCGCTGTTTCCAGGATGGGCGTTGTGTCTGCAATGAATGGTGTTTATTACGAATGTGGGTTCGGGGTATCCATCACCGCCAGAGGCACCCAGACGAAGGAGGCGTGCTGCAAACAGGTCTATCCATTAGGCGCTCAACATGACTACGTGGGGTTCAATCACCATGTGTAGTGGCCCAGTCTTGGTTGGGTTTGTTCTTAAAACATGGTGTTCCTGTCTGGAAGATTGAGGGGATGGGGAGAGGCCAGGCTGGACTCTGTCAAGGCAGAGTCCCCTTGAAGCTCTTCCTGGAGGACTTTAGTTTGGACTCTGCTAAATCCCTCTTTGTGCCAGCTCAAGACTCTCGGCTGGGCTCTTCAGTTAGACCTGGCTACCTGCTGCTCCAGGAGCAGGGAGGCCTGGCATAGGAAGCTGAAAGCCTTAATTTCTCTTATTCCTGAAGTCCCGGGGCTCCTGGAGCCAGGATCTGCATTTACCCCAGAACCTCCATCCAGGAACACACCGTAGGGTCTTGACTCAGCCACCTCTGGCTTTGCCCACTGCCCCAGGGTCCAAGAGACAGACTACTTCCCTTCCCCATTTTTAGCTATTCCAATCCTACTACCAAGGTGATTTAGAGGGACCTGCCCCCAGTAGTTGAAAACAAACCAGGGTTGTAAGCAAGGCCAAGCAGGGCATGGATGCAAGTCCATGCCTGGGAAGACTGATGGGTTAAGGCTTGGCATTGTCTTTGATGATAGCCCCAGCTACTGGGCACTGGGCCTGCAGTTCCGCAGCCCACGCACATTCCCCACCTGCTCCTCTCAGCCAGGCAGCCTTTGATGTGCGTTAGGGTGAGTGAATGGGAAGATGAAGCGATGCCGTGTGAGCCGTTTTCATTGTCACTGTGTTATTTTAGTCCACACTGGCTGCTTTTCCTGGAATCTCACTATGCCCCTCTGTGTCTCCTGTTTCCCTCTCCCAGGAGATAGCCCGGCTAGTTCTGGCGCTGAGGTGTGGACATTCATCTTTGCGCAGTGTTGTCTCGAAGGCTTGTGTGGAGACGGCATCTTGAGGTGGTGGTGGGGGTCCAGCTGGGTGGGCCCTCTGTCATTTTGAGTGGAGAGGAAGCTCAGCTGTAAGCACAGTCCTCTGGAGCTCCGTGTGCCCACAGGGAGTTGACCAAGATGTCCCTGCCCCATGTCCCTGGACCATGATGGCATTATCCCAGCATCCTCTGCCATCTGGAAGCCTGGACCATGCCTTCTGGACATCTGAGGATTAGAACAGGATTCCCTCTGCTTCTATGTAGCTCATGAGACTTCATTCTATGAGTATCAACTCTAGAGGATAGCCAGAACCCATGCCTGCATGCCCATTCACACATTCTTGCTCCCACTCTCCCTGAGGTCAGAAAAGCAGCACTTGGTGGCTGGTGGTTAATTCTATAGGGGATCCAGCTCTGGCACACAAGCCACCCAAACAAGATGAGTCTTTGCCTTATTCCCGGGCTCTGGGTGCACTGTATGTCTTGGAGCATGTCTCTGCTATGGTGACTCCAGCACCCTTACCCAGGAGGGTAAGTGGGCTGCACACCTATGTACCACTCCAGGGGCCAGGCCTCTGTGTGCCTATTCCTTGGAGACTCTGGATTCTGGGACTTCATTCCTCCCAGTGGCCTTCTAGGCTCATGGTTCCCCACCTGGGACAGATTGGAATTTAGAAGGAATAGAGGCAAAGAGAGAGGTCCTGCTGCCAGGGACCAGAAACCTGTTTTCCTAGAGTGTTGCAGGTGAAGAAGGTCGCTGTCCCATCTTCCCATCCAGGGGTCTACAGAGCTTCTCATTCACCCTGTGCTTCCTGAAGCTGAAGGAGGACCCTGCCCCGCCTCTTCACACAGCAATCTGCAGAGTTTCCCATTCACATGGCTTCTAGCATGCACCAGGGTCCTGAATATTCCCTTGACTTGATTCTTTCCCAACAGCGTGGGAGGTGGGATAGATGTGCCTCCTTCACCCAGGGTCTTGATGCTGCCTTGAGTGGGAGCATGTATGTGTGTGGGGAAATAGATGGACCAGGTTTGTGCTGGCCTACACTGTCACCTAGCTCTTAAGTGGGCACTTACTTACTCTTCGTGAGATTTGTGGATAAATGCCTACTCTTCTCAGAGA